>NC_141674.1:160575186-162056853 GCF_028749965.1 Puma concolor
AGTATTACTTTGATTCCTAAACCAGACAGAGACCCAGTAAAAAAAGAGAACTACAGGCCAATATCCCTGATGAATATGGATGCCAAAATTCTCAATAAGATACTAGCAAATCGAATTCAACGGCATATAAAAAGAATTATTCACCATGATCAAGTGGGATTCATTCCTGGGATGCAGGGCTGGTTCAACATTCGCAAATCAATCAACGTGATACATCACATTAACAAAAAAAAGGAGAAAAACCATATGATCCTGTCAATCGATGCAGAAAAGGCCTTCGACAAAATCCAGCACCCTTTCTTAATAAAAACTCTTGAGAAAGTCGGGATAGAAGGAACATACTTAAAGATCATAAAAGCCATTTATGAAAAGCCCACAGCTAACATCATCCTCAACGGGGAAAAACTGAGAGCTTTTTCCCTGAGATCAGGAACACGACAGGGATGCCCACTCTCACCGCTGTTATTTAACATAGTGCTGGAAGTTCTAGCAACAGCAATCAGACAACAAAAGGAAATCAAAGGCGTCAAAATTGGCAAAGATGAAGTCAAGCTTTCGCTCTTTGCAGATGACATGATATTATACATGGAAAATCCGATAGACTCCACCAAAAGTCTGCTAGAACTGATACATGAATTCAGCAAAGTTGCAGGATACAAAATCAATGTACAGAAATCAGTTGCATTCTTATACACTAACAATGAAGCAACAGAAAGACAAATAAAGAAACTGATCCCATTCACAATTGCACCAAGAAGCATAAAATACCTAGGAATAAATCTAACCAAAGATGTAAAGGATCTGTATGCTGAAAACTATAGAAAGCTTATGAAGGTAATTGAAGAAGATTTAAAGAAATGGAAAGACATTCCCTGCTCATGGATTGGAAGAATAAATATTATCAAAATGTCAATACTACCCAAAGCTATCTACACATTCAATGCAATCCCAATCAAAATTGCACCAGCATTCTTCTCGAAACTAGAACAAGCAATCCTAAAATTCATATGGAACCACAAAAGGCCCCGAATAGCCAAAGTAATTTTGCAGAAGAAGACCAAAGCAGGAGGCATCACAATCCCAGACTTTAGCCTCTACTACAAAGCTGTCATCATCAAGACAGCATGGTATTGGCAGAAAAACAGACACATAGACCAATGGAATAGAATAGAAACCCCAGAACTCGACCCACAAACGTATGGCCAACTCATCTTTGACAAAGCAGGAAAGAACATCCAATGGAAAAAAGACAGTCTCTTTAACAAATGGTGCTGGGAGAACTGGACAGCAACATGCAGAAGGTTGAAACTAGACCACTTTCTCACACCATTCACAAAAATAAACTCAAAATGGATAAAGGACCTGAATGTGAGACAGGAAACCATCAAAACCTTAGAGGAGAAAGCAGGAAAAGACCTCTCTGACCTCAGCCGTAGCAATCTCTTACTCGACACATCCCCAAAGGCAAGGGAATTAAAAGCAAAAGTGAATTCCTGGGACCTTATGAAGATCAAAAGCTTCTGCACAGCAAAGGAAACAACCAACAAAACTAAAAGGCAACCAACGGAATGGGAAAAGATATTTGCAAATGACATATCGGACAAAGGGCTAGTATCCAAAATCTATAAAGAGCTCACCAAACTCCACACCCGAAAAGCAAATAACCCAGTGAAGAAATGGGCAGAAAACATGAATAGACACTTCTCTAAAGAAGACATCCGGATGGCCAACAGGCACATGAAAAGATGTTCAGCGTCGCTCCTTATCAGGGAAATACAAATCAAAACCACACTCAGATATCACCTCACGCCAGTCAGAGTGGCCAAAATGAACAAATCAGGAGACTATAGATGCTGGAGAGGATGTGGAGAAACGGGAACCCTCTTGCACTGTTGGTGGGAATGCAAATTGGTGCAGCCGCTCTGGAAAGCAGTGTGGAGGTTCCTCAGAAAATTAAAAATAGACCTACCCTATGACCCAGCAATAACACTGCTAGGAATTTATCCAAGGGACACAGGAGTACTGATGCATAGGGGTACTTGTACCCCAATGTTCATAGCAGCACTCTCAACAATAGCCAAATTATGGAAAGAGCCTAAATGTCCATCAACTGATGAATGGATAAAGAAATTGTGGTTTATATACACAATGGAGTACTACGTGGCAATGAGAAAAAATGAAATATGGCCTTTTGTAGCAACGTGGATGGAACTGGAGAGTGTGATGCTAAGTGAAATAAGCCATACAGAGAAAGACAGATACCATATGGTTTCACTCTTATGTGGATCCTGAGAAACTTAAGAGAAACCCATGGGGGAGGGGAACAAAAAAAAAAAAAAAAAAAAGAGGTTAGAGTGGGAGAGAGCCAAAGCATAAGAGACTGTTGAGAACTGAGAACAAACTAAGGGTTGATGGGGGGTGGGAGGGAGGAGAGGGTGGGTGATGGGTACTGAGGAGGGCACCTTTTGGGATGAGCACTGGGTGTTGTATGGAAACCAAAAAAAAAAAAAAAAAAAAAAAAAAAAAAAAAAAAAAAGAAAAGAACGAAAAAAAAAAAAAAAAAAAAAAAAAACTCAGGAGTCCCAGAAATCCTGCCAGTCACACCGAAAAGAATCTATGCGATTAATTTACAGTGATCTGCTGTTCAAAATCCTTTCTAGCTAATGACGTGGCCCTAAGGATGAATATTAGGAATAGCTAAAAAGATTTGCCAGTGTTTAAATATATTTAAAAAGCCACTTTTAGTGTTTATTGTTTTTCACCGATCTTTGCTCCCGTGGACTCTCCCCACAAGAATGCTCTGTGTTCCTGACAGCCTGGGAATGGAGGAATCCAGGTCTTTCCACAAAGACTGTCTCCATCACTCTCACAACCCTACTCTACAATGTCTCACAACTGAAAACATTTCAACATTTCAAGATACGCTATTTCCAATGCTGCTCCGCTTTAACTGAAATACACATAGAACAGAGAAAGACGGGAAATCTAAACTGTTGATGTTGTCTGGATCCATCACGAAAATGAATCGCCCTTTGGCTTAACCCCGGAGTATTTACACCACAGGGCCACCTCTGAGCTTTGAGATGGGTGAGAGGTATGCCTTTCTTTTGTAAAGTGAGAGGAAAAGCAGAAACAGGAAAGAGTCCGTGCAGATGTTGAGGATCCTGTAGCTGATTTCCTTAAACTATTTTCTTCTTGGAAAGCAACTGCAGTTTGAAGACCACTGGTGTAGGAGAGGGAGAGCAGATGGACTAAGGACATGTGGCAGGATGGCAGGGCAGCACTGAGGACCCCCTGGAGGTTAACCGTAATGAATTTAAAATGAAATTAGTCATGTGTTTTCCATTAGCTGCAGTCTGTTGGACTGATACAGGCATGAAGAAGGCAGAGAACTGGATTTAACTGGGGTTGTAGATTTAACCAAGTAAGTAGTCTTGAGAATCTAAAGATGTGATACAGTGACCAACAGGACAAACAAAACAAAACAAAACAAAACAAAACAAAACAAAACAGAAAAAAACCAACCAGGAGGCCAGGAGGAAAGAAAGAAAGAAAGAGAAAAGTAATCACAGTGCACTACTAGATTCTGCAAGAATACATTTTTATATAGACTTTAGCTCCTGACACATCATACTCTCTAAGACCAACCAGTCTATATGATGTCACCTCTCCACCCCCATCCTCTTTGCTGTGGATTTAGACCTTTTTTATTCTTATTTTATCTTAGTAAGGGTCCTGAGGGAAAGAGGTAGGTGATAAACATATGATGTGCATAGTTTGTCATTTTGAAAAAAAGTTCTCAAATTACATTTTAATTTTTTTTAATTATATTTATTTTTGAGAGAGTGAGACAGAGCGTGAGCAGGGGAGGGGCAGAGGGAGAAGGAGACACAGAATCCAAAGCAGGCTCCAGGCTCTGAGCAAGCATTCAGCACAGAGCCCGACGTGGGTCTCAAACCCACGAACCGTGAGATCATGACCTGAGCCGAAGTCAGACACTTAACCGACTGAGCCACCCGGGTGCCCCTCAAATTACATTTTAAAAGATCACTCTGGCTCTTAGAGAATGGATTTGGTGGAGACAAGAATGAATGTACTAACCGCAGGGCAATGTTGCAGTAATCCAAGGGTGACGGTAGCTTGGTCCAAAGTGGTAGAAGGTGGAAATGGAAAGAAGGACATGGTGTGGAGAGTTGTTCAGGATGGAAAATTGACATGACTGGGTTATGGAATGGAAATGAGGAATAAAAAAGAGGAATTTGCCCAGGCTTCTTGCTAATGGCTATACTCACTACTAAGACAGGGAACACTGGGAGAGGGCATTTTTGGTAGAAGACTATTTCTGTAGTTTTAAAGCTACTGAGCTCGAAGTATCACTGATATATCCAAATGAAGATGTCAAAGAGGCACATGCTGTATGAGTTTCGAGGTGATGTCTGAGAAGGAGACATATATTAGGGAGTATGATGGTATATCAAAGGACAACAAGGTAAATGAATGGATAAAATCTGTTAGGAAGTGAACACAGAATAAGGGACGGGGGTTGTAGGATACTATAAAAAATGGCCATATGCTCCTCTCATCCTGGTTTGCATGATTCATTGCAAAGTGATTTTGTCTCCCATTTACTTTGACCAATAGAATATAGTGAAAACAGTGTGGGAATCTGAGCTAAGATATCAAGAGGCTTGCAGCTTCTGCTCTTGACTTTGAGACTACCACGTAAGAAGCCCAGACTAGCCTTCTTGAGGATAACGGACAATGAGAGGGAGGTCCAGCCAAAAGCCATCACTAACCACCGTACATGTGAATAAGGTCATTTTGGATTATCCAGTCCCCAGTTTTACCATTAGATGACCATAGCTGCATGAGCACCCATAGGTAAGAGCAGCAGATGGGTTGAAGGTCATGATCACTTAGCCAAGCCAAACCCAACTTGCTGACCCACAGAATCATGAACAAATAAAATATTTGCTATGATTTGGGGGGTTTTTGGATTTTTAATTTTTTTTAATGTTTATTTATTTTTGAGAGAGAGACACACACACATTGTGAGCTGGGGAGGGGCAGAGAAAGAAGGAGACACAGAATTTGAAGCAGGCTCCAGGCTCTGAGCTGTCAGCACACGGGGTTTGAACCCACGAACCACGAGATCATGACCTGAGCTGAAGTTGGATGTGTAACTGACTGAGTCAACCAGGCCCCCCATTTTTTTTGATATTAAAAAAAATATTTTCTATTTTTAAGCCGCTAAGTTCTCAGATGGTTTGCTGTGCAGCAATTGACCACTGATGCAGGAGCCTAGTGGTGGAGAAATTCCAATATTTAAATATTGGACAAAGAAACAGAAGATGGTTTCCTGACCCCCCAAAAAAGTGAAAGAGAGAAGGGGAGAAAATCAGAAAGGTATAGTGTCACAGCAACAAGCAATAGACCCACAGAAATCAAGGAGTGTCTCATGAATGAGGGAATGCCAACAGTATCAAATATGGCTGAAAGTTCAAATCAGATGAGGTGAAAATGCCTGTTGGATTTAATGACATCAAGGTCGTGAAAACTCAGTGTGACATTTGGGGCAGAGGGAAAATTGGTAAGTTCAGTTTTAGACAGGTAGAGTTTGAGGTGCATAAGGGATGTCTCAGTACGTGGCTGGATGATATGTCCAGCACATAGTTACATGATCTGAGCTTGGAGCTCACTGGAAGGTTTAGGGCTAGTCAGCATGTAGATGATACAGCCAGAAGCATAAACGACATCCACAGGGAGGCTGTGCAGTATGGCATGGGGAGGGGATCTTGGGGAACACTAAGATTGTAGAGGGTACACACAGGCAGAAACACCACAAAGAGAGGCCCATGAATTAGCAGAACTGGGAAGAAGAGGTGTGTGAAAGCTAAAAGAATAGTATTTCAAAAAGGGGTGAGAAGTAACTGTGTCCGATGCAGCAGAGAGCTCTAGTAAGACAAGACCCAGGAAGGCACCCCATTGACCCTGACACCATTTGCCAGAGCATTTTCAGCAGGGTGGTAAGGCCAGCATTTAGAGCAAAGACTGAACATTAAAATATGGGTATTGATATGTAAAGAGAATCCCAGCAGAGAGAAGGGAGAAAGAGAACACTTTAAATGTCAACTGTTTGGGGTTTTGATTTGGTTTTGTTTTGTTTTAGGCTGTTTGACTTGAGCTTGTTTCTTAATCAAGGGGGAAATGTAGTTTAAAAAACAACAAGGACAATGGGAGCGTCTAGGTGGTTCTGTCGGTTAAGCGACTGACTTGAGCTCAGGTTATGATCTCTTGGTTCATGAGTTCAAGCCCTGCATTGGACTCTGCACTGACAGAGTCAGTGGAATTCTCTTTTGCAGAATTCTCTTTTGGAATTCTCTTTTCCTCCCTCTCTCCCTGCCTCTCCCCCACTCACACACTCTCTCTCAGAATAAACTTTAAAAAAGAATAAAAACAACAATGAAAGGTTATACTCTAAAGGGATTTTTTTCCCCAACATTTGCTTTTCTAGCTTCCATGAAAAATCCTATATGTATTTAGTTTTTACAATACCGCCCTTCATTTTAATATACAGTTGGTTAAAATTCCCACATTTGTTTTTTCCATTACAGTTTTTATATGAGCTGATTCCGGATTAAATCGCAGAGAGATAAGGGGCTCCTGGCTGATTTAGATGGTGGAGCATACAACTCTTGACCTCAGGGCTGTGAGTTCAATCTCCACATTTGGCATGGATCCTATTTAAAAAAAAAAAAAAAAAGTTGAGGTGGGGCAGGCGATTTTTCTCACTTGGAGTTATTTTCAAATCACAGAGGAAGTATCTAGTGATCCAAGAGTTCCCAAATGGCGCTAAGAAAAGAAGTGAAATTCCTTTGTCAAATACTTTGAGAAAAGCTGTACATTTAAAATCTCCCTCTGAGAGACTGACAAACCACATTAGCATATTAAAGCCCCAAGGTGTCCTACTTTAAGCAAAACAAACAAACAAGCAAACAAACAAAAAAAACCCCTATCTAACAGTTTAACAAATTAATTTCCCCCAAGGAAATTCTTTTTATTCTGTATGTTATTAACATGGCAGAAGAATTTCTTCTTAGCACCTCTCGCCTTAGAACACCTTGCCAGAGCAAACTGATTCTATGTTCTGTGTATTTCTGTTAGATTCTACAATAGAGAAGTTCTTCTCCATCTTATCTCTATATTTAAGGAGTCATGTTACCTTAGGGACTTGGAAGAGTCCCTAGACTATCTACAGTGAAGAATCGTGGTGACACCACCAACTACCTTGGGGACCCCTTTATAACACCATGGGGGAGAGAATTAACAAAAGATAGGACAGAGGATAAAGATGGTTGAAGATAGGTCAGCAAGAGACAATGCCTTTAATTGACATTAATGAAATGTCCTGCTCTGTAAAAGGACTGGTAATTTATTAGAAATCTTTCTAGAAGGATATGATTGAGGACAGGATCAAAGTGCCTTTTTACATGTCTGGAGGAAGCAATCAACTAAACTACAATCACTTTAAATTAAGACATACAGTTGGAGATGGTAACATATTTTCAGGTTCTGATGAAATAATCATGACATAATCCTCACAGACATGGGTGATCTAATCATGGATTGAAAGGGAAAAATTGTCGAGAACAGATATGTCAGGGTGGCAGTGTGCAAGCTCCAGCATCACTCAGAGCAGAGCAGAAAGCAATGGGATTCCACTGTGAACCCTGATGAGGTCTAGCCTGACCGGCAACCAACCTTCCCCTGCCCATCTTTTAAAGTCGTTATTGGGGCACCTGGGCGGCTCAGTCAGTTAAGTGTCCAACTCTTGGTTTCTGCTCATGTCATGAGTTCGAGCTCTTTGCAGAGCCTGCTTGGGACTCTCTATCTTTCCTTCTCTCTCTGCCCCTCCTGCTCTCTTTCTCAAAATAAATAAACTTTAAAAAAAGTGATTAAGTACAACCAACTTTTTTTAAAATTGCTCTTTCATGTATATACATACTAGTATTTAAATTCATCCACACATCAAGAATCGGAAGACAATCATCATTTACATGAGGCCTAAAATAATGTTTTGGCTCCAGGCTCCCTCTGCTGTCTCTGCAATAACAGACAAACATTTTATGGCACTCTCCTGACTAGATTCCAGTATTTATAAAAGTCAAATAAACACAATTCTTGTGCAATAATAAAGGATATCCTCAGTATGATAACCAGGAAGCTCAATATTTGGAGAAAGCTGAACAAATTATAAACTAGTTAATGAAATATTACATAGATGGAACCAATGGCCATATGAAGGTCATTATTTGATCGTTTTTAATCCACAAATTGTCACTTCATGTGGTTCAACCTTATATATGAACATTTAATTGTCAGAGAACAGTAAGGGATGTGTATGTGTGTGTTTATGTGTGTGTGTATGTGTATGTGTGTTGGGGAGTGGTTATTGCTTTTAATCCGTATTATGAAATGCCCTAAATACACTGGTTAATTTACGTGATGCTTCTTGACCAAAATTAACTACAGGATGTGTTGGGTCTAGTGTCTTATATTACAGTATAGTACATTCTATAACTTGGGTTTAGAAGAAAGAAATCTCCCTTCAGGTTAAAAAGCGTGAAGATACAAAATGTTTCACACAGGAAAGTAAACGAAAGAAATGTAGAAAAGCCTTATGTTTACAAGAGGAAAGCTGGAAATAAAATAGTTAACAGGTTAACTGTGAAGGGAGGAAGTAGGGCAATTTGCATATACTTCAAACAATCTCACCCTATTGTGAAAACCTGCAAATCCTGGAAAGAATTAGAGGTAAAAGCCAAAGTCAATACACTTCAAATACCCTTGATGTTTCACACTCACTAAGGAGAAAGCATCTCCTGGGTAAGTTCACACTTTGCACAAAATAAATATTAATTCTGTTGTTGGTAATTTTCCAAAAAGTTAATATTTTACAGTTCAGAATTTTATTTCTTAAGTCTGCCTTTGAAGCTGGGAAAATGCTTTTTGAAGTTCTGTTTTCATCGTCCTAGGAATTTAGTCTAAGAATGAAAGATGCTATCAAAGATTTACTTACAAAGATGTTCATCAAAACCTTATTTTCATAATTACTGCCCACTACTTTAGTTTTACGGTTGGATAGTGCCTAATATACAGTAAGCACTCAATAAATGTTCTTGAAAGAAAGAATTACAGGAGAAAAGTTGGAAATTTCCATATTGGAGACTGATTGACTAAATTATGAATAAATTGTGGTTTAAACATATTATATAACATTATATGGCCATTAACAATGTTTTGAAGACTTTTTAAAGACATTGGGGAAGTGTTAAGACACTGGAGAGAATGTTAAGCAAAAAGAGATGCTAACGATGTATATATACAACATTTAATACAAACTTTATAAATATATGCACATGAAAAGACTAGAAGGAAAAAAGAAGTTACTGACTGAAATGGTTTTTATTTTTTCTTTGTGTTTCTCTGTATGTTGCAAATTTTCTATCATGAACACGTATTACTTTTTCGTAATCAAAAAAACACCAAATGTTAAACATTTTTATGATGTTCTGCTAGCATTCAGATCTGTATTAAAAATTTATCCATTAAAAACCATGGAGTTTAATAAGAGATAGTTGTTGTGGGGTAATTCAGTATCTGTATGAGTACTTGGCTTTGCCCCTTCACTTTGTTAGAACAAATCCTCACTACATAGATACTTTGGGTAATTTATTCAGTGACCTAAATTCAGGAGCCAGAACTAAATTGTGCTCTACTTTTGAGTATTACACCAACAATAACTTTTGCACAAAGGTTATAAAGGGAGGTGAATTACTTCTAAAGTTGCTCAAAGATGAAATGTGATATTTTTTTCATCAGAGAGAAATAAGATAACTATCATTGGTTCAAACAGGCACTTTACCTAAATGATCTTTAATCATTTCACAGCTATCCTGGAAATAGGTACTTTTATTCATATATATAATATTATAGTAGAAGTAATAATAGCTAAGAGTTACTGATCAATTGTCATGTGCCAGACTGTATCAGGGACTTTTCTCTCATTTCATATTCTGAGCTACCAGGGCAAGTAGTGTTATTATCCCCATTTTGCATTTGAAGACCTTCAGGCTGAAGGTGGAAGCCAGAGCTGTCTAACCACTCCCTCAAGGTCATTAAACCATTTTTGCCCCTTCTTTCGGGAAGAATACATATTGAAAACACTGCATTCTACAAATGGACTTGAGCTCTTCTGTTGAGGGAAAGAGGGGTAGGAAGAGGAAGTTTAATTAGTTAAATTTGAGGTTTCCTTACATTTCTTTGGAGTGGGATAATGGAAATAGCCAATCAGATGTTACTTTTTTATCAATACTAAACAAATTCATCAAAACTAATGTTTCAAAGGCATTGAACAATAAAATGAATTTCCCTTTGTCTTGATTGAATGAAAAGTCTTCAAATTTAAGACATCAGCTATGTAACTGTGTTTCTATAATAGTGGAGATAGTGGTTTTCTATGTCCGGATCAAACTGGGTATGCATTTGTCTGGGACTCATTGAGTTTTTTATTAAAAACAAACAAACAACTTACATTCTGACTTTTTTCCTTTGCCTCCTCCCCTCCATCTAGGAATCCAAGGATATTGAATGTGGACAGATGATTAGGATAACTTAAAGATAACCAAATCTCTATATATTCTTGGTTCCTGAAATGGTCCGCTCAACTGGTTCTATTATGATATTGATGATAAAATTTACCGCTTTTAAAGCATCTTCTACATGTTAGAGTAGTACATACTTTGTTATTTGAAGCACAGTATCATCTACCAAAGTACACATTCCCAAGAAGGCACCTAACCCCAGAAGTTAAATAGGGATTATACTCCATATATTGTGGCTACTTAGTGAAATTCGAATCCAGATTTGATTCCAAAAAAACGGTCATCCTTCAAAACCTGTCGCATAGCAACAAATCGATCCTAGAGACTTCCCGATCCCAAATGGAGGAAAGCAACCAATTCCTTCCTGGAAGCCAAGCTTGAGGCACAATTAGAATTTTCTAATAGAAATGCTCCCCCACCCCCTTTTGTGACCAAAGCAGTTATTTAAGCCGTAAAACCTCCCATTGGCCAAGCTCAATTTCACATCCCAGGACGTGGCCTCCGCTGGTGTGAGAAGAGGGTCTCTGTTCTAATCACTCGAATCTGATTTCTGGGGAATCAAGACCCCCAGGAAACTCATTTTCTTGGGCGACCTCAGGTTGGAGACCAAATCCTGCAGGCGACATTTGTTCATCCACATCTGGAGATAACCCTTTCTCCCAACTGAAGACTTCTTTTATCCCCACCCCCACTTTTCCCTCTCCCCGCCAAGAATAGGTTCAGTTATGGACAACGACATTCCAATCTCGCTCCTTTCTTCACTTCTCAAGTAACGAGTGCACGTCCGGACGTGTGTTCGAGATTGCATGCATCTTCTTCGCAGCGCGACGCAACCGCTGGGCTCTCCTTAACCCGGGTTTCTCGCCCCGCCTCCTTTGTGATTCCCAGAGCCTGCTCCGCCCACGTCCCGCCCCCGCCCTGCCCCTCAGCCCCGCCCTATGTTCGCTCTGCCCCTCTACCCGGTCCTGGACTGGCTTAGCTTCCTCAGCCTGGCCTCGCAGGCCTGGCGGGGTCCCGTCCTGTCCCACCTTCCCCGGCCCGCTCCCTCCACAGCTTCCCGGGTGCGGCCCGCCTCCTTCCTGGCCCTCAGTGGCTCCCCCACCTCGTCCCGCCCTCGCCCCTCTCCTTCCGCTTCCCTGAGCCGCAACCAGGGCTCCGGCCGCGCGGGGTCTCGTCTCCATGGCGACGCCGTGTGTACAGCTCCCAGCTCAGAACACCGCGCGAACCCCGAGCTGGGCTGGCCTTCTGTATCCGCCCCGAGGAAGGGCGGTGTGAAGGAACCACGGGCAGGTAAGAGGCACCACGAGTGCCCTCTTCCCACCCTCGCGTGCAGCTCGACCAGCCCTGGCCTCCCGCTCCCCCAGGCGCCGCGCCTGAACACGTCAACTTCTCTGCCCCCTCCAGGTTCGGGCTCTGGGGTTCCACGGCTGCCGAGCTGGCGCTCGAAAAGGTAGGATCCGCGGGGCTGGTGGGGCACCTCGCACTTGGCTTCCTCCTTTGTCTGTAGTCCGGCACTCAGGAAGAGATATAGTATTTGTGTCTACATGGGTGTGAATGATAACTGGGCAGTTCTAACAGGCGGTCTACACCACCATTCTGACCTGCCCATTCGCGTGCACCAACTGCTCCCCTCCCCTCCAAAAAAACCATGCAAATGGCCTTGTTGCATCGCAGAACTTCCAGCTACTCCATTTGATCCTCGCGCCTCTCACCCCCTTTAAAAAAAACAAAACAAAAAACACCTTTTTTTCTTTTACTTGTTTTTTTCTTTTTACTTTTTATTTGGGAAACAGCTTAATGGCCAGTAGGAGCCAGCATTCACTGACTGTACTTAAGAGTCATTACTAGACACAACTTGCCCGGCCATAAAAAATTCTTCTGGAATTTGGACAAATTGTTGAACCTCCCTAGACCTTGTTTTCATCTTATGTAAAATGAGGGGCGTGGACAGTGAATCACTTCTAAGGTCCAGTCTTCAGCCTTCTATGAGGTAATGAAATGGACTTGAGATTTCCAAAATCAAGATGCGTGGCCTTTGATTATGAAAACTACTCTGCACTGTGCCCCAATGGCACTCAAATTAGCACGTGGAATAATTATAAATTTGTTGTTTGACTTCCCAGAGGGCATAGGTGAATTGCACCAATTTGTTCTTATCCCCAAGAGACTCCTGGAAGTTGTTTTTTTTCTTTTGTTTTTTGTTTTTTTTTTTTTTCAATAAATCTGAAAAAGACACTGGAAGTGTCTTTTGTTTCATTCTCTTAAAACCAAATCCAGTGATCCCCAAATCCACCTTAATTTTTTTTTTTTTTTACTCTCAAGAAAACAAAGATTTTTACAGAGGCGAATTCCAACACCTTTGTAAAGATTCCACTGCACTACAGAATTCCAGAGCTTCCTACCCCCTCCCCTCACCACCACCATTTGAGCTAAATGTTCAATGTTTTCTCCTCCTTCTTTGCTCAATCCAGTCTCAAATTGAAAGTGCTTAGAACTGGCTTTCTTTGAATTTACCTTCAGCACTGTCCTTGCTAGGTGGTAGGTAATGGTAATAGGAGGAGGAAGAGTTGTAGTAGTTATAATTACAGTAGGAGATAGGTGCTATTATTTATTATAAGCTATTTATATTAATCCTCATATAACTCTATGAGACAGGTAGTATTTAGTCCTCATTTTGCAGTTGAGGGAAGTGAATCCTCCAGAGGTTAAGGAACTGGCTCAGGTTCACACAATTTGCTGAGATTTGAGCATAAGCAATCTGACTCCAGAGTCTGGGCTCCGAGCTCTACATTATGCTGTAAAGGAAAGATATAAAATATGTATGTAGTCACTTTTAAATATGAATGTAAATGATAGACGATCATTAAAACCATTTTTATATACATTTAAAGCTGTGCAATGAAGATTGTCCTTGAATCCCATTGTGTCCGTACTAGTCTCCTCTAGGATGGAGGATGGTGCTTAATCAGCTGTCTCCATCACAGTAGCAGGGCCTGAGCATGTGGCTATCTATTTCTTAATTTATCCTTTGCATATTAGAATTCTAGGTGGCTTATAAAAACAAATAGCCCAAAAGGAAAAGATAATTGTGCAAATGGAATGGAGGAAAGTGTGTGTGTGTGTGTGTGTGTGTGTGTGTGTGTGTGTGTGTATGTGTCTTCCAGTATTACAAGAGAAACCTAAAATGAGAATTTTGTGAAATGTGAATTTTGAATGCTGGTAACTCATTTTGTAAAAGGCTTTTTGAAACCTACAGAATCCAAATAAAACCTTTTTGACCCACCCTATTGGCTGCTGGTTAGTGAACACTTACCTGGAGGAGTAAGGGAATGAGATGTTTTAAGTTTTTTTTTTTTTTTTTTTTTTTTTAGCACTAAGTCTATAACCTGGTGTACATATCTTAAATTGAACCAATCACATTTCAGGTGTTCAACAGCCACATATGTCTAGTGGCTACCATATTGGATCGCAAAGCTCTAGTTTAATACTTTCTTTTCTTTTGCTTTGTTCCTTCCTATTCAACAAATATTCTTTGGGCACCAGTTTATGAGGTGCTTGAGTTTTTCAGTTCCATTTCAGCTAGTCCAAAAAACTAGCTGAACCAACTGAGCCTTTGACTGGAGTTTTTATTGAGAGAGTCCGTTTTTCCATAAATGCTGCAATCATATCATATAAAACTCGTGTGTTGTACCATGTGTAGAAAATCTATTCATGAGAGACAGGGAGCTCACCTGCAGGGAGAAGCTGAAATGAACGAGGGAAAACCCCCATGCCCCTCCTTGAACATAGCTGTATCCACAATTCCTACTTCCACACAGCTTGGATATTTAACTCTACTCTTGGATTCTATGAGCCAACACTTTTCTTCTTTTGCCTAAGCTAACTTGAACATGGTTTCTGTAACTTGCAACCAAGAGTCCAGACCAATACAGCTAAAAAGCCAAGAACTAAGCCCTTTCTTTTAGAAATGAGCCCATGATGACCCCCACCCTGACCCCTAAAGTACATTTTCATTTACAAAATAGTTTCGAACATACCTAATCACATAATTATGTCTTTATAAATCACTTTGTCATGTACATTTTATGTATTTACTTAACTGGGTACATTTATCTTTTGATTAGCCATCTTTTGACTACCCATCTTTCTATATTAGTCATTCAGTATTTTTTCTTTCTTTTTTTAAAAAATTTTTAATTTTTTTTTTTTTTTTTTTTTTTTTTTGAGAGAGAGAGAGAGTGTGAGTGGGGGAGAGGTGGAGAGAGAGGGAGATACAGAATCCAAAGTAGGCTCCAGGCTCTGAGCTGTCAGCACAGAACCCTCTGCGGGGCTTGAACTCACAAACAGTGAGATCATGATCTGAGCTGAAGTTAGACACTTAACTGACTGAGCCACCCAGGCACCCCCCACCTGCCTCTTAAATGTTGGTATTTCCCAGGATTCTATCCTTGGCCTAGTCTTATTCTACATGGGCCAGGCCATCCATTCCCACTTTTTCACAGCTATCCCATACATCATCTTTTCTCTTAAGTTCTAACTCTCTTTAACAGAATGGAACGCCACTTGATTTTAGATGACCTACAGACATCTCCAACTCAGAATTTTCCCCAAATAAACTCATTATCCCCACTCCCCCTCCCCAGAACGTTTCTCCTCTGGTACCCACATCCTAGTTATCCATACTAGAATCATCAACTTCTTTTCTTCTCCCTCACTTCTATGCCTAGTGACCCTCAGTTTTACCTCTCTTTTGGTCCCAAGTGGCTTTGTACATCCTCTTTTTTTCCTCTGAACTAGGATTTGGCAAATTTCTTCTGTAAAGGGCCAGATAATATGTATTGTAGGCTTTGTGGGCCATACAGTCTTCGTTGAAACCATTCAACCTTGCCAATATATCCTGAAAGCTGCCATTGACATTGTACAAACAAGCATGTCTGTTCCAATAAAATTTCATTTATAAAAGTAGGCAATGAGTCATATTTGGCCCAAGGGCTGTAGTTTGCCAGCCCCTTCTCTAAATGATTTCAGTAGCCTTTTAAATGGTTTCCCCCACCTCCTTCTCTCTCAAGTTTACCCTCCACAGAATTTCTTTTCTAAGATAGTTCTAGTCATATGATAATGCTTCAAAGCTTTTGTTTGCTTTCCATTGCCTACTGATTAAAACCCAAAATCCTTAGTACATGGTAATTAATGACTTTTAAAGTTTGCTCCCACATATATATCCAACTTCATCTGTTTCCATTTTCTAAGACACTGCTTGACTATTCTTCCCCTTCTGTTTACTGCCTACTTGACTAACGAAATGTCACATTCACTGTGAAGCCTGACTCTTGCTTCCCATAGCAGGTAGTACAATACCATATTCTAGGGATGCTGGTAGAAATCATGATACCTGGGGGAATATAGCAAACCTGAAGGACATTCCTCAGAACTGGATTCTGGAACTGGAAAGTTGTTCGGGTACAGTTCTGTTGACTAGACTCTCTCCCTTTGTCTTTCCAATTCTGTCTCCATTGCCTGCTGACTCTCCTTGGGTAACTTCCTGTCCGTCAGCTCAAAAGAAGGGATTTGATTGATCCTGTTTGGGCAATATGGAAAATTACCTTAGCGGGAAGCATTTAATTCAGTACTTTGAATCTTGGTCTGTCCTATATATAGAAAACTTAGTACTTGTTTCCCCTATACAATTCTGAGCTTCTCTTAGCTTCTCTTGTATTCCCAGAGCTTATCACAGACATGTTTGTGCTAAGACACATAGTAGGTATTCAGCAAATATTTATTATAAATAGACATTGAATATTGGGACAGGAAATAGACATGGAAATTGGGAACTGTCATAACTGTGTTGTTCTCTTTACCACTGGGACTATTGAAAGACATCAGAAGAGTCTGCCCATGTTCCAAAAGCCAGAGGGTATACTTGGTAAAGACTCAAAGGCTAATTAACTGAATGTTGTGATGTTAACATTAACCATATACAATAGAAATGAATATATAAAGTGTGCATGTATATACCATTCTTTCTGGATATTATGACCTCAATTTGACTAGGGACCACTGGGTGGAGAAGAGAATTGAAGTGGCACAAGGCTGACATACAGCTTACATGCCTGTAAGATGTGGATAAACAGAGGTAAAAATGGTGTTGTAAATTTTTTGAATTGCTTTTTAAAAAATAGATATACGTTTATTTTGTTCAAAGTTCAAGAGATACAAATGGGCATAAAGTAAAAATCTCCCTCCCACCCCAGTCCTGCAACCATCTCTTTTTCCTCCTCAGAGTCAGCCATATTGTGTTTCTTTTCTGAAAGTATTTCCTTTCAGAGATACCTTTTGCATACCAATTATTATTTGAAAAATACATATTATTTCTACAATGGATGGACCTCTTTCAGCTCAGTTTAAGCCACTGCCTTAACTCTACCTGTGTTCTCAATGACTCTTTTTCCCTGGAGTCAGTGATCTTTCTAAGCAAGTATCATTACTTTGAGGCTTTGGTGATTTTTTAAAAATTAATTAATTAAAAGTCCTCAGAGCTAGTCTGCTTGTCTCAATCACAGTAAAACCTTCTCTTTGTTTCCCTAAGCAATCTTAACCAGCCCCATAGGACATCTTTGCAGTTTTTCCTTTAGCTAAAACATCAAGTTGTTTGTACAGCATCCCTCCTATGTGCCAGGTGCTATGCTAAACACTTTACCAAATAATCCTATTAAATCTATACAATGGTCCAATGAAGTTGGCACCACTGTGATTCTTATTTTACAGATGGAGGAACCGAGGCCTAAAGAAATTAAGTAACGTACTGAAAACTTACATGAGAAGTGGTAGAACTGGGCTGTGAATCCAGTCTCTTTCACTAAAGAACCCCAACTCTCGACTATTACTCTGTACTGCCCTCCACCCCATAGAGTTCAATTTTATGAAAGGAAATTAAATGGACATTTCCTAGATAATGATAAATCCAGACCTAGCAGAGCCTAGGTTTCCATCAAGGGCTGGGATCTGCGCATCCTAAGTTTTTCTTTTACCAGGTGAAAAGGGGAGAATTGTATGCACTGATGTTTCACTCAGGTAAAGAGTAGAATGTAGCAATCTGGAGAGAAAGGCTGTAAATGTAAAGAAGATGTCTATCCAGATATATGGGTTTCCACAGGATTGTGGAAATCAAGAGAAAGTACTTCTCTGGACAGAACATCTTGGATTTCTTTTGCGAAGGCCTTACTTGGTTCCTTATTGCATTGTTTCAGCTTTTGAACTCTATTGCCCTAGAGAAGTAGGGCATTTATGCAGAGTTTGGTCTTCTACAACTCTTTCTCCCAAAAAGATGCCTTGTTTTCTGATAGACTTTAGCTGTCTTTAAGTTTCTCAGAGGGATAATCAGATGGATAATATATATACAGTGTGTGACTTGATCAGAATTCCCCAGAAAACAAAGCCTGAGGCAAAAGTTTATGTACTAATGCTTTATTCCAGAGTGCAAATCAGCACAGAGTGAAAATCATTTTGAGGCAGACAGATTTATAAAGAGAAAAACTCAATATAAAATAGCAGTTCTCTTTTGTTGTCCACAGTTTTGGCCCTGAATTTTGTATTCCAGAAATCCTTAGTGTATACTACTACTACTAATTTTTTCAAGTCTTGCTTGGGATGTAGGGACAACAAGTGTTGGGGAAGGAGAGGGCAAGTGAATTGTTATTTATGGAAAATTTAAGTGTGCCCTCTCTCATACTTAAAGCAAAAACAAAAACCCTTAAAAGTTGGTTTTTCTCTTTACAGTCAAAATTAAATTTATTCAAATATGTAAAGGGCTAAGTTATAGGAAAATTTATTTAGGGTAACCTAAGAAAGCTAAACATTAACAGAGAAAACCTAAGTACTAATAAATACATACGGGAACTTAAAAGGTAAGAATTGTATTTTAAAATGTATCTTTTTGGATAAAATCAAAGGTTAATTTCTAAATGTATTTGTTGAAATAATATTTTATTTAAAATACTCTTATCTTCAAATACCATGGAAAAATTTCTTATTCTGGCTTAAATACACTCTATGAAGGCGTTTTTCATAACACAGATGAATTGGAATGTGGCAGATAGTTTGGCTTATATATTGTTTTATTTTGTTAAAGTAGGGGAGAAAAGTGGTGTTGTAAACATGAGCCAAGCTGAATTTATGATTTCTAGGGTCAGCTCATTAGGAAAAGGGAGTCCTTAACCTGTTGTTGATTGTATTTGGATCTGGATCTAGAGTCCAAGTTATGTAAAACCAAAACAGTAACAGAATTAGAGGCTTATTTAATACATCAGTTTTCTAACGTGCAATATTATTCCTATAGCTCTTTTTACATAAACTCCAAGATGAAATGTGGAGAAGGGGAAGGGTTAATTTCTTTAGACTTTTTTTTAACCCAATTTCATAATCCAAAAGAAAGAGGTTTTTCAGTTAAGATGGAAGTAACACTGCTAAATAAATTCACACACACACACACACACACACACACACACACACACACAATATTTAATACCCTTCTGACAGAATTCTGCATTGTTTTATTTATATTCTAAATTTGTATAGTGTTTAAAGACTTAGGAAGGTTTAATATTTTGGGGGGTTTTTTTGCAGGAATTATCAAGACAGATGCTGTAAAGATAAGACCATATATAAACTATTTTTTAGGATACTTTACATCTCTTTTACCATCAGTTTATATAGTTTTTGAATAATTGACTTCAGTGTAAAATTACATTTTAGCATAGATACTAGAAATGTTTATATAAAGTCTACATAAATTATTTCAAATACCTCAAACGAAAATAATGATGATAATGCTAGTTTTAATTTCTGCTTCTATTTTAGGTACCAAAATATAGACAGAATGGCAGAGTGCTAGTGTTTGATCCAAAGGGTAAATGATTTATTACTTAAAAAAAAATATGTTTCATCACCATTTTGTCCTAAATATTAAGAAGATAGTCTACTGGAGCGATTGAATGTGATTGAAGTCTTAGCAATTAAATCCTTTAGTATATTGCCTGTCATTCAAAAACTGCTTAAGTATATTTACCAATCAGGAATTCCTGTTAGGAACATTACTACAGATAAAATACTGAGTTGTGTTTTTCTTTTCTTCTCTTTCAGCAAAAGTGATGCTTGAACCAAATGAAGCAATGTCAGAGTAAGATGTCTCGGGTTGTGCAGCTGATCTATCACATGCCTTTTAAGCAATTAGAACTAGATAATGCAATCATTTGTCACCCAATTAAATTTGAAAGGCCAGAAATGCATGGATTAGCACTTTAATTTTTGCTTCAGTCAAAGCAGTTGTTACTTTAGATAAAAGGACATTTAAAATGAAAAATGATTTTTGATAAAAGTCTAGAGGTATAAATAATATTCACTTCCACTTTTTAAATGCTTAAATACCAAGTAATCGGTATTTTACTTGTACAACTTTCATTGCTCATTCCTATTTCTTCTTGGTACTTGCTTATTTCTTTCAGAATATCCCTTTAAATTAATATTTACTTTAAAGATTCTTTATTTACTATGGGATGAAACATTACTACTAAATAAGGGAAACTAATCGCCCTAATTAGTTGAAGGGACTGGTGTTAAAAAGAATCATGGTTCAATTTCAGTATAGTAGCTAAATATTCAGTACTTGCTTTGTTCAAGGCACTGATTCTGATAATTCTTCAAAGCCCTTCCTATTATGATCATCTCCTACCTCCTGAAAAAAAATCCTATTTTTTATTCCATGAAAAATGACACTTTGAATGTTGATCGTAAAACACATTCATAGATATCAATTGTTAACAGATTGGTAGAGTGGTGCCAAACTGATATTATTTGGTTTGAGTATAATTGGCTGGAAAATTTTTTACCTTATGAAATATATATTTTAATTTTTATATTGTCAAAGCTAAAAATGAAAATTACAGTTCACCTTGGCTTTTGTTGCAAATTATATATTAAATACATGTGTTTATCTTAAAAAGAAAGAATGGGGGTGCCTGGGTGGCTCATTCAGTTAAGTGTCTGACTCTTGATTTTGGCTCAGGTCATGATCTCATGGTTTGTGAGTTCAAGTCCACGTCAGTAGCCTGCTATCAGCGCAGAGATTTTCTCTCTCCCCCTCTCTCACTGACCCTCTCCCACTCTCTCTCACTCTCTGAAAATAAACAATAAAAAAAATTTTTAAGAGAAAGAATGTATAACAGATCAAAGACAGAGAATCTATGTTTATTTCAGATTAAGTGTTATAGACAACCAGAAAAAATAAATGCCCCATTACATATATCAGTCTGCATGTAAATGTATTAATCTACATGTAAATATCTATATTTAGTATCCATATGTAAGTATCTATATCCTGTTACATGGTTGAAACATACTTAAATTTTAAAATGGAAGAAAATTTTAAGTCTTTGAGGGAAATATGATATAATTTCAATAATAATAGTAGGTCATTAATGAAAATAAAATTACTATTGTATCTGTGAATACTGATGTTCATAGACTGTGATAAGTCAGCAGCATTGGAACTGGAGCAAGGGGCAATTCACATCCTGAGTTAAACCCCAGGGATAAATCAAATGCGGCCTGGGCCAAAAATAGAAAAGCAGAGTGATGACTTGTTCTCTTGATCTCATGAATAATTGTATCTGCGTGTCAAAATAATTTTTGCAAGGCCAAAATGATCCCTTTTTCACGTGCAGAGAAGAGTTTAGGTTTGGTTTGATTGTTGTTTGGAGTGAGGGAGGAGGAGGAAAATGGTTAGTGTAGCCAGTGAGATTCACAGGTGTGTGGCTTTGTTACCTATGTACCTTACCCAGAGTTTAAGGTAGACAGGGCCACCAGTCCTGGAAAAATATGATCAAGTAAGAAAAAGGAAAATCATAGTGGACCTCTGCTTGAGGAACAGTGTGACCTGCAAAGTTGATGAATTTTCTCCATATAGATGTCTTTCCAGGAGTTTCAAACTTCTCTGCATGCAAAGCCCATATTTATTATTTCCTCTTTTCCCCATGGATCCTGTGTGTGAAAGATTTTGTCTACTCAACAAATTGAACTTAATTAGCCATTTTCAGCAATAAAAATAAAATATATCTTTAATGCTAGATGAAATTTTATAGATCTTGAACCTTTGACCTGTTGGGCTTTGAGTCAAGATTAAAGATGTGGGGGAGGGGTGGCACCTGGGTGGCTCAATCAGTTGAGCATCTAACTCTTGATTTCTGTTCAGGCCATGATCCCAGGGTTGTAGGATTGAGCCCCGTGTCAGGCTTAATGCCGAGTGTAGAGCCTGCTTAAAATTCTCTCTCCCTCTTTCTCTGCCCCTCCCCTGCTCGCTCGCGCTCTCTCTCTCTCTCTCTCTCTCAAAAAAAAAAAAAAAAAAAAAAAAAAAAAATGTGAGGGGAAATGGCTGAGGTAAATCCATAGCATAGCATTCAATTCTCTGAGGTTAAAAAATTGTGTCTATAGGTTTTCCATAATCGCATGTTTTATCCCTCCTAAAATGAATGACAAGTTATTTTCTTATTTCTATTTTTATACTTTAAGTAAATGCCTCTTTGGACGCAGACCAAGATTGGCAAGCAAACTTTGTACCTCGCCAACACAAGTCTCTCTAAATGTAGCTAGGACGATCTTAGAAAAGTAAGTTTTAATCAATTATGGTTTTAGGCCCATGTTTGACAACTATAAATAATTTTAAAACAAAGTTTAAAACATAAACTTACTGAAAAAATTATTCCAATAGAAATTTGGGACCATTTCATAAATATGCCCCAAACTCTTAACATACTAAAATCTAGGTTATCTACCTTCCAGCATAAATATTTCAGTGTCTTACTTGACTAACTCTCTAACCTAAGTAGAAACTAAATTAAATACCTTCCATTTCCAAAGGATATTAGATAAAGTAAAAATTTGAATTTTTCTTCAACTGTAACTGTATTTGAATTAAAGAAAACAAATCTTTTAGAGTATACTAGTTATCTATTTTTCTTAAGTGGTTAGAGGCATTATTACCAATAATGTCACTTTCTCAAATGGAAATCAAAAGATTAAGTTGAAAAAGACATTGGACTTTGGGCCTTTGATTCTTTGAAACTACATATGAGAAAGACTACAGAAGGTGAGCAGAAAGGGAATTCATATTTTACTGTTAAAATGATTTTTGTCAATTCTCATGTGTATTTTTATGGCATGTTCACTGCTTCCAAATAGTAATATCCCATTTAATATCAGGCCGTTGAGTATGTTGGCTTCCTCCATGTTGTGTCACTAAGGTTATTAGAGGTATTTCCAATTACTTAAATGCCCAGAACTATACCAGATAAATTCCCTTCCTTAGGGATATAACTTAGTGAATATGCAAGTAACATGTATCATAGACTCTAAAGCATACATATTTTCTTCACATTTAACATCTCTTAAAATTGATTACATCTTACACTTAAACTTGGCAGTGCTTTTTCTTTTTAAATAACAGTATGTCTTCTAATAAATACATGGTATCTTAGATTCAATGAAACACTAATTCGTGGAGAGCAGGGAGGCAGTAAAGCTCTTTTATTTAGATTAGATATTAGAGCATATAAATTCTAGTTATCACTTGTAGCAACCTTTGGCATAATGGGAATCTCACCAGGCTAGAAATTAAATACTTAACTGATTTCTCAAATTTTTATATGTAGAGTTTCTTCTTGGATGCTTTCTTTCACAATTAGAAAATCAAGGAGGGCAGAGGCAGACCAAATGTAAATCAACTTTGCATTTTTCATTACCAGACAGGGGTTTTGCTTTAGAAGCATATACTGAGGAAGCCAAGATTCTATTCCCTCTCAGTGTTAAGAATATCAGGAATTAATATCAGGAATTATCAAGCTGTCCAGCCTGTTTGCTAAATCACTGTACAAGATCACTGACTTAACTGTACTCACATTCTGGATTCACATGTCAATAACTTTGGGGGGAAACTACTTTACATCTTTTTATATCTTGACATGCAAAGCAGAAGTTGAATTTTCTTTTCACTTGGTAAAGGAGGCATATTAAAAAGAATCTTAAGACCTCAGAAAACAGACTTGGGATTCCTTTTCCACCAGCATGAGTACCTATCTTTGTAAACAGAGTGCACCACACAAGAATCCTCTGTCTTAATGCATTATTCTTGACATGAAGTTTCAGGCTGAAAGGCTGAAAGGGAAAATTAACCCACTTTTATTTCAGCTACTTAATGGAAAGGCAGGCTACTTTATGTTATGACCAAGGGTTGATCTTAGTGTTGGACTCTCTCTCTGAGTGTAGCATTTAGCAATGGTAAGAATTGATTGATAACCTAGAAAAAACTCAAGGCTAGTGTTTCTAGTTTTATTCCAATGTGTTGCAGTGGTGTGCCAAAGACATTCATATAATTGAGTGCTTGTATGCTCTACGTTAAAGAATTCTGAAAAGATTTTAAGAATCATTACACAATGACAGATGCCAGATAGAAATAAAATTATAATTATCAGTAAAAATTATTTTTAATGCTTTTCCACAAAGAAGATATTACATTTTAGCTATTTAGTTTATTATTGATATATTGTGTTTGTATTGTGCGTGTGTGTGTGTGTAAGCACGTGCGTGCATATGGATATGAACCCATATGAGGCTTTATAAACAGAACCGTGACCTAGGAAAGTATTTTTTCACTATTTATTTTAACATTTAGGAAGGAAGTCTCTTCAAAAAATATTGAAAATACAGCCTCTTTAAGGAATACTGAAAATAGAGCATCTTCAAAGAGTATTGAAAATAAAGATACAGAAACAAATCTACAGTCTAAGCTATGGTCATCTTCCTTCTTAAAAGAAAGCATAGGTAATAATGTTTTATGTGAGTAAATGTAGCTTCTCTTTGAGCCCTCTTCCATGACCTTTGGTATTCTGACAACTCTGTAGGTCTGGAGCAAATCAGAGGTACCTGTACTATAATTTTTCAAATTCATGTTTCAGATGATTCTGATATGCGAGTATGGCATTCATGCTATACATTATATAAAATGGTAATGATGAGGCATTTTAGAATGGATTAAAATACCAATGAAAGCATTAACTTCCATTCATTCAACAATGGTTTATTGAGTACCATGACTGTTTTAGAAGCTGTGGATACAATAGTTGGCAAATAGGCAACATCCTTGCCTTTATGGAGTCCACATTCTAGTGGGAGATAGTCAACTATTAAATATAAATAATAAACAGAAAAATAAGACAATGACAGGTTGTGGTAGGTGCTATAATGTAAATAAATGGCTCAGTGTTAGTAAATCGAATGAGACGGTTCCTGTGACATCCCATGAAGTCTTTAATTCCCTATTATGACCTTACCCTGATGACATCAGCGTGATGAGTCTTGAACAGACCAGGTACCCACTGGAAGATCAGGGTGGCTGTGAGCTGATGGAGACTATTAATGAAACAGAAGCAGGTAGATGGCCTGAAGAGCCCAGCCATCCTACTCTTGGAAGGACTGGTACCTATTTTCAGGGTAGCATTTTTTGGTTTAGGCAGGTGTTTGCTGTGGAGTCTGGAGTTTTATCAGCTTTTTGTTTTTTTGGCCTGCGTTTTCCTAACATTGTTGTCTCTGGAGATCTCCTCGATTTCTTCATTTTATTTCCGACACGAGTGTTTCTACATGATTTGGAGTAGCTAATGGCCAAACTCCCGTCCAAGAAGGCATCTCACAAGACTTCCAGACACTCAGAATCTTACAAGAAGGCAAGGTTTCACACAAGTTCAGGTTGAAACTGTGAAAGACCTTGGTAGAGCCAGAGCAGTTGACAAGCTCACTCAGTAGTATTTCCCAAAGACATAATTTTAGGAAACACATAGTAACTTTTTTTAAAAATTAGTTTAATGATAATATATTTCAATGTATGTTAGAAAAAGGTAAGACATGGTCATGAATATGGATTCTGGAGCCAAACTTGACTCCCAGATCCACCACTTAATTAGTGGCATGAAGTTGGGTGGGTTATTTAACCTCTCGGTCTCTCTGTTTCATCTAAGAACAGAGTGAAAATAGTACACACCTCATTGAGATGTTGAGAGGATTAAATGAGTTAATATATCTAATGTTCAAAAGAGTAATGACTTATAATGTTTGTTGGGATTATTATATGTTATTTTTATTCGTATATCCATCAGCTTCATGGATGGTAGTATTTGTGATCTGATAAAACTTATATGTTAAAAAAGTAGATTCAAAGAAAAATACTGAGTAATTAGTATAGGTGATACTCATATGGCAAAAATAGATGCAGATAATATAAGAATTGAAGTGTTGGAAAATGTTCCAGTAGATTGTGTCATAGAGACTTTACTTCTTAAATATTTCTCTAATCTACTTCCCCCCTCTCCATCCCTATTTTACCAGTTCATATTAGTCATATTTCTCACCTAGACTTTTAAAAGAGACCTCTAACCTCTCTCCTTGCTCTTTTTGTTTTTTGGTCTCCCCTCAAATGTACTTTCCACCGTCCTGACCAAGTGTTCCTCCAGAAATGCAGATTTGACCATACTTGTTTTCGTACTTAAAATCCATCATTAGTAGGGTTTACTTTTAGGGTATAGTCCTAATTCCAAGGCTCCTGGCCCATAAGATTCCATTATCTACCTACCCCTCCAGCCACATCTGTCACCATTTTAGTCTCAACCTTGACCCCTAAGAAGTGTCAAAGTGCTTTGAGGCACGTTCTTGTTTCTGTGTTGGTTTCCTCTCCTTAGAAAAACTGATCCACTCAGACTGGGCAACTCCTGACCACTCTCCAGGTTGGCATGGGGCCTTCCTTTGTTCTTTTGTTTATTCCACACGTTTTTATCACCGTACTTCCATACTGCTTTATCACTATCCATTATGTTTCTACTCCCCAATTAGAGTGTGAATGAGTACCCTGAGGTCAAGAACTGTCATTTTTGTGTTCCTGGGACTCTACATAGTGCTGGGCACTGAATGGGTAGTTATTAGTGCTTATTTTTATTTTTCAGTCATCTGCATTTCACCATAACTATTGAGTTTTGACATTAGAAAAATCATTACTAATGTTAAGTAACTTCTGGTTATAGCTAGAATACTTCACATGTCTCTTTTCTTTTTAAAAAATATTTTTTTAACGTTTATTTATTTTTGAGAGAGAGAGAAACAGAGCATGAACAGGGGAGGGGCAGAGAGAGAGGGAGACACAGAATCTGAAACGGGCTCTAGGCTCTGAGCTGTCAGCACAGAGCCCGATGCGGGGCTCGAACTCACGGACCATGAGATCATGACCTGAGCCGAAGTCGGCTGCTTAACCTACTGAGCCACCCAGGCGCCCCCACATGTCTTTTCTAACTTGCATGTGTGTGTGTGTTGAGAGAGAAAGAACTTTATTCTCAAGTATCCAAGCAGTGACATGACCTGCCTGAGAAGAACTATTTTCTTTTCAGCCTCTCCAGTCTTACTTTTACTCTCCAGGCTCTTTATTTCATATTTACCTTCCTATAAGAACAATTTAGGAAATGTATTTCTGGAGATAGAATAGTATTCATTTCTTTTTTTTTTTCTTGAAATCATATTTTATATAAACAAAACTGTTTTCCATTTACTATTAAAATTTTAAGCGCCAAACAACACTAAGATTAGTTCAGTGTTTTGGGTTTGTTTTTTTCCCTCTTGGTAGTTGTATTACTTTTTTTTTTTTTTTTTTTTTTTTTGGAAATCAGGTAAGTTCATTGCAGTGCTGTTTAGTCATGAAAAAAATAAACCCCAGAACAGGGAGCCATATAGTATATATACATTTTAATTTAGGAGTAACCATTTTTAATTTTTGAACTTTTCAGTATTGATTAAATTATGCATATTCTGGGGTGCCTGGGTAGAGTGTCTGACTCTTGATTTTGGCTCGGGTCACGATCCCAGGGTCACGGGATCTAGACCTGTAGTGGACTCTGTGCTGAGCATGGAGCCTGCTTAAGATTCTCTCTTTGTCTCTCTCTCTCTGTCTCTCTCTGTCTCTGTCTCTGTCTCTCCCTTTCTCTCCCTTTGCCCCTCTCCCTGGCTTGCATGTTCTCTCTCTCTCTCTCTCTCTCTCTCTCTCTCTCTAAAATAAAAATTTAAATTTAAATTAAAAAAATATGCATATTCTATTTTAGGTCAAGTGGGCAAAGATGCAGTCCTTCAAGAGCAGGAGAAAAATAACAAACGTTGCCTTCAGGGTATTGATGATAAGTTATCTGAATCGACAGATGATGATGGTGAAGATGATACCAGTGATGATGATAATGATGAAGACAGTCACCCTAATAAGGATACTCATGCTCCATTAGAGTTAATGGCAGAAGTAAGTTTAACTTGTGCATTATAATGTAAGAAAGTTAAAAATATTAAAATAAGTAGTGTATAGTCTTGAAGATTGAAAAAATAGTAAAAATATCCTTGCCCATATACAGAGGCTTACCTAGCTACTCATCTCTCTTACTACCTTCACGAAGTGAGAGGTGAGAGAAGATTCTGGAAGTGACTTATTCTGCCCAAGGCAGAAACAGGAATAAAAGTTTGGGTACAAAACTCTGCAAGGACTGCTTTAAGGGATGCTTTCTACACAACTGGGCACCATGCTAGTTATTGGGGACATTTAGAGATAGATAAGAAAGATATGTCTTTACCCTTGAAAACTAACAGGTATAATGTGTATAGTACAATTTATAATAAAATGAAATCTGTGCTAGTAGAAGTATTTATGAACTTCTCAGGGAATAGGGAGGATTAAGTGACTGAGAGTAGAAGTAGAAGAAACGGGATAAAGGAAAGATTTTTAGAAGAATAGTCATTGGAGTTTTAGAAACTTGAAGGAAAAGGGAAGCTCAGGAATTCATCAAGTAAACAAGTAGAGATGGCATTTTTGGCATAGGAAATATGTGCAAAGGCACTGAAGCCTGAAACATCACATGCAAAAGTTGTACATAAACGTTTACTGATAATTCTATGTAGAAAAAAGCAATTTTACCCCAGTTGTGGGCTCACAGTCTACCTTTAGTTGATATTATACATCTTCATGTGTATTGTAAGAACTTTATAACAATATATTTTAATTTCCCCCTTCTTATTGTCATGCATTTTACTTCCATGTATATTATAAGCCCTATAATACATTGTTACTATCTTTATTTTAAATGGTCAATCCTCTTTAAAAAAATTTTTTTAATGGGAAAATATCTGTTTTGGAACACATTTCTGGTGTTCTTTATAGCTTAGTGTAGAACCCAATTTCCACCTGATACTATTTTCCTTTTACCTGAAAAATTTCTTATGGTTTCTTTTGTATAATGTAGTTCTGTGAGCAGTGAATACTCTCAGCTTTTATCTGAAAAAGTCTTAATATCTTCATTAAAAAAAACTTTTTTAATGTTTATTTTTGAGAGAGAGAGAGAGAGAACATGAGAGGGGGTGGGGCAGAGACAGAGGGAGACACAGAATCTGAAGCAGGCTCCAGGCTCTGAGCTGTCAGCACAGAGCCCAAGGTGGGGCTTGAACTCACAAACCATGAGATCATGACCTGAGCTGGCTGGGGGCTCAACCGACTGAGCCACCGGGGCGCCCTTATCTTCATTTTTAAAGAATGTATGAGCTAGGAATTTGTAGGTTGTGAGGTTTTTTTGGTGCAGACAGTCCCTGACTTTTAATGGTTCAGCATACAATTTTTCGACTGTATAATTGTGTGAAAATGATATGCATTCAGTAGAAACCATACTTTGAATTTTGAATTTTGATTTCTTCCTTACCTATTGATATGTTGTATGATTACTCTCTCATGTTGCTGGGTAGTTGCAGCATTCTGCAATTCCCAGCCAGCCACGCAATTATGAGGGTAAACAACCAATACACTTACAACCATTACATTTTTCATTTTCAGTATATTATTCAATAATTACATGAATTATTCAATACTTCATTATAAAATACATTTTGTGTTAGATGATTTTGCCCTACTGTAGGTTAATGTAAGTGGTCTGAGCATGTTTAAGGTAGGCTAGGCTAAGCTATGATGTTTGGTAAGTTAGGTGTATTAAATACATTTCCAATTTATTTCAACTTATGATGGCTTTATTCCCATCATAAGTTGAGGAAGATTTGTACTTTGAAAGCTGTTCCATTGTCCAATACTTTGCATAGTTTCAGACAAGATGTCTGCTGTTATTTTTGTCCATCTGTATATGTTTTTTTCTCATTATTTAATTTTTTTTTCTTTCGTATTATTATTTTTGGCAATTTGATTACAATATGACTTGATGTGGTTTTCTTCACATTGCTTCTGCTCATTGAGATTCTTGGGTCTATGAGTTTATAGTTTAAACCAGATTTGAAAATGTTATTAAGTCTTCAAATAATTGTTTTTTTAACCTCTTCTCTCCCTCTCTTCTTCTGGGCTCCAAGTTACATGTATGTTAGACGACCCAATGTTGTCCCAAAGGTCACTGATGTTCCTTTTATGTTTATTTTCTGTATATATTACATTTTAGAAATTTCTATTGGTCTCTCTTCAAGTTCATGATCTTTTCTTATAGTTATACTCTACTGTTAATCCCATCCTTCCTCCCTCCCTCTCTCCCTCTTTCTCCATATATGTGTGTGTATAAAATTTCAGATATTTTATCATCTCTAGAAGTTTTAAATATTTTATATCAGTTATTTCTCTCATCTATTCATATATTACTTTTAATCATATGACATATTTATAATAGCTATTTTAACGTGCTTGTCTGCTATGCTATCGTTTTTGTCAATTCTAGGTCGGTTTCTGTTGCCTAAGTTTTCTCCATTATATGGGTCATATTTTTCTGCATCTTTGCATGCCTAGTAATTTTTTTTTACTAAATCATAGACATTAAAAATTTCATATTCTTTGGTACAAACTTTTGTAGTTTTCCTTTAAATATTTTTGGGCTTTGATCTGGGACATAGTTGGGTTTCTTGGAAGCAGGTTTCTCTTTTTGAGTCTTATCTTTTAAGCTTTGTTGGGAGGGTCCAGGGTAGCCTTTATATTGTAGGTACAGTACTAAGGCAATGCCTTTATGAGGACTCTTCCCAATGCTCTGTGTATTAAGAGGAACTTCTAATCTGGCTGGAGAAAACATGAGCTCTGTTCAGCCCTGTGTGTTATTCAGTAATTGTTCTACCTGCTGATTCCAGCAATTCTTTCTCTAGCCTCAAATAGTTTCTTCATACTCATATGCAGATGAATTCCAGCCAAAGACTCAAAGAGACACCTCTGCAGATTGCTGGAGCTCTCTTGAAAATATAACATTGGCCTCTCTGAACTCCAAACTGTCTTTTTTCCACTCCAATCACTGGTATCTGGTTCCTTCCTGCCTGTGCTGGTACCTGGAAATAGCCCACACCTGTAAACTGAGGTAGTAATAGGACCCATCTTGTTTCTCTTCTCCAGATCACTATCCCATAATACCTATTGTCAAATTACTGAAAACTCTTGTTTCATATATTTTGTACAGTTTTATGGTTGTTTAGGAGGGAGAAAAATCTGATCTCTGTTAGCTCCATCATGGCTAGAAGCCTCAATTAGAGTTTTAGCATAAAATGCTAAGGAGCTTGCCTTTTAATATAATTTAACCGAAATGCTAAGCCATGGAATCATATAAAGAAATCAGACACATTTGCCATATTTTACTCTTAGAATAAAGCATATGTAGAGAGTTTTGAAACTTCCTTAATATTATAAGGTGTTTTAGCAAGGGAGAAAAAAATTGATGCCAAGCATTGGGAAGATTTTACTTAGCCTCATCCTTTGACTAAACATCTATATCATTCGTGAATTATAAAGCATTCAAAGACCCTATTTGCCATAACCGAACTCTTTGTAGTTGCTCATTTTATTGCTTTTTTTTTTAATTTTTAATTTTTTTTTTTTTTGAAGGAGAGAAAGAGCATGAGCAGGTGAGGAGCAGAGAGAAAGGGAGATACAGAATCTGAGGCAGGCTCCAGGCTCTGAGCTGTCAGCACAGAGCCTGATGTGGGGCTCAAACTCAACAAGCAGTGAGATAATTACCTGAACCAAAGTCAGACACTTAACCAACTGAGCCACCCAAGTGCCCTGTCACTATTTCTTTTGTTTTTTATTTTTTTTAATTTTTTAAATGTTTTTATTTATTTTTGAGGCAGAGAGAGACAGAGAGTGAGCAGGGGAGGGGCAGAGAGAGAGGGAGACACAGAATCCAAAGCAGGCTCTAGGCTCTGAGCTGTCAGCACAGAGCCCAATGCAGGGCTCGAACTCACAGACTGTGAGATCATGACCTGAGCTGAAGTTGGACTGAGCCACCCAGGCATCCCTTATTTCTTTTCTATTTTTTTTGACATTAAATTATAAAAGTAATCCATGACTTCATTTTCAGATAAATATTCAAACAATATGAGATTGCTTATTTTCATATGTTATGCTGTATCTGTGCATAAGATCTTTTGTTTTCAGAATGCATCTCTTTTTAAATTCTCAACTTTATTTTCAAAATTTTCAAACCTACAGAAAAATTGAAAGATTAGAGACAAACCAAGAAACAGACTCATAACTATAGAGAATAAACTGATGGTTACCAGAGGGGAGATGAGTGAAGGGATGGGTGAAAGAGGTGATGGAGATTATGGAGTGCACTTGTGATGAATACTGGGTGATATATGGAATTGAATCACTATATTATCTACCTGAAACTAATATAACACTGTATGTTAACTGTACTGGAATTAAAAAAATAAACAAAAACAAAATATAGTTAACAACTAAAATCACAACATGAATTTTGATGGAATCCTGCCTAGAAAAAAATCTTAAAGACAATTAAAAAAAATTTTAAAGACAAATTGGGAAGTCTCAATTTGAATGTAATATTTTATTACAGAATTACTGTTAATTTTCTTAGATGTGATAAGGGTATAATGTTACACTGAAGCATGAACTTATTCTTAGGAGACCCATGCTTGAATATTTCAGGGTGAAATTTTACAATGTCTGCAACTTTCAAATGTTTCTGTGAAAAATATCTAGACTACACCTTACCTATCAAAAGAGAGAGATAAAGCAAATGTAGCACAATGTTAAGAAGTGTTGAATCTAGGTAAAATGTATATGTGTGTTCATAGTTCTAATCTTTCAATTTTTCTTTTCTTTGTTTTCATCATAAGTGTACTCTTTGATCTGTAATATTCCATTGTATATAATATACCACATCTTCTTTATCTGTTTATCTATCAGTGAACACTTGGTCTGCATCCATAATTTGGCTATTGTAAATAATGCTGCTATAAACATAGGGGTTCATGTATCCCTTTGAATTAGAGTTTTTGTATTTTTTGGACAAATACCCAGTAATGCAATTACTGGATCATAGTTTAGTTCTATTTTTAACTTTTTGAGGAACCTCCATACTGTTTTCCACAGTGGCTGCACCAGTTTGCATTCCCACGAACAGTACAAGAGGGTTTCTTTTCTCCACATCCTCTCCAACACTTGCTGTTTCTTATGTTTTTGATTTTATCATTCTGACAGGTATGAGGTGATACCTCATTTCAGTTTCAGTTTGCAATTCCCTGATGATGAGTGATGTTGAGCATCTTTTCCTGTATCTGTTGGCCAACTGAATGTCATCTTTGGGGAAATATCTGTTCATGTCCTGCCCATTTTTAATTAGATTGTTTGTTTTTTGGGTGTTCAGTTGTATAAGTTCTTTATATATTTTGTATACTAACCCTTTATCAGATATGTCATTTACAAATATCTTGTGTTCAGTAGATTATCTTTTAGTTTTGTTAATTGCTTCCCTTTCTTTGCAGAAGTTTTTTATTTTGATGTAGTCCCAATAGTTTATTTCCCTTGCCTTAGGAAACATATCTAGAAAAATGTTGCTATGGCCAATGTCAGAGACATTACTGCCTGTGCTCTCTTTCAGGATTTTTATGGTTTCAGGTCTCATATTTAGGTCTTTTTTTTTTAACCTTACAATTTTATTTAATATTATTAATGTAATATAGGTAGTCATAGTTTTAAAAAGTGTCATTATTCTCTCTTTCTTGAAAACTACTCTGGTTTTTTTTATTTTTTGCACGTACCTTTTCATTTTTTAAAAATGTTTCTCCATCCCCCCACTTTCAATCTGCAAGTGTCTTTAGGTCTGAAATGAGTCTCTTGTAGGCAGCATGTAGATGGGTTTGGTTTTTTTATCCACTCTGTCACCCTATGTCTTTATTGGAGTGTTCATTCACGCTCAATGTAATTATTGATAGATTTGTATATATTGCCATTTTGCTACTTGTTTTATGGGTTTTTTTTTGTAGTTTTTCTCTAATCCTTCTCTTGCTCTCTCTAATGATTTGTTGGCTTTCTTTAGTGATATACCTAGGTTCCTTTTTCTTTATTCTTTGCGTATCTATTAGTGGTTTTTGATTTGTGGTTACCATTAGGTTTGTATATAACATCATCTGCATATAGCAGTCTATATTAAGTTGATGGTCACTTAAATTTGAACCCATTCTTTACTCCTCTCCTCACCGTGTTTTAGGTATATGGTGTCATATATTACATCCTTTTATTTTGTGAATCCTTTGACTGATTTTTTACAGAAATATTTAGTCCTACTACTTTTATGTTTCCTACTTTTCATACTCTCACGTATGTTCTTTCTTTTCCACTCAAAAAGTCCCCTTTAATATTTCTTGTAGGGCTAGTTTTGTGGTCATGAACTCCTTTAGTTTTTGTTTGTCTGAGAAGCTCTTCATCTCATTCTATTTTGAATGATAGCCTTACTGGATAGTGTTCTTGGCTGCACGTTTTCCCCATTCAGCGCTTTGAATATATTCAATATATTCCACTTCCTTCTGGTCTATCCACTGAAAGCCTTATGAGATTTCCCTTATAGGTAACTATCTTCTTTTCTCTTACTGCTTAATTTTTTTTCTTTATCACTACTTTTTGCCATTTTGATTACTATGGTGTGGACCTCCTTTGGTTGATTTTGTTAGGATCTCTGTGCCTCCTGGATCTCTGGGTATCTGTTTCCTTCCCCAGATTAGGGAAGTTTCCAACTATTATTCCTTCAAATAAATTTTCTGCCCCCAATTCTCTCTCTTCTTCTTCTGGGATCCCTATAATGTGAAAGTTATTATGCTTGATGGAGTCACTGATTTTCCTAAGACCATTCTTGTTTTATGTAACTCTTTTTTTCTTTCATTTGTTCAGCTTGATTACTTTCCATTACTCTATCTTCTGGTTCATTCATTTGTTCCTCTGCTTCTTCCAGCCTGCCATTTATTCCATCAAGTGTATTTTGATTTCATTTATTATGTTCTTTCTCTCTTATTGGTTCTTTTTTTTATCTCTGTGTTAAGGGTCCCACTGATGTCCTGCACCTTTTTCTCAAGTCCAGTGAGTATCTTTATGGTCATTACTTTAAATTCTCTATCAGGCATATTACTTATATCCATTTCGCTTAGGTCTCTTGCTGTGATTTTGTCCAGTTCTTTCATTTGTGACATATTCCTCTGTCTCTTCATTTTGCCTAACTCTCTGTGTCTGTTTCTGTGTGTTAGGGAAGTCTCTTGCTCTTGTAAGTAGTGGGAAGGACATGCACTTTTAACTAGGTAGCACTGGTCCTCTTCCACAGGGGACACACAGCTACCACAGAGACAGAGCTGGGCACTCCACAAAGGATGAGCAGTCAGGGGATGCAGTTTTAACAAGGTGCACACGTCCTCCGTGAGAGGTCAGGAGAGGCACTGCTGGCAAGGTTTGCAGGGGTCTTCTGGGGGAGAGGATCTGCAACACAAGGACTGAGGCAGGCCTGACTGGAGGGGGCGGAGTGTGGTGTAAGCAAGGTAGGTAGTGAATGCCAGTGTTGTGCTGGTTCCCACAGGTAGTTGTATGTTTATGATGAGGGGCAGGGGAGGGAAATGGAGCCTGCCAGCTCCTTTGTTCCTGGAGAAGTTCCTCCCCAAACTCCTGAGTTGGTAACCAACTCTCCCTCCCATAAGCTCCAGGTGACTTTCAAACTGTTTACAAGCTGTATCTCTGAAGGATGTTTGCTGTGCTATCTCTTTAAGCGTAAGGGCTCAGCTTCCTATCACCCTCTGAGCTCTCCCAGAGCCAAGGCTGCTGAGTTTTAAAGTTTCAGGCTTTAAGTCCCTCTGGTTGTAAGCACTCAGGAAATTTAGCCCCTCTGGTTTTCAAAGGCAAATGCTGTGGGGATTCCTCTTCCCCCTGCAGGCTCCCCCTGTGTGATAGTCTGTTTCTCACCCCTCTCTGGGTCTGTGGCTCCCTTCTTCCAGTGGTCAAATCTATGGGGTTTAGTTCCCACTGAATCCTCACCCTTCTGGCCCTCTTTGATGTGGCCTCTTTTCTATATTCAGTTGTAGAATTTGTTTGGCCAGTCTTTGGGTCATTATCTGGGTTGTTTGCAGTGATGCAAGTGTTACCTAGTTGTATTTGAGGGACAAGGTGAGTTTAGGGTCCTGCTACTCTGGTATCTTCCCTGGAAGTCCCATCTCTTTATTTTGAATGTCACAAATAATTTAATGTAAAACCACTTTTTTTAAACCTGTCTTCTTAATTTAGCTTGACTTTGAAGTTTTAAGCAATTCTCATGAAAGTCTTTAGCCAAATATCCATTGCATGAATTTCTTAATTTCACTGCATTTTGAACTGTTAAAAGGAAATATATACATACACATTTTTTTGTTAACAGCAACAACAAATAGGTCAGTGCTAAGTACATTTTTAAATTGATTCCATGCTCCTTTTCATTTTCTGAGGCTAGTATTATTAACATAATGCTTCATGAAATAGACTAGATATTAATTGATATTGAGAAATTCTTGTTAATTTCGTTAGGTGTAATAGCCATAGTGTCATTGGGTTTTTAATTTAAAGTGAAATGAGATGATATCTGTAAAAAAATCTTAAAACAGTCTAGGCAGACTGGGGAAAAGAATGTATAGTAATATTGATACAATCAGATTGACAAAATATTAATTTTTGAAGATGAGAATTGGAGACGTGTACTTCTTTTACTATTTTTTCTACTTCTGTGTTTATTTAAATTTTCCATAAAGATTTTAAAAATATAAATAATAGCTATATATGATACTGGTCACATTCTCTGTTATGAATTAAACTAGGCACTGAAAATAAAAATAACTACAATAACAAAACTACTTTAAACTAAAAGGTATTCTTCTGGATGACACTTGAATTACAAATCAAAATCAAAACTAAACTTACAAACTACTTAGAAAATAGTGATAACCACAACACTAAATATTAAAGCTTTCAAAAAGAGCTTAAGGTTTTGAATACTTAAGTGATGACAATGATGATTCAAAGGGAAATGACAACAAATGAACTAAATAGTAATTCCTAGAAAAAGAACAAAATAAATATAAGGAAAATAAGAAAAGGAATTAAATAAACAAAATTCAAAGTAAATACCAAATTACTATATCCATTTAAGAATAGGATATTTGAGGGGCGCCTGGGTGGCGCAGTCGGTTAAGCGTCCGACTTCAGCCAGGTCACGATCTCGCGGTCCGGGAGTTCGAGCCCCGCGTCGGGCTCTGGGCTGATGGCTCGGAGCCTGGAGCCTGTTTCCGATTCTGTGTCTCCCTCTCTCTCTGCCCCTCCCCCGTTCATGCTCTGTCTCTCTCTGTCCCAAAAATAAATAAAAAACGTTGAAAAAAAATTAAAAAAAAAAAAAAAAGAATAGGATATTTGAAAAAAGAATGACCTAGATAAACCACAAGATACCATAATTAAAATGGAAGGAAACCACAAATAGGAATGAAAATAAATAGGTCTTAATAGACAAAAATAGATTTTAAAAATGTAACGGGTGCCTGGGTGGCTCAGTCGGTTAAGCCTCCGACTTTGGCTTAGGTCATGATCTCACGGTTTGTGGGTTCGAGCCCCATGTTGGGCTCTGTGATGACAGCTCAGAGCCTGGAGCCTGCTTTGGATTCTGTGTCTCCCTCTGTCTCTCTTCCTCTGCCCTCCCCTGCTTGCACTGTCTCTCCCTCTCTCTCAAAAATAAGTAAATATTTAAAAAATCTAAAAAAAAACCCAAAAACAATTCTGTTTAATGAGTTTACCATAGCACTTACTAATATGTGAAAAAGTGGGGATTGTGGTAAAGGTAATGGTTTATAGAAAAATCTGCAGAAGTGTTCTATTTCCATTAGAGAAATGTAAATAATCATACCTGTGGAAGAAACTGAAAAAACTGGTAGAGAACTTCTTAAAATGGTGCCTGGGTATATATCAAATGTCTAGAAGCATGGGGAAGTGTCTCTTCTAATACTCCATGCCCTTGCCTCTTGCAGAGGAAGCCTCTATGTTCAGAATATAGTACACACAATCAAGAACAATCATCTAAGTTTAGGGTTTTTTGTTTTTTTTTTTAATTTTTTTTTTCAACGTTTATTTATTTTTGGGACAGAGAGAGACAGAGCATGAACGGGGGAGGGGCAGAGAGAGAGGGAGACACAGAATCGGAAACAGGCTCCAGGCTCCGAGCCATCAGCCCAGAGCCTGACGCGGGGCTCGAACTCACGGACCGCGAGATCGTGACCTGGCTGAAGCCGGACGCTTAACCGACTGCGCCACCCAGGCGCCCCTAGGGTTAGTTTTTAACGGAAGCAGTCTAAGTAAGTTTTAGAGTAGGACATTAGTTTTATTAACCTGTAGCCTAAGTAAAAAATATATAAGAATATTTAATTTCATGGGGAGAAAATTATCATGATATGTGGCTTATTTTTAATAAGTTACTGAGGGGCGCCTGGGTGGCTCAGTTGGTTAACCAACTGACCTTGGCTCAGGTCATGATCTCATGGTTTGTGGAATCAAGCCCCACATCAGGCTCTGCACTGACCGTGTGGAGCCTGCTTGGGATTCTCTCCCTGCCCTCTCTCTCTGTCTCTCTCTGACTTGTACTTTCTCTCTCAAACTTAAAACAAAAATTTTTTTAATAAAAAAATTACTGAATAGGGGCACCTGCGTGGCTCAGTTGGTTGAGCATCTGACTCATGATTTCGGCTCAGGTCATTTTCCCAGGGTCATGGATCCAGCCTTGCATGGGGCTCTGCGCTGAGCATGGAGCCTGCTTAAGATTCTCTCTCTCTCTCTCTCTCTCTCTCTCTCGCTCTCTCTCGCTCTCTCTCGCTCTCTCTCTCGCTCTTTCACTCTTTTGCTCTTCCCCCCACCCCTCTCTCCTACTCACATACATGCTCTCTCTCTCTCTAAAATAAGCAAAAAAAGTTACTGAATAATTCTAGTTTTTGTGAATATGTGTTTGACTTATGGAAAAGTACTAAAATGATATGATGAAGATGCTAAAAATATATATCTCTGTATGGTAGAAATATAAATGCTTTTTAGTTGGGGACAGAATGTGTTTATTTAGCTTTTAAATTCCCTACATACAAAAATATGTACTACTTTGTAACAATAAAAATATAATAAAAGTGAAACAAGGGACGCCTGGGTGACTCAGTCATTTAAGCATCCTACTTCAGCTCAGGTCATGATCTCATAGTTCATGAATTCGAGCCCCACGTCGGGCTCTGTACTGACAGCTTGGAGCCTGGAACCTGCTTCAGATTCTGTGTCTCCTTCTCTCTCTGCCCCTCCCCTGCTCATGCTTGGTCTTACTGTCTCTCAAAAATGAATAAACATTAAAAAAAATTTTTTTAAATAGTAAAATGAAATGAATTACAATCTTAGTCATGTAATTATGGACTAAGTTTACAAAAAAAAAAAAAAAGCTGTATCTGAACCAAAGGGATATTAAAGTGATGAATGTCTTTACTAACTTTGCCGGTTGAACCAACCTATGTATTCTGAAATTGTTAAGTAATATACATATAGTATGGCTGCAGTAACATAGAGGTATCATACTTGTTCTCTGTTGCCTTGCCATGGGAAGTCCTTAAATATTCTTCATTAATTGATTATAGACTTACTTCTGCAAAAATGTAGAAATATTAAAAGAAAAATATTTAATAATTAATGTAATATTTTTAGGGGGTTTATTATTGACATTTAAATTCTCTCTGAAAGTACTTATCTGAAGAGTTTCTTAATGTTTTCCAGTTCCTGAGAGCAGAAATGGGCCAAGACTACCATTTGGCAAAAAAATTATGTCAGATGAGTAAGTACAAAATACTTTTATGTTTTCTTTTTTTTTTCAAAATACTTTTCTGTTTTCTAATCTTTTATTTGTTTCTAAATGCATTTCATAATTTGTAAGATGGTCTGATTATTATAGCCTAGTAAACTCCCTAATAGTATCTCAGTGATTCCTTAATAGTAAGTTAAGTTGATTGGTGTTAGGACTAATTTAGACATCTAGAATAACTTTGGGATAAACTAAAAAAGACTAATCAGGGGCGCCTGAGTGGCTCAGTCAGTTAAGCGTCCGACTTCAGCTCAGATCATGATCTCACAGTCCTTGGGTTCGAACCCTACATCAGGCTCTGTGCTGACAGTTCAGAGCCTGGAGCCTGCTTTGGATTCTGTGTCTCCCTTTCTCTCTGCCCCTCTCCTGCTCATGCTCTGTCTCTCTCTGTTTCAAAAATAAATTTTAAAAAACATTAAAAAAAAACATTAAAACAATTTTTTTAAAAAGACTAATCATCACTGGAAAATAAATAAAAATCTTGACCTTCATGATAATGAGTTAGTTAACTTTATGCCTTTAGTTTCAAAGACATGTCAGGTAGTATAGCAAACCTTACTTAATATGCATTTATTCCACAAATATTTGAGTGCCTCCATGTGCCAGGCACTGTTTTAAGCACTGGAAGTATAGCAGTCAATAAGACAGATAACAATCCCACATTTATATCTAGTATCAAACAGATAACAAATTCATATATGATAGGTGCTATGGAGAAAAATTAAGTAGGGAAGAAGGAATAGAAAGTACTAGAAAGATGCAAAGCAGTTTTGAATAAGATGGTCTAGGAAGGCAGGACTCATAGCAAATGTACTGAGATGCAAACATGCCTGATGAGGAACAGCAAGGAGGCCAGTGTGATCAGGGCAGAATACCTAAGGGGAAGTGTGACAGGAGATGAGGTCAGAGAGGTTATGGTTTGGGGATTATGTAGATTGCATAGCACCCTTTCATAATTTAAGGACTTTGGCTCTTTCTCTGAGCAAAGTGGGAAACCATTGGGCACTTTTGAGTAGAGGAATAATAACGATCTACCTTATTTTTCTTTCTTCCTTTGGTTTTTAGTAGTTTGGCTGATGTATCTTACACTTAGGCTGTTGTTTCTTTCTTTTTTTTTTTTTTTTTTTTTGCGTTTCTTTTTATCTCTATGCTTTGTTTTAGAATTGTTCTACTAACCTACCTGTTTTTGAGTTAACCTGTCCTATCTTCTGCTGTGTTCAATCTGCTGTTAAAACTATCCAGTGAGTTCCTGGGGCTCCTGGGTGTCTCAATCGATTAAGCGACTGACTCCCGCTCAGGTCATGATCTCGCGGTTTGTGAGTTCAAGCCTCGCATTGGGCTCTGTGCTGACAGCTCAGAGCCTAGAGCCTGCTTTGAATTCTGTGTCTCCCCCTCTCTCTGCCCCTCCCCTGCTCATGCTCTGTGTTTGTCTTTCAATAATAAATAAACGTTAAAAAAAATTTTTTTAAATATAATGTAGGAATTGTGAGGATCTACTTTCACTGGCCTCACATAGACTCCCCGCTATGGATACAGTACTTCTTACATCATTGGCTAAATTTTTTTAAGATTTTATTTTTAAGTAATGTCTACACCTAACGTGGGGCTCGAACTCACAACCCCAAGATCAAGAACCATGTGCTCTTCCAACTGAGCCAGCCAGGCACCCCTCATTGGCTAATTTTTAAAATGGGTTTCTTGAATGCTTTTTGCACTACTTATTTTATATCCAAAATAATTTGCCTTGTCTAATCCTTTTAAGCACTTTTGACCTTTAGAGCCATTGAATAAAATATTTTGATTAAAAGTATTTTTGGGTGGTGCACAAACAGAATTTCTGATAAGAAGGACTCCTTCAAGAAAATCGTGTCCATTCCCATTGTTACAAATAACAAAGCAGAAGCAGAGAGAGGCTAAGCGGCTTGGTCAGCACCATTCAAGGAGCTAGTGGCATGGCCAAACTGGAGCCCAAGCTGCCGCCTCCCACAGCACCCCTCTTCTGTTGGGGGCTGGGGTACAGGTGAGTGAGTCTGTAGCTCTCAGTCCCAGCTCCCAGAGTTTCTTGTGCAGCCTAATAGTGGGAAAATTCATGTATTATATTTCCGTATCCATCAGTCATTTTAGAAAGCCTCTGGCTGAAGCTGATAAAACATATGCACTGATATCACCACATCTGTTAGTCACTTTTGATTGTTAGGCCTGTAGTATGTTGCATAAACAGCAGGTGCTCAATAAAATGCTTACTGGCCTGAGTCAAACCAGTAAACGTCCATTAAATACCGTCATTGAGAATGAAAAAGTTCAAACTGGTCTATCCTAATTGGGTTATGTCCCTGTAAAATTTCTCTCCCTCCCTCCCTTATGTCAAGCACAGACTTGTACCAGACATTATGCTGGGAGCTGGAGAGAAAGCAGGTATCACAGCACACATCTCTAAACCTTTTTGGGGTTGACATTAACCATGGTTTGGTTTGGTCTGTTACTCCACTGGCTCAGCCAGTAATACTGTTCACTTTTTTCTGTCCGTGTCAAATAGCCAAAGACTAGGATTAGAAGACAGGAAAAGGAGCTGTGGAGGAGCTAAGACCGGCACCATGCCAGGTGGGAAAGAACACTACTCCCAAAAGAGGAGGATGACTGGAAACGGGGCCGAGAGGTGCAGAGATGGGAGCGGGGGCTGGCTGCATGTGCATGCAAAATAGGATTGGCTACCCCTGAAGCAGATTCCAGCCAATGATGTGAAATTAGGGAGGCCCAGGATTAGCAATGCTAAGCAAGTTCAGGAAAGAACAGAGAGTTGGAGACACTGTCTCCGGGGGAAGAAAGTACTAGTTTGATGCTAATAGGAAACACTTGGCTGAGGACTGACCAAAGTTCTTCTCTATATTCAGAACAACAGACAAAATGAATTTTTTTCATCTAGGATGGCGTCAGGTTATTTTATATGTAAATGCTTATAGTATATTGTCCTTTTTTCTTTCTTTTTCATTTTTTTAAAATGTTTATTCAGTTTTTGAGAAAGAGCATGAGCAGGGAAGGGCAGAGAGAGAGGGGGACACAGAATCCCAAGGAGGCTCCAGGCTCTGAGCTGTTAGTACACCCCCCAATGCAGGGCTTGAACCCACAAACCATAAGATCATGACCTGAACCGAAGTTGGATGTTTAACCAACTAAGCCACCCAGGTGCCCCAGTTTGTCTTTTTTTCCCTATCTTCTACCTCTGCTATAGAACACTCCTTTCTCTCTCTCTCTCTCTCTCTCTATACATATATATATATATATATATATATATATATATATATATACTTATTTATTTATATATATATATCTGTATATATCTCTATATGTATTTATATATATTTATGTATCTATATATTTATATATATTTATGTATGTAAACATGGATTATTTACATATTTATGTATTTATGTGTCTGTATTGAGCACCTACTAATAATGAGAACATTCTTGAATACCTTGTTTAATTCTTAAAACAATTCTATGGGACAGATATTATGAACCCCATTTTACAGTTGAGGAAACTGAGTCTTAGCAAGGAAAACTAATTCACCTAGGATTAGATCCTAGGTCTGGCTTGAAAGCTTCTGATATCCTCCTATATTTCCATTTCCTCATTTGATTAGTAAACTTATATCTCTAGTCAAGGAGGCAGAGACTTGGAAAAGAGGTACTTTTGTGGGTCAATCAGGCTTGAAATGGCTCCTATGGTCAACTAATATATTTATTTTCTTTGTATCTGAGGCAATTAATTTACATAAAGTAATGCATCTTTGTCCCTTCTGAAATGTTTTAAAAATTCATTTTCTTTTTTTTTTTTTTTTTTTTTTTTTTTAATTTTTTTTTTTTCAACGTTTATTTATTTTTGGGACAGAGAGAGACAGAGCATGAACGGGGGAGGGGCAGAGAGAGAGGGAGACACAGAATCGGAAACAGGCTCCAGGCTCTGAGCCATCAGCCCAGAGCCCGACGCGGGGCTCAAACTCACGGACCGCGAGATCGTGACCTGAGCTGAAGTCGGACGCTTAACCGACTGCGCCACCCAGGCGCCCCTAAAAATTCATTTTCTGAATAAAGCCACTGGTTGCCGGTATGTTTCCTTGCTGTCCAATCACAGTGTAATCATTTATATCTCTGTTTGGCTTCAGGGCTTCCCACCTGGCATCCATTGGTTTCTTTTCTCTTCATCCTGCCTTTAAAAAAAGAAATTGTATTGGGTTCCCCCAAGAAATTTTATTTGTCAGTAAAGGCTTGAATTTTATCTATCTTTCACACACAGTTTTTATATGTGCCTAATATTTCCTCAGCCATTTTCCTGCTATGTCATGCAGAAGTGATATATTGGCTGTATGCCATTTCCTGCCAGGCATTGGAAGCATCCTGGGAAAGTGGTTTTTAAATGGGACTGAAAGTCAAGAGTCCCAAGTACTTTTCTTAGTTCATCTCATGATTGACTGTGAGATGTGCCGGTCAATCTTTCTATTTACTGGTCTCTTCACCTGTAAGAAGGGAATGTGCAGCTCACTTTTCTCAGGGCACAACAGGCTCCTCACAGCAGCCCAAGATTTTACACACAAAAAACATTTAGGCCTGGAAGACCTACTCATCAATTATAATAATTCTAAGTGTTTAACAATAATGGCCTGAGAACCAAAATGGTTCTCATCATTTTGGTCTAACACAATTACAGATGTATCTTCAGAAAAGATAGTTACTCTGCAGTTTTCTTTTCCTTTCTTTTTCTTTTTGAGTAAAGTAAATCACTCTTTCCTTTTTAACCTAGAGTATAATTTAAAAAAAAAATTTTTTTTAACGTTCATTTACTATTGAGAGACAGAGAGAGACAGTGCTAGAGCATGGAAGGGGCAGAGAGAAGGGGAGACACAGAATCCGAAGCAGGCTCCAGGCTCTGAGCTGTCAGCACAGAGTGCGACGTGAGGCTCGAACTCACAAACCGTGAGATCATGACCTGAGCCGAAGTCAGATATTTAGCTGACTGAGCCACCCAGACGCCCCTAACCTAGAGTATAATTTTATCTAGGCGTCAAAGGACTGCTTCCTACTATTCATTTATTCCATTTTTTAATGTTTTGAGGGCTCCGGCTCTGTGTCAGTCTCCTAGGGATGCTACAGTGAACAAGACCAATGTCTTATCTACCTTAGAATAGCCTCCAGTCTGAGGGACTTAGAGCCCAATGTACAGCAGAATCCCCCAGCTCCCTGCCCCAGCTCTTTAGCCAGAAGGAGACATCCACTGAACATTTAGGAAGGAGCCAAGCCTTTCTCTAGGTCCAAAACCATTCCAGGAAAATGAATGATAATCAGCAGTTACTTGGTTCTTAGTGCACTAAGGACTGGACTGAGTGTTTTATCTGCATTATCTCACTGATTCATCAAAATGGCCTAATGTGGCCAATAGTATTATTACAGATAATAGAACTGAAGTACAGAGATAGTAAATATTTCCCCCATGGAGACCCAACTAGACAGTGGCGGAACCAGGATTCACATCTGACAGTCTTTCTTCAGGGCCCATATTGGAATCTGTTTATGGACTCAGGTTGGGAACAACTCCCAAGACACTAACTGAATGTGCTAGAGGCTTTTCTTACCTTTTTACCAACTCTACTAGCCTGTCAAAGACTTTTTGATTCATCATCTAGAATGCATATTTGTGGGCTAAGTTTTAAAGCAGATACCTTTCCCTCACTCTGAAAATTGACAATTGTAGAAGTCAACAGTTTTTTTTAAACCATGAGAGTAGCTGATCTCATACTCCAATCCCATGAAATGATCCTAATTCCAATATGAAATTTTCTAAACTGTATTCAAGATTTCTTAATAAGTGTTCAACCAAAAAGGATTCCATGGGAATAGTAAGTTGGGGAAACCACATTCTCATAATGGTCTGAGCATATTAGTGGTTCTGTAAAATCCTGCAATTTCTTCTACTATAAATTTTACCTGATTAACCTCATTTGACCTAGTTTCCAAAATATGTATTAATATCTTAAGAAACTAGCTAGTATCCCAAGGGGCAAATTGGAGAAACTCTGCTCTTGAAAAGGCTCAGAGAATATTTAGACTGCTAATGATAAGTATATTTTAGTCCAATTTAAAATGAATCAAGATACTTTTATTAGAAATCTTAAAAGGTGTCTAAATACCTATAGGATCCTTAAAAGCAGGCACACAGTCATGCTAACCCAGACTGATGGTAAATTATATTGGTAGATTAGGAAATAGAGACACTGGTTTGGTGTGTCAGGATGAAAGCCATATGGGATGAGGTCCTCTGAGCACTGGGGCCTAGTTGAACCAGCCACAATTATTTGTCTTACTCTAAGCCAGAATAGCACACTTGATGTTTTAGCGCCCCCTGGGGGCCATCAAGATAGTGCACAGGAGTCACAACATTAAATGGCTAATGCAGAATTATGAATACCCCTGAAGGCAGGTAGGAAGAAGGTAGAGAGAGATCTGGGGTTAAAAAATAGCCTAAAGAACTCCGAAACAAAAGTTGAAAATGTTTCTAACCTCTAACACATTGATAACATACCACCAAGCCCCCCAAAATCTACTGATATGGTCCAAAGATGACACATGCTGTTAAGTAGGCAATGACTAGGGTGTAAACCAGGGTAAAAGTTTTCAGGATGAAGAGAAAAAAGAAACATAAGTTCTCTCTCTTTGAAAGATGAGTTTCTCAAAATGGCATTTCTACCATGGAATAGCTTGCATTAAAAAAAATCGTAATAAAATTCCGTTCTGTGTTCAGATAAGGTCTCTAAGAAAGGCTGTCTTGTAGACATTGAGTGGGAGAGATGAAAAGCAGGATTAACAGACCTCCAGGCACAGTCTTCTCATTAGCAAAGCCTCCACATTTTGCAGGATATGTACCTTGTTTGTGGGATGATTATATTCAAGAAACACTCTGGCTACAAGGCCTATGAGGAAAGCCTCATAGTGATGGAGATTGCATTTTTTAGACAAGAGGTAGAAAATATATTGAACATTATTTCTTTTACAATGCACCTATGATAAGTAGAACATTTTCTCTATTTACACTTTAGTATTCCTATGGTATAATTGGTATTTATTGCTTTGTGCATTTTTACTTACTCTGATTGACAGTTCCAATCTCATTCTGAGGAGTGCTTGCTGAAACACTTTGAAGATTAATAACACACATTCTGTTGTCCGTTTTCAGTTCTAATCTATGAACCAGAAAATCCTGAGGCCAAGGAGTTTTTCTCACTTATTGAAGAAATGTTGCTGATGGGTAAATTTAAAAATTGAAATTCCTTCTTTCTCATAGAACTATGAGCAGTCACTATTTAAAAACCTATTATCCCAGGAGATTAGTGAAGTACACCCTCAGAAAGTGGTTAAGAAAAGGCTAACTGGTTGTCTTGGATGGTTTAATGAAACCAACTTGTCCTTTGTAGATGGTCAGGGTGACTCCCTTTTCTCTGTGGGGTAGAACTGCCCAAGTAAATCAGGCTCCCTGGGTACCAGGCATCAGGGACTGACACAGTCTTCACAAGGAACAGAACATGCTAATTGCCACACATGTTAAAAGAGCTATCCCACAATTCCAAGGAAAACTAGTACCCTCTAAATTATCCTACATCTCACTTACTCTTACTATATTTAATTAAGAATTACATTGAGAATAGTAAAAAGAAACTTTATAGACCTATGGTTTTTTTTTTTTTTTTTTTTTTTTAACGTTTATTTATTTTTTTTGGGACAGAGAGAGACAGAGCATGAACGGGGGAGGGGCAGAGAGAGAGGGAGACACAGAATCAGAAACAGGCTCCAGGCTCTGAGCCATCAGCCCAGAGCCCGATGCGGGGCTCGAACTCACGGACCGCGAGATCGTGACCTGGCTGAAGTTGGACGCTTAACCGACTGCGCCACCCAGGCGCCCCATAGACCTATGTTTTAAATTTACTCTAAATCCATAAATATCTTTATACCAGTAAGAATATAGTCTTTGTACTACTATTTTGACCCTACGTACAGTTAACAAAGTTCAGCTCAGTCTTCATGTTCCAAAGATAGGTATTTCTAAGTGGAGGGAGAAGCAAGAAGAATTATGATTTTTCAAAGAGTAGAAATATCAAGAACATTTTAAGCAATTTTCTTCCTTTCTATGGCAGAGAAATCTCAAAATCTTGAGGAAGATGATGAAGATAGTGAAGAAGACAGTAGCAGTGAGAGTGAAGGAGAGAGCAGTGAGGAGCTAAGTGAAGAAAGCTCTGATGAATGCGAAGACGGGTGATGAAGGTTGCTGCTATGGTTTAATCTTCATGTACTTTCATTACTGTATACATGGAAATATAAGGGAGAAAGCTGCATTTTAGTCTTGTTCTTTATTTGGCACAGAGTTCTTTTAATTTATCCGTATCGGTTTGAGCTCCTTCTTGATATTTAGTTCTTACCTCTATGTGAGTTACTCAGAGAAGAAATTAGTAATTGAAAATATTTACATAGCTGTAATTGTGTACCACGTGCTGTTGTGCACACATTAGTTCATTTAATCCAACAAACCCATGAGGCTTGGGTTAAAACAACACAAATTTATCATCTTACGGTTCTGGAGGTCAGAAATCCAAAATGAGTCTCACTCAGCCAAAATCAGGATGTCAGCAAGGCTGCACTCTTTCTGGAAGCTCTAGGAGAAAATCTCATTCCTTTCTTTTGCCAGCTTCTAGAGCCTCCACACATTCCTTGGCTCCTGGCCTCTTCCTGCATCTTCAAAACGAGCAACATCTGGCTGAGATCTTCTCACATTGTCATCTCTCTAATTCTCTCTCCCCTCTGTTGTGATTTTTGTTAAAGTAACATTTGTTAAGTAGAGCCCTGGTGTGTCAGATGGTTCGTGATGCTTCCACAAAGACCACAAGGGAAAGTAAAATGAGAAGTTTATTATTCACAGGTCCTGGAGGAGGTACATGGCATGCATCAGAGGGGCCACATAAGGAGGTCAAGGTGCAGACAGAGTGGACAGCAGGACCAGGGGCATGCCTTTATTAGGGCCATGAGTGGAGTGCTTTGGGGGTTCTCAGGCTAAGGCTGGATTTGCCAATTCAAACCAAAAAGATCAGGTTTTAGTAAGCTCCGTGGGGGTCTTATCTAAGGGATGCACAGGGGAAAGAGTTGGGAGGCAGGAGAGACTGTTTATCACCAGGGGCACTGGGGAAATTGTATCAGGAACATACACTTACTTGTGATTCTACAGGCTCTTATCTAGTACATGGGCTGTTATCTAGGGCACGTACTTGAGGGAGAGGCTAGTGTGCTTAGCCACACAAAATGGATGCCAAGGCAGCAATGATATGGAATAGTTGAGCCAAACTCTCAATACCTTGCCTCTTCCTTCCACTTTTAATGACACTTACAATTACATTGGACCCATCTGGGTGATCCAGGATAATCTATAATCTTCCCTATTTTAGAGTCAGTTGATAATTTTAATACAATCTATAACCTTAATTGCCCTTTGCCATGTAACCTCATATGGGTTCTGGGGATTGGGACATAGACATCTTTTAGGGTGGGGGACATTATTCTGCCTATCACAGAAAGTATTGTGTAAATATTCATTTTTTTGGAATTCATGGTATGGAGCTTGGAAGAAACACTTTGGTTGGAAACAGACCAAACAGACCAAACAGACACTTTGGTTCGACTCCATTAGATAACACCTAACAGAGGTATCTCTTTAGAGACAGTAGTTAGTCAAAGATAAGGAAGTGGTGGCTCACAGGGAAAGTGTAGTCTGAATAGAAGAGGACTGAAAATAAAATGGTCTTAAATGAGGGGGCGCCTGGGTGGCTCAGTCGGTTGAGCATCTGACTTCAGCTCAGGTCACGATCTCACAGCTCGTGAGTTCGAGCCCTGCGTCGGGCTCTGTGCTGACAGCTCGGAGCCTGGAGCCTGCTTCAGATTCTGTGCCTCCCACTCTCTCTGCCCCAACCCACTAGCATTCTGTGTCTTTCTCAAAAATAAACATTAAAAAATGGTCTTAAGTGATAACACCTAAGAGGTAGTTCAAGAATGAGAGGTGCACAAAGGAGACAAGAACAGCCAGGAGGAAAATCGGGAAAATGAATATAGTGGATACCATTGGTTGCCCACTCAGCAGCTATCCCTCTACATCTTTGCTAAGAGAGCCCTGCTTCTGTCGGATATTCACTCCCCACACACATAGCCATGGGGCTCAGGAAAGACACCCTCAGCCAACAGTACATGGCATTTCTCTGGTGAACGTTACTGTTCCAAACTCTTCCAAAGGGGTGCATGTGACCCACATTGGCCCAACAAGATCAAGGACTTTATTTCATGATTGGGAGGAGAGGTGTCTCCATTCCTCTGGTTAAGAACCAGGAAGCACACTGCCCTACTTTCTGCTGGCAGCCACTTTATGATGAGGAGAGGGCCAAATCTTAGGATGAAGCTGATGCTGTGGATGCTACAGCAAAAAGCACCCAGATTTCTGGTGATGTTCAGCCACAAAATCAACTGCTCTGGAAGCCGGCCCTCAGTTTGCATTTTCTGTTATGTGAGACGGCTTTCTTATCATTTCAACTGGTTTGGATTGAGGTTTCTTGAACCTGCTGCCAAAGGCATCCTAAGCGATGATGAGAACTACCACAGAAACCCAGGAGGGCTACAAGGTCTGGAAAGATCTGCTTGGCTAAAAGTTATAAAGAAGACAAGTAAGATGAGAACTGAGAAGGGTGTTGGATAGCAACAAAGAGGGGGTTGATGACATTAGGGAGAGCACTGTCAGTTGAGTGGGGTGGGGAGAGACCTATTTCTGTGAGCTTGAGTGCACTGGAGATGAGGAAAAGGAAACCAAGGACTTTGATTATGAAGGAAGATGAAGTATTGTTGGAAGACCTAAGGGAAAAGGAATATAATTTTTTAAATGTTTAAGATGAGCATGTTTAGTAGAAAGGATGATAATTACATGTACCGATAGCCTATTATGCATTAGGTACTGTACTAAGCATTCCATATGTTCGTGTTTTCAGTCTTCATAGCACCTGCGTGGGGTGGATATTAGTATCCCCATTTACATATAAAGTAACTGAGGTCTAGAGAAATTGAGAGTAACTTTCTAAAGAGCACATACCTGGGAATTAGCAGAGGCAAATCTAGGTCTTTTTGGTGTGTGTTGTGGTTTCATAACTATTTGACCATCTGGTCCGCTCTTATCCACACTGACTGTAGGTTTTTGAAAGTGGTGATAGGTGTATAAGTATCTAATGTATATAGAACTTACTTGGTAAATCTTCATCCTCATTGCATTTTCTGGACAACTGCACACACATATAGTATACTCCTTTCTAGGACATTTCCTGTTGCTTTGGCCCAGACCTCTTTGTTGAGCCTGGTGTCAATGAGCGTATCCGGAGTTACCATCTCCCTCCTGGCAAATTTCCAGATCTCTGTGAGTGCCTGAGGAGCACACCTCTTGAAGCCTGTTCCATGGATGATGCACTTGTGAATGTTGATGGTGTATTCTCTGGTCACTCACTGCTGGCAGAATGGCCCTTCTCGCTTGCCCTTCTTTGTGAGAGAGCCACAAAGAGGGAGAAGAGGGCAAGGTATTCCAATTCAGGTTCAGTCTAATGCTGCCCTACCCTTCACCCCTGTGCTGTCCTCCCTAAGAGGTCAGGAGAGAGAAACAGATTGCAGAAGGGGAGATAATTTGTGAAGTGAAGCCTAATATTCAGAAAATGCATGTAACATAACCTTAGTTTGTGGTAGTTGGCTCTGTTTGGACTGCTCAGAGTTGCCTCTTAGAGTTGCCTCTCCTTTGTTCTCCAGTATTCGTCTTTATAAAGCCTTCAATTATCCTACAGTTCTTTATATATGAAGCGGGGTGATAACCTGCATTCCCTTTCATTGAAGTGTGGGTTTTTTTCCTTTAATTTTATCCTGGTTGACATGTAAAATACAAATAATTTTGGTATTTGCCTAAAATACTGATGTTTGACAAGGGTGAACCCTTGAACATAACTCCTAGTGCCAGATGTGAAGGAAAGCCTAGATCTATTGGAAATGTTTTCAGGTTCTGGGCAAGTGTCTTATATCATGAGGTACTGAGAGTTCACAGGAGGGAGGGAGGGAGGGAGGGAGGGAGGGAGGGAGGGAGGGAGGATGAGGCTGCCAAGGCCAGACTAAGGAGGAAAAAGATCTCTCTGGTTGGCTTTCCTAATAAACTCCCCAGCTGCCATGGGATATGAGTTATAATGGGACATGGGGAGTATGCAGAACTTGGAGGGACTTGTGAAGTGAAGCACTGGGAGATGAGATTGGCTTCCATGGTCTTGTTCAAAATGTACCCTTTGAACCAGGAGATAGCCTGTAGCAGACATTGTGGCTGGTTTCTCCTACGTCCATTCCAACCTAGATGATACATCTAAGCTAATCATGGTACTCCCATCCTCCTTGCTATTAGGTTTTTTAATATTTTTGTTTTATTTCAGAGAGAGTGTGAGTGAGCAAGCAGGGGAGAAGGACAGAGAGAGAGAGAATACCAAGCAGGCGCCACACTCAGCACAGAGCCCAACACAGGGCTCAATCCCATGACCCTGGGATCATGACCTGAGCTGAATTTAAGAGTCGGGTGCTCAACCAACTGAGCCACCCAGGCACCCTGCTATTAGGTTTTTAAAAACAGCTTTTATGAGACATCACTGACATATAAAAATTTTATATATATATATATATATATTTTTTTTTTTAAGGTATACAGCCTGATGATTTTATATATATTGTGAAATTATCACCACAATCAGGCTTGTTAACATATCCATCACCTCTACATAGTTACCAATGTGTGTGTGTTGAGAAGATTTATAATCTATCATCATAGCAAATTTCAAGTATACAGTATTGTTAACTATTATCACTGTGCTGTGCATTAGATCTCCAGAGTTTATTCATCTTGCATAATTGAAACTCTGTACCCTTTGACCAGCATCCCTTTGCTACTAGTTATTACTAGACATGCACAGAATTCTACCAGTCTCAGCTAATAAAACAAGAGCAGGACTTAGAAATGGACAAGAAAGTGTGTAGCCTCATGGCTACTGGCAGCCATCTTGGTGCTATGAGGAGTTTTTATACTAAAGACAGTGGAGCAGAGAGAAAAAAGATCCTAGTCCTCGATGGCATTTTAACTGACTCAGTTGACCAATGCTGGTTTAATACCTGCCCTATCTCTAAATACCCTACGTAAGACAATATATTTTCTTACCATTTAAGCCTATTTGTTTCAGATTTCCTACAACTTGCAGCTGAGCGAGTCCTACCCAATGTACCTGCCACAGGATAGCAAGCATGATGACTGACAACATCCTCTAAGACTGTAAGCCAAACTGGACTCTTTAGCTTACCCTCAGGATGGCCACTCAAAGCCAAGGAAGGGGAATTGGTGGGTTTTTGTGCCAGTTAACAGTAAGTGTAAAATAGAAATACACGCATACCTCATTTTATTGTGCTTTGCTTTATTGCACTTTGCAGATACTGCATGTTTTACAAATTATAGTTTTGTGGCAACCCTGCACTGAACAAGTGTATTGGTGCCATTTTGGTAATTCTCACAATATTTAAAACTATTTCGTTATTATTATATTTGTTACAGTGACCTGTGGTCAGTGATTTTTGGTATCACTATTGTAATTATTTTGCGGTGCTATGAATTATGCCCATATAAGACAGAGAACTTAACCGATAAATGTGCTCTACCAACCCACCCTGCTATCTCTCTCCCTGTCCTCAGGACTCCCTATTCCCTGAGACACAATAATGTTGAAACTAAACCAATTAATATCCCGACATTGGCCTCTAAATGTTCAAGTGAAAAGAAGAGTCACATGTCTTTCACTTAAAATCGAAAGCTAGAAATGACTAAGCTTAGTAAGGAAGGCACGTCGAAAGCAAAGACAGGCTGGAAGCTAAGTCTCTTGCAAGTTAGCCAAGTTGGGAATGCAAAGGAAAAGTTCTTAAATGAAATTGAAAGTGCTACTTCAGTGAACATACAAGTGATAAGAAAGGCAACAGCCTTGTTGATAGGGGGAAAGTTTTAGTGGTCTGGATAGAAGATCAAACCAGCCACAACATTCCCTTAAGTCAAAGCCTAATTCAGAGCAAAGCCTTAACACTCTTCAATTCTATGAAGGCTGAGAGAGGTGCAGAAGCTGCAGGAAAAAAGTTGGAAGCTAGCAGAGTTGGTTCACGAAGTTTAAGGAAAGGAGTAGCATAGAAGGAGCATATATCCCCACAGCATAAAAGTGTAAGGTGAGGCAGCAAGTACTGATGTAGAAGCTGCAGCAAGTTATCCAGATGATCTGGCTAAGACATGAATGAAGATGGCTACACTAAGCAGATTTTCAACAGAAACAAAACAACCTTCTATTGGAAGAAGATGCCACCTAGGACTTTCATAGCTAGAGAGAACTCAATGCCTGGCTTCAAAGTTTCAAAGGATAGGCTGATCTCTTAATACAGGGCAATGAAGCTAATGACTTAAAGTTGAAGCCAATGCTCATTCACCATTCTGAAAATCTAAGGGCGCTTAGTTGGCAAGGATGCAGAGAAAGGGGAACTCCCTTACACTGTTGGTGGGAATGCAAACTGGTGCAGCCACTGTGGAAAACCATATGGAGTTTCCTCAAAAAGTTAAAAATAGAACTAGCCAATGACCCAGCAATTGCACTACTAGGTATTTACCCAAAGGATACGAAAATATAGATTTGAATACATGTACCCTAATGTTTATAGCAGCATTATCAACAATAGCCAAATTGTGGAAAGAGTCCCAATGACCGTCAACTGATGAATGGATAAAGAAGATGTGGTATTAGCCATCAAAAAGAATGAAATCTTGTCATTTGCAATGATGTGGATGGAGCTAGAGGGTATCATGCTAAGCAAAGTAAGTCAGAGGAAGACAAATACCATATGATTTCACTCATATGTGGAATTTAAGAAACAAAACGAACATAGGAGGAAATAAAAGAGGAAAACCAAAAAACAGACTCTTATCTATAGAGAACAAACTGATGGTTACCAGAGAGGAGGTAGGTGGAAGAATGGGTTAAATAGGTGATGGGATAGGAGGGCACATGTTGTGATGAGCACTGGGTGTTGTATGTAAGTGTTGAATCACTAAAATCTACACCTGAAACTAATGTTACACTGCATGTTAACTAATTGGAATTTGAATTAAAACTTGAAAAAAATAAAGGCCTTTTAAGAATTGCACTAAATCTACTCTGCCTATGCTCTATAAATGGAACAATAAAGCCTGAATGACAGCACATCTGTTTACAATATGGCTTGCTGAATATTTTAAGCCTACTATTGAAACCTAGTGCTTAGGGGAAAAAAAAATCCTTTCAAAATATTATTGCTCATTGACAATGCGCTGGGTTACCCAAGAGCTCTGATGGAGATGTATAATGAGATTAATGTTGTTTTCATGCCTGCTAACATATCCTTTCTGCAGCCCAAGGATCAAAGAGGAATTTTAAATTTCAAGTCTTATCATATAAGAAATACATTTTTATAAGACTATAGTTGCCATAGATAGTGATTCCTCTCTGATGGATCTGGGCAAAGTAAACTGAAAACCTTCTGGAAAGGATTCAGCATTCTAGATGTCATTAAGAACATGTGTGATTCATGATAAGAGGTAAAAACATTAATATTGACAGGAGTTAGAAGTTGATTCCAACCCACATCCAGGCAGGAACCTCCACCAGCAAAAAATTTTTTGAATGACTTTGAGGGGTTCAAGACTCAGTAGAGGCAGTAATTGCAGATGTGGTGGAAATAGCAAGAGGACTAGAACTAGAAGTGAAGCCTGAAGATGTGACTGCATTGCTACAATCTCATGATAAAACTTGGACAGATGAGGAGTTGCTTCTTATGGATGAGCAAAGAAAGTGATATCTTGAATAGGATCTACTCCTGGTGAAGATGCTGTGAAGATTATTGAAATGACAACCAAGGATTTAGAGTATTACATAAACTTAGTTGACAAAGCGGTGGCAGGGCTTGAGAAGATTGACTTCAGTTTTGAAAGAAGTTCTGCTTTGGGTAAAATGCTATTGAACAGCATTGCATGCTATGGAGAAGTCGTCCATGAAAGGAAGAGTCAATTGATGCAGCAAATTTCATTGTTGTTTTATTTTAAGAAACCGGCACAGCCACCCCAACCTTCACCAACCACAACCCTCATTAGTTAGCAGCCACCAACATCCAGGCAGGAACCTCCACCAGCCAAAAGATTATGATTCACTGAAAGTTCAGGTGATGGTTAGCATTTTTTTGACAAAATATTTTTAAATTAAGGTATGTGCTTTAGATTTTTTTAGACATAATGCTCACAAACACTCAATAGACTACAGTATCATGTAAACATAACTTTTTTTTTTTTAACATTTATTTATTTTTGAGACAGAGAGAGAAGAGCATGAACGGGGGAGGGGCAGAGAGAGAGGGAGGCACAGAATCGGAAGCAGGCTCCAGGCTCTGAGCCATCAGCCCAGAGCCCAACGCGGGGCTCGAACTCACGGACCGCGAGATCGTGACCTGGCTGAAGTTGGACGCTCAACCGACTGAGCCACCCAGGCGCCCCTAAACATAACTTTTATATGCACCGGGAAGCCAAAAAATTATTTTCACTTGCTTTATTATGATATTTGCTTTATTGCAGTGGTCTGGAACTGAGCCCTCAATTTCTCCAAGGTATGCCTGCATGAAACTGGTTTGAATGGTTAATTTCTGTATTGTGCAGCTGAGGAGGGGAGGTAGGTAAGAAGAGTTTATTTTTCAATTTACATTTTTTATTTATCCTCTTTTTTTTTTCATGGGCATGCATCACTTTTTTATTGTGGTGAAATATTCATAACATACAGTTTACCATTTTAACCATTTTTTAAGTTTATGTATTTATTTTGAGAGAGAGACAGCACAAGCAGGGGAGGGACAGAGAGAGAGAAAAAGAGAGAGAGAGATAGAGAGAGGGAGAGCGAATCCCAAGCAGGCTCCACACCGTCAGCACAGAGCCCAACCAAGGGCTCAAACTCATGAACTGTGAGACCATGACCTGAGCCAAAACCAAAAGTCGGATGCTTAACTGACAGAGCCACCCAGGCACCCCTACCATTTTAACCATTTTTAAGTGTATAGTTCAGGAGCATTTAGTAATTTCATATTGTTGTGATATCATCACCACCATCCATCTCAAGAACTATTTCATTTTCTCAGACTGAAACCCTATACCCATTAAACAATAACTTCTATTCCCCTTCCCTCCAGCCCCTGGCAACTTTCTATCACTTTGTTCTACTTTCTAGCACTATGAATTTGACTATTTTAGGTAACAAATGTGAGTGGAATTTTACAATATTTGCCCTTTTTGTGACTTATTTCACTTAGTATAATGTATTCAAGTTCACTGGTATCTTAGTACGTATCAATGCTTTGTTCCTTGTTATGGCTAAGTAATATTCCATTGTGTGTATATATCACATTTTGTTTATCCATTCATCCATTAATAGACACTTGGGTTGGGTCCACCTTTTGGCTATTGTGAATAATGTTGCTATGAACATTGATGTACAATATCTGTCCAATACTAAAAACTTTTTATTTAAGCCTATCCATGAAGTGGGGAGAAAATCTGGAAAAAAATTAATAAAAAGGCTAAAGATGGTTGTGTTTGAGTGATGAGGTTATTTCACTTTTTTTCATTATAAAGTCATATACTTTCTCTAACAATCACATATTATCTTAAAGGAAAAAAATGTGTTTTGTTTTTTTTTTAAAGAAAGAAACTTTTAAAAAGAGTTAAGGTAAAACTCACCTGAGGTACAGAAAAGTTAACACAAGGAAAAAACAAAACAAATCAGTATTTGTGGAGTGTCTATTGTACCTGAGACATTTTAACACATCTTAGTATCCTTTTTGGTATGCTAGAAGCTTCTAATGAGGATAAATACTAATAAGTAAATAAATAGGTAATTATGTTCAAACAATAAATATCATCTGATACAGAAATTTACTGATCTTCATAGAACAGTTATATTCACAAACTTGCTTACGCTTATGCTTAATTGTATACTTTAAATAGGGATAATTGCAATCCATCACCAATACTCCCCCCCAATCCCCAGTCCCTGTTTGCTTAGAATTGATTACGTAGCTCTCCTATTGCTGAATAACTGTACAAATACACTTTTAACTGTAGGGGCAGAGGGCAGGCCAACCCAAGATGGGCCACTTTGGCATAACAATTCTTTTGAGTTAAAAAGCAATTAAAAAAAAAAAAAAACCAGAAGATTCCAGAAAAGCTCTTAACCTCCTAATCAACTGCCTAAAAAGAATTTATTTTTTTTTAACGTTTATTTATTTTTGAGACAGAGAGAGACAGAGCATGAATGGGGGAGGGTCAGAGAGAGAGGGAGACACAGAATCCAAAACAGGCTCCAGGCTCTGAGCGGTCAGCACAGAGCCCCATGCGGGGCTCGAACCCACGGACCGCGAGATCATGACCTGAGCTGAAGTCAGCCGCTTAACAGACTGAGCTACCCAGGCGCCCCAACTGCCTAAAAAGAATTTAAATAGAGGACTTCAGGTAGGAAGAAAGCAATCACCACACATAACTACAGTATAATATGAACTAGATGTGGTAGACAGGGAGGAATCGAACAAAGCCTATTTGATCAAATCCCATTGTTCCTGAGTAGCCTAGCAGACATTTATTGGTAAACACTGTTCACTCTTTTTCATTTTCCTGTGAATTGCATTCCTTCCCTTTGAGGTCCCAGACCCCTAATCTCTTCTCCTTAGTTCAGGATGACATTATTCTTCTTTTTGCCTGCCTGTCTTTGGAATTTCCTATCTGTGTGGATTTCCTACATGTACAAAATGAAATTTAATTTTCTCCTGTTAATCTGTCTCATGTCAACTTGATTTTTAGTCCAGCTAGAAGGACCTTGAAGAGCAGAGAAAATTATTCCTTTCCAACAAGTAGTCGGTTAACTTTCATAAGATTCTTTCCTTCTTTTTTTAATACTTTAAGTTACATCCTCTTCTACTCTGAAACAAAGCTCTCTGTGTTTCATGCTCTCAGGTCCCTAAGTGTATCTTCATCTCTAATAAAAATTATTTTAAATATCTTTCCATAAAAAATATAACTTGAAAATGATTACTCTGTAAAGATGATAAATTTCACAGTTCCCTGTCTACTACTGAGCAGTGTGTTAGGAGAAAAATCTCTTCCTCATCATAACAGGCGCCAAATTCAGTTTCTTCCTACTGGCATCAGAAGAACTCAACCAAAGGTGAGGCAGAATCACAAATTAGCAGACAACATCATCATTCTAAAGCTGCCTTCTCTTAATTTGCAACCCACCAATGAAAAACAGTAAGAAGAAAAATGTTAAAAATCATGTACTACACAGAATTAAAAGAATACTTTCAGAAAGTTGTCTCAAAGTAAAACTCGTTAAATTGAGATATTTTACAACCTGTTAAACCAGTGGTTTAAATACTAATAAAACTGGCTGATCCTTCATAGGCTAGTTGAGGTCTTGTAGAGGGCTCTGACTTTTTAAGACTTATTTCTTCCTTCTCTACATTTTCTTTTCAACTCCTCTGCATCCTGATATAACAAAAAAATCGATGCAAAACAAGTCCCCACACTCACTCCACAGTTGCTAGGTGCCTTCCAGATGGCTGCCTGAAGATTTTAGAGATATATTGTCTATTCAGCTGTTCCAGTGGTTGCCTGTGGCTTGTCCCTGGCTTTGAAGTTGAGATACTGTGCCTGTAGCCTCAGTGAGAAGATACTGACCCATTTAATCCACATATTTAGGGATTGCTTGAGATTTCAGGCTGTGCAGATCTAAAGGGTTCCTGATTTATCCAAAGGCAAAGAAAACAGGACCTCAGCCTTGTAACTGAGAGTAAGATAGAAAGAATGAGCTCCAGGTGACTAACTGCTTTGGGGAAACCCATGGTACTGATTTGCAGATGTTATAGGTGAGACTCTTGGCTGTGAATACATTCCAGTGAGCTCTTACATGTAAGTTTCTTACATAAAGTTTCTTGACATAAAGGGAACTGAGCTACAGCAGCTCACATGAATCCCTCCCATTAACTTTCCAGTTTTTCTCCCCCGTGTACCTGGCCAGGCTTAGGGAAGAAACCCAATCTGAAACAAGTTTAAATGATCAGGTTCTCCATTACTGCATCAGAACCTTCCAGAGCCTTCTCATAAACAACAGTCCCAGGCACATACCTCTAAAAAAAATAAAGGCTAATACCTGTTATTTTAAATAGTTAAGGGCTTTTACACTGAAATAGATAAAATATTACTGTACCCACTCTACCATTCCATACTGTTTCACCAAAGCATCTCATTTGGAAAGTCAACTTTCTTCCGTCCCACTCCTTTGGGAAAGGACTGATTTGTCCTAGTTTTTGTCGAGAGAAGAGCAGAAAACGTGAATACATCTTAAGAGCTCTCCATCAGAATTGCAATCCAGATCTGTTATTTCCCTGGTCTCCACTTTTGCAGTGAAATACCTTGCCTAATATCAAAGAGTGCCTTTCCTCAGGCTACCTTTGGGGTGAAGCTCCATGGGAAAGAAATGGATATTCGCATCTCCTTCTCTTTCACCAAAGGGATAGAGATCCTAGGTGTTTCAGGCCACTTCTGGCAGCATCTCTCAGCCTTTTAAACAGCTCTGCTTTGTGAAATATGGCAGGGTATGAGTGGGAAGTGGGAAGGGCCTGCAGTTTTCCTTGAAGAACTGCTTTCTTGTGGAGCCGTTGTTTCCTCTCAGAAATTGTTATCTATCGCCACCTGCTGGTCCTTCTGTCTACGTGTTTGGAATAGCAGGAATTGAGTTTAAGATTTACACACGATTTGCCCAAATACAAATCACTCTGTCCTCCTTGATTAATTTCTTTAACATTAGAATATTTCATCTTTTGAATACCAAGGAGGAAGGGACCATTTGACGATTATCTGAGGAACTCAGCGCTCTCCGATAGGAGAAAAGACTGTAATTTCCGGAGTCCTTTCCAGCGTTGTGGCTGAAATTCTGCCTTCCTCACCACCCTTTTAACCCTTTCCTGCCTCCCAGGAGTGAGTATGGCGTGGGGGTTTTTTTTGAGGCGGGGGTGTCTATTTAGCTATGGTTCCCAAAGAAAGTACAGAATGATTTGGGAACTATCTTTAAAGTACACAAACACACCGAATAGACTTTTAGCTTCGACTTAAGAAAAGCCGAGTGTAAGGTTAACAACGCTTTTCACAGCCCTGGTCTCGGGAGACAGACGTTTAAACGGTGAGCACTGCCATTTTTTTCCCCTCTTTTTTGGTCATAAATTAGATACTTAAAATAGACCTAAAGAGCCAGCTGAAATGAACCAACACTGTGACTCTAAATTACCTTTCCTAGAGGCTAAGAATGCTAAATGCGTCAAAAAAAAAAAAAAAAAGATTGACGTTTCTTATTTACTCACCTTGACGTGGACCATATTTTACGCATAAAAATCTCACCCGCAGCCTGTTTAGGCGCCCCTTCCACGCCTTACTCTCCTCCCACCCTTCCCTTTTTTCTTTTGCTGAAAGGCTCTGCTCCAAATCCAACAGGAATATCTTTCAACATCCCTGGGAAAGGGCATTGTGGGCGGAGGGTCGTGTTCCCAAGTTCCAGCCATCGCTGACCTAAAGGAAGGTTGTCCTGAGTGGACAGGATCAAGTAGCCGAGGCTGCAGGCTCGGAAACCCCTAACACCCCGGAGAGAACCGAGGACTCGCACTCGCCCACTCCGTCTGCCTCTGGGCGCAGTGTTCCCCTTTCTTCAAAGCTCTAAACCTTACATCAAATGCAAACGAAACAGCTGGGCGGACACCACTCCCTTCCGGACCACCTCTCAGCACCGGTTCGAGTCCCTGTAGAGAATATCTATTTTCCACCCTCATTGTCCAAAGCATCTCCCCACCACCCATACCGGGAGTAATAAAAGATAAAAAGAATAGCGCAAAACAAAAATACGGATTCCAAATGTTCTAAAGAGCCAAAAGACAACCACAACCACACTCACTACAAATTCTTACCGAGAAGGAGAGGGCGAAATACACTATTCTCCCACCCCCCACTCCAAGAAGGGAAAAACACAGCAGTTAACAGCAGGGAGGGAGACGGGCAGGGTGAGTGAGGGCGGGTTGGCCAAGGGCTGGTGACTGAAGCCGACCAAAGGGAGGCCTAAGGGACCGAGCTGCGTGCGCTGTCCTTGGTTCTGAAAGAGCCGTGCCCTGCCTCCCAACTTCGTGTGCTGGAACTGGCTGTAATTTCAGGCCCTTAGTTCCTTAACATCCTCGTAGAGCCCAAGAGTCTGGATTGGAATGGGGAATAATCGGCAACTAACCCAAACCATGAAGCCCCCAACTTGGTGTGGGGGGGGGGGGGCCGGGGGGGGAGCCCTTCTGTTACTCTCCCTGCCTACCTGGAATGTCAACTCCACGAGTACAGAGATAATATAAGTTGCTGGGACAGTGTAAAACTCCCTGAGAATAGTGCCTCTCACGAGGCAGATGATTAATAAATATTCGTTTAATGACTAATTATTAATATTTAGTTAAACATTTTTTAAGTTTATTTTTATTTTGATAGCAATACAGAGAGCAAGTGGGGGAGGGGCAGAGCGAGAGGGAGAGATAGGATCCCAAGCAGGCTCTGTCAGCACAGAGCCCCCATGCGGGGGTCGAACTCACGAACTGTGAGATCATGACCTGAGCTGAAATCAAGTGTCAAATGCTTAACCCAATGAGCCACCCAGGTGCCCCTAGTTAAACATTTTTAAGTTAAGGAGAAGACTTCATTCCCTCCCCCTCCATAAAGGAGTGAGAGGGATGTCCTCGCAATTGCACGGACTCAACTTTAATTTGTGATACCTGCTCTTATAGATTTCTTTTTCCAACGAGATAATTTCCTTAGCTAAAACGTTAGGGGTGAACGTTTTGGACAATGGGGTCAGAAGAAGGAGTGGTTGGAAATTTCTGAGTCTCAAGCCACAGGTGAAAGTAAACGAATCTTCCTTTCCGGAGAATCTCCGGTCTTAGGAGAAGGTTGAGGAGACAGGGAGAGCCGACATCTTTCTGAGACAGCGGACCCCGAAGGGTATCGGGATTTGTTGCCTCCTCCCGACAGTCGACTTGCTCCGCGCGTCCTCAATGATTTAGCACCGGCACTGGGCTCTCTGATTGGTGCAACATCTCCTTTAGGGAGGCTCTGGGAGGGGACGTGGGTGGAACTCCCAGCCTCATTTCAGAGTAAACCGCACTTTTCGTGTGTTGCGGTGCCGGGTTTTGAAGGGATGTTTCCTGCTTTGATTGGGCACGCCCACCTTGCCCAGCCTGGAGCTCTGGAGCTCAGAGCTGAGGTTACTGCCCTACCCCGCCTCCCCACCCCCGTTCAGGATGCTTTTGTGTCCTTAAAAAGTGCCCGAGCTTTTATTGCAAGGTGGAGAGAGGACGACAGTATTTTCTTTAGTATCAAGGGCAACGCGGTGATTTCAAACCTCAGAGCGCGAACCCTCTTACTGATGGGACTGTATCTTCTCAGAGCAGAATCTTCGATCTCTATTATGGAATTTTCGGTGATTAGTAAGATTTTCTGCATCCCCACAGTGTCGTGGTAAAAGGAGACAAGACTATTCAGAGAGAAGGTGTGGGCTTCGGTTGGACCAGCAAGGCCGCAGACTTGTCCATAAATAACCCCTGCCTGCTGCACCGCCAACAGGAGGCGAAAAATCACTGTGAAACGAATAAAGGAATCACTGGTTACACGATACCATCCAGATACACACAAAGATAAACTTTTTTTTTTTTTTTTTTTTTTTTTTTTTTTGCCCCAAAGAAAAGGAAATTGAGGAATTGGAAAGAGGAGAACATACATTAGCGACAAGGGTGGCTGAGGGATGGCTTGACCAGGCAGGAGAAGAACAGAGCCCAGACAGCCCTTCCAGGTGTTAGCTCCCGCCGGGAGGAAAGACCCCGCTAACACAGGGCCTCGCGGTCTCTGAGTGCCTGGCGCCCCCTGGTGGAAATTTTTCCGCGAACGCCTTTTTATTATGAGGGGCTTCTCCCAACGCGGCAATTCATTAAATATGTTTAAATATTGCAAAGGGAAAATCCTTTAAAAGCGCAAAATCGAAAGAGGAGTGAGGAGAGTGGGCAGGGCAGGGAGTGACTGTCTGCTCCCCACCCCCACCCCCGCCCCCTGGGGCTCGGGTTTCCCGTTTGTCTCAGAGCAGCGCTCGTGCGTGTTATTAACCTTCAGATGTGATCAATCAGGAGGACTTCTTTGCCCATTACCAAGGGGACCAAAGCAAGCAGGGAGTGCACAGTGGATGGGAAACGGGACCTTTGCTCTGCGGATGGCAGTGGGTAGCAGTTACTCAGTTGAGGTACTTTGGGGAGGCTCTGAGCTGGATGAGGAAACTGAAGGGAAAGGAGTGGGGGTCTCTCCGGGGGTCTGAGGGTTCCCCCCTCATCTCTGCCTCCTTTGCTTTTACGACAATCCTGGTTCAATAGAAAGCCAGTGAGGACGCAACCCCAGAGCTCCCTTTTACTCAAGAAAGAGTCATCGGGTCACATAGATCCGGGAGGACAGCGAGGAAAGAAAGCCACTGCTCTAGTCTTCTCAAAAGTATGGGAGGGGAAGGGAAAGGGAGAGAGGGATGAAGAAGAAGCACTCAACAAGGCAGAACTCTTCATAGAAATTATCTTTTCCATCGTCTTACCCGACACTCTGTTTCAAAAAATAGAGCACGTTGAGTACAGCCTGGATTACTCATAGGGCCTTTTTTTTTTCCGGGCCCCAAACCGTGATCTGGATTTATAATCGCCCTTTAAAGCTCCAGAGGCGATCAGGCACCTGCAAAGGAGCCCCACCGCTCTGCCGACGAGCTGCCCCCGCAAGCAGCGGCCTCGTGATTCCCCCGCCGAGCCGGTCCCCGCCTCCCCACTCCGCCCCCGCCTCCCCCAAAGCCTAGCAGCTGCCTCTCCCGACTGCTCTCTTCTCCTCCTGGCGCTCGCGTGCGGGACGGTGCTGGCGGGAGCTAGGAGGCAGCTGGAGGTGACGCCGGGAAGATCACGCCTGTGGCAGGACCGGAGCCGAACGGTTCGCTGCGCGCTGCGCAGAAGAGCGGCGGGAGCGCCCGGCTTACTGTCGCCTAGCCCAGGTGGGTAAGCGCGCGGCCGCCTGGACTTCCCAGTGCCCAGCTTCAGCTCTTCAGCTGGGTGCTCTTCACCCACGGTTTCTTGGTCAACCCCCACTCCCGGCGACCGCCATCTACCCTCCCGAGCAGAACGCGTCCCGCCAGCCCCACTCCTGGCTCTCCCTTGGTGCGCGGCGCAGTGACCCCCGCCCTCACACTCATCCAATCCCGCACCAGCGAAATTCACGCCTAGGGATGTCCAGAAGCTGAGACCTGCGCTGAAGTGGAGAGAGAACGATTTTCCCCAACGCTTCCTGGCTGTGAGCGCGGGTCTCACCGAAGGGCTCGTGGGCAGCGGCAGCCAAAAGGCGCGACTCGGAGCGGTAACCTGTTACTTCCCCAGAAGCGGCGGTCTACCGGCTGTCTGCGTTGCTGTATTGAGGGCGCGCGCAGGGCTAGGTGTGGGGTCCCAGGGTGCTTGTGAAGGCTGTGGCCGGCGGCTGCTACTCTGCAGAGTCTTAGATCTACCCAGATTGGCCCGCACTCTCTGTCCCGGGGCCTTCGGTAGCCATCGCGCCAGCGCCGAGCGCAGTACAGGGGCGTCGCGCACCGATCCTAGTCTGCCGCCTTCAGCGCGCAGAGGGCAAGTTCGTTTCTCCGGTAATGTCCTTTCTTGCCCCCCTCAATCTCCGGCTTTGTACAGAGACAAATCCCGGGACCTCAGAGAGTTAGGTGGAGAGGGAACAGAGAAACCCGGACCGAGCCTCATCCTAGGCTTCCAGATGGCTCAAAGCGGGGTGGGACAAGGTTTCCGACCCGCTCGCTGCTTTCTTGCTGTCTGGAGTGCAAGGCGATTGTAGTTCTTCCCCGATCAGGTCAGGGAGAGAATGTAAAAATATGACTCTTTTTTCCCCTCACCTTGTCTCACCAAAGTCCCCGGTCCCCGGAGCAGTTACCCTCCTTCTTTCCAGGGAATTAGCCAGACACAACAACGGGAACCAGACACCGAACCAGACGTGCCCGCCCCGTGCGCGCTCCCCCCGCCTGCCCGCCCTCAGGCTGCTGAGAGCCCAATGGGGCTGGTCGTGGCTCGGCTGGAAAATCGCACATTGAGCCTCCCGTGCCCTCCTACCCCTATCCCCCGCACCTCAGCGTTTTGCACTGGCCTTGGGCTCCCCTAGTCTCTGCGCTGCACTCCAGGTCACCTCGCTCCGCCGCCAGACTGGAGAGCAGCCCTGGGCTACGTTGCCCGCGCCAGAGTCCCAGAGATCGCGCGCACGTCTCCTCCTCCCCTCGGCGCACCCCGACCCAGCCGGTTAGGTGCCCTTCCTCCCGCCTCTCTGTCCCAAGCCCAGACTTCTGGGGGAGCGTCCGCGCCCCCAGCTGCTCAGTCGCCTCCCGCGCCGGACCCCGGAAGCCCTCCCCGCACTGCTCTCGCTTCTCTTTGCAGCCTGTTCCTGCGCGCGACTGGCCGAGGACCCCGGACAGCAGAGGCCCCAGGACGACCGAGCTGATGGCGTCTTCGACCCCTTCTTCGTCCGCAACCTCCTCGAATGCGGGAGCGGACCCCAATACTACCAACCTGCGCCCCACAAGTAGGTTCTGTCCCAGTTTCCTATCAAATAGACTGCGGGGAAGATGGGGGCGCTGGGACGTGAGGAGGCTGCGCTGACGGAAAGGGAAGGGGGAACGCAGAGATGATGGAGGCTGGAAAGAGATGGGCCCCTGACCTGGGTCCTGGCCAGAGGTCGTTTGACTGCCAGGGATGCCAGGAGATTCTGGGGCGCTGGAGAGTAGGAACCGCACAAGGTTCGAGCAGCGGCGATCGTTGGGGGCTTCGCTTCGGGGGAGGGACGGACAGAGAGAGTATTGTTTTTGTTGTGTGTGGTTTCTTCGCTTGGTGGGACGACTGGGGTCAGGGCAGAGGGCGGTGTGAGGAGACTGTAGCCTCGGCGGGAATAGAGTTTTCTGTCTCCAGCTCTCGTTGAGCGGAGATCCGGCCCCCCTCCTCCCTCCCCCCCGCCCCCCGCGCTGTGCTCGAAGTCTATAATCAGCGGAAATTTCGACGTTAATTGCAGCTTTTAGAAAACTCGGGGTCCCTAATTGCTGGAAATTTGCGTCGAGCTATTGACGAGTGAGGGAGAAGCCAGGAGTGAGAAAGGTGCATAAAACGGTTTGAGATCGAGCCTCGACATTTCAGGCAATTAATTACATCTCAGACCAAAAAAAAGAAAAAAGAAAAAGAAAAAAGAAAAGAGAAAGCAAGGATCGGGCAGCAACCTGAATGGAGAGAGGTGGGGAACTAGGAAGGGGCAAGCAGCTTCGCTAGGGCGGGAGGAGAGGGCACCCATCCTTTCTCCGGGGCAGGAGATCTGTTAGCAATTGACAGATTTGGAAGAGAGAAAAAAGGGGGAACCAGATACAAGGCGGGGGGGGGGGGGGGACGGCTTTATGCTTCCCCACCTCTAGCTCAGTGTGCTCCTTAGCCCATTTCCAGAATCTGTCTTTAATTTAGATGTATTTCCTACCTTTCTGTAGAAGCGTGGCGATGAGGGAATTGTTTTTCTTTTTTCCCATTTTGGATTGATATGTGCCCCCCCCCCCCCACACACACACCAATCTATCAGCTCCAGTCGTAACAGCCCCAGAATTTCTATATAAGAGGGGCTTAGGAGTGGCAGTGTGGTTAGAAGAGCTTATTGCTACGCTTTTATGGCACTTTCTATAAGCTTGAGAAAATGTCAATTGTTCCCATAAACGAAGGTGGGGGATTGTTATCCGGCAAGTCCTCTCTCCAATTCTTTGGCGCAGCTACTGGCTCCTGGCCCCGGAGACCGGGGTTTAAGTCCTGAGGTTGCGTTTCAGTTCCCTTTGCAGCTCCCTCTCCCCACCTCCCAGGCGAGCTACAATTACCCACACAACAAAGAGGGGCTCGGGAGAGCCGCCAGCCCTGGTGGCACGTGAGCCGGGCACTGGCGGCCGAGCTGGCCGGAACAGGCCGGGAGGAACGCGAGGCCTGCCCGCCTTTGTCTGTTGCTCTGGCCTTGATGGATTTCTTTTCCAGACCTCTCCACATTTCCCGCCCCTTTTTTGTTGCCTGATAGGGCTGGGCGATCGCTGTGTTCACCCACCTCAGAGTCCTGCCCGCATCCCACCCTACCCCCGTTAACCTTACCCCCGGCGGTAGCCCACGGTCTAACGCACACGCCCAACCTCGGGTGCGAGAACCAGTGGAGGCGCTGACCTGAGTCCGCACCTGGCCTGGCGCGCCCGGAAGCCACCGAGGCAGAAGGAAGATAGTCGAGGACCCTGCCTGGGAAGAGCGTGCAGCACCTGTCCTGAGAACGCCGTCAGTCGCCCCCCAGCAGCCTAGCTGCGGAGCGGGCATCCTAAGCTGCAAGCGCTTGCCCGGCTCTCTACCGGCTCTCACCCTCCCTTGCAGACACACCCTCTACCCGCCTGCTGGCTCCGTTTCTCCCTCCAAGCTCTCTTGGGAAGTGGCCTTGCTTGATCCGCACAACCTTACTCGGCCTCCTGCTCCAGCGACCCCTTCTCCCAGCTCTCCGCCACTCGGTCTCCTGGACCTTCCTTGAGCCAAAGGGGATCACTCACTTCCTTTCCTCATCTTTCTGCCCCTTTATTTCACTATAACCCCCCAACTCTGAAAGGCAGTGCAGTGGGTCTGAACGCCAATGTCCCAGCAGAGTAACCTTGGAAAATTCGCTTAACCTCTCTGAACCTCAATGTTTTTATTTGTAAAATGAGTATTAAGATTAACACTCTTCTTGTTTCACAGGGTTGTTCTGAGTATTAGTGGAGATGCTGTTTAAAGCAAAAGCACTTTATTGAGTGGAAATAGCTCTTTACCCGCCAGGTATTATTATAAGGGTTTTGCTTTCGCACCGATTTGCTGTCTGAGGCAGGAACTCCATCTGTGACCTGCTGTCTCACTGACGTCGGTCTATTTCTTCTCCCCGCTGGGGCTCTGTTGTGCCTCGCGTTTAATGGATGTCACTCTCCTTATCACCACCAACATTCGCGCGGGGCTGAAAGGCTGGGCCAGGGTGGGGTGGGGGATGGGAATGATTGGAGGCGCCTTGCTTTGAGAGATACGAAGGGTATTTCACTCTGGGCCCACCACACCAGTTAGAGTGCGGGCGCCACAGGCACCCCCGTGCACCTTCCTGGAAGCCGAACGTCGAGGGCAGCATAGACCCTGAGGAGTTTGAGCCTGGTAATGAAGGAAGGCACAGCAGCAGAATGGTCTGCCATTCGGACCCGGAGGAAAGGCGCCCGATTCCCTTTGCGTTCTCCCGCTCCACACCCGAGACGTCCGAGGGAAGGGTTAATGAGGGGCAGGTTGGGAAGAAGGGATCGGAGATGAGGACCAGAGGCGCACTATTGTTTCCCGATTCTGGGTCCGACTGAAGAGCAGCCATGCGAGCCCGATCATCTAGTCAAATACTATTTTTCACCCAATTAATTCCTGAACTCTTCCGCGACCCCATTTCATGCCAGTTTATTTTAAGCTGCCACTCGGCTGGAGACCCGCCAAGAAATTATGAGACGTTTTGGTCCCAGATGCCTCTGTGTTCCCTTTCCGGGCTGCTGTGGTCGCCCTTCGAGTCCGCAAGGCGGAGGCCAAGGGACAGGGCCTGGAGGGTGGGTCCTGGGTAAGGAGCGGCCTGGCCCCGTCTTTTGCACGTGGGTTCGGCCCTGTCCCACTCCGATCCTGCCTCCCCAGCTCCCCTGCCAGTGTCGCTTGGAGAGACGGGCGGGTCCCGTGGGTTCTCGGCCTTCCAGAGACCCCGTTCTATAACTGAAAGTGGGAACAGGAAGGGAGTGTGATGGGCCCTCGAAGGGCACGAGTCTGCCCGTCGGCCCACGGATCTGGCTTCTTGCTCCTTTCACGAAGGAGTTTTTATTGAGGAGCACTGGCGAAAGACCTGCCTCCTCCTCCCCAGAACACATTTGCCCTCGACCCGGTCCCCCACGTTCCGAATCTCACTGATCGCACCTCTTTTGCTTTTTAGCATATGACACCTGGTGCGGCGTGGCCCATGGATGCACCAGAAAACTGGGGCTCAAGATCTGCGGTGAGTGAAAGGGCCCGCTGGGGCCTGGCGGGCCGGCGCAGCTCGCGGGTTTTGAGGGTTTGGGAGAGTGGGGCGCACGCAGAAGGAGATCCGATCTCTTGGGTTTGGCTTTCTAAAGCCCCGACGCCTAGCGAGACGCTCCTCTACCGGTCTTAACCCTCCTCCGCCTTTGCTTGACCCGGCCGGGAGGGACCTTTTTTGCTGGAGTCCGGGACTAACCAAGACACGGCGGGACTTCCCCGGTCTAAGGCGAGAAAGCGCGAGCACAGCGCCCCCTCGCGGCAGCCGGGCTCTTCTTGCCCGGCGTCCGGGTCGTTCCTACGCGTGCGCTCAACCTGCGGCCAGAGGGTCTGGTAGAAAAGGTCAACTAGTCCGGTTTTCCTGGAGAGCAGGCCTAAGGCACGATTTCCGCCTGAGGCGGAGGCTGGCAGGTCGTGCCCCCTACCCCTGCCAAACGTACGTTGAAAGTGGCCTCCCCAGTTTGAGAATTTGCTCCGATATGTCATAACGGATTCAGATTTCGTTCTTTCATTCTTTGCCTGCAGCCCCCGGTGGCCTGCCTGGGGGAGGTGTGAGCGGGCGCAGTCCAGAGGGTTTGCGGAGCCTGCCCTTGAAGGAGAGGAGGGTAGGAAAACGGGGCAGGCGGGGGCGTGGGGCCGCAAGAGGAGAAAGGGGGTGTCGGGCACGATTTGCCAAAGAGGAAGAAAAATAGATCTGGGAGCTGGAAAGGAGAAAGAACCTTTCTCCGGAGACGTGATGGTCTGAAATGAAAACGCCCAAGGGCTGTAATTTTTTTTTTTTTTTTTTGTAAGGGAAAAAGGAGATTTGTTCGAAGGGACACAGCTGAGTGGCTCCGGCTGAACAATGAGGACTTGCTTTCCTTGCTACATTTCACCGTCTAAAATCTCTAACCTTATCGGGCCAGAAAATACGGACGGGCAGGGGGCGGAGGGGCGGGGGAAGATTAACGAGGGGCTTATTAAAGAGCCATCCGTCAGCGGCTGCGCGCGGGAGATAGCGGCGGAACGAATAGGGGGCACGCCCGCCCCAGCCGCGAGCGCGGGCCGGCCACGGCGTGTTCCCCGGGCCTGCTCTTCCAGCTTCTCTGCGTCCGGGGGCCCGAGGAAGGCGGCAGCTGGGGCCGGAGCAGACCGGGGGCATTTAACAGCTTCTGGGAATTACCCTCCCTCCCCCGCTTTGCCGCGCGGCGCCCTCCCTGCGTTTCCGGGGCTCTGTCCCTTTGATCCAACAAGCAGCATTCTCGGTGAGCAAGCGTTGCTCGACTAGACCCAGCCATCTTCCAGGGAAAGCCCAGCCCTGCCGCGCGGGGAGGCCCCGGGTTTGACCCTCTCCCCAGCACGCGAGGCCCGCGGGGCTAGGCCGGGGCCGCGTCCGCGCGCGGGGGCAGCTGGCCGCAGCCGAGCTTTGTTCTATAAATAGCCCCCTCCCCCAGCTGCCATTCCCGGCTTAATAGCCCGTTTCGCGCCGGGTCCCTTCGGCGGCCGCGGCGCTCAGCTTCTGCAGCCGTCATTGTCATGCAGCCGGGCAAGCAGAACTGAACGAGCCCTGGGCGCCCGCCGCGGTCGCGGGGAGGGCGGGGGAGACTTGGGATGAGCGTGGCCTTCCCCGCGGTCCTGCGCCTGCCTGGCGGGCAGCCTTCGTCCACCCGCATTCCCTGCGTCGGTCCTCGCGCCCCAGGCCTTGCCCTCTACGCCCCCCCTCTCCGAGTCGGGGGAAGAAAAGGTCTAACTGCCCCCTTCGGGAGACACACCTGAAACGTCTCTAAAGAGTAACTGGGCAAGAAAGAGTTGAGCTTCCTTGGGTCTGAAAATAGGAGTCCCCGAGTTTGCATCAGTTTAGCCAGAGGAAGGACTCTGGAACATTTGGAGGTGACCATCCCCAGAGAGTTTCTCCTTTGTTTCTAAACACACACGTACCCCGACACTAATTTCAGAGAAGTCGCAACCTGTTTGACAGGAAGAGAGGCCTGGTAGTCTGTTGAGGGGAAATTGCCTTCTGCTAATAGGCAAGCTTTGGGGGCCACGCGTGAGGAGGCTTCACGTTAGGTTTGATTCTGAAAGGAAACAAAACCCCAGGCAGATTTAGTTTCCATACTTTGGGCCAACTCTGGCTGTCCAAAGTGAAGTCTTCCGTGTTGACCTAAATCTACAGCCTTCCCACCTCGCCTACGCACAGACACCCCAGCTCCCTTCCCCCCAGACATTCACCAGCCTGGATGCCGCCTTCTTGGCACTACCCAGGTTGGTTTGACCTTTCACATTAGGACGGTGTAAGAATTAATGGTCCTCTTCCAACCTCCAAATCCCCATTGCCCTGGGTGACTCCCCTAAACATCTTCATTGCCTTGCCAAGATTCAACTCCCACCCCCTCTCCAACCTCCCTTCCTTGGAAGCCAGGGACTAAAGCTGCGAGGAAGGCCCTGGGTCTCACCGGTGATGCCAGAATCCTCTGGGAAAATAATCAGGTAGAGAAAACCCAGGGTCTGCCAAGATGTAGAGTGGGGTAGCTACAGGCACGGTGGTATGACTTAAATAGAACGTGATGCAGGAAGCCCAAAGTTTGGGCTCTGGGTTCTGCTAACTTCTCACTGTGTCCTTGGCCCTCCATCACTTATGTACGCAGAGTTCTAAAACTGGCTACCAGTTACAGCCTCCGAGCTGGTTTACTTAGCCCATGAGATGTGGGTGTGTTTAATTTTGTGTCAGCTGCCATGCAACTTTTTTTTTTTTTAGGTTTATTTATTTTGAGAGAGCATGAGCAGGGGAGGGGGCAGAGAGAAAGGGAGAGAGAGAGAGAGAGTGAGAGAGAGAGAATCCCAAGCAGGCTCCGGGCTGCCAGCTGCAGCCTGATGTGGGGCTCAAACCCATGAACCGTGAGATCACAACCTGAGCTAAAACCAAGAGTCAGTCACTTTAACAGACTGAGCCACCCAGATGCCCCCATGCAACTTTTAAACAATGAAAGACTTTGAATATTCTATATTTCTGGCTTCTCTTGAAGTAAAAAAAGGTGGGATGGGAGAGACCTGGCAAGGTCAGCCCATAAAAATCAGAAAAAGAGCTCCTTTCTTTAGGTAGATGCAATTCCATGCTACAGCTTGGTCAGCAAGAGCAGGGGGGGATGGGCTTCAACCCCCACTTACCCCTTGGCCATGTGCCCTTATGCCATGCACAGCTCACAGACACATTTGGAAACAACTGGCTCAAATCGAGTGCTTTCTGGCTCCCTACACTCTTTCCCCACTCAGTGGGCCCCCAGGCCTTTGAGTTTAGGGGTAGGGGTAAGGAATCAGCTTCAGGATCTCCTCACTGCCCAGAGGAGGAGTCATGACAGGGTTCACTTCCTGCTCCTGTTCTCCCCTTAAAGCTAGCTAGAGTGCTACAAGCTTGCCTCTGGTTTTCTCTTTGCCTCTCAGGAATGTTGAGCTGGATTACCAGTCACTCACAGGCTTGAACTAGGTTCTCACAGGTGGTATGCAGAGCAAGAGAGAATACAGTCTGCTTCAGTGTCAGGGACCCCTGCTTCCAGGACCCCTTGCTAGCCGGGGAAGTTGCCAAAGCACTGACTTCAATGTCACCCTCCACCTGGTCATCCTTGGAGAAGCATACATTTCTTTCCAGAGCCTCTCAGAGCCATGAGAGGTCTGGATCATTTACCTTTTGTGAGGCTCCCAATGTCTTAGAAAACAAATACCTGCCAAGAAATTGTTATTCTGATAGCAATATGCAGTAAGAATTTATATAGCAAATTAATGGCTTTAAACACAATTTATAATGCAATGTAAGTGTGCTATTCTTAAGTACAGGATTGATAGGAAACATTGATTCCTAGTGCACTCCAGGAAGTGTGGCCCAAGGATGAGATGCAGATTTAAAGTTGTGTCATAATTGTCATCTCTCAATACTATCAGGAGACGTCTGGGAATGCCTGTGTTAGCACCTCCTTTGGAGATAACATCCCAAGCCTACATCAAGGTCATAGGTCCTGCAGCTGCCCAGAGGAAAGGCGTTTCTAAGGGGTTTCAAGGTAGAGACTTATGGCTTTCCCAAGGAGTGGGTCAGAGCCAACCAGAGGTCAGAGACCTAAAGAGTAAGAGTTCACCCAGTAGGACCTCATTTCCACTACGCCACATGGTTGGTCTTTTTAGCCTGGCAAATTCCATAGCTCGCTGTTCCAGGAGCAGGTGAGCAGTCTTGGAATTCACGGGCCAAGTGCTCCTGCATCCCTGTGGCAAATGAGTGCTGGCTCCAGGTTTTGGACTCTGGGGGTTGTAGGGGAAATTCAGAAAGTAGGGGAAGAGGAGAGGGAAAGGATACAACCCCCATCATTACATCCAACTGTGGAGCTTTATTATAGTGTCCTACCCCTCTCCTGATGTCCTTTGGGGCTCTAGCAATAAGTTTACAAGATGAGTGCTGGGAAGAATGAACGGCCTGCTGCCTGTTCTTCCCTCCAAAAATAGCCCCCCGCTCCTGTGTGTGGGAGGATTCCAATCACTGCAGCCTTCCCCCTGCATCCCTCCTTATTCCACCCCTCGCCACTGAATTGCAGTCCTGGGGAAGTAAAGCCGCATTCCCCAGATTAACTTGTCTCTCCTTGAACCTCCTGGGACTTTCCGCCAAGCCTGCCTTGTGATGTGCATGACTCCCCGAGGATCTTGGTACCTACAAAGACAGCTTTGGGGTCACCAAGAAGCTTAGAACGTTCTTCTTCTTTTCTGTGTGTTGCATTTGGGGCTAAGATTGAGGCAAGGTTGGAGGAGATGCTGAGGGAAGGAGTGGGTCTGCAGGTCCCCAGCCCCAGAAGGAATGGGTGTAGATACTGAGGGAAAGAGGTTGCTCCTCCTTGGCAGAGTGTCCCGCTCTTTTGCCTCAACCTGCTTCTCTGTTGGCCACTGGTGCTTGTGCTGCTCACCTCAGATGGGAGAGATTTCTCCTCCTTCTGAGGAGCAGAGGTGAGGTGCTCTGAGTCCCACCCTGGGCTCGGAATTCAGTCTGTTTAGTTCTAGGATGGCTTTCTAGCTTTACTCCAATGTTGGTCACCATCTGCCAAACTGTAAGTTTGTGGAGGGTGGGAGATCTGTCTCATTTATCTCTATCTATCCCCTATCTTAGATGCTTAGCAAAGTGCTTTTCCACAATAGATGCTCAGTAAGGGGGGCGCCTGGGTGGCTCAGTTGGTTAAGTGTCTGACTGCAGCTCAGGCATGGTCTCGCACTTTCTGAGTTCGAGCCTTGTGTTGGGCTCTGTGCTGACAGCTCAGGGCCTGGAGCCTGCTTCGGATTCTGTGTGTCCCTCTCTCTCTGCCCCTCTCCCGCTGGCACTCTGTCTCTCTCTGTCTCTCTCAAAAATAAACATTAAGAAAAGATACGTGCTCAGTAAGTATTTATAGAATTAAATGTCGGCACACATAAGGTCTTAGTCTTCCTTGTCTCTTTCCCCAGTACCTTTATTCAAGGAGAGGGGGTGGAGTGGAGACAGCTGCATGTCATGTTTTGGTCAGAAAAATTATACTTACATTCAACCCTGTGAGCATTACCTGGTGCCTGAGGAAAGCATGTTCCCTAATCCCTAGTGCTGGTCCTCCCTGACTCCTCCCTCTGCTGGTCCTCACCTCCTCCTTCCTCTGGTTGCACCTCCCATAAACCCAGTGCCGGCAGCATCCTCTCCAATTGTGTCCTTCCCCTTAAAACCCCATCCCGGGGCTAGTTACTGGAGTGGAAGCTGTCCAATCGACTTAATTCTGAGTTCAGTGTCATGTTCAGGGAGGAGAATGGGCTTTGCTTACTGTTTTCCTCTCTTGCATGACTGGGTCTGTGCCACTGATGACACTTGGCACTGCCCCTTCCCCGCCTGGAGGCCAGCAGTGCCAAAGCCCTTATATATAAAATGCAGATACTCTGCTTCTTCTCACGAGAAGCAAGAACCCTGCTGGGAGAGCAGATCTGGCCTGGCAGCTGACCCTCCAAGGCTGGGAATTTAGTGCATTCCCTCTGACCCGGCATCTTGTGCTACAGGCTTCCTGCAAAGGACCAACAGCCTGGAAGAGAAGAGCCGGCTTGTGAGCGCCTTCAAGGAGAGGCAGTCCTCCAAAAACCTGCTTTCCTGTGAAAACAGCGACAGGGATGGACGCTTCCGGCGCACGGAGACGGACTTCTCCAACCTGTTTGCTCGAGGTAGTCCCCACCCTCCTACCCTCTCCATGCCCCCCAACCCTCACCAGCCCTATCCAGTAGGTACCTTGAGTTTCTTGACTTTTTCCTGTAATTATACTTCTGTTATCAAAAATGTCATTACTTTTTCTGAACTGTCAGGAAACTACTTTTCCAATATTTGAACGAATATACTCCCTCCTTCCCTACTGCCCAGGCCTTCTTCGTTGTGGATCCTGGATGAGGGCAGTCAATAAAAACAGTCAACTCTGAAGACACTTGCAGGGGCAAATATGGTTTCATAGAATCTCTGAATGTGAAGAAATCTTACATATAAGAAAATCCAGTGATTCCCATGGTAGCAGTTATCCTTCAGGGTTGGCAGCAACAAGAAAATCACTCTGTGGGAAGCTGTGCGGCTGGGCCTAAAGACCAAGTGCTGTTCTGAAACTCCTTTTCCTTTTGGAGATCTTTCACTAATTACTGCTGTCCCCACAACTCTGGTCTCTGGAGGGTTTTCTCAGCCTCTCCTAAAACAGCTTGAAGGTAAACCTGCCCCCTTCCATTAACTCCCCACAGGCCATAGAGGCCAGACCCAAACAGTCAATAGGACTTCACTGAACCTCAGAGATAATCCGGTGAATCGATACAGAGCCTCATGTAGAGCCAATCAGCTCTTGCGCTATGGCTGACAACTGCAGCTGGCCCCCCTACAGTTTTCCTCTCTGCTTAACCCAGCCTGACTCTGCCTCCCACAGGCTAGAACCCAAAATCACCCCCAGATATCCCAAAGTCCAAGCTCAAAGGATGAGGTGAAGAGGGAGAGAGATGGGAGTTCCTTCTCCCACTTTTCTGAGCCCATCTTCTAGCTCTAGTTTTCTATCCAAGGACACTACAGTGGACCATTCTGTTCGGGGGAGGACCTCAGCCTCTGCCCACAGAGCCCTCACCCTCTGCCATCAATGATCAAACATATCATAATGCCCAACCAAAAAGCCAGTGTCTTAAACAGATGTAGAGGGACATGCCTGGTCCCAGGGGAGCAAGACAGAGGCTCCTTCCATCACATACCTGACGAGCACTCAGCCTGCAAGTGGACCACAGTAGGAGTAGGCTGCTCATGGCTTCTCAAAGCACTCCATTCCACTTACGAGCAGCCTAACTCTCAGACAGTCTGTAAACCTTCAGAAAGTCTAGGCACAACTTCTGTATATAGACATATATGCATTTTTCTGGGGAGACGGCACATCAGATTCTCAATGTGTATACATAACCTGGAATATACCAGGTCTGTAAAGCTGTCATGGCTGATATGAGGGGTGTCTGGACTAAGGCAATTCAGACATGAGCCAGGTGATAACCCCTTGTTGGCTTTCCCCTTCAGATCTGCTTCCGGCTAAGAATGGGGAAGAGCAAACTGTGCAGTTCCTACTGGAGGTGGTAGACATACTCCTCAACTATGTCCGCAAGACATTTGATCGCTCCACCAAGGTGCTGGACTTCCATCACCCGCACCAGCTGCTGGAAGGCATGGAGGGCTTCAACTTGGAGCTCTCTGACCACCCTGAGTCCCTGGAACAGATCTTGGTTGACTGCAGAGACACCCTGAAGTATGGGGTTCGTACAGGTAAGAGTGAGAGCCAGGCGGACGTGCAGCGGGAAATTCGCCCCCCATTGCACCCTTGCCAGTTGAGGACAGCAAACTCATGTTCAAGGTGAAGCACAAACTCTGATGAGGGAAAGCAGCAACATGTTCAGCGACCACAGAACGACCTTGGACAGTGGCAGTGGGTGGAAGGCCTAAGTCTGGCAAAAGCTCATCATCATTTTTTGTTGTAAACATAAATTAAGAAATACAAACTCGTGGTGCTATTTCAAGTTCTGTAAAAAGAGTTTTCATTCTTGGTTTTAGGCTCTTCCCAGCCTAAAAAGAGGAGAATGACCTGTCCCCTGCTTCTTTTCTCTCCTCCATTTCATGCCTATTTCATTCTGATAAATCTTACCCTTGCCTGCCCCTAAATCAGGGGAGAATTGGGCCCATTTCCCTCCCTTTCTGTATTAGTTTTCTAGGGCTGCCATAGCAAATTACCACAAACCAGGTGACTCAAAACAAGAGGAATCTATTCTCTCACAGTTCTAGAGGTTTAGAAGTTTGAAATTTAGGTGTGCAGGGCCATGCCCTCTTAGAAGATTCTTAGGCTCTGTCCTTACCTCTTCCGGCTTCTGGTGGATGAGGGCATCCTTGGCTTGTAGATGCATCACTCCGGTCCCTGCCTCCACCTTCACATGGCATTCTCCCTGCGAATGTGTGCACAGTTTTCTCTTATTTTTTTTTTAACTTTACTTATTTATATTTAGAGAGAAAGTGTGAGTTGGAGAGGGACAGAGAGTGAGAGAGAGAGAGAGAGAGAGAGAGACTCCCAAGCAGGCTCCATGGAGTCAGTGCAGAGCCCGACACAGGGCCTGAACCCACGCCCATGAGATCAGACCTAAGCCAAAACCAAGAGCCGGATGCTTAACTGACTGAGCCACCCAAGTGTCCCCAAAGTTTTCTCTTCTTATAAGGACACCAATCTTTGGATTAGGCCTACTCCACTCCATTATGGCCTCATCTTAATTTGATTACATCTGCAAAGACCGTCTTTCCAAATAAGGTCGTATTCACAGGAACCAGGGACTAAGACTTGATCATATATTTTTGAGGGACACAGTTCAACCCACAACCCCTTCTGTTCTCTAGGCAAAAATGTCACACACATACACACCATTTGCACCTTACTCTAACCTCTGGAGTTTAGACAATCTGAGTCATTAAATCCTATTTCTAATAGGAGGCCTTTGAGGATGCCCTCTTGCCTCTTGTTTCATGTTATAGAAACCCTCTCTAGTCAATGGTCCTGGCCAAAGTGGTTACTTCCCAGGTGCTTCAAGTTGAAGGACTTTTTGGATCTCTGACTGGCTGTTTCTAAGCCTACGAGTGGAGCAATGGTTTCTCCTTCCTGCTGTTTTTCCCCCACAGCAGCTTGGCTTTCCCGAGCTCTTGGGCAGACAGATCTACAGGAAGTGGCAGTCCGTGGCATAGTTGCCACCACAGGGGAGCCCCTGGTAGCCCCTTGTTCTTTTTATTCTTTCTCCCTCTCCTCTCCTTTGTTATCCCTCTCACTCCTCCTAGTCACTTGAAGGTAGATTTAAGGCCAAGACCAGGGAGGTTGGGGGTGATAGAGCCGAGTGAGACTATTGCGTGTCAAAAACCAAGTGTTGGAATGAAATAGGCTGGCCAAAGAAGCATTTTTAAATAAGGAATCCCAAACAGCTTTTGAGGTGTGCCAAGACCACTGAAACGAGTGTGGCTGCCTTGAATAACTGCAGGACAGACAAGACTTAATTATGTTATAAAGTCTTTGTTTGATTTTTAAAGAAAAGCCTGCTCATCAGTTTAGTTGTGGCTCACCTTGGTCTGATGGCTAACCTATCCCTGATGGAGATCAAGCAGTGTTATGTAGCCAGACAAAAAAGAGTCAGGATTCTCCATGTGTGTTTTAGCTGGACTTGCTTTAGTCCAGTGTTTTTTATTTTGTCAAGTCACTCTCCACACACTTTCTCAGACAGGTGAGACCATGTGCTTTTATCACCAAAGCTCAGAGTAGTGTTGTCCCTCAAAGAAAAATTGATTAGTCATAATCGCAGCTCGTATTGCCTCCAAAACTGAAGCATCACATGGTCATAGAAGCATGGACTCTTATTAGACCAGTGTATGACTCTACTTAGATATTTAGCCTGCAGCCCTTCACCCCTGTTCCTCCGAGCAGCTTCTGGGAGCAGATATTTGCGTTTATAGAGTTTGTAATCTCTCAGGCAGTGTGAAACCTGTATCTCAAGGTGTTGACCCTGGGAAAGTATAATATTGCTGCCAGATGAAAATACAGCTCCTGGTGGCTGATCTGTAATTTACATACAGATCAGAGTGATAGGGTAAACCCCACAGGTGGAAGGTGTTTTTTTAAGGATGTTAATAGTCAGCCAAAATAATGAATTGGGTTTTAATAAAGTGAAAACAGACTGATCTGGGTGGAGATGATATTGGTATTGGAAATTTCTTTACAAATTAACAATCTCTGGGGACGCCCAGGTGGCTCAGTCGGTTGAGTGTCTGACTTCAGCTCAGGTCATTATCTCATAGTTCATGGGTTCGAGCCCCACATTGAGCTCTTTGCTGACAGTTCAGAGCCTGGAGCCTGCTTCGGATTCTGTGTCTCCCTCTCTCTCTGCCCCTCCCCCACTTTCTCTCTCTCAAGAATAAATAAACATTATGAAAAATTAAAAACAAACAAAACCCCCCACAAATTAACAATCTCTGAAAAAGGAACTAGTATATATAGATTCTCTGTGACCTGAGACAGAGACTGGTCAGCCCACAGTCACGGTAGATATACCAACTTCCTTGGTTTTTCTTTTTTAACTTTTTATTATGGAAAAGTTTAAACTTTTCCAAAAGTAGAATAGTACCATCAACCCTGTATACCCAACACTTTTATCAACTCCTGACAACTTTGTTTCACCTATTACCCTCCCTTCTCTATTATATGGAAGCAAATCTCAAACATATTATTTCATCCATAAATATTCTTCATTCTCAAGAACTCTTTAAAAAATAAATAACCACAAGAGGCGCCTGGGTGGCTCAGTCAGTTAAGTATCTGGCTCTTGATTTTGGCTCAGTTCGTGATTTCATGGTTCATGGGATCAAACCCTATGTGGGGCTCTGCGCTGACAGCACGGAGCCTGCATGGGATTCTCTCTCTCTCTCTCTCTCTCTCTCTCTCTGTCTCTCTCTCTCCCCCTGTCTCTCTGCCCCTCCCCAGTTCATGCATTCTCTCTCTCTCAAATAAACGTTACAAAAAATAACCATAATATCATTGTTAGATCAAAAAAATCCAAAATTTACAGTTCCTTAATATCAAATATTCAGTCAATGTTTAAATTTTCAATGGTCTAATGAATTTTGTAATTCATAAATTATAATTTTATAATTCATCCCCCACATTGCAATTGCTTGATGTGTCTCGTAGTAAATTTCCCCCTCCATTTTTTATTCATTGAAACACTTTGAAAAATAACTTTCTCCCCCTACCTGACTTTAGGCCATGTGCTGCTTAGTACCACATTTATCATCTGTTACTTCATTGAGTATGGAGAATTGAAATTGAAGTTGAAAATAGGTCATTTTATTACTTGATAGAAATTTGGAGATAGAATGCTGTAGTCATAAGATAAAAGTAAGATTTTAGACAATTTTGTTTCCTTCGTATATTCAACGGACAAAGAGATACTGGTTCACTTTTTTTTCTATAGAATTTTTTAAATGTTTATTTATTTTTGAGATAGACTGCAAGTGGGGGAGGGGCAGAGAGAGAGGGAGACACAGAATCCAAAGCAGGCTCCTGGTTCTGAGCTGTCAGCACAGAGCCCAACTCGGGGCTTGAACTCATGAGCTGTGAGATCATGACCTGAGGCAGAGTTAGACATTTAACCAACTGAGCCACCCAGGCACCCCAATATGGTTTCACTTTTATTTGAGGACATTTGTGTTAGTCCATCTATCATTGTCCATCTTTTGTGTCTGCCATAGAGATGGCTTGTTTTGATACATTGTCAAAAAGTGTGATTGCATTTATTTATGATAAATTATATATACATACATATATATTCAGTCTTGAAATGTTTCTTGTTGAAAGTTTTCAAATGGATATTGCATGTTTTTTAGTGGATATCAACAAAATTTGTTATGTTGCAGGAGATCTTATAGATTCTGCTGGCACTGAGCAAAGTGGAATCATTTTTTAGAGTAATCTACATAAATATCTGGAATCTGGCCCCATACTTACACTAAGCTTACTGTTTATGCTTCTTTCATTTTTTTTCCCCCTGAAGATCAGTATTATTTTTTGAGGACTGTTGAGATTCAGAGATTGGTGTATTCTGATATAAGAAGTCATAGTCTGGATATTCTAAATGAGTCGCCATCACATCTAAGGAAGAATAGACATTTTCAGAGAGGGGTCTCAGACCAGGAACATTCAAACACCAGCTCTCTGACAGTTATTTCAGAGGCAAAAGCAATTTCTACTGGAAGCACAGCAGTCAGCATCTCTCTCTAATACCAGTTCTCTGTCACACACCCCTAGATAATCTATTGCATTGACACCTTCGTGACAGTCTAGCCAAGCCTGCTGATGTGGGATTGAGTTTTCCTGTGAATGCCAAGTTGGCCAAAACTTGGCAACAATCCTGAATTTGCTGAGAACAAAGTCTGTTAAAGCATACTTTGTGTTATAACCGGTTTTAAGGTTATATAGTAATAACAATTATTTTACCAACAACTTGATGAGTGAATGAAGCTATATTTGCCTCTGTTTAACAGAGGAGATGCCAGGTTATCTCAGCAATAAGTTTGGTTTAATGGTCACCTGACTATGTATGGACAAAAACACACTAATGCTTGACATCATATTTAAGTGACATAGAGACCCAGAGACATCGGGACCAGAGCTCGCACCGTCCCCGGGCTTGGTTTGGGCCACAGAGTCACAAATCCTCTCTGAGTCCTGAAGGCTCTCCTCCATCAGTAAATGTTGATTTGGGGTTAAATCCTTGGGATGTTCAATTAAAAGTTGAAACATTTATGGATAAAATCAGGACCACTCTATCCAGATTTGTAATTAAAAAAATCATTATGACAGAGAAGTTCATCTGAAAATCAATAAATTAGATACTGGAAAGCTTATTAGTTTCATGACATAGGATTTTTTTTTTTTAACTTCAAAAGCATTCTGCTTCAGGGGCATCTGGGTGGCTCAGTTGGTTAAGCATCTGACTTCAGCTCCGTTCATGATTTCATGGTTCGTGGGTTTGAGTCGCGTCAGGCTCCATGCTGACAGCTCAAAGCCTGGAGACTGCTTCAGGTTCTATGTCTGCCTCTCTCTCTCTCTCTCTCTCTCTCTCTCTCTCTCTCTCTCTCTCAAATAAGTTAACATTAAAATTTTTTTTAAGGATTCAGCTTCAGAAACATAAGTTTTGGGAACATCATTGATGCTAAAGGTTGGAATAGGGTAGGTCAATCTGCCCTCCCTTCCCCCATATCCTTGGGAAGTCCTGTTAGACTCTTGGGATAAAGAGCCCATCAGTGTGGCCAGCCTTTGCTTGGAAGATAGCTTGAAAAATCTATGTTTGCCTTGATGCTTGCCTGTTACTCATTTCTCCAGGTCACCCTCGATTTTTCAACCAGCTCTCCACTGGACTGGATATCATTGGTTTAGCTGGCGAATGGCTGACATCAACTGCCAATACCAATATGTAAGTTCCGCATATTATTTTCATGTAAGCAACCAAGATGTGTGATTATGGCTTGTTGCTTTAAAAGCCCACTTCCAATGGTTCTATAATAATGTTATTACAGTTACCTTAGTCATCTTTTCTCTTAAAATCTTTTAAGTTTATATTAGATTAAGAGAATCCACGTCTCTTAAAGATGCATCTAAAGAGGTCACATTTTGGAGTATGATCTTGGTCTGTTTTCCCACCTAAGTACATTGGTCCTCATCACTTAGGGCATATTTCCTTCACAGTTAAAGCTGCCAGAAAGCCACAAACTAGTTTGACCCACCTATTGCTTACCTAAAAGTTCTAGAACAAAATTCAGCTGGTAGTGATATATATTCCTTTCAAAATAACTCATTGTTTTTCTGAATTTGACATTTTTTTCTGTACTTGAGTTGGCAAAACCTTCATTTGTTTCCAGTTTCCTATAAATTTATATGAAACTGACTCTAAGGCCCTGGAGGTGCAAGGATTTCCTGGGTAGTCTTCTTGCAATCACCCCCACAGACTCCTTTATATATATACTCCCTCTTTCGAGACAAGGACAGGTTAGGAATTGATGGAGGGTCGTTATAGCCTACTGAGTACTGTCTTTTCTCTGAGCACTATGATCATGTTTTACCACTATCTATACACCCAGCCCATGGCACCACATTCTATTAAAATATCCAGAGGAAAATAATAAAACAAGTTTCTAACAATAATTTTTAAAATAACCATAGAAGAATTACATTAGTCACCGTGGAAATATTTAGAAAATAACCACCCACTTTCTAAGTTCATGGTGAAGTAGATTTGAAAAATGAATATAAGTGAAAGGGTGATATTGTTTAAGATGAGAAATTCCATTTGACATCAAGATAGAATGTAAGTTATTAAAGTTCGAGATATTCTATTTTTCTTCAACAAATTCCTACTGGCCACAAAACCTGAGAAGGCACTTTAAAATTATCTGTTGATACATGTGTGTTCCAAAGCTATTTAATGCTGTGACTCAAAATATTTAACTACATTCAGAAAAGTTTTTATTAATTAAGGATTCCTGCGTTGTTTGCTAATTTAAAACAGCAGTGACCGATTTTTAAAAGCAAACGTGACAAGTGAGGTTTTTAGTGCTAAAAGGCACAGGAGATTAAATTGATTGAAAACAAAAATGATTTTCATGCTCCCTGTTTGCAAGTCATGGTCAACGTCACAGAGTGTGTATGTTGGAGCACCGAGGCTATGAAGAGACAAGAGGAATTGGGATCAAAGATACAATTGCTTGTCTGGCCTCCTCTAACAAAAAAAAAAACTCGCCTTTGCAACCTTTACTGTGGTATGATTTGTGAGATACAAATATATCAGCAAGCCCAGACATCATGATGTACTAATTATAACTTGAAAAAAGACACTAATGCTTAATTGGAACATCTCATACTAAGGAACAATTTTAAATGAGGAAGTATAACTTTAAAAAAAAAACTTAACTATTTGGAAAATAAATGAGAAAAATAGAATAGGTAGAAAGGTATATATCCTTTAAGGCCCAAGTACTCATATTAACACAGGCACTGAATTCACCCAGCGTCTTTAAGTGTGTATCCTGTAGGCTTCTCAACTGCAATTTCCTAACATATATGGCCCATCTCAAGGTAAATTAAAGGAACTCGCTCTTTTGTGAGTTCATGACCAGATAGTCTCCTAAAAGGCTTTTCTTCAACCAAAGAGATCTCACAAATTCTCCTTTTTGTGTGTCCATAAAATCAAGTCTCTTACTCTTTCCTTACCTCAGCTCAGCCATGAAACACTAAAATATGTCCCAGCCATCTGAGGTCAAGGCCAGTCCAACTAAATGGCACATAGTAATTGCAGCTGTACTGAACACAATGGATATTTATAAAATATGATCCGATTCCAACAGATCGATAGAGAAGGTTATTTAACATAGTGAAATAGTTTCTGTCAGTTCTAGAGACAAGGCATTGTCTGAAGAAGTAATAACTATTATCTAGAAATTGTTCTAAGTCAGTTCCCCTGGAAGATCATGAAATGTGGTAGCACTGTCAGGAGCTTATGCAGAAATTTGCTCCCTTGAGACAGTTCCTTCTCCAGCTGGGGACAGTGTTCAAAATAAACCTGGGAAAGAATGGCAAAGGGATTTTTCTTTGGCAGAGCAGGCAAAATTAGTGACATACTCCTTTTGTTGGCCTGCTCTATCATTGCATTTGGGTGGCACCGGTAATAGAAAGTTATGATTATATTCCTCAATATAGTGTTTCAGAAAGAACTATGTGGTCTCCTAATTTGAGTGGCAAAGCGTAAGGTATCTGACTGTTCACAGAAAATAGAACATTTACGTTCATGCGTTTACACCTGCCTGTGCATGTAGCTTTGAGATCTGTTCTCCGAGCAAGGACCCAATGAAGATCCAAAGAAAACTTCACACATGTGCAGTTGTCCATGGCACGTCCAGCTCTTTTCTTCCAAAACAGGGCCACCGAGCACAACTCTGCAGGCTGAGCAGTGCCCAAGTGCAAACAGCAGCCTTCCCTCATGCACCTGACGACAATCCGTAATCTTAATGGCAAGATCTATCACAGCCCCTTGTTACGAGGTTATGGTTTCAAGTATCTAGTGCTTTATTTTCATAGAAATTACGCAGGAGAAATTTTCTGTGGCAGTTATCAGTCATTTTATACTGCTAGGCAAGTTGTTAGAGAGGAACCTGCAGTAAGCAGTTCTCATTCATCATAGAAAAGCAGCTGGGAGGTAAAAGACGGAATTCTGACTCCGAAATATACTGAGATCTTAAAGCAAATCACTGAATTTCTCTGAGACTCAGTTCCTTCTTCAGAAAATGGGAGATAATAATATCCATCCTACAGAGTGGTTCTGAAGACTGGAAAGGCACCAGTCTCAAGTGCCTGTTGTATGCAAGGTGCAGTGAACACGCCTAGGAGAGGCAGCCACTACACAGGCCACCGTTGCCATTTGAGATGCCTCCCAGCTCTTTTGTTTCTGTCTCTCATGATCTCTGGACACCAGAGGGGCTCTCTAAGCTTCCTCTCAGATGTGTTATCTTTTAAGGTGAAGATGGGCCAGCTGCCACATCTGTAAGGAAGAGAAATCTAAGAGGAGTGTAAAGTTAGAGAGTCTACATAGAAAATTATTTCTCTCGTTAAAGAAGTTCTCAGTTTGACAGTCACCAGAGCTCCAGGTTCCTTGTGCTTTTCTAATCCATATTGTAGCACATGGCTTTCATACTGAGAGTCACCTCATGGTGCAGGCTGGCTGCTGGAGCTCTAGCTATCACTTATGTGTCCCAGAATTAGAAATGAGGGAGGAAGAAAGGAAGGATGAAAGGGAGGAAGAGAGGGAGGGAAGAAGGAAGGGAGGGAGGGAGGAAGACGGAGGAAAGAAAGGAGGGGAGGAGGGGCGTGGTCAAAAGGGGAACACACTCTTTCTTTCTAAGCAACCTTTCCAGAAGCTCCACACAACAGTTCCCATAGCATCTCTTCAGCCAGAACTCAGTCCCATGGCCACACCTAGGGAGGCTAGGAAATGTAGTCTTTGATCTAGGTGAATTACAACCCTGAATAAAACTGAATGAAGCAAAGGAAAATTGATACTGGTTAGCAACCAACAGACTCTGCCACAAGAGAAATAGAAGCCTTAATCAATTTGCCTTAGTTTGGAATGAATCCCACTAGGAAGTTGAGTTGAACCACTAAAAAAGGGCCGACTCACCACCCTACTCAGAACATAGAAAGACTCCGAACTCTCCTTTAATGTCACTCATGAATGTCACCATCCTGTTTTGGTCCCTAATTTCCAGTCCCGTGTTCTTACTTCACCCCAGAGCTTTTTGAAGGTTTAGTTTCTTGTTCTCTGATTCTGAAATGTCATCTTATATGCTGACTTTAGCATCTAACCAGCTTCTTTTGAATCCTTATTTGACCTTGGCTCTCTGGGCTTTATTCACTTTTCGTCTGTCATTTAGAGAAGGGGTACCTCACTTGGAGTCCAGGTTGCAAGAGGAGAATCTCCTATAATTGCATACAAAAATGATGTGCATATCCTCATTTTCTTCCTGGAGAGAGGGACCATAGCTTTCCATAGGATTCCCAAAGGCGTCCATGACACCAGCTAAGTTAAGAGCCACTGCTCTAGGGTGAATTTCAAGGCCTTCTATAAGGCTTTAGGCACAGGCAGACTCCCAGTTGTAAACACGGTTCAGGATGGGAAGGTAGGATCAGAGAAGTATCAGAAGTAGGGAACATCCTGTTAGCCCATCTGTCAGGCTTAGCTGAGGATCAACAGCCATGGACCAATCTGTCAGCTTCCAAGAGAGGATGTCAGGACTAAAGCCATGAATCAGGATAAGCTTGGTGTTAGCTGTGGGATAACTGGTCCTTTAGACCTAGACAGGGGCTGTCAAACAGGATGCAACAAGGCCAAGAAACAAATGCTGGATTCATCCTTGTAAGCTTCCTCACCAAAGTTGGAAATGGTATCTAACATCTTTGTTTCCTCAGTATATAAGATGCTACCTGGCAGAGAATAGTCACTCGATAAGTATTTATTGAACAAAACTGAAAGAAAATTTTAGCAACTAGGAACCTGGTATAGATAAGGAGACTGAAATAGATGAGATCAAATAGTCTCATGATCAAACTCTCTAGACTCTTCCTCCTAATCCTGAGCATAATGGCCTATTCCTGGTCCTTGGGTAGAATCACTAATTCATGCAAACCTGGGACCTAAATTGATTTAAATCATGAAGCGGACCAACCCCCTGGCCTTCAGTGCCATCCGTCCTCCCTTCCCCCATGCGGTTCCTGCCCGGCCATCTAACACTGACTTGACTCCAACTCAGCTTTCATCTAATCCTCGATAAGGTTCTGATATTGTGGTGTATGATTCCATTTGTTCCTTGCCTTTTCCCAGAGAGCCTTCTCACTCAGTATTGCGAGATTCCAGCACGCACACTGACACCAGTACCTCTCCACCACACACACATTTTTGCCATTCCAACATTTGCAAAACTCAGTGGCACTATTGATACCACATTTGTTCAAGAATGGTTAGAAGCACATCATGAGTTTGCCTCTTGGTACACTCAGCAGCACAGGCTAAACCAGGAATCCTTCTCTTCTTCTTCCTTTATCAGGCCATCAGACATGAGGGAGTGTTGGTTGCTACGGTGATGGGGCTCAGAGCAGAACCAAAGCATGATTGTGACCTCCAGAGGTGATGGTAACTGAACACGATTTCCAAGGGTCCTCCTCCTAAATTTCAAGGGTCCTCCCAAGGAAAATGGACATATTCTTTTTGGAAACAGAATTCTTCTACCAACAGATATATCCTGAGGGTCCTCCAGGATCTCTTTGTTGTCTTTTACCCTTTGTCCTCTTTTACCACCAAGTGATTGATTTGATTGCTTCCCCCCCCACCCCCCCCCCGCAAAACAATGATCAAAACTTGGTAGCTTCACCTGGCTTATTATACAATTGTTGTTTCATCCTTGCAAACAGCTTTTCTAAATCATTAAGCCAACAAGAATTCCCATTAGTCCTCGGTATTGGCATTCAGCCCAAACACCCTAATCAATGATAAAGTCTCCCCATATCACTTGACTGAGTCAATCTAGGAATCTCTCTTGAGCAAGCATGGTCTGAGCTGAGCCCACAATAGGCTCTAATGCTTAAGAATACCAAGCAAAAAGAAGAAAGACAAAGAGCCTCAGAGTCAGTAAATATCTTTTTGTTTTCTGGCTTAATTTGCGGTGGATGGACCTTCTCTGATTTCTCTTAAGCCCTATCCTTGGCACCACAATCTTGTTTCAGTGACTGGTCTACTTGACTGTGCTTCTGTTCTCAGTTGCTTTGAGAAGAGTATGGCTTGCTACTTCTAAATCAGTTTGTTAGAAGACAAAGCTAGCCTGCTCAGGTATCTGGTACCCACAGTCGGCTGTGTATGCCAGTTGACTATCTTCTTATTATTTATAATTGGTAATTAGAAAATCATCACTTGTAATTATTCTTGACAGATATTGACTTCAGAGAATTATAGAACCATAGCTGTCCTTGGGGATTATTAGTAGAAAAACCATGTAGATAATTATATTGAGATCTTTAAAACCTGGGTCAATATTTCCAATTAGATTCACAGTTAGGTTTCAGATGTTTACATTGTTTTTAAAAGATAGATTTTGGCTCTGAGTTTTATAGATTCTACCAGTATGAAACTGGCAGTCGGTTTCGGTCAGTTGCAAACCAATTTTATGTAGAACTTAGAATACATTTTTTCAATTAACATTTGCATCGTCTTACATCTTAAAGGTGAAGGAGATCCAAGAAAGTCATTTTCCTTCCTTCTATTTCTCTGGGTGGACCACATCTAAGACATTCCGTTCAGATAAAATCTATTTTGTTGGTGAAAAGTCACAGGGCAGGTATTTCCACCACCTCTCTAGGTAACCCAGACTGGTTTCTATTTTATGATTGGTGACTTAATACATTTCCAGGAAATAAATTGCTTTAGTGGTTTTGAGTACCTGTTTTTAGATCCCAAGTACAAATATTAAACCAATTATCTATGTTCCCCAAATAAGTGGTTTGACTTCTTTATGATCATTTTTTTCCCTCACCACCTTTTCAGGTTTACATATGAAATTGCACCAGTATTTGTCCTCATGGAGCAAATAACACTTAAGAAGATGAGGGAGATAGTTGGATGGTCAAGTAAAGACGGTGATGGGATATTTTCTCCTGGTATGTTTCTCTTTTTTCCTGACTCTCCTTGAGATTTGTGGCATGGATCCTTGGGATCCCTGAGAACCCTAAACCCAAAGTGAGTTTGTGGAAGAATCATGACCTTAAAAAGAATTTTTTTACAATACTCCTACCCTATCTTCGTCAGAGTGAAGGCTAGCAAGAATGCTGCATTATATACATACTATCTAACAGAGCCTATGCCTCACCTATACAAACTGACCAAGGTTGTGTTCAAATCATACCACACCACACCAGTCTGTCAACAACAATTTGATCGGTCTGAGGATCAGTGAATCAAGATTATCAGTTGACTAATCGATTGCAGCCAAAATAGTGTGTCTACTTTGAATCTCTAGTTTGATGTGGATACAGTAAGAATCTTTAAAACAAGGGCAGATATTCTTAGAGGTAAGTAGGACTGTGGGATGGTATCAGAGATGGCGTGATTGTTGTGTACAAGGGGAGAAGAAATAAGAATTACAATTGTCCAGGCTATTCAAGTCAGCCATGAATTTGCCTGTTTAATTGTCAAGTAATTGATGCAAAAGTGATTAGTTTGTGTTAGCCAGCCATACCTAGATAGTTACCTCAGTTCTCCTTATGTCTTTATTTAAATAAACACGAGTTTGGTTTTAATAAACTTAGAGTTCTCCTAAATGACTCAGTAACTCAGGTGAGCTGTTCTTTGAGAAGAGTATCCAGGCAATGTCACTGTTTCCTTCTGTAGGCTTCATTAGTCTCTCTTTCTCTGTCTTTCTCATTCAGAGAATAGATTCATCTTTGTTCAGTAAATAGATTGAGCAGAAAGTGAAAGCAGGAAGGTTGTAACTCACCTGTCTCTTTGCAGCCACTGCCTTTGCCACCTCTTGTATTTCTGTTTGGGCTTCAGGTGGAACAGGCATTGGAGTACATGAATCACCTCCAGCCAAATTGCCTAGATGGCTTTGGTAATGAGTGTGACTACTTGTGTTCCCAAGGCAAAGGGGTCAGAGGGAAGCCCTGGCAATAGGGAAGCAAAAGCTATCCGGATATTGTCCCTCCCCTTTCTGACCTCCTCCCTTGTCTCTTAAGACACCAGCTCAACCTTAATTATTAGAAACAATAATGATGGAGCTCCACACCTCCCCGTGTATCCTCTTGCTCTTAGGGGGAGCCATCTCCAACATGTACAGCATCATGGCCGCTCGCTACAAGTTCTTCCCGGAAGTTAAGACAAAGGGCATGGCAGCTGTTCCCAAACTGGTCCTCTTCACCTCAGAACATGTGAGTTGGGTGCTCTTCTCATGGATTATGGTGTTTTACAAGGAACTGTCTAACTTCTGACCTCAAACCTCTGTTTGTTGCAGAGTCACTATTCCATAAAGAAGGCTGGAGCTGCACTTGGCTTTGGAACCGACAATGTGATTTTGATAAAGTGCAATGAAAGGTAGGCAGGGGAGAGTGAACATTAGGTTCTTGATGTATTAAATGTGTTCATCTGTTAAATTTGTTTTATTGTGCTTAAGCACTGACTCAGTACAGTGTGCCAAGCTGCTAATGGCCTGTTGAAAATATCCGATTAAATTACTTTTTGCTGCTGCTGCAGTTTTTCTCATGTGCAATCTCATTGATTCTTCATTTTAATTTCTCTCCCTTTCTAATAATTACAGGGGGAAGATAATTCCAGCTGATTTAGAGGCAAAAATTCTTGAAGCCAAGCAAAAGGTATGTACCCTGTGGCGCACCTGAACTCTAGCAAACACAAAATTTTAAAAATACTTTCTTTCTGCCCTAGACAATAAAGGTCTCTGATAATATGAGATAATTTTGTTGTTTTTCTAAAATTATATTCTCAGGTATTTGCTTATTCCCAGCTTCTGAAATGATTTCACTTTAAAGCTGTGTCTATACAATGTCATTTTTTTTTTAAATGAGACATTCAGTCACTAAGCCACTTGTCCTACCGTTATTATGCCAAGTGATTAGTTTGATGTACTTCAATAAATCCACTACCCAAGCATCGGGAAGATACAGCCTAATTGAGCCTTTTACCTGCTACTTGTTAGGTATAATTTCAATTTAACAAATACAAATACCATTTTAGCTTTAGGCTTCTGTTTAGCAAAATGCTTCCATGCCATGCTGATTGGTGAATCAGCCTTAATAAATTCTATCAAACAAACAAACAAAAAGTCTCAGAGAACAGATGTACTCCCAAGGGACTGCCAGGTAGCTGTCAGGCATTTACCAACTTGTTGTTTTGGTTACATCCTTGTACCGCGTTCTCCAGCTATATCTGTTTGCTGGTCAGTAGAGGAGATGGATAGAAATGTCACTCAGACTGAGCAAGGGTCATAGGTGGAGCTGGACTTGAAAAAGACGTAGGATTCCCAGATTGCCCCAAGTCTGTCTTAGCTCTATTACTCTCCTTACTCGTTTATTTCTTGTTCACATCAAAATTTTAGTGTGCCCACTATTCATGAATATTTCAGCTTCCGCCCTGTTTTAAGTAAACAAACGATGCTTCAGGATAATGATTACATCAATACACTTAGAACAACGTAGCTTCAGGGCGCCTGGGTGGCTCAGTCGGTTAATGTCTGACCTTGGCTCAGGTCATGACCCCATAGTTCGTGGATTCGAGCCCCGCGTCGAGCTCTGTGCTGACAGCTCAGAGCCTGGAGCCTGCTTCAGATTCTGTGTCTCCCTCTCTCTCTACCCCTCCCCCACTCATGCTCTGTCTCTCTCAAAAATAATCGTTAAAAAAAAAAAAAAAGAACATCATTGCTTCTAAAATATACAATACCCAGATGATGTTTGGAGCTACATGCCCATCACTCTAAACACTTATTATTACTCTCTTCTGCTTTACTATTTGCCATAGAACTTACCACTATGTGGTAAGTTCTACTTACCATACTGTATATTTTGCCTGTTTAATTTTGTCTGTTGTCTATCACTCCCCACTAGAATGTTAACCCATGAAGACAGAAATCTCCATCTGTTGCGCTCACTGCTGTATTCCCCTACAGCTCTGTAGCAGGCCTGGCACGTAAATGTCACACCAAAACTATTTGTTGAATGAATGAGTAAATGGGCCAACGAGGAATTCTCCCAGACATAGGATCTGACACCACATACGCTTGGCTGATCTCTGCTGGAAGGAAATGCTACTGCAGTTCTACTTCGTGTGGAAAGGAGAAGGTTGAAAAGACTAATCAGCCTGTCTCTCTTCCCTTCTAGGGATACGTTCCCCTTTATGTCAATGCAACTGCTGGTACAACTGTTTATGGAGCTTTCGATCCGATACAGGAGATTGCAGATATATGTGAGAAATACAACCTGTGGCTACATGTCGACGTAAGTGCCATAACTCACAGAGCGGCCACTCCGTCTGGGGGTGGAAACAGCTCCACTTTATGATTTGCCACAAGTGGCTCCCAATGCTCCAGCCAGCCCTCTCTCCGCATCACGTTAGTTCAGCCCTTCTGCAGCCCCCACCCCCACCCCGTCGGCCATTCAGGCCAGGTTTGCACTGTACAGCTGTGCATCCCCTGGGACTCATCCAGCTCCTCCCCGGCCCACTGCTGTCTTCTGTGGTTCTTGTGAGGGTACAGCCCCCACCACCTTTCCAGCAAACTTTTGTCTAGACAAATGGCTACTGGGTGGAAGATAGCTGGTTTCAGAGGGAAAAACGTACAAGATACGGTATATAGAAAGCAGCCATGAAGCTGGACTCTCCGCCCTCTGCTTCCAGTCCAGCCATTTATGACCCTTTTCTAAAAACAAACATGTATCTGCTACATGTAGGAAAAATAAGGCAGTGTAAGGACGATTTTCTCAAGTAAGAGGTTCGGTCCCCAATTTTGCCAGAAACACACACATTTTCCACATGTGTGACTGGGTGTATTTTTTCCCTTCTCTCTCCATTCTCTTATGGAGATAACTTCTCACAACAGGACAATTGGGTAATCTGCCCGGTTCTTTGAGCACATAACTAACAAAGGCTGTGCTCACGTCCCATGGTGTCCCTGGATGCTCAGTAAACCTGCATCGGGGCGCCCGCAGAAATGTCTCGCTGTTGTGGAACCTCCAAGCCTGGCAGAGCTGCCACTTCCTGAACTTTTTCAGGATCCCTTAGAATTCTACCCCAGGGAGAATCGGATGGCAGCCTCCAGTCCTTTGCGTCACACCCGGAGCCGTGCTGGGGCTCACGGAGTGCCCCTGGCTTTCCACAGCACTTTGGGCCTTTGGGTCTTGGCACCATTGGCTCAGACCCGACTTACCTGTGTCAGTCACACAGCCGCTCTGAGGTTAACCTGAAGGAGCTTTTGAAGAAGTGACGAATGATAAATAATTACAACTGCCACTGGTTGAACAGTCAGTGTGGGTTCCTTTTGTCAAACAGACTTTCGTTTTTCACCATTTACATTCTGTCTCATATTTTACTAGAAGTGTGGAGTGATTGCTTTTGCATTCTTAAACGTCTCTGCTCCCCTTCCCTCTTCTGTCTCTGTCCTCACAGGCTGCCTGGGGCGGTGGGCTGCTTATGTCCAGGAAGCACCGCCACAAACTCAGTGGCATAGAAAGGTAAGGGCCTGAGCTCGGGCCACCTTTCATTCAGGCCATCAAGCATGCTGTGCTGCCTGGTCCACTGATGTTCCCTACCCTGATTCCCAATGTCTTATTTCAGTCTGACTAAGCCCACATCGGGTCAGTAGGCGTTCATTTGAGCAATTATCATATGCTAGACACTGAAAAAAGAAAAAAAAAAAGATTCCCAGTCAAATGAGTCCTTCTGAGTTCACAAATGAGAGAGAGAAAGACATGTAAACACTGATACACAATGTGATAAGCACTACAGTGGATGTGATTTCTGGGTGCCCATGTGGTAGAGAAGAGAAACAAAGCAGTGCAGGGATCTTAAGGCTAAATGAGAGGCTGCCAAGGGCACAGAAAGGGGCACTGATTCATTTCATTCTTTTGTCTCATTAAATTCACTGCTGGGAAAGGGGTAAGATACTTAGTGGATCTAACGAATTTACTTTCTTGTTCACCGTTTAAGTTCAGTGGGTCGTCCTAAGCCAAATACGATTTTCTTTTTCTTTTTTTTTCTTTTTAAACGTTTATTTATTTTTGAGACAGAGAGAGACAGAGCATGAATGGGGGAGGGTCAGAGAGAGGGAGACACAGAATCCGAAACAGGCTCCAGGCTCCGAGCTGTCAGCACAGAGCCCGACGCGGGGCTCGAGCTCACGGACCGTAAGATCATGACCTGAGCCGAAGTCGGCTGCTCAACCGACTGAGCCACCCAGGCGCCCCACGATTTTCTTTTTCTAACTGGTTCTACTTTTTATTTTTCCTGGCCCAGTATCTGAGCCATTTCTACAGAAGCTCCCAAACTGAAGCGCCCCTCCACCCCCACCACTTTGTTCCCCGTTCCCCTCAATTTACTGATTTCACTTGGTGGTCAAAGCCTTTGGCATGTTTGGATCTTGCATCCATTGGAAATGGCAGTCCCCTCTCCTGTCACCTACAGTGGCTGAAGAGGCAAAGAAGATTTCCCAGAGGAGGAGGGAGGCATCAAGACCCATCTGGGCTTTTCCCCAAATACTCACTGCTGCCAGGACACCTCCACCTGGACATTGGGGAACCAGGACTCTGCCCCGCCAGCTATAATTAAGGCTGCTTCTTGTGCTCACATGCTATAGCTAACCTGGCACATTTTGTGTCAAGAACAGAAGCTTCTGATCAGACAGAATGCAGTCATAAGCCAGATATGATTTTAACCTGACTCCAATGTATTGATCCAAAATGAACTCACCTTGATTCATTTATTCATTCAGCAAATATTTGCTGAGCACCTGTCAGGAGCCAGGCAGGTATGGATGTGAACACTCAGTTCCCTGCCTCAGTCCAGCCGTCTCTGGCACTTTTCTAAAAAATGTGTAGCTGGTACACATAAGAAAAATAAGGTAGGGTCCAGAAGGCATTATCAACTAAGAGATTTAAAATCTTCCTGAAGCTTACTGTCCGGGGCGCCTGGGAAGCACAGTCGGTTAAGCGTCCGACTTCAGCCAGGTCACGATCTCGCGGTCCGGGAGTTCGAGCCCCGCGTCAGGCTCTGGGCTGATGGCTCAGAGCCTGGAGCCTGTTTCCGATTCTGTGTCTCCCTCTCTCTCTGCCCCTCCCCCATTCATGCTCTGACTCTCTCTGTCCCAAAAATAAATAAAGGTTGAAGCTTACTGTCCAGTAAGGTAGATGTTCATAAATGAAGACACGTTTAGTCTGTCTCATAGGAAAGAAAAATAAAGTGGGGTTAGATAACAGTGAGGACAAGGTATGCAATTTGAGACAGGGTAGTCAGAGAACCTTCCTGAGGACATGATATTTCAGCGGATACCGGGATAAAGGGAGACAGGAAGCAAGGATACATAAAAGAGTATTCCAGGCGGCGGAAGGGCAAGTGCAGAGTCCGTGAAGTCTGACTGTTCTTGGCAAGTTGGAGGACCATCCAAAAAGGCCAGTGTGGCTGGAGCAAAGTGGGAGAGGTGAGAGCAGACCAAGGTGGAGAGGTAGACAGGCAGTAGGGAAAGCATGCCAGCGGCTTCTCCCACAGTAAGGACTCTGGCTTGAGTTTTAGCTACCTCTACTGTGCCTCTTCCCTTCTGGTTCAGTTTTGAAAGGCCAGTGTCAAGGTGAGTGGGACTGGCTCTCTGAAGCATAACTATATGACGCTGTGACCTGGAGGATGATATATTAAATGTAGATGAACGAGTCCAACTGTGCCTTAGATTTCTCAGGCAATCTCCATTTTCCATCTTTGAGTCAAGGAAAACCTAAACATTTTGCACAGACTTTTCTAACATTTTATTTTATTTATTTACTTATTCTTAGTTTATTTATTTATTTTGAGAGAGCGCGTGCAGCCGACCTGGGGAGGAAGAAGAGAGAATCCCAGTCTCCACACTCGGTGCAGACCCGTCTTGGGGGCTTGGTCTCATGGCTGCGAGATCATGACCTGAGCCAAAATCAAGAGTTGGATGCTCAGCCAACTGAGCCGCCTGGGCACCCCCTAACATTTTAAAGCGCATGTGTCTTCTAAAGGAAATTGAAACCATATCATATCTTATTACTTCACATTTGTAACAGCAAAGAATCATTTACTTCAGACCTCTAAGACATTCAAAAAACCATTTAAGACATTTTATGAGCTCTAAATAGAGTTTTTTAATGAATCAGTGAATGATAGCTATGAAAAAATCCATTAGGAGTGCCTGGGTGGCTCAGTTGGTTAAGTGTCTGACTTCGGCTCCAGTCATGATCTCACAGTTTGTGAGTTTGAGCCCTGCATCAGGCTCTGTGCTAACAGCTCAGAGCCTGAAGTCTGCTTCGGATTCTGTGTCTCCCTCTCTCTCTGCTCTTCCCCAGCTCATGGTCTGTCTCTCTCTCTCCTTCAAAAATAAATAAACATTAAAAGAAATTTTTTTAATTGATTAAATCCACTCTTTTTTTTTTTAAATATTTTTTTTGATGTTTTATTTATTTTTGAGACAGAGAGAGACAGAGCATGAACGGGGGAGGGGCAGAGAGAGAGGGAGACACAGAATCGGAAGCAGGCTCCAGGCTCCGAGCCATCAGCCCAGAGCCCGACACGGGGCTCGAACTCTCGGACCGCGAGATCGTGACCTGAGCTGAAGTCGGACGCTTAACCGACTGAGCCACCCAGGCGCCCCAATTTTTTTAATTGATTAAATCCACTCTTTTAAATATGGATCGACACTGATGATTTTTACTGAAATAAACATTTAGTAACCTTTTGTTACAATTCTTCACATGTCTCTTTCACAAAGGTTAACTTATTATGCACAAAAGGGAAAAGTACTTCAGGCCTAACTTCTTCTTGAAACACCCAGTAGTCACATATACACTAAATTATTTTCCATCTAAAGGACCTTAGCAAGATGAGGAGGTTAAAAATTCACAGCAAGGATTTAGCTCTAGGGGAAACAGAGGCAGTAGAATTCAGAGTCAGTTGCTATGTCTGGGGAAAGCATCCTTCACAGATACTAAAGTGCAGAGCCCAGCTGTGGGCCGGGCCATTAGGAAGGAGTCCGTAAACCACTGAAGCAAGGTAGCCAAGTTTCAATCATCATACACTACACTTAGTTGTCTCTGTAATGTCCTAGCTAGTGTGCCCCTTAACCATTTTACTGTGTCTGAATGACTGATGTGGTTGCTAGGAGACTGTGCTTGGTGAGCTGTCATTGCAGCCTAAACTGGCAATATCATCCTCATTTGGCATTTCAACAATGCTGCTAAGTAGTCAAAGTCTAGAATGATCCGATCGTTCCTTGCTTCATAGTACCTCATAAGTAGTGTCGCTCTTCATAGTACCTCATAAGTAGTTAGTTAGGTCAGCATCACCAGCCCATTTTGTAAATAAGAAGGGGAAGGCAGAAAGAAGCCAGTCTGTTGCCCAGAGGGAGGCAGGCTGGTGGAAGAGTTATGAGCACAGGCTCTGCAGTCTGTCTCCCCGGGCTTGACTCTCAGCCCTAGCACTTCCCAGCTATTCGGCTTTGGGTGATGTATTTCACCTTTTCATTGCCCGGTTTCTCCATGTAAAATGGAGGCGATAATAGTCGCTGCATCACAGGGTTGGTGTGAGAAGTAGATATTTCAGGAATGGTTCTTAGAATTTTGTATTTATTCGCTCGTTTATCCTTTGTTAAGGATAACTTCTTATTTTACAGATAAGAAAACTGAGGCACAGAGGAGTTATGTTACTTGCCCAAACTAGCAAATGTCAGAGCCGGGATTCAGACTCGGGCGGTCTGGCTCCAAAGCCTGACTCCTTAACCATGATACCATAGTGATAGAATGCCTGTAAAGCTCTCGGGACAATAGGACACATTACAAACGTTCTTCATAAATGTTAGTTATTGTTAACAGCAGTGATTTAGAACAGGCAGTCTGCAACTTAGGCCCCTAAGACTGCCTGCAAAATATTTGTTTACTCCTTGATTAGTCAGTTTGGGGGACTAGGCATCTAAAACATATACCGATTCTGGTTGCGGTGGACGGTGTTTTCCTCAAGAGGACGGTTGCCTCTTGCTGACTCCTGCACCTTCTTCTCAAAGTATCATGTGCTTCTTGCAGGGCCAACTCAGTCACCTGGAACCCTCACAAGATGATGGGCGTGCTGTTGCAGTGCTCGGCCATCCTCGTCAAGGAAAAGGTCTGTACTCCCTCCAAAGATGAGCTGGCAGCCCGAATGTCCTTTACGAGGCACAAGAAAAGCATGGACTGTCGTTTTATTTTTATTTGTTGGGCAGTACTTGACGAACACACAAGACTGGCAGCACCATTGAGACAACCATTGCTGTTCTTTCCTGCCCTTGTCTCTCAGCCTTCAGCCAACTAGTGCCTCCCGTTGGCTCCTGCCCTTCCTGCCCTTCAGGACTCAGGGCCCTGTCAGTGACGGAAACTATTAGGGCACTTTTTCATTGCGTGTTCCTTCACGTTTGTATAAACAAAAGTGAGAGCTCAAAAGTGAGCTGCAAACTCTCACCTCATTGAATACAAAAAGGGCTCACTGGAACCTACTGCAGGTTCTTAGCATGAATTTGTGTTCCCAAGAGCTGAAGTAAATTAGGCGGAACAACAGCTGCAAATGTCAAGTTAGGGCAACTAGGAATGTTGGCTAAAAAGCTTCTGTTAAATGAGTTAGTTCTTTAAGCATCTAATAATAAGACCCTGCTCTCAAAGCACTGTTGCTCCAGTAAAATGTTTGCACACGAGGCATTCCAAAAATCTGTCTCCAGTTTGTAGGAGCCAGAACCTGCCCAGGCTCTTACTCCTTTCCTAATAGCGTGTCTGGTAACATCACAGGAGATCCTGGAAAAGACTAGAAGACTTTTGGGGTGGGAGGGGCACTTTTGGGGAGGAAAATTCTTCATAGCCTGAAACTGTCCCACTCTCTGCAGGAAGTTTATATCCCCAACCTTTACCCACTGAACACCATAGCACTTCCCAGTCTTGGAAACAACCCCAAACACCCCACACATGTTTCTAAATGCCTCTTAGAGGCACAGTGGGTCCCTTGTGGTAAGCATCTGAGACAAAAAAAAAATCATTTAATAATCAGAGTGACAGAGAGAAAGGGGCAAAGGTTTTTCCAAGGATGGTTTTCTTTTTTTTTTTTTTCAACGTTTATTTATTTTTGGGACAGAGAGAGACAGAGCATGAACGGGGGAGGGGCAGAGAGAGAGGGAGACACAGAATCGGAAACAGGCTCCAGGCTCTGAGCCATCAGCCCAGAGCCCGACGCGGGGCTCGAACTCACGGACCGCGAGATCGTGACCTGGCTGAAGTCGGACGCCTAACCGACTGCGCCACCCAGGCGCCCCCAAGGGTGGTTTTCAAGAAAGACGTCAGAACAAATGCAAGGCCTCATAAAGACTTTAAAAGAAAGTTTCAGGTGATCCCAAGTCCCTCCTTCCTACCTACCAGCCCTGTTCCAAAGCCACCCACGTCTCTGACCTATGAATACAAACTTGTCCTATGTCTTGACCTATGATGCAAATTTGTCTTGATTTGCACGATAGGGTATACTCCAAGGATGCAACCAGATGTGTGCAGGATACCTTTTCCAGCCAGACAAACAGTATGATGTCTCCTATGACACTGGGGACAAGGCAATCCAGTGTGGCCGCCACGTGGACATTTTCAAGTTCTGGCTGATGTGGAAAGCAAAGGTACAAAGGGGTGAATTCAGGAAAGAGAAGCAGAAATGCAATTTGCACAGGCTGGCCGGCAAAAGAGAGGCAAAGGTGTATCACAGATAATTTAACATGTGTGTAATCGATATCTAGATAATTGAGTTAACCGTATTTTCTGTTTGCGAATGAGATCACTTTATCCCTTATGTCAAACTCTCCCTCCTTCCATTCTGTGTTCTCAATTTGAATTAACACGAAGTTTTCTTGTAACTTCCTCTTATAACAACTAAAAATTATGCCAAAAAAGGACTTCTACTGCAATCCTTAGGGATGCTGAAATTATTTAGTGCAGATGTAGAGAAAGAGATAGAGATAAAATTACTGTGTCATTCTATGCAGAACCCTGAATTTCTTATGAGGACTCCAATCATGGGTTATATGTGACAGTTTTTAGTTCTATTTAAATAATGGCTTTCTCATTATTTGTACTTTTTATGTTATTCTAGAAAATGCATATTTTATTCTGAGAAATCCTGCTGCTAGGCTAAGGCATGCTGTGTCTGCATTTATTAATTTTTCAAGTTGCATTTCTGTGTCTAGGAACAAAAAGCAAACTATTGGAATTTCCCCCTGAATTTGGGTGAGGGCGATTACCATTTTGACTATTTGTTTCAAAAGTATTTTTATGCAATCAAGTAAAGGCAATTTTCATATCACATCTCTTTATTGCAACCGTTGTTTTTACTTACCTACTGTAAATTAGTTTTAATAATTTCCACACTTGAAACTGTGTCTACTAATACCAAAACAATGAAGTTTTTCAGTGATACATCTCATCTAATGTTTCTTTGGTAGAAGGATTTAATGGATTATTAGTTTTTTTCCCTCATTAAGTCATTTTGTCTTAATATAGAAATAGTCTGAATATGATTTCTACCACCAAGTAATCATGGGTATTTTAAGCATATAAATAGCCATGAACTGCAAGAAGAGAAGGAGCCCTATCGTTTAGAAATATAATGACCACGTGGCTTACATCAGTAATTTGTGTCTTCATTTTGCCTGACAATAACCTCTTGAACCGTCTGCTGGGAGTTTGGCTCATAGCGAATCAGTTGCTGAGATGAGACCCTGGTGCAAGCTTCTTTCTCAAGTGGAAAATAGACTGGACAAGGTGTACACTCAACAGTGACTACTTGGGGAGGCTCATGCTTTGCCTGTGTTGGATTCTGCCCAGGCCCATTAGCAATCCACAAGCCAGCCTTGCGCATCTGCTCCCCTTGTTAACACTGACCCACTCAACAACCCCCATGCCGCTGTTATTAATCAGCCGTGCTGGTTTTTGAAACTCATGCTCAACCAGTTTGTCAATAACTGGAGCTGTTGGAATCTCAGGGCATGTACGGAGACCAATGGCTTCCCCATCTGCTTGCCTGCCTATCACCAAAAAGGGATATAATACTGTTATATGGAAGATAGCCTGCCAGGGAGTTTGGGGACATGCTTGGCTAGGACTTACTGCTGGGAAAGGTGGGTTCTAAAGTAGTATTTCTCAAACTATTTGTGGTGAAGAACCGGTTGTTTGGGTTTTTTAAATCTATCATGGACCAATACAGTAAAGATAAATTACTAGAAAAATGAAAGTAAAAAGTATATAAGGCTTAAACATCAATTTTTAAAACTAGATTCAGTAGACATAAAATTACTCTGTCAAAATTATATTAAGTTTTCTTACTGCTTAATCTCAATTTCTTTTTTTTAAGTTTATTTATTTTGGGGGGGGGAGACTGTGAGTGGGGGAGGGGCAGCGGAGGGGGGAGAGAGAGAGAGACTGTGAGTGAAAGGGAGGGAGGGAGGGGGAGAGAGAGATGAATCAATGAATGAATGAATGAATGAATGAATCCCAAGAAGACTCCATGCTGTCAACACAAAACCTGAAGCGGGGCTTGATCTCACAAACCGTGAGATCATGACCTGAACTGAAATCAAGAGTCAGACGCTTAACCAACTGAGCCACCCAGGCGCCCCTCAATTTCTGTTCTTACATTATCTTGCACCAGTTACAGTTTGTGGACTGTCCTCAATCCATAGGCAACAATTTGAGTACCACGATCCCAAAGCAAACTAGCAACAGGCTTCAGATCCAGGCTGTGAGTAACTAGAGGGAAGCTAAAAGCCCTATTGACAATAACTGCCCAGAGACTAGAGGGCCTTCAAAAGAGAATAGACACACTTCATATTATTGGGTGCAGTGCTGTGAAGAAACTGTACTCATTTAATTAAGCAGTTCTTTTTAACCATCTCCAAGAATACTCTCGTGTATTTCCAATAGATAAGGTCAGCATAGCTTTCTCAAACGCCCGTCACAGGAAAATACAACCCATCACCAACAAACATGACTTTTCTTTTTCTAAACCAGGGCACAGTGGGATTTGAAAATCAGATCAACAAATGCTTGGAGCTGGCTGAATACCTCTATGCCAAGATTAAAAACAGAGAAGAATTTGAGATGGTTTTCGATGGTGAGGTAAGTAGTCATCATGGACTAGATGCACAGCATTTCCAGAAAATCTAATGAGGGATGCTCCTGAAGCCATATTTTCCCACATTGCTGGAGGCTACTTCTGAATTTTTGTCTTTATGCACTTTTCATTTAATTCCCTCTGTGTCTATGAGCTTTTCTTTTGATAGCTTTGGAATGACTTTTGCCATTTGCCTTTTCTAAAATTGTCCAGCTCTTGACCAGTCCTTTGCAGACAAGAAATCTTTCCTTGGCACGTTTGAATCCTTTATCTTTCCTGGGTGTGTATTATCAATCACTGTGTTGAACTTCGTGATAAGTATTTCTCAGTTCCATGAAGCTTATAAGATGGGTATATCCTTGTCTTCTAAGACTTGTTCTAAAATGAAGTTCTACTTTACATAGATTCATTATGAGGAGAGCAAGATAAAATTGCTTTTGCTCTGAGTTCATATCCACATTACACATAACAAGATCCTTGTCATACAGGTATTGACTGAATCCTTGCTTTGTGCCAGGCCCTATGCCGTGAACTGGGTTATATAGTAGTGACCAAAACAGATATTGTCTCTGCCCTAATGGAGCTCTCAATTGGATAAAGGAAGTTGGAATAGGAGCCAGTATTTAATAAAAGGAAATCCACTCATAACCCATTATAATATAACACCACCTCCATTCAACTTAGTCTATTTGTCAGGCAGCCTAAGCTATTAGGAACACACTAGAGAGTCACCAGACGAGGACGAAAAAGCCCTGAGCAGTTCAACTTAATGATACAGTTCTCATGCATTTCACCTATGGGACCACACTTGGATCATTTACACTATTTTAAACATTCTACTAGCAGATTAGAGACAAATGTGATGTCTCAAGCCAGTTAGAGGAAGGCACAGTGATAGCAAATAGCAGCCTAGGAAGGAAATTGAAAAATTATGTCAAGAATACAGAAGAACTCTAAAAGGATAGGAGTTCTTAGAACAGAGACACTAAACAGTTCTAGGCATCTCAGTGAGGTCTGTCTTATGGTTTAGAGCTGGTATTAATATTCATTATGATAATCCTGACTAATCAATGAAAGATTCAGAATTAATATAATAAAACTCACAAAATATTCACTATCAAAATAAACTGTGTCCAGCATCTTCTATATATGAGGCACTACAAAATGGCAAGATGAATAATACTCTTTAAGAACTACCCAAATGTAATGATTTTTTAACAGTTCAATGTTTAAAAGTGGTAAATATAGTCATCTAGAAAATTGGTTATGGGAAACCGCTCTCTTGCCAGATATGACTGGACAAACTAGGTATTGTTCTCCCTAGTATAGAAATAACAATGCTTTCAAAATGGACTTGAAGCCCTTTTTTTTTTTTTTTTTTTAAATGTGTGTGGGATTTTTTGTTTTGTTTTGTTTTGTTTTTTGGTCTGAGAACCTTCCACCAAGGGTACATAGGGGTTTGGGAATAGCTTTTTTTCAAGTTCTCATAGTTTTCTGTTTTGTTTCTTTGTTTGTGAAAATTTCTGCAGCCTGAGCATACAAATGTCTGTTTCTGGTATATTCCACAAAGCCTCAGGGGCATTCCAGATAGCCCTGAACGACGGGAAAAACTACACAGGGTATGGACTCTTTTCTTGTCTCATCTAACCCTCTGCAATTTCTCTGGCTGGTCAGAACACTTTATGTGTCCTTCTAATGGAAGAGAAATAAAAAATAAAGACTTGGGGTAGTAGGGAGCCATCTTGTTATATTCTTTTTGGCTCTGGATTGTCCCCTTGCTGTGATTCAGATACAGCGGGAACCTCTAAAGGACGCACCCCTGTCTCAGTTTGGTGTTGCGGTATGCAGGACAATCGAATGATATGTGTATTCCTGGGAACTTCTGTATTAAACTGTGTCTGTTAACATATCTTTTAAGTTCAAGTCTACTCTAATATTGCTTCATTCCAGTTGATTTCTATATCGATTTTATTATTTGTAGTTGTTGGTATTAATACTTAATTTATATAAGATTTTATTCATCTAACGAATATTCATTGAGCATAATCTATGTGCCAGGCAGTATCCTGGGCTCTGGATTATTCAGAAGCCTTAATTTGTGTTGCAGCCCATAAGAGTTTTTTGTTTTTGTTTTTTATTTTGTCATTGTTCTATGACTGACTTTCGAAATTCAGTCACACAGTAGTTTCTGAGGGAATTTATGATAGGATAGACTTAGTCATTGGGTACTAACCACTGAGGAAACTAGAATATAAAATATTTGCTTTTATACCAGTACAAATACAAATAGCAAAACGTATATTGCTCTTTTTTTCAACTAGGAAATGGTTTGCATTAAGAGAGTTGTGTTAATATTGGTCTTGAGTTTGGTTTCGTGTTTTCCGTCACAAGGTGGCCCCCAAAATCAAAGCCCTGATGATGGAGTCTGGCACGACCATGGTTGGCTACCAGCCCCAGGGGGACAAGGCCAACTTTTTCCGGATGGTCATCTCGAACCCAGCTGCTACACAGTCTGATATTGACTTCCTCATCGAGGAGATAGAAAGACTGGGCCAGGATCTGTAATTGCCCTCCATAGAATATGAGTTTATGGGAATCCCCTTTCCTTCTGGCATTCTAGAATAACCTCTATAAATTGCCAAAACACATAGGCTATTTCACTGAGGGAAAATATAATATCTTGAAGACTACTGTTTAAACATTACTTAAGCTTGTTCTAGTATGTAGGAAATAATGTTCTTTTTAAAAAGTTGCACATTAGGAACACAGTATATATGTACAGTTATATATACCTCTCTCTGTATATGTATATGTATGTATAGTGAGTGTGGCTTGGTGATAGATCACAGCATGTGTCCCCCTCCAAGAGAATTAACTTTACCTTCAGCAGCTACTGAGGGGCCAAACATGCTGCAAACCTGCTTGCCCAACAACCCCAGGGAAAGATGTTTTTCAACATGTTGTGTCATAGGGACCAAGGGACATACTGTTGGTGAGAGTTGACTTTGTTGTCAGTGTTTCTCCTAACTAAAGTGATGACAGATGAGACAAAGTACCACTAGATGACAAGAGTCACACCCTCCCCATTAGTATCCTGTGAGGGGAAAATTGTAGCAGAGTCATTGTTACAGGTGTACTGTTGCTGTATTTTTAGAGACTAATTTGTGTAGATTGTGTATATTTCTGTTGTCTGACCTTTGGGGGGTAGGGGAAGGACACATGTAATGGTTTCAATGACTGTTTAAATTGTAGGTAAATGAAATAATTGCTTATTTATATTCAGAGATTTACCATGTTAAAGAGGCATCTTGTATTTTCTTCCCATTTGTAATGTATCTTATTTATATATTAATGCAGTAAGTTCAGAAAACTGTTTATGGTATTTTCGTGCATTTGTGAGCCAAAGAAAAAAGATTAAAATTAGTGAGACTTGTATTTATATTAGAGTGCCCTTAAAATAATGATTGAAGCCTAAGTTTACTGTCTGTAAGAGAATTCTGATACTGTACATAGAATCATCTATACGGAAATCCCATTACTTAAATAGCATCTGGTCTTCTATTACTCTCTCCGTCTGGCTGTGTGTCTGGTGTTCTCAACGCTTTTCTAGTAACTGTTGGATTATAACTAGATCTCCTGTAATTTTGTAGTAGTTCATGACCAATCTCTGTGACTCGCTTAGCTCAAACCTAAGGCAACGTTTCCGAAGACCTTCTGAAGAGCTCCGATAAACTGACCAGGCTCACAACTGTTTTTGAGGAAAGGAAATTCACACTGTGCGTTTTAGAGTATGCAAGAAGAATATAAACAAATAAAAATATTCTCCATGGAGAATTGGAACAAAATTTTCTCCTAGTTTGTGTTTGATACACAGAGCTTTCCAGTGATGGTTACGGGTCACCACAGCCCATCTCCTTTCCACCAGCTGACTTAGGTGACGGTCAGTAACCTTCTTAAGGGTATTGGGACTCGACCCACTGTCATAGGTGCCCGACCCCCTGATCTGTACAATCATTATGACTGTAATTAAATAAAATTTGCAATTCAAGCCTAGAGAAAGAAAAGCCATCCCTGTTTCTCTTTTTCTTATTTGCATCTTGGAGTTCCATTCATGCAGTCATTCGACACATGTTTTCTTCCTCTGTCGCAGCCACCATTCTAGGCACTGGGGTTACAGTAGAGTGCGTGGCAGATAAAGTTTCCTTCTAGTAGGGGTCTTACAGCATTTGGCATCTGTGGTATCTGGATACTTCTAAGATCACAGAATCGTGCCTCACTGCTGCTTATGCTTGAGCAGTGGGCCCAATTCACTTTCTCAGGAAATACGTTTTGGTGCTGGATTGTTAGGAAATAGGGCCCATTTTCTACAACATTCTATTTAGCTATAATAATACCATTTCACTCATTTGGAATACAAGGAGTTCTCTATTCAGCACACACAGGGGTTAGATAAAAGTCCTTTGTAATGAGCATCCTGACTTCACATGTAACTGTTGTAGTAAACAGAGTCCCACGGGGAGATGATCACAGTCACTTTATTCTGTCTGCCACTGTTCCTTCAAATCCTCTCTGTGGTATGATTCTTTCCACGCCCCTGTTTGAATTCAGGTCAATCCCAAAGCTTTGCTGGCCTCTCAGTTATAAGAACAGTTTCATCTTAGCAACCAAATGTCCAGCTCAGTGTAGTAAGACTTCACGTTTTTACACAACAGGGACCCTCCCTCGGCCTGACAGTGTTTAGGCTGCAGTCCCGTAGTGGCATGGGGAGAGGGGCTGGTGTTCAGATACGGTCAGCTTCTCTTTTTACTCTTCAGCTCATCTCTGCTCCCTAGCTGCTGCGTTTCCCCTGGAGGCAGAGGGATTAAAGTAACAGAGGCACAATTTTAGGTAGCTGATAAATTCTCATCTAGCATCAGGGCCTCTGGTCCATGAGAGTTTTTTTCTCATGGGACCATGAGGTAGGGAGGGGGCGGAATGGGGATTTTTTTTAATTAAGGTAAAGTCAAAGATACAATAAAATTCGTTCTTTATAGCGTACCGTGTATAGTGTTCTGCGAGTTCTGACAAACCCATTCAGTCACATAACTACCACTACAAGAAATTTCCCCATGTCCCTTTGTACGCACCACCTCTCCCAATCCCTAATTCCTGGCAACTTCTGGTTTGTTTTCTGTCCCTAGGGTTTTGCCTTTCCCATCACGTAAATGGAATCATATAATATGTAGCCTTTTGAGTCTGGTTCCTTTCACTTAACACAATGCATTTGAATCCATCCATGTTTTGTCTGTATCAGTTGTTAATTCCTTTTATTGCTGCATAGTGTTCCATTTGTATGGATGTGCCAGTGTGTTTATCCATTTCCTCACAGAGGGAAATTTGGGTTGTTTGCACTTTGCGGCGATTAAAATAAAGTCGCTCTAAATGTTAGTCTGCAGACGTGTGTGTGAACATAGGTTTTCGTTTCACTTGGGTAAATGCCTCGATATAGAATTGTTAGATCATATGGTAAGAGTGTGTTTAACTTTACGAGAAACTGCTCTACTGTTTTCCAAAGTGGCTGTACTGTTTGGCATTCTCACCAGCAATGTACCAATTTTCCAGTTGCTCTGTATTTTCGCTGACAGTTGTTCTTATAAATTTTGACAAATTTTAGTCTTTCTTTTTTTTTGGTTATGGCTTTATTGAGATATAATTTACATGACCATATAATTCACCCCTTTAAAGTGATAACTTCCTGGCTTGTAGAATATTCCCAGAGCTCTGTATCCATTATCACAATCAATTTTGGAACATTTCTATCATCCCAAAAAGAAGCCTTGTACCCATTAGCAGTCATTCCTCATTCCCATACAAATATTCCCTCTAGCCCCTGGGAACCACTAATCTACTTTCTGTCTACAGATTTGCCTTTTCTAGACACTTCATATAAATGAAATCACACGAAGGTGGTCTTTTGTGACTGACTTCTTTCACTTAGCGTGTTTTCAAGGCTCATCCATGCTGTAGCATTTATCACTACTTCATTCCCTTCATTGTTGAATAATATTCCATGTAGAGATATACTACATGTTTTTTAAGTTTATTTATGTATTTTGAGAGAGAGAGAGAGCACACGCAAGTAAGGGAGGAGCAGAAAGACAGGGAGTGAGAGAATCCCAAGCAGGCTCTGCAACGTCTTTGCAGAGCCTGAGGCAGGGCTCGAACTCCTAAACCCTGAGATCATGATCTGAGCCCCTGAGCCGAAGTTGGATGCTTAACCGCCTGAGCCACCCAGGTGCCCCTATACTCCATTTTATTTATCTATTCATCAGTTCAATGGACATTGGGGTTATTTCCACTTTTTTGGTCATTGTAAATGATGCTATTAGCACATTTGTGTGCAAGTTTTTATACAGACATACGTTTTTGAACTAATAGTGGTATCTTGCTGTGATTTTCATTTGCTTTTTTATGAAACACTTTTGATGAAGTCAAGGTCTTTCCTCCTGAGACCGCTTAGGACTCATGCTCAGCGCTGGCCCTCTTGACAATCTACCCTGTCCAAACCATTTGTTAGGAGCCCTTCTCCCCATGCCGTACTCTTGGGTGGTGTCCCTTTTATTTATAATCAGTATGTGGGGGGGCCCCTGCGTGGCTCAGTCTGCTGAGCATTTGACTCTTGATTTTGGCTTAGGTCATGATCTTCTGATTTATGGGGTTGAGCTCCACTTCAGGCTCTGCCCTGAGCATGGAACCTACTTGGGATTCTCTCTCTCTCTCTCTCTCTCTCTCTCTCTCTCTCTCCCCCTCTGCCCTGCTCCTGATCCACACATGCATGCACTCTCTCCCTTTCTCTCTCTCTCAAATAAGCTTAAAAAAAGCAGTATGTGGAATATATAAGGAGGGTTTTGGTGTGGTTTTTTGTTTTTACTTTTCTTTTAAACAGGCAAGTAAAGGATAAATAATAACAGAATACTTAAGTACCCACTTCTCAGCCAAAGAAATAAAACATTATCAGTACCTTAGAGCTGTCCAACCCATCGTGAACCCTTCTTACCTGGATGTTTCCTCTTTCCTGAGAAATAATTGCTATTCTTTTTTTTTTTATGTTTTTTTACTTTATTTTATATTTGAGAGAGACAGAGAGACAGAGAGCGAGCAGGGGAGGGGCAGAGAGACGGAGACAGAATCTGAAGCAGGTTCTAGGCTCTGAGCTGCCAGCACAGAGCCAATGCGGGGCTTGAACTCACAAGCAGTGAGATCGTGACCCAAGCCGAAGTTGGATGCTTAACCAACTGAGCCACCCAGGCGCCCCAGAAATAATCACTATTCTGAATTTTATGTTAATCACTCCCTTGTTTTTCTATGTAGTTTTACCACATGTATGAGTCATTATTGTTTAGTTTTACCGGGTTTTGTACTTTATAGAAATAGAGTAATACAGAATATATGTAATTCTATGATTTGTCTTTCTGTTCAACGTTATGATTTTGTAGGACCAGAGCTAACCTATAGGGGGTCTTTGTACAGTTAAAGAAATTAAAAAGGCACCGCTCCTCCCTTCAGGGACAGGCATCCCTGTGCTAGTGTAAAGCTTGGCACATAGAGCATGGAATAAATTTCCGTGCCTACTGAACCCATGGCCACAGCTTGCAAACACAGCCTTACATGGTAGCTTCATGTTGTTGAGATTTACCTTTGATGATGGTTCCAGCTGGGATTCATCCACTTTTATGACTATTCTATTGTATGAATATAGTGCAGTTCATTTATCCATTTGATCAGGGGCGGATATATGAATTTTTTTCCAGTTTCCTGCCTTTAGGGCCAATGTTGCTATGAGCATTCTTGTACTTGTTGGCTGGTGCACATGTTAAAAAAAAAAAAAAAAAATTCTAAGGCTTATGCCAAGAAGTGAAATTGCTGGTTCACATTGCTGAACTTTACTGAGTAAAGCAGAGTGGTCATACCAAGTTGCACATCAACCAGAAGTGCACATTTTTCTATAACCTCACCATCATTCGCCTTAATATTTTTGCCAGTCTGGTGACTATGAAGTAGTATCTCGTCGTATCTGTCTTACCCTGATTAAAAATGAGGCATCTATTCACATTTTTATGAATTATTTGTGTTCTCCCTTCTAGGAAATGCCTAAATCATGCCCTTTGTCAATTTTCAATTGAGTTGTTTGTCTTTTTCTTATGATATTTAGAAGTTCTTTATACATTCCAAGTAACTAATTCTTTTTGATTATATGTTTGGCAAATAGCTTCTCCTAATTTGGAGCTTGCCTTTTCATCTGATTAATGGTCTTTTTTGAGATACATAAGTTCTTAAATTTAATGTAGTAGAATTCATCAGTACTTATCTTTACATTTTCTGCATTTTTTGTGTCTTAAGAAATTCTTCCCTAACCTAAAGTCACAACGATATTTTCATATGTTCATTGGCTTCTAAGTATTATCGTTTTATTTCACATTTAAGTCTTTAATTTGTCTTGAACTTATTTATTCATTTTTTTTGTATCTGGTTCTTCTTCAAGAGTGAGAGCTATTATTAGCCCTTTACTCTTTCATATAAATTTCCATATAATTTTAGAATCAATTCATCAAGATCCACCCCCCCCCCACAAAAAAAAAAAACCCTATTGGAATTTTATGGAATCTGTGGATCAGTTTGAAGAACATCAGCATATTTTCAATATAGTAACCATAAGCATAATACATATCTCCATTTAACTAGGTCATCTTCAGTGTCTTTCAATGAAGTTTTACAATGGACATGCACGATTTTTGATAGATTTATTCCTAGGTGCTTTATAGTGTTGTTATTGTAAATGGCATCTTTTTTTTGTTGTTGGAGTATAATTAACATACAGTATTATATTAGTTTCAGGTGTGCAATATATGACTTAATGATTTTATGTTACTCAGTGCTCATAATGATAAGTGTATTCTTAACCCCCTGATCTACTTCACCCCAAAATGGCATTTTTTAAAAATTACATTCTCTAACTAATTGTTGCTGACGTATGAAAATGCAATTGTCTTTGGGGTAATGATTTTGTATCCAGAAAGCTTGCTAAAGCTCAAATAACTTTAGTTCTTTAGTGTTTTCCAAATTGAGAAATATACCATCTATGGATAATGACAGCTTTGTTTATTCCTTTCCGATCCTTATACCCCCTTTCCTTGATATGCTGCACTGGCCAGGATACACAGTACAAAGCAGAAAAGAAGGGTTGGTAATGGGCACCCTTGCCTTAATCCTGATATTAGAGGGAATGCTTTCATTGGTCGCCATTCAGTTTTGTTTCCTTTAGGTTTTTTCATAGATGCCCTTTATTGGGTTAAAGACATTTCTTTTTATTCCTAGTTTGCTAAGAGTTTCTGTAATAAATAAATGTTTAATTAATGTGGCATTACTCATAAACAATTTGTTTTCCATGTCTTTTTTTTTTTTAAACTAAAACAGTTGACAATTTTATTTTCACATTTCACAGCACAAATGAAAATTGTTTTTTGTTTTTGTTTTTGTTTTTGTTTTTTTTTTTTTGGTCCACTATTCCCCTCCCAAAATCATTCTCTCTTTGATAGGAAGAGGGAAGAAGTCTTCCTTGTCATGTTGTTCGAAAACACCCAGAGGGGTGCCTGCGTGGGTGGCTCAGTCAGTTGGGCCTCAACTCTTGATTTCAGCTCAGGTCATGATCTCACAGTTTGTGGGTTTAAGCCCCGTATCAGGCTCCCTGCGAAAACACAGAGCCTACTTGGGATTCTCTCTTTCCCTCTCTCTCTGCCCCTCCCTGCTTATATGTGTGTGCTTGCTCTCTCTCTTTCAAAAAGAAAAAAACCAAACATTAAAACAAACACCCAGAGTCACAGCACCATGGTGTCCTGGTGAAGTAGAACAAGTAATATAAAATGGATATAAAGAGGCTCCGGCTTCAGGGGCTTGTGTGGCTCAGTCGATTAAGCCTCCGATTCTTGGTTTTGGTTCAGGTCATGATCTGTGGGTCATGGACTCAAGCCCCGTGTAAGTCTCCACACTCCTGGAGCCTGCTTGGCCTCTCTCCTGCTTTCTCTGCCCCTTCCTCTCTCAGTCTCTAAATAAATGAATAAACATTAAAAAAAAATTTTAATTAAAAGAGGCTCCTATCTCTCCTTATCTATCTGATAGTCATTTATTTATGAGAGTAGAACTGCTCATAAGTTACCCAGTTTTTATGGGTTTTTTTATTGCTTACCCTGAACATTACCATTTGAAAAGTTAATAATTTTACTCCTCATGAATCATATAAGAGCATTAGAATACTTTTACTCTGATCATCATCCTCCCAATATTAGCTAGTATCTTAGGTCTCTCTTTTTTAACAGTACAGTCTGTATATTATTAATAGTTTTATTTGATAGATTTTTGCTGAGTTATATACACATATTTACCACTGTATTTATGCATGATACCTTCTTCCATCTCAGACCTTCCATTTGGGTAATTTTCTTTTTCCTTGATCTGCATGCATTTGAACTTTTCTTTATTGAAGCCTTTTAATAGCCCCTGTCTGAGAATGGGCTAACTTTACTCCTGGACATCATTTGTGAGGCTGGCTTAAAAGCACATGATCCAAGTGATTTGCTGCTTGAAGCTGGAAAGGGTAACTATTAGATAAGGCAGACTTTTTTAGACAGGAAATGTTTCAGTCACATCAAGGGGCCCTGCTCCTAGGCATTATGGGGATTCTGTTATCTCTTACAGATACAGGAAGTCAGATACATGCATCAGATTTACCTGCAAGAATCTTAAAATCCTTTAATCTGACCAAATGATGTAAAGCAACAAAAGGGATCTCGCTATATTTTGAGCTGCAGAATACAAGGTTTATAATACAAGGTTGCTTTAGTATTCCAATAAAACCACTTTCAAAATGTCTCCTGATTTCCTCAGCCTCCATAATCAACATCTGTGTTTTATGTTTGCCTGGCCTCTATTTTTTTTTTTTTTTTCTGATCACATCACTCTAATTTTCCTTTGACAGTGTAATTTGAAGGGATGAGACCATTCCCTGATTCCAGAGATCGCCTGACTCAGATATGAGATATGGCATATCAGGGCATTCCATCCCCTGGACCATAGGGATGGACACTTGACCCTAGACAGGCTGAGGAGATTCCTGAAGTGACATCATGAAGCCCCAGACAATAAGGATTCCATGAGTTAAGCAACATGTGAGAAGCCCAAGGAATCTTGGCCTTGACAAAACAGATGGAACGGGGGCCCCACTTTGAAAGCCTACCCTATGTTCACCCTAAGATTCTTTACTAAGGCTGAGTTTGTCCAAAGGGCTATATTAGTTTCCTCTTCTTGCTGTAACTACTACAAATGTAGTAACTTAAAACAACATAAATTTACGTTCTTACAATCCTACAGGTAGAGGTGAATTCCTTCTGGATGCTCTAGGGGAGACTGTTTCCTTGCCTTTTCCAGTTTTTAGAGGCTGTCTGAATTCCTTGGCTCATGGCCCTGCTACACATCTTCATCTTTGACTGTCCTGCCTCCTTCTTTCCATTACAAGAATGCTTGTGATTACATCGGACCCACCTAAATAACCCAGGATAATCTCCTCATCTCAAACTCCATAATCTAATCGCATCTGCAAACTCGCTTTTACCATGTAAGGTAACATATTCCACAGTTGAGGGATAAGGACACGGACATCTTGGGGACATCCGTCTATGGGTTGGATCCACCATGAGTTAAATGTGGATTAGGGACCAAGGTACCTCCTGACAAAAACTTCATCTGAGGAGAAGAGACAGTTAATGGTCCAAGAACAATAATTTGGTATGAATGGAATCTCTTAAATTCAACAGAGAAATGTCTTATTAACAGATTAATTTTTGAAGAGGGAGACCTTTGATTATTCCTAAGAACTACTATCAGAAATCTGACGAGGAGGTGCTGAGAAGTTGTTTCACTACATACTGTGAGTCATTTACAACATAAGCTGGCATGACTTTGTAGCCACATAACAGAATGGGATCCGCACGAGGATGTCAGGGAAAAGGCCATGCCTTATGTCTGGATCTCACATTATTGGATTAAGTTTGGCTTCAACAAAGACTCTAATGATGATGGCTTCAAATTGGTTAACTTTCAAGGGTATTTCTTCCCAGTCATAAATACATTTCAAGACTCAAGGGAAGAGAAAAGGGTGAAAAAGGACAGTGCTATCTGCTGCCAGCGCGGCAGGTGCTTCTGCTCCAATGCCAGGACTACGTGGCCATCAGGATGCTCCTCGGGTCACTCCAGCAGGCATGAACGGAGGAACAACAGGCACACCAAATGGCAGGAGGATGTGGCTGGGTGAGTGGTTTCAGACTTTGCCTGTGCTCCTGGTCCTCAAAGCATGTGTGTGTTGAGGGAAAGGAAAGAAGGCATGAGGGATGGTCTTGTACTCTGTAGTAGGCTTCTGAGTGAGGTTTTTCAATTTGTCTCCCAATCCGTGTTTAGATCCAACTACAGAGTCAAGAAGCAGTAAGACCGCATTCTAAAGAGAACTGACCACCATGAAGTCACTCCCCTGCTCACAGCTTACACAGAGGTGGTAGAAGTGGCCCTTCTAACACTAGCCGCGGCCTCAAACAAGACTTCTGACCCCACCACCTCCCCAGAGGGGACAGAAGGACTTTGTCAGGGCTGTGCTTTGGAGCCCAACACCCCCAGAGAAGATGGAGCCCGGCAGTCGAGGGGGAGGAGGCATCCCAGAGGAGTGACTCGGCTCACGGTCCCGCCCCTGCCACGTCAGGTCCCTCCCCACACAAAGTCTGGTGAGGCGGGAAGTGGACTGAAGAGCTGGACCTGGGCCGCCTGATGAGCCTCTGAAGCCCGGGAGGTGAGGTGAATCGGGGCAAGGGGAGTGTGAGGGGACCAGGCCTGGCCTCGGGGGTGGGTACGCAGAAGGACCGTGTCGTGCTCCCAAGGGATAGCGTTCCCAGCGAGACCGCGTGGAAGGTTCTAGAAATCGCCACGGAGCATGTGCCAACGGCGCGTAAGGCGGGCCACAGCCCGAGTTGGGACATGCATTTCCCCGCGGAGTCTCGCTCTCGGCAGCAGCTCTGGATTTGGGTGCGAGTGTATGGTGTGTAGAGAAGCAGGTGGAGGGGTTGCTGAAGTAGTGACGCCTGCTGCGGGTTCATTGTGGGTGTTAAAATTGCCCTGTGTCTCAGTCGTGAACGCTTGTTGAAAATACACGACCGTGTAAAATAAAGTCTCTGGGAGAAAATATGCCAACTTGTAAACAGTGGTTATTTTTAGAAGACAATTAAGAGTGACCTTTTTAGTGTTAAAAAAAAAAAAAGAGCTAGACTGTCATTTACTAATCGAGAGTGATGAGGCAGTTATGGCTTGTAAGCTGTCCCTGAAGTGTCCATTGCATAGTGAGAAAAAAGAGGTTCAACAATTGGGACCAGAGAGTGAAAGACAAACAGAACAGTTTCACGTTTTACTCCGCTGAATTAGGATCGTTCAAAAATGCTTACAGTGAATTTACTAACAGATTAAGCACCAAGGACCTTACTTACCCCCTGATAGTAGGCAAGCTACCCTACCCTTTCCTACAAGGGAAAAAAGCCCTGGAGAGAGGACTGTTTCCACAAATGACTTTGGAGAACCAAAACAAAGGAAAGGGCATGAAACTGGCCCAACCATTTTGTGAGCAGATGAAGTCAAAGAACTTCCACTAGATTCTTAAGCACTTACACATTGGAAGGAAGGAGCAAAAGGGGTCCAATCAAGGAAATGGCTCCATGTGCCATGGCGTCAGGGTCCTTTCCCGATTTAGTGGAGTGGCCACGGCCTGCAGATGCAGGAGAGCATATCCCAAGCCAAGGCTGGCTGGGCAAGCGCCTCCTTGGGCCTTTGGTGTATCACAGCAAGAGCCACAGAGGGAAGGAGACCTGGAGAGTGCACCCCAGTCTGGCTGGAGAAAATGGTGAGTTCCCCCTGGGACCTGAAGGACAGCACCCCTACCTGCACTCGGGGGAGTGTGGGGGCTTTCAGAACTAGCTAGGAAGAATTTGAGCAGGCCTGGAGTTCCCTCTGATAACAGGTAGGGGTAGCCCCAAAGATACTGGGTTTTGCTAGTAATGCTGTGACCCTGTTTTTACACATGTGGCCTGGGAAAACGGGTTACAGAGAATAAGCTGCTATAAAGAACCCAGAGACGAAATTCCAACCAGGAGGGAGCCATGTCCTTTATCTGGGTAGCTTCAGTTTTTACCTTGTGGGAGCAAATTCACAGGCTGAATGGCAGTGTGCTCATTGCCTGCACCAGTACTCAGGCACCCCATAGTCCCTGTAGGTAAGTCCTGCTGAAGGGATAGTAGACATTTTCTTCTGCCACTGTGCTGCCTTCCAAAGTAAATTTAAAATGGAACAAACATAAAAGAGAGACAGAAAGGGAGAAAGAAGAAAAAGAAAAGAGAAAAAACCCAAACCTTTGGCTAAGCTTAGTTGTGGGCCTTGGAGAAAATCAGCTGAAAGGAAGGAATGGAATGAGGTGAGGGTTACTGGTGCTCAGCAGGCTCCAATTACAACCCAGTGGCAAATTAAACTAGTTTGGCAATCGTTTGGGACTTAAGATAAAAGAACAGCCTTCTTGCCTTACTCCGGTCAGGGGAGTCTGAGAGAAGCTGGAATCCTCCAGGGAGGAAGAAGTAGAAAGGTGCTTTGTTTGAATGTTAGTTTTAGGATTGGAAGTCGTGGGGGTGGTGATGATGGTGAGTGGAATAAATAGAAAGGAAAAGAGAAAAGCAAAAGAACACTTCCTTTGTGCTTTTTATTTTAACAGGAAAGCTTTGCGTCTTCAGACTCTATAGACGCCACCTAGTGGGCAAACAACTCGTTCACACTCAGCACGCAACTGTGGCTGGCCCAGGTTTGATATTTCATATTTACTTTGCTTCACCTGCCAAATGCAGGGGTGTAAATGGTGTTTTAGTCCCTCAAAGGCTGCCATCCATTGGCGTAGAGGCAGCAGCTGATTTAGGCTAGTGGAAAGTGGCCCAGGAGTGCCAGGGACCCCTGAGAGCTGGGATAGACACAGGGAACTCAGCAGCTGCCAGACTTAAGGCAGGAGTCTGGAACCCAAGAGGCAGAAGACTGTCCGGGGTCTACAGCTGTCGGTGGTTAGCAACAAGCTGAGGGCCTGGAATCTGGGGCATCTGATGCGGTAGGTTGGAACTCTTAAGGCAGAAGTCTGACATTTAGAAGGTCATTATTATTTCAAGACGGTGGCACCAGCTGGCAGAAATACAGTGGTGAGATTCATCCTAGGCAGGGACTGTCCGCTGACCATTCTGTATTTTATTTCAATATGGGTGCATTCTGGGGCTGGAAAAGATTTGGGGGAACCACAGGAGTCTGGGCATAAGGAATATTTCAATCAGTCTGAATTTTTTTAAGTTGAGGTATAATCAAGATACAACATTATATTAGTTTCAGAGGTACTCCGTGATTTGACATTTATATATATTATATATTTGTAACCACCACAGTAAGTCTAGTTAAATATCTGCTACCTTACATGGTTAAAATTTTTTTGTGATCAGAACTTTAAAGATTTATTCTCTTAGCAGTCTTCAAATATGCAATACAGTATTATTAACTATAGTCACTATACTGTACCTTACATCCCAAGACTGATATATTTTGTAACTGGAAGCTTGTACCTTTTGATCCTTTTACCCATTTTTCCCATCCTCCACGCCCTGCCACTGACAGCCACCAATCTGTTCTCTGTATTTATGAGCTTGGGTCTTGTTTTTCAGATTTTACATATAAGTATAGTATTTATCTTTGTCTGACTTACTTCACTTAGCATAATGCCCTCAAGGCCCATCCATATCATTGCAAATGGCAAGATTACCTCTTTCTTATGGCTGAATAAAACTCCAATGTGTAGTTATACTACATTTTCCTTATCCATTCGTTCATCCAGTGATGGAGACTTCCATGTTGTAGGTTGCTTCTATGTCTTGGCTATTGTAAATAATACTGCAGTGAACATGGGAATGCACATGTCTTTTTGAATTTTTCTTTGTATAAATATCTAAAAGTTGGACTTGCTGGGTCATATGGGAGTTATACTTTTAATTTTTTTTTGTTTTGAGGAAACGCTGTACTGTTTTCATAGTGGCTGCACCAACAATGCATTAGGGTTCCCTTTTCTCCACATCCCTGCCAATGCTTGCTATTTCTTATCTTTCTGATAATAGCCATGCTAACAGGTGTGAGGTGATACCTCATTGTGGTTTTGGTTTGCATTTCCCTCATGATTCAAGATGTTGAGCATCTTTTCATATACCTGTTGGCCACCTATATGTTTTCTTTGGAAAAACATCTCTTCAGATCTTCTGCCTATTTTTTTTTTTCAACGTTTATTTATTTTTGGGACAGAGAGAGACAGAGCATGAACGGGCGAGGGGCAGAGAGAGAGGGAGACACAGAATCGGAAACAGGCTCCAGGCTCTGAGCCATCAGCCCAGAGCCCGACGCGGGGCTCGAACTCACGGACCGTGAGATCGTGACCTGGTTGAAGTCGGACGCTTAACCGACTGCGCCACCCAGGCACCCCATATTTTTTTTTTAAGTTTATTCATTTATTTTTGAGAGAGAGAGAGAGAGAGAGAGAGCATGAGTGGAGGAGGGGCAGAGAGAGAGGGAGAGATAGAATCCCAAGCACGATCTGTGCTGTGGCCCAGAGCTAGGTGTGGAACTCAAACTCACGAACCACGAGATCATGACTTGAGCAGAAGTCGGGTGCTTAACTGATTTTTAAATCTGATTGCTATTGTGCTGTATGAGTTGTTTATATATTTTGTATATTAATCTCTTATTAAATGTGTGGTTTCCAAATATTTTCTCCCACTTGGTAGGTTACCTTTTCATTTTATTGATGGTTTCCTTTGCTGAGCAGAAGCTTTTTAGTTTGATATAGTCCCACTTGTTTATTTTTGCTTTTGCTGCCTTTGCTTTTGATATCAAATCCAAAAACTCACAGCCAAGACCTATGTCAAAGAGCTGACTGCCTATGTTATTTTCTTGGGGTTTAATGGTTCCAGGTCTTACATTCAAACCTTTAATTCATTTTAATATTTGTGTATGGTGGAAGGTAGTTGGCCAGTGTCACTTAAATTGAGTTTATGGCATTTACAATCAAAAGAATCCCAAATAATACAGTTGCTAAATCCTACTGCTAAGGGCTATGGAGAGTGCTGGTAGTCAGAACTAAAGTGTCAGTAAGGCAGTAAACATGATCACTCTACCTACCTGCCCATAGCCCCTTCTAAGGGACTGTGCTGCCTAAAATATCCTGATGATCTAAGCATGTTATTTCAACCTAAAACCTGGCCAACAGCAGAGTCTTGATCCCAGGATAGTTAGGATAGGTTAGGTTGTATTGCCTTAACAAGTAATATCCACAGTATTAGTGGCTTAGAAGACTGTGGTGGAGAGAGGAGTGATGAACTGGGTTTATTTCCTGACCATACTCCATGTCCATGACATGCCAGGTTGGGGTTCCTCTCCAAACTGTCTTCCATTCCAGACAGGTTTTAGATGCAGCCCCCTACTGGAGTATTGCTGGTCACTACAGCAGAGGAAAAATATGGCTGAGATTATACAAAACGTTGAATTGTCAAATCAGACTCGCAGGGATCCTTAATCTTAGCCAGTACTAACATGTATTGATTATTCAAAAGACACAGGCAGTCCTAAGATACAAATGAGACCTGGAGAAACTTGGGCATGCCGATGCAGTTTTTCCTTTCTGTATTAGGACACATTCTTGTTCAGATTTAAAATTTTAAGGAAGGCTTCACTTGGAAAAAGGCAGACTTTCAGTTATGAAATGTATACAGTTTATACTCTAATCATTACACAGTTTATTGACAGTTTTCCAGTGTCAGAAAATGCATGCCCCAGAAATGCATACAATTCAGATTTGTTTACCTTAAGCAATCAAGACAAATCTCCTACTAAAAGCATTCCATAGGTGATGATTCTCTATGTGTCATCAGGAGGTGTACTTAGCACATTTACAAAGAGTAATTCCTTTCTTTTAATCCTCTCTACCACCTGTGTGTATCCCAAGGAGAAGGAGAACTGTTTGCAGGCCAGCTGCTAGCCTCTTCTTTTCTGGTGATGAATCATGCTTTGGCTCTTAAAGGCTTCTACATGGAAATTAAGCAGATCACTTTTACTTACATTTCACTGGCTAAAGCAAGTCCTATGGCCAAGCCTGGGATCAAGATGAAGGGGAAATATAATCCTTCCTCAGGGAGGGGAACCAGATATTGTTGAACAGTTATACAGTCTACCACAGGCAGCCAATCCATGTTCAGAAAGGGAGACACTGATATACAGATTTGCCTTGTATTTGGATGATGCTGACTGCTGGCAAAGATAAACCTCTTAATTTCAGGTGTTTAATAAGAAATGCTTATTTCTTTTTCACATTATAATTCAACATGATATTTGGCAGGTAGCTTTCCACGTGGTAATTCCAGATCCTAGTCTCCTTCTATATAATTACTCCACTCCCCCTTATGGCCTTAGAGTTCTCTTCCAGGGAAAGAAAGGATGAAGAAGTGAGAACAGGTGCTTCTGAAGAGCTTTGGTTCATAAGTGACACACAGTTTCACCTACACGCAAGGTTGACTGTATTCCCAGACTGTAAGGCTACTTCCCAACCACGACTCTACACAGTGGAGAGGGAACAAAATCTCTGGTGGAAGCCAGCCATCTCTGCTGCAAGCATAAAACATGAGGCTAGAAAGGCCTTCCTCTTGGAAATATCAACTGGCAAACACTAAAAGAATTTTCTAATTTGTGATGGAGCTGTAGCTAAAGGAATATATCCGTTAGAATTGGGTTGAGTTGTGGATGGGGGAGGAGGAGGGAGCAGCTTTAAAAAGAAGTTTGTTTGTTTTTTATGTAAAAGTCCAAAAATGACCATCCCAGGTCTAGGGTCATGGCTTGCTTCATGAAGATGTCAGGGATCAAGGACCCTTCTATCTTATTTTAGAAGGCATGGCCTCCATTCCCAAGGAAAGGCTTCTTCCCAGTTCCATGTCCAGCCCTCTGTCTATGGCTGTCTAACCAACAAGAAAGGATAAAGAAGGGAATAAAGGGCTCATACCTCCTGTCATTTTTTTTTTAAAGGTTCCTGGAAATCACCCTAAGATACTTGTGTTCATATTCCACTGGCCAGAACACAGTCATATAGCCAAATCTAGATTCAAGAGAGCTGGAAAATGTGATCTTTACTCTGGTAGGCCAGGTAGTTAATAAGTTAACTGCTGGGGAAAGAACTGCTCTTTTATTTTTTATTTTATTATTTTTTAATAAAGCCTAATGGATGGGATTGGACATGAACAGCTAGTCTCCTTGCAGATTAACCTTAATGAGCAAGAGTTAAAGATAATACGGTTGCTTTTCACAATATAATCACAGAAAATTTGAATCTTTCCCTGTCGTGCAAAAGAGCATGATTGGTGGAGTGGGGATCTAGGTACAATGGTATATTAGTTTCTTAGGATTGCTGAAGCAACGTACAATGGACTGAATAGCTTGAACAATAGAAATGTATTGTCTCACAGCTTTAGAGGCTAGAAGTCCAAGATCAAGGTGTTGGTAGGGTTGTTTCCTCTCAGGGGCTCTGAGGGAAGGATCTGTTCCAGGCCCTCTCTGGCTTGCAGATAGCTGTCTTCTACCTCTGTCTCTTCTTATCATCGTCCCTCCACACATGTCTGTCTCTGTGTCCAAATGCCCCCTTTCTTACAAGGATCCTGTCGCATTAGATTAGGGCCCATCCTAGTGACCTCGTTTTAATTTGTTTTCTTCTGTATAGACATTATGTTCTGAGGTACTGAGATTAGGATTCCAACATATCTTTTTTGGGGAGACACAATTCAACCCATAACAAATAGTGGAGGATGGGATGGCAAGAACCTTTATAAATAGCAATGTTTAATATTTAGTTTAAATGTTCCATTCATGTATTTTCAAAATTATTTAAATTAAAGTTAGTTAACATACAGTGTAGAATTGGTTTCCAGAGTAGAACCCAGTGATTCATCACTTACATATAACACCCAGTGTTCATCCCAACAAGTGTCCTCCCTAATGCCTATTACCTGCTTAGCCCATCCCCCTACCACCTCCCTTCCAACAAACCTCAGTTTGTTCTCTGTATTTAAGAGTCTTTTATGGTTTGCCTCCCTCTCTGTTTTTATCTTATTTTTCCTTCCCTTCCCCTATGTTCATCTGTTTTGTTTCTTAAATTCCACATATGAGTGAAAGCATATATTTGTCTTTCTCTGACTGACTTATTTCACTTAGCATAATACATTCTAGTTCAATCCACGTTGTTGCAAATGGCAAGATTTCATTCTTTTTGATTGCCAAGTAATATTCTGTTATGTGTGTATATATACGCACACACATCATCATCTTTATCCATCAGTCAATGGACATTTGGGCTCTTTCCACACTTTGGCTATTGTTGGTGGGGCTGCTATAAACATTGGGGTGCATGTGCCCCTTCAAATCAGCATTTTTGTATCTTTTGGATAAATACCTAGTAGTGCAGTTGCTGGGTCATAGACTAGTTCTATTTTTAATTTTTCGAAGAAACGCCATACTGTTTTCTAGAGTGGCTGTACCAGTTTGCATTCCCACCAATAGTGCAAAAGGGTTCCCCTTTCTCTGCATCCTTGCCAACATCTGTTGTTTCCTGAGTTGTTCATTTTAGCCATTCTGACAGGTGTGAGGTGGTATCTCAGTGTGATTTTGATTTGTTTTTCCCTGATGATGAGTGATGTTGAGCATCTTTTCATGCGTTTGTTAGCCATCTAGATGTCTTCTTTGGAAAGAAGACATGTCTTCGTGCATTTCTTCACTGGATTATTGTTCTGCGCATTTAGATATAAAACCCCTCTATTACCCCAAATCTTCAGTAAAAAGTCTGCCATGTATGTTAGAGGCACTTTGGAGAATGTGAGTGAGGAAGTACTCTTGGTGTGCTGATCCCACTCTGTCTACTCTCAGAGTAAGCCTGGAGAGTGCATGCCCCTAAAGCATCCGTCAGCCACTCCCAGATGAGGACATGTTGGTGGGTAAATACAACTTCCTCACTCCCTGGTTGGGACAACTCTGAGGTTTATCCCTCGCGTCATCTCCAGATTCCCCAGTGGCATGGACCACCAGTTGCCCACAGTGGTAATGTATGCTTTACTGACTGACTTTCCCTCCTGACCTCACATCTCCACTCCCTCACTGGTGTTTCCCCGGGGTTACCTCGCAAGTAAACTACTTGTGATCAAAACCTAGCCCGAGGGCTTGCTACTAAATGATCCTACACTTAGGCAGTGCCCAAAAGTTTGAAAACTTAAACTGAAATCCAAGAGCTTTATAAGTATGCTTAGGAAAAATATCTCCATATTTTTAATGTCTGTTAATGTCTTTAATAACCCCCTATGGTGGAGAACCAATACTGTGTCAGAGTCTCTTGTTTCATTCATGGGCTTTCAGCATAAAGTTTGAAAAGGTGGAAACAACAAATAATTGTATTTTCAAAGTTCATTTTTAGTTTACTCCCTGCTAGCACCTTAAAACAGATGGTATCCATTCAAATGAAAATGAGGTACAAAAGTGATTTTTATTAAAATTAACATTCAATGTAAGTTTTGCTTTATTATGCATACCACAAATAACTGTGTGAGTTCCCTGTAAATAGGGTGTATATTCGACATAATTCATAGTTATTCATGCTCTACCAATTACATTGAAATTATGACTGGAGTTACCACAGAACCTCAATAATAATTACTATATAATTTGCAGTTTTCCGGATTGGGGAGCTCTTTGGAAGCTGCAAGTAACTAGCCAATTGTTTTTAGAGAGTACAGTAATGACTGTTATTACAGAGGAGTTGAATGAAGCTCCTTTTTATGCCCTGAAGATTACTTGATAATTACATTTGATGCTATCATTAAAAAAAAAGTCAGCAACAGATAAACAGAGAGCAAACTAACTATAATAACAGTCCAATAATGTGGGCCAATATCGTTGGCTGTGAAAATTAACACAATCTGCCATCGATTTTTAGTTCTCTAATGGGAACACCTGCATATACAAGTACACTTAATTAGATGGATTGCCTTGCCTCCTGAATGGCGTTAGAAGAACAATAAGTGAAATTGAAGGGAAGATTTCTGAGATTTTGTTTGTGATGTGAAAGTACGGTAAGGCCACAGAGATGACTCAAAGGAAGTCAGCCCCCCTCACCGCACCCAAAACGAACACAGCTCCATCCTCCCTTCAAAGGCCTCCCTATGGTGCTCTGATCATCCCGGCATCTCTTTTCAGTAACCTGACCCTGGACTAGAATGTATTACTGTGGCCCACTTCTCAGAAAATCTCTATTTTCTATAGATGAAGTCCATTAAAAGATTTCTTACTTGTAAGTACTTGAAAACAGTATTTCTCCTCTACTGTTTTCCCTTTTAATGTTTGTTTATTTTAGAGAGGGTGCACGCACACGCACACGTGCGCACATGCGCCCGTGAATGGGGGAGGGGCACAGAGATGGGGGGGCGGACAGAGGATCCCCAAGAGGGCTCTGTGCTGACAGCAGAGAGCCCCGTGCAGGGCTTGAACTCACACAAACCATGAGGTCATGACCTGAGCCAAAGTCAGACGCTCGACCGACTGAGCCATCCAGGTGCCCCAACTTTTTTCCCTTCTAAACTAAGCCTTCCTAGACTTTTCCCAGACATTTTTTATGCAGGGCGATGCTTCTCATAGGCACTGACCCCAGGCTAGTGTCAGGGATTCCAAGTTTGCTTTCAGTCCTGTGAATCTCCTTTCCCCTTTCTCCTCCTCTCACCTTTAGCGCATGTCTGAGCAAAGCTTATTTTTATGATGTGATCTTGTGCCATCCCTGTGCTACCTTTCCCAGTGCCAACTGCTCTGTAAAATTACCTCCAGGGGGTGAATGCAAGATTCTCTCCCCATCTTAAATACCTCAGCCAAGGCCAGGGCCGAGTGGCTTCTGAAATCCAGTGTCCTAGGCTGCACCTCGTCAAGTTACCTTCCTGCAACTCTTGGGTATAGCTACAATAAGTGCCCACCGTCCTGACCTCCCTGCTGGAAGAAGAGAAGTCCCTGCCTGAGAACAGCCACAGTGACAGCATCAAGACAGTCTCTGCCACGCTCATTTTCTGCGGCAGCTAACTCGAAGTAAAAGCTCCTGCCTTTCACTGGTAGGTTGCCCTGGGAACCGCCTTTTTCAGTCTATTAAGATCTTTGTTCATATTTTGTCTCGCTGCTAGTATTGGCTCCTGTTTCTAATGTTAATAAGACTTCCACCAGCCGGCTCGCTGAAATGGCCCTCTTATACTTTTATTCAACTGATAAACTCCAACCACTTTATGACAAAACCATTTTATTTAACGGTCTCCAAAAGCACCCCATAAAATGCTTCACGAGTCCTTTCTTGAGGCCTTTGTAGCAAGACCTACTGGACTTTCAGAATTCCTGTGACCAAAATCTCATCTACTTCTAGAAGACTCTAGGTGGTGGAAGGACCCCCTATAGAAAATCTATTGGCGGTATGGACGACATGACAGGCTGATAAGATGGCTAGAAAGGCTGAAGTAGACACAGTTGGAGGTGCTGCCCAGCTGTCCCTCTGTCAGGAAACTTCCTTCCTCACCTTCTTCCATAGAATTGGGCCACCAGCAACTGAATCAATTCTAGTACACCATCCGTCTGGCCTCAGTGATTGGTGCAGAAGTGGGTATGTGACCCACAGAGGACTCTTCTGTGTCTTTTCTTTGATAGCTAGATCTTGTTAAAGAGAGTAAATCTCTTCCCTTGGCATGACAAAGACTGCAAGTAGCCAAAAACATGGAGAGAGAGAAAGAGAGAGTGAGAGAGTATCTTGATAATATAATTTGACCTATTGGGCTTAACTGTGCTGGAAGAAGCCAATACATGTGTTTGGTTTTTTTTTCCTTAAACTAATTTGAGTGAGTTTCCTGCCACATGCAGCTAACAGAATTCCAGCTAATAATCCCATTTATTTTACAGATGAGGAGCCTAGGAGTTCAAGAGGTTAACTGGTTTACCTAAGTCCACTCATCTAGTTAGTAATATGGCCAATTGGAAAGCACGTTGTAAAAGAATGTGACATGAACCATCTATTCGTGCTGGGTCAGAGAAAAAGGACCCTGTTGAAAGCTATTTGGATGCTGATTCTGTCATTAGCTCTTCCAGCTCCATGCCAGCCAGCTCTCCTACGTCATCTGAAAATGCGATAAGCGCCCAGCCAGCTCTCCTACGTCATCTGAAAATGCGATAAGCGCCAAAAAATGTCTAAGCCACTATTAATATTCTTAAACAAAAGTATATCCCAAGTGCAGAAACCTTCCTCCAGAATGACATTGACCCACTGACCAATCTTCTTTTGATATAGCTGTTCAGTTGCTTGCTAACCCACCTAACTACTGTCACATAGGCTACACCCTTGCTACTCAGTGTGGCCCGTGGACTTGTGCAACACCATGAAGCTGGTTAAAATGCAGATTCTCGGGCCCCACTGCAGACCTCCAGAATCAGAATCTGCATTTTAACAAGAGGCTCAGGGGATTCACTGCACAATCAAGTTTGAGAAGCATGGATATTGGTTCTTCACCTTAACAACACACACACACACACACACACACACACACACACACACAATTTTGCCACATATAGTAGTCCCCATTTATCTGAGGATTTGCTTTTTGCAGTTTCAGTTACTGGCAGTCAACCACAGTCCAGAAGCAGATGATCCTTCTCCTGACGTATTGTCATGTCAATAGCAACCTAACGCTATGTCACAATGCCTACATCATTCACTTCACTCCATCTCATCAAATAGGCATCTTATCAACTCACATCACCACAAGGGTGAGTACCGTATAATAAGATATTTTGAGAGAGAGATCACATTCATGTAACCTTTATGACACTATATTGTTATAATTGTTCTATTTTATTATTAGATATGTTAATCTTTTACTGTATCTAATTTATAAATTATTTTTTTATCACAGGCATGTATATATAGGAAGAAACATAGCATATATGGGTCCGGTACTATCCACAGTTTCAGGCATCCACTGGGGGCCTTTGAACATAAAGGGGGACCTTTATCCTTTGTACCTTTAATGAGTTTATACATACATGCCCCTTATCTAAAAGTCAGGCACTTTTGTGGAAATAAGAAATACAGTAGTTTGATGTGTCTCTTTCTTGCTGAATCTGTGCAAGCTCGTATTGATCGCTATTGATAAACTATTTTAATGAAAAGAAATATTGCCTGGGCTTAACACCAAATTGCCAGAACTACAGATTAGAGTACCTTTTTTTTTTTTTTTTTTTTGACTTTTGGAAAATTGGGATCACATTTGCCCTTCTTGAGTCTTTCAAAAACCACCCCAAATATTCTTCCAACACATTCTTCACACTTCCTTAAAGATGGCAAAGGGGTTCAGCGATTTCATTTGCAAGTGTTTTCGGTATTCTGGAACTCATCCAGGTTAGGTCATTCAAGCTAATTTAGAGCATCTAGGTCACTGGATTTCAACCCTGGCTGCACATTAGAATCACCTGAATCATTAGAATCACAGCTTTAAAACTACCTGTGCTTGGGCCCCTTCACAGGCCAATTGAATCCACATCTTGGGGGGCGGGGGGAGAGAGTATCAGCAGGGTATTGCTTTTTTAAGCACCCCCAGGTGATGCTAGTGTGCCAGCAGAGGTAAAAGCCATTGAAAAGAGGACTGAGGTTTTTAAAAATCTAATTCCCAGGGTGCAGAGAATCAGAATCTCTGGTCGAGGCTCAAGCATCAATAGTTGTAAGCACCCCAGATGATCCTTGGGTGCAGCGGGACAGAGAACCACTGAACTGGGTGAGCCCAATAAGCTCTTCTCCCCTAATTGAGCTCCTTTCCTGATGTCAGAATTTGTCCCATCCTTCTTTCCTGTCTGAAGGGAATTCCCCTTGATGAAGGAATTCAAAACGAAACAGAAGTTCCTGATGCCTTTCACAGAGTTTGTTTTTCAGTTTTATCTTGGCTTTTCTTTATTTCCTCCTCAGTAGTGTAAAATGTTCTTAAAAATATTTTTTTTAATTTTTTTAATGTTTATTTATTTTTGAGACAGAGAGAGACAGAGCATGAACGGGGGAGGGTCAGAGAGAGGGAGACACAGAATCTGAAACAGGCTCCAGGCTCTGAGCTGTCAGCACAGAGCCCGACACGGGGCTCAAACTCACGGACCGTGAGATCATGACCTGAGCCGAAGTCGGCCGCTTAACCGACTGAGCCACCCAGGCGCCCCTTAAAAATATTTTTTAATGTTTATTTATTTTTGAGAGAGAGAGGGAGACAGAGTGTGAACAGGGGAGGGGCAGAGAGAGGGAGACACAGAATCCAAAGCAGGCTCTAGGCTCCGAGCTGTCAGCTCAGAGCCCAACGCGGGGCTCGAACTCACAGACTGCAAGATCGTGACCTGAGCCGAAGTCGGATGCTTAACCGAATGAACCACCAAGGTGCCCCTGAAATATTCTTGATTTGACCAGCTTGTCCCTAAGAAAACACTGCCCAGTCCTCGTGAAGCCTATCATGTCCCTAGTTTAAGAATCTAGAAACATTTATGGAGTAAGCCATTTGCATTCCGTCACCTTAGTGCAATATCCTTCCCAGACTTTTCCCCACACCTGCAGGACAGTTATGATTGACACCATTAGGCAGATGAAGAAACTGAGGCTCAGAAAAACTAAGTGACTTGCTCAGAACTATACAGCCATTAGGTGGCCAAACTAGGATTTGAATACATGGCTCTTTGGCTCTAAAAATCATACTCTTTTTCATTATGGCACAGTTCCTCCCACTTTTTTTTTTGTTTTGTTTTGTTTTTTTGCTCCTCACAATTCTATTTTTAATTAAAATCTTAGGTGCATAAATTTTCCAGTATACTAAATTCTTATCACAGATAAACCAGACCAGGCATGGAATATCTATCACTGATTCCTAGAGAAGTTGTATTAGCATGACCTGGAAGCAGGCAATCTATTCCTTTCTATAAGTCATAACTACAAGAGTGGACCATGATATCTTCAAATGTTTGCACGAGTTTTTAATCCATGGGAGTACAGTGCTTATAGATCTGTTTTCATTATAGATCTATTTCCAACGTGTTTTCTAGCTTGTTAAATAGTATTTTTAAAATACCATAATTCCTTGCAATCCTCTCCCCAAAAAGTAGAAATCTAAATCCACATATCTCACCTATTAACTAAAATCTTATCTTATTTCTAAGATTTAGGTATAAGGTGGCTAAGTGGCCTCCATTTTCAAGGTAGAGAAAACATAAAATTGGTTTGACTTGTATTTGAGGGATTTAGATTAAATATGAGGAAGTTGTTTATTATGTTAAGTATGGGGAAAAGTAAGTTTACCTGTCCACCTCTAATGGGCTTTTTCAGTGAAATCAGGACTTCATGAAAAGTGGAGAGAGGAGGAATAACATTCTACTTCTTTAGGGATGGTTTATTTTGCACTGACAGTTCTGGGCCGTTTGAGATGCATTAGGACAAGTTGGAGGAATCCTGGCCTGCAACCTAGAGAGAGGCAAAAGGTGATCATTTCTTCTAAGATAATTCTCATTGTAGTATTTCAGGACTAGAGTAAGGTGTCAGAAATGGGAAGTGAGGGACATGTCTGTCTTTTAAAAGTTAAAATGCCAGAGAAATACATTCTGGATCAGAGAACGTAGGGTCAAAGTCACCTCAAGAAGACAAGGCTAGCAAGGTTCCACTAGAACTTATTTTCATGTAATTTCTGTTCTTCATCCTTTCTGCTGCCTGGAATGGGTTGAAATGGATGGAGCTCTCTCAGTTATATTGGATCATGAGATGGCATTGAGAATAGAAGCCACTTTGATGAATATAGCAAATAAAAAATAGAGGGTCTATTCCAGACCAGAAACTGTTCTCCATCTTAGGCAGATACTATGCATTCTTCTGTTATATGCAGCCCAATCTAGTCCACTAATAGATTCACATTTTGGTAAGCTCTTGAGCCTTCTTAGCCCAGGGCCCCATGGAAAGCAAGGAGTAGAGATCCATTCAAAGAAAAAGTACATAAAACCAGTTCAGGAAAAATATGTAGTAGCCAGATCAGCTCAGTAACTGAGGGTGTTACTGAACTGAAAACATTGTGCTAACCAGCTTGAAGATGGTAGTATCGCCCTTTCCTGACCAGAAGAAAATGATTTTAAATCTTATTGGATTTTGGTCCACCTTCCTGGAGGAAGCCTAAGGGAGGCTGAGTGAAGGCACCAGGGGAGCAACTGCTGTCTAAAAGCTCCACTGCAAGCGGGCTAATTGCCCCCTATATAGATGTAAAGATGCAGGACTCCATTCAGAGTGTTACTCAGATCCCAGTACTGACTGAAGTAGTGAGGTCTCTCGGCGTCACCTTAAGAGCTAACCTTCTGGCAAGGGCAGTGTAAGAATCTTTAATTACTCTTTTCTTTAACTGATATCAGCTGATCTGTCCATTTGATACAACCTGCACCGAATGGAGACTCATGCATTTAGTCTTCTCCTGGCCGTGGGGCTTGCTTAATTATTCTTGGCATCCAGTTTATCGCCTTAGAGCCTTCCTCATGAAAGACATCATTCACACCTCAGAGAAAGGAGCTCTTTATAATATGGCATTTTCTGGAGATTTCACCTACCAAATGGGAAAATACAGCTTGTCAGCCAGACTGGTGGAACATTTTTCATGCTCTGAAAGTTTTCTTCCAGCTATTCAGCAGGCTGTGTTCTGGGCCATTTTCAAGATCTACTGAGAGCCAGTGACTGCTTGTGCCCACAGACTGGGCTGCCACTCAGCCCTCCTGGTAACACTTCTGTGCTTGAGTCCTCTTCAGAAATACCGTGTTGCTTTAGGAGGAGCAATGAACTGCTCTGGGTTCAGATTCTGACTCTGTCCCTCACCTTGAAGTGGCCCGGGATGACACCTTTGGGCAAGTCAGTTAATTTCTCAGGGCCTCAGTCCACTTATTTGTAAAATAAGTGGTTAAAGTATTAACACTTTCAGCTTTCAGTAATTTTGTGGGTTTTCTTATTAGGAATAGAAAAATGAAAACATTTTGCTCCGCATGAGCAATTATTTTTTATTGCTGAAATAAAACACATACTTTGCCAAAAGCACAAATGTATATTAGCAGAAAGGTTAAAATGTAAATTTCCATATTCTCACCACTGTTCGTATTTTATATTTTTTCCTACATACTTAAAAAAAATTTTTTTTAATGTTTTTAATTTATTTTTGAGAGAGAGAGAGAAAGAGACAGAGCATGAGCAGGGAAGGGGCAGAAAGAGAAGGAGACACAGAATCCGAAGCAGGCTCCAGGCTCTGAGCTGTCAGCACAGAGCCTGACGCAGGGCTTGAACTTGTGAACCACAAGACCATGACCTGAGCTGAAGTTGGATGCTTAACCAACTGAGCCACTTAGGTGCCCCTCCTACAGACTTTTAAATAAGCATAAACATGCTAGAAATCTTTTTGCAAAAATATCACATCCAATCACCTGTTCCGTGGTCTGCTTTTTCACTGAACACAATATACAAAACATTATATATATATATACACACACACACAAACACACACATCATCATGTTAATGATCACACAATTCTCAGAATGTAGCACAATTTGTTTAACTAAACTTCTGTTTTTTGCTATTGTAAATATTGCTGTATTGAAATCCATGTATGTATAGTTGACCCTGAATAATGCAGGAGTTAGGGGCATCAACTCCTTGCTCAAAATCCACATATTGTTTTTGGCCCCCTAAAACTTAATTACTAATAGCCTGCTGTTGACTGGAAGCCTACTGGTAATGTAGACTGTTGATTAACACATATTTGTATTATATGTACTAGATGTTGTATTCTTACAATAAAGTAAGCTAGAGGAAAAGTGTTATTAAGGAAATTGTAAGGGCTAGAAAGTACATTTATAGTATTGTATTTATTGAAAAAAAACCCACATGTAAGTGGATCCATGCAGTTTAAACCTGTATTGTTCAAGGGTCAACTGCACATCTCGTGTAATGTCTTTTTCCTTCAGATAATTCCTAGAAATGAAGTTCCTGAGTTTGACACTACCCTTTTGAGGATTTTATACATGTTCCAAGTCGTCCTTGAGTAAGTTGTATGAATTTACTTTCCCCAAACGAAAGAATGCCTTTCCCCATCCTCTCTCTCATTCCTTTTATTGCTTGTCTTTCTGATAGGTATATCCTATTCCTTTTAATTTTGCATTCTTTGGCAAAAAGTGGGATTTGTTCTTTCTGTGTATTTTTCTTGGAGATTTGTGTATTTTCCCTAGAAAACGATCTGTGTCCTATGTCCACTTTTTTTCTGTCAGGACTATGTCTGGGGTCTCTTGTATAGGCATAGCTGCTGCCACCTTACCATAGAAGATGGATGAGACATGACAGGTGAATGGGCGAAGAGGGAGGGAGTCCCCAAGGAAGACAAGCAAACCCATGTGCTCCCACATGGCCCCCGGCACTCTCAGCCCCTAGGTAACATGCTGCAGGCACACAGAGGAGGGAGATGTCAAATCGGTACCCCTGTGGATGTGAGGGAAAGGAAGGAACCCTTAGGTGACTACCTAAACCTTGGTTGTCACAGTAGGGTCAGGACACAGGGCGATTCAGAGCAGTCCAGGAGCCATCACGTAGAAAAAGTGACTAGGACACAATGAGTGATAGATGGGGAGGAGGAGGTACACAAAATGTCCAGCTGCATTCAATATCCACCACATATTTATGCTTTAGTTATTTGATAAATATTTGAGTATTTACAATGAGCCAGGAACTGCACTTGCCAAAATAAATTAATACACTACAGGGGCGCCTGGGTGGCTCAGTCTGTTAAGCATCCAACTCTGAATTTTGATTCAGGTCATGATCTTATGGTTTGTGAGATCAGGCCCCACATCAGGCTCTGCACTGGCAGTACAGAGCCTGCTTGGGAGTCTCTCTCTCCCTCTCCCACTCCCGCTTGTGCATGCTCTCTCAAACAAACATTTAAAAATAAACTAAAATAATATTGTTACCTATATAACTATTTGTTTTTTGTTTCTTCAAAAGGATTCCATTTTTAGCATTCAGCAGCAGACTAGGGAGTATTTATTTCATTTGAAACAGAATGCGTAGTCAGAACACTAAATGGGATGGGATCTGAATGGATGAGTTGAATACTTCTCCAAGTGATATGTTGTTTTGATAGAACCTTGTGACTAGACAGGACCTGGAGATGACATGACGATTTGCAATAATGCCTTAAATGGTTTTCTTGGGGCTGGGAAAGTGCTAGAATGCTTGGTCAGCCAACTCACCGTATGGGAATATGTTTTCACAAAAGGCAAACTATTAACAGACTGTTTTGAGTAGTAGTGGATGGGACTAGCAATGGTAGTGGAACGTCTATCAGTTTTTACAGTAAATGTACATTACAATATTTTGTGAAGATCTCCAGACTATTGACATGAGAGAAATGGAAACTTCTGAATATGACCCTGTGGTAGCTGGTCAGTAATTCACTATAGTTGACTCAGAGAAGATTTCAGACTCGGTAGAATTCAGCTGCTCTTCCTTGCCTGTCCCCAAAATATCACACCCTGGTGCAATAAAAAATCAGGACTTCAGCCATGTGGATTCTCTCAAAGGTAAGAGGTAGCACAGTAAATAAGTCCCTCCTTCTTTATTACTTGCTCATTTTGGGTGTGTCTTCATAATTTTTTGAGGCAGTTCCCATTTTCACCCTGGGTGTATCACTTGCCCAGCCAGTTTTTCCTCTCTGTGAGTTTTGTTCCATTGGAGCAGAGGCTAAATACCACGACTTGCAGCTTCCAGGCAAGGGGGTGGGGGTCAGGAGTAGATTTTGCAGTATCTCTAGAAATCTTCCAAATAATAGCCATTCAGGAACATAGACCTTAGTTTCAGTGGTTCAGGAGAATTCATTTGGAGTAGAGAAAACTCATTGGCTGGTGGCAGTGATTCAAGCTGCTCGCTTCACAAAGAATATTGCCAGAGCCAAATTCTTTGCCAGTTATGGAGGTCAGAGGTGAGGCAACTGTGCTTACAGGGCAAAGCTCTTTTACGGATCCCCTTGGCTTTCTGCTTTCTTCTTTATAGCTGATTAACACCCAATGGCCATTTCTTTAAAAAAGAAAAATTCAATTTCTGGGTTTAATTAACTTCCCTAACACAGTATTCACCACAGTCTGCCGGGATTCAACCAATGACGAGACTTCGTCATATCTGATTTCAGTTCGAGGTAATTCATTGCTGTAGCTCACTAAATTCCAAATACTGTCTCAGGGCTTGTGTGGTCAAAAGGAGGCCTGAACTTTACCCTCGGCTGGCACATGTGAGGATTTTTACATGCTGAGTTAGTGTATCCACTATAGGTGCTTTTTGGAGAGCCCAAAACTTTTTGCCTTGGTTTGACATTTTGCCTTAACTTCATGGTCACAGTCTTAAGATCAGTCTTCCATCCTTTTTCAGTGCATTCGCTGATGGCATGGGTTTTGTTATCGTTAATTTTAACATGGCGTGGAGTACTTCTTACTGCCTCATTCTCTGAACGATCAATAAATAAGTGTTTATGGAGAATCCAGAGAGCATGGTTTACTTTATACATTTACTAAGTATCTGCAGGTTTAGAGAATTCTATTTGCTTTTATTCTTTTATTACAGTTGTAAAGCATTATATGGCAGAGGCAATAAAGTATAATGGTTAAGTGCATGAATGCTAAGCCAAATTGCCTGAGTTCAAATCTAGCTCTGAAATGCCACAACTGAGCAAGTTAACGGATGACTCTGTGCCTCAGCTTCCTCATATGTACAATCAAGATAATAATAGTATCTAATTTGGGGATTGTTAGGTAGTACATTAATTAAGAAATGTGAGGCAGTTAGGGGTGCCTGGGTGGCTCAGTCGGTGAAGCATCCGACTTCAGCTCAGGTCACGATCTCACGGCTCGTGAGTTCGAGCCCGGCATCGGGCTCTGTGCTGACCGCTCAGGGCCTGGAGCCTGCTTCGGATTCTGTGTCTCCCTCTCTCTCGGCCCCACCCCCACTCACACTCTGTCTCTGTCTCTTTCAAAAAAAAATTACAAAAAATTTTAAAAATAAATAAAAACAAAAAAATTGAAGAAAAAGCAAAAGAATTGAAGAAATGTAAAGCAATTAGAACAATGCTTCGGCTCATCATAAGTTCTCACAATTCTACTCACAGTGAACAGTTATTAGAGGATATCACTACTGAAAGATCATTATTATTTCACTGAGGAATTATGAATTGTCTACAACTAGCAGTCTTGTCAACCGTCTTTCATCTATTACCTATATTGTACAATGCATGGTGGGTGATGAAGCCACAGAGGTGAAAACTACATAAGCTCTACCCTTGAATTAATTGGGAATTTGACACATTCATCACAATTGAGTGATGATTTGTTGCATGAAGTCGCCTAGTTGTGCCAGCCTGGCTATTGACTGAGTTAGGACCCCATGCAGCACAAGATAGTAGGAAGTATCCCAGCGTTCTGACATCCAACTCATTATTTCCTCTAAGGCTTTCTGAATTACCTCACCTCTGTTGGTGATCTCTGCTCCTGGAAAAAGCCCGGACCCAAGAAAGGAAACAATCCCCTGGGACCTTTAAGGAGCACCTTGAAGAAGGTGTTAGTGCATGTTACCTATTCTAAGACGCACATTTTTTCGCGCCTTTTTATTCCTCTGAAATCAGGTGCAGCAAAGACGCATTGCCAGCGCCATTGCCTCTGTGTACAAAAATGTGGTCATAGGTGCTTGGCTGTCACTTCCCTTGAGTTATGTGCATTGTCAGTACCACAGGACTTGAGGTTTATTGTTAAAACATCTTCAAAATGATCATAATGTGACATGGACTAAATGAAAACCTACTACACATACAGGAAGGCACAGAAACACCGCTGTAATATGTGACTAAAAAAGAAATGATGGCTGCGCTCGCTTCGGCAGCACATACACTAAAATTGAAACGATACAGAGAAGATGAGCACGGCCCCTGCGCAAGGACGACACGCAAATTCGTGAAGCGTTCCAGCTGTAAAAAACAATAATGACAAGTAAGTCTAAAAGTGAGCTTTCGTTACACATAAAATAAAATTCTAAGTGCTCAGAGCACATGGGCCGCAAGTTAGTTGGCAGCATTTTCTTGTTTCTTCATAACGGTTCATTTTATACTTGAGATATCCTTAGATTTGATGACAGGTACATCTTAAAGCTCAAGAAAGAAGATTATAAAGTAGCTACCTTGAAATTTCCCACAGCATTCCAGACTTTCAAATTTTGGCAGAACCAAATTCTACCTGCATTCATATTTAGTTTTTAAACTCATCTCATTTTTTTCAACTGAGATACATTTTTTTAATGATTTTATTTTTCTAAGCTTATCAATTTTGAGAGAGCACAAGTGGGGGGAGGGGCAGAGAGGAAGAACTTCAAGCAGGCTCTGTCAGCACAGAGCCTGATGCAAGGCTCGAACTCATGAAACTGTGTAAGATCATGACCTGAGCCAAAAGCAAGAGCCGGCTGCTTAACCAACTGAGCCACCCAGGGGCCCCTAAATGTGTTCATTTTGAAAGAAAAAGTTCACTTGTGAAATGAAGGTTTTGCCGTGCTAGTTGAATGGTTTAAATATGAATTACAATTAATCTGTAACTATTAAGCTGAAAAAACATGTTTGACCATTTGCCATGTAAAGTCATCTTACTGGGGAGCCTGGCTGGTTCAGTTGGTGGAGCATGCAACTCTTGCTCTTGGGGTTGTGAGTTCAAGCCCCACGCTGGATGTAGAGATCACTTAACAGTAAAATCTTTAAAAATAAATAAATAAAATCGCCTTACAGTAGAATGCAGGCATGTGTATAATCCCTTGGGAAACCCCACATCTAGGTGAAGTTCCACCTGCTCAGATGTGTCACTTCCTTCCAGCCACGGAGCTATTCCCACTATTTCCAGACTCTTTATTTGCATTTGCTTTCAAGAAATTCACACTGAAAAATCCTTCCCAAACTGAATTCAGAGAGCTACCATCAATTTAGTGTTTGACTTCTCAGCACTCATTAATTTTCCTGTTTGTTTTGGTTACTAAAGGATGGAAAGTTCGATGCCCTACTTTGGCTGGGATGACTGACCCTCTAAGGTTGCTGGACACTTTATCATGAATTCTTACTGACATTTTGATACAATAATTGTGGAATGTTGGGAGAGGGGTCTGATTTTAGCCTAGGGAGATCATTTTCAAGATCAGTACTTGTCCTTCATTTACTTTCAATTTGTAAACCCAGTCATACATCTCCTTTGACTCAATAGAGCATCACTTTCACATATGGCCAGGACTCTTGTATCAACAAGATGAGGAAATTCTGTTTATCAGCAAGTGACGCTTTCCCCACTTTGCACTTCCTACTAATTATGGCTGTTAAGTTTTCAGGGTCCTATCACAAAGAGCAGTTCATTAACTTTAATTATTTTTGAAATTCATTGGCTGCAATACAGAGTGAAGCTGGCAGATGCCAGAGGGTTAGAGTTGCAGAAATTAATTAACAAAGAGTGGAAGCTCTTATTAGCTGATGCTTTTTGCTATCTTCCTTTTTTTCTGATTTAACCACTTCAGAGTGGGTCTCAGGCCCTTCAAACTGGAGGCAGGGGAAAGGTTAGAGGTGAACATTCGAGACACAGGAAATCGAAGTCGCAGGCCTTGGCCAGGAGTAGAGTGCTTGTCTTGTTCTGCATTATTTCCCAACTGTATCACTAGCAGGTCTGGATTTAGAAAATCCACAGGTTAGCTGGTTCCCAAATCACATCCAACTGGTGTCCATGTTTATAGTTGATTCCAGATAGCAATTGACACTTAAAACTTCGACTGGAATCCCTCTGCGTGGCAACCTGTTAAAATTAGATTTCAGTGGCCCGTGGAAGTCCTTTCCTCTGTATAGTTATGGCACTTTGCTGGTATTCTTTAAACATTAAGCCAGTTGGAATTATTGCTGTAGATTCCACTGGTAAGTCCATGTCTGTTCCAACTTCTCTTTTTAAAAGTATCTTCCTGATGTGGAAAAGTAGTGCTCTCCAGCATTGCTAGAGGCAGTATAAATTGGTACAATCTTTCTTACTTTCTTTACAGTCTTTCTGGAAAACAAGATAGCCATAGCCCATAAGATGTCATCAAGTGCACATACAATTTGACCAGGATTTCCACAAGTATCTTGTCCAAGGAAATAGTGAGAAATGTGGGAAAGGTTTATCAACAAGGAAGTTCATTGCACAATTAATTATATTAGTGAAATATTAGAAAAATCTAAACATCCCAACCCCTTGAATATTACACAGCCAGCAGAAGTGACATCATAAAATATTTGATACAGGAAAATGTTTATCTTGTGAAGTTAAAGAACCATGTCACATGGGAATGCAAGCTGGTGCAGCCACTCTGGAAAACAGTATGGAGGTTCCTCAAAAAACTAAAAATAGAACTACCCTACGACCCAGCAATTGCACTACTAGGCATTTATCCAAGAGATACAGGTGTGCTGTTTCGAAGGGACACATGCACCCCCATGTTTATAGCAGCACTATCAACAATAGCCAAAGTATGGAAAGAGCCCAAATGTCCACTGATGGATGAATAGATAAAGAAGATGTGGTCTATGTATACAATGGAGTATTACTTGGCAATCAAAAAGAATGAAATCTTGCCATTTGCAACTACATGGATGGAACTGGAGGGTATTATGCTAAGTGAAATTAGAGAAAGACAAAAATCATATGGCTTCACTCATATGAGGACTTTAAGAGACAAAACAGATGAACATAAGGGAAGGGAAGCAAAAATAATATAAAAACAGGGAGGGGGACAAAACAGAAGAGACTCATAAATATGGAGAACAAACCGAGGGTTATGGGAGGGGTTGTGGGAGGGCGGATGGGCTAAATGGGTAAGGGGCACTAAGGAACCTACTCCTGAAATCATTGTTGCACTATATGCTAACTAATTGGGATGTAAATTTTAAAAAATAAAAAAGAAAATAAAAAAAAAGAAAAGACAAAGATAGAGCTTGTGATGAAGGAAACCCAGCAAGCAATACATGCAAAAAATGAAAATTTCATCAGCCACTGTCAACAATAGGTCAGTGAAATAAATGGCAGAATGTTTAAAATTTCTTAAAACGTAGCCATTAGAATATATACAGATAAAATATGTGTTTGTCCTGTGTGTACTTTCCAAAATAGTTCAATATATTATTTGTCTCTTTAAAGTCTCCGTATTTAATGATACTGTTGTGTAAATTCATTTGTTATCAAGCAATTTCTTTTCCAGCTAAAGAAAATAGATTGTATTTACCTTAAATTTTTATGATCTCCCAAATAATAAATGGTTAATGTTACTAGTAATCCTTATTAGGAAAGAAAACCAAACCGAAGATTTTTTTAAAGTGTTGGGATAACTCAAAGTTAAGATGATAACAGTTGATAATTTTCAGCTTTTGCCTGGATTGTTCTTAAGTTCATACTACTGACTTTTTTCTCCTTGTATTTTTCTTCCGCCTTAAAAAAAGAAATAAGCTATACTGATATATTCAAATTCTTTGTAAAAATGAAAGCTATAAAACAGGTAGACTAAGGCTTTAAGGCCTTAAATATCACACCTCATCTCTTCTTTTTGTGAAATTCCTCTGCCCTCACATAAAATCAGTAGGTGAGTTGCTAAAGGTCACCAGCCAACTGGTAACAACTGTCAAATTCTATACCCACCCCCCTCGTTCCGTCAATTAGATGGCACTGCCTCCCCCAAAACAAGAAAGTTGTTAAAAGTTCTCAATAAAAATAGAAATATACAAGCTAAAAAAAAAAAAAAGAACCATGTCACAGAACTATATAGTATTATTCTAATTTGAATACTTGTATACAGTTATAACAGTTTATGAGGAGCAGAACTACAGTGCATTTTTATTTTCATCCCTATATGTTTATGTATTTTTCAAATTTTCTACATTGGACAACCACCTCTCTTATGATCAGAGAAGGAACATGAAAGGCTTTGAAAAAGAAAGAAAAGAAAGAAAACACCTCCTTGAGACATAGCACACTTATTGAAATTAAAAGTTTATCGGGGCACCTGGGTGGCTCAGTTGTTTGAACGACTGACTTCAGCTCAGGTCATGATCTCGCGATCCGTGAGTTCGGGCCCCGCGTCGGGCTCTGTGCTGACAGCTCAGAGCCTGGAGCCTGTTTCAGATTCTGTGTCTCCCTCTCTCTGACCCTCCCCCGTTCATGCTCTGTCTCTCTCTGTCTCAAAAATAAATAAACGTTAAAAAAATTAAAATAAATAAATAAATAAATAAAAGTTTATCAAAATCAAGGCCTTATTCTTCCTGAAAGTTCAGGAAGAAGGAAACTATGATCTGCTAAGGGCTTGTCCTGTATTAGGCACTGTGCTAGGGCCTGTTTACATATATTCTTCCACTTATCATCACAATAGTCTCGTAAGGTATGTTCTTAGCCTTATGGATGAGCATGCAAAGAGACTCAAGAGACTTAAGTAGCTTAACTTACCTCAGTTCAAATAACTATTAAATGACAGAGTCAGAATTCAGAGTCAGGTGTTTTCATTTGTTTATTTATCGGCTTATTCATATATATACACACACATATGTAATCATTAGGATGGCTAAATAGTTCTGGCATATAAAAAATAGAGAATAATATAACAAACAGAATAACATTAAAAATATCCATAGTTTCCACTTCCAGCTTAAGAAATTAAATATTTCAGATACACAGGATGCTGCCTGTGTATTTGTCCCCAATTCCATTCTGTTTTCTTCCATTGAGAAGTAACTATTATCTTGAACATGGAGTTTATTATTCCTATGCAAGTTATTTTTCCTTTGCTGTATATGTTGGTATCCCTAAACTAGACTAAATCAGTTACTTTCCAGTCAGGAAAATAGAAACCACTCTATGTGTTGCACACAAAGGGAGATTTAATAGTGAGAATTACAAAGGTATAGAAAGGGCTGGAGAAGCATATGGGATAACGTTTAGTTTCATCCACTTGCCCCCCACCCCCAGATCCGCTCTCCATGTTTCTTTGTGCTCCGAAAACTGAGCTGTACTGTCTCACTGTACTCTCTTGATCTCTGACTTCCGGTTGGTTTTGGCCTGTGGGAAGTGCTGGTGAGAGGTGGAGGGGAAGAGGAGAATGGGATCAGAGTAGCTATTCACTTGGTTTCCTTCTCGTTGGGTTGGTACAGGTTGGCACTGCTGCTAACATAGCCCCTGATACTACTGAAATGCCCGTTTTCAGTCACCTCCTCCTTTTGCTGGTGCTGCCTTTGCTGGAAACACACAACCTGCACAGACAGAAAAGTGACTTCTCCCTTTCTTCTGTTTTTTAGTCTCCTGCCAGTGCTTTGCCCTGGCAAAACCTAACCGGAGCCTGTGACATGTGGTTGACAGGTTGCCGACCCCTTGCAATCCAGAAGAGTTCCCAGAAAGGCTCGCGGTGGGGTTGAGAGCCAACAGTACACAACCAGCACAAGCGCATGGTATTGTTTGCATTTTTAAAACTCTAAATAGTGTCATGCTATACATATCCTTGCTTTTTTTGTTTAGCCTTATACTTTTGAGATCTATCCGTGCTGATACACGTGGCCCTAGTTTATTCCTTTTAAGTGCAGTGTTGTATTCGGTGATGGTATTTCTGCAAGGGAACTAGTGAGGATAGAAACATGGACATTACTGGCATTGGAACAAAAGAAATCTAAAGATAGCATATGGCAAACTACAAACAGTATTAAAATTAAAGGAAAATATTTCTAAAAGCTTTTCATTCCTTCATTCAACACAGATGCCTCAAGCTTCTACCATGCCCTAGGCATTGTGCTTGGCCCAAAGGACAGAAAGCTGAATATGACCTCCTCCCCACTCTCTGGTTGTTGATGCATAGACAATTAGATACATAGTTTTCATCAATGTAATAAGTACTATGATAGAGTTATGACTAGGATGCTAGAGAGGCACAGAGCTTAATAAATAGAAAAAACCTACAGAGCAATTTCAGTTATATAGATTTAAATTTTCTAAACAAGTAAAATAGTGTATTGCAAATGTAATTCAGCGATAAAGTCACAAAATGATACCACGACCACAAAGGTTTATTCCAAGAATGCAAAATGCATAAAAATTAAAAAAAATTTTTTTTAATTAAAAAAAAGACTTAAAAACATTAAAAAACTTTTTTAAACTTAGAAACATAAGTTACATAGAAAAGTCATGGGTAAAATGGAAATATGTCAAAAAGTCACTTGAAAAAATTCTGCAGCTTCTCCTAATACAAATTTGAAGTGGGATGAGCAGGATTCCATCTCACCCGTGATAAAGATTAGTTAGCAAAAACTAAAAACAAACATCATATTAAATAAATTGTTTACTACATATCCATGTAAAGCAGAAGTAAGATACCACTGGCAATCATCTTGTTTCAGAAGTCTGAGACAGTACAGCAGGTTTTTTTAAAAAATTAAAATCAGGCATTGTAACAAGTATCAAATTGTGAACTGCGACATTGCTATTAAAATAGAAAGATGTCTATGCGATATTATTAAACGAAAGGAAAAGGGAAAGCAAACTGCAGAGTCCTGGTACAATGCGACTTCGTGTGGGGGCGGCAAGTGGGGGGAGGAAAAGAACAAGCAAGTGTTTGTACATAGGTGTGTATCAGTTTGTATTTGGCGAGGAAAGAAGTGGAACTATACGTACCCAGCTCAACATTGGTTATCTCAGAGGAGGAGAGTTCGAGAGTAAGAGTTAGTGGACTTTTTATTATTTTAATTATATATCTTTGTATCGTTTTAAAGTAAGCACGTGCCACTTTTATCATATAAAAATCTAGTAAACAGGATTTTTAGTCAGATGGTCAAGGAAGGCTTCCTGTGGTGATGCTTGAGCTCAGTTTGAAAGATGAGCAGTGTTCACTGAAGAAAGAATCAGTAAGAGGGGTCTTCTCAGCAGGAAACATCGAGATCAAAGATGGTGCCTGTGAGTCATCTCCATCATCACCAGGTTCTGGCATTTATGGGTTTCCATGTGGGACAGCCAGTCCTAACAAAACAGTAGTGATCAAATTCAGCAAATTCTGTTCCCCTTTAGAAGGAAGGGACTAAAGTTACCCTCCCCAAAGAAGTTGATGGCCTGACAACATTTCTTTATGATCAAACATTCTCTTTATGATCGAAGAGAAACGCTAAGTACTTGCACTGAGATCTCAGTGTGCTGATCAGTCTCAAGGATCGAAAGCCTGAGTTAAGTTGTGTGTATGTGTGTGCAGGGGGTGTTTAGGGTTAGAGATGATGGGAGCACTTCTATTCTTCCTCACCAACTAGATCATTCTTGCCTTTCATGCATTTATTATTTTTCTTCCTTTACCATTACCTCTATCCCCAGCTTTTCCCTCACTCTCCCCCAGATGCTGTGTGGCTGCACCATGAACATTTCCACCGGAGGTGGTCAAGCAATCCCTTTGCCCTGCAGTGATGTCATCAAGCCATGTACCAGGAAGAGCCTCCCTTGGGTGGGGCTTCCCCTCCTCAAGATACACACCTGGTGGGGAGAACTCGTTGTAGAATTCCAAGTTCAGTTCCCAGAGAGGTTAACAGCAAAGACACAATAGATCCTTAAGCAGCTCTTACCCTATTCTTGGCCCTGCCCTGGCTAACCCAGGGTCTACCACATCAGCACCTCCATAGATCTGTAACTGGGGTACAGGGGTGCAAGAGATCCTGGCTCCAGGGTCCCAAATGGACCAGGTTCGGCCACTTGCTGCTGACAAGATCCAAGATAAGTGGTGGTGAAACCAGACAGGCATTTATTTCAGTGAGGCCAGCACCAGGAAGACTTCGCAAAGAGGGTCTCCAAAGTGCTGAAAATATCTTCTAGATTTATATTAAGAAAATGTGGGACAAAGGTCAGTGGGTACATAACATAGATGTAGGCAGTAAAAGTCGGGTTGATCATTGTCTTGGGGTCAGTCACATCAGGTCAGGTCAGGTCGGTTGTTATTGCTTAAGGGGTAGTTTTGGTTCCCATATGGGATGCTTCGCTGTGGAGTCTTTTGCCTGAGTTAAGTGATAAGCTGGAAAGAATAACTTAATCACTTAGAAAGTACAGACTGAGGTCAGAATGGAGGTAGTTGAAGTCCTCTTTCAGGTACACCCTTCACCCAATATCTACCTGCTCTGACTCCACTGGACATTAGCAACCCTTTCCAAAAGACAAGTATCATTGATTTTAGGAAAATGTTCCCATTCATACCTATCAAAGAGCAAGTTGTTAGGGTAGACTCTTTATTGTTTGTTTGTTTGTTTTTCACTTTGACAAACCCTTGAATGCTTTTAGAGTAATTTTGTTTTGGTTTTGCTTTATTTTGGTATATTTTTGTAAATGTATTATGAAAACACAGTGTTTTTTAAATAGGACAGCTGAGCTGGCACAAATGAAGACCTCAGGATGGGGACGGGTGTGCAAACCACTGTCAATCTCACTCCATTCCCCTTGTCACCTTTTAGAAGGCAAAGCAGTCACTCACAGCTTAAGCTAACCCCTTCCTTCCTCTAAGCCCAAACTCCTAGGGTATACTGATCCTATACCCCTAACATGGCACAGAGGGAAGACCGCACTCTTTCATTGGAAGAATCAGATATATTTAGAAAGAATACATGCCCTTGGTTATAATATATTCTCTTCAAAGATTATACTAGCATGAGAACTCATCTATTTTCTCTACCTGAACTGCACTGTCTCATTGAAAGAAATTTTCCTCCAAAATAGGGCTGAAGAAGCACTTCCTGGCTGACTGATAGAGACACATCCCCAGAAATAGAGTGTAGGGCAATGGTGGGGGTGTCCTAAGGAACATGATATCCTTGGCTAATGCTGGAAGGTGCTGGCTGGGGACACAAACTCCCTGGGGGTGTGGACCCTCCTGTCCCTACTTGGACAACTCTGACCCTCAAAGCCTGCTTGATTGGTTAGACAATTAGTTGGTTGAATGCAGAGCACTCAGAGTCAGAGGGAGACCCTTTTAGGGTGCTTTGCCCTGAGGGCTCTCAGGTCTTCTTCCTCCACCCATTCACATGTCCCCCATGCCAATGTTAATCTCTTCTCTCCTCCTGCTCCCCACCCTTCCCCAGTATTCTAATTCTTCACCTCATTACACAAAGGAATTCACCTCTCCCAAGTCCTTCCCCAACCCATACACCCAAACTCATCCTGATTTGGGAAGTCACAGAAGCATTACCCAACCTCTTATAGAGAGAGCCATTATATATAGAAATACATTTGGCTTGTTTTGAATCACAACCATGGTTACGTCCTCTATAAACAGTTTCTTGATTTTCTCCTATCTACTTTATTTTTTTTTAATTTTTTAATGTTCTTTTTTTTTTTTTTTTTTTTTTTGAGAGACAGAGCACAAGTGGGGGAGGAGCAGAGAGAGAGAGACACACACACAGAATCTGAAGCAGGCTCCAGGTTCTGAGCTGTCATCACAGAGCCCGACAGGAGGCTTGAACCCACGAACTGTGAGATCATGACCTGAGCTGAAGTCAGACACTTTGACTGAGCCACCCAGGCACCCCAAGAATTTAAATTTTCTTTCTTTTTTTTTTTTTTTCAAATTTTTTTTTTCTTTTTTTTTTTTTTAATTTTTTTTTTCAACGTTTATTTATTTTTGGGACAGAGAGAGACAGAGCATGAACGGGGGAGGGGCAGAGAGAGAGGGAGACACAGAATCGGAAACAGGCTCCAGGCTCTGAGCCATCAGCCCAGAGCCCGACGTGGGGCTCGAACTCACGGACCGCGAGATCGTGACCTGGCTGAAGTCGGACGCTTAACCGACTGCGCCACCCAGGCGCCTCAGAATTTAAATTTTCTAATAAAACAATAAGTCTCAGTCAAAAAAGTCCAACTGTTATAAAATATATTCCTGTGCAGTTAGATTCATATAAGATGGAAATACGTATGCTTGTGGCCAAGTTGACACTTTAATCAGGAATTATAATTAATTCCCTTCCCTCACTTCCATGTCCTGGCAAGGACTAATGTTTTCTGTCCCTATAATTTTGCTTTACCTAGAATGACCTATACATAGACCCTATATAGCATGTTGCTTTTATGTTTGGCTTCTTTCACTTAACATAATACTTTTGAGTATTATGTTTTAACAGTTTTAACAGTAGTTTGTTCCTTTTTATTTCTGAGTGATATTCCATTGTTTAGATGCACCACAATTTGTTTAGTGATTTATCAGTTGATGGACATTGTGTTGTTTTCGTCTTTTTTTTTTTTTTAAAGAGAGAGCAAGTGCACAGAAGCAGGGGAGAGGGGCAGAGGAAGAGAGAGAGAGAGAGAGAGAGAGAGAGACTCTTAAGCAGACTCCACACTAAATGCAGAGCCTGACATGAGGCTTCATCCCACAACCCTGGGATTATGACCTGAGCCAAAATCAAAAGTCAGGCATTCAACAGACTGAGCCACCCAGGAGCCCCTGGGTTGTTTCCAGTCTTGATGATTATAAATAAAGCTTTTGTAAACATTTGTGTTTAGGTTTTGTATGAACATTTTGTCTAGGCATTCATCTTCTGTAACTATCTAGGAGTGAGATCATTGGATGTATGGTGTTTAACTTCTCTCTATAAATTTAACAAGATCCCAATAAAAACTGAGACTTTTTTTTTAACTAGGCAAATTGATTTGTCTAGTTCAGGGGTCAGCAAACTATCCACTGTGGGCCAAGTCCAGTGCATGCTGCTTTTGTGAACAAAGTTTCATTGGAACACAGCCACACCCACTCATTTACTTATTGTTAATTGCTGTCTTCACGGTATACAATGGCAGAGTTAAGTAATTGCTATAGAGATGCAGGGGCTGCAGAGCCTAAAATATTTGCTATCTGCTCTTTTACAGAAAAAGTTTGCCAATCCTTGATTAATTTTGAAAGCACATGACAGGTTTGATTTCACAGCTCCACAGCTGGAAAGCAATTTGACTAAGGATGACTATCTCACCCATGTGTGATTTAAGTATCATGAGGGAAAAAGAAGTTGTCTTCACATGAAACACCTATCTCCTTAGGTTATTTCCAGGGGGAAATGAGGAATAATGTGTTATCAACCCCTTGTAAGTCCCTGAAAGCCCCCTGACACACTGTGATCTTTACACAGAGACTGTCAACAGTCACCCCAACACCACTGTCCACATTGTGCTTTAACGACATGATTTACATTGTCCCATGATCAAGAGCAGGGGCATGGAGAAATAAATTTGCCTGGGAAGGCAAGATTGATTCCTCTCTATCACCCAGGGCCATGCAGAAGTCCACCAACCTCTTCTGCGTTCTGAGGGAGTAATTCGGTACAACTCCTAAATTTCCATCTCTCTACAATATCAAGGAAGAAAACCCCATCAGGGAAGTAAAGCAGGTATCAGAAAGTCAATATTGTTCTAACTGCACTACTCACTGGCACTACTTACCAGCACCTTTTATCTTCAAAGGATCCACAGGTAATAATTAACCTGAGCACTCGTTCCTTAAAATTAGAGACCCACAAAGTTGCAGGAAAGACTCACTGCTAGGAGGCAGATGAAAGAAATGGACCTGGGAATTCTTTTACCTACAAAAGCAAAACAAAACAAACAAACAACAACAACAAAACAGGCTACCTTGAGAAATAGAGGTTTTAGTTAAAAACTACATGTGGTAATAAAGGTGATGGAAACCTCAAAGAAATGCCAGGGCATTACTACATTTAGGGCCTTAGCACTGAGTTTGTTTGCTGGAAAGATCATACCCAGCTCTAGAGATTCTCTTTGACAAAAGTGCCAAGACAATTCAGTGGAGAAAGGACAGTCATTTCACCATACCGTGCTGGGACATTTGGATGTCCAGACACACACAAAAAGTGGGCCTCAAAATACACCTCATGTAACTCAAAATGGATCATAGACCTAAATGTAAAATGTAAAACTATAAAACTTTTAGAAAACATAGCAGAAAATTTGTGTGGCCTCGGGTTTGGTGATAAGTTTTTAGATATAATGCCAAAAGTGCGATACATAAAAAAAAAGTGCTAAATTGGACTTTATAAAAATGAAAAATGTCTGTGGTTGACAAGGGAATGAAAAGACAAGCCAAAACCTGAGTGTAAGTCACATTTCTGGTAGGGATTCACATCCAGATCTTTATTCTTATAAAGAACCCTTAAAACTCAACAATATGAAAAGAAATAATTTTAAAATGGACAAAATATATGAACAGACGCTTTGCCAAGGAAGATATACGGATGGTATATAAGTATATGAAAAGATATTCAATAGCATTTGTCATTAGGGAAATGCAAATTTAAACCATAACGAGATGCTACTACATAACTAATAGAATGTTTAAAATCCCCAAACTGACAATACCAGATGCTGGTGAGAATGCAGAACAATAGGAATGCATGTTCATAGCTAGTGGGAATGCAAAGTAGTGGGAATGCATAGCTAGTGGGAATGCAAAGCAGACCCTTTGGAAGACAGTATCAGATTCTTATCAAGTTCAACATAAATCTACCATACAACCCAGCAAACCCACGCCTAGGTATTTACCAGCAAACCCATGCCTAGGTATTTACCCATGAAAATTCATGTTCACACAAAATCTATATGTGAAAGCTTGTAGCACTTTTATTGATACTTGTCAAAAACTGGAAGGAATCAAGATGCCCTTTAAGTAAATGGAAAACAAATTAGGATACATCCGTAGAATGGGATACTATTCAGTAATAAAAAGGAATGACCTACAGACACACACAGCATGCATGAATCTTAAATGGATTTTGCTAAGTGAACGAAGCCAGACCAAAGGTCTACGCAATGTATAATTCCATTCATATGATATTCTGGGAAAGGCAAAACTATAACATTGGAAAAACGATTAGTGGTTGCCGGAGGTTAAAAGAAGGGGAAGTGGTTTATCACCCAAGGAAATTTTTAGGGAGATGGAAATGTTCTGTATGGTAATAGGATGGTAGGTGCATGCATTTGTAAAAACCTATAGAACTGTACATCATAAAGAGTGAACTATAATGTGTGCAAATCAAAAGAAAATCACACCATAATGTCAGGGAATCCTAGGATGGAATGTAGACTGGAGCTAATGAATCTAACTTATTGTACAGGTGAAGATTGTATGTATCTGACATACATATCATTTATCTTCATAGATCACACTGAAGAGGGTCGGGGGGTAAAATGGAGCTGACCTAAATGACTTTGGAAAATGGTGTTTTGACTGGAAATCATAACGCTAAAGAGAGAAAACTATATAAATATGGTACCCTAGTTGATAAATTTGCTTCTTCTAGGAGTAAATATTAACAATTCTGAAACTATTTCATATGTATAGTGAAGTTGAAAAAATAAGTACAAAATGGTAGATAATGAGAGCTAGGTCTCTCACTGTCAGACAAAGAAGTTACAAATAAGCAAAGGGAAAGTGCTAAAATGAATCCTGTGGGGGTCAATTAGAGTCAGAGACGGTATGGCCTCATATTCAGTTTAATATAGACACAGACAGACATAGAAATAATTATAGATATTTAATTATCTTAATGATATTAAATACTTATAGATCAATATATTTTCATGTTCCCTAGCTCTGTCTGATGAGAACGTCTAGAAGCAGTGACACTTCAATAGCAAGGAACACACCCCGAGCCCGGATCTTGGTTTTTATTTATTTATTTTTTATTTATTTTTATTTAAAAAAAATTTTTTTTCAGCGTTTATTTTTATTTTTGGGACAGAGAGAGACAAAGCATGAACGGGGGAGGGGCAGAGAGAGAGGGAGACACAGAATCGGAAACAGGCTCCAGCTCTGAGCCATCAGCCCAGAGCCTGACGCGGGGCTCGAACTCATGGACCGCGAGATCGTGACCTGGCTGAAGTCGGACGCTTAACCGACTGCGCCACCCAGGCGCCCCCGGATCTTGGTTTTTAAATATCATTCTCCAATTAAGGGAAGCTGGACTTGGAGGAATGGGCTGATTCTAGGGCTAAAACAGAAAAAATACAAGATAAGACTGGAGCATTTTGCCATACCAGAAAGTACAGAAATACTCAATTTGTTGTGTGTTTGCACAACAATATGAATGTACTTAATATCACTGAGCAGTACACTTAGAAATGGTTAAGACGGTAGACTTTATGTTATGTGTATTTCATCACATACAAAAAACAGGCGAGCCTGCCAAAGGGACACCGAAGCTGAACTGAAAGTGGTCTCGGGGGGCAGAGCTGCAACCATTTGAACAACAAAATACATCATTCTGCATTCCTATCAGTATTGGATAATGAAGTACTAGATGATAAAGTACAAAATAAGTATATGTGAGTCCATACTGATGTAAATATAATGATTAAATAAATAGGAGAGAAGAGGCAAAATTTCTTACAGAAGAATTCCAACGTGTATCTTTGGATACTCTCCTCCAGGAGGTGAAACTTGAGGATGAGCTAGATTTAGTGACTTGTTTCCAGGGGAAAGGGAAAAATAGTAATTTTACTATTAAGTCGGACAGCGCCTTAACAAAGTGATCAAGGGTAACATCAACAGTAATGAGTCATATTACTGGCATGAACTGCTGGTATAATGAAAAGGGCACCTCGCCTCTATGGCATTCCTCCCCCAAACCTACAAGCCCAGTCTAATCATGAGAAAAACATTAGACACACCTAAACACAGGTATATTCTGCAAAATACCTCACCAGTGCTCTTTGAAAAGTATCTGGGTCCTGAAAATCAGGAGAGTCTGAGACACTGCACAAACCAAAGAAGACTAAGGAGATAGGGCAACTAACTGTGATATAGGATCCTGAATTGCATCCTGGAACAGAAAAACATTAGTGGAAAAACTTAAGAAATTTAAATAAAGTTTAGAACTTAGTTAACAGTAAGGTTCAGATGTTGGTTTCTTGATTTTGACAAATGTACCATGGTTCTGTGAGATGCTAACAATAGGAGAAACTGAGTAAAAGGCATATGGGAACTCTCTATACTATCTGCAACTTTTCTGTAAGTCCAAAAAAAATTTTTTGTTAAAAAAAAACTAGGGGCGCCTGGGTGGCTCAGTCAGTTAAGCGTCCGACTTCAGCTCAGGTCATGATCTCGCGGTTCGTGAGTTCAAGCCCCGCGTCGGGCTCTGTGCTGACAGCTCAGAGCCTGGAGCCTGTTTCGGATTCTGTGTCTCCCTCTCTCTCTCTCTGCCCCTCCCCCGTTCGTGCTCTGTCTCCCTCTGTCTCAAAAATAAACATTAAAAAAAAAATAAATAAAAGGTTTGGCAATAAAGGTGATGGGAATATCAAAGAAACACAAGAACATCAGTATAAATTGGGCTTCATGGCTGTGGTTGTTGGGAGGATCGCTCTCAGCTGTAGAGATTCTCATTGGCTCTCTGCCCACAAAACAGCATTTATTGAGCATTATTCCAGTGTGGTGATTCTCAGAGTTTGTGTGTATCAGAATCAGCTGGAAAGTAATAAAGACCACAGGGACCCAGGTTCCTTGAAGTAAACTAGCACTGGACTTCTGTATTTTCAGAGTTTCCTAATGATCCTGATACATATCCAAGCCTGAGAACCACTGCGGTAGCACTTCTCTATTAGTGTGACCCTTTAGTCATTCATTCGTTCATCCATCCATTCATTCAGTAACCATTTATTGAGCCACTGTTCTGTGTCAGCCCGTTCTTAGTATTAAGTATACAGTAGTAGACACACAGGCAAAGACCTCATGGAGTTTACATTCTAATACACAGATAAAACTACTCTGACTGAGACTCTTGTATTTCCCAGTTCCAAGTCCCCAGAGAGAAAATATGATTGGCCTAGCTAATCACCACCAGCTAATCTGCTGTTTGTTTGTGGAATGGGGGAACAGAGCTTTTATCAACAGGCCACTTCATAAGTTATTAGCGTTGGTGTTGGCTTCTGGTAAGTCAGGGGTTCCCCTCTACTCCAATCAGCTGTGGCTGGGGTTCCACGGCCCGAAACATGACCCCTCCTGAGGTTTGCTCCCTCAGCAAAACTAGGTCAGGAAGGGGCCACGGGTAAGAAAGGCCCTGTTGTCTGACTATAGAGACTGGTGGTTATCCAAATGCAGCAAGAAGCAAACTTTCCCGGAGCAGTCTAAAGGCAAAAATATGAGGCTGCACTAGTCAGCATGAAACCAACATCCTTCCATCATGAACTATTTATTTATGGGCTTTTGCTTTGCTGCTGCCTGTGATGTTTCAAAATAGCAGCTTGCCTGCAGCAGATTCCTATTTCAATTGAGATTATCTCGGACAATAATCTCCCATGCATTCCCCTCCATCATTTTATATTCATTTTGTTAGCTTTGGCAACATACTTAGAATTTTATCCTTTGCCTTCTGCGCATATTCACTAACTGAAAGAGGAAAAAAGCTAGCACCAGGAAAACGGGAGCAATGGTTATCACATATTTTTAGTCCCAAATCAGGTGAGCCTTGTATCTCACCCTGTACAAATTGCTACTAAAAAATAACACAGATTTTTGATGAGGCACAAATGGGAATGGTAGTGGTAACTTATTAACTAATCCTGGAAAAGACAAGACTTTGAGACTATTTCATTCAGTTCAAAACAACAAACTTTACTACCCAAGACTCAACCAGGAACTGGGGATCTGAAAATGAAAAAACCCAACCCTTACCCTGAATGAATGGACCATAAATGGTGGAAGACAGGCCTATGACTATAATGATGTTGCCAGAAATTATTCTAGGAACTAAGAGTGAGATGCATTTTTCTAAATTTAGGGATATATAAGTAACATTTGAGAGGGACCTAACAGGATAGTTAGAATTTTTCTTTCCTTTTTAAGTTTATTTATTTATTTTGAGGAAGAGAGAGAGTACGTGTGCAAGCAAGGGAAGGGCAGAGAGAGAGAGAGTGAGAGAGAATCCCAGGCAGGCTCCACGCTGTCAGCACAGAACCCAACATGGGACTCAAACTCGTGAGAACTCATGAACCGTGAGATCATGACCTGAGACGAAATCAAGAGTTGATTGCTTAACCAACTGAGCCACCCAGGTGCCCCAGAATTTTTCTAAATATAAATTTAAGAAGGAGTACCCCAGTTGTGTGGATCAGTGTGAATAAATAAGGTAGGAAAATAAATGGCCTATATGGGGAATAGCTATTCCTTATATGACTGAAATAAAATATAGCTCTAAGGAAGGGTCAGAGTTGCTCATGGACTACCTAAGGTCCACATCCTGGGTTTTGCAAACCATAGTGTCAAACGTCTGGGAAACAAAAATTTGACCACTGAACATAGCAATAGCTTATGACACCACCATGAAGAGGATTATAATTGTCAAGCAGAATGAGAACATCAGCAAATCTAGTTCTTATATGTAGTCATTTACATTAAATTTATTAATGAATTCGCTGCCAGACACTCTGCTAAGTGTTAGGAACATAGAGCTGATTACACTGAAGTCCATGCTCTTGAGGAACCTAATAACTGAATGTTTCATTTGTGTATTTTAAGTGTTTACTAGGGTTCCTAAAAACCTGGCGTTAGTTTATTGACAGCAAAGAAAGATAAATGATGTTTTATTTCAAAATTTTAAATACTGTTTTATTATTACAGAAGCAGTCCGTGAGAATTAGAAAATACAGAACCAGCAAAAACAAAAAATAATCTCTGTTACACCCAGAAATCATCACTGTAACCCTTGGTCCATATCCTCCCACACCTTCATATACGTACATACGTATTAATATGTATTTTGCTTACAAAAATATTTTCATGTTGTTTACAGACATACTGTGGCTTGTAACCTGGTTTTTTTTTTCAGTCAATAATTTCCACTTTTCCATGTTAGTAAATGCTTTGAATATTCATATTCAAATTTGACCATTTGAGCCAAAAATGCCCTTTACAGCTAATTTCTCCAAATCAGTCTTCAACTCAAGACCTTACATTGCATCTCCTGATTATGTCCTTCCTATCTGTTTTAATCCAGTATAGTCCCTTTCCTATAATTCTGACTTGAAAAAACTGGTGAGCTGTGCTGAAGAATAGTTCACCTCCTTTATTTGCCTGGTTATTTCCTTGTGATGTCATTTTACATACATTTCCCTCTATCCTCTACCCTGGGAGATCTAACTAAAGATGTGATAGAAGCCCCAAATATTTTGGGCTAGAATATTTCATGGGTGGTAATGTGTACTTTACATTGCTTCACACCAGAATACACGTTTTCTGACATCTGGTTGACCCACCATTAGTGATCAAATTGACCACTGGGGAATGGCCATAATTGGAGATTTTATAGGGAAGGGGCAAAAGGAGCAACGGAGTAGGAAAAGTGTGAATACAACTTGGCTACTTAAAGTAACCAAGGGTTTCCTAGGAAGTGGGAAACCCAGCAGCAGGAGGTGGAACACCAAGGGCATCCAATTGCGCTTTCCACTCCGACATCGCTCAGATTGTGACCGATCCTCTGATCTTGTTCTCATAATTAGGAAGGCAAAAACAGAATCAGAACGTTTTCCTTTATAAAACTGAGTTTAGCTGAGCGGATGCAGTATCCAGCCCACGGAGAGGCACTATCGCCCTCTGTATAAATTGGGACAAGACCCCCCCCGCCAGAATAGCTCTCTGTGTTTGGACCCGCCCTATTCTTTTTGGTAGCAGCCTTTCCCTGCTTCTGGCCACCAGGGGGAGCTATGACAATGCAATCGTTCATTCAGGCGAGCGGGAACGCGTCTGTTTAAGCTTGTCTGACGTAGGGATCCGTAGCAAGATGCCAAGGCCGGAGGAACTGTTTTTCTATTCTCTCGCGAGCCTGAATAAGCCCCTCCCCGCCTGCGGGTGTTCAGCCCTCTTCCGGTGATTTGCGGCAGGTGGCGCTGTCTGCGGCGTCGCAGCGGCACTGGGTGCCGCGGCGACGCTCTCCCGGCGGGCAGTGCGGCCCGGCTCTCCGGCGGCAGCTAGTGCCACGTCCCAAGTGCTACGCGGAGGAGCGGAGCGGGCGGTGCGCAGGGGGCGGGGAGCAGCGCAGATCCCGGCCCGCTCACATTGATCGCCCGCCGCCATGGGGTCCTCGCAGAGCGTCGAGATCCCTGGCGGGGGCACGGAAGGCTACCACGTCCTGCGGGTAAGAGCTCCGACGGCGGCTCGGGAGCGGCTGGCTGCAGGCGGGGCCCAGCCGCGGGGAGGCAGAGGCCCCGACGGGCCCCTTCACGGGACAGCCAGGCCTGGTCCCGCAAAGGAGCGGCGACCGCGGGCGCTGCCTTAGCCGAGGCCGGTTCGGAAGGCTGCGCGCAACTTTCTTACCGGGAGCGCTCCGGGCCAGGGATCCGCCGCTCTGGGAGGACGGAGTGGAGCCTGAGGCGGCAGCCGGCAACTTGGTCAGGGGGCGGCCCAGACACGGAGGGGGTGGGGGTACAACCTTGACTCCTGTTTCTCCTCACAGCCTTCTCCGTTCTCTTTCTCTTAATTCTTACCTTACAAAGTTAGGAAAGGCTTGGGGGCAAAGTCTGCAAAAGAGGTGATGGTCAAGGTAGCATTGGAGTTTTCTGAGAAATTGAAGCCTGGAACTCGGCAGGATAGAGGCAGGGGATGCGACGGCAGGTGATAATTCACCTCGGCGCTATCTGGGTGTCCGGAAAGGTCAATTAGGCAAACAGAAAACGAAATGGCCTAATAGTAGGTTTGACGGACTTAAATTCACTTGCTTTTGCAGGACTCTTTTCCTGTGTCGCTCCTGACCTTTCCAACCCTCCTTTTCCACATTTCCTGGCGGGGGGAACTTCCGTTCTGTTCTAAGACTGCTCAGGGTGGTAAAACAGGTAATGGAGAGGAACGTTTGAAAAAACAAACAAACGTAGGTAAATACAGGAAAGCAGCGTCAGTCGCTGGGATGGAGAAACATAGTATCTCAAAAAGCATTAGGTAAGCCCCTGCTTATGAGCAGCCTAAGTTGTTACAAAGCATGTGGTTCTTAGGGAACTGGAAGTCTTTAAAAGTAGCATTGATGGTTATGTGCTTTGACACCTGCGTGAGTGGCAACATGATGGATTGTCAACTAAGTGGCCCTAATCCGTAGTACCATTTCAGGACATAGTAGAGTGTCACTAGATATTAGCTGCTCTCAGGCAACAGCATTTTCACTGCAAGTGAGAAAGTACTTCCTGGTGCTTACGGTCATTCTGTCTTAGATCCCATGTTTTAGGTGAGACAGCATTCGTAAACTGAATTACCCAGTTAAGTGTGTGATAGTACTGTGATCGATCCCCTTTCTGATCTTCAGGATTATCATGTCTTGTTGCCTCTCCACTGTACTGAAAATCTCTCTTGAAGCCACACTTTTGGTAGGAAAGGATGATTTGCCCGGAAAATAAAGGGAATCTTTAAACAAACCATATTACCTTCGTATTCCCTTCAGCTGAGCCAGCCCCATGTGCCACACTGATGGGAGAAATTGAAGGAGAATTGTTGGATCTAAATGTAAAGTGAAAATTAGCAACAGTACTTTTCTGTTATCTGGTTTGATTTTGGTTTTCTACCCTGGAGGCCGATAACCAGTATTACCAGCTGATTCTCACAGTGGCTGATGGTAGCCGTGAATCCTTGGAGACTCATGATATTTTAATAATACGTGCACTCAGTAAAACAGCATTATTGAGTTTTAAAAGTTTGTTAGAAAGCTGTATACATCAAAAGGATTGCAGTTGAACGACTTCTGTTCATGACTGTGTTCCACGTAAAGTAAGTTGAAGTATATATTCTTTACATAAGTGCACCTCAGTAAATCACTCATACATATTCAGTAGTGCAGATGTGTTATTAATCTATAAATCTGATTTTCCGAATCACTAGAGACAACCTTAGTTTTCCTGCATCTGGAGCATAAATGTTGCAAAAAATGAAATCTTATTCAAGCTTTGCCAGAGAGAGCTTTAAAATAGTAATGACCATTTAGTTTAGGAGCATTTTTAAAATGTGTTTGAGTCCTAACCTCCTCTGTCCCTAATTCTGTCATTGATTTCCAGTTATCTTTGTTTTTAGAGGGGAAAGTACCATGTTAAATCTGGACATATTAAAAAAATATATTCCTTTCATTTATTATTGCCTAATATACAGTAATATATTGCAGTGCTGGATTACTGAGCTTGTAAACTAGAATAGATACAGTAAGATAACCTTGGAGTAAAATCACTCCTATTAACAAGTTCTAGAATGATTTCTGAGAAGTTTGTTTCCTGGGGCTCCTGGATGGCTCAGTCAGTTAAGTGTCTGACTCTTGGTTTCGCCCCAAGTTATGATCTCACCGTTTGTGAGTTCGAGCCCTGCATCAGGTTCTATACTGACAGTGCAGAGCCTGCTTGAGATTCTCTCTCTCTCTCTCTCTCTCTCTCTCAAAATAAATAAACTTTAAAAATTAAAAAAAAAAGTTTGTTTCCTTTAGTAATCGATTCCCTGGCCATTTCCTTGTTAGTAATAAAAACTTGTTTGACTGGGTTTTAAAATAACAATTATAGGGGTGCCTGGGTGGCTTAGTCGGTTGAGCGTCCAACTTCAGCTCAGGTCATGATCTCACAGCTTGTGAGTTTGAGCCCTACGTCTGGCTCTGCGCTGACAGCGCAGAGCCTGGAGCCTGCTTCTGCTTCTGTGTCTCCCTCTCTCTCTGCCCCTCCCCCTCTTGTGCCTTCTCCCTCTCTCTTTTTCTCTCTCTCTCAAAATAAATAAACATTAAATTTTAAATTAAAATAACAATTATACTGACAGTCATTTCCACTGCTATCTTATTGTTACTTCAGCATTCCTACAGTTCAGGTACTTTACATTTTTTTCTCTATTCCATATCCATTGGTAGATTCTGCTTTTAAGAATTTTTAGGGGACAACATTGAAATAGTTTTAGGTTTTCTGCTGTGAGCAGTGTACGTTCCTTTTTATGTATTATGCATTTTGTATTAATGTACATTTTCGCATTGTGATCATATTGTATAGCCAACTCCCCATTCTTACCCTAGAAGTAACCACAGTTGTTTCTTACGTATCTTTTCAAAAATGTTTTATGCAGGTAAAAGAATTCTGCTCTCCTTCACTCTTTGTTTCCTTCTGTAACTGTTGGAATCACATGATACCTACTATTACTCCCCTTGGTCTTTTATTTGCTAATCCATCTTGGCAGTCGTCATAGGAGCACATAGAGATCTGCCTCTTGGTTTCACTTAGCTCCACAGCAGTTTGTTGTGTCAGAGTTTAGCTAAGCAGCACCTGGTGGTGGTGGACATTTACTTTTTCTAAAAAGTCTTTGCTGTTGTAAGTACATGTTCACAACCTCAAATCCTGTCTTGTTTTCACTTAAAATGTACATTTCCCAAATTATTGAATCTTAATATTATACAAATGATCTTCATTTTAGTAGATTACTACATTGTTTTCTGATTATCAACATATGTTCATTACAGACTTTTTAGATAAGTTAAAAAAGTATTAACAAGAACCTAAACTACCTGTAATTCTGTCATCTAAAGGTAAATAATGCCGAAGTATTTTTTCTAGTCTCTTTTTTTCTGTGCCTAACCTTGCCCCTTAGCCATGGTTCACAAAGATTTTGAATGATACGACATATTCAAGTACGGTATAGTCTGAAGTTATGGTAAGATATTGGCTTACAATCAAAAACACAGTGCTAAATAAATCAGGGCCTAACCACAGATTGGAATGCTATACATTCATGAAAATTGTGTTTCAAAACACTGTGTGGCCATAGGCATGTCTCTCTGTGTAGGTGCACGTACATTTAAGTGTCAAGGAAAATAGAAAGGTAATTAGCCACGCTATTAAAAGGATTATTGGCGAATGGTGACATTTTTACGTTCCTTTAAACCTCAGTATATTCTTCTTATTATTATTTTAAGTTTATTTTGAGAGAGCATAAGTGGGAGAGGGACAGAGAGAAAAGGAGAGAGTGAGAATCCCAAGCATACTCCACTCTGAGAGCACAGAGCCCAATGTGGGGCTTAAACCCATGAAACTGTGAGATCCTGACCTAAGCCAGAACTAAGAGTCAGACTCTATCCAATTGAGCTACCCAGATGCCCCCTTCAGTATATTTTCTAAAATTTCCAGAGTGGTCATGAAATACTTGTATATTCAAAAAAAAATTATTAAAAGATATTTTTATTTATTTTAATTTTTTTTAAGTTTATTTTGAGAGAGAGAGAACATGCGCACAAGTGGGGGGGGGAGAGAGAGAGAGAGAGAGAGAGAAAGAATCCCAAGCAGGCTCCACACTGTAAACATGGGGCTCGAACCCACAAACTGTGAGATCATGACCTGAGCCGAAGTCAGTCGCCCAACCAACTGAGCCACCCAGGCGCACCCCCCCCCCCAAATTTTTTTTAATGTTTATTTACTTTTGTGAGAGAGAGACAGAGACAGAGCACACGTGGGAAGAGGCAGAGGGAGAGGGAGACAGAATCCAAACTCAGGCGAGATCATGACCTGAGCCAAAGTCAGACACTCAACCAATTGAGCCACCCAGGTGCCCCTCAAACATTTTAAACTCATGTCCCCACTTGAAAAACATAAAAATCTCACTACTATCCTCTTTCCTCACTCACTCTGAAAACGATGTTATAAAAAGAAAACAGTTGGGTTATTTGATGTTTTTCAAATACAAAGTTATGACTGAAAAAGCTCTATAAACACCACCTAAAGATAATGATCTCCCGAAGTTGATGTCTTGTACTAAAAAAACCACGAATAAGGGCACCTGCCTGACCCAGTCAGTAGAGCATGCAACGCTTGATGCCAGGAGTTGGGATGTTGATCCCAACATTGGGTGTAGAGATTACTTAAAGATATAATCTTAAAAGATTTAATAGTCTTTGAAATTCCTTTCAAATGTAGGAGTCAGATTTTTAGTTCATAAATGCCGTCGAATACAATGTGTGTGAATCTTAGGACATGCTTAGAAATTGTATCATTGGACATGAACTTTTTCTGAAAAGACCTTGAACAAATTAGTGTTACTCTGTTTATCTACACTTTCATATTTTGTGATGAAGTGTGTTTTAATGTGTTTTTAAGGATCCTTAGGATCCTTATTTGGGGAGGTCTACTGTTGACGGGTAACTGCAGTTTCTGTTCTGGTCAGTTAAGTAGTAGAATGCACAGCACGGGGTGTAGTGTTTTCTGGGTCAGACACAGCTTCTTTTTAAATAGTTCCACTGAAATTGTCATAAGAATTGAACTTGGAATAACCATTAATATCAGTACATTCATTTTGCTGGCTTTAATACTGTGCTGAGAGGATTACATTATTTCAATTGATTCACTAATACTAGTTAATCTAAACTAGAAAATATTTTATATGTAAAGGTTTGGTACATGCTTTAGAATATAACTGTAGATTGCCTTCAGAGGTGTGATTAAATAAGAGGACTTTTTTTTTTTCTCCAAACAACATGCAGAACCAAAGTAGTTAACCTGAGAGACTGTCCATGTCCCTCTTGGCACTGCAAATGAATTTACTGCAGCATGAAGGGAGTGATGCTGAGGATTGTTTTTTGTTGTAAGCACCAGTGAGAGACCATTCCAGCACATTGTCAGCAGTGAGGAACCTTGTCATCTTGTAGACGTGAATGCATTGAGAGACTTGATAGTAGAGCACCAGAGACCCCTCTTGGGAATCACTGAACCGTCCTGTCCCCTCCATCACTTCATTGTGTTTCCTTGGGCAAACCTTTGAACTTCTTTGAGCCCCATTCTTTGTATCTGAAAAGTGAGGATAATACTAGTGCCTCCTCTGCCTGTTTTTGACTAAAAACCATTGTAGATACTGTATATGAAAGTATTTTGAAAAAAATTGAGCACATTAATTTTTTTCCTGGTCCACTGCCACCTTGCAGATGGCCTTGCTCTTAAATTTCTTCATTAAAGACTCTTAAAAACTGAGAACAAACTGAGGGTTGATGGCGGGGTGGGGGGGAGGGTGGGTGATGGGCATTGAGGAGGGCACCTGTTGGGATGAGCACTGGGTGTTTGTTGTATGGAAACCAATTTGACAATAAATTTCATATTTAAAAAAATGTCTTCATTAAAACAGTGCTGTCTACCTCATTGGTTATCCCAAGGATTAAATGAGATATTCCATGTAAAGCATTTAGCATAGGGTCTGGAGAATGGTAAAGACTCAGTAAATGTTAGCTGGTGTCTTTATTGTTAGCATCTGCACTATTGTATCACCCATTGAGAACCACTATTGTAGTGGCAATACTAGTTAAAATAGACTTCTAAGCATTTTAAGTAGCATTTCCATTTACATGGTCATTCAGCAGCTACTTTTGCCCTTGTAACTAACCCTATACATTACTACTGTTTAAAACATAAATTTGGGATCAGATGTGACCCATGAATTTTATTAATGTGCCTGTGAATTTTTAAGGAATCCTCAGTTTTAAGGAAATTTTGTCTTTTTTAAAAGGAAGGTACCAGTATCCTTTTCATTGCTTTATCACAGTGATACTAAACACATTAATTAAAATGACTAAAAAAGTCTATGCAATTAAAATAATGTTGTTGGGTTGGATCTACACTGTAGAATCTATAGATAGTGGCAGTTAGACTTACTTCATGGTGAGTTGTCGTTCAGTCTTAGAAACTATCTCATCAGCCTCCTCGCTTTACAGCTAAAGAAAAGGAGCACAGAAAGATTATTGCCTAAGGTCACACAGCAAGTTTTCTTTCCCTAAGAAAGAAACGCCTAAATTGGTATTTGAAGATTATAAAATTAGGTGACAAGTTGTCAGACTTTTTGCTTCTTTTGGAGCAGGCTTCAGTTTCTTTCAACATCATTTTTCTGATATACAGACTTTCTCTAAGAAAGTACAGTGTATTGATGGGTTTTAATTTCCTTGGTTATCATTAAAATTTTTAAATTGCTTCATATGTTATAAATTACATCATAGGGTCAGAAAAACATGCTCTTTGAGTTATTTTGGTAGAACATATAAGAATGTTTTAGCAAACTGGGGCACCTTGGTGACTACTCGGTTGAGCATCTGACTTTGGCTCAGGTCATGATCTCCCTGTTCGAACCCCACGTCAGGCTCTGTGCTGACAGCTCAGACCCTGGAGCCTGCTTCGGATTCTGTGTGTCTCTCTCTCCTTACCCCTCTCCTGCTCGTGCTCTCTCTTTATCTCAAAAATAAACATTAAAAAAAAAATGTTTCAGCAAGTAAAGCTTGAACTCTTCCAGTCTACTGCAGAATAATTTCCACATATTTGTATCAAGTCCCAAACAGGAACACTGGCCCTTTTCAGACATGGAAGAGCCCCCCCCCCCAAAGTGTCTTTCTATTTTTATTTATTAATTTTTATAACTGAAGGATTTCGGGTTTATTTTTATTATATCACGCCCCCCAAGTCTTCTCACATCATTTTGATCACGCAAGCATGAGGCCTTATGTGTATAGTTGAAATGAATCATTATTAATACTTGGATTACTTGGATTGGACTTAATTTTTACTTTTATTTAATATCCCTGGTGGTTTTTTAAATAGTACAAAACATTAAATTGAGAGAGGAGATGACGGTATAGACAGAACTACCTTTTATGTGTGAAGGAATTGGTGGTGCAGTAATAAAAAGGAGACACATATCACTGAGCCCATTTTATGGAAACATCTCCTTGGTTCGAAAATGAGAAATAATTCACATACTAGCCAGACATGTGATAGGTATGTCTTTGTATATCACCTTATGAAATGCTTGGTTTGATGATCTCCTGTATTCTGAAAGTAGCCTTGCAGTTTCCTTTCTTTGTTACATTAAGGTGGCAGTTCTCCACTCCTCAGCTGGGAGTAGTATATAAATGATGGAGTTAAGAGAATGCCTACCCCCAACTCCACCCAAACTCTTCTCCCCTTCTATTCTGCTGCCCCTCTCTCCTCAAGCCAAGATTTAAGAGAGAGTGGTTCATGCAAAATGACCCAAACCTAGTATAAAGTACTATGACACTTTTTTTTTTTTAATTTTTTTTTTTCAACGTTTATTTTTGGGACAGAGAGAGACAGAGCATGAACGGGGGAGGGGCAGAGAGAGAGGGAGACACAGAATCGGAAACAGGCTCCAGGCTCTGAGCCATCAGCCCAGAGCCTGACGCGGGGCTCGAACTCCCAGACCGCGAGATCGTGACCTGGCTGAAGTCGGACGCTTAACCGACTACGCCACCCAGGCGCCCCTAAAGTACTATGACAATTTTAACCCCCGGAGAAGAGATGGATGCTTCACTGGAAAGCAACCAGCTTAGAACAATTAGGTCTGTACACAAGGGAGAATCCATGTTAAATCTGGTAAAACTGCCTCCTGGTCCAGGATCAGAAGGTGAGAGAAAAGCCAAAAGTTTAATTGCATTTATTACCTGGAGGTTGATTGGACAAAAAGAGTTAATGACATCTCGTAGGACTCTTTCCAATTTTATTTTTATTACAGATCAAAGTAAGAAATTTATTTTCCACTGCAACTCATGTGTACTACTACATTTCATGAAAAATAATGGCCCTTATGAAGTCATGAATTTTTTGTATTTTATCTATTCTGATACTTTCTTATTTTGACATTTTCCTCTTCTGTAATGATCCACTAAATTGATTTCAGAACAAACTCCCTGTAGTAATTGGATGACACCACTTTAAGAAGAATTTATATATAGTTGGTGATTCCAAATCCAGCTTCTAATCATTGGTGCTAATTTCTTTTTATGTACTGGGGATGGATACCCCTTCACTGCGCAGTTTCTCTTATAAGCTCATTTTTTGTTTCTTGAGTAAAAATCTCTAGCAGATTTTATCTTGCATATTGTAGCTCTTTTTTCTAGAGTGCTTATGAAAGAAGTATTTCTTTCATGTTGTGGAATTTATTTTGGTAAGATAACCTCCAGATGTAAAGTTGAACTCTTATAAGTGCCAGTAAGTGTGTTCATAATTTATTCTACATGTGGGTGTTTGGCTCACATTTATTTTTGTCATTCCCTTGTAAGCATAATTACTCTTCAGTATTTTCAGCTGCTATGTTGTATTCCTTAATTGTTCAAAGTAAACCATGAGGCCTGAGAAGACTTCAGCATGCTTGTTAGAACTCCCAGGGAATGGATTTGTATAAAGTCAATTTTTTCCTTAAAATGGAGTATTTACTGCTTTCAGTATCAAGAATATATTATAAACAAATCTATGTTTTAAATGCATTGCATGCTTCCACCATTACTGATAGGTGCTACATATATTAAAAAAAATTTTTTTATCTTAATTGTTGTGATGATGTCCATGTGCTGTATTGGAATACATGTACTTATCACCTAGACTTGGGGTGTGCAGTACAGTAGTCTCTAGCCACATATGGCTGTTTAAACTTGGATGTAAATTATTTAAATTAAATGAAGTTTAAAATCCACTTCCAGAGTCACACAAGCCACATTTCACATGTGGGTAGTGGCTACTGTATTGGACAGCACACGATACAGAAGATTTTTATAATTGTGAAAAGTTCTAAAACTAGCTTAATAGTGGAGACCTTTTTAAATTTTTGTATTCCCTACCACAAGACACAATCACAACTACACCTTTTTTGTTAGTGCACAGTTTGTACTCGGTAGAATTTGGTAAGTGGCATAAGTTAACACAACTTTTTTTTTTCCTTTTGGTTTTTGATTTTTTTAATTTTTATTCTCATTTTCTGCCAGCTATCATTTTTTGCTGTAAGCAAGTGGCAGTGGCATCTCTTTCAGTTCTTTTGTTTGGTTAGTACTCTGTTCGTGGCTTGGAATCAGGTAGCCAAACCATGTAAATATAAATAGAATCTAAGAGTGGTCCTGAAATGTTCTGATAAAGGGGAACATTAGAGTAAGTTATTTTGTGGCCTTTGTACTGACTGCTTTGTACTCACCTGACCGTTGAGATTTAATTGCTGACTTTCAAAGTATGTTCTTTGTAGGTGAAATATTTGGTATGTTCTTAGGTTGTAATAATTGTATTTCTGCCTTTTGGATAGAGGGGAGTATATGTTAAAGCTTTTTAAAGTGCACATAAGTGTAAAGCTTGATGAATTTTCACAGACAACATACTCGTGTACCCAGCATCCCATCCCTCTCCAGGCACACTCTGACTTACCCACCAACCCCCTCAGAGTGAATGCTGTCCTGATTTCTAACAGCATAGATTAATTTGACCTGTTCTTAGCTTTATATAAATGGAATCATATGTACTCATTTGTGTCTGGCCTCTTTTGCTCACATACCACTTGTAAAACATATCCATCTTGTGTATTGTTGTAGGTTTTTGTTTTATTTACCTTATACCATCGAGAGATTATATCAAGATTGATTTATCTGTTCTGCTGTTCATGGGAATTAATGTAGTTTTTAGTCTGGGGCTAGTACAAATAGTGCTGCTGTGAACATTCAACTGTGTGTGTCTTTTGAAGAACATCTGTATACCCATTTCTATTGGGTATGCTTAAACAGTGTAATATTTGGTCAGATATTTCAATATTAACAGATATTGCCAAATAGTTTGCTCATTTACATTCCCACCAGCAGGAATTGAAGTTGCCAGCTGTTTTGTATCCTCACAAACATTTAGTATTTTCCATCTTTTTCATTTTCGCCAGTCTGGCAGGTGGTATCACATTGTGGTTTTAATTTGCAGCTATTGAAATTGAGCATATTTTCATACTTATTGGCCACATCAGTACCCTTTTTTGTTTAGTGTCTGCTAAAATCTTTTCCCCATTTCTCCATTAAGTTATTATTTTTTTTAGCAGCTTCATTGAGATATAATTTACCTGCCATTAAATTCGGCCTTTTAAAGTATACAGTTCACAGGTTTTTTAGTATATTCAGAGTTGTGCAACCGTCACTAGTATCTAATTCCGGAACCTTTTTATTACCCCCAGAAAGAAACTCCATACCCAATTGCAGCTACTTCCCATTCCTCCTACCCCCAGCCCCTGGCAACCACTAATCTACTTTCTGTTTCTGTGGATTTGCCTATTTTGGACATTTCATATAAATGGAATCATGCAATATGTGGTCTTTGTGATTTAGCATAGTGTTTTCAAGGGTCATTCATGTTGTAGCATGAATACTTCCTTTTTATTGCCAGATAATACTTCATTCTATGGGTGTAACACGTTTGTTTATTCATTCATCAGTTATGGGACATTGGGTTGTTTCCACTTTCTGGCTGCTATGAATAATGCAGCTATGAATTTTGTGTACAAGTTTTTATGTGGACATGCTTTCATTTCTCTTTTTTATATATCTAGGAGTGGAATTGCTGGGTCACATGGTAACTCTTTGTTTAACATTTGAGGATCTGCCAAACTGTTCTCACAGCAACTGCACCATTTTATATTCCCACCACTAATATATGAGGGTTTGTTTCAAACCTTTGTTAGTATCTTTTTTATTTTAGCCAGTCTTATGGATGTGAAGTTGTATCTCATTGTGGTTTTACTGTCTCTTTCCTAATGATTTGCAGTAATTCTAAATTTGTTCTGAATATAGCTCCTTTGTTGGATGTATAATAAATCTTTCCATTGTCTTAAGTGTGTCTTTTGATGAGCAGAAGTTTGTAGTTTTAGTATAATTCATTAATTTTTTAGTTTATGATTAGTGTTTTTTTGTATCCAGTTTAAGAAGTCTTTCATATTTGAAAATCTCAAAGATATTCTCCTTTGTATTCCTCTGAAGGCTCTATCATTTTACCTTTGACTCTACCTCTGTGGTTTTATTTTTTTATTCTACTTTTTTGTTTTATTACAAATTTATTGCAAATTCTTTCCCTTTCCTTTTTTAAAGAGGAGAAAGACGATTAATGCATAATTAGAACAATCATGTAGTGTCCAGGAATTCGTTAGTTGTAAAGATTTGCCCTCAGGTGGTGATTGCAGAGTTAGGAAGGTGACTTTAAGATTTGTAGAACCCCCCCCCCCTCCCCCCGGGGGTGCCTGGCTGGCTCAGTTGGAAGAGCATGTGACTCTTGATCTTGGGGTTGAGTTAAGGTTCCAGGTTGGGTGTAGAGATTACATAATACATACGCACATGCATATATACGTATAAACTAATTTTAAATTAATTAACTAACTTAAAAAGAAAGATTTGTTTAGGCATCAGACATGCCAGGCACATCATTAAAAAAAGATTTGTAGGACTCCTATCATATATCAGAGTCTTAGCTAGGCATTTCATAAACTCATTCAATCTCTACAGTATTCATGTACAGTAGATGATGTTATCCTTTACTTGTGGATGGAAAGACTGAGGCCCAGAAAGAAAAATAATCTTTCCCAAGTTCACACAGCTGATAAGGTAAAAGCATGCCTCAAAATCAAGTCAGTCTGATTCTAGAACTCCATTGTCTTTACATTGTGCATTTTTTCAAAATCTTGCAAAATCTTAACTATAAACTTTCCAATTTAACCTATTCATCTTAAATTGCTGTAATATTTGGCCCAATAATAAATAGTAATGATCTATGGAACCAGATAGATAGATGGATAGATGGATCCAGGGTTTTATATATTCATTTTTTTAATTAAGGTGGTTTGAAGGAAGCAGGTGAATCAATAATTGAGAGATCTTATAGGGGACAGGAAGTATTGAAGTGGTAATCTGATGCCTGACAGATTGGGTGCCTAAGAGATTCTTGTCAGTGGATAGTATTGCCAGAGAAACTTCACCTGTGTGGATGTTTAATTTGCTGTGTTGTAGATCTTGTTTTGCATGCTATGAAATGTAGGAAATTGTCTTTAAGTATATTAGGGTCAAAGAGAGCATTTTCTAGGGCTCCCTCTGTTGGCTTCCTGTTAGATACCTAGTTGCCAGAATTGTACTGGTACTAATGATGTAAATAAATTTAGGAAAGAAGTTAATTTCAAGGTACATTAGAAACAGAGGAGATTGATGTTTGTAGCAAATGCAAATAGAAAAATAGAGAAAGGGTTATTTAAGTGTACTTATTTTAGAATTCAAATTTGGCTATTGAATTTCTTTTGAGTAATGGGAAAGAATAGTTCTAATGTTATTAGAAACTCCATTTCAAATAGTGGTAAAACTTTATACTTGGAGGGTGGCATGGCAAGCATCAGTGTGTGGGATCAACTTTCTAAGTTGGTGATGACATTACAAAAGTACTATCTTTGTCCCTTTTTAACTGAAAGATAAACTTTTGGCAGCCTCAGTGGAGAAGTCTGAAATTGATCAATGGACTGGTTGGTTTCTAGAAAAAAAAGTCATTTGGAAACATTCAGATTCAGAGAATCAGAGGATTAGACGAGGACCTTATTAAGTGAGAAACGCCACAGCGAAGGGTCTCCAGGGGTCTATGCTAATTATCCTCTTTTCACACTTGAGGCATTTCACACCTAATTGCTAGGCACCTAATAGGCATTTCACACCTAGTAGATCATGACTCTCCCAGCTAGCTGTGACTTGACCTCCCTTTTCTTCTCATAATAACTCCAGACTGCCACTGTTTTCCTTACAGAGTTGCCTTTTGAAGAGAAATCTGTCTGCCACTTCGAGTTCTAGACATTTTACTTGGTAACATGTAGAATATAAAATATCCTTCATTTAAGAAAACTGAGTATAAAGAAGCTAAACGAGTTTGTGCTGATTATTTTCATTAGAGCTAACACTTGTAAATAATAAAACCCTTTGATATTTAATCAACTTGTTTAATTTACAAAAATGACGTAGTCCCAAATTTGCAAGAGAATTTACAGAAAGCAAGATTAAACAGTTTTAGTAAATTAAAACATGGAGCCATCTTTATAATGGACAACTTTTGTACTGTGACAAATGAAGAAGACCTAGTTTTACTTCTTCAGAAGCAGTGATAGTATAATTTGGTTTTACCTAAAAGGTAACATTAGTCCAAAAAGGAATGAATGTATCATTAAGCAAATATTAAATTTCCTTAATCCAAGAAGTCTGGTATTAGAGGAACATATTCTGGATTCCTTCCTGGGTTCCATTTTGAAAGCAGTAAAATTTGTTACTGTATAGATAACTGCAGATTTGTGTGTGGATGAATGAGTGCATCTATTATTTGCATAACTTCAGAATTGACTGTTGACTGTTAGAACTGTTGGGAGTGTTACAGATAATCGGCCTGCAAATATCCATGCAAACCTCGTTTTCAAAGGATAGTTTTGACAGTATAAAATAATATCACTCTGAATAAAAAGTCCTTAAAACATTATGAACATATTTTAGAGGAAATACAAAGTGGATTGTATTAACTTTTTGCTGTTTTGTCATACTATATTACTATTGCCAGCTACTAATATTTTTATTACTGTAAATTTAGAAAATTTAATAATTTTAGTCCATTTCAAGTTTGGTATGCTAACTAACCATTTGAATTGTTGAGAATCTAAGTAATCTTATTCTTCCATTTAAAGTCCTGTATAAGTCCGGCTCCACTCTTTTTTTCCAGTCTCCTTATTGGACTAATGTTATAAGATATACTTTTGAGTTTAACCTCTGCCACGAGCCAACTATAGGACCATAGGCAAGTCACAGGATGGTTTCTTCACCTGCAAATAAAAGAATTGCACAAAATCTGTGGGTTTAGCATTTTATTTGGAGAAACCCTTTGAGAATCTAATGAAAGCCGTGGATCTTTATACCCGGAAAACTGCTGATTACTACAAAATGTTGCATATAATTTCAGGAGCTGCAGTGCTCCCTGAAGCTATCCACACAGACCTCAGTTTAAGATCCCCTGGATTAGAAGTTTTGTGATTTTCAAAATCTATAATTCTATATGTCTGTCCCACACCATTCTGTTGTCTAGCTATACTATATTATGATCCCCATTTTTTCAGACTCCTGGATATTTACTCATTTCAACTTTCAGATGTCCTTTTTATCCCCTTACCTATCTCAACTTTAAAACCCTCTATTTTTTTTATAAGTGGTGTATTCTTAAAAAAGTTTTTTAATGTTTTTTTATTTTTGAGAGAGCACAAGCAGGGGAGGGTCAGAGAGAGAAGGAGAAACAGAACCCGAAGCAGCCTGACTCGGGACTTGAACCCATGAGCTGTGAGATCATGACCTGAGCGTCGGTCACTTAACCAACTGAGTCACCCAGGCTCCCCCAAAACCCTTTATTTTAAAGCACAATTCGGATGTCTTTTTTTTTTTTTCCTGTGAAGCTTCTTCAGTCAGAATTAATCTTCTCCTTAGAACTCTGTACCTCCATTATAGCCCTTAACCTCTGTAGTTATTAGAGGACTGTGTGTCTTCTGTCTCTCCTTCCTCTTGTCTGTTCCTTAATAGATTATAAATATCTTGACATAGTAGCTATGTTCCTATATTAGTTTTGTTAATTGAGTGGTGCCTTACTAGTAGTGGTCGTGGAATAAATGCTTGCTAAATTAATTTGAATTTGTCACTCAGTTGTAATGAGTAACTGTCTGCTATGTCCTGTGCTACAACCTGAGAAGGTTGCCCCCAACCTCCAAAAGTAGAAGGTAGAGTGAAATAGGACCATAGAGAAAGAACCTCATATGTGGGATGAACTTAAAGAATAGGTAGAATTTAGGGAACTACAAGGGCATTAGTTGGGAGAGAGGAAGAGAAATGAGAGAACTAGTGTGTTTTACCTCTCTCCTTATCAGTGAAATTATCTTAATTTTACTGAAAAGAGATAGGTATTAAAATTTAGCTCATAATTTTTAATTAAGCTTTGCATTTTTCTTTTTTGGCACTTTTGTTTTTACAGGTACAAGAAAATTCCCCAGGACATAGAGCTGGACTGGAGCCATTCTTTGATTTTATTGTTTCCATTAATGGTTCGAGATTAGTAAGTTCAGCTTTTTGTAGTTTTGACTATAGTATTTTGTAACCTTTTGAAATTGGAATTTTTCAGATTATCTGGGGTGGATGTTTATTCGTTAGTTACAAACATTAAATGGGGTTATGATACCAGTTTGTAAAAATTATGTTAGTAAACATGAAAATGTCAAATACAAAATACTATATATACCTCACCCTTCAGTGACTATCTTAGGAGAATAAAATTACTGGAGACTTTTATATGTTAAATATTTAATTTTTTTAAGCAGAAAGAAATAATTAGGATTAAAAAGTTTGCTTTTTCAGTAATGTCAGACTTTTGTATGTTACTGACAAGTGGATGAGTAAAGACCCATTCTCAAATAACTTAGTTTTCTTGGAGCTGAATTCCTTGATATATAAATAATATTATTGGAACCAGATAATTATGTTCCAAAAGTACAGAATTAAAACCACCTTTTATAAGTTGCTTTCAGTTTCCCCGTAGTAAAGTCTTAAGGAAAAAAAAATTAGATAATTTCAGCAACAGAAATTCTTATGACTGTGGCTACTTGGTTGGTTTATTTTTTCATAGCAGTTTCAACTTTTTGTTCATTATCAGCATCTCCTACATAATGGCCTTTTTTCATTTATGTAATGAAATATTTAACATACTGCTTCCATTTTTCTCTCCTGCCAGTTCCTAATAAATAAATAAAGCATATGTTTAGGAGTGCTGTCCAAAATTAAACTACAACCTCAGCAAATGTTCTAGATTTTAAAATCAAAGTCATACCAATTTTGTTAGTAATGTGACTTTTTTTTTTTTAAATTTTTTTTTTTTAACGTTTATTTGTTTTTGAGGCAGAGAGAGACAGAGCATGAACGGGGGAGGGTCAGAGAGAGGGAGACACAGAATCTGAAACAGGCTCCAGGCTCTGAGAGCCCTACGCGGGGCTCGAACTCACAGACCACGAGATCATGACCTGAGCCAAAGTCGGCCGCTCAACCGACTGAGCCACCCAGGCGCCCCCGTAATATGACTTCTTAAGGAGTATTTTGTTTTTTGGGTTTTCTTTTGTTTTTCTTACTAAAAACAATTTTTTTTAATGTTTATTATTTATTTTTGAGAGAGAGAACCCACAGAATCTAAAGCAGGCTCCAGGCTCTGAACTGTCAGCACAGAGCTGTATGTGGGGCTCGAACTCACAAACTGCGAGATCACGATCTGTGCCGAAGTTGGGCGGTTAACCAACTGAGCCACCCAGGCATCCCGGAGTATTTTGGTTTTTTATCACTAAAGCTCTAGATCACCTCAAATAATGTTGGGTTTCAAAATCCATAATCCGTAGTCAACTATTAGAAAAAAGTCAGAAGTTGTTGATAACATAGGAGTTGTTCTTAATTTTTGACATTCTTTCACTTCAAGGAGCATTTGAATATTAATGAAAGCTTTACCTGTTGGATGTTGATTATTAATACTACTCCAGTAGGGCCATAGGATGCTTAAGCTAAAATAGTTAACATTTTTTATTCATTAAGAAATAATATTTCTATGTGTTCACAGAATAAAGACAATGACACTCTTAAGGATCTACTGAAAGCAAATGTTGAAAAACCTGTAAAAATGCTTATCTACAGTAGTAAAACACTGGAGCTTCGAGAGACCTCTGTCACACCAAGTAACATGTGGGGTGGCCAGGGCTTGTTGGGAGTGAGCATTCGTTTCTGCAGCTTTGATGGGGCAAATGAAAACGTTTGGCATGTATTGGTAGGTATCAAGTGTGAGATGTTACTTGCAATTTAAGAAATGTTGTAGAAAGGTGCAGTCTTCAGCTTGGTTGGATTGTAGAGGTATTATTACTATTATTATTAGGCTATTTTTAGTTTCTGAAAAATGGAATTCATTGCTTTAAATATATGGATTAATAATTTTTTTAAACTTAGGAATAATTTGTAAAACTTAGGGTGCCTGGGTGGCTCAGTCTGTTGAGCATCCGACTCTTGATTTTGGCTCAGGTCATGATCTCACAGTTTGTGAGATTGAGCCCCACGTTGGGCTTTACGCTGACAGTGCAGAGCCCGCTTGGGATTCTCTCTCTGCCCCTCCCCTGCTCACACACATGAACTCTCTCAAAATAAATTTAAAAAAAAAAAAAAAGAGCAGCAAATGTAGGTGCCTAAGAACTATTTTTCTATTGATTTATCCATTACAAGAATTGTTAAAGCAGATAGCTACAAACAGCTAAAATAATAAATATTTTAAATATTTATTAAATATTATGTGATTTTATGTTTGAGAGATTTAAATGTGTATATTCTATAGTTTCTGACATGTCTAACAAGATAGAAGTACAGAGGTTTTTAAAATTTTTTTTTTTAACGTTTATTTTTAAGAGAGAAAGACAGTGCTAGAGGGGGAGGGACAGAGAGAGAGAGGGAGACACAGAACCCAAAGCAGGCTCCAGGCTCTGAGCTGTCAGCACAGAGCCTGACACGGGACTCAAACCCATGGACCATGAGATCGTGACCTGACCCAAAGTCAGACACTTAACCGACTGAGCTGCCCAGGTGCCCCAGAAGTACAGGGGTTTTTAAATCATTATAATTAAGGACTAAACTGTAAAATTTGAAAGATTATTTTATGTACATTAATTTGGGGGGTGTGTTTTTGTGTTATTCCAGGAAGTAGAATCAAATTCTCCTGCAGCACTGGCAGGTCTTAGACCTCACAGTGATTATATCATTGGAGCAGATACAGTCATGAATGAGGTAATTAGTGTGTTTGTTAATAATGAAAGTTGTATATTCTCATTAATGTTAAGTTCAGAAGTATATTTGCATACTTCACATTTAGAGTTGAAATTTAGTTCTTGGCTGATCAAGATAACTTTCACAACAGGGTGTTAAACAGAATATCTGGGAGGTATCTTCCTGGGTATAGCTGTGAGGAAAAATACATATGTGTGGCAGTTGCACAGATTTTGTATGAGATATACAGAAATCTCTTACATACTTCAAGACTAAATCAAATGTTCATTTTAGTTATTGATTTCATTTTCTCTTCCTCTTTTTAAGGGATCAAAGTTGACTCAGCTGCATTAGATCCTTTTCCTTGTCTGTTAGCTAGTGGAAGTATATATTGCTAAAAAAAAGTGAGAGGAAAAATATGATGCCCAGGTAACCAGGTCTTACTAATGAAGAGTAAAAGCAGAATATGTAGAATTTGGGTGTAGAAGAGTTTTGCTAAACTTGCTGACTAGGTCTTAGAGAACTGGACATAAGACCTTGCACATAGGAGCTAGGTAAAATATCTGAAACCTTGTTTGGAATGTTGGTTTTAAGGAATGAATTTTATGTCTAGCAGCAGGGCCCAGTCTGTACTTTTTAAAAAGGTTTTCCAGGTGATTCCGGTATTAACCAGGTTTGACTCACTGTTCTAAAGTTCAGTAATGTAAAAATGTTTCTTTCCTGTGATGCTTTTGCAGTCTGAAGATCTGTTCAGCCTTATTGAAACACATGAAGCAAAACCATTGAAACTTTATGTGTATAATACAGACACTGATAACTGTCGAGAAGTGATTATTACACCAAATTCCGCATGGGGTGGAGAAGGCAGGTAAGATCACCTTTTAGACTAAGTAATGATTGCATAAACTTACAGTAAACATGATTGCTTTTATTTTTATTTTTTTTTTTTTTAATTTTTTTTTTTTTTTTTTTTTCAGAGTTTATTTATTTTTGGGACAGAGAGACAGAGCATGAACGGGGGAGGGGCAGAGAGAGAGGGAGACACAGAATCGGAAACAGGCTCCAGGCTCTGAGCCATCAGCCCAGAGCCTGACGCGGGGCTCGAACTCACGGACCGCGAGATCGTGACCTGGCTGAAGTCGGACGCTTAACCGACTGCGCCACCCAGGCGCCCCGCTTTTATTTTTAAACAAGTTACTGGTTTATTATAAGACTTTTCTTGAGAAAAGGAAAGAGCTGACCTGGAATATCGAATTCAGTAATCTATTTTTTTTTTTAATGTTTTGTTTATTTTTGAGACAGAGAGAGACAGAGCATGAGCAGGGGAGGGGCAAAGAGAGAGGGAGACACAGAATCGGAAGCAGGCTCCAGGCTCTGAGCTGTCGGCACAGAGCCCGACGCGGGGCTCGAACTCACAAACCACGAGATCATGACCTGAGCCGAAGTCAGATGCTTAATGGATTGAGCCACCCAGGCGCCCCTCAGTAATGCATTTTTTTAAAGAACATATTTAGGTAGTGTCCTTTTCCTTACTGATCTAAGAGTGAACAGCCTTGTTTTGTTTTGTATTTTAATAAAACAGTTTTCAGTTTTATTTTCCCAGTTCCTTCCCCAGCAATGGGACAATACAATTGTAACTTTGTCTAGCTGCTGGGGAAATTCCTTAGCATTTTGTGGAAAACTGTTGGCTTTCAGAAGTGGACAAACTAGCCAAAAGTTAGACAAAATTGCAGCAACTATAAAAAGCAATTTAGAAAGAGGATCAAGCCACGCAGAGAAGCAAACTAGAAAATCAGTTTCTCGGGACTGTTCATCAAGTCAATTTCCTAATTTCAAAAAGCCAAAGCAAAACATGTGGACTTAACTTTGCCTCTGTAGGTCTTTCAGCTGTTGTTTAAATTGTACAAGTTTTTCATTGTCTTGAAAGCCTTGTTTAATTGAGGAATTTTTGAGCATAAGCCATAATTATAGGAAAGCCTAGGGTTTGGAAACTTTCACAAATATTTTATAAAAGTTCCAGTAATTGCTGGTAAGGGGATGACCTAGTTGACACAGGCAGAGAAAGCCCGTATTTGTTCATAATCATTCCCCACACTACCTGAGATTCTGCAGCTGACTAGATATTGCAACCAGGATACTAGCTTTTTGCAATTTGAGAAAATAGATAGAGGTATCACCTTAAGAATCTGGCCTTTCTGGGACAGTTCTTGATCAAGTTATTATCTGTTGTCCAGGTTTGTAAACACACAGAAATATGATCTTCTCAAGGCATTCAAAACTGACTCATTTCAGAGGGACTGCCTCATATAAACTAAATTTGTAGAGAAGCTGATGTATTTATTAGAATGGCTTTTAGTTTATAATAGAAAAGCGTCTCTTCTCCAGTTAGAATACTCAGGTCGGATTAGCATCACAAGAGTACTCAGTAAGCATGGAATCATGGTGGAGTCCAATAGCAAAGAACATTACTAATTCTTTAATGTTTAATTCTGCAGACTAAATACTGCTACATTCTCATTCTTGGAGCCTTCTTTTCTAGACTCTGGCAACTACTCCTTTTCTGTGGAAGACATTTTTCTTTGGGACATGGTTTAGTATCATTGATCAGCCATTGCTTTAGACAGATGCATATAGACCATTTTTAGTCTGCCCTCATCTGGCAGATGTGTACCTGTGGGTTTCATTCCTTCCTCAGAGACTGACCAAATTTCATTTGTTCCAGCATATTTCTCTTAGTTTCAGTCTTGGGCTATCTGTAAGTTTGCAGAGGGGCTCACTGTGGCCTCAGTGCTTTCTCTGCAACCACTTATTTTGATTAATCACCTTGTTTTAAAATGCACCTATGTCTGATAGGCTATGATCAATCAGTCTAAATTATTTAATCTTACTTTCTCCCTCTAAATCTGAGATCTAGTTTAGTGATAATTACAGATTTGATGGTAGAAGGGACGAAAAGTAAGCAAAGGAAGAGGTAATTTTGTAATATGAAGCATCATTGCAAAGTCAGATTTGGCTTAGGAAGAGCCGAAGTCGGCCACTGCTTGCTCTCCTGGCTTTTGTTGGGGGCTCAAATCCATAGAAACAAAAGATGCATTGGCGGGGGTGGGGGGAGGCAGAGATATCTGTGCATGGGCTTCTCAGAAAGTATCGAGTAGTTTAGGAAATAAAAGTAATAATGATGGAAACCTAAGTTGGAATCTGATTGTGAAGGGCCTTAAATCCCACAGTCAGGAATTTGGATATACCTTGGGTAGTGGGACTGTGAAATACTGTACCAGTGGGGGTTTGTTGGTTCCAAACAGTAGAAACTAACTGTCGTTGTCCTAAGTAGACATGGATTTATTGCTGTGGAGTTGCTCAGATAATCAAAGAAACAGCTTAAAGAATCAGATGTGGGAAGGACAGAATTCAGCACTGCTAGGGATTTAGAGAGGAAGGACTAATTGGCAGTTTTCATTAGTGTTCTACTGAAGAGATGAAGCTGTTTTTGTTTTCTGTCACTCCCAAGATCTGCAGCCATGGGCAAAGAAAGGTGGATTGGCCTGGCTTTGGTTATGAGCCACTCCTTGGGTTGGACTAGGCTCCCTGATTGACAGTCCCACCAGCACTGCCAACAATGCGGAGAAGAAATTCTGCAAAGGGAAGAAGAGAAAAGGCATATTGGGAGGCCAGCAGACTGAAAAGCAGTGTGATCATGTCTTACTAGAAAGATGCCTCTGGTGGCAATGAGAGGATAAATTAGGACTCTGGATTAACTTGGATTGATTTGTGTCAGGCTCTGAAATAGAACTAGGGACTGTGTAAGTGACATCATCGGACAGAAGTACTTGGAGCTCTTCAGTGGAAAGGGCTGTATGTCATTCGTTCAGCAAGTAATTATTGAGTGTCTGCCATGTGTCAGGAACTGTTATGGCAGTAAACAAAACGAGGTCCCTGCTCTTAAGGACCTTAACATTTTATTGGGGGAGACAGCAGATAAATAAATGTGCAGTGTGTCAGATGAGGATAAATGCTTGAAGAAAAATAAAGGAGCTGTAAGGGTAGTGTCTGGTGAAGGGGGGTGCTATTTTTTAAAGGGTGGTCAGAAGAGGCCTCTGATAGGATGACACTTAAAAGAATGGGAATTTGGTTTTGTATTTCCAAACCTCAGTGAAATGCAAGCTGTGATTGATAACAATAACTTTAAGAAGTAAAAATATTTTCACAGCCTAGGATGTGGCATTGGATATGGTTATTTGCATCGAATACCAACACGCCCATTTGAAGAAGGGAAGAAAATTTCTCTTCCTGGACAGATGACTGGTACACCTATTACTCCTCTTAAAGATGGATTTACAGAGGTGAGATAATTTTACTACCTGATGATGTATAAAGTTTTCGCTAAAACGAGTCAAGTGTCAGTGTGTGTGGTAGTAGCAGTAATGGAGATAGGGTAAGAGAGGAGTTAAGTGTTGACCATGTTGAATTTGAAATTCCTGTAGGATATCCAGATAGATAGCCTGTGGATCTGGATTTCAGGAACGAGGACAAGACTAGACATACAGATTTGGGAATCATCAGCAAAGAGAGGGTAATTTAACCTAATGAGCAGCGATAAAAATTATTGAGGGATTGGGCCTGGTGGATCAGAGGACTGAGGTTAGAATCTTGAACATTCCTAATATTTAAATGTATGGGCAGAAAGGGGATCCAGGAAAGAACAGGGATCCGACAGAGGAAGTCCAAAGGGAAGACAGAAATCCAAAGGGAGGACAAAGCATCAAGAAAAATTAAGAGAAGTCAGGTTAGAGAAGGAGTGACAAACACATGTCCTGGGCTAGGACACTTTCAGAGACTGGCAGCGGGCAGAGATCAAGTCACAGGATGGAGGGCAAATGGTGGTAAGGTGGTAATGATAGCTGGTGCTTAATCTTTCAAGAAACTGAACTAGAAACAAAGCAAGATGCTGTGTGGGGATGCTTACAAGATCAAAGTAAGACTTTTTAAGGATAAGGTATTTGTACAGGCTTAACAGGCTTTTATTTTTTATTTATTTTTTTAATGTTTATCTATTTTGAGAGTGTGAGTGCGAGAGTGGGGAAGGGGCAGAGAGAGAGGGAGAGAGAATCCCAAGCAGTCTCCACACTGTCAGTACAGACCCCAGTCATGACCGCAACCACAAGTCTTGGACCCTTTTTTTTTGTTTTTTTTTAATTTTTTTTTTTTTTTAACGTTTATTTATTTTTGAGACAGAGAGAGGCAGAGCATGAACGGGGGAGGGTCAGAGAGAGAGGGAGACACAGAATCGGAAGCAGGCTCCAGGCTCTGAGCCATCAGCCCAGAGCCCGACGCGGGGCTCGAACTCACGGACCGTGAGATCGTGACCTGAGCTGAAGTCGGACGCTTAACCAACTGAGCCACCCAGGCGCCCCAAGACTTGGACTCTTAACCAGCTGAGTCACTTAGGTGCCCCAGGCTTTTAGCATGCTTTCTATGAAAGCCTCAAAGGACAGTTAACTCTTGTCTGCATGACTAAATAAAAACCAAACATCCAGAAGGAAAATGCTACAGCTATAAAGAAAGAAAGGGCTGCCACCACTAGCATCAGTTCTAAAGAAAGTAGAAAAAATGCTACAGGGAAGTGTAACCTTTTCTCACTCCCCACCCCTGCCATTGACTGACAGCCAGAGCCCATGTAGTTACATGTTAATCTGCTGCTCCTCATCTGTGGTTTCTGCCCCAGATAAGCCTCTGTGGGCAGTCTGGAAGACCAGAGGCTGAAATGGCAGCTAGGGAAAAGGGCTAGAGGGCACTGGAGCTGGCAGAAGTTGGAGTATCCAGAGATGAAACCACCCATCCACCCATCCATAGACTCCATATAGATTTATCCCTCCCCCACCCCAGAAGGTGGGGGTCTGGCTGCCACATTCATTCATTGATGAGAAAAGATAAGGTGGACTGAAGGGTTAGACATCTTGAGAAACTTTTAAGGACTCCATTCCGCATTAAGACTTTGAGCTGACTTCTTCCGGGAATGATGAAAGTTACAACTGGCTGAGAACTCAGAGAAGAGAAAAGCAGTGTTTTCAAGGTGGAGTAAAATGAGTTTTGGGCATCTGTGAAGGAGGAAAACGTAGAATCTCCTCCTAGGGTGGGAGTAGCTAGAACAGTGTGTGTAATGGGGGAGATGCCACGTGTCCAGAGACTGGAAGTGACCGGATGGGAAGATGTTTATAGCACGTGGTCCTTGACATGTAACAAAAATAGGAAGGAGTGTCTGAAGGCAGAAGTGCCAGGTGAAAACGTTGACAGCTAGTATGATCAAAAAAGGTACCTGTTAGAAACAAAACAAGTGAGCAAAGGGAAAAAGAGGCAAACCGAGAAACAGACTCTTAACTACAGAGAACTGACAGTAACCAGAGGGGAGAAGGGTGGGAGGATGGGTTAAATAGGTGATGGGGTTTAAGGCGTGCACTTGTGATGAGCACCAGATGTTGTGTGGAAGTGTTAAATGACTATATTGTACACCTGAAATTTAATATTACACTGTATATTAACTGGAATTTAAATAAAAACTAAAACAAAAAAAGCGGTGTCTGTAGGACCAGTGAGAGACAGTGTATGTATTTTCTTTGAAATAAACCTGAGTGCTTTTTCTTTCTTTTTTTTTTTTTTTTTTTTTTGGCAGGTCCAGCTGTCCTCAGTTAATCCTCCATCTTTGTCACCACCAGGAACTACAGAAATTGAACAGGGACTGTCTGGACTTTCTATTAGCTCAACTCCACCAGCTGTCAGTAATGTTCTCAGTACAGGTGAGCAGAAAAATCTATTCTCTTTTCAACTTACTTTGTTTTACACGATCTTCTTTTCTGCCTCAAGCCATAGATTTTAAAAATTAATGCCAGTGTACTTTGAAAACTGTAGATATGTCCTGCATTTAAACCACTTCTCAGTCTATTTTAGACAAGTTGTAGAGTCAGGACTGTACCTTTAAATTCTGTTTGCTCTATTTCCTCAACAAATGTTTGCAGTATCCCCTGGATAGTAAACGCTGGAGATAACAGAAGTGAGCAGGATAACGTTCTCTTCCTAGAGGGTTCAGTCTTGCTCAGGGGACACATACATGTCTTCCTCCTTTTCTGTATTTCTCGTTCTACCTAATACAGTCATTTTTTGTTTCAGTTTTTATTCCAGCAGCTTTATTGAGATATAATTTACATGCCATACAATTCACCCTTTGAAAGTCTACAATTCAGTGGGATTTTTTTCAGTGTATTTGTGCAAAGTTGTGCAACCATCATGTCAGTCAATTTTAGAACATTTCATTACGCCAGAAGAAACCCTATACCCTGTATCTGTCATTTACTGTTTTTCCCCAGCCCCTCAGGCCTAGACAATTCCTAATCTTTCTTTCTGTGGATTTTCCTAATATAGACATTTCATGCAGTATGCATGGTTTCTGTGACTGGCTTCTTTCACATAGAATAATGCTCTCAAGGTTCCTTCATGTTGTATCATATATTAATACTTCCTTTTTAACGGCTAGATAATGTTCTTTTGTATGGACATGCCACATTTTGTTTATCCATTAATCAGTTGAGGGACATTGAGGTGGTTTCTACTTTTTTGGCTGTTATGAATAATGCTGCCAAGAACATTTGTGTACAGGTTTTTACATGGACCTATGTCTTCGTTTTTCTTGGTTATATTCCTAGATGTGAGATTGCTTCATCACATGACATAGATCTTAGCTTGGTAGGTTGGTAGAGTTTACTTTTCTCTTGCCTTTTTAAAAATCTCCTGTTTTCTGGTTTTGTTTCTTGATAATACCAAGAGTATATTATTTAATTAAATACTGAGGAAGCAAAAGAAATACTGACATAGTTTAGTTGTATTTCATTAATACCTTTTATTCTTGAGCTCCTTTTAATATTTGTGTTCAAAATTTGTTCATACTTGGCTTTGTTCTGGAACGGACTTAGAATGTATTCACCAAGATGCAGTTAAGTTCAACAATTTATTTCTGCACTTGGTCCCTTTGGTTCAAATCCCAGCCCTTTTCAGAGTCTTCATTTTATTTCCCAAAGATGTGTTTTTCTAGATAATATTTAAAATTTCAGTTTTTGGGGGCACCTGGGTGGCACAGTTGATTGGCAGCCAACTCTTGATTTCAGCTCAGGCCATGATCTCATGGTTCATGGGGTCAAGCCCTGCATCAGGCTCCGTGCTAATGGCACAGAAACTGCTTGGGATTCTCTCTCTCTCTCTCTCTCTCTCTCTCTCTCTCTCTCTCTCCCCCCCCCTCCCTCCCTCTCTCTCTCTCTACCTCTCCCCCCCTTTCAAAAATAAATAAACATTAAAATTTCAACTTTTTATAATTAAAAATGTCAAACAGTCTAAAATAGATGGTATGGTACTGTGAACCCCCAACACCCAGCTTCACCAGTTTTCAATATGGTGATACACCTCTCTACCCCCTACCATTTGCTTGTTTTTTTCCCCAGCTTTTTTACAATATAATTTGCATACCATAAGATTAACTCACTGTATGTATACATCTCAATGATTTTTTTTTTTTTTTTATAAAAATTTTTTTTTTTCAACGTTTATTTATTTTTGGGACAGAGAGAGATAGAGCATGTACAGGCGAGGGGCAGAGAGAGAGGGAGACACAGAATCGGAAACAGGCTCCAGGCTCTGAGCCATCAGCCCAGAGCCCGACGCGGGGCTCGAACTCACGGACCGCGAGATCGTGACCTGGCTGAAGTCGGACGCTTAACCGACTGCGCCACCCAGGCGCCCCTCTCAATGATTTTTAGTAAATTTATGAAGTTGTGCAGTCATCACAATCCAGTTTTAGAACATTGCCTAGATGAAATTAAATATTAATGTCATCAATATCAAGTCATAGATCCAGTTGGGATCCAATTTAAAGTTTATTTCACTTGAGCAGTGTTGGCATCTTGTTTTTATATTGTGGGTTTTTTCCTTACATTCCATCAGATGGTCCTCTAGTTTATTCCTGAATAGACTTAGTAAAGGTGGGTTGGTGTAACTGCCATGGGAGCAGACCATATCTTCCCTCACTACATTATGGTTACACTTGTGTTATCTTAAAAGCATGTGCTGGGATCCCTGGCCTTATTACGCTGTGGAGAAATGGCTTCTTGAATATTAAAAGATAGAAATGTAAATAAAGCAATACTCAGAAGAGACTGAAATCAACATTTTCACTCTGAATAAATCAATTAAAAAATTGAGTATTCTTGCAGTGTGACATGTGAGAACCCACTTTTTGTTAGGCATTTACTTACCCATCTTTGCTTTTAAGTAATTTGCTGCAAAATAGCCCAAGCAGTAACTGTAGAAACATTAAAAGTATCTTTAAAAAAGAAAACTCCTGTATAGATTTGAAAATTTTTGGATTATGAAATTTTAGAAAATGAATATATCGTTTTGAAATAGCATTAATCAGTGTGACCTTTTTGCTACCCGCCCTCATGCCTCACATTTCTTGTCCCCTCCCCTGCTTGAGTTTTCTGCAGAGAACTCCCACCATTTTACATGTTGGTTATTTTACTTGTTCAATCTCTGTGTCCCTTTTCCTGTCCATTATTAGAATATATCCTGAAGGTAGTGATTTCTAATTTCTTTATGTTGTAGAGTGCCTTAGTGCCTAGAACAATGTCTAACATACACACACACACACACACACACACACACACACCCACACCCCCCCCGTAGGTGCCCCCAAAAAGCTGGAATTAATGAACAAACGTAGTAGTCAACCAACTTTCATGAGAATCTGATGAAAGCAAAGAACCCTCTTTTTCTTTTACATGCCTCCAATTTCTGCAGAAAAGTAAATACATGAAAAAGTAATTATATGAAAAGGGTTGCTTCATGCTTTTAGGCACAGTTCATTCCTGCTACCATATTTAAGCACATTTCTGTAAGAAAATCTGGACTCCGTGTGCACTATTGTTTGGATAACAGCAAAGCCTCTAGCATGAGTAGGTGGTAGACATTAATAGATAACCTTTATTATGTAGAATCCTAAGAGTTACTTGCATTTGAAGAACATAACCTTCTCAAGCTAATAACATCAGTAAAAAGACTTCAGAGTGTCACAGAGCCTGTAGATCAAAAGGAAATGGAAATTCAGGAAGCCAGGTCGTTCTCTCCATCTCTGGAGGCCCACATGCTCTCTTGTCTCTTCCAGGCCATCTGCATCTTCTCCCCTTTCACAGACCAGCATTCATGGTTTCAGAGGGCACATGGTCCCCCCCCCCCCGCCAGCAGCCCTAGGTTTATGGGGCATTCTAGTTCAGGAGCCCCATAGAGATTGACTAGAATCCTCGAGTCTCATTTCTGAATTTGTATAACAGTTTTCTAATCTAGCCTTATGTCAGGTATAAAATTCTTGTCCAGTGAGCTTAGCTGGGGTGGGTTTGCAGAGCCTCCCGCCCTCTTAGCCGAGACTCTGCTAACAGTCTTTGTTAAAGGCCACAGGCAGAGTATGTAGATCAGCTAAGACAGTTGGTGAAGCAGCCAGAAGCCGGGCCTGAATGAGTCCCACGGAATGAAGACCCTACCGTGGTGGTGAGGGAAGGGGTCTGAAGACTGTCCTAATAAAGTGTCTTCGTTCTTTGTCAGCTGAAATTGTTAGAAATTTTGTTTAAGATCATGTTTTTGTTTTAGGTGTACCAACAGTACCATTATTGCCACCACAAGTAAGCCAGTCCCTCACTTCTGTGCCACCAATGAATCCAGCTACTACATTACCAGGTAAGCAGCAGGAGACTGGAGATGTATGTAGTGATAATAGCATTAGTAATATTGTGCACCTTAAAAAACAGTGGGAAAAACCGTATACCTCTGTGGTGACTTTTTATGTCTTTTCATCTCATTTTATCTTTGCTATAACTTTGTGATAAATGAGAGTAAGTAGCAGTGAGCTGTCAGTCACCAGCTGTTAACTTCTGAGCCCCAGGCTCCTTGTCCTCAGCCAGCTATGCCTCCAGTGCAGCGTGAGGCAGGAAGAAGGAATATGCAAAAGTTCTGTGCTGAAAGAGAGCATTCCATATTAGCTTCTTTAGGAGCTTTAACATGAAGTTAGATTTGTGTTTATTTCTTACTGTTCCCAGTGAAGACCAAGTTTCTTTACCCATCAGATAACAATCTTATTTCAGGGATAACGGTGTTATTAGCAAACACTGTTATTTCAGGGATCAAATATACTTGCATCATGAGAGCCTTTAATTGTATGACTGAAGATGTCATTGCACACACCTATTTAGTGATTAACCAAGTGTGTACACAGACACACACACAGAGAGTGGTAAAGAAATGTGGTACAAATGTTGACATGTGGGGAATTTGAGTGAAAGGTGTGTGTGTATATATATATAATATATATATATAAAGTATATATATATTATAGTTATATAAACTACTTTTGCAACTGTAAATCTGAAATTATTTCAGAAAAAAATTAAAAAGCCAGAAGGATTGTGAACCTCAGCCATTCAAAGAGAAATTTAATTCCATTTACTACCGTACTTGCTGACATAAATCAGCTCCTTCCCCGCGACACTCAGGCCATCATCGTTCTTGCTCTTGGGTTTGGAGGTACACGAGTGTCTTTTAAGCCTTACCTACTTAGCCATCTAATCACTTAGGTACAGAAAGACATTTCACATAGTGAGCTTTGTTGTTTTGTGAATGTTATGATACAGAACTGCCCCACAGTAAGTGGACTTCTGGTGTTCTCAATTTGAAGTGGGTAGTATTTTTTTCAAAACATGAGGATTGAATGTTTTCCCCGGAGGAAGTGGTTTTATCATTTGTTCTCTGCCTTCTCTTTAGGTCTGATGCCTTTACCAGCAGGACTACCTAACCTGCCCACCCTCCCCAACCTCAACCTCCCTACACCGCACGTCATGCCAGGCGTCAGCTTACCAGAACTGGTGAACGCGGGTATGTGGCCCATCTTGCCTTCCTAGGACTCTGTCTAAATAAAAAGCTTTTACCCAGGAAAGCAGATCCTCTATTGCAGTTTTTTCTGGAAAGGGCAGATCAGTTGAACAAATTTCAGCTGCTTCAAATAAATACTATTTTTTTTGTGTAAAAAGCTTAAAAAAGAGGAAGAATATTTTTGTGATTCTCCTGTACTTGGCCGCCTCTCTTCCATTTTCCTCTCCTTGCACCCTGACAGCCCAGATACCAGAAAGGCCAGTTGTAGAAATAAAGAACAGCAGTGTGGTGCTGCTTTGAGCGAACTGTACGGAAGGTGTGCATTCACCCAGCCCAAGTGAATGGACTCCTCGTGTTTGGGTAGCTGCCACCAGCAGTGTTTGTTTTGAGTAGCCAAGACCAGAAACATGGGCTGTGAAACTGTCACCCTTGCTCAGCTGGCTGGGTTTGTTGTTATTTGATACGTATTCTCTGTTACTAATAGATGTTTTTATGATAAAAACTGAGACTTTAGCTACACATAGTTAAGCTGGCAGATACTCCCAAGTATTTACGCTCAGATTTTATGCCCTGATGAAAATGAAGCAGCAGAGTGGCCCACAAGTCTGTTCTTCCAGTTAATGATTACCCAGCTGTCCTTCAACTTTGAGAGGACCGCATGTCAAGGCAACTACTAGTTGCTCATTTCAGGAGCTAGGCCCCTTGGTGATGTCAGGGAGTGTGCACGGTCGTGTTTCTGTCTCGGTCGTAGCTGTCCCCGTTGTGCCGTCCCCATCTGTATGTATTCATCACCTGTCCTCATGGACGCATTTACTTTCCGCCCAGTAGTTTAAAAAAAAAAAAAGGAAGACTAGTAAACCCTCATGTTTACCCTGTCTTACCACTCCTTTTGTTTTTTCTATTGTGCCCTGTATTCTTGGCTTCATCCGCCCTTTCCTCGACTTAACAGATAGACCCTAAGAGCATTGAGGTTTTCACCAGCCCGGTGGTTGCTCTGAATATATCGTACCTTCTGCCGTTCCTTTGTTTCTTAAAACAGCAACGCTCTTTCCTTCATTCTCCATTTTGAAATCCTCACGTTGAGCCCATCAAGTGTAATGGTTACCAGTCAATCAGAGGGCTTGAACAGAGGCTGAGTGCTTACGGTGAGGTGAGGCCAAGGGAGGAGGCTACAGGACAAGCGCCTCCCTCCCCAGGCTGGCCCGTCTCCTCTTCCTGTTTCTGTCCAGAGGGCCCCTCTGACTCAGCTGGGGGCTTGCCTGACTGAAGAGGAGTTACGTCCAACACTAGTGTGGCCGCACTGCTTGCCGGGTGGGCTTCTGCCTGTCCTAACGGGGAGAATCATTTCTTCTCTGAACTGGCTGAGTCACATGGAGGTTGTGGAGTCTGGAAGGCGGGAACCTTTCCTTCTGGCCAGCTGGTCTTGGATTGGATATTTAACCCTAACTGTCCTGGCCTCCACCTGAGGATAAGCAGAAGTTGCGATTTGTGGTGTCTTTGCTTGGCTTCAGTTTCCTTAATGAAATGCAAATAAAAACAGTCATGTGATGATGACAGCTGCTCTTTCAGTGCCGGGAGGATGTATGATCTGTGTCGTTTTTGTCCTAGGTTTGCCACCTCTTCCTTCCTTGCCTCCCCGAAACTTACCTGGCATTGCACCTCTCCCCATGCCATCCGAGTTCCTCCCGTCATTCCCTTTGGTTCCAGAGGTGTCTTCTGCAGCGAGCTCAGGGGAGCTGTTACCCTCCCTCGCACCCACCGGGAGCCCACCCTCTGACCCTGTCACGACCACTGCAAAGGCAGACGCTGCCTCCGCACCCACCGCGGATGTGACGCCCCCCACTCCCAAGGCCCCCACCACTGTTGAGGACAGAGTCTGCGAATCCAGCCCAGCCGGCGAGAAGCCTGCTTCTGCAGTTACGGATGCAAGTGCCTCCGAGTCACCTTAACTTTGAACCGGTCTTCGGAATTGGTGTGGTGGGCTTTGTCTAACCACAGGAGCGTGTCTGGAAATGCAAACTCTCATTAATTTCATACTAGTTTGTACCGTATCTGTAGGCATCCTGTAAATAATTCTAAGGGGAAAACTAAGGAAGAGGACGTGGGCTTGTATCCTGCCAAGTCGGGGTGGGGCTCATAGGCTGGGAGGGAAAGGTCAGAAAGTGCTTGTATTTTAAAAACAACCAAAAAGAATTTGAGTGGCTTGCTGCCAGGTTTCCACTGCCATTCGTGGGGGTATACATCTTCGGGAAAGGTGACAGGGCATCCACGAGGCTCCCTGTCCCCCTGCTGCTCCTCCTGTAAGAAAATGAAATATTTTATGCCTAGTACTCACATGCAACATTTCTTGTATTTTGTAAGTCGTTTTTGAGAATGCCGACCACCTCACTTAAATCGTGAAAGGAACAGATATTTTACTTTTGGTTTCTGTGAGTCAATCTCTAAAGGTTTACACGAAAATTCCAACTAAAGATGTTTGTTAAAGTTACACAGTGTGCACTATGAATTGGACATCTTTTTATTCAGCCTATTCACAGATCTTTGTTTAGAGCTCTCACAATTACTCAGACAACATTTTGTAACTGCTGCTGTTGCTTTATACGTCCACCATCAAATGGCATTTAAAAAGAAATAAAGGAAATGCTGCACAGTTTTAAACCAGAAGGTGGCACTTTGTGGCTACTTCTAATATTATAGCTATACTGGACAAGCATAGATTCAGCAATAAATTACAGTAATTTTATTTTTCTTCTTGTGCATTTAAATGACAACTCCTAATTGCCATGTATGCACTGGTTACTCTCAAGTATGTCACACATCTTTAATGTAATTTTTCATGTCTTTTGTTGGCTCTCTCCCAAGTTTTCTAAGAGATGGTAAGTTAAGTGGAATTGATTTATTGAATGAAATTAAATGCATATTATATCTGTTTTTTAAATAAGACAAAAGAGGTTCATCAGTTATTGACCTGGTAGTAGCATGAATGTTGCTAAGGGCCCAGCACGTGTAATTGAGCTGCGACTGCTCAGCCGGAAGCTAGACTTGCCAGCGCCAACCTAGTGCCTCTAACAGGGGGCCCAGCACCAGCCAATTTTTAGGATATATCCACTACTGAACCAGGTTTGTACTTCACGCTGAATGATAAAAGAAGGCTCCAGCTCTGAGCACTAGCTTCTTCTGTTTGCATTGTAAATATAATTCTAGAATATTTCAGTTAGCAATCCTATTTTTTTTAACAAGAGCTTGTAACTGGTAGGAAAAATATTCACAAGCATACTTAAATGTTATATGATTTTTTACTTTCCAGTATAGGAAGAGGTGAGCAAGTTGTTACTACTTTCTAAAAGATGCTCATATTTTTTAAAATGTCAAGGAGATACCTTAGTGGAAAGCAAGTAAGTTTTATGCTTTAAAAGTGATTAAAAAACAAAAACAGCAGCTCTTCCAATGCAGTGATTCTTAACTCTTGTGAGGTCACAGTTCTCATTTGAGAATGATGACAGCCCTGGACCGTCTTCCCAGAAAAAGGAACATAAGCATATATAAAACACTAAGCTCTGGAGAGAGAGGGATTCTTAGCACTCGCTTGGAAGCTAGGCACAGAGTTGGTCTATGTTGGCTCATTGGATCTTCATGAGGTGCGAAACTCGTATTTGAGATACTCCCTGCTTCCTTCAGGAAAACCAGATTCAGTGTTTATGGAAGTAGGGATCCTGTACTGGGTCCAGAGACACAGATATAAAAGATACGTGTCCCTGCCAGGAAGCCACTTACTGTGGCTGCGTAGCGAAGAGAGCTTGGGGTGTGGGGTGTGGGGTGTGTCGGGCCTCAGGGCAGTCCTGAAGTGTTCTAACCATGGAGATGAGCTCTCTGGCCAGCCCTTGGTGGAAGGATCACATGCACTCAGAATTACCTTTGAACTCCCTATATCACTCAGTGTTCCCAAGTTCACACAAGAGAGACACGATTGAGGCAGTGATGGTGGAGGATGTTTGGAATAAACTCCGTTATCACAAATATTCTGAAAATAATGGAGGCTTAAACAAAAAAGTTTTTCTCCCGAATTCAATAGAGATAGTCTGGTAGAGGCAGGATTGGTCCGTTAACAACGTCAGAGACCTCAGCCCCTATCTGTAGTTCTGGAGAGTGTTCTTTCTCCATTTGCATGGTCATCCCGTGGACCCGGATGGCAGGTGGAGCCCCAGCCGGAAGAAGAGAAAGGTACATCCCCCTTTGCGTTGGGGATAATTCAGAGAAGTGTCACACAGCCCTGCGGTTTGCATCCTCCTGGCCAGTGTGGAGTTACATGGCCACTTCTTCCTGAAGGGGAAGCAAAGAAGTGAAGTCTTTATCCTGCCCTGTGCCCAGCTATTACTGAGGAGGAAGAAGAGGAACTAGTGAGGCCAGATGAGCAGCCCTGCTGCCCCCCTGTGGGACTGGACTGAGCCCTTGGTGTGGCCCGTGTGCAGCACCACCGTTGGCACTAAGATTCGGTGGAGCCAGAAGAGGCAGTCCGGTGAGGGTGCTGGGGAGATGGGCGGGAAGGTTCCTGAGATGACATTTGACGTGAAGAGTTACTCAGGCAAAGGAGGAGGCAGAAACCTAGGTTAGGGAGAGTCTGAAATCTTTGAGGAATGGCCAGGAGTAGAGTGCACAGGGGGCCCCGAGTGCCAGGCCGGGGAGTTAGGGCTTTATCTTAAAAATAGGGGTCCCTGAAGGGGTACAAGCTCAGATCTGCATTTGAGAAAGCTTGTCTAGCGGCCGGGAGGCTGGAGCGTCTGCAGCAGCCCCTTCAGGGTGGATGGAAGAAATTGACTTGCTGCTGTCACCCAGAGGCATCTTTGGTAGCTAAGACCGTGAGGAGGATTTCCCCTTTCCCATTTGGACTTTGTTCCTGTTTTATCCTTAGTTCATGATTAAGCACACTTGCCAAGAACAGCCACGTTTAGCTCATTTGCCTGACCATTGAAAAAGGAAATGCAATGAAAGACACCTTTCTTATTTGTGAGACACCAGTTAAGGTTCAGGGATGGCTCTGCCTTGGCCTGAAGGTGAAGGCCTTCCCTTTATCAGACCACCTGGTAAGCATAGCATTTCAACCTCAGCTGCAATTAGAATCATCTCAATTAGAATATGGATTCCTGGGCCCTTGGAGTTTTGAAAAGCCTCCCAGAGGATGAGAGCCGCTAAACACATTTCTCTTCCACACCGAACCTGTTCCCACTCTGGCAGTCCAGAGCTTGGGGAGGTAATAAGACAACACAAAAATATCTTTACTAAGATATTTTAGCACTTAGCAAAACGCACATGTTAAGGGACTCGCTTACTGCTGGTATTTTTTGCATTAGACCTAGGAAGAAGAGCCTCCTGTATTGCTAACCAACATATTCCTTTATAGGCTTCTTGCATATGAGCGAATTTGACTAAATAGAAGAGTGGGAGATTAACAGCCAAGGCCAATTTTTCCAACACCAGAACCACAGGACAGTGGAAGAGTGCGTGGGACCACCCTCAGACTGGTAGCATCCTGGGCTCTGGTTTGGGGGGCAGTGTAAGGAATGCACCATTTACGGGGACAGAGCTTCTATCTGTTACAGAGCAGCTGAGGGCTGGATGCAGAAAAAGCTGCCTCTCCAGGGAGTTCCGTGAATGTGGGTGCCCTCTGCCCACTTCACCAGTTCAAACGTAACATGAGAAAGCCATCCACCAGTGGGGTTGGGCCCTCGGACTTTCAGTGTTAGAGCTGAGGTTTCACAGTATTTCCTGACAACAGAAACAGGACCCTGGTCCGCGAAGGCCACTGGGACTCAGGTACCTGCTCGCTGCTGGTGGGGTGAATAGGGGTGCTTGGCTGACTCGATCAGTAGAGCGTGCGACTCTTAATCTGGTAGTGAGATCAAGCCCCACGTTGGGTGCAGAGATTACTTAAAAAAATGAATGAACTCAGTTTTCTTAAAAAAAAAAAAAAAGTTACTGAGCCAGCCCTTTGCAGGACAATCTGCCAGGTGAACAAGAAGTAGCAAACTGGCTCCCCCCCCCCCCCCCCCGATCCCCACAGACATGGTTCCTTTGAACTGCCCTGTATATATTAAAATGTGAATTAATTGCCAACTTTAAAAATCAGAAAGTTTCACATAAATCCAGATTTCTGGTTTCTCAAAAAGTCCCAAGATCTGGGATTTTTCAGTCCAGCAAGGAAACAATCCCCCTCCACGCCACCCCACCATGAGCCTAAATCTTTGAGTTTGCCAGGGTCCTCACCTGGCCCGCAGGCATCTGAATTTGCAGTGTCTCTCAAGTATTCTCTTGGAAAGGAGCTTCAAAAAGGTAGATGGCCCAGAGCCCGGGGGATCCAGGATCAGAAAACAAGATTGTTCACGGGCTTAATTATTTTGAATCCATGAACCATGGTAGAATGGACACTAAGGTTTACAAAATGTTAAGCAGTCCCTTAAACTATAATAAACTTGGGGGAGAAATAGGTCTGGACGATGATTGGGACAGTGACAGGGATTCGGGTTTCACCAGCCTCTTCCTGAAGCCAATTCTGGGACCCCAAAGCTGTTAGTTATTTACCTAACAACCAACTCTTGGAATTCATCACCAGTTCTCTTTTTTGGGTATCAAGGAGTGGGTTATAAGAGGTCCTGAATTCCTGAATGGCCTTCTTGCCCTCCACTCTAAATGGCCTCGAGTCCTGGTTCAAGGAAAGTGGCTGACATTTGCCCAGCTCTGACCAAGCTGGTCTGGCTTAAGACTGGAGCCAATAAGTCTGCCTGAGGTTATGGGGGAAGCATGTTTGAGGAGCCCTTGAACTTAGGGTGGCTGGTGGTAGAGTGATGGGAACTTCTTTCTTCTCTTACACACTTGAGTATTGTCACAATCTTTTAAAAACACATTTGAATGCCCTTTTAATTAACAAAAACAACAGGATCGTTTCCACGTAGGGGAGAAATGGGACTTACGGGGCCAGGGCTGCCTAGCCTGGAGGGTGGGGACTGGTGATCTCCGGCAGCATTTAAAAGGACTATATGGCTGGTCATATATGCGGGGAGCTCTCTACGAAGAAATCTCTAACACTGGCCCCTAGGTTAGAATTATCAGCCACATTAGCCTTAATAGACTTGCACTGTGGCTGCCCTACAATGTTGTGTTCGTAAATCAGTTTCGTCAGCAATGTTCCTAAGTCTTCAGACAGCTGTGCTGAGCAGAGAGGCCCATAGACATGGCAAGAGTCTGCCTTGCTTTGGCATTTAGATCTCTGGAAATGATGTGAGCTGTCAGATACAAGAAGCACACACCCTTCTAACATTGTTTCATTTGAAACCAGCAGCTGAACCCCTGTGTGCTTTGGGGCATAAATAATGAGAGGATGCTCTTGTTAGAGAGCTGAAACAGGGGCTCAGGGTGCATTTAATAAACGAGGCATTTACCCACCTTGGTCTCTGCCAAGTTTTTGGTTTTGTTTTCCTGGAATGGCAAGGGCATGACAGCTCATTTTTCCAAATTCAAATCTCTTCTAGGCACATAGTATAACCGGAGGGGAAAAAACCCACAGGGATCTCTGACACCCTGGTGTTGCTGTGTTCCAGGAAGGGGTGAGTGAGAGTTGACTGTGCTTGGAATGTGGAAAGAGGCAGAAGAGAGAAACGAGGGGGCCTTGGGCAAGCACAGATTCTGGACTTGCTCCCGTGGACTGGTGTTGCTAAGTGTGATACGTGGAGGAAAGTTTTATTTTCTAATGTTAATACCTATATATTTAGCATGTTTTGAAAACCTGAGTTGCTTTGGATGAGGTTAAAGCAGTTTCCTTTACAAATAAACTTTAGTAAGAAAAAGGAATGCATTTAAAGGGAAGTATTGAGTTGACAGCAGGTGCCAGGCGCCATATTGAGCGAGTGTTCTTATTCTCCTGGGCATCCAGCAAGTAGTACCGATATCTCCACTTAACCGTTGAGAAACCTCCTCAACGTACAGTACAGCCGGAAAGCTCTGGGATAGGAACTGACTCCGGGTAGGTCCGTCCTGTCCCAGGCCTGTTGTGTCCCCAGAAGCCGGGAGGCCGCGGCGCCTAACGTTGACTCTCGCCCAGAGATTCCTGGTTTCTCCACCGCCCACGTGCAGAGGGAGCCCGGCCCGCAGTGCGCGCCGCGGCCACCAGGTGGCGCCACGAGCCTGGGAAAGCCGCTCCGCGTCGGAGGCCGCGGGGTCTCCGGGCCGGCCTCGCAGGGCCCCTGGGCGGGGCTGGGGCATTGCGGGAGCGGCCCCAAGGGTGGGGGCGCTTTTTGCTCGTTGGAAAGGGACTCTGGGACTTAGTCCCCTGCTTCCCTTCCACCGCAGACGCTTAGCTGGGTGGGGATACAGAAAAGCCTGGGTGCATTCTCCAAAAGGAGTCTTCAACACAATTTTCAAGTAAATATGTCAACCTGAGGGTTGTTAAGATAAAAAGGAAAAGCCCTTCACAAGCCTGTGAACCCCTCCAACACTTCAAGAAACCTCCGGAGTCTGAGCACCTAGTGCGAGAGGAGGGTGAGGAGGAGTCTTGCTTCCCACCATTCCACCGTCCCCTTGGCTCCGCAACCCCAGGTTGACCCTAGGCCCTGGCTGTGGCCGTCACAGCTGAGCCTCCGTGGGCAGACCGGCCTGGGGGCCTCGCCCCGGGCTGCGTGCTCCCACCCCAGTGTAATCCTCCCCAAGTCTCCGCAGAGGCGAATATTCCCGCTTCGCAGGCAGGCCCCAGTGCAGCTAAGTGGTGGGTTTGGACCCAGGTGTCTCAGCAGCCAAAGGCATTCCACCACACCGCTTGTGAGTTAGCGATTTAGTGTCCGGTGTGATGAGTTAGGAGGGTTGGGAGAGCACGGCAGCAGGAAACTTCCATCTGGGGAGATCCAGGAAGGCTTTGACGGCCGGCTGGGGCTCCCGGAGCGGCACTGCAGGCGGAGGGACCCGCAGCCGCGCTGGCGTGAGGTATGTAGCACGCGGCGCGTTCTGGAACCCCGGGTTGCTCTGGGTGGCCGGATCGTGAAGGGTGCCGTGAAGGGTGCTGTATGCAGGGGCAGCATCTGCCGCCGGAGGGGTTCAGGGCCAGATCTTGAAAGGCCTTGGATGCCGTGCCAAGGAGCTGAGACTGCACCGAAGTGGAGAGCTGAGAGAGGGTTTTTTGTTTTATTTTGGTTTTGGCAGGAGAGTAAAGAGCTTGCCCTTTATAAAGATCGGCGGTTTGGGAAATCTTTTTAGCAAGCAGATAGCCTTTTGAAACTGAAATATCATATGGAGCACAGCCTTCAAAACCAGATCAAGGTGTAGCTGCTGACAGCCTCTGAGCAGGAGCGAGAGGCGTGGCACCGCTGGGGAAGGCGGCCAGTCACCCCAGAACGGGATACGCCAGGGAAACTTTAAGATCTCATCTTCCTTCCAAAGAAACTGAAGTCCAGAGAGGTGCTGTGATGCCCCAGGTCTCCTGCCTTCCAGTCCACCCCATTTCGTGCCCCCAGGACCCTACTCTAGGTGTGGCTGGCGAGCACCTTCAACTTCTGGTCTCGTAGAGGTCTGGGAAGAGCCAGAAGCCCGCAGGGTGAGCCCCCTGCCTCTTCTCCAGCCAAGGCCATCCTTTCTGCCTGGGTCGCTTTAAAAAATGCATACCAATGCCTGTGGAATCGGGCAAAGCAGCTTCGCAGACTTTGGAGTTCTTTGCCCTCAATTCCTCATTTTGTAGATGAAGATGGTGAATCCAGAGAGGTTGAGGGACTCTCCCTCGGGCTCCCAGCTAGGGGTGGCAGAGCTGGGCCTGGTGTCCAGGTGGAAATAGGAACTTGTTCTTTGAGCGAGGCCACAACCTGGGCCACTGGAGGGTGGGGGACAGCTCACAGCCTGGTGGACATGCATAGATGACACAGGCAGCTGGAGGGCTGGGGGAGGTAAGTGTGGGGTCCTGTGAGCGCTCATATGGCATTTTCTGTTTTAAGTTTACTTATTTTTGAGAGAGAGAGAGAGAGAGAGAGAGAGAGAGAGAGAATCCCAAGCAGGCTCCACACCATCAGCACAGAGCCAGATGTGGGGCTGGAATTCACAAGCTGTGAGATCATGACCTGATTCCAAGTCAGACACTTAACCAGCTGAGCCTCCCAGGTGCCCCTCGTATGGGATGTTCTTAATGCAAACCGAGCTAACAGTACCTTCATTTTTTTAAATCAGAATTTAACATGCCAGTTATTTTCCCTTTTTTTTCAACAATAAGACAGTGTAGCCGTCAAGACTCTTAGTTGTGATAAGAACCCAACTTAAATCAGCCTAGTCAAACAGGGGCCGTTTAAAGGCAGGCTCCTGGGGGAATTTCTGTGTCCAGGCTGAAGCTCTCTTTGGCCCCTGGGGTCTTTCTGTCCCCACAGACTGGCAGAGAAGTGAAGGAAGAGAGGACTCAGGTGAGAAAGTGCTACAATGGGACACTTAAGGGGAGGCTTACACACGTCTGCCTCCCTCCCTTGGTGGCAGGGACTGGGTCTGGTTTAACTGGCTCTGCAGCATCTAGAACACCCCTGACTCAGTGCCGAATGAGTGACCACCAGGATCTGTCCTCATCTAACCCGGAGTCTAGCAGCGGGGCCCTGGCGAGGATGAGTCCGTCTGGTACACGCACGGCTCCCTGCCTGTACACCACCATGTCCATCTCTGGGCCAGGGACTCAACAGAGATCTAGGGATCAGAGGAGCTGGAGGGGCATATGCCTTCCTAGAGGAAGTACGCAGAAGCAGGCAGGGGAGGAGCTCTCCCGCGGGGGGGGGGGGGGGGGGGGGGGCGGGGCGGGGGCCTGTATCCGTGGGCTGACCGCGATGCCTAGCAGAAGTGTTCGGGGCGTGCGACCCGGGGTGACGAAAGGCAAGGACTGTTCACACCTGCTGCTGTCTCTAGCAGAAGCTCAAGGCTCATTAGGTCCTGTCAAAGGTAGGGGAGGGGGGAGACTAAAAATGTTTTTTTGTTTGTTTGTTTTAGGATTAGGGATTTAGTTGTCTTGCTCAAGAGGAAACAGTAAGGTATGGGCAGGAATTGAATCCTTTTCTTTCCCCAAGGCCAAGATTTTATTCAGAAATAGATAATTTTATCAAGAGATTTTTATAGCATGTTCATGCAAAGGCAGAAGGCCTTATGTTTTTTATTCTTTATTTATTTGTTGGTTTTTTTTTTTAATACAATCATGAATGGAATTTAGTGATTCATCACTTACATAAAACACCCAGTGCTCATCCCAACAAGTGCCCTCCTTAATGCCCCTCGTCCCTTTAGGCCATCCCCCCCCACCTCCCCTCCAGCAAACTTCAGTTTGTTCTCTGTATTTAACAGTCTCTTATGGTTTTCCTCCCTCTCTGTTTTTTTTTCTTATTTTTCCTTCCCTTCCCCTATGTTTTGTTTCTTAAATTCCACATATGGGTGAAATCATATATTGTCTTTCTCTGACTTACTTATTTCAGTTAGCATAATACCCTCCAGTTCCATCCACGTAGTTGCAAATGGCAAGATTTCATTCTTTTTGATTTTGGAGTAATACTCCATTGTATATATAGACCACATCTTCTTTATCCATTCATCCCTCGATGGGCATTTGGGCTCTTTCCATACTTTGGCTATTGTTGAGAGTGCTGCTATAAACATGGGGGTGCATGTGCCCCTTCAAATCAGCATTTATCTTTTTGGATAAATACCTAGTAGTGCAATTGCTGGGTCATAGGGTAGTTCTATTTTTAACTTACGAGGAACCTCCATACTGTTTATCAGAGTGGCTGCACCAGTTTGCATTCCCACCAGCAGTGCAAAGGGTTCCCCCTTCTCCAAATCCTCACCAACATCTGTTGTTGCCTGAGTTGTTAATTTTAGCCATTCTGACATGTGTGAAGTGGTGTCTCAGGGTGGTTTTGGTTTGTATTTCCCTAATGATGAGTGATGTTGAGCATCTTTTCATGTGTCTGTTAGCCATCTGGATGTCTTCTTTGGAGAAGTGTCTATTCATGTCTTTTGCCCATTTCTTCACTGGATTATTTGTTTTGTGAGCATTGAATTTGCTCAGTTCCTTGTAGATTTTGGATACTAACCCTTTATCTGATACATCATTTGCAAATATCTTCTCCCATTCCATGAGTTGCCTTTCAGTTTTGCTGATTGTTTCCTTCGCTGTGCAGAAGCTTTCTATCTTGATGAGGTTCCAGTAGTTCATTTTTGCTTTTGTCTCGCTTGCCTCCTGAGACATGTCAAGTAAGGAGTTGCTGTGACCAAGATCAAAGAGGTTGTTGCCTGTTTTCTCCTCTAGGACTTTGATGACTTGGCAGAAATTGAATCTAAAGAGAGTCTTTACTTGACAGGATTTTCACTTTCAAAAGATGCTATTCAGAGCTTTATTCTTTTTTGTTTTAATGTTTACTTATTTATTTTGAGATAGAGAATACACATGCGTGCGGGAGAGGGAGAGAGAATCCCAAGCAGTCTCAGCACTGCCAGAGCAGAGCCTGGCACAGGGCTCGATCCCACAAACCTGAGATCATGATCGGACACTTAACCAACTGAACCACCCAGGTGCCCCAGATCTTTGTTCTTTTACTTAAAACAAGTTGTGGGAATTAATAAAAGTTCTCAATGAGGAAAAAATAAAATACTTGTAACATCTCAGCATGTCAGAGATTAGCAGCTCTTTGCTTTATCTTAGGAGAACAGAATGTAGCTGGAGGGAACTGCATTTGATAAAATATTGGCAAAAGTATTAAAAGAATACAATTGTAGTATCAACAATAATATAACCTATTAGCTTCTTCAGATTAGAATGCCCTAAATACCTGAAGTATTGCCATCTTTTATTGCAGATGATCTCAGTCTGCAGCCTAAGGTATACTTTTCTGCTTCTGAAATTTTTGGGGGGTATGACTGTGTCCTATTATTTCCTCTCCAAAATGAAGAGTTTTTAGAGTGAAATTATTATGCTAGAGTAGCATACATCTTTGATTTTTTCTATGGACCTCTTTCTATTTTTAATTTTTTAGTAGCATTCATCAGGTTATTGTCTTACCACAATGTAACTTCACATTTATTTGTGTGATTCTCTTAACTGACATCTGTCTCTACTATTAGACTTTTTATGTTCCACAAGGATACTTTTCTGCTGCTTTCCGTATCCTCAGAGCCTCAAAGAGTGTCTTGCATAGGATATATGCTCTATAAATTCTTATTGGATGAGTGAAAGGGCCTATGAGGGATTTTTAAGCTAGGCTAGATCAGTACCCATTTCACAGCATCCCTGACTGCATTATTTTCTAAATGTTCAGAAAGCATTGTAGAAAGGAAGGATGGAAGGAAGGAGAGAGAAAGAGAGGAAGGAGAGAGAGAGAGAAGAGGAAGGAAGGAAGGAAAAAGAAAGCATTGTAAAGAGAGAGAGAAAAGAGAGAAGAGGAAGGAAGGAAGAAAGGAAGGAAGGAAGGAAGGAAGGAAGGAAGGAAGGAAGGAAGGGGAAAAAAAAGCACTGTAATGGCTGGAATTGTCATCTAGCAATCTATAGCTTTTAAATGATACTATTTCCCATTTTGAAAATCTTTCTTTGATTTACTTAAATGTATTCCTAGCTAAAACCACTAGATACCTTGACTTCTTGTCTAATTTTCTCAACTTTTTTCCTTGAAGAAAACAACATATATTAGACACTTTTGCCTTTATTTGCAGATGAAGAGATTGGGGTGACGTAAGTTTATATTGAGATAAAATTGATAACAACATTAGTTTCAGGTGTACTTAATAATGCTTTCGTATTTGTATGTGTTACACAATGATCACCAAGATGTCTATCTGTTTAAAATCTGTCACCATAGGTAGTTAGAGATTTTTCCCTTGTGATGAGAACTTTTAAGATCTACTGTTAGCAACTTTCAATATTTTAACTTTGTATACAATACAGGATGAACTATAGTCGCCATCCTGCACATACATCCTCATGAATGGTTTATTTTACAACCGTACCTTTGGTCCCATTTCACCTACTCTCTGCCTCTGGCAGTCACCACTCTCTTCTCAGTATCCACAAGCCTGAGGTTTCTTTGTTTCTTTTCGTTTTTGAGGTTTTGGCTTGTTTAAATAAAAAATTTTTAATGTTTATTTATTTTGAGAGAGAGAGGGAAAGCAGAGCAGGGGAGGGGCAGAGAGAGAGAGGACCCCTAGCAGGCTCCACCCTGTCAGAGTGGAGCCCGACTCAGGGCTTGATCCCATGAACTGTGAGATCATGACCTGGGCCAAAATCAAGAGTTGGACACTTAACGGACTGAGCCACCCAGGCGCCCCATCATTTTGTTTTTTTAGATTCCACCTATAAGTGAGATCTTATGGGTCTTTCTTTGTGTGACTTACTCACTTAGCATAATGTCTTCAAGGTCTATCCATGTGGTTGCAACTGGCAAGATTTCCTTCTTTTTTTATGGTTGAGTACCATTCCCTTGTGTACGTACATTTTCTTTATCCTCTCATTTATTGACGGACAGTCTGGTTGCTTCCATGCCTTGGCTGTTGTAAATAATGCTGTAGTGCACATGGAGGTGCAGGTATCTTGTCAAGTTAATGTTTTCATTTTCTTTGGATAAGTACCCAGAACTGGAATTCTTGGATCATATAGTTGCATTTAAAAAATTTTTTTGATTATTTATTTATTTATTTAGAGAGAGAGACAGAGTGTGAGCAGAGGAGGGGTTGAGAAAGAGGGAGACACAGAATCCGAAGCCTCCAGGCTCTGAGCTGTCTGCACAGAGCCGATGTGAGGCTCACACTCATGAATGGTGAGATCATGACCTGAGCCTAAGTCAGATGCTTAACTGACTGAGCCACCCAGGTACCCCTCGTAGTTGTATTTTTAATTTTTGAGAAACCTCCATACTGTTTTCCATAGTGACTCTCCCAGTTTACATTCCCACCAGCAATGCAGGAGAGTTCCCTTTGTTCCATATCATCACCAACACTTACTGTTCTTGTCTTTTTTTTTTTTTTTTTTTTTTTTTTGAGAGAGAGAGCAAATGTGTGCATGAACAGGGGAGGGGCAGAGAAACAGAGGGACAGAGAGAGAATCTTAAGCAGGCTCTGTGTTCAGCGTGGAGCCTGACGTGGGGCTTAATCCCATGATCAAGGTCAGGATCGTGACCTGAGCTGAAATCAAGAGTCAGACACTTAACCAAATGAGTCACCCAGGTGCCCCCTTTTTTGTTAGTAGCCATTCTAACAGGTATGAGGTGATAGTTCATTGTAATTTTGATTTGCATTTCCCTGATGGTTAGTGATGTTGAGCACCTCTTTGTGGATCTGTTCACCATCTGAATGTCTTCCTTGGAAAGATATCTATTTGGATCATCTTCCCACTTTAAAGTTAGATTGTTTGTTTTCTTGCTACTGAGTTGAATGAGTTCTTTTTTTTTTTTTTTAATTTTTTTTTTCAACGTTTATTTATTTTTGGGACAGAGAGAGACAGAGCATGAACGGGGGAGGGGCAGAGAGAGAGGGAGGCACAGAATCGGAAACAGGCTCCAGGCTCCGAGCCATCAGCCCAGAGCCTGACGCGGGGCTCGAACTCATGGACCGCGAGATGGTGACCTGGCTGAAGTTGGACGCTTAACCGACTGCGCCTCCCAGGCACCCCCCTTTTTTTTTTTTTAATATATGAAATTTATTGTCAAATTGGTTTCCATACCGAATGAGTTCTTGATATACTGTGGATGTTAACTTCTCATCAGATATATGATTTGCAAACATCTTCTCCCAGTTGGTAGGATGCCTTTTAATTTTGCTGATTGTTTCCTTTGCTGTGCAGAAACTTTTTCATTTGATGTACTCCCACTTTTATTTGCTTTTATTGCCTTTGCTTTTGGTGTCAGATCCACAAAGTCCTCTTCTAGACCTCTATCAAGGAGATGATTACCTTTGTTTTCTGCTTAGGAGTTTTCTGGTGTTAGGTCTTATGTTCAAGACTTTATCCATTTTGAGTTTATTTTTGTGTATGCTGTAATATAGTGGTCCAGTTTCGTTCTTTTGCATGTTGCTGTCCAGTTTCCCCAGCACCATTTCTTGAAGAGACTATCCTTCCCCCATTGTATGTTCTTGGCTCTTTGTCATAAATGAATTGACAGTCTCTACATGAATCTATTTCTGGGCTCTCTATTCTGTTCTATTGACCTATGTGTCTGTTTTTATGCCAATACCATAGTGTTTTGATTTCTATAGTTGGTAATGTAGTTTGAAATCAGAAAGTGTAATGCCACCAGCTTTACTTTTTTTTCTCAAGATTGCTTTGGCAATTCAGGGTCTTCTGCAGTTCCATACAAATTTTAGGATTGTGTGGTCTATTTTTGTGAAAAATGCTGTTCGAAACTTGATGGGGATTGCATTGAATCTGTACATTGCTTTGGGTAGAAGGGACATTCCAATGATATTTGTTCTTCCAGTCTGTAACCACAGAATATGTTTCAGTTATTTGTGTCTTTCACTTTCGTGATTAAATTTATTTCTAGGTATTTTATTCTTTTGATGTAATTATAAATGAGATTTTTTTCTTAATTTCTCTTCCTGATATTTCATTATCACTGAATAGAAATGCAACAGGTTGTTTTTTTTGTATATCGATTTCGAATCCTGCAACTTTTACTGAATTGTTGATTCTGACAATTTTTCGGTGAAGTCTTTGGAGTTCTTACATATAATATCATGTCATCTGCAAATAGTGACAGTTTTACTTCTTTAATTTCTGCTATAGATGCCTTTTATTTTTCTTGCCTAATTGCTTTAGATAAAACTTCTGTTTGGTACCTTCTGTTTTCTCCCTCTTTATTGAAGTTCTTGCTGTGCTCCTCTATTCTCCCAGGTTCAGTGAGCTTCTTTATTATTTTGAACTCTTCATCAGGTGTACCACTTGTCTCTGTTTAATTAAGAATTTTTTTTCTGAGGATTTATCTTGTTCTGTCATTTGGAATGTAGTCCTCGTTTTCTTCATTTTCCTTGACATGCTATGTTCGTTTCTGTGCACTGGATAAGATAGCCACCTCTCCAGTTTTGGAGGCGTGGTCTCGAGTAGGAGATGAGCCTCATTCAACTCTGCCCGAGCTCTTCACTGTCTCTCAAACCTTTGTAATTTTCCAAATAATCTATTTCATTTTTCATGGCTCCTAGTAGGTAATGGTGTGCCAGGACATCCGTGCACACAGAGGGGAGGATCTCATTTAGCACTTAGATTCAGGCTGATCGGAAGCCAGGCCCTGAAGCAGCTGCCATTAAAATATACAAATATTTTGGGGCGCCTGGGTGGCTCAGTCGGTTAAGCGTCCGACTTCGGCTCAGGTCATGATCTCACGTTCCGTGAGTTCGAGCCCCGCGTTGGGCTCTGTGCTGACAGCTCAGAGCCTGGAGCCTGTTTCGGATTCTGTGTCTCCCTCTCTCTCTGCCCCTCCCCCGTTCATGCTCTGTCTCTCTCTGTCTCAAAAATAAATAAACGTTAAAAAAAATTAAAAAAAAATACAAATATTTACAGTCGTGTAGGACTACAGGCATGAGTCCCTCTGGCCACCAGTACCAGATGATCCAGAGGCACCAGCCACTGAAATCAGGGCACCAGACAAGCGTGTACTTCTTTTCTGGGACGTCCGTGAAGAGGATTACAGTCAGCCCTTCAATGTGTGTTTAATTAGAAGACTGCCCCTCAGACTGCCGCTCTGGTCATAGACCAATCAGCCTCTTTAACAGAAAGATTGGGTTCCTGGGTCTGTTGCCTCTTGTTGTGCCCTGGTGGTGGCAGCCACTTAAGAGCCCTTTCCCTGTTGGTTATCACCCTGTAGGACCCACGAGTACAAGCCCCACTGGCCCCCAGGGCCTGGTGATTTACAGGTATCCCCTAGAAGCAGCTGCAACAATTGGGGTGCCAGAGAAGGGTATAAGCTCCTTTTTGGGAGGTACCCATAAGCTGGAGTAAGGCGGAGGGCGAGCACAGGATTCCACCCACCAGCCCCCATTCCCTGAGAGCCCTTCCGAAGGCTTCTCCACATATGCCAGACCTGAAGCCTGTGCTCAGATGGAAGCTCCTGGAAAAGCAAACAGGCCTCTTTCACAGAAGGACTTGGAGCGTGTTTCAGTTCACTGTCTGTGCAGTGCCCTGAGGGTGGTAGCCTGCCAAGAACCTTCTCTCCAAATATAGTCCTGTGGGGCCCAGGAGCACAGACCTGCTGGCCACCAAAGCCAGGTAATCAAGTGTTCTCCCCTGGGCAGCGGCCACAAAAACCAGGTCACCAGATGAGTGTGAACTCCCCTCCAGGAGACAGAGGCAGTTGGGAGTATGACAGAGGGAGAGCACCCTGACACTCACCCTCCCACCCTTCCGTATACATCAGTCCTTAGATGAATACTTAACTGGAAGCCTATCCCACAGCCTGTAGCCCTGATGATGAGCTAATGGCCTATTTCACAGAAAGACTGGGGCGGGGGGCACTAGGGTGGCTCACTCAGTTGAGCGTCTGACTTCAGCTCAGGTCATGATCTTGCAGCCCGTGAGTTCGAGCCCCACGTCAGGGTCTGTGCTGACAGCTCAGAGCCTGGAGCCTGCTTCAGATTCTATGTCTCCCTCTCTCTCTGCTCCTCCCTCACTTGCACTCTGTCTCTGCCTCTCAAAAATAAAGAAATGCAAAAAAAAAAAAAAAAAAGACTGGGATCCTGGGACTGTTGCCTCTTGCTGTGTGTCCTCAGGGTGACAGCCATTGAAGAGCTCTTTCTCCATTGGTTACAGTCCTGTGGGACCCTTGAACATAAGTCCTGCTGGCCACCAGAGTCAGGTGGTCCAGAGGTATCCCCTGGGGAGCAACTGCAAAAATCAGGGCTCGGGGAGGATGCAAGCTCGTTTACATGGGATAGCGGTGAGCTGGAATGAGTGGGAGAGAGCATGAAAATGGTGCCTACTAATGGAACAAGGAAAGAGAGTGCAGTGGTGGTGCCCCCCAGCCTCCATCCTGGAGAGTTCCCCAGAGACCCCTAGATCAGGGATTAAATTAGTTGCCTGCACCTCAGGCAGATACTTGAAGATAAACAGATAAACCTCTTTCACATAAAGTCAGGGCCCCTCTCCCTCAGCTGCTTCTGCCCTGGGCCCCGGGGCGAGTGAGTCTGAGGAGGCAAACCCTTTAAGAGCTGTCTCTCAGATCACCGTAGGTCCCATGGGAGGGTCTCATGTGGGTCTCAAGGATGCAAGCCCCATTGGCGTTCCAAAGCTAGATGCTTTGGGGACTCGTCTTTCAGGTGCAGGTTTGAAAAACTGGGATCTCCATTGTCACGTTAAAAACGCTTCGCTCCTCAGGGAGAAGGCCTGGGGTTTGAATCCCTTCCTGATTGTATGCCGTCGTGCCAGGGATGGGGTTTATGGTGAGACTGTGTCTCAGCCTCTCCTACCAGCTTTGAGGTGAGGAGTGTTTCTGTTTGCCTGACAGTTGCCCAGCCAGTTTTGAGTATTCTTCAGAGGCAGTTGTTCCATATGTAGCTGTAGGTTTGGTGTGTCTGTGGGAGGAGGTGAGTTCAGGATGCTCCTGTGTCACCATCTGGAACAGGAACCTTCGTGATGGTTTTACTGGATGTCACTGGATGGCTTTTATTTCTTTCGCTTGCCAGGTGGCTCTAGCTAGGTCTTCCAGTGCTGTGTTGAATAAAAGCGGTGAGAGTGAGTAGCCTCGTCTTGATCCCGACCGATATTAGAGAAAAAAACATTCAGCTTTTCATAAACAATATATTTTTGGGTTGAGGGCTTGGTGTTTTGGGTTGTTTTTTTTTTTTTTTTTGAAGTTTTATACCTTTATTTGACAATCAGCGATTAGTTCTCATCCACATGAACTGTCTGTAGATTTGTGAAAGTGGTGACAGGTGTATCAGTAACCAGCGCTTAGCGCTTGTTTGGTGAATCTTCATCCTCATTACGTCTTCCGGACAACCACACACGGAAATGGTACGGAACATTCCTTATTCCTTTGGCCCAGGCAGTTCTGTTGAGCCTGGAGTCAATGTACACATCTGGAGTTCCTCTGTCCTTCATGGTAAATTTCCAGATCTCTTTGAGTGCCCGAGGGGCATGCTTCTTGAAACCCACTCCATGCATGCGATTGTCAATGTTCTCTGGTCACTGCCTCAGTGATGGCAGAACAGCCGTTCTTCTTCTCCCCACCCTTCCTTGAGGGAGCCATCCTGCCAGGCCCTGGCCCGAAAGGAAGAACAATGTTTGTTTTGTTTTCAACATGTGTGTATGTATGTATGTAGGTAGGTAGGTAGGTAGGTAGGTAGGTAAGTAATCTCTACACCCAACGTGGGACTTGAACTCACAACCCCAAGATCAACAGTCCCATGCTCTAGGGCACCTGGGTGGCTCAGTTGGTTGAGTGTCCAACTCTTGATTTTGGCTCAGGCCATGATCTTACTATTCATGAGACCGAGCCCCGCCTCAGGCTGCATGCAGACTTTGCAGAGCCTGCTTGGGATTCTCTGTCTCCCTCTCTCTCTGCCCCTTTCCCAGGCTCATGTGCTTGTGCACGTGCACTCTCTCTCTCTCTCAAAAAAAAAAAGAGTCCCGTGCTCTAATGACTGAGCCAGGCACCCCAGAAGAATGTTGTTTTAAACTGGAATTTGAGGGGCGCCTGGGTGGCGCAGTCGGTTAAGCGTCCGACTTCAGCCAGGTCACGATCTCGCGGTCCGTGAGTTCGAGCCCCGCGTCGGGCTCTGGGCTGATGGCTCAGAGCCTGGAGCCTGTTTCCGATTCTGTGTCTCCCTCTCTCTCTGCCCCTCCCCTGTTCATGCTCTGTCTCTCTCTGTCCCCAAAATAAATAAACGTTGAAAAAAAAAAATTTAAACTGGAATTTGATATTCACAGGATAAAGAAATAGGGCTTTCCCTCCGCATTTTACAGATTCCATTCAGAACTGGAGCGCACTGCCTGTATTTTTACTCAAGTGGGTCTTGGATCCCCAGTGGTAGAGCAAAACCTTTCAAATACCCCAGTATAATACAACTGCTTTTCTGGTAAGATCATTAAGTATGTAGGGGCACATGGGTGGCTCAGTTGGTTAAGCGTCTGACTCTTGGTTTTGGCTCAGGTCATGATCTCATGGTTCATGAGTTTGAGCCCCTCATCAGGCTCTGTGCTGACACTGTGGAACCTGCTTGGGATTTTTCTCTACCTCTCTCTCTGTCCCTCCCTGGCTTGCCTGCCTCTCTCTCTCTCTCACTGTCTCTCAAAAAATAAACATTAAAAAAAAACTTTTTTAAAGATAATTAAGTATCTCACCAAATAACTTTATAAATCTGAAAAAGGTTATGTCAAACTCTGTGGAAGTCCAATGTAATTTTTCTTAGATATTCCACTGTAAATTAATTGAAGACTTTGCCCTGCTATTATTTTTGTCACTTGAAAGGTTGGTGAATAGTGTGTTGGGGATTTTAAAGTCTCTTGAGTACAAAACTATAAGAAAATGGTAAATTTTTTTCTCCGGCTTTATGAAAGTATTTCTGACAAATAAAATTGTACATATTTCAAGTGTACCTCTGGCGACTGGATATACGTATACTTTGTGATGTGATTACCACTGTCATGTTACTTAACGTTCATTACCTCATAGGGTTAATTTTATTTTTTGTAGTAAGAGCGCTTAAGATCTGTTCTCTTAGCAGGGGCGCCTGGGTGACTCTTGGTTTCAGCTCAGGTCATGATCTCACAGTCGTGAGATGGAGTCCTGTGGAAGATTCTCTCTCTCTCCCTCTGCCTCTCACCTCCCTGTCAAATAATAGTAATAATAATAATAATAACAATAATAATAAAAGATCTATTAGCACATTTCAAGTTTACAATACAGTTATTAACTGTAGTTACTATACTGTACGTTAGATCCTCAGTACTTATGCAGCTTATAGCTGAAGCCTTGTGCCCTTTGACAAACACCTCTCCATCTCCCCCCCACCCCCACCCCAGTCCCAGTAACTATGCTATGCTCTCTGTTTACATGAGATCAACTTTTTTGTTTTTAGACTCTACATATAAGTAAGATCATACAGTATTTGCTTTTCAACCATATCGTCTGCAAATAAAAATTTATTTTACTTCTTCCTTTTTACTTTGCACTCCTCTTATTTATTGTTCTTGCTAATTGTTCTGGCTAGGACTTCCAGTACCATATGGAATAAAAGTGGCAAGAGGGGCCATCCGTGTCTTGTTCCTAGAGGAAAAGCTTTCACCTTGAATATGATGTTGGTTGTGGACTTGTCACTTATGACCTTTATTATGCTGAGGTACATTCCTTCTATACCTAATTTGTTGGGAACTTTTATCATAAAAGAATGTTGGATTTTGTCAAATGCTTTTTCTGCATCTATTGAGATGATCCCGATTTTTATCTTCTATTAATGTGGTGCACCAGTTTAAAGATAAAAACCAACTTTCTTCAGTCTTCCATTTCCTTCCATTTTAATTATTCTTCATTTTAGCTTTCAAATATACACAAATATATACAAATAAATACTGGCCTGTACTCCACTTCCTGACTCTCTTCTCCACTTATCTTTGCCACCCTCTATAAAATTATCACCAAGGTTGCCAGTGGGTTTGCTACTAAATCCTACCTTGTGATGCTTGTCTCACTGAGTATTGGAAAATATTATACGTATCAACTCTTTTATTTTTTTTCAACTTATTTTTTTGTAGCCAGGAGTTTGTACTTTTGAAGCCCCTTCACACCCATTTTGTCCACCCTCCAACTCCTTGTCTCTGGCAGCCACCAATCTCTTCTCTGGGTCTATAAGCTTGGGGTTTTGTTTGTTTCTTTGTTTCTGTTTTTGTTGTGTCAGATTTCACATATAAGTGAGATTGCATAGTATTTGTCTTTATCTTACTTATTTTAGCATTTAGGTCTATCCATCCATGTTGTTGCAAATGGCAACATTTTCTCTTTTTTATGGCTGAATAACATACCACTGTGTGTTGTGTATATGTCTGTGTTTGGGTGTGTATGGGTGTGTGTGTGTGTATACTTTCTTTATCCATTCATCCAGTGATGCACACTTACGTTGCATCCATGTCTTGGATATTGTAAATAATGTTGCAGTGTATATGGAGGTACATACATCTTTTTGGAGTTGCTGTTTTTCTTTTGTTTAGAAAAATACCCAGAAGTGAAATTTCTGGATCATATGGTAGTTGAATTTTTAATTTTTTGAGGAATCCCCATACTATTTTCCATAATGGCCACTCCAATTTACATTCTTTTTTTTTTAAATTTTTAATGTTTATTTTTGAGACAGAGAGAGACAGAGTATGAGCAGGGGAGGGGCAGGGAGAGAGGAAGACACAGAATCCAAAGCAGGCTCCAGGTTCTGAGCTGTCAGCACAGAGCCCGACGTGGGGCTCAAACCCATGAGCTGTGAGATCATGACCCGAGCTGAAGTTGGATGCTCGACCAACTGAGCCACCCAGGTGCCCCTCCAATTTACATTTGTTTTAAAAGTTTATTTACTTATTTTTGAGAGAGAAGGAGAGAGAGAGTGGGGAAGGGGCAGAGAGAGAGGGAGAGAGATCCCAAGCAGGCTCCACACTGTCTGCGCAGAGCCCAATGCAGGGCTCAAACTCACAAACTGAGATCATGACCTGAGCTGAAATCAGAGTCAGACACTTAACTGATTGAACTACCCAGATGCCCCCCAATACACATTCTCATCAAAAGTGTACAAACGTTCCTTTTTCTCCATATCCACACCAGTACTTGTCATTTCTTGTCTCTTTGATAATAGCTGTTCTAACAGGTGTGAGGTGACATCTTACTGTGGTTTTGATTTGCATTTCCCTGATGATGAGTGGTGTTGAGTATCATTTCATGTATCATGTATCTGTGTGTCTTCTTTGGAGAAATTTCTGTTCATGTCTTTTGTCCATTTTTAATTGGATTATTTGCATTTTTGGTGTTGAGTTCTGTAAATTCTTAATTTTTTTTAGTTTGTTTATTTGGCGAGAGAGAGAGAGCGCGAGAGAGCAGGAGAGGGGCAGTGAGAGGGGGAGAGAGAGAGAATCCCAAGCAGGATCTGCAGAGCCCTATGCAGGGCTCAGACTCATGAACCAGGAGATCGTGAATTGAGCCATTGTTTATTTGGAAAGAGAGAGAGACAGGGAGGAAGGGAGGGAAGGAAGGGGGGAGAGAGAGAGAGAGGGAGAGAGAGAGAGAGAGAGAGAGAGAGAGAGAGAGAGAGAGAGAGAGAATCCCAAGCACGATCCGAGAGCCCAGTGCAGGGCACGAACTCACGAAGCGGGAGATCACGAACTGAGCCAAAATCAAGAGTCAGATGCTTAACCAACCTAGCTACCCAGCTGTGTAGATTCTTTATATTTTTTGGATACTAACCCCATATTGGATATATCATTTACAAATATCTTCTCCCATTCAGTAGGTTATCTTTTTGTTTTGTTGATTGTTTCCTTCACTGTACAGAAGCTTTCTGTTTTGATGTAGTCCCAGTAGTTTATTTTTCATTTTATTTCCCTTGCCTTAGGAGACCTATCTAGGAAAGTGTTGCTGTGAAATGCCTTTTAATTTTGTTGATGATTTCCTTTGCTGTCCAGAACTTCTTCATTTGATTTAGTCCCACTTGTCTATGTTTGCTTTTCCTTCTTTTGCTTTTGGTATCAGATCCATGAATGCCCACCAAGACCAATGTCAAAGAGCATATGCCTATGCTTTTTTCCAAGATTTTTATGGTCTTACATCTAAGACTTTCGTCCATTTTGAGTTAATTTTTGTACATGCTGTAACACAGTGGTCCAGGTTCATTCTTTTGTATGTGTCTGTCCATTTTTCGTAGCAACACTTATAGAAGAGGGGCGCCTGGGTGGCTCAGTCAGTTGAGCGTCTTCAGCTCATGTCATGATCTCACGGTCCATGGGTTCGAGCACCACATCAGGTTCTGTGCTGACAGCTCAGAACCTGGAGCCTGCTTCAGATTCTGTGTATCCCTCTCTCTCTCTGCCCCTCCCCTGTTCATGCTCTGTCTCTGTCTCAAAAATAAATAAACATTAAAAAAATACACTTATAGAAGAGACTGTCTTTTCCCCATTGTATATTCTTGGCTCTTTGTCATAAATGAATTGACCATCTGTGTGTGGGTTTATTTCTGGGCTCTCTATTGTGTTCCATTGATCTGTGTGTCTGATTTTATACCAGTACCATACTGTTTTGATTACTATAGATTTGAAATGGAGTTTGAAATCAGGGAACTTGATGTCTCTAGCCTTTACTTTTTCTCAAGGTTACTTTAGCTATTCACAATATTTTATGGTTCCATACACATTTTAGGATTTTTTTTTTTCAGTGAAAAATGCTGTTGGTATTTTGATAGGGATTGCATTGAATCTATAGATTGCTTTGGGTTATATGGACATTTTAACAATATTCTTCCAATCCATGAGCATGGTATATCTTTCCATTTATTTGTGTCATCTTCAGTTTCATTCACAAATGAACATCATAGTTTTCTGAGTACAGGATTTTCACCTCCTTGGTTAAGTTTATTCTAAGGTATTCTTTTTGATGTAATTGTAAATGGAATTGTTTTCTTAATTTCTCTTTCTGGCAGTTCATTATTACTGAATAGAAATGCAACAGGTTTTTTTGTATATTAATTTTGAATCGTGCTACTTTGCTGGTTGACTAGTTCTGACAATTTATTGGTGAAGTCTTTAAGGTTTTTTTTAATTTTTTTTTAATGTTTATTTATTTTTGACAGAGAGACAGAGCATGAGTGGGGGAGGGACAGAGAGAGAGGGAGACACAGAATCCGAAGCAGGCTCCAGGCTCTGAGCTGTCAACACAGAGCCCGACACAGGGCTCAAACTCACAGACCGCGAGATCATGACCTGAGCTGAAGTCGGACACTTAACTGACTGAGCCACCCAGGCGTCCCTGGTTTTTAAATATAATATGTCATCTGCAAATAGTGACAGTTTTACTTCCTTACTGATATAGATGTCTTTTATTTTTCTTGCCTAATTGCTCTAATACTATCTTGGATAAAGTGGTGAGGAAAAGCTTTCAGGTTTTCACTGTTGATTGTTCACTGTAGGCTTTTCATATATGGCCTTTATTATGTTGAGGTACATTCTCTCTATGCCCACTTTGTTGATTTTTTTTTTAATCATACATGGATGTTGAATTTTGTCAAATATTTTTTCTATAAGTGATTTTATGATTTTTATCCTAAATTTTATTAATGTGGTGTATCACATTGATTTTTAGATGTTGAACCATCCTTACATCTTACATCCCTGGAATAAATCCCACTTGATCATGGTGTATGATCCTTTAATGACTGAATTAGGTTTGCTAATATTTTGTTGAGAATTTCTGCATCTATCTTTATCAGGGATACTGGTCTGTACTTTTCTTGTGTTGTCCTTCTTTGGTTTTGGTATTAGGGTATTGTTAGCCTTGTAAAATGAGTTCAGAATTGTTGCTTAATGTCAGGTAGAATTTACCAGTGAAGCCATCCATTCCTGGAATTTTGTTTGTTGGGAGACTTTGATTACCCCTTACTAGTAATTGGTCTGTTCAGATATTCTATTTCTTCATGATTCAGTAGTTTTGATAGGTTGTAAGTTTCTAGGATTTATCCATTTCTTCTGGTTGTCAAATTTGTTGGCATGTAATTGTTTCTGGTAGGTTCTTATTATTCTTAGTATATCTGTTACCAGTGGTTTTGTCTCTTATATCTCATTTTATTTGAATCTTCTTTTTTTTTTTTTCTTAATGATTTCAGTTACAGGTTTTTCAGTTTTGTCTTTTCAAAGGAGTACCTGGGTGGCTCAGTTGGTTAAGCAACTGACTCTTGATTTTGGCTCAGGTCATTATCTCATGGTTTGTGAATTTGAGCCCTGTGTTGGGTTCTGCGCTGACAGTGCAGAGCCTGCTTGGGATTCTATCTCTCCCTCTTTCTCTGCCCTTCCCCAGCTTATGCTTGCACTTGCTCTCTTTCTCTCAAAATAAATAAATAAATATTAAAAATTAAAAAATAACCAGCTCTTAGTTTCATTATTTTCTATTGACCTTTTAGTCTTTATTTCTTTTATTCCCACTCTGATTTTTGTTATTTCCTTCCTTCTGCTAACTTTTTTTTTTCTTTTTCTAGTTCCTGTGGTGTAAAGTTAGGTTGTTTACTTCATTTATTACTATGAACTTTCCTCTTGGAACTGCTTTTGCTGCATGCCCTAAGTCTTGGTATGCTGTATGTACATTTTCATTAGTCTTGAGGTATTTTTTATTTCTCTTTGACCCATAGGTTGTTCAGTAACATGGTGTTTAATTTTCACATATTTATGAATTTTCCAGTTTTTTTCTTGTAATTCTAGTTTTGTGCTATTTTAGTTGGTAAAGATGCTTATGACTTCAGTCTTCTTAAATATATTAATGCTTGTCATGCGGCCTAATAAATGATCTATTCTGGAGAATGTTGCATGTGCACTTGAGAAGAATGTATATTCTGTTTCTTTTGGATGGAATGTTTTGTATATATCAGTTAATTTATTCCGGCCTAATGTGTCATTTAAGGCTGATGTTTCCTTATTGATTTTTGCCTGGATGATCTATCCATTGATGAAAGTATGGCATTAAAGTCTCCTATGATTATTGTATTCCTGTTTTTCCCTTTAGATTTGTTAATATTTGCTTTATATGTTTAGTTGCTTTTATGTTGGGTGCATAGGTATTTAAAATGTTCTGTCCTCTTGTTGGAGTGATCTCTTATTACAGTCTTTGTTTTAATTTCTATTTTTGTCTAAGTAGAGCTACCCATTTTGGGGTGCCTGTGTGGCTCATTTGATTAAGTGACTCTTAATTTCAGCTCAGGTCATGATCTCACAGTTTGTGAGTTCAAGCCCTGCATCAGGCTTTGCTCTGACAGAAAATCCCTGCTTGAGATTCTCTCTACCCCTCTCCTCTCTCTCCCCAACTCCTCTCCCCCCGTCCCCCCCCCCCCCACTGGCGCACTCACTCTCACATGCGTGTGCTCTCTCTCTCAAAATAAATAAGTAGAGCTACCCATTTTATTTCTGGTTTCCACTTGCATGGAATATCTTTTTCATTTTCACTTTTAGGCTGTGTGTGTCATAAATGACATGAGTCTCTTTTAGGTAGCATTTAGGTAAGTCTTGTTATTTATCCATTCAGGTACTCTATGTCTTTTGATTGGATAATTTAGTCCATTTCCATTTAAAGTAATTATTTAAATGTATGTACTTATTGCCATTTTGTTCATTGTTTTCGGGCTGTTTTGTTGTTCAGTTCCTTTCTTCTTGCTCTTTTCCTTTGTGATTTGATTTTCTGTAGTGTTATGATTCCTTTATATTTTGTGTATCTGCTATACATTTTTGCTTTGTGGTTACCATTAGGCAAGCTCAATTTCTTATAAAGCTTTTTACTAATAACTTTGTATGTGTGTGTATATATACATATATAGAGAATACATATTCTATATTTCTGGGAAGGAAGCTCACAGGCATAAAATTTTAAAATATTCTTAGTGATGAAGTTAAAATTGTCAAACACAAACATTAATAAATTTTGTTACATTAATTCAGCAACCACCATGGTGTTAATATTCACAGTGGCTTGAACATAAAAAATCTTGGGATCCAAACAGCATCTTTAAAGTGAAGGAAAAAAGACAGAACTCTGGAAACAGACACCAGTAAATTTGCAACCCACAGTAGTCATGTGCCTTAGATGTGCAAGTCACTGGATATGCAAACTTCCAAAATAGCTGCAGGTATTAGAACAGAGAAGAAGTCATTTATGGAAACTGCTGTATGTCATTGGTGAGAGGCAGGGTTCATGCTAGGTAGTTATGCACAGGTGTGAATTAAAATATAGAAATATGTCCACGTTGGTTGATAAATGGCTGCTTCCTAAAATCTCCTGAGCTCCTCATCCCAACTGTTCTCATCCCTTCTTCAGGGTTTACCACAGTCACTCTGAGATAGGGGCCTCTTGACCCTCTCCTGCACTGTGGCCAGTATTTGTTCTGACTTGGCAGAACCCATGCCATATCTTCTGGAGAAACTTGTGAACCCACTTCTGGTGCCAGGTGCCTACACAGCAGGTGCTTTTATTATAAACAGTTTAGAGATAAAGAAGGTAAGCCTAGAGAGGTTATTGGCTTATCTAAAGTCACACAATTATTAAGAAAGGTGGGATGCAGAGACCCGTGGGTGGGTGGCTCAGTTGGTCAAGCATCTGACTTCAGCTTGGGTCATGATCTCGCAGTTGATGGGTTTGAGCCCTGCGTCGGGCTCTGTGTGGACAGCTCAGAGCCTGGAGCCTGCTTCAGATTCTGTGTCTCCCTCACTCTCTGCCCCTCCCCCCATTCGTGCTCTGTCTCTTTCAAAAATAAACATTAAAAATTTTTTTTAATTAAAAAAAGAAAAATAAAGGTGGGATGCAGAGTCAAGTCTGACCTCAAAACCAATACTTTTCACATTTTTAAATTATCTTCTGAATACTTTCTTAAAAGGAAGGTATTTGGTCATTAGCAGACAAAAAAAGATGTACTAGGATCCAATATGAATGACATAATTTAGAACACCAAAAATGACTAATATTCAGAACACTTTGGCCATACTCATTTTTTGGATCAGGTTATTTTAGTACGTAAATTTTAGTATCTAATTTTAGTATATTGTCTGTCATATTCTAGAAATAAAGCCTCAATATCTCTTTTATCATGTGAATGGTATTTACTCCAACACACCACATGCTCCATTAAGAAAAATGGAACGTTGATCATGTTCATCTACTCTTTAGCTCAGTTAGGTGTATGGTTATGGGAATAGCCTAATGTCTAAATCCTTCAGATGAAAATGGATCATATATTCAAAGAAAAATTTAAATTCAATTACATACAGACTTTTTAAACCAAAGGAAGAGTCACTTGATGAAGTCAGGATTACTCATTTGTGATCTTGGTGATGGAGCAGCATCACACATGAGTAGTGTCATCAGACTTAAAGACTTTTAGACACAAAGTTTAGGGGTCATGTATAGGCAACTAGTGAAGTTTCCCTAAAGTTTCATGGCCTACTTTTGAGAAAGTTATTGTCCTAATCTAGTCAATTTTATAAATTTTTAAAATTAGAGACCACCTGGTACCACTGCAGGGAGAAAAGACAGGATATATCTTTTGTGTTCATAAAAGTGGGCCAAGGATGAGGAAGGTGAACCGATGTCTACAAGTTAGGCGAACCAGATCTGATCTTTGACTTAAATAAAAATGTGACAAAGAATAAATGTGAGGACAAGAAAAGGTTTGCGACCCTTTCTCCACTTTACCTAGAATGAGCCTGGAACAGAAGCCCTTCTCAAATGGCAGCCATCAAGGTACAGCTCAGATGTCATTCTGATCTAACAGGTGAAGAATTGTTTAGATTTGCTCTTTTATGATAACAATGATCTGTTCTGTTTGGTGTCACCTTTGAAGAGTCACAAAGATTTAACACACTAAACAAGTTTTATAATAAGTAGGCAAGATATTCACATGGTAAAGCTGTGCTGTAGTTCTGACGTTACTATGTATGTGGCCTTACCTAGTAATTTCTTTCCTACAAATTTGTTTCTTCCTCTGTAAAACTTGGATAATACTGCCTGTTCTACTTCAGTTGGTTGCTCCTAGCAAGGAAAACTGGAAAGTATGGTAGAATGGCCTCTGATGAAATAGCATAAGTGGTTAGGGTGTGCTCCTTTTGGAGATTGCAGTTTCCAGAGTTACTTTTTTTTTTTTTTTTTCAAATTCCTATACTTGCTTACCTTCCATTTTCAGGTAATCTAATCATCATTTGAAACCTGAGTGGAGCATTGTAAACTATTTCTTAAAAGAATTTAAATTATCACAGGAAGCAAAGCAGGCTGCATTTTATGTATAGGATAAAAGCAATAGAATAATCTGTGAGTTTTAAAAAAGAATCATAATAGCTTATTCTACGTGGTATTACAATGTTCTGGGCATGGGTCTAAGTACTTTTTCTATATGAACTCATTTATACCTTACATTACAATATGGTGGGTACTATTCTCATTTCCAGATGAGGAATCTGAAACACAGGTAGTAAATGACAGTTGACAATTGAACCAAAAAAATCTGGTTCCAAAATCTGAGTTCTTAACCAGTATATTGTATTGCCTTTCTCAAAACAGTCATGGGTATGTAGATAATCCATGTTGCCAGTATTTTAAATGAGGATTTCCAGGTGAAAACCATGCATTTCATCCTAAATAAAAACAACTCCTCTAAGTTCTTCTCTGGCTCTGTGCAAATTTTTGAAGTTGATTTATACACATTTACTCAAGTCTTTCCTATTCAAAACTTAAAGAATTCTCAGGGGGAAAAAAATCCTCAGAAAAAGGGGCAGGGGAGATAAATGAAAGCAGGGTAGGGTAAATGAAGATGTGTACATTCCAGAAAATCTAATTCAACTAGACCAAGTATTTAAATTCTAAAGCTATTGTAGAGTTCCTGAAATATAGGAACTAGAATTCCACTAATTTGATTTAAAAACTAGCCTCTAAAGCCCTTTTTTACTTTTCTAAACAGTATTTTTATTCAATCCATCTTAACCATTTTTAAGTGTACAGTTTCATGGCATTAAATATATTCACATTGTTATGTATCCATCACTATAATCTGTCTCTGGAACTTGTCATCTTACAAAACTGAAACTATCCATTAAACAAAAACTACCCATTTCCCCTGCCCCAGTACCTGGCAACCACCATCCTACTTTCTACGAATTTGATTAGTCTATGTACCTCATATAAGTGAAATCATACATTATTTGCATTTTTGTGACTGGCTTATTTCACTGAACATAATGTCCTCAAGGATCATCCACGTTGTAGCATACTGGAATCAGACACACTACCATTGCACCCCCAGGTCACTGTGTTGTAGCATATTGCAGAATTTACTACTTTTAAGGCTGAATAATATTCTATTGTGCACACATCACATTTCATATATCCATTCATCTATGGGCAATGGGTTGCTTCCACTCTTTGCCTATTGTGAATAATGCTCCTATGGACATCAGTGTAGAAATGTCTTGATAAGTCACTGTTATCAGTTCTATTGTATAGATACCCAGAAGTGGAATTCCTGGATAATACGGTAATTCTATTATTTTTTTTTAAATCACTCTATTTTTTTTAATAGTGAAGACACCATTTTACATGCCCATTAAGAGTGTACAAGTGTATCAATTTGTCTACAACCTTGCCAACACTTCTTATTTTCTGGATTATTTTTTTTAAACTGAGGTATAATAGACATATACTATTATATGAGTTTCAGGTGTACCACATATCGATTTGACATTTACATGAAATGTTCACCATTATATATGTAGTTATCATCTGTCACCATAGAAAGCCATTGCAATATTACTGTTTTTTCTATGGTGGTCATTACATCCCAATGACTTATTCTTTTTTTTTTTTAAGTTTACTTTTATTTATTTTGAAAGAGAGATGGAGAGCAAGTGGGGAAGGGGCAGAGAGAGAGGGAGACAGTAATCCCAAGCAGGCTCTGTCTTGTCAGCAAAGAGCCTGATGTGGGACTTGAACCCATGAACCATGAGATCATGACCTGAACCAAAGTCAAGAGTTGGATGCTTAACTGACTGAGACACCCAGGTGCCCCGACTCACTCATTCTATAACTGGAAGTTTGTATCTCTTAAGCCACTTTACCTATTTTGTCCATCCCCCAACTCTTTGTCTCTTGCAACCACCAGTTTGTTGTCTGTATTTATGGTTCTGTTCCTGCTTTTTTTGTTCATTTGTTTTTTAGATTTCACATGTAAGTGAAACCGTATGGTATTTGTCTTAGTCTGATTTATTTTGTTCAGCATAATACCCTCTGGGTATTGTCATAAATGGCAAGATATCATTCCTTTTATGGGTAATCTTCCAGTGTGTGTGTGTGTGTGTGTGTGTGTGTGTGTGTATGTGTGTGTGTGTGTATGTATTTTACACACACACACACACACACACACACACACGAATGGATAAAGATGTATATGTATATATATACATACATACCACATCTTTATCCATTCATGTATCAATGGACACTTAGGTTGCTTCTGTAACTTGGCTATTGTAAACAATGCTGAAGTGAATAGGGATGCACTGTTTGTTGTTGTTGTTGTTGTTGTTGTTGTTTTAGAGACAGCATGAGCAGGGTAGAGTGGTGTTGGGTGGGGGGGGGGGCAGAGAGAGAGAGAGAGAGAAACAATTTTAAGTAGGCTCCTTGCTTAGTGTGGAGCCTGACATGGGGCTCAATCCCATGACCCTGGGATTATGACCTGAGCCAAAATCAAGAGCTGGACACTCAGCCAACAGAGCCACCCAGGTGCCCCAAAGGTACGTGTATCTTTTTGAATTAGTGTTTTAATTCTCTTAGGGTAAATATCCCATAGTGAAATTACTGGATCATAAGGTCTTTGTATTCTTCATTTTTTAAGGAATTTCCATACTGTTTTCCACAGTGGTTGCACCAGTTTGTATTCCCACCAAGGGTGCACCAGTGTTCCTTTTTCCCCCCACATTGTCACCAATGTGTTTGTTATTTCTTGTCTTGGATTTTAGCCATCCTGACAGATGTAAGGTGATATCTCATTGTGGTTTTGAAGGTTAGTGATGTTGAACACCTTTTCATGTATCTGTTGACCATCTGTATGTCATTTTCAGGAAAATGTCTCTTCAGGTCCTCTGCCTGTTTTTCAGTTGGGTTGTCTTTTTGGGGTAGAGTTGTATAAGTTCTTTATATATCTTGGATTTGGATATTATCAGACATATCATTTACAAATATCTTCTCCCATTCAGTAGATTGACTTTTGATTTTTTTTTTCTGCGCATAAGTTTTTATTATGCTGTAGTCCTGGTAGTTTATTATTGCATTTATTTTCCTTGGTTTTGGAGACCTATCTAGAAAAATGTTGCTATGAGAATGCCTTTTAATTTTTTTTTTCAACGTTTATTTATTTTTGGGACAGAGAGAGACAGAGCATGAACGGGCAAGGGGCAGAGAGAGAGGGAGACACAGAATCGGAAACAGGCTCCAGGCTCCGAGCCATCAGCCCAGAGCCTGACACGGGGCTCGAACTCACGGACTGCGAGATCGTGACCTGGCTGAAGTCGGACGCTTAACCGACTGCGCCACCCAGGCGCCCCGAGAATGCCTTTTAATTTTGTTGATGGTTTCCTTTGCTGTCCAGAATTTCTTAATTTGATATACTCTCATTTATCTATATTTGCTTTTGTTTCTTTTGCTTTTGGTATCAGATCCATAAATGCTCACTAAGACCAATGTCAAGGAACATACTGCCTATGTTTTTTTCCCAAGATTTTTATGGTATTAGGTCTTTAAGAGTTTCTTTAAGAGTTTTATCTATTTGTAGTTTATTTTTGTGCATGGTATAACATAGTGGTTTAGTTTTAATTCTTTTGTATGTGGCTGTCCATTTTTCCCAGCAACACTTACAGAAGAGATTGTCCTTTCCCCATTGTATATTCTTGGCTCTTTATCATAAATGAATTGACCATCTGTGTGTGGGTTTATTTCTGGGCTCTCTATTCTACTTTGATCTATGTGTCTGTTTTTGGGCCAGTACCATACATTTTGATTACTACAGCTTTGTATTATATCTTGAAATCTGGAATTTTGATACATCCAGCTTTGCTATTTTTTCTCCAGATTGCTTTGGCAATTCAAGGTGTTTTGTGATTCCATATAAATTTTAGTATTAATTGTTTGAATAATATGAAAAATGCTGTTGTGGGGGTGCCTGGGTAGCTCAGGCAGTTAAGTGTCCAACTCTTGGTTTCGGCTCAGGTCATGATCTCACAGTTCATGCATTTGAGCCCCACATTGGTCTCTGCACTGACAGTCTGGAGCCTTCTTGGCATTCTCTCTCCCCTCTCTCTGCCTCTCCCTTGCTCACATTCTCTCTCTCTCTCTCAAAATAAATAGACTTAAAAAAAAAAAGAAAAATGCTGTTAGTATTTTGATAGGGATTCCATTGAATATGTAGATTGCTTTGTGTAGTATGGACATGTTAACAATACTAATTCTTCCCTGAGCATGAAATATTTTTCTATTTGTGTCATCTTCAATTTCTTTCATTAGTGTTTTATAGTTTTCAGAGTAAAAGTTTTTCACCTACTTGGTTAATTCTTATGTATTTTATTCTTTTTGGTGCAATTATAAATAGAATTGTTTTCTTAATTTCTCTTTCTGCTAGTTTGTTATTAATGTATAGGAAAATAACCAAAATGAATAAAGAAGCAATTTCTGCATGTTAACCTTCGTACCAAAAACTATTAGATGTAATTTACATAAAGCCTTTAGGGTTTTCTAGATACATTTATCATGTCTTCTGCAAACAGTGGAAGTTTTCCTTCTTTACCAATTTGGATGCCTTTTATTTCTTTCTTCTTGTCTGATTGCTGTGGCTAGGACTTCCAGTACTATGTTGAATGATAGTGGCAAGAGTAAACATCCTTGTTCTTGATATTAGAGGAAAAACTTAGTTTTTCACCACCGAGTATGATGTTAGTTTATTTATTTATTTAAAAAAAATTTTTTTTTCAACGTTTATTTATTTTTGGGACAGAGAGAGACAGAGCATGAACAGGGGAGGGGCAGAGAGAGAGGGAGACACAGAATCGGAAACAGGCTCCAGGCTCTGAGCCATCAGCCCAGAGCCCGACGCAGGGCTCAAACTCACGGATCGCGAGATCGTGACCTGGCTGAAGTCAGACGCTTAACCGACTGCGCCACCCAGGCGCCCCAGTTTATTTATTTATTTAGAGAGCAAGTAGGGGAGGGGCAGAGAAAGAGATGGAGAGAGAGAGAATCCCTTAGCAGGCTCCACACTGCCAGCACAGATCCCGATGTGGGGCTTGAAATATGAACCATGAAATATGACATGAGCTGAAACGAAGAGTCAGATGCTTAACCAATTGAGCCATCAAGGTGCCCAGTAGCTGTGGGGTTTCCATATATGGCCTTTATTATGTTGAGGTATGTTTCCTCTAAATCCACTTTGTTGAAAGTTTTGTATCATAAATGGATGTTGAATTTTGTCAAATGCTTTTCCTGCACCTATTGAAATAATATGATTTTAATGTTGATTTATTTATTTTGAGAGAGAGAGCATGCATGAAAGTGGGGTAGGGGCAGAGAAAGAGGGAGAGAGAGAATCTCAAGCAGGCTCCATGCTGTCAGTGCAGAGCCTGACACAGGACCGGGCTCAATCCCACAAACTGTGAGATCATGACCTGGGCCGAAACCAAGAGCCTGATGCTGAATTGACTGAGCCACCTAGGCACGCCCAAGATGATATGATTTTTATTTTTCATTTTGTTGATGTGGTGTATCACATTGATTTGTGAATATTAAGCCATCCTTGCATCCCCAGAATAAATCCCACTCTATTTTGATGAATGATCCTATTAATGTATTGCTGTTAAGATTTTATTTTTATGTAATCTCTGCCTCCAACCTAGGGCTCAAACTCACAATCCCAAGCTCAAGAGTCATATGCTCTTCCAACTGAGCCAGCCAGGAGCCTCCTATTAATGTACTGTTGAATGCAGTTTGCTAATATTTTTTAAAAGGATTTTTACATTTACATTCATTAGGGATATTGGCCTGTAGTTTTCTCTTTTTTTTTAGTGTCTTTGTCTGGATTTGGTATCAGGGTAATAAGGCTGGCCTTATAGAATGTATTTGGAAGCTTTCCTTCCTCTTCTAGTTTTTGGAATCATTTGAGAAGAGTTTAGTATTAACTCTTTTTAAATGGTTGGTAGAATTCACCTGTAAATCCATTTGGTCCTGGACTTTTGTTGGGAGTTTTTTGATTACTGATTCAATTTCATTACTAGTAATTGGCCTATTCAGACTTTCATTTCTTTCTGATTCAGTTTTGGAAGTTTGTATGTTTCTAGAAGTTTATCCATTTTTTTGAGGTTGTCCGATTTGTTGGCCTATAATTTTTGGTAGTATTCTCTTATAATCCGTTCTATTTCTTGTTACTTCTCTTTCATTTCTGATTTTATTTATTTGTGTCCTTTTATTTTTTCTTGAGGAGCTTGGCTAAAGATCTATCAGTTTTGTTGTTTTTTTTCCCAAAGAATCAATGCTTAGTTTTAATGATCTCGTCTATTGTTTTGTTTTAGTCTATCATTTACTTTTGCTTTTACCTTTTTTATTCGTTTCTTTTTTTAATTTTTAATTTTTTTTCATTTCTTTTTTTTTTCATTTCTTCTTTTTTAATTTCGTTTTTAATTTCGTTTCTTCTACTGACCTTGGGCTTTGTTGTTCCTTTTCTATTCCTTTAGGTGTAAGTTAGATAGATTGTTTGAGATCTTCTTGTTTCTTGAAGTAGGCATGTATTGCTGTAAGTTTCCCACTTAGAAGTGCCTTCTCTGTGTCCTAAAGATTTTGGACCATTGTGTTTTCATTTTCATTTGTCTCCATGTATTTTTTAAAATTTCCTCTTTGATTTCTTCATTGTCCATTGGTTGTTTAGTAGCACATTATTTAGCCTTCACACATTTGTTCTTTTACCATTTTTTTTCTAGTGATTGATATCTAATTTCATAATGCTGTGGTCAGAAAAGATGCATATGATTTCTCTTTTGACATTTATTGAGACTCGTTTTGCAATTTATTGAGCCTAACACGTGATCTATCCTGGAGAATGTTCCCCATGTGCCTTTGAAAAGAATGCATATTCTGTTGTTTTTTGTTGGAATATTGTTTGATTCTGTGATGTCCAAACAGTCTAATGTATCATTCAAAGACACTTTCCATGTTGGTTTTCTGCCTGGACAATCTAGCCATTGATGTAACTGGGGTGTTAAAGTCCCCTACTGTTATTATATTGCTGTTAAATGTTCCCTTTATGTTTCTTAATATTTGCTTTATGTATTTAGATGCTCCAATGTTCAGGGTGTTTAGATACATACAATTGTTACATCGTCTTGTTGGATTGACCCCTTTATCATTATGTAATGCCCTTCTTTGTCTCTTATTATAGTCTTTGTCTGATAGAAGTACCCTATCCTGGCTTTTTTTCTGCTTTCATTTGCTGGGAATATGTTTTTTCATCTTTTCACTTTCAGTTTGTACCCAGTATCCCCAAATTAATAGGATATTTCTCTCTCTCTCTTTTTTATTTATTTTGAGAGAGAGAGAGAGAGAGAGAACGAGAGCAAGCAGGGGAGGAACAGAGAGAGAGGGAGACACAGAATTCGAAGCAGGCTCCAGGCTCTCAGCTATTAGCACAGAGCCTAACGTGCGGCTCGAACTCACAAACCATGAGATCATGACCTGACCTGAAGTCGGACGTTAACTGACTGAGCCACCCAGGCTCCCCGGGTCCTCTCTTTAATCCATTCTGCCACCCTGTGTCTTTTGATTGGAGTATTTAGATCATGTACATTTCAATTAATTATTGATATGAACTTACTGCCTTTTTGTTAATTGTCTTCTAGTTGTTTTTATAGTTCTATTCTGTCCCTTTCTTCTCTTGATCTTTCCTTAAGATCGATAACTTTCTGTAGTGGTTGGCTTGGCTTTCTCTTCACTTTTTTGTGTATCTATTATAGGTTTTTGGTTTGTGATTACCATGAGGTTCATCTATAACATCCTAAGTATATAGCAGTCTATTTTAAGTTGATGGTCAATTGAGTTCTATCACATTCCGAAAGAACCTCTTTTTTGCTCTCTACTCCACATTTTATATATATGTTGTCATATTTTATATCTTTTAATTCATAATTTTCTTTTAATTATAGCTTTTTTCTTTTCCACTTAAAGAAGTCCCTTTAGCATTTCTTGTAAGGCTGGCTTTAGTGTTGATGAGCTCTAACTTTTGTTTGTCTGGTAAGCTCTATCTCTCCATCAATTCTGAATGATAACCTTCCCCGATATGGTAGTGTGTTCATTGTGGATTTTTTCATTTCAGCTCTTTGAATATATCATGCTACTTCCTTCTGGCCTGCACCTTCTGCTGAAAAATCAACTGATAGCATTATGGAGTTACCCTTGTACATGATGTTTTGTGCTTCTCTTATTACTTTTGAATTTTTCTCATTATCTTTAACCTTCAAATTTTAATATGTGTTGTAGTGTGGACCTCCTTAAATTCTTATTTGGAACTCTCTGTGATTCCTAGATCTGGATGTCTATTTCCTTCCCCAGCTTAGGGAACTTTTTAGTTATTATTTCTTCAAGTAACTTTTCTGTCTCTTTTTCTCTTCTTCTTCTTCTTTGAGGACCTGTATAATGCGAATATTTGTTCTTTTGATATTGTCCAAGAGATCCCTTAACATATTCTCATTAAAAAAAAACCCAAAACATTCTTTTATTGTTTATTTATTTTTGAGAGAAAGCGAGAGAGAGAGAGAGAGAGAGAAAGAGAGAGAGAGAGAACGAGAACGAGGAGGGGAGGGGCAGAGAGAGAGGGAGACACAGAATGAGAAGCAGGCTCCAGGCTCCGAGCTGTGACCACAGAGCCTGATGCAGGGCTCATACTCACAAATTGCTAGATCATGACCTAAGCCAAAGCTGGATGCTTAACTGACTGAGCCACCCAGGTGCCTTTCTATGGCTGGATTTTTTATATACTAGTAGCTCTTTTAAACCATTGCTTGCTTGCTTGCTTGCTTTTTTTTTTTTGGCGTCGTAAGGTGAATCTACCTAGTCCCTCGGTACTATCCCGCCTCACTGCATTTTGCAGCATTGGGGGTGGGGGTTTCCTTTGTTACTGAGTCTCCATCTTTCTTGCCATTCTCTATGATGTCTCTCTATCTGCTGTTCATTCAGCTCTCAGTTTTTATTCAGGAGAAACTACTTATAAATACATATAGATTTGGTGTATCCATGGAGGAGATGAGTTCAGGGTCTTCCTACATTGCCATTTTATACTGTAAACCCAGGTCTTTAATCCATTTGGAGATTCTTTTTGTTTATGGTATGAAAAAGTGGTAGTCTCTCATTCTTTTCCATGTAGCCATCGAGTTTTCCTGATATCATTTGTTGAAAATAATGTATTTTCTGCATTGTATATTCCTGCCTTTTTTGTTGCAGATTAATTAACATATAAGTGTGGGTTTGTTTCTGGGGTCTCTACTCTGGGCCATTTATCTATGTGCTGTTTGGAGGCCAGTTCCACTCTGTTTTGATTAGTATTGCTTTGTAGTATAGTTTGAAATCTGGGGATGTAACATCTTTAGCTTTTTTCTTTTTTTCTTGGTTGTTTGGGATCTTTTGTGGTTCTGTACAAATTTTAGGATTATTTGTTTTAGTCCTGTGAAAAATGCTATTGGTAATTTGATAGGGATTGCATTGAATCTGTAGGTTAATATTAACAATATTAATTCCTCTAATCCATGAGTATAGGCTGTTTTTCCATTTGGGTCATCTTCCATTTCTTTCATCAGTGTCTATTAGATCTCAGGGTACATGTCTTTCCCCTCCTTGGTTAAATTTATTCCTATGTATTTTATTATTTTTGATGCAATTGTAAATGAGATTGTTTTCATAATTTCTCTTTTCGCTAGTTATTAGTATATAGAAACACAACCAATTTCTCTGTGTTAATTTTGTATCCTGCAACTTTACTGAATTCATTTATTAGTTCTAGTAGTTTTTGGTGGAGTGTTTAGAGTTATATATATATATTATCATGTTACCTGCAAATAGTGATAGTTTAACTTCTTCTTACCAATTTGGAGGCCTTTTATTTTTCTTGTCTGATTGTTGTGACTAGGACTTCCAATACTATGTTGAATGAACATGGTGAGAGTGGGCATCCTTATATTCTTCTTGATCTTTCAACTTTTCACTATTGTGTATGATGTTAGCTGTGGGTTTTTATATATGGCCTCTATTATATTAAGTATGTCCCATCTATACCCACCTTGCTGAGATGTTTTATCATGAATGGATGCTGAATTTTGTCAAATGCTTTTTCTGCATCTATTGAGATAATTGTATGATTTTTAGCCTTAATTTTGTTAATGTGGTGTGTCATACTGACTGATTGCCATATGTCAAACCATCCTTGCATCCCTGGAAGAAATCCCACTTGATCATGGTGAATGATCCTTTTAATTTATTGTTGAGTCCAAGTTGTTAATACTTTGAGAATGTTGCAGTTATGTTTATCAAGAATATTAGTCTATAATTTTCTTTTTTGTCCTTTCATTGCTTTTGGTATCCTGGTAATGCTGGGCTCATAAAATCTATATGGAAGCTTTCTTCCTCTTATAATTTTTGGAATAGTTTGAGAAGTATAGGTATTAATCCTTTTTCAAATATTTGGTAGAATTCATCTCTGAAGCTGTATGGTCCTGGACTTCTGCTTATTGGGAGATTTTTGATTGTTCATTCAATATCCTAGTAATTGGCCTGTTCTCATTTTCTTTTTTTTCCTGATTCAGCCTTGGAAGATTATATGTTTCTAGGAATTGATCCATTTCTTCTAGGTTGTTCAATTTGTTGGCATATAATTGTTTGTAGTAGTCTCTTATAACCCTTTCTATTTCTGTGGAGTTGGTTATAACTTTCATTTCAGATTTAGTCCTTTTTCTTGATAAATCTAAATGTTTATTAAGTCTTATTTCTCTTTTCAGGAACCAGCTCTTAGTTTCATCTTTTTTATTGACCTTTTCATCTCCATTTCATTTATTTCCACATTGATCTTTATTATTTCCTTCCTTCCACTAACTTTGGGCTTGTTTTATTTTCTGTTCTTTTGGGGGTAAGGTTAGATAGAGAATTTTCTTGTTTCTTGAGATAGGTCTCTATCACTATAAACTTCCCTCTTAGAACTGCATTTATTGTGTCCCAAATATTTTGGAATACTTATTTTGTCTCCACAATTTTTAATTTTTTTTTACATTTATTTGAGAGACAGAGACAGAGCATGAGTGGGGGAGGGGCAGAGAGAGAATGAGACACAGAATTGCAAGCAGGCTCCAGGCTCTGAGCCATCAGCACAGAGCCTGATGCAGGCTTGAACTCACCAACTGTGATGATGACCTGAGCTGAAGTCAGACACTTAACTGACTGAGCCACCCAGGCACCACTGTCTCCACTTTTTTAAAAATTTAATCTTTGATATCTTCATTGACCCATTAGTTGTTTAGTAGCATTTTTAGCCTCCAAAGGACTTTTTTCCAATTTTCTTTTATTTTTAGAGAGCGCATGCTCTTGAGTAGAAGAGGGGTAGAGAGAGAAAGAATCCCAAACAGGCTCCGTGCTGTCAGCAGAAAAACCAAGAGTCAGACACTCAACCAAGTCACCCAAGCGCCCCTTTCCAGTTTTTCCTTTAATTGACTTCTATTTTCATAATATTGTGGTTGGAAAAGATGCTTGACATGATTTCAGTCTTCTTACATTTACTGAGTCTTATTTTGTGGCCTAACATGATCTCTCCTGGAGAATGTTTCATATGCACTTGAAAAGAATGTATTCTGCTATTTTGAATTCAATGTTCTGTATATATCTGCAAAGTCCATCTGGTCTAATCTGTCATTCAAAGCTACTCTTATTGATTTTTCTGTCTGGATGATCTATCCATTCATGTGAGGGGGCTGTCCAAGTCCCCTACTATTATTGTGTTACTGTCAATTTCTCCCTTTATGTCTCTTAATATTTGTCTTATAGATTTAGGTGCTTCAATGTTGAGTGCATAGATACATATAGTTGTTTATGTCATCTTGTTGAAGTGACCCCTTTATCATTATGTAATATCCTTCCTTGTCGTCTTACAGGCTTTATTTTAAAGTCTACTTCATGTGATGTAAGTATTGCTCTCCTGGCTTTTGTTTGTTTATTTTCATTTGCATGGAATGTCTTTCTCCATCCCTTTACTTTTGGTTTCTGTCATTAGGTCTGAAGCCATGTAGATGGCTCTTGTTTTCTTTTTGTGTTTAGTTTATTTAAAAAAAAAATTTTTTTTAACATTTATTTTTGAGAGACACAGCATGAATGGGGGGAGGGGAAGAGGGAGAGAGGGAGACACAGAATCCGAAGAGGCTCCAGGCTCTGAGCTGTCAGCACAGAGCCCAACGTGGGGCTGGAACCCATGAACTACAAGATCATGACTTGAGCCAACTTAGACACTTAACCAGCTGGGCCACCCAGGTGGTTTATATATATAAATTTATATATATAAATATATATATAAAAATATATATTATATATATTTTTACAGAGAACAGGGGAGGGAAGACAGAGAGGTTGAGAGAGAATCCCAAGCACACCCCACACTGTCAGCACAGAGCCCAATGCAGGGCTTGAAGTCACAAGCCTGTGAGATCATGACCTGAGCTGAACTCTGACTGATTCACCCAGGCATTCTGATGGGTCTTGTTGTTTTATCCATGCAGTCTCCTAATGTCTTTTGATTGGAGCATTTGGTCCATTTACATTTAAAGTAATTATTGACACCTCACAATCCCAGACTTCAAGCTATACTACAAAGCTGTAATGATAAAGACAGTATGGTTACTGGCACAAGAACAGACACTCAGATCAACGGAGCAGAATAGAGAACCCAGAAATGGACGCACAAACATATGGCCAACTAATCTTTGACAAAGCAGGAAAGAATATCCAATGGAATAAAGACAGTCTCTTCAGCAAGTGGTGCTGGGAAAACTGGACAGTGACTTGCAGAAGAATGAACCTGGACCACCTTCTTACACCATACACAAAAATAAACTCAAAATGGATGAAAGACCTAAATGTAAGACAGGAAGCCATCAAAATCCTTGAGGAGAAAGCAGGCAAAAACCTCTTTGATCTTGGCTGCAGCAACTTCTTACTCAAAATGTCTCCAGAGGCAAGGGAAACAAAAGCAAAAATGAACTACTGGGACCTCATCAAAATAAAAAAGCTTCTGCACAGTGAAGGAAACAATCAGCAAAATTAAAAGGCAACTGACAGAATGGGAGAAGATATTTGCAAATGACATGTAAGATAAAGGGTTAGTATCCAAAACCTATAAAGAACTTATCAAACTCAACACCCAAAAAACAAATAATCCAGTGAAGAAATGGGCAAAAGACATGAATAGACATGTCTCCAAAGAAGACATCCAGATGGCCAACTGACACATGAAAAATGCTCAACATCAGTCTTCATCAGGGAAATACAAATCAAAACCAAATGACTAACATTAACAACTCAGGCAACAACTGATGTTGGCGAGGATGAAGAGAAAGAGGATCTCTTTTGCACTGCTGGTGGGAATGCAAGCTGGTGCAGCCACTGTGGAAAACAGTATGGAGATCCCTCAAAAAGTTAAAAATAGAACTACCCTATGACCCAGCAATTGAACTACTGGGTATTTATCCACAGGATATAGGTGTGCTGTTTCGAAGGGACACATGCACACCTATGTTTACAGCAGCACTATCAACAATAGCCAAAGTATGGAAAGAGCCCAAATGTCCATTGATGGATGAATGGATAAAGAAGATGTGGTGTGTATGTATGTGTATACACACACACACACACACACACACACACACACACACACACAATGGAGTATTACTTGGCAATCAAAAAGAATGAAATCTTGCCATTTGCAACTATGTCAGTGAGGACTTTAAGACACAGAACAGATGAACATAAGGGAAGGGAAGCAAAAATAATATAAAAACAGGGAGGGGGACAAAACTAAGAGACTCTTAAATATGGAGAACAGAGGGTTACTGGAGGGGTTCTGGGAGGGGGGATGGACTAAATGGATAAGGGGCATTAAGGAATCTACTCCTGAAATCAGTGTTGCACTATATGCTAACTAATTTGGATATAAATTAATAAAATTAAAAATTAAAAAAGTCATTATTGATAAGTACTTATTTCCATTTTTGCTAATTGTTTTCTGGTTGTTTTCGTAGTTCTGTTTTTTCTCCTCCTTTCCCAGTCTTATTATTTGATGACTTTCTTATGCTTGGATTCCCTTTTATTTACTTATTTATAATATAAGGTTTTTAGCTTGTGGTACCATGACGTTTATATATAGCACTTTATCTATATAGCAGTCTATTTAAAATTGATGGATGTTTAAGATTGGACAAATTTTAAAAGTGCATTTTTTTTGTTTTTACTCCTCGTCCCCCCCCCCCGATTTATGTATTTGACACATTTTACATCCTTTGTCTCTTAACTGTTTTAGATATAGTGGATTTTACTACTTTTGTCTTTTAAGCTTTATCCTAGGTTTATAAGTGATCTACCTTTACTATAGGTTTGCTTTTACTAGGGAAATTTTTTCTTATGTAATTTTCGTCTTATACTATTTTCTCTCCGTTTAAAGCCCCTTTGATATTTCTTTGAAGGCCATTTTGGTGGTGTTAAGCTCTTTTGACTCTTTATATTGCCTCTATTCTGAATAACTTTGCCTGGTATTTTTGTAGACTTTCTCTTTCAGCACTTTAAGCTCTATGTCCAATGTGGGGTTTGAACTCACATCCCCAAGATTGAGTTACATAAAGCCAGGCGCCCTTCCCTTTCAGTACTTTGAATATATCATGCTACTCTCTTCTGGCTTGTAATGTTTCTGCTGAAAACTCCACTGATAGACTTATGGATATTTCCTTGTACATAATTAATTGCTTTTCTCTTGTTGCTTTTCGGATAGTCTTTAACATTTTTATTATGTCTTGGTGTGAACCTCTTTGGGTTCATATTGTTTGAGGTTCTCTGTGATTCTTGGACCTGGATGTGTTTCTTTCTTGATTACTATTAATAAATTAAGTTTTCTGTCCTCCCTTTTCCCTTCTGGGGCTCCTATAATGTGAATGTTGGTATGTTTGTTGTTGTCACAGAGGTCCCTTAACCTAGCATCATAAAGATTTTTTTTTTTACTGTTCAGTTTAGATGATTTTGTTTTCTGTATCCTCTATTCTGCTGTTGATTGCTTCTAGTGTTTTTCATCTGTTACTGTACTCTTCAGCTCTGGTATGTATGCATGTATATGCGTGTGTGTGTGTGTGTGTGTGTGTACGTATTACTTATTTTCTACCCCTTTGTTGAAGATGAGTTTATCTTCTCCCAAGTTCTGTGAACATCTTTATGACCATTACTTTTATCAGGTAGATTGCTTATCTGTTTTATTTAGCTCTTTGCAGTTTTGTCTTGTTCTTTCATTTGGACCATATCCATGTGTTTCTTTTTGTCTGGCTGTTTCTATATAATATGTAGGCCTGCTACATCTCCTGGTTTTAGAGGTATCAGTATGTAGGTGTCCTGTGGGGTTCAGAAGCACAATCCCCCATGGTCACCAGAACAAGGCACTCTACAGGTGTCTCCTGTGGGCTGCATGTACCCTCCAGTTGTGACTGAACTGTCTTGACTTTTGTGTGTGCTGATGGGTGGGCAGACTTCCAGTGTGGGTGGCTGTAAGGCCCTGCAGTGATTTGGGGATGAGTTGCTAGGCAGGGCTGCCCCCATCCACAGGGCCAGAGGTGCTTTAAAGGGGAGCCAGTCTTGGGACGCTTGGGTGGCTCATTTGGTTAAGCGTCTGATTCTTGGCTCCAGCTCAGGCCGTGATCACTATTCCTGAGTTCTCTTTCTCTCCATCTGTTGTTCACATACACTATCAATAAATAAATAAATGGAGAGCCAGTCCTGACCAAGACTTCCCACCAGACTGTGGTGGGGCAGGCGGCAGCTATCTTGGAGGTATGCTTACTGAGAGATGGGTTAGGTGGGTCAGATCTGCAGGGAAATGCCAGGATTGGGTAAGTGGTGCTAGCAATGTAGATGAAGAGTCCTGAACTGGCACCTGCCAGGATTGGGCCTGCTAGGCTGAACGAAGGCAGGAACAATTGCACCCATCAGCACTGCCCTTCCCAGAGAATATTTCTACAGATCTGTGTTCCTTGTGTTCCTCTGGCACTGGCTTTAAAATGAGTCAATATATCTCACTTACATAGAACCTAGGCGCTTTTCAATCTGCTGCTTCTGTGCTGGGTCTTAGACTTTGAGAGTGCATTGGCCTTAAAGAGCAGAGACTCCGTTTCCTACAGCTCTCCCGGAGTTAAACCTGGCTGATTTTCAAAGCCAGACATTATGGGGGGATACCTTCCTGGTGTAGATTCCCAGGACAGGGAGGGGGACCCAATGGGCTTGAACCCTTCATTCCTCAGGCAAGACCTCTGCACCTGTGATACTCTTTTCTACTTGCAGGTTGCTAAGTGCTTTTCAAACTGCTGTTTTTCTACCGGGTCTCAGGGTGAGTCAGCTTGCATGCAGGCCCTCCAAGCAGTGATTCTGTTTTCCTATAGCACTTTGGGACCTCCTACAGGTCTACCCTGTTCCAAGCCAAATGTTCTGGTGGCTTGTCTGATGCAGACCTTGGGGGTCTAGAGTGCCCAGTGTGGGGCACCAACCTCTTGTTCTTCCTAGAGAAGCATCTCTCTAGTGTGAGATCTCGCCCTATTGTGTTGCCACACTGGAGTTTTTTTGTTTTGTTTTGAGACCATGTCTCTGCCTCTCCCTTCGCAATGTGATCATTTATATCCTTTGCTGTGGAGGGCAAAGCACAATCCCCCATGGTCACCAGAATAAGGCCCTCTACAGGTGTCTCCTGTGGGGCTGCATGTACCCTCCAGTTGTGACTGAACTGTCTTGACTTTTAATTCATTTAGTTTTCAGATCTTTTTCAGAGGGAGAGGATCCATATGTAGCTGTAGACTTGGTATGCCTGTGGGAGGGGGTGAGTACAGCGTCTTCATATACCACCATTTTCCCAGTTGTATCTTTTATTTATTTTTGAGAGAGCGAGAACAAACCCCAAGCAGCACGGAGCCTAATGCAAGGCTCGATCTCACAAACTGCAAGATCATGACCTGGGCCGAAATCAAGAGCCGGATGCTCAACCAACAGAGCCACCCAGGCGCCCCTTCTCAGCTGAATCTTGAAAATTAGCTGCTAAAGCAATTTTTGGGTTAGATTAAGCCTTCAGAACACTTAGATTCGGTTGTATTAGGGAAGAAAATGTTCAGATAACATATTAAAATTTAAAGTGAGACTGCAGAAAGACCTGCCAATATCAAAGTATGAGGTTTTTTTCACATTTCAAACAGCAATGTAGTAACTAAATTCTTAAAAGAACTGCTGTCTACATTAGCACTAAAACATAGCTAATAACATCTGATGTTAACATTGTATTTAATAAGTAATGAACAGCAAAACAAACAATATACTCTTTAAATGTTTCGCTGAAACTCTCCACCATTTTGGCTTCATGTAATGAGGTATTTGTAGAATATACAGTCACATTTGATGTACATTTAAACTGAGTTTTTTTTGGTTTTTGTTTTTAGAAGGGGATGGTGGTCAGTAAGGAAACAAACCTGACTTTATTTTTGAAAGACAAAAACCAAAAATCTACGCAACTCCCAATTTAAATTAGGGTGGTTTCTATACTTCCTCTTCACATGCATATACTAAATAAAGCTAATTCACATCAAAGAAAGGTTTTTAAATTATATGCAGAAACTATACATTTTACCTTGTATCACTGCTGACTCCTGATGGGAGACCTTGGCTTTGTCTTAGGGAAAAAAGACATGCTTTAATTCTAAGGACAGAATTCTGTAGATCAGGCAACAGTGTATGCTTCAAAAGATATTAGAGCCATAGACTGAAATTATTTAGTGATAGTTACCAATATCCCATATGAAGGTAACAGTAAATGATTCAGTTTGGCTCTGTCAGCCATCCTATACCTGCTGGGTTACTGGCATATGACCCAAAAGCTGTAGCATTTGTTGGGAAATACTTTAGGAAGAGATGGCGTATAAGTTGATTCATCTTGGACTCCAAATGACTACCTAAACTCAGGTCAGGGAAGCAGTGTCATTTCATGGCTTGTTTTCCTGCATTTCCACACTACGAGGCATTTTCACTCACTTGAAAATAGTATGATAACGCAGTGATCTAGTCCATACCACTTATTCGACCTAGTGTTAGCATCTCACTAAAACTTAGAAAACCAGGCATTTTCTTTTAATTCAGGACTTTAAGTGACAATTACTATGTGAAGACAATACTTTATGATTTGGAAAGATGAAAACTCAACAAAACTGAAAAATTTGCAGGCAGCATCTAAAGCACTCAATGAATGCTAACATTCCGTTACCATATCAGTATTTTTTAAAAATAAGATTTCTGTCTTAATCTATGGAAGAACAGGTATAGTAGCCCTTAGGCCACTCCTCATGGTGCTAAATGTTACTTACCCAGGACTAGCCTTGATAATGATTATTAGATTTGCTTAAACAGCTTGAAGCACTTGATACTTGAAGTATACTTAAAGAATTTACTGAGCTGATTCTTAAGGAGCCAAGTCAGTTATTAATATCCTAAGTCTTGAAAGCTCCCTTCAAATGTAATTTTCATAGTCCTTAAATTTTAATTGTCACTGTTTATTACTGTTTTGGCTACATTCTCTACAATTTCAGCAGCATCTTAAAGAGACAATGTGTCTATATGTACAATGAAAAAACAAAATGGCTTGCAACATGAGAAATCAGAGCCACAGTTTAACTGTACAATATTAAGGAGAATCTGTGGTATCACCTCCTTTTTCCGCAACATGGACAACTTACATGTAAGTATCAGCATTATGAATGTGACAAGTAATTCTTACAGGAGTAAAATACAACATCCTGAAAAATAATGGTTTCTACCATACAAGGCAGTTAGAAAATGTTCACATTTTAACAAATCTGTACAAACCACAAGAAACTTGTTTATGGGACCATCATCCCACCTTGCTGATAAGAACCTTCTAGAAATGTAGGATAAACATGAACAATTTATAAATCTAGTATCTATGTGCTCCACAGCCCTAGAACCCAAGAAACTGATTTAGTGAACCCTAATATGTCCAAGAAGGATCATTTTTTACATGCCTTGATTGTTAATGAATGCCAACCTTTAATATCTCTCTATGATGTACAGTCAACTTGCACCTTTAAAGAGGTCATTAAATTTTTTAGCAAAGAAGCAACGTCATTTAGCAGCAATTAAAGCGCCTTCAAGAAGACTTAAAAAAAATACAATATCCAATTAGAAAAGCCGTATTTTTAAACATTTGTACAAGAATAAGCTGCTGAAACTTGGTAATTGAAATACAACATCTGTACAACAATTTACAATAGAGCTAGAAGGGAACTTTATCATTATCCTGCATAGAACTGGTCTGGTCCACATTTGGTCACATACTATCACTTGTTTATGAACAAGGCCTGGTAATAAAGGGAAAATAATCTTAATTCTAACATGTTGAAAACACCAGAGATAATGCAATTTAGCGAATTCAACTGATTTCAAAACAAGCAGCTCATTTTGTCAAAGGTGTAAAGTATCTAGAAATAACAGCTCTCCCGTTAACATGACTAGTGTGTGTGGGGTGGGGAACGGACATGTGACTCCGAGGTACAACTTGGTAAAAGCCAGAATAGGCAAGTGACAAAGTCTAACTTTGTCCAAAGATGCTAACTCTCACATTCTACTACTACAAAACACAACTGTCACTGCCATTCAGTTCTTACTTTGGTTTCAGCAGGTTAACTGCTGAATGCTGAAGAATGTATCCAGGCACTATAGTTCTTGTGTTAGAAATATTTTTTCCGTGTGTTTTTAAATAATGAAAAACTACCCTTCATATTAGAACTCTCTAGTAACAACCAAATGTATTTAAGTATTATAAACGTTATTTACAGTGTTCCCCCAAACGATTTTTCTCCTTAGTATGGTATTCCTGTTCCTGTGCAACAGGCAGTCATCTTTCACTGCTTAAGGTTACAAAGTGTACACTTTATTCATTGTCCATGATCCACTCTCATACAAATGACGCTATGAAGAACTTCAGTTCACAAACAACCATGTCTGTGTGAAAAAGGAAACAAAAACAATCAAATGCTCTCAAACTCAAGTGTGTATCTGGAAGCAATTCAAAGATACCATGCCAATTTTGGAGGAAAATCAGTAAGTAATTATGCTTGAAGAAGGGGGTGTGGGGGATGCTGTGAGGCCAGCCATGTGTAAGTTTCCTGAAGAATTTGATCTTCTCATGTGCGGGAGAAGGTATGGGTCATTTGCCAGTTGGTGCACATCAAACCGATCTTCTTTTCGGTAGGCCAAACAGCGTCTTATAAAGGCCTTAAAAAAAAAAAAAATTCAGAAGTTAAAATTTTTGTTTTTAAAAAAATGTATTTTGGGGGGAGGGGCAGAGAGAGGGGGGCAGAGGATCTGAAATGGGCTCCGTGCTGACAGTAGTAAGCCTGATGTGGGGCTCGAGCTAAAGAATTGTGAGATCATGGACACTCAACTGACTGAGCCACCCAGGTGCCCCAATTTTTGCCCCTTCTAATCATCCTACAGAAGGATGAACACATTTAATAAATATATTTCATTTCATTAGTATTCAAATCTTTAAAATTCTGTAGCAATAAAATTCTTCAAATTCAACTCAATTCATCCTTAGTGGTTCACTTTAGTCTAAATGATAATTGCTACCGTTTAAACTTCCTGTTGGAAAGATGCATCTCATTTTTAAAAAAATTTACAGCTAGAACAAAAATTAGCATTTTAATCCCTTTTGGATATGTAGTTAATTCAGTGGCATTTTAAGTACATTCATGTTGTGAAACATCAAGATTGACCATGTCCAGAACATTTTCATCATCGAAAACTTATCCAACATCCAAAGCAGAAGTCAAAATTCTGTATCCATTAAACAAGAACTCCCCACTCCTCCTTCCCCCAGCACTTGGTAACCACTATTCTACAAGTAGAGTAAGATTTGTCCTTTTGTGTAAGGCTTATTTCCCTTACCATAACGCTTAAGAGTTCTCCATGTTGTAACATGCATCAGAATTTCATTTCTTTTTAAGGCTGAATACTCCATTCCATGCAATTACCACATTGTATTTATCCATTTATCTGTTGACTGACATTTGCATTGTTTCTTCCTTTTGACTACTGTGAATAATGCTGCTGTGAGCAATGGTATATAAATATCTATTTGATCCTTGCCTTTGGGGGAGGGGGGGCATATACCTAAAAGTGGAATTGCTGGATGACAATTATTTTTAAAAACTGAAGCATAACTGACTGATCTATAACATTAGTTTTAAGTGTGCAACCTAATAATTCGATATTTGTATATTGCAAAATGACCAGCACAATGTTAACTAGTTAACATCCATCACCAAAGTTACAACTGTTCTTTAAGTTTATTTACTTTCAGAGAGTGAGAGTGAGCAAGCCAGCATGAGTTGGGGGTGGGGGGGTGGCAGAGAGAAAGGGAGAGAGAGAATACCAAGCAGGCTCCACACTGTCAGCACGGAGCCTGATGCAGAGCTTCACTTCATAAACGCTGAGATCATGACCTGAGCTGAAATCAAGAGATGGATGCTTAACTGACTGGGCCGCCCAGGAGCCCATTTTTCTTTCATTTGATAAACTTAAAATCTATTCTCATAGCAACTTTCAAATATATAGTGTTATTAATTATAGTCACTATACTGTACATTACATCCCCATGACTTAATTTTTTAATTTACATCCAAATGAGTTAACATATAGTGCAACAATGATTTCAGAAGTAGATTCCTTAATGCCCCTTACCCATTTAGCCCATCCACCCTCCCACAACCAACCCTTTGTTCTCTATATTTAAGAGTCTCTTATGCTGTCCCCTCTCATTTTTGCTTCCCTTCCCTTATGTTCATCTGTTTTGTATCTTTAAAAAAATTTTTAACATTTTATTTTTGAGAGAGCATGAATGGGGAGGGGAAGAGAGAGAGGGAGACACAGAATCTAAAGGGGGCTCCAGGCTCTGAGCTGTCAGCACAGAGCCTGAATCGGGGCTCAAACTCATGAACCGTGAGATCGTGACCTGAGCGGAAGTCAGTCACTTAACTGACTGAGCCACTCAGGTGCCTTTATCTTCTGTTTTGTATCTTAAATTCCTCATATGAGTGAATCCCCATGACTTATTCTGTAACTGGAAGCTTTGACCCTACCCTTATCGCTTATTCTGCTCACCCCCTACTCCCTGCTTCCCACCAGTCTGTTCTTTGTATCCATGAGCTTGGATTTTTTTTCCATATACAAGTGCGATTAGATGGTATTTGTCTTTCTCTGACTTATCTCACTTATTTAGCATAATGCATTTAAGGTCCATCCATGTTGTTGCAACTGGTGAGATCTTCCTTCCTTCTCATGGCTGAGTAATATCCTGTAAATGTGTGTGTGTGCATGTATATATACATATACACGCATATATACATATACATACACACATGTTCAGCCACTATGTTGTTTTCATGTCTTGGCTACTGTAAATAATGCTGCAGTGAACACAGAGGTGCAGGTGTATTTTCCAATTTGTGTTTTCCTTTTCTGTGGATAAATACCCAGAAGTAGAATTACGTGATCACATGGAAATTCTATTTTTAATTTTTTGATAAAACTCCATACTATTTTCCACAGTGGCCATACCAATTTACATTCCCACCAAACTGTGCACAAGGGTTCCCTGTTCTCCACATCCTTGCCAATACTTGTTTCTTGCCTTTCTAACAGCCATTATAACAGGTATGACGGGATATCTCACTGTGGTTTTGATCTGCACTTCCCTGATTAGTGATGATGAGCACCTTTCTGTGTATCTGTTAGCTATATGTCTTCTTTGGAAAAGTGTCTATTCAGATACTCTGCTCAGGGCAATCAGATTATTTTCTGCTATTGAGTTGTATAAGCTCTGTACATATTTTGGATATTCACCCCATATCAGCTATGATTTGCAAATATTTTCTCCCATTTGGTAGGCTGCCTTTTCATTTTGTCAAATCCTTTGCTATGTAGAAGGTTTTTCATTTGATGTACTCCCACTTGTCTATTTTTGCTTTTGCTGCCTTTGCTTTTGGTGTCAGATCCACAAATCCTCACCACGGCTGATGTCAAGGAGCTTACTGGCCGTGTTTTCTTCCACTCGAGACTCTCATCCATTTTTAGTTTATTCTCGTGTATGGTGTAAGACAGTGGTCCACTTCTCACAATATCATTTATTGAAGAAACTGTCCTTTCTCTACTGTATAGTCTTGGCTCTTTTGTCATAAATTAATCATCTATGCATGGGTTTACTTCTGGGCTCTCTATTCTGTTCCACTGATTTTTCCCTTTTTTATGCCAATATCATACTGTTTTGATTGCTACAGCTTTGAAATATAGTTCAAAACCAAGCAGTTTAATGCCTTCAGCTTTGTTCTTTGGCTATCCAGGGTTCTTCTGTGGTTCCGTACAAATTTTAGGATTGTGGAATCTATTGTGTGGATTGTGTGAAAAATGCCATTGGAATTTTCATAGGGAGTACATTCAGTTTTCAGATTGCTTTGGGTAGTAAGGACTTTTTAATATTCTAATTCATGAGCACAGAGTATCTTTCCATTTATCTGTATTGTTTTCAATTCCTTTCATCAATGTTTTATAAGTTTTCAGCATACACATCCTTCAATTCCTTGGCTAAATTTATTCCTAATTTTCTTTTTGATGCAACTGTAAATGGGACAGTTCTCTTAATTTCTGTTACTAGTGTACAGAAATCCAATAGATTTTTGCGTACTGATCTTTATATCCTGCAACTTTACTGAATTTTTTTATTAGTTTTGGGTGCAGTCTATTTAGAGTTTTCTATATATATATTGTCATCTGCAAATAGTGACCTTTTTACTTCTTCCTTTCCAAATTGGATGCCTTTTATTTCTGTTTCTTGCCTACTTGCTCTGGCAAGAACTTCCAAATACTATGTTGAATATGGAAAGCTGCTGCATTTTTCCTTATACAATTGTAAACTCCTAGAATTTTTCTTCTGCTGAAAGACTCCTCTCACCCTCCTTCCATTTTACTGTCAGTTTATTCTGGCCACAGGGTATGATGCCGCTTGTTATATTTCTTTCCTTTTTAAACATCTTTCTTTAGATGAAGGGAATGCTGAAGTGATACTTCTATTGGGGTTTGTTTCTTAGGTTAATATCATGTATCAGTATACTTTTGAAAAAACTAATGGAATATAATCCGTATCTGTTTTTCCTTCTCAAACTGGTTTTATATATTGTCCTTCAAAATGGCCTCTTATTTTTTAAAGAAATCTAACATTTACAAGACAGTACACAAATCCTGAGTGTATAGCACAAAGCAAATCTACGTAACTGGCAACCAGAACAAGAAAAAGAACTTTACCAGAACCTCTAGTCTCTTCGTGCCCCTTTCCAGGCACTGGCTCTGTCCACAATAATCTGTTTCCTGACTTCTAATACTGTAGCTGAGTTTTGGTTGTTCTGAACTTTATTTAAGTGGAATTATAGCTTATGTTCTCTTTTGCCTGGCTTCTTTCACTCAGTACTATATTTGAGAGATTCATCCAATTTTTGCAACAGATAAAACATTCTCAAGGGATAACTGATTGTTTCCTTTTAATCCTGACACTAGAAATAACTTTAGCAGCTTGTCTTGAAATTCCCAACTTCCAGATACATTCATGAATTAAAGCATTTGTAGGGAAACTACAAGTAAGAGACATAACTTTAAAATCAAAGCTTAATCACCTTAAAAAGTATTCTGCACCTTCTCAGTTTGAAATTCATTATAAGTAATTTTTTTTCTTTAAAAACAAAACCTAGCTTTTCTCATCATTATACCTTGGGTATTAGCTAATATTTACTAAAATTTTTTCCGAATCCTTAGGTCTTAATCATTTTCTGAGTGGTCACTGAAACCCAACATGGAGAAAAAAATATCAAGAGTGACTGATATGTTCAAGGCAGAGTTTTAGAAGATGAAAAGCTGCTGACAGCAAGGTTAGGAAGTCTACAAGGAGAAAATGTACTTCAGATGCCCACACCAGGTCAGTGGAGGTACTTGGTAAAGGTGTACTCTGTAAGGATGAGATCTGAAAAAGAACACATGCAAAACCCCACAAAAAACAATGTGATCTTCCCCATCCCAGATCTGAGGTGGGGGAGCCTAGGAAGAGCCTAAGGCTAGACTCAGGGATTGTCAAATGGGACTTCTTTTTGGCACACTACATTCATGCCTGGTCACTTCTGCCGGTTGATTCATTTAGTTTCTGTTCTCATGAAGGCAGAATTTAGATGCCAACAAAAGGAGACATATTTACCTTATGAAAAATACGTGATGTTCTTATATCTAGAAGATAATGAATTATCTTCTAAGAGTCATCCAAATAACTTGCTAAAGCACCAGTTAAGATGTAACAGACAAAATGAAATACAAGACGGTTCCAAAAAGCACAGAGTACAAAAAAACCCTAGTAAGTACATCTTCAGTTATGAAGGTCACTCAATGAATGGTAACATCTAGCAGTATTTTATCTATATTCTAAGAAACTATATAATGCCTGTTTATGAATTATCCTTATAGCCTAGACTACTCACACCAGAAAAAATGGGAACTTCATGTGTTTTTTTTCTCAGCAATTTCATAGGTTTTAAAAAGGAAAAGATGCCAACAGGGCTCACAGAGAAATGAGCTTTGTGAGAAGGATAACAAAGCAGGAGTGAAAATACAAATGTGAAAGGCCAACAGGATGAAGGTGGGAAGATGTAAGTACCGTAAACATTCTATTAATTAGAAATGGCTATTCTGTGTTACCACACAGACATATGGATTAGAACTACAGGAAGCCACTATTACAGATTCACAGACCGCTACATGGAAGCACAGGTGATGAAGAGGTCAGGCTTTTTCCACAGCTACTGTAGGGTGGCATACGGTCAACAGTGAATTCTGGAGTCTAGCGTAAGTGAATACTTTGGTCCACAGCTCTCCTACTTACTAGCTAGTTTGCTTCTGGGCAAAGTACTTCTATGATGGCTTAGCTGGCCTCCTACTTTATACAATGGGAATAACAAGAAACTGATCTACACCTCATAAGGTTGTTAATAGATAAAGTATCAACACAATGCTTGGCACACAAGCACTAAATAAATGGTAGTTATTACTACTTTTATTACTTCTTATACACTTAAAATACTTCAGTATTAACATAAGTTTGTGATTTTCCCTTGCTCTCCACAAAGCAAGCTGGTGTGATCAAAGAATCAGGGACTGTATTTGGGTCTTGAAAACTATCAAAACCAAAGACCGAAGAAACAATTTTCCAGAGCAAATAACCAGTCCCAACGGGACAGATTTCACTGTGGTAGTGATCCCTTTTACTTTACTTGTAAGTACAGTTGACCCTTGAACAATGTGGGGGTTAGGGGCACAACTGAAAATCCAAATATAACTTAAATGCCCAAAAATGTAACTACAAATAGTCTAGTGTTGACTGGAAGCCTTACCAACAACAAACAGTTGAGTAATATATATGCTGTAGGTTATACATATTAAATGCTGTATTCTGTCAATAAAAAATTAGAGAAAAGAAAATGTTAAAATCATAAAATACATTTATAGTATTGTACTGTTTACTGAAGAAAATCCACATTAAGTAGACCTGTGTGGTTCAAAAGTCAATTGTACTTTGTTTTAAGCACAATTTATGAAAAGAATTACTTCACAAAACCTATTTACATAAATTTAATACCTTTGCTTCACTGCTTACAACTGGTTTTACAGGGAACTGGACTTCTGTGGCTTTTAATATTGTATTTTCTTGAAGAATGTCTTGTTGAGATTGATTGTGACCAAATGGCTTAAAAAAAAAAAAAATAAAATGTTTAAATATTTTGTGAGAAATTTCTAAGAGTAATTATCAGTGAATCCCCAAGATACAAATGATTTGTATTCTAAAAAATCCTGTCCTCAGTTATTTGGAACTTGGGATGCATTTTCTTAAAACAAGGTTCTGAGAGCAGGCTGAGTAAACCCATCTAATCAATCCTCCACATAGCTTAAACGTTGTGAATAAGCACAGAAAATAATGCTGTTACAATATAATCAAGATAAAAATATAAAAAGAAATCAAAATTATGACTGGTCAAAAAATTGAAATACGATTAGAGGAGTAAGAAGCAGTGAAAATGTCTGTGAAAATTCCAAAGAATAAAATACCTGATCACAATACACTCCCTTTAATGACAACTCAGGGATGGGAAAGTGTCTGTGGCAGCTCACAGTTCTGACTTCAATATAAAGAGAGGTTTGGAAAGAATTAAGGCTAAGTTTGATGAAGTTTCCCTGAGAAAGCTAAACTGAGTAGGAGGAGGGGAGACAATGTGAGCAAATAGAGAGAATGGAGAATGAAAAGTGTTTTCCACTTTCCAATATCCCTAAATAGCAGAAAATGTTAGCACTATTAACAGATAGCTTCTTTTACTTTAAAAAAAAAAAAGGGGGGGTGGGTAGGGATGCCAAAAGCAACTTAAGTAAGCTGCCTGGCTTTCCTTAGAAGGGTCTACACTGACTTGAAGTTAAACTTTGCATTTAAAAAGGAAATTCAACTTATCTCCACACAGCAGAATCCTGCATACTTTAACTTACCTTTCTACCATAAAGACACTGAAAGAAGATGACTCCAACTGACCATACATCAACCTTGTTGGAAATCTTTGGTGGTTCTTTTCCAACCACAAAACACTCAGGAGGTAAATACCTATAGTTTTTTTGGGGGGTGGGGTGGGGAGGGTAGAAAACAGGAAAGGATACTGTTAAGAATCTGTAACTTAAAGCCTTCTCAGTGTACATTTAGAATACCCAGAACACTCCTGTCATCTATACATAAAACCTTAGGACTTTTATCAATGAAAATGACCAAAACTTTTGAAGCATTTACATCCTTGTGTTATCTGACTCTAGAGTCAAAACCTACAACTTTGTGATGAAGTCTGCAATATACACATATTATGTATACGTATTATACATACTAACAAATCTTTCATTTCTGTAGACAATATATATATAATCATTAGAAATTACAATGTTCTAATTTGAGCAAGCAATAATAAATGCTCTCCCATGCCCTTTCACCTGAGTTCAAACCGTAGACAATTCTCTTCCTAAAGCACCTATCTGACCACTTGGTTCTTCTGTTTAAAAAACTGCAACAGGGGCGCCTGGGTGGCGCAGTCGGTTAAGCGTCCGACTTCAGCCAGGTCACGATCTCGCAGTCCGTGAGTTCGAGCCCCGCGTCGGGCTCTGGGCTGATGGCTCAGAGCCTGGAGCCTGTTTCCGATTCTGTGTCTCCCTCTCTCTCTGCCCCTCCCCCGTTCATGCTCTGTCTCTCTCTGTCCCAAAAATATAAATAAACGTTGAAAAAAAAAAATTTAAAAAAATAAAAAAAAATAAAAAAAATAAATAAATAAAAAAAACTGCAACATCATGAACCACCAGATTAAGACCTCCTAGCTCTTGTTGGTACACACAGACCCATCCTAATCTAGAAGCAACTTAAATTTCCAAAATCTGCACTCCCTCTTCTCCTTCATTCCCACACCTCCTCCAACTGGCTAGGCAAAAACAATTCACTTGGTTCCCCAACAATGCCCTCTGCTGCATCCACCCCCACTACCCACCACCTTCCTATGCTTAATATGAATCTCTAATGCCTTCCCTGACCACTCCATTTGGTGAGTACCTTCTCTCTTTTAAAAGCCACTGGACCTTCATAAGCCTTCTCTGTTTCCTCCAGGCTGAGCTTTGCTCCCTCCCTACGTAACCAGCAGATGTTATGGTACCTCTATTATGGCATTAAACTAAAATCCCACTAAACTGTGAGCAGAGCTCAAGGAGCTCTTATTATTCAATGTGTAGTTTTTGAACACAGCAGCATCTGAAATATGTTAAGAATTCAAAAATACTATTTTCTATTTTTAAGTTCATAATTTTATATAAAGGAAAAGTAAAAATAAATTTGTCACACCTTAGATTATAAGTAAAAAAATCAACCAGGGATGCAAGCATCTCCCACCTTAAAATTTAGATAAACTTAAAAAATCCTGGAAAGGAGTTTTTTTTTTTCCTTTAGTTTTATACTATGATAAAATCATTTACATTTCAGCAGAAATGGATAGATTTCTTAAAAAAAAAAAACTTTTTGAAAAAGAACCAACAAAAATGACCAATAATTTATTTGGAATGTAAATCCTTTTCTACCCCCCAAATCAAGTAAAAAGCCAGACTTGTTTTATGATAAAAATATGGATTTTGTGTATATTTATGAAACAAGAATGGCTTGTACACACTATGCTGCACTGTCTCTTGAGGCAAAAGTGTAGAACCAAAGAGAGAAATTGTAGGGAGAGAGACCCAAAGCTGGAGAGAAATGACCACGAGGACTTAGTGAAAAATTGCATTTGAGGCCTGAGAGGAAAGGGGAGATAAAACTGATTTTCTTCTAACTGGTAACTGACAAATAGTTTATACATTTCTGGGGATGAGATGTAATTTGCGAAAGTACTATATATATGTATTGTAAAAGACTGTAGAGAACATCGCAGTTTACCAAACACACAGCTAAGAAACTTAAAACCATTTTTAAAAACGTTTCTATGGGAAATACATTCCAGGTTACTACATGGAAATACTCCAGCCCTCCTGTCAGAGGTAAATCTCCTTGCCCAGACCTCCACTAGCAAAGCCGGAGTGCGAGGGAAACAACATAGCAGGAAACTCTGCAGAGGAAGGATGATCTATTATTTAGAACTGTCTAAATCTACTACGTCAAGCTGTCATCCATAGAATCCAGGGTTCTATAAAGGAGACTCGATGCTGCAACTCTAAAGACTGCTGATTGAGGATACTAACTTTTAGGGGGTTACTAATTTGATAATTTTCTTTAAATATGGAAGAAAAATCCATGACCTACTATCTTACTCATATTCCTAGAAAATGGTACAAGCAGAATTTGAGAGTAAAATGGTTTTAGAAGAATATAGGGAAAGTCAAGTTCACACAGACCGGCGGCATCCTGTGGAACTGGTTATTATGTGCCCAGGCTGTGTGAAGACTGTTCTAGAAACTAGTCTCCATCCTGTTCAATGAAGTTGTGTACAGTTCTGTCTCCAATTAAAATTTTACTCCTTTTGCTAAACTAAGTTTGTTTTGAAATCTTATAGTCTTATGTTCTCCACTTTGGTGCATTTGACCAGAAGTTTGAAAATTCACTGAGAAGTGATTTTTGTCAACACCTTGGTACTCTGAAGGGAATGACACTCATTTAGACTTAGATCTATGAATCTATAGTTCTATCCAGAGTTTATACATATGAAGTTATTAAAAGGGATTTCTGAGAGTCAAGTCCAAAGACCAAGAATATGCTAAACTTCTTTCCCATTGTAAGATCAATGCAATCTTCATCTTCAACAAAAACCAAAAACTTCTACAATGAGGGCTTCATGCTTATGACTATTGCTTGTAATAGTTATGTTGTTATATTCACGTAAGTATTTTTACTCATGATAAACATCACTTGAATATACAGAAAGAAAATCTGTAATTTTCTATGTGAGGCGTTTCTGGCTGGTAGATCCTGAAGTCACTCACTGATGCCAAGTCATTCTCCCTTCACTTACCTCATATTTATAGTTAAGGGCAGATGAGAAAAGAAGGCTGATGACAGGAATCTCCCTCTTGACTCAAACTTCGCATTAGTACCCCCTCACCACAGTAACCTCCAAAATACATGAACATAAAAACTAAACTCTCACAAAAAGTAGTCTACACAATTTCAATTCAAGATAAATTATACATTTACCAGTAAGTGCCTGCCCCTTGAGAAGTTAGATCCATTCCATCTACACCATAGCTATCATCATCCATAATCTTAGATAGACCAAAATCAGTGATTTTGATTTCTCCACATGCTGTGCCATCTACCAGAAGAATGTTTCCTAAGAACAAAATATAAGGTTTTTTTTTTTCTTCAATGACACATAGATGCTGACTTGTGGGCAACAAACAGATATTTAAAAATACATAGTTAAAAATGTAAACAAATTATAATTTTAAAGTGTGGTAACACAATAAACATTTTAAATTCTTCTAGTATTCCATGGAGTTTTTTGTAAAAAGCTAAACCACAAAGCATATTTGCAGATAACTTAATAAATAAAAACCACAGTCTTTAAAGTTTAAAAAAATATAATTATTTTGACAAATTTTATTAATTACCTGGCTTAAGATCATAATGTATAATAGGGGGTTTGATTTCATTGAGATATCTTAGTGCATTTACAATTTGCATTACAATAGACCTAGCTTCCTTCTCTGACATTAATTTATGTTGCTTCAGATAGAAATCCAAGTCATTGCCTTCACAGTATTCTAACACTGTACAAAACCTACAATGAAGAGAAAAAAAATTAGACTTAAAATATCACCCAATAATTATCACAGTGGAGAAATGAAGTGTATATCATAACAGAATAGGGAAAGCAAAAAAGCAAACAGTTTCTCTTAAAAACTAAATCCTTGGGGCGCCGGGGTGGCACTGTCGGTTAAGCGTCCGACTTCAGCCAGGTCACGATCTCGCAGTCCGTGAGTTCGAGCCCCGCGTCAGGCTCTGGGCTGATGGCTCAGAGCCTGGAGCCTGTTTCCGATTCTGTGTCTCCCTCTCTCTCTGCCCCTCCCCCGTTCATGCTCTGTCTTTCTCTGTCCCAAAAATAAATAAAAAACGTTGAGAAAAAAAAAATTTTTTTAAATAAAAAAAAATAAAAACAACTAAATCCTTATATTCACTTACGTATCTGTATCCAAGGAGAAATAATCATAGAGTTTAACTATCCTAGGGTGATCCAGTTCTTTATGTATTCTATATTCTCTGCAGGCATGTCTATGAGAAAAGAGAGTATATTCATTCTCCATGACTATTAAATGTACTTTCACTTGATACAAACCAGAAAGTATTAATATTTACTTGTGGTAGTTTTCCTTCTTCTCATCCCTCCAGCTTTTATTAAGCTGATGGATCTTCACAGCAGCATATCTTTGTTCATAAAGGTCAAAAGCCTAGAATTCAAGGCATAGTAAAGTTAGGACCAAAGATCAACTGAATAGCTGAAGAGATTTTTACAAATTTTTTGGTGATGATTTTTGCAGTAATATGGAATTAGAACGTACACTACAGTTTTTGAACTATGATTATATATAGTTCTATGACACATTTATTACTGGAAAAAAGATACAAATTCCATCATACTACATCAGAGAAAACTTTAATGTGAATTTTCATATTCAAGTTCGTAAGTACCAATATATTGAATCAAGATAAAACAAAGTTATTGTTTTCTTTCTTTACACATGAATCTGGCTCCTCTCTACTGGCAGTAGCAGTAAGCAGCCAACAGAACAGATGGCTATAGTGTGTTTTTTATGGGCCGGACAAAGCAAACCTTTTTCCTCTACCTTTTTCTAGCAACTCCCCACTTCTTTAAAAATAAACAGGTTCCAGGGCGCCTGGGTGGCGCAGTCGGTTAAGCGTCCGACTTCAGCCAGGTCACGATCTTGCGGTCCGTGAGTTCGAGCCCCGCGTCAGGCTCTGGGCTGATGGCTCAGAGCCTGGAGCCTGTTTCCGATTCTGTGTCTCCCTCTCTCTCTGCCCCTCCCCCGTTCATGCTCTGTCTCTCTCTGTCCCAAAAATAAATAAACGTTGAAAAAAAAAATTAAAAAAAAAAATAAAAATAAAAAAAATAAACAGGTTCCTAACAATTTCCAACTGTTTAAAAAATTATAAACTTTGATTATGAAACTGTTCAAACATAACCATAACCATACCACATATCATTTTATCACATCTAACTACATGAATAATTTCTTAAAATCTCTTCTAATACCCAACTTGTCTTCAATTTTCACTGGTTGTCTTAAAAAAAAGGTTCTTATACTGGTTTGTTCAAATCATCAGCCTAATTCTTACATAAAAAAATTAAGAATGATTAGTATTCTTTTAAGGTCTTGGGTAATTTATAAATTAAAAAAAAAAACACACTTGAATGTCATCAAAGAGAGATCTACTAATTTAGGTTCTGTTGTGATTTATACATAAAGGTGTCCCTTTATTAAAAACTTTTTTAAAAATATTCATTTTTGAGAGAGACAGACAGTGAGCGTGGGAGGTGCAGAGACAGAGGGAGTCACAGAATCAGAGGCAGGCTCCAGGCTCCGAGCTGTCAGCACAGAGCCTGATGTGGGGCTTGAACTCACAAACCACGAGATCATGACCTGAGCTGAAGTCAAGCACTTAACCGACTGAGCCACCTGGGTGCCCCTGAAGGTATCCCTTAAAAAAAACAAAACAAAACAAAAAAAAAAAAACACTTAAGGGCGCCTGGGTGGCTCAGTTGGTTGGGCACCCAACTTCGGCTCGGATCATGATCTCGCGGTTTGTGAATTCGAGCCCCACATCGAGCTCTGTGCTGACAGCTTGGAGCCTGCTTCGAATTCTGTGTCTCTTTCTCTCTCTGCTCCTCCTCCACTTGTGCTCTGTCTCTATCAAAAATAAATCAATGTAAAATACATAAATAAATAAGCACTTAAAAGGTACATATTTATAAGAATGAAGGTCCCCAGTCCCTACTCCCCACACCCCCATCAACTTAACCTGAAAATAAACAGGAAACACAAACTGCTTGTCACATAAGCCTGAGATCAGAAATAATATAGGATGCAGTAGTTAAGAATATCCACTTTGGAGGCAGAACTCATCAACTATACGGGGCACCTGGTGGCTCAGCGGGTTAAGTGTCTGACTTTAGCTCAGGTCATGATCTCACAGTCCATGAGTTCGAGCCCCACATCGGGTTCTGTGCTGACAGCTCAGAGCCTGGAGCCTGTTTCGGATTCTCTCTCTTCTCTCTCTGCCTCTCCTGCCCACATTCTTTCTCTCAAAAATAAGCATTAAAAAAAAAAAAAAGAACTCATCAACTATAGAACTTTGTGCTAATACCTTCTTAGCCTTAGTCTCATTTGTAAAGTTTGGGTTGTTGAGAGGATTAAATAGGGTAGAGCATATAAAATGTTAAACATGAACTAATTACAATATTAAAAGTTTAAAGAAATAGAAAAGGATAAAAGTAAAAGAAGCTCATGTGAAAGAATGCAAAAAAGCATAAAGGATAATAGAAGAGAATAAAATTTTAAGTACACTAATAAAAGTTATCAATATATATTTGACTTCTATATGATACATCTTTCTCTCAAGATTAGGGGAGTATAGTATACCCTTCCCATAGGCTAATGTGGTAATTACTGAGCAACTGATTCAGTATTTTCCACCTTGGTATAGATAAAAAAAGTCTGTATTTTTTGATTTACAGTCTGCTTCTTTCCCAGTGGACCTGGCTACCATGAAAAGGCTTTTTGAATTTTTTTTTTTTTCAACGTTTATTTATTTTTGGGTTAGAGAGAGACAGAGCATGAACGGGCGAGGGGCAGAGAGAGAGGGAGACACAGAATCGGAAACAGGCTCCAGGCTCTGAGCCATCAGCCCAGAGCCCGACGCGGGGCTCGAACTCACGGACCGTGAGATCGTGACCTGGCTGAAGTCGGACGCTTAACCGACTGCGCCACCCAGGCGCCCCATGAAAAGGCTTTTTGAATGGGTTGGAAAGAGTGGTGTTTAGTATTTAGATCAGTATTGAAGATTCAAGTTATTAGGCCCAATCTGCATTTTCTATTTGCTATAGAAGTCTTTTCCTCAAAAAGAAAAACCCCTTTTAGCCCCCACCTGTGGCATTAAAAACAGTGCAAATACTGTAGGGCAGTGGCAGAAGGTTGTCATGAAAGGTGTTAGCAGGCTCAAAAATTGGGCAACTCTAAGGCTGAGCTAGTACTAACTGTACTTTGGTGATTTTTAGATCCAGAGTGAGCTACTATGATCTTCTTTTCTACTTTGTGGCCTGGGTAAGCCTACTTGAACCATTAAGTGCTTGAGGATGAACTATTGTTAGAATCAGAGAACCAGGAATTGAGAGAGAGCTCACAGATCACTCCTGATGGGTGAGGAAAGTTGGGCCCACGAGTCTTAATGCTCATCCAACTTAGCAAAACAAAAACAAAATGACTCATAGTTGAACTAAGATCAGAACTGAAGTTTTTTGAATCCAAATCCCATATTATTTCCCAGAGTAAGAACTAGAATCTAGGTTTGTCCTCAGTAAACCAAGAAGGCACGGTCCTTGTCTCACTGAACAGAGAGGATTTCTAATAATAATCTGATGAGCTTACATTTGCTAAACACTAATATTCTATGTGATTTCCCTGTGATAGCTCATTTAATCATTACAACGATTCTATGATGTAGGTACTGTTATTATTCACAGATGAAGACTGAAGCAGAGTTGGTGTCATAAGGCCAAGTATATACAGTTAGTAAATAGGAGTCAGAACTAGTCAGGATTCAAATCCAGCCTGTCTGGCTTCAGAACCCAAGCTCTTAACCACTGACTATACCAATACATAACAAAGCACAAAGTGTGAACAAAGAACTATACAAGGCAGATCAACTGGGAAGCCTTCTGTAAGAATCGAAATTTAAGGTGAGTACAACCTTCAATATGACTTCATCCTAGCAATGAGCAGATGGGAAGCCCCTGGGGCTTATAAGCAGGAGAGTGAGATGATCAGATTGCGTTTTATAAAAAGGCCACTCTAGCTACAGTATATACATCAAAAATTGGAGAAACTCAGTGCCCCAAAGAAGGTGATTAAGTACGAGGCTCAGGCAGCAATGCAAGTAAGAGACAAGGAGACCTTGGGCTAAGAGAGGACAAGGGTCATTGCTGGATTTGAGAGCTTAATGACATTAGTAGCAGTAGGCAGCAGGGACTGGTTTTATGTGGAGGGAAGGGAGTTAAGGGAGAGTTGGAATGAAGAATGGCTCCTGTGTTTTTCATCTGGGCAGATGAATGGTAACGCTATGTACTGAAGTGGGGAGCAGTGTTAGAAGAAAAAGGTTTTGGAGAACAGGAAGGTAACTTCTATTTCAGACCTAAGTTTTCAGTCCATATGAAGCATCCAAGTGAGGCAAACAGACTAAGTTATGTACACCAACAGGTATGGAGCTCAGAAGGAAGGTGTAGAATGGCTATACGTACACTGATACAGTAATGGCATTCATTCATTCATTCCATTTATTGAGAGAGAGAGAGAGAGAGAGAGAGAGAAAGCACAAGCAGAGGAGGGGGCAGAAAGAGAGGGAGACACAGAATCCAAAGCAGGCTCCAGGCTCTGAGCTGGCAACACAGAGCCCGACGTGGGGCTTGAACTTGTGAACCATGAGATCATGACCTGAGCCAAAGATGGACGCTCAACTGACTGAGCCATTCAGGTGCCCCCAGTAATGGCTTTTTTTGTAAGAGTGAAAAATCCTCTCTGGATTTCTTTCAGTTAGGGAGCACAGGCACTAATATAGCTCTTTTTTTTTTTTTTTTTTTTAAATGTTTGTTTATTTTTGAGAGAGACCGAGCACACAGAGAGCGAGAAAGACACAGACTCCGAAGCAGGCTCCAGGTTCTGAGCTGTCAACACAGAGCCTGATGAGGGGATCAAACTGTGAGATCATGACCTGAGCCAAAGTTGGACTCTTAACCAACTGAGCCACCCAGGCACCCCCTCTAATATAGGTCTTTTGTAAAAAGTGAAGAAGCCTGACAAAACTTCAGAAAGCAGGAGATACGCTTCCCTTTACGCCACTTTTGGCTTATGAAAGGTTTCACAGTAATGCTCTATTTTAGATAGCTGGGGAAACCTGTATTTGAAAAGGAGTATACAGAATGATAAAAGACCTTAGGAACTACAGAATTTTAAAGGTTGGGCAGAAAGATACAATGTAAAGTGAAAAAAGGTTAAGATACAAAACACTAAACATGGTGACTAAAACTTTTTCTACATTTACACAGATGCATTTAAGAAACACTGGCCTTAAAATAGGTAGAAATTTGGGTAAATTTAGGACATGTAATACTTGTGACACATGTTTAAAGGGTACAATCTTTCCATAAATGTACTATATTAGATGGCTACCTGCCACTCTTGATTCTAATGACTGTTATCAGATTGGCTACTGATAACTAGGTGTCAGATATTAGCATGACACAAGGATAGTGTCCAGATTCTTGAGACAAGACAACATAAGCCACCAGACTATTTTGTAATGAGAGCTGAAACATAAAAATCAATCAATAAAAGACAAGTACCTCTCTCTTTTTTTAAGTTTATTTATTTTGAGAGAGAGAGAGAGAGAGAGAGAGAACATGAGCAGGGGAGAGGCAGAGAGAGAGAGCAAGAGAATCCCACACATGCTCCGTGCTACCAGCATGGAGCCTGACATGGGGCTTGAACTCACATATCATGAGATCATGACCTAGCCTAAATCAGGAGTTGGATGCTTAACCAACTGAGCCATGCAGGCACCCCAAGACAAATACCTCTTTAACCATGTACCCCTGTATCTTTGCTCTATTAGTGTGAAGAAAAGAAAAAAATTTACATTACCTTATACACTTCACTAAAGCCACCTCTACCAAGCAGATGAAGTAATAAATATCTTTCATTTAACGTTGGGTGATCTTTGAACCTTAAAGGTGGGAGAAAAAGACACTTAGGCATGCAAAAAACACACACAAAAAAGATTTCTTCCACAATAAAGTTCCACTCTCTCTTCTACTACTCTGAGTTATTGTTCTCAGTTACTCCACTATTAATTTCTAATTCCATTCTATACTGCTTTTCTTTCTCTACTTGCATGACTACTTTCCATCTTAACTCTGGTGTTCACTAAGCTGAACATTTACAGCTGAATATTCAAGTTCAACAACCAAAATTATAGCACTCTGATAAAGACTTCTCAACTATCTTATTTCCAAGATCTTTATGAAATCCTGTAACTACTCAGAAGAAATTATTTCCCTTGTAGAAATATACTTTTATATTGAGAGGATGGTTAATCCAGATTTTACAGTATTGACATATGATTAAAAATAATTGTATTTATAAGTTGGCCTTCATACGTGATTAAATTTTACCCTTTGGACTTGTATAAATAAAATTTCAATTCCCAATTAAAAAAAGGAAGCTTTAAAACGAAACTTAAAAATCACTCACAGATAATACTACTCTTATTACTACTTAACACTTATTGCTTCTGCTATATATTAAGCATTCACATGTATTAACTCAATTATTTCTCAGCCAACCCCTTCTAAAGCAGGACTTGCTACCATCTCTTATTTTACAGATGAGGACACCACCACACAGAAAGGTTAACCAACTTGCTCAGGTCAACCAACAGTTAATACATGACTGCACTTAGCAGAAAAATGTGATTCCAAAATGTGTGCCCTTGACATCAAGAAAACAAAACAAAACAAAAACAATGACAGCTCTATTTTTTTTTATTTAAATTTTTTAATATTATTTTTTAAAATTTACATCCAAATTAGTTAGCATATAGTGCAACAATGATTTCAGGAGAAGATTCCTTAATGCCCCTTCCCCATATAGCCCATCCCCCCTCCCACAACCCCTCTAGCAACCCTCAGTTTGTTCTCCATATTTATGAGTCTCTTCTGTTTTGTCCCCCTCCCTGTTTTTATATTATTTTTGTTTCCCTTCCCTTATGTTCATCTGTTTTGAACAATGATAGCTTTATTAACTCCAGGTGCAAATACATTATATTTTGTTCAAAATCAACTGAATATAACTTTGACAATTTTTTTTTTCCTTGAAGAACTTGTTAATAAAAGAGATTCTACTTGTTTTTTTTTTTTTTTTTTCTGTTTAAGTAAACTCTACCCCCAGTGTGGGCTCAAACTCACGACCCAAGATTGAGAGTCACACACTCTACCCACCAAGCCAGCCAGGCACCCCTCTGCTTGGTAAAGCTGTAACAATTCACTTGATTTTCATCAAGTGGACTAAGTCATATCCATAAATAAGTTTGAACATAATTTTCAGAACAACCAACTGTAAATTAGTTTTGTCCTACCTGCTTTATTAGAATTTTCATCTGGTACATTTTAGGTTATTCCATAACTATATCATTTCGTTCACCTTATACAGAAGAATGATCTGTGTATTTATGAATTGTACAAATACAATAATCATGGATAGGCCTTCTTGTAAGCAAGATTATTTATAGTTTACAAGAGAAATTGGCCATTTCCAATTCTGAGATTCAAATTAAGTCATGAAGCTTTAAATGACATGACAAATCTCACAGATAAAGGATAAAAAGACCACCCTTCCTTTCCTGTACATCAGTTAAATCCAAGTAGTGCCTTGCTTAATTTCTATCTTCTTCATAAAGTTCCCACCAGTCATCTCCTCTTCTTTTGAATTTCTTTAGCATTTAGTATCTATGGCACTCATTCTGATAAGCAGGGATTAAGGACAGAGGCTATACCTTGAAACTTCTTTTCTGTTTCTTCTACAGTTTTTGCATAATGATGAAAACACGGCTTACTGAAGTCCCGTTGGTTGAAATAATTTCTCCTTCACTACTGTAATACTAACTTTGGTATTCAGTCAACAAACATTTATTTTGTGCCTATCATGTGCCAGGTACTGGTCTAGACTCTGGGGATACAGCAAGAACAAAACTAAGCCTCGGCTCTCATGTAGCTTATGTTCTAATTGGAGGAGATAGACAAGAACTGAAAAATAAATCTGTAATTCCAGGTAGTGATAGATGCTATGAAAAAATAAAGCAAGGTAATGATACTGAGAGAGGGAATGGAGTGAGTCAAAGACTGCTATTTTAGAGGGTGGCCTAGGGACAGCCTCTCTAATGGTCATTTGGAGTGCAATAAGGAGTAAGCCACTTAGATATTCAGAAGAACAACATTTCAGGCAGAGAAAATGGCAAGCATAAAGGCCTTGAGGTGGGAATGTGCTAGACATGTTTGAGGGGGCCAGCTTATCTACAACATATAAATAAGGGGAGGATGAGAGAGATGAGTGGTGAGGTGGCCAGAGAAAAGATCATACAAGGCCTTCTGAGCCATGGGAAGGACTCTGGATCATTTTCTAAGTGTGATGAGAAGCTACCCAATAAGGAAATATTGTGTTTATGCTCTTCACAGGGAAGAAAAAAACTTTTATCATGTAAAACTGTAAAATATGAATAATGACTTACTGTGAATTATCTTCATTATTTATTCTTTTGAGCTCTCGAATGTGAAGATTTCTGACTCTTTCCAAACGTTCAAGTTCTGCCTGGATTTCTGCCTCTTCCTGAAAATGAAGAGAGGGGACTATAACAAGCTCAATTTATTTGCAATATAAAAAAGATATTTTTACCCATGCATCAATTTTTTACAATGACGGGAAGAATAGTATATTATAAAGTACCACTGAGTTAAAAGACCAAAGTGCACTTTCAATGCCTGAAAGATGGAAAGAGATAAGGCAAAAGCCTATTTCAAGAAACCATCCTCCACATAAAAATCTATACCTAATGAGATGCTGAGTTTTATTCTGTACTACAAGAAATCTATTTTTATAACATCTAAACTGAAAATGACTGCAAGGTAGTCTGAAACTGACTTATAACACAAAATGAGAGCTTTATTTCTGATACATCCTGATTTTAATTTAAGAGGGAATAATTTAGCAATACAAAACAAATGAAATGAAGGTATTTTACAATAGTTAAAAAAAGGAAGAAGACAGAACCACTGATTATTTCTAGGCCTTATAGTGTTTGATATACACAAACATGCACACACATACAATCTGACCACTCAAGTAAATCTCTCTGTAATCATAAAGAGACTAAAATAAAAACTACACGGATAGCTGTGGCAGATCCTCAGTTATTAGAGCAGATAGAGGCAAATCCTAATGAAATTTTCTTTCACATTTGATATAAAATTTTTGAAAATATTTTTCATGTCTCAAAATATACAATTTTGAGAACATTAAAAAAAATAAGATCCCAAATAAACAATCACCGATCTTACATATCTCTTTGTCAATATAAATTTGAATACTACGTAAGGGACAGATAAGAATATATCAAATTTCGGTGGAAAATTCTAGAAATGCCCAATTTTATAGTATTTTTGAATTAGTGTTTGTTGAGGAAATAAACAAATACAAATTGCTTTGGCCTAAATGTGTATCTGCTATCATTATAAATCTATACCACATGGAATAGAGGTTGTTTTTTAGTATTACACTTAAATATTTCTGTATTATATTAGCTCATTTTCTTTTAATGATTTATCTTCTGATTTTAAAAATCCTTTATCTAAAAAGCAATTTTCAAGTTTACTATGAAAATATAAATATCATTTCATTCCAAAGCAAATAATAGAGATATAAAGTCTATAACACCTTTATCTAAGGCTTAAACTGAAAAGAAGATTCTAATTAAGATAAAGAAAAATGTTCACAGATTAAAAAAACTAAATCTAAGTATGTTGTTTGTATTCCACTTGACCCTTGAGGTTATTTTTTTTAATGTTTTAAAATAAAACTCAACCACTACTTGTTACAGAGATATTTAATATAAAGTAAAAATTAGATGACAAATAGAACGTTTACAAATAAATTTAAATGAAGATCAGCCTTCCTAGAATTTTGGAGATCTTTAGAAAATAGACACACTAAAGAGACTGTCTTAATTTAACTGAAACTAATGCACTTAATACAGCTTCAGTCACAAATATTCCTTATTTCAATGAAAAAAAGAAAGGTAATAGTCTAGGGAATTAAATAATTGAAGACTCATTATAAGGACATGAAATAGATGAAAAACTTCTGGAACGATACTCAAATCACAGTTGTCTTAATTTAGTCATATGAAGTACAGTAAGGAACTGGCTGTAGAAAATGTTGGGGAGTATGAAAAAATTCAAATTCATTTCTAGCACAGAACATAGAAAGTGGCAACCTTTTCCTTTCATATTACTAACATTTGCTGTCTTAAAACTTGCCATTAATTTGATTCTTACACATGCAGGAAACTACTAAACACTTGGTAGGCTGGTGGATTTTTAAATATCTGATAAAACCATGAAATGCCTATTAGGATACCAGCTGAAAAAATTGTTTTAACTTTTATTTGAAATTGTGGTAAGGGGATACTATTTCAAAAGTGAATTTACAGAAACTAAATCTTACTGAATCAATAAATATGTAATTATGAGATCCAACTAGATTGTTGACACATAGTTACATGTGCTTAATATTTTTTGTTAATCTTCAGAGGTTTATCCAATGGCAGTAACCAAGATCACAAAATACTTATTAAAGAAGGTAAAATGTCTATCCGTGTCAGTTAAGTAAACTTTTTTATCCTCTATAAAACAAGACAAATATGTCCCATAAAATCTTACAATACAAAAAGCACAGGCAAGCTGCATTTGGTTTGAATTATAAAGTTTACAGGAAAAAACAAAATGATGCCAGAAGCACTAAAAAAAAAAAAAAAAAGCTAGATCCTATGTATTTAAGAGGAAATGTCAAGGGAAGGAATTATAACCAAGTCTTACATACAGATAAATATAAATCCTCTATAGTCAGTGAAATATATTTACAGCTCCCATATTCTAATTTACTATTTATTCCACAGTATCTTGGACCTTAAACCAAAGTGACATACTTCTGGGGGGGAGATAATTCTGCAACTCTTATAAATAATTTCTCTTAAACCCCACTGAACAAAGGATATATACTGTTATGGACTAAAGGTTTGTGTCCCCCCCCAAAATTCCTATGTTTAAGCCCTAAACCCCAATGTGATGGTATCTGGAGATGGAGGCTTTGGGAAGTAATTAGAATTAGATTAGGTCATGAAGGTGGGTCCCACATGATGGGATTAGTGGCTTTATAAGGAGGAAGGGAGAGACATCTATCCTCCCCATCCTGTCCCCTCTTTGTGAGAGCAGAGAATAAGACAGGTGAGGACTTGAGAAGACAGCCATCTAAAACCAGGAAGAGATAGATCCTCACAAGGAAATGAACCTGCTGGACCCTAATCTTGGATTTCCAGCTTCTAGAACTGTGAGAAAAATTTTAAGACACCCAGTCTATGGTATTTTGTCATTACAGCCCAAGCAGATTAATACACATACTTCTGGGCAAATGTTAGGGCAATACTACCTAGTACCCTTTCCTTATATAAAGAGGCAAGACCCAATTTTGGTATGGCCCCAGGGTACAACAGTCTAGAATACAGTAGTCTCATCAACTAACTTCTATTTAGTGCAGATCATTTCCAAATATAAATAATTTATATTTAGTGCAGATCTATCCTACAGACTACACTCTCCTTGCTTGAGATCAACATTAATCTCTGGGCCATCCTCAGAACTAATCATTTTCAGAGGGTTCAGGAGAAGCAAGTATGACCCAGGCTCACAACTAACCTGAGTTCATTACAGAACAGAATCCTCAAACCATGGCAAAACTAGGCAACTTACTAAAATATAAGAGAGATAATCCAAACAGATAGCTCATGCTTAATAAGAATACCAAGTAAAAATTCCGGAGTCATCTACTAGCTGAGCAGTTATCTAGAAGATACAAAGAAATAGCATCTCTGGAAAGGAACTGGTCTCTGTAGGCAATTATGGTACAGAAGGGACATGGGTAAGAAGAGACTGTTTTAGAGAGAGAGGTAGATTTGGTGATCACATACAGTTTTAAAAGGACATGGCTCTTTTCTGTTGAAACAGAAAGCTGTAGCAATGGACAATTTAACAGTATTTCTACAGCTATTTTAACAGTATCTTAAAATAAGCTCTTAATATTCTGAATTAAAAACCAAGTCATACAAGTATACAACAACAGATCTCAATATTGCCTTACTGTTTAAGTAACCTGTGAAACACACCTTCCAAAATTTATAGCTTTTAAATTTTTACGTGGAAGGTAAATTTCACAGCAACTCAACCAAAAACATTTGTCTCTCAGCAGAAGTTTGACACAGAAATGCTTTCTATTTGTAATCAAAGTCTTTTCTTGCAACTTAATGTCCTCTTGGCTCAACACTCTAAGCCAAGTCAGTCACGGTACTAGACAATCTCTGCAAAATGCCAGGTGAAAACTGCTAGGTGAAATTCTGAGCATTTCCCATAATGGCAATTTTTAAAAGAGCAATTACTGAAAGGTGGGGTATGTAGGCATTAAAGCTATAAAGCTTTAAGAGTTATAAAATGCATTATCACAGGTAAAACTGATACATTTCCTGAAAAAATTAAACACCTGAGTTTATATTTCTTTAACAAATCTTGAATATGTTACATGTTATACACACAAAAAACCTCTTTTCGAAGTGCTGCTTTTCTATAAAGGAAGATAAGATAGAAAGGATTTTAATGTATCATTCTCAACTTGCCTATATTCCAAGAGGGTTGGTAAAAAAGAAATTCTGCATAGTGTATTATGAAGATTGTAGGAGAGAAAAAAGCATATCACTTCCAACAGTCTATTCAACAGCACTATAAACGTTGCTTGGTCTAGGAAAACAAGTTCAGAATGAGATTTCAAAAAGTTTAACTCCAAATTCATTTCAGTAATATGAACAAATATTAATCCCTCAAAAGTTAGTATCTGCAGGTCCTCAAATTTTTAATGTCATAAACTATGTCATTCTAAAAGTTTATCACCAAGAAAGGGAAAGGAGAAATTAACAAAAGGCACTATTAAAAGCTAATGGAAAGAAAGGGCAGTGCAGAAAAAAGAATTAAGAAGAAAATCATTACCAGTTTACTTCAACTTTATCCCTATTGTGTGTTCCCAGATTATGTCTATTACATGCTTTCAAATATCCTACCTATGGATGTGAGAGATAAGAACCATTGGAAATACGAACCAACCAACAAACCAAAAAACCATGCAGATAAAGCAAATCTGAATTTATAGAGATTGGTTTTGAAACTATTGCCCATAATCCTATTTTTGCTTGAGTATATTGTATAGATGGAGGACTGGGGTAGGAGGAGAAGGGACAAAAATTACGAAATTCCTTGGGGAGTGGAAGGTTTCTTTCCTAACTACATAAATCCCTTCACTCCTATTCCCAATCACGGAGCTGGCTATTACTGATGGGAGAATACTCTATCTCCCTCAGGTGTATTTCACTGCCTTACATAATTATTTTAGAACCTTAATGTTTTCCTTTCTCTGCACTTCATTTCCTTCTTTTTTAGGGGGACGGTGTGGGGTATGGCGATTGGGGTGGTTTTTTTATTCTCTCTTCAAATGCATAAATACATACATTAAAACCCCTGAGAATAACTGTTGAAACAGGCAGGGTTTGATTCCATTAGTTCCTCCATTCTATTTAAACAAAACAAAATAAAACCCTTCCCAGAAGCAAATAAATATAACAATTCAACTGATCGGCAAAATTTAAATATTTAGTACATTTCTTAAGAAAGCAATTACAGCTGCTGTATTAGGCTAGGAGTGAAATTCCTTGATGTTCAACACAAACCAAAGTGCTGACAGCATGCCACAGCATGTACAGGCACCATGCCCTACTACAACACATTGTAGCCCTTCTCCCCACTGCAGGCTTCCTTTTAACCTTTTTCAGGATATGGGTGGATTCATACCTCTAGCTCATTTTATTGTAAGAATACAGTATTATATATAACAGAAAATTTGTGTTAGTTGACTGCTTATGTTATTGGTAAAGCTTCTGGTTAACAGTAGGCTATTAGTATAGTTAGGTTTTGGGGAAGCAAAAGTTCTATGCAGATTTTTGTGCACATGGGGGTAAAGGGGGATTGGTGCCCATAACCCCTGCATTGTTCAAGGGTCTATCGTAAATTGCATGGAGCTATAGTTCTCATTGGGAAGGGCCAGTGGTCAAGCAATTGTTTTTCTTTTTTTGTGAAACAGTGATCTTTAGACTGAATTTACAAATCTGAATTAAACTCTGCTCTGACCAATTGCTAACATGACTTCTAAAATTCTTTCCAAAATTAAAAAGATTCCATTGCTTATAAAACAACTGGATTAATATTAAACATTACAGAAGCAAAACACATTTCACCTCTAAAGTTTCATTTTGGTAACTGAACATCTACTACCAAGTTAAGATAAATGACTGCAAATGTGGAAACATAGGGCAAGGAATGTTTATGGTTTCATAGTAAGCGCAAGAGATAAAATACGAACACTGGGAGTTCTCCTATTGACAGCCAGTTCCATGATCTCTCGGCACGGTCACAGTCATCTGTTATAGACTACCACTTGTTCTTAAAAGGGAAGCAGTAGTAAGGACAAAATGTCAAGTTTAGAAATCTAACACTCCTCTTGGCACTTTTCTTGCCCACACATGCCAAGAAGTCAAGAACCTCATGACATTCTTCATGGGCTTAATCATGACTTTTTCTACTATAGTGCATTTTCATCAGACTTCCACTTAAAACTACTGCCTGTATATACAAGTAGCCTCTTATGTTCTAGAGAAATATAATGTACAATGTGGTTGGCTTTGAGAGAAGAATTCCCAAGAGATTTCTTCTAGTCATGGCCATGAATATAAAGGGGAACACACAGATTTAGAAATTAAGTCCTCTAGAATTATACTGTTTTTTTCATATTTTTATTCAAACCTAAAGTGACAAGAAATGTCACGTATGCAAATTTATTCTTTGTGGTTATACTAAGGATTTGATAAATCAGATGACAATGGTATTCTAGAAAGACCAAAGGAGATATCAAACTTCAAGAATATTTGGGGGTCAATTCACCTAAAACCAATGCCCTGTATTCTCCACTGTTCAAAAGGCTTGTAGACAATCCATTGTCTTCCATTTCAACTAGATGCATGGTCCACTGTGAAGGAGTGAGAAAAGAGCTGTGTGCTTGTTCTTGACCTGTAAAGATTTCATCATGGAAGATTAATACTGATGCTGCTGCTGCCTGTTACTGGTTGTTTCTCTTTGCAGGTGCCAATATCGGTCAGAGAACAGGATTTCAATGGCAGAGTTGTTGCTATACTGTTATCTCTTCAGAACGGAGGCACAAGGAGAGATGAATGCCACATCGCAAGGAGCAAAAGAGAGAGAGAGAAAGAAATGGTGTCAGGTGGCATGTTGGATGTGATTTTTGTTTTAGTAGAGATTGAGATGACTGCAAATTGTTTAGCTGATTCCTTCGGTCTGCAAAGATACATTTGTGTTGGTGCTGAGGATTCTTGACTAAGCCTGTTTCAAATTACAAATTGGTTATATTTTTCAAAATAAACTTCCAGCACTTATATTCAGGGCTTATAAATCTCTCTCTCTCTCTCTCTCTCTCTCTCTCTCTCTCACTCTCACTCTTACTCTCCCTCTCACACACACAACCCAAAACACATATATTAAGGCCAATCCCTACTAACATTATTTAATATTCCATACTGAGATGTCAAATTTCCTATATGTATTATTTTCTTTAGTTAATCAAGTATTTTAAATATAGAAGAGGACAAAACTTAAAGACTAAAAAATAAAAAGCAACATATGCACGCTGTTCACATCACAAACTTAAGTAACAGCAGGGGCAAGACATAGTTATTAGTTCTAATAACCTTCAAAATTCTTATTTCCTCATCATTTTGGGATGCCATGATGGGTAACTAGGATCATTTAAATAACAGTATGACTACAGAGAGAATCTATTACAAGGATGATGGTTTTTCAGGGATTTTTAAAAAATATATTTGTGTTAGGGGCACCTGGGTGGCTCAGTCGATTAAGCATCTGGTTCTTGATTTTCACTCAGGTCATGATTTCACAGTTCGTGAGTTCGAGCCCTGCATTGGGCTCTGTGCTGACAGGGCAGAGCCTGCTTAGGATTCTCTCTCCCTCCCTCTCCACCCTTCCCCTACTCACTTTCTCTCTAAAAAAATAAACTAAAAAAAAATTTAAAAAATATATATATTTGTGTTAATTTAGTAACAATCCTAGAAAAGCATATCCATGTAGTTTTCTTCAATTCCAGAATTATCTGAATACAAACAACAATCTTGCAGAACTCCTCAAATCAAAAAGATAAACTGCTTTCCCATAACTAGGATTTATCAAAGACTGGTATCAAAACAGGATTAACCATAAAAGCTAACTGACATACAGTCTGTTAGTTTCCTTAAATCCATATTCCACATGTGGTACAGGTACATAAAATGGGACAGTTAGTAGTCTTGCTTCAAAGAACCAACTTCTTAAAGATAGTAAATTATTCCTATTGCAACTACTAGCTTTTAGTAAGTGATAACTGGGTAAATTTGCACATAATTACTACCAGTGAAAGGTCATTTTTTAAAAACTGTTTTGGGTATAATTTGCATAGTCTCCATGTATTTTATTATATAGTTCTTTTCTGTTAAATCCTTAAGCTACATAAAAGGTAAGATTATGTTAGAGTATTTATACTTTTTATTAAAAATGTGCTTTTCAGTTGACCTTTAAAAATAAATTTAGAGTGAAAAGCAAATGTATCAGCTAATAAGAAATACTGTAGCTGATATAATCATCACTAACATTACCCAAGGAAAGTAATACGTGAGGGAAAGGGTATCCGTGGGTGAAAAACTATACTGCTCTCCTTTATCTGCAATGAAAATGAAGCATGTATCTGAAAAAACAAAAAGCCAACATCAGCACTATTCTAAGACAGATGCAAAGAGAGCTACAAGTGAATTAATTCTTCTGAATACAAAGAATCAACTTGCTATCCTAACTACAACAAAAAAATTGTAGGAATAAGTGTATAGGTATTGCCATTGAAATGGGAGTGGAAAAAGGTTCATGTTTGGCTTTGCCAGTTACTAGCTTTTATTAATTTCTACAAAACATAGAAGATCCCGGCATTCAAAAAGTTAACATTAATATTCACTCTAGAATGGTTAAAACTTCAAAATCCATCAAGTGTAGTTATCATGTAGTTCTTCTGAAATGGGGAAACGAATCATGCCTGTTTCAGGCGGAGTGTGGAAATAAGTCACTTAGTGAATGAGTGAGCAATGATTTCATAAAGTGAGAAAAACTGAAAATATTGAAGAATTCTTGATATATATTTAAAAAAAGGTGCTGCACAGCAATTTTCCTAATCTCAGAAGAAAAAACTAATAAGCCCCTAAGCCCCAGAAATATCTATTTGTTAGCCATGGACTTACTTTTGGAGACTTCTGCTTACCTTTCATTCCTTACTCTATCACTTTCACAGCTTTGGATTTATTATATTTCTAACCCCGCAGAACAGCACAGAATGTGAACTGAACTTTATGATTTATTCAATGGTAAATATACTTTTTCATATTTCAGTTTACCTATTCACAATTATTATGATGATCTTTACAAAATACAATGCACATCATAAATTATTCATTTCAAAAAAAAGTAAGTAGGTCTTCTAGTCCCGTATGTCCAAATAACATGGGCCTCCTCAATAAAATAAGTTTCTCTTTCGGTGCCCACAAATTTAATCTAGTAATTTGACTGAACTTTAAGAGCCTGCTTCGGCTTAAAGACAGAATGAAAGCAAGAGTATGTCAGGCTCTAAATCTAAACCGTAAGCTGGCATACTATAGGTTAATTCCTGTGCAGGTTACAAGGATCTCAAATATACACAGATCAGATCCAGCCTATGGTAGAAACCATATGGTAGTTACAACTTGGGTACAGTTCATGTCAGCTTAATAAACCCAGGAGCGAAGGGAACTGCTAAAACAGAGGTCATAACATCTTTTCTCTTAACTGAAGCTTGTTCTCTGTGTATTAAAAGTGTCCAATCTACTTTTTTAGAAAACAGAATGACCTGTTTTAATGGCCTATTTTCCAGTTGTGCTTTGGAATGCCAAATAACTTTTTAAAACATGTGACTTAATGCTTATTATTTAATTGTGCAACTCAAAATTTATATCCAAGTGGTAGGCAGGCAACTCTTGTTGACTTGTGCTCTAAGATGACACTACTTACTCAATTCTGTTCTCTGTATGTACTACCAACAACTTTCTTTATAATGCATTCATACATTCTTCTCACCCAAAATAGCCTCTTAGAAGAAAATGCGAGAATTCAAGACATGAAAGCATATTTCAGCATTAGTAGTTTATCCACTCTCCCAAAATATTCCATGATGTTGGTCAAAGAAAAGTACTGTTGTAAAATGGCTAAGAAGATAAAGTTAGAAATCTAGAGCTGCTCAGTAAATATGATAAAAGCTGAAAAAATAAAGCAGGAAAATGATTACGGAGGGGACAGTTATCAGAAAGAATGAGTAATACAAAACATGGAGAAGTCAAACACAGGGAAAGAGGCTAATATGGAGGTTAGAAGAGAAAGGGTAGTATTTTACAACAGTTTGCAACTATTTAGATAGTGTCTAGATGTGTAAGTATACCTCCCTTAAGAATACTTACAGAAGTGTTTCAGAGAAACCAAATATTTTCAAAGTACCAGGAAAGCTTTAAAGTCAACCAAACACAACCAACCAAGACCAAAACCAACCCTTCTCTGAAGCTTTTCAAAAAGCAAAGTATTTTTTGTAATACAAATAGCCGATTTCTAATATAACTGCTTTGTAATTTCAGATTTTATGTAACAGGTTTTCATAAAATAAGATACACATGTACAATCTCATTATTAGAATAATTTAAAATGAACTATTTTATTATATGTAAAAATAATAACCCTCCAGTTAAAGTGTTCCATTATCATGAAAGGCTGGTTTGAAAATAATTGATAAATCTTTATAGGGGACATCAAGCATAGGTCTCTATGAATTCATTATGACAACTGCTTAGGTGGGCACACAATACTTATACTAATTCTGTATTACAAAATCCCCCAACAGTCTCATTACAACTCCATCTGTTACAGAGAATAGACTGAAGTTGTCTACTGTAACCCAAAGAGCAGGAAAAATAGTCAATAATTACAACAGAAGAAAATACACTTTAAGAAGAAAAAAAAAAAGACCAGAATAAATCATTTCACAATCTACTGTTAAAGTATTTGGGGTTGAAACTTTTCTGAGTAGGGGCATAGACAGATACAGCATAGTTAAAAACGCTAATGCAAATTACACATATATGTGGACACATTTATGTATCTTTTTCTATTCTCTGTAATGGCAGGGGTCTGAAAGCAGGTTGATGGCATTCCAAAAACAAAACAGTACATAGTATGATGGCAGCTGCTACCAGAATGGGTTTCTCTGTCCTACCTCACAGGAAGACAACTTCACAGAAGCTATCTTTGATTAGTTCACTAACTCACTTTTAGCAATTATTCAGCCTATTAAAAAAAATATGTAAATGATGTGACAAGCAAAAAGCAGAATTAAAAAATTTGGTCAAAGAAAAAGAATTTTACATCTGTCATTAAGTTCATTTTGAGTGGGAAAATCTATTATTTATTTGAAATAGTTTGAACTAAAAAACTGTAAAAACAATGAACTGATTACAATTTCGTAGTTTACAAATCAGTACAAAGCTATACATTTAAAAAATTTTACTATAATAACACGTAGCAACATTTTAATAAATTATATCACTTTATACTATTATTAATGATTAAGGCTCTTCTAAATTTGCCAATGTACATATTTTAGTTGAAACATTTACTCAAGCATTTGATAGCTTAAAACTTAAGCCAAAGAACCAAGTTTGTTATTAATTTATAATTATTTCAGTTTATTATAAATGGACACAAACAATATGGAAATTTACATTTCATCTTAAAAATGAAGCATTTTTACAAAAATAGTACTTAAACACAGTAATCTTAAGACCCTGAAAGTCTGGCCAGGAGTCACTTCTCCACTACAGGGACACGGTATTATCAGCATCTCAATGTTTGTAAGCTGCCACAAGGTAAAAGGCATGTTATTTTAACATATTCAACTTAAAAGGACAACTTTAATGCCCCTCTTTTTTTCTGTCTGAGCTTTGGGTATTTTCTCTCTAAGCTGACTTCTCCAACGAGAGACTTACAGTAACAACTCTCCATGACCTCTGGTAACAAACTAAAATTCCAGCATATGCTTCACATACCTTTTTGAGATGTCCTAGTCTAAGTTTGAAAATTTCTTCCTGTTCATGATATTCTGCCAAAGTCAACCTGTCAAAAATGAAATTGTAATTCTAGATATTAAGATGAATACTTATTACTTCTTATTAATAACCAGCAAAAGAAGATTAATGTTTCTCAAAATGCTAAAATGTTGACAACTTTCAGTCCAGAATATAAGCCAGAAGTCCTTTAAAATATTCTTCAAAATATTTCTAACACTTATAGATGGAACACCTAATTGATAAATTCTGCAACTATTTAATGAGTGCTATGTATCAGGTGATGTTCTAGAATTTCAATCCTAAGGATACAATGGAAAAGACATTTTCTCCTTTCATCTTAGTTTGAACTTACACTCTAGTGGGGATAAGGAGGCAGAAAACAACTTAAAAAAGAAATAAAATAATCCCAAATAGCAGTAAATACTATGAAGAAAACAAAAAGGGTGGTTGATAATGACTGACTATATTACACTATTTGCAGTGAGTATTAGGGAGGCGGTCTTGACCTAAAAGTCAAAAAGAAAACTACAAGAGAACCTGGGGGAATATGTCCTAGATATAGGACAAGTGCAAGTGCAAGGATGCTAACATGGACACAGGGTGGCATACTGTAAGAAGAGAAAAAAAAAAAAAAAGTAAGCATCAAAACAGTCAAAGAGGCTGTGAGAAGTAGGAGAGGTAAGCAGGGGCCAGCTTACAATGGACTTCCAGACCAAGGAATGAATTTCATTTTATTCTAAGAGCATTAGAAAATTACTGCACAGTCCATCCAGTTGAGTACTGGTTTAAAAAAAAAAAAAAAAAAGAAAAAACTAAGACATTTTTCTATTTTCTGCTTCCATGTGTTAGTGAGAAAAAAGAATGCTAATACTATAGTCAAAGCATCAAATTCTTAATAAAATATAAATAGACATAAGAATTTAAATCCTGAAAAGTACTTTATGGTTATTTTATTGTTAATTTCAAACATTCCTATAGAACACTGAAAAATAACTAGCTTATTATGTAGGTCTATAGTAAGACATACATAACATTTCCTAAGGAAAAATGATTCTGTTTTCTGATAAAGTAAAAGAAGAAAAACCACTCTACAATAAAACAACTTCCATTTCATACCCCAAAACTGAAAGAATTGCTTTTATCCATCATACTCAGGGCCCGTTCGTTTACTTATGTGTTCTGGGGGTACTTGGTGAAGCTCCTAACCTAGGTATGATTTATTTATGTTTTTCATTCAGGTCCCTCAGCAACATTTAATATAAATGCTACTCTCCTTTAGCTAGATGTTAGTTAAATTCACTAATTCTAAAGAAAGGGCATTCAAAGGAAACAAACAAAACCCTCCAAGAAATTCAGTTAGTATCCCACTAGAAATATCTTAAGAGTGAAAAAATAAACATTTAAAATTAAATCAGTCTTAGGTTAACACAACTGCTGGATTTTGTTATACCAAATATAACAACAGTGGATAGTTGCAGCAGATGCTTAAAGCAAATTTAGAGAAATAAGTGTTGCAGTGTGAATACAGATGGATTGAAAGAGGGAGAAGAGGGAAAGGTGATGTTAAAGGAAAGGATTTGGAAACAAAAATTGGTAAAAATCTCTACTAATCCAATAAAGAAAAGCTGTAAGAATTTTTGGTGAATGGTTTTTGGATAGGCATATATACCACCAGTGAAAATTTGGTACAATTTGAATTTCCCATAATTTTTGAAACTGTTTTCTACTAAGAAGTTTGGCTCTTATGCAAACTTGCAAAGCCTTTACATGTATAAATGGCTGAGAATTTCTGTAATTTGGAGGTAAGGATATTTTGTTGTCTTTAGTTGGTGTAGTTTTCAATAGCTACTATTCTTGTGAGTCAATAATGAATTAATCTCAATTAGCTCCACGATGATTTAGTTTGTTGAATACTGTCTGGTTAATCTTATAGCATAATGTAATACATACTTGCTTTCAAAAGCACTCAGTTCCAGTTGTTAATATGCTTTGTGTTGTGGTTCAAATCATCCACATCCCCATAGCTAAAGCAAATGCATACAAATACTCCCTCCCCACATTTACTTAGTAATAATTCTTCACTGATTTAAAAACTTGGACCTTAGAGCATTATTTCATAGGTCTCACATTTCATAGGTCTTTATTGTATGTGTTAAACACATACAATTCTCACTAAAGCTTAATGGTAACTTTCATCAGCAGGAGAATTTAGCTATTTACTTCCTGCATTTTAATGACTACTACTATAACTACTAACTAAGCTTCAAATAAACAGCAAAATATATAAATTTACCAATTTTTCTCTGCTTGGTTTTGATGCATTAATAAGCAAATTCTATAGAAAGCACTAAATACTAGGCTACTGACTTTCTAGACAGTGATTCTTACCACTTTATGATCGTGGATATCTAAAAATAATCTAAGGAAATTTATAAACACTCTCTCCAGAAAATATCACATATACATAAATCGGGGGGTTCACAGATCTCCATTTGATAATTCCTATTCCAGGGTCTTGTCTCACTAAATAAAATGCAAAAGAGACATTTCTTACATTTCTCTATCAGGAGGTACTTGACGTATTAGAACTTTTTAGATATCTCTGTTGTCTACTTCCAGTAAGGCAAAATGTTTTTAGATAAAATGTGATTTTAATACATAGAATGAGAAGAGGTAAGCTAGAATAATGTTAATTTTAATGGCTACATAATTATTTTTATGATGTGTTTTTAAAGATCCTAAAAAAATTCACACTCTTAAGCAAGTCTGTTGGTTAGGTTATTTAGCAAATCTTTTATTCACAGATAATGAGAAGATAAAGTCCAACTCCTCCCTGTATGAGTCATACCTGATATTATTGCCTGAATGATTAATATTTTATTATGTTCAAATATACGTATATGTGTTTATTTAGGGGCATGCTAAAAGCTCCTAGAGTAGGTTTATATAAAACTTTATTTTAAAAGCCAAGAAATTTAAAATAAGACTTAACTCTTGATAATCTTTCATAATGAGTCTAAATGGATGAGCATTTTCTTAATGTTTTTTTAATTTTTATTTTTGTGACAGCATGAGTGGGGGAGGGGCAGAGAGGCAGGGGACAGAGGATCCGAAGTGGGCTCTGTGACGAAAGCAGCAAGCTCGACACAGGGCTTGAACTCACGAACCAGGAGACCATAACCTGAGCCGAAGTCGGATGCTCAACCGACTGAGCCACCCAGGTGCCCCTAAATGGATGAGAATTTTATTTCTAATTCAAAGAGCTGTTTTACAATAGTTTGATAGAAATGTGAGATGACTGTAATAGAACTAGAACTAGAACAAATAACAGGAAAAAAGGGAATACCTGATAATCAATTCTTCAAAGACATCCTGTTTAAGAAGGAAATTAACCTTAAGTCTCAAAGTTAAAGAATGCAAGCTATGGTAAAGAAGACTGTTACAGGCATTGAAGAAAAAAAAAAAGGCAAGCCCATTTATTTGCATAATTTACTAACAGGTTATGAGCCCTGCATTGAGGATTAGATTTTTTTTTTAATTTTTTTTTTTAACGTTTATTTATTTTTGAGACAGAGAGAGACAGAGCATGAATGGGGGAGGGTCAGAGAGAGAGGGAGACACAGAATCTGAAACAGGCTCCAGGCTCTGAGCCATCAGCACAGAGCCCAACGCGGGGCTGGAACTCACGGACCATGAGATCATGACCTGAGCCGAAGTCGGACGCTCAACCGACTGAGCCACCCAGGCGCCCCGAGGATTAGATTTTTTAAATGGAGGAAGGTGAGACATGAGACTAGTTTGTCTTTTTTTTTTTTTTAAGTTTATTTATGAGACGGAGACAGAGAGAACGTGTGCACACATGTGAGCACGGAGGAAGAGCAGAGAGAGAGGGAGACACAGAATCCCAAGCAGGATCAGTGCCCATGCGAGGCTCGATCCCATGAACCATGAGATCATGACCTGAACCAAATCAAGAGTTGGACACTTAACCAACTGAGCCACCCAGGAACCCCAAGACTAGTCTGCCTTTGAAAAGCCCCTCAAAAAACTAGGAACAGAAGTTCCTCAACATGATACAGGGAATTTATTAAAAACCCACAACTAACATCATACTCAGTGGTGAAAGACTGAAAGCTTCCCCCTTAAGGTGAGGAAGAAGACAATGATGCTTTCACCATTGCTATTCAATATTGTACTAGAAAGTTCTACCAGAGGAGTTAAGGAAAAAAAACAAAAATGTAACATAATGCATGAGAATTAGAAAAGAAGTAAAACTATCTTTATTTGCAGATGACATAACTCTAGATGTAGAAAATCTTGAAGAACGAACAAGAAAAAACCACGAGAGCTAATAAATTCAGCAAAGTTGCACGATACAAGATCAACCCACAAAAATAAGTTGTGTTTCTACACATCAGCAACAAACAGTCTAAAAAGGATATTAAGAATACATTTCCATTTATAATAGAATCCAAAATAATAAAATACCTAAAAACAAATTTAACCCAGGAAGTGACTTGTACACTAAAAACTAGTAAACAGTGCTAAGGAAATTAATGAAAACGAATTAAATAAAATGACTTCTATGTTCATGGATTAGCAGACTTAACATTGTTAAGAGACAATCCTCTCCAAAGTGATCCATATATTCAGTATAATCCTGATCAAAATACAAATGGCTCATTTTGCTGAAATAGAAAAGCTAATTCTCAAATTCATACAAAATTGCAAAGGAGGCTCAAATAGAAAAAACAATATTGAAAAAGAACCAAGTTATAGGACTCCCACTACCTATTTCAAAACTTTCTACTACAAAGTTATGGTCATTAAAATAGTGTGGTGCTACCATAAAGACAGACATTGACCAAAGGTATAGAACGGAGTGCAGAAATAAACCCAAATAACCATCGCCAGTTGATTTCTGACAAGGGTACCGAGACCTTTCAATGGGGGAAAGAATGGTCTCTTCAACAAATGGTGCTGGGACAACTAGATAACCACATGCAAAAGAATGAAGTTGGACTCCTGCCTCACTCTATATAAAAAATTAACCAAAAAGGAATCCATAATTTACATATAAGGACTACTAGAAAACTATCAGAAGACAGCACAGGGGTAAATCTTTATGACCATGGATTTGATACCAAAAGCATGAGCGAAAAACAAAACAATAAACTTAAGCCATAAAAATTAAAATAAAAGGACATTATCAAGAAAGCAAGACAACTTACAGAATGGGAGAAGATATCTACATATCATATATCTGATAAGATGTCGTATTCAGAATATATAAAGAACTCTTATAACTCAACAACAAAAAGACAAACAGCTTGATTAAAAACTGAGCAAAAGACCTAGATACCTATATAAAGACCAGCAAGCCCATTAAAAGACATTGAACATAATTAGCCACTCAGGAATATAAATCGAAACCACAATAAGATGACCTTTTATGGACACTAGGGTGACTGTAATTTAAAAATGGAAAATAGGGGCACCTGGGTGACTCAGTTGGATAAGCCTCTGATTCTTGATTTAGGCTCAGGTCATGATCTTGGTTTGTGGGCTCGAGCCCTGCACCAGTCTCCTCAATGACAGCATGGAGCCTGTTGGGGATTTTCTCTCTCCCTCTCTCTCTGCTCCTCCCTTGCTCTCTCTCTCCAAAAGAGGGGGGAAAAAAAAAGGAAAATAAAAAGTGTTGCCAAAGACGCAAAGAAATAGGAACTCTTGTTTATTGCTGGTGGCAATGTAAAATATTGCAGATGTGAAAAAGTTTAGCAATTCTTCAAAAATTTAAACATAGAATTACCATATAATGCTGCAATTCCACTCCTAGGTATATACTCAAAAGAAATGAAAACATATGTCTACACAGACACTTGTACATAAATGTTTATGTCAACATTACTCATAACAGCCAAAAGGTGGAAACAATCTAAATGTTCATAATAGATGAATGGATAAACAAAGTGCGCATGTACATGCATATACATACAATGGGATACAGTCAGACATAAAAAAGAATGAAGTACTGATACATGCTACAACATGGACACACCCTGAATACATTATGCTAACTGAAAGACAGTGAACTCTCCAGAAAAGGCAAACACATAGAGAAAACTGTTACCAGAAAATGAGGGAAGGAACAAAGAGGAATTAATGGGAATTAATGATTATTTAATGGGTATGAGGTGTTCCAAGTTAATAAAGTTTTGAAACTAAAAGGGTTGCATACATTGTAAACGCACTTAATGCCACTGAACTGTACACTAAATGGTTAACTTATGTGAATTTCACCACAATATTTTTAAAAAAGCATCATTGTGAAAAAGAATGGAGGTGTGTGGGAAGGATGAAACTAGTCTGCCTCCGAAGAGCCCAAATGTTCTCAATGCAATTAACAGTTGAACTGAGAATAACTTATACCAAGTGCTAATGTGGTATGCAGAATAATGGCCCTCCAATGATGTCTATGTTCTAATCCCTGGGACATGTGAATATGTTAAATTATACAGCAAAGGAGAATTAAGATAGTGAATGAGTTGACCTTAAAATAGGGAGTTATTTTGAGAAGAGATGACCGCTTCTTGAGGTTCACAGATTAAGAGGAATTGTGTTTTGGAGTGGATTATACAGATTCTCACCCATACCTGATTTCGATAATGAGATTCAGAACATTTGAGATGATGAAATTTAGATGAGATTTTTGAATGCTGAGTTGATGCTGTAGTGGGGTTGATTCTTTTGGGGATGTTGGAATAGGATGAATATATTTTACATGTAAGATACGAATCTTGGGTCAGAGTAAAGACTGATAGGCAGAATAACTGCTTCCAAAGTTAATACATCCTGATCTTTGGAATTTGTGGACATGTTACCTAACAGGGCAAAAGATTAAATGGGATAAGGTTGCTAATTAGCTGACCTTAACATAAAGTGATTATCCTGGATAATACAGCTATGAGTACACAGAACAAAGACAAAAATTTTTTATCTAAAGGAAACTAGGAAAAGACACAGAAGAGGGAACATCTGGGCTTGATTAAAGAGGATGAGCAGAAGGAAGCCAGGAAAAAGAAACGGTATATAAGGCCATTGTAGCTCAAGAGCACAGCATGTAGATATGCATGCCAAAAAAAAAAAAAAAAAAAAATGAATGTATAGTGTATGTAGATTAAGGAAGTTTTTCTACTGATTCCTAAGAGTTTTAATCAAAGATTAATGCTGAATTCTGTCTGATGTTTTTTGTTTTGGCATCTGTTAAGACTATCATATGATCTTTCCCCTTATATGGAAAATTACATAATTTTTTTTAATGTTAAAAAAAAATTTTTTTTTTAATGTTAAACCAACCTTACATACCTAAAATAAATCCAACTTGGTCTTGACGAATTAATACATGGAAAAATCACACTGATTTTTTTTTTTAATGTTAAACCAACCTTGCATACCTAAAATAAACCAAACTTGGTGAAGATAAACTATCATTTTTACATTATTATATGTTGGGTTGCTTATATTTTATTTAAGATTTTTACATTTGGCTTTATAAATGAGATTAGGCTGTAACTTTCCTTGTTTGTGTCATCCTTATTAAATTTTGACATCTAGATTATGCTGGTCTCATAAAATAATCTGGAAGTATTTCTGACTTAACTATTCTTTAAAAAAAGTTTTAAAAAGAGTGGCACTATTTCTTCCTTAAATGGATGTTACAATTCATAAATGAAGTCTCTGTACCTGGAGTTTACAATTCATAAATGAAGTCATCTGTACCTTTTTAATTACAGATTCAATTTCTTTAATAGTTATACAACTATTTAGACTTTTGTTTCTTCCAATGTCAACTTTGTTAAGTTAGATTTTTCTAGAAATTAACCCATTTCACAAAAAATTTCAAATTTAAGCCATTTATTTATTTTTTTAATGTTTATTTATTTATTTTGAGAGAGAGCAAGCATGAGTGAGGGAGGGCAGAGAAAGAGGGAGAGAGAGAATCCCAAGCAGGCTCTGCACTGTCAGGGCAGAGCCAGAGTCTCCATCTCAGGAACCATGAGATCATGACCTGAGCTGAAATCAAGGGTCAGATGTTTAACCAACTGAGCCATGCAGGGACCCCTTAAGCCATTTATAATATGTATTTTGTTTTCCTTTAAATATCTGTAGACTCCGTAGTAATATTCCTTTTTTCATTCCTGATAATGGTTGTCTTCTCTCTTTCTCAATTTTATTAGTTTAGCTTTTAGGGGGAAAAAACACATTTTTTTTGGATTGGTTGATTCTCTGTATTGTATATATTTCCTGTATTGTTAATTTCTGCTCTTATCTTTTCCCCTTTTCTTTGGTTAAGTCTATTGCTCATCTTCTAACTTACTGAAATGGATGCTTAATTTATAAAGTTTGAGTTTTTCTGCTTTTCATATATATGTACATGAAGCTATTAATGTCCCCCAGATACGGTGTCAGATTTATCTCACAAATTTAGCCACACAGCACTTTCACTATCACTCATCCAAAAATATTTTTCTCATTTCCATTGAAAATTTTTTCAATACCTTTTTTGTTACTGATTTCTAGTTTCATTCCACTGTGATCAGAGGTCATATTCTATGATTCTAATCCTTTAAGTTTCACCCAGGAGTTCTACCAAACATTTAAGGAAGAAACAATGCCCAGTCTTATACAAACTCTTTCAGTCTTTTGAAATTTGTTGAAACTTAACTTTATGACCTAACATGGTAAATTCCTATAAAAGTCCGTGCTTAAAAAAGAAGATGACACATTCTGCAGGTGTTAGGAGATATTCTGCAAGTGTCAAATTTGTCAGTCTCACTGAAATTTTCTATACCTACACTGTTTTTTGTTTTGTTTTTTTAATTTTATCTATATGTTCGGGGCACCTGGGTGGCTTAGTCGGTTAAGCATCCAACTTCAGCTCAGGTCATGATCTCACGGTTTGGGAGTTCGAGCCCTATGTAGGGCTCTGTGCTGACAGCTCAGAGCTTGCAGCCTGCTTCAGATTTTGTGTCCCCTTCTCTCTCTGCCCCTCCCCAACTCGCATTGTCTCTCTCTCAAAAATAAACAAACATTAAAATTTTATCTGTATGTTCAATTACTATAAAATGTTGTATGCTGAAATCTATTATGATTTGTGGATCTGTTTATATCTCCTGAAAGTACAATTTTTTATTTATCTTGAGGTCATATTATTACATGCATGCAAATTTAGAATTACTGTATGTTCCTGGTGATTTGAACTTTATTTATAGTTCTGAAATAACCACTATTTCTTCGTACTTTTTTTGCCTTAAAATTTTACTGAGTCTCATACACAGCATTTACCTGGAATATTTTTGTCTTAACTTATAGTCCCAATATCTTTTTTTCATCCTTTGGCTACTTTTAAGAATTTTTCTTCTTTGCCTTGCTTTTTCTGAAATTTCATTATGATGTTCCTAGGTGAGTATTTCTTTTTATTCATCCTACTTGGAATTCTTTGGCCTCTATAAATCTACAGATTGATTTTGTTAATCTGTTTTAAAATATTCTCAATTATCTAATCTTCAAATATAGCTTCTGCTCCATTCAAGATGGTTTTTCTATGGTCAGGTGACTTGTCTAGTAAACAAAAACTGAGCAATCCAATAAAAAGAAAAAAAAAATGGGTCAGGGATGAGGCAGGATAAATCAACAGTACAAATAAAGACCAGATTTAAGCCCTAATAAATAACGGATGAAATGAAAATAGATTAAAATGCTCCAATGAAAGATTTTTCAGGCATGATTTTTTAAAAAATCAATTAAATATTTATCAAAGCCAATAAAATGTAAACTACCAAAGGTGAACTTTAATGTACACTGTACACTCTGGGTGACAATGATGTGTCAATGGAGGTTCATCAACTGTAACAAATGTCCCACTCTAGTGGAGGGTACTGATAGTGGGGAAGGTTATATGTGGGGACAAGGAGTAGATGAGAACTCTTCTACTGTCTGCTCAATTTTGCTGTACACTAAAACTGTTCTAAAAATAAATCTTATTAAGAAAAGTCTATTATGTTATTTATAGAAGACAAGTAATCCATTAAATAACTTTATGCTACATAAAATATAATCTTGAGCTAAAATTAAAGCTTTCATGAGAAAACACAGTAACCTCTAAAACTTCATTAATATAAAATATAAGGTAAAATATTACTGTTTACTTTGCAATCATCCTCTGTGAAACATGAAATGCATAAATAAAATCAGGATATTGAAAATATATTTAACATGAGGCCAAATCTTAATTAAAATTAATTACAAAGGTCATTAATTAACCCAGGGGTCATTTACACATCCATAGATAATACTATCTTATGCAAACTACTCTGAATAATAGAAGTCTTTGTGACTAAAATTAGAAACTACTACCTAAAACACCTGACTGAATCTTGCTGGTAGATAAAAATCCGTAAAGAGCCAGGAACCATGCAAGTACTTTACATTTACATGTATTACCTCATATCATCTTCTCAACACTATGATGTAGGTACTTTTAAAAGTGAAGAAATGTAGGCTCAAAAAATGTAGCTTACAAAAAATAACCACATCTGACCATCTACAGAAGTTAAAGTCCTAACCACTACATAGTAGGTAACTTCTTTTTCTAGATTAACTTCTTGACAGAAAAATAATTAGGGGCACCTGGGTGATTCAGTCAATTGAGCATCTGACTTCAGCTCAGGTCATGATCTCACAGTTTGTGAGTTTGAGCCCCGCACTGTCAGCACAGAGCCTGGAGCCTACTTCAGGTTCTCTGTCTCTCTCTGGCCCTCCCCTGCTCACACTTGGTCTCTCTCCAAAATAAATAAACATTAAAAAAATTTAAAAAAGAAAAATAATTAAAGATTCAAAGTCTCTATGCTAATTATACCAGATGTTTTACAAACACACTAGATGTTCTAGTTACCACTAAACAGTGATTTAAAAGGAATTTTTAGAAGACAGTTGCAAAGACTTGGGCATCTGGGTGACTGAGTCGGTTGAGCGTCTGACTCTTGATTTTGGCTCAGGTCATTATCTCACGGTTGTCAGACTGAGTCACAAGTCAGGCTCCACACTGACAGTGCAGAGCCTGCTTGGGATTCTCTTTCTTTCTCTCTCTCTCTCTCTCTCTCTCTCTCTCTCAAAAAAAAAAAAAAACAAAACAAAAAACAACAACAAAAAAAGGCAGTTGCAGAGTATAGCCACCAAAATCAAAGTATAATAATATATGAATCAACGTCCTTCTACGGCTTCTTTTCCCCATTTAAAGCTGCATTTATATAAACATGCAATAAAACTACTATGTAGTATCACTTCATTTGCCATTCCAAGAACACAGAGCAGTATAACTTCAGGGTTAGTTCTCAGTCAACATATACAATAAAGTGTGGTGGAAATGAGATAACTCTATGATTATTAAACTACAGTTAGGGCTATCAGCACCTTGGAAGACAAGTAGTAAGCAAAACACCTGTAACAAACCAGAAAAATGGTCTACTGAGGAGAAAATGAAATTCAACCCAATGCTTATGTACTGGAATTTATCATTTACTGACCACTTTCCATATGCCAGGAAACTGTGCTACATATTGGGAATATAGAGCTAAAAACGTGAGATAAATGCTACAGTATATACACAGGCACGTATAAAAGGCTATGGGCACCTAATCTGAGGGGAGAGACAATGGGAAGAAAAAACGTCAGAGGTGGCTTCCTATTGAAAGTGGTATGTGAGCCAAGCCTTAAAGGATGGATAGGAAATGAGACAGGTGAAGAAAAGGAAAGAACAAGATGTACGAAGGCACAGAAACAAGAAAGCTCAACCCATTTAGAGAACTAAAAGAGTTTAACGTAAGATGCAGAAGGCAGATATTGGGAGTGAAGTGAAAGAGAAAAATGAGAAAAATAAGAAGGCCTACAAAGAGTCCTTCATGAGGGTGAATTTTATGTTAAAGCCAGTGAAGGAGGTTAAAGGTGAAACTGACATGAAGAGAATCAATTTTAACAGTAATCTAGGTTAAAAAAAAAAGAGATGAGGTTCAATACTAAGATGGTGGCAATGATGGACAAATACCAAGACGCCATAGAAACAGACACAGAGAATGAGGCAAAGGGAAACATCTACAATATTTCTAGTGTCATTAACTGAGTGAATGGTGATGCTGTGACTGAAGAGACAGAGGGCACTATCACTTTACCTTACAGTGATCATTAACTCCTATTCTTCAGGGATCAAGGAAAAGCTTTTAGGAGGAAATACCTAGGCATGGGATTTAAACGAACAGAAATTAAAAGAATGGTTTGGAGTTTGAAAGTCGGCAGTGAAGGGTAGGCAACAGTTAACGACAAAAGATGAGGCTAGAGTGGTCAGAAGATGCCAGATCAAGGTGCTCTGTGGCACAAAAACAGACATTCAGATCAATGAAACAGAACAGAGAACCCAGAAATGGACCCACAAAATTATGGCCAACTGATCTTCAACAAAGCAGGAGAGAATATCCAATGGAAAAGTGCTCTGAAGAAGTCCTCTTAGGGCGGTGACGCATCCATCTTAGCCCGGTGGCTCGGGTGGTTAAGCATCCAACTCTCGATTTTGGCTCAGGTCATGATCTCACAGTTTGTGGGATGGAGCCCCACATCAGGCTCCATGCTGACAGTGTGGGGCCTGCCTGGGATTCTCTCCCTCTGCCCCTCCCCTGTTTATGCTCTCTCTTTCTCAAAATAAATAAATAAACTTAAAAAAAATTTTTTTAAATAGTCATCTTGGGACTTTTGGATTTTATCATTCAAGTAACAGAAAGCTATGTTAGGGTGATAAGGAAGAGAACGAAAGGATCGTATTTTGCAAAAATGATTCTGATTGCAAAATGAAAACGAATTGGATTGCTGGACCAATGTTGAAAGGAGAGGTAGGGGTAAAAAATAACCCAAGTAAGAGATGACTAACCTGAGTTAGAATGGTGTCAGTGGGGACTTGCATAGGTGGATATAATTGAGATCTGGAAGGACTAGTGTCTTACAGGAGTGGGGTTAAAGCTAACACATACTGTATTCTATATAACCACTTTTCTACCCACTACCTTTTATCAAGCAACAAATTTACTGATTTACAAAAAGTTAACCGTTTGCTAAATTTAAAAAAATATCAATAGCTGAACGTTTCAATTCCAATTTACAAAAGCCCTCTGCTGCCCCCCAATCAGGAAAGGCTTGAAGATGGAGGTAGATTTTGAGATGGAATTTGAAAAATTATCACCTATTTTTGATGAAAAATAATAAAGAAAAATAAATGGAATCTTGATCTATAATATTAAGGATGATAATCAAAATTTGGCATGTGAAACTTAGAGAATGTTAATACAATTTACTAACAGAACACAGGAAAAGGCAAGGGGTGTGGATGTGGATGTGTGTGTGTAGACAGAAACAGACAGACTAGAATGGGAATAACAATAAATGTTTTGTGTTTTTAGTAAATATGGTTTTGAAAAGGCTGCATTAGAGGTTCCTGTGAAGCACTGAAGTACCAATATCAACTATGCAAGGATATGACATTCAAAACTGAGATACAAATATTTAATACTCAAGAGAAAAGTGTACTGGAGATCAAATCTTGGATGTCAGTAGCATGTATGTGGTAACTGAAATTCTAAGAGTAGCTAGTTTTCAAGAATATGTAGGGGAGGAAGTAAGATGGCCAAGACAGATCCTTAAAACACCTACATTTTACAAACTGGTAGAGTAAATAATGTCCACAGAAGAGACTGAGAAGATGAGCCAGAAGAGTTAAAATGAAAATTAGGATAACAAGGTATTTCAAAAGAAATAGGCAAGAAAGAGAACTGGGAAAAAATAAGAAGTCAACAATATTCAACGTTGCCAAGTTAAAGACTCAAATGTCTAGGACACTGAGCATCAAAAAGATAATGTTTAAAAGGCAATTTCACTTAAGAAAGGACAAAAGAGAAGTTGAGGCAGAAGAGACTGGCCCAAGTAAGTCTTTTGGGAAACCTGGTTAATAATGATGACAGAATATGGAGACGAGGGTAGAGATATATAATGGCAGCAGAGTTTTTTGTTTCATTTTGTTTTCTAAAAGGAAGGAATCAGTAAAGAACAAAGTCAACGATGTAAGATAAAGGAGTATCAGATAGAAGAGCTCCCTCATGTGGCCAGGGATGGGAATCAAAGCATAAGTGAAACACGACCTTCCAACAAAGGAGAGAAAGAATACATCCACAGAAAAATATCAAACGGGGATGGGTGGGTGTGTATTTTCTACTCATAAACTTAAGTTCCTGCAGAACAGAAAAATTATAGAAATTTCTATATAGAAATATAGAAATTATAGAAAAATTATAGAAGACCGTTTTAAAAATGGTCTTCTCTGTGGGATGGGATCATGGTCTATATTGTTTTATTATGTTTTCATATTTTCCCAGTTTTCTATCATAAGCATTTAATGATTTAAAAATGTCTTTGTCCCTTGAACTATAAATTCATCATTAATGCAGAAAATTCAGAAAATAAGTAAAAGCAGGAAGGGAATAAACAATACCTACAACTTACCAACGTATTGCTTTCACAGGTTAAAAAAATACGTCAGTTATATTACTTAACATTTTCTCAGAAAAAGGAACATTAATGGAAACACTGAATTGAAATAATCAAAACTGATAACTGACTCTATCATTCAGACATGAAGAAAGAGTGGATTCCAGTTTCCTCTTAGCTACCTAAATCTCTACTTTAAAAGAGGATTAATAAATCTCCACTTACAAAGGCAGAATTCAGATATCTGGAGATTATTAATTTAGTCATAAATTTCAATACTGCCTTCATTCCTGGCCATAACTACTTTTAGTATTTAAGTATTAGTTTAACTACAAATAACATCTATCACAAACATTCATGCTCATTGGCAACAATTAAAAAAAAAGTTAAAATGGAGGCTTACAGTTGTGGTAAATTTGGTCTAACAAAGGGATCATTCTCTGCTCCATTGACTGCTTTGTTTTTCCTTTGTTTTGGTTCAGAATTGGTAGAGGGTGCCTGAGAATTATTAGCTGTGGGAGGTTTGCGCTTGGCTAGAAGTTTCCTTTGCCTTTCAATATCTTCCCTTTGCTGATTCACCCATTCTTGTTGCCTGTATAAAAATAAATGTAAAAAACCGTATTTACTTTTTGTTTACTCTTCACAGTTAAAAGATGAAAATACGTTAATAAACATGAAAAAATCATTTAACAAATCATATAACATAAACATAAATTATGGTTCCACCTTTCTGAACTAACTTGTACTCACTTTCTAGGTCTAATTTGAAGCATTCATTTCTAAATTTCCTAAATCCCGTGAACTAGGGAAAGCTGTGTTGCCATATATAATCTCATGGTAGCTTGTAGATCTCCGCTTCCTTCTTTCTAATAAGCATCAATCCTACAGACATTTGATTAGAATGTCTCTAGTTAGACTACATTACTCCATGAGAACAGAGACTGCATCTATTTTCTACCCTATTGTATGTATCTCTGGTGCGACCACAATAATCAGCACATACTAGGTATTCAGTAAATATTTGCTGAATGACATAAATGGGCTATTAAAAAAAGAACAGAGGTAAGCACGGAGTATATTTTAAACATGCATCTGATCACTTACTGTTTGTAGAAAAACTTACAAAAGACAAATATCAATTTTTTTTTCCAACGTTTATTTATTTTTGGGACAGAGAGAGACAGAGCACGAACGGGGGAGGGGCAGAGAGAGAGGGAGACACAGAATCGGAAACAGGCTCCAGGCTCTGAGCCATCAGCCCAGCGCCCGACGCGGGGCTCGAACTCACGGACCGCGAGATTGTGGCCTGAGCTGAAGTCGGACGCCCAACCGACTGCACCACCCAGGCGCCCCAAATATGAATTTTTTAAATGTGTAATATTATTTATTTTCCATAATGTATTTATTTTTTTATAATTTACATCTATGTTAGCACACGGTGCAACAATGATATCAGGAGTAGATTCCTTAATGCCCCTTATCCATAATTTAGCCCATCCCCCCCCCCAACCCCTCCAGCAACCCTGTTTGTTCTCTGTATTTAAGAGTCTCTTATGTTTTGTCCCCCTCCCTGTTTTTATATTATTTTTGCTTCCCTTCCCTTATATTCATCTGTTTTGTATCTTAAAGTCCTCATATGAATGAAGCCATATACTTGTCTTTTCTGACTAATGTCGCACAATACCCTCTAGTTCCATCCACCTAGTTGCAAATGGCAAGATTTCATTCTTTTTTATTGCCATCATCCGTTGATGGACATTTGGGCTCTTTCCATACTTTGGCTATTGTCAATAGCACTGCTATATACACTGGGGTGCACGTGTCCCTTCGAAACAGCACACCTGCATCCCCTGGATAAACACCTAGTTGTGCAATTGCTGGGTCGTAGGGTGGTTCTATTTTTAATTTCTTGAGGAAACTCCATACTGTTTTCCAGAGTGGCTGCACCAGTTTGCATTCCACAAATATTAATTTAATAAAGTGTTATTTTCTAACTTTATCTCTGTTAAGAAGATTTGGGGAATGTGCAAGTGCTATCTTGAAACAAAAATTGATCTGAATATGAGAAATTTAAGAAGAGGTGAGCCTGGGTGGCTCAGTCAATTAAGCATCTGACTATCTGATGCTTGATTTCTGCTCAGGTCATGATCCCAGGGTTGTGGGATGAAGCCCTGCATCGGGCTCTGCGCTGAGCATGGCGCCTGCTTGAGAGTCTCTCTCTCCCTCTCCCCACATGCACACCCACGACTGCTCTCTCTTTCTCTCTGCCCCCCACCCCGCCCCGACACACACAGTTTAAGACATTTATGAAGAAAGAGGAAATTTTCACTACCTGAAGGAAACAAAAATTAGCATGGCTTTAAAGAATGAGCAATTAATAAAAGTAAATAAATATTACTGTTTCCCATTCAAGAATCTAAAGCTTACTAATTGTAAAAAACTACTAAATATCATGTCTACTATAAAAACACATGTTAGAGATTTCAGCAATCTGACCAGAGCAAGAGTAGGTTAACAGTGAAGCTTTTTTTTTTTAACGTTTATTTTTGAGATGGGGGAGGGGCAGAGAAAGAGGGAAACACAGAAACCGAAGCAGGCTCCAGGCTCTGAGCTGTCAGCAGAGCCCAAAACGCAGGGCTTGAACCCATGAACCGTGAGATCAAGAGCTGAGCCAAAGTTGGATGCTTAACTGACAGAGCCGCCCAGGCAAACTTGTTCTCAAAGTAACCGGTTCCCTTTTAGGTCACCTCAACACGCTAAGAAAAAGTTTTAAAAACGCTACATGGTTATAAGACTAAGATTTAAAACAAGACAAATGTTTCAATTCCTTGGCTCCCCACCCCCACTCAAACCAGAACTACAGAACTTCTACTCTGCTGATGCAAAACTGACTTCATGCACACTGCCTTTTCCTATGGTTCTAGCCAGATGGTAGTAGAATATGACCAGAATGAAAGAATCACTAACCACCCACAGAGAAGAGTAAAAGGGTGGAGAAAATTCAAGAATAGCAAAGCTAGAACAGGACTTTAATCCAGTTTCCATTTGGAAGTAGGAATAACTTATTTAAAAAGTTAACTTTTAAAGCTACTTTAGAACACAATCAATGGCACAAAAACAGACACATAGACCAATGGAATAGAACAGAAACCCCAGAACTAGACCCACAAACGTATGGCCAACTCATCTTTGACAAAGCAGGAAAGAACATCCAATGGAAAAAAGACAGTCTCTTTAACAAATGGTGCTGGGAGAACTGGACAGCAACATGCAGAAGGTTGAAACTAGACCACTTTCTCACACCATTCACAAAAATAAACTCAAAATGGATAAAGGACCTGAATGTGAGACAGGAAACCATCAAAACCTTAGAGGAGAAAGCAGAAAAAGACCTCTCTGACCTCAGCCGTAGCAATCTCTTACTCGACACATCCCCAAAGGCAAGGGAATTAAAAGCAAAAGTGAATTACTGGGACCTTATGAAGATAAAAAGCTTCTGCACAGCAAAGGAAACAACCAACAAAACTAAAAGGCAACCCACGGAATGGGAAAAGATATTTGCAAATGACATATCGGACAAAGGGCTAGTATCCAAAATCTATAAAGAGCTCACCAAACTCCACACCCGAAAAGCAAATAACCCAGTGAAGAAATGGGCAGAAAACATGAATAGACACTTCTCTAAAGAAGACATGCGGATGGCCAACAGGCACATGAAAAGATGTTCAGCGTCGCTCCTTATCAGGGAAATACAAATCAAAACCACACTCAGGTATCACCTCACGCCAGTCAGAGTGGCCAAAATGAACAAATCAGGAGACTATAGATGCTGGAGAGGATGTGGAGAAACGGGAACCCTCTTGCACTGTTGGTGGGAATGCAAATTGGTGCAGCCGCTCTGGAAAGCAGTGTGGAGGTTCCTCAGAAAATTAAAAATAGACCTACCCTATGACCCAGCAATAGCACTGCTAGGAATTTATCCAAGGGACACAGGAGTACTGATGCATAGGGGCACTTGTACCCCAATGTTCATAGCAGCACTCTCAACAATAGCCAAATTATGGAAAGAGCCTAAATGTCCATCAACTGATGAATGGATAAAGAAATTGTGGTTTATATACACAATGGAGTACTATGTGGCAATGAGAAAAAATGAAATATGGCCTTTTGTAGCAACGTGGATGGAACTGGAGAGTGTGATGCTAAGTGAAATAAGCCATACAGAGAAAGACAGATACCATATGGTTTCACTCTTATGTGGATCCTGAGAAACTTAACAGGAACCCATGGGGGAGGGGAAGGAAAAAAAAAAAAAAAGAGGTTAGAGTGGGAGAGAGCCAAAGCATAAGAGACTGTTGAGAACTGAGAACAAACTGAGGGTTGATGGGGGGTGGGAGGGAGGAGAGGGTGGGTGATGGGTATTGAGGAGGGCACCTTTTGGGATGAGCACTGGGTGTTGTATGGAAACCAATTTGACAATAAATTTCATATATATATAAAAAAAAAAAAAAGAACACAATCAAGATGTTATAAATGAAAATAAACAGCAATAACCCTACTGATCAAAATCCTAACGGAAAGTAAAGAATTACTGGAATGAATATATAGCAAATATCTGATTATTCAGGAATGACTACACATTTTAGAGATTAATTTAACATTACTAATATTTATTTCTCTTATCTGTCAACTACTTTGGGTTCTATCACTGATAAACTACTTGATACACACTGATAAGTAACTTGATATAAGGTATGTATAAAAATACACAGTAGGCCCTCAATTCAAGAAATGCAAGTAATTTTTTAAAAACTAGATTACTTACTTATCATAAAAAGGCACAAAGCAAGAACAGCCAGACTGAAGAGGTGCATAGGGCAAGGCACAAGGGAAGGGCACAGAGCTTCCAACGCCCTCTCCATTTGCACCACTCTCCCCAGACTTCCACGTGTTCACCAACCCGGAAGCCCCAATTTTGCTCTTTTTTGATAGCTCAGTGAAGAAATTTTAACTACTAACAGAGCTTGTGTTTTAGATTTATATTTAAGGTTATACACTGTAACTTATTTTATTCATTACCAGGACAACTGTAGGTCTGGGTTTAGCAGCTGAGGTTCTTGCTTTTAAAATACTCAAAAATCATGGTTTCTACCTCAAACGTATCTCTAGTTTCACTGTCAATATTTTAGCTCAAACCTAATCATCTTTCATTTGGAGACCTCTTCCCATCTTAGCTGTCAACAATTTATCTTCTTTCCAACATTCCCATATTATCATGAGTTATCTTTCTAAAACTCAATTCTGACCACACACACTACAGACAAACCTTTAATAGCTCCATATTATCCACAGAATTAAAAGCCAAAATCTCTAGCATCACAAGAACAACATCCTTCATTATGGTACACCTTTCACCCAGCACAGCTGGTGCTGAACAAAAGCTGAAGAAATCAACTGAGATAGAGAAGGCCATTCTGTGCTAAGTCCTGGGAACCAGTGTTTAAAACAGCGATGTTTATATAATACGGGAGATACAGCTTTGCCTCCATTTTGCACATAACTGAACGAGTTCTAGGAAATCTGATGTAGATGCTGCCACTACTCCTGCTTTGCAGGTTTTAAATTTTTTCCGGCAAAAAAAAAAGGGGGGGGGCAGCATAGGTCTTGGCTTCTTAACAGAGTCAATCATCTAAACTCAATAACTTCTCTGTTTTAAAGTTTACCTCAGAAACACTAAAGCCACATGTTCAGTTCAACTGATTTAGAATTATTGTATCTAAAACAGAACAGAAAAAGTTCTTGTCTTTTCCATAGGAACAGAGAGCAGACAAGGGCTGAATACTAAGACTAAAGTAAGGATTGGAGAATGGGGGGAAAAAGCTAAGTAGGCAAATCCCAAGATATGTATACATATAGATGTAAATCTTCCAATGACAATTACAGTTCCCTCCCAAATCATCTATAAAGCTGGAAGGTCAGTTTATATTTTGGAAAGTCATGTTTAGAATAATACATCATGCTGTATGGATGAATGCTAACTAATCAAGAAATTTGCTAAAGCTGAAATTGTAATACTTGTGTTTTATGTTCCTTTCAAATGTACTAAATTCTGTGATTTCAAATAGTAAGGAGTAGATGTAGAACACAATTCCAAATGTACAATCTTTGCAAGTAATAAAAACTCAAAGGAACACTACATTATTTAAAATGTAAGAATGACTAACTTCACGAGATTCTGAAACGCAAAACCATCTGTCCATTGTTCAGTAAATGAAGCACCATGTCTAACTGTTGTGAAGTGCCCAAGGCGTAATCTGTCTTGCATACTCTTCTCTCGGCTTGACAGTTTTTCTTGCGTACTCTGGAAGGAGAAGGAAAATATCATCAATTTTATTTATTTAAAATTTAAAACTGTACAAGGCAAAAAAGGGGTCAAGCGGAATGAAAAGGAAACAAATCACCTACCTTTTCAATAAGCAGTTTTTTGCTCATTGATATGCACTTATTTAATCGTTCTTTGTATTTTTCAAGTAATTTTTGTTGTTCATCTATTTGCCGTCTGAGATCACAATTAGCCTACAAAATAAGGAGAAAATGGAAAAGGTCTAGAATTTGTGTATATGAGACACTGATGAATATTTTTAACATTCTGAATAAAGTATATAAAAAGAAAGGGTTAATTAAGGATTTGAGTATGATACTAAAAATTTTTTTTTCAACATCTACTTATTGTGGCATAATACCGTTAAATGTTGCTTAACTGTGCAGTGAAAAGTACATGGAATTTGTATCCATATTCCATGGTTCAAATCCACATCCTAAGGTATATAACCTTGGCTAAGTTCAGTCAGTTACCTGAACCTTAGTTTATTTCTTTTGTATTTCTAAAATAGGGGCAATACTATCTATCTCACTTAGCTAAAAATAACTAAATATATGTATATAAAATGAATAACACTTAAAAATGAATGTAAGTTCTCTTCCATCTTTTGTAACTGATAAAACTGTTTTCTCCATTAAACTTGGGGCTGACACTACTGATGCCTACCCAATAGCTAACTATTTCCACCATCTTTCTTGGCAATAAGATACCCATTTTGCTGACTTTCTAGGCAGCCATATGCTCATGCAAAAGCCTTTATATAAACTCAGGAGATGAGTCAGATTAGTCTAGGATAACGACAGAATAACCTGGAGGGCTTGTTAGAATACAGACTGCTGGGTGGGACACACTCCCCAAGTTTCTATATAAGTCAGTCTGGAGTAGGGTCTGAAAATTATTTCTTTCTTTAAAAAATTTTTTTTAATGCTTATTTATTTTTGAAAGAGACAGAGACAGAATGCGAGTGGTTTGGGGCAGAGAGAAAGGGAGGCACAGAATTTGAAGCAGGCTCCAGGCTCCGAGCTGTCAGCACAGAGCCCGACGCGGGGCTCGAACTCATGAGCTGTGAGATCACGACCTGAGCCGAAGCCAGACGCTCAACCGACTGAGCCACCCAGGCACCCCTGAAAATTATTTCTAATAAATTCCACAGGATGCTGATGCTTCTGGTCTGGGAATCATACTTTGAGAACCACAGTTCTAGGCCAATCATGGTAGAAGCCAAAAGACATAATATATCGAAGATGCTAGGAGAAAAGAGCTACCAATCTGAAATTATATACCTAATAAAATTATTTTTCAAGGAAAAGGGTAAAATAAAGAGATTCTCAGAGGAACACAAATGGAAGTCAGTACCAAGAAACCCTCCTCATTAGGCACAATTCAAACAAACTGTGGTGTGTGTGTGTGTGTGTGTGTGTGTGTGTGTGTGTGTTCAAAATTTGATTCTAACATTTCTCTAAAACTACAAAAGGCCAAAAATAGCGAAAAAGAAAGGATATTTCTTCAATCACAAATCAAGATTTAATATAAAGCTACAGCAATTATGATCACCCAAATCCATTTTCTCTTTCTTTATTAGCAACGAAAGCTTACGTTTTATTCTGGATTGATATGTACCTAGCTAACCTATCGTAACTATGAGACTCTAATAAATATTTTACACCTTGATATGACCTTCAAGATAAAAGCCATACACTAAGGATAAAGGAATAAAAAACTGAAGGAGTCAAGATCCCATAAGACACTATGAAGACATCACCAGTTCTGTGATGACAGAACCAGTTCTGTTCTCCTCTCAAAAACTAATATTGTATCTCATTTAAACTATTGCTGTTTATGTTCTCTGGTACTAACAAAGGCAATTGCTAAATGATAAAAGATGCTATACCAGTGTAGGAATACACAAACAGAACATGGAACACAGCAGAGAATACAGAAATAGATCCACTTGTATATGGAACATAGATTACATGACGGAACTGGCAGGAAAGAGTGGAGTTTCAATTAAATGAGCTGGGCAACTGATTATCTATATAGAAAGAAAATAAAATGAAACCTTATTTACACCATACCGAAAAACAAATTCCAGTGAGATTAACAACTTGTCTTGAAAACCCAGACTACAAAGGTTTTAAAAGAAAATATAGAGGGATATCTTTATGATATTAGAAATTAAAAAAAAAAATTAGTTCTTTCGGTATACCTTTGATAATAACTTGGTACAAACATAAACTACAAACAAAAAGATGTACTTAATCATATAAAATTTTTAAATGCATCTAATCATCAAAAGACAGCATGAAGAAATAAAGAGGCAATTTGCACACTGGGAGAAAATCAATATATATGAACAACAAGAAACTGACATCAATAAAAAAAAGATAGCAACCCACTAAGAAAAAATGAGCAAAAAACATCAGTTATTTCACAGAAGAAACAGTTAATAAATATTTTAAAAGATGATAAAAGAGAATGCACAATAAAAGACACCTTGTTTCCCTCTATCAAATTGGCCAAAAAAATTTCTTATATCTGATTATAATAAGCCTTGACAAAGATAATAAGCACCAAGATTATTTCTTGCCCACTGCCAGTAGGAGTGTAAACTAATCCAACCACTTTGGGAAAAATTTGGCATCATTATAAAGCAAAATTGAAGATGCGCATGCCATGTACTCTGGCCACATCTCTCTTAAGCATATAACGTAAGACAAATTTTTCCACATTTGCGCTAGAAGACATGTATTAGAATGTTGTTAGCAGGACCATTCGTATTAGCAAAAAAGTAGAAACAAAATGTCTACCAACAGCAAAAAGATGTATTATGGTATATTCATATAAAACCTTACTATATAACATGAAACAAAGTACATGACAATTCCACATTTAATGTTTAGTGAAAACAAGCAGGGCAAAAGGGTACATACAGCGTAATTTTTTTAAAATGTTTTTATTTATATTTGTGAGAGAGACGGAGCAAATGGGAGAATGGCAGAGAGAGGGAGGGAGACACAGAATCCGAAGCAGGCTCCAGGCTCTGAGCTGTCAGCACACAACCCAACGCGGGACTCGAACCCATGAGCCATGAGACAATGACCTGAGCTGAAGTCGGACGCTCAACCAACTGAGCCACCCAGGTGTCCTCAGCGTAATTTTATGCAAAGTTCAAAAAAACCCTGAAATATGTTGTTAAGAATGTATAGATACATGTGATAAAACCATAAAGAAACACAAAGGCATAATAAATACAAAACTTAGTAGGTAATGGTAAAGGGATGTGAGAAGTGACTGGGATAGGATCAGGAAAAGGCAAGCTGGGAGTTTCAAACGTATAGATCATTATGGTTAAGACCACAGGTGTTGATTTCACTGAGTTTCTATACCACCAGTTCTTAATGCTGGCTTAAATTATAATTATCTGGAGGAGTTTTTAAAACTACCAATGCCGAACCCCTGACCTCACATCAACTTAATCAGAACCCCTCAGGTTGGAGTTTAGGCATGGCCACCTTTATAAAGTGCCTCCCACCTTTCCCATTTGGTAATTCTAATGAGCATCATGGAGTGAGAACCACTGCTTCATACCTTACTCACATTATAATACTTTCTGATGTGTCTTTTTGCAAGGTTTCCATTAAAAATTTCACAGGATTGCAGCAGTTACTTCATCTTATATAATACCAAATATCAGAGGGTTTAAGACAAAATCAATTACACCCTTAAAACTAACACAAAATGGCTATCTGTCTTATGATAGTTGATCAAATAAAAATAAATTTTATAAACTTCCCTCTATTTCTCCAACTGTTTCTCAATTCACATTTAAAGAACTAATAATTTGCACTTTAAAATAGTTATTTTCATGTACTTAAAACTACCAGAAAAAGCTTATTCTTCTCAGCTATAGAATTTTTTTTACGTTGCTAAGTATTTCCTCAACTTTTACTATTGCCAAATAATTCACTCAATTTTCCCTCTATGACTTATTACTTACCCTGAGCAAGTCATCTATACGACCCTCCTTCTTTTCCAGGTCCTGGTTTTTATTACTTTCTAATGCTGCTAATTTCAGCATTGTGAGATCAGTCTAAATGAAAGAAAACTATTTGATTATCTTCATTATATATATCACTGCATGCAAATATAAACTAGATTTTACTCTGATTCTAAAAAGCAAAGAAAATATTTGAGTTTGTGTTCATAAAAGTTATCCCAAAAGTCTTAGTACAGTTTTAAGTTTTAATATCTTCAGAAGTATAACTTCTACAAGGTTACAAATATTTAAAAGACTGATTACTAAAAGTTTTAGAATATTGTTACGTTCTTCATTAAAATTCAATATAACCACTGCTTTGTGCTATCAACTCTAGCTGACTTTTGAACATGGCAAAAACTTTCATGAACTATTCATTGACTGAAAGCAATGAATAGCCTGAAGTTTTGATGCATGTGCAACAATTTGCACATGACCTAACAGAAAAGTCTAATGGCAATAAATTGGGTAATAAAGATGGCTAAGCAAAAACATCTACTCTTCAAATCCCTGTGGTTTGAGACAGTATCATCCCCAAACTGTCATACGTAAAAAGTTAAAATGAAAAACTTAGTAATCAAAATTCATAAAACCAAATAAGCATAAAAGATATCTAATATTCAATTTTCAAATATTTTAAGTATATAGCACATATATAAATTTATGTATAAATTTATTATATATTTATTAATTTATTATATATTTATTTATTTATCATATATGTATAATTTTTATAAATTTATATATAAATTATATAAATTTATACATATATATATAAATTTATATACATACATATATATGTATGTATATAAATACATACACCCAAAATGAACACCTTTTATGTCCACGTATGACAAATGTAATAGCTTCAGGAAGACGATGATTATATTTATTTGGATGGTATGTTCAAAAAAAAAAAATCAGTAAACAAAATTGACATGTTATGGTTGTTCTATTTAATATGCTTAAACATCTAGATATTTTTAAAAAGTTTTTAATGTTTATTTATCTTGAGAGAGAGAAAGAGAGAGCGAGAGAGAGAGAGAGCACGCGCGCAGGGGAGAGGCAGAGAGAGAGGGGGAGAGAGAGAGAAAGAATCCCAAGCAGGCTCCGCACTGCCAGCACCGCAAACTCACAAACCATGAGATCATGTACCTGAACTAAAATCAAGAGTCAGACACTTAACCGACTGAGCCACCCAGGTGCCCCAAAACATCTACATATTTAACCAGCATGTAACAAAGGACAAGCTGATACTAAACTGGGTGTTTCAATTTCTCACCCCCTACAAACTACTTTTTTGTCTAGTAATTAGCTTTCTTGATGTATAATTTTACTTTATGACTATGTCCACTAGTTTCTACATTATACTAAGTTTCTTATAAGTCACTAGTTTCTTACAAATCACACAAAGAAATTTCAATTACTATTTACCTGAGTAATTTTAAAGGATAACTGCTTTGGTTGTAAAATAGGGTGGTCCCCAAAAGCTAATGCAGTAGGAGAAGGGCTATTCGGTCGAACCTTAAAAAAAAATATTAAAATTTTTACATTAGCAAGAAGAAAATAGGCTTCTCCTCAGCAACAACTACTTAACACCTCCTATGTTTTTATCAGGATAATAACTGAATTAAAACATAATTGACTTTTTAAAACTTTTTATCACTGTTTATTCAGTTAGCATTCATTTTTAGAGTACCCTCCCTTACATAAAGGTGCAATGAAAGAGACAACCATATACTCCCTGCCCTCAAGAAGCTTATATCCTAGAACCATCAAAAACATTTTAATGCTTTCAATCTGTTAAACAAGGCCAAATACATTATTTCAAAACAAAAATATTAAAAACAGATGACGATGGCTCAAAAAGTAAAACTGAGAAGATCTTAATATAGAATTCTTATCAATAGGGACAATAATGCATGCCCATATATAGTATAATATCAATTTACTGTTGAGTTTCATGGTTTATCTAGTGACTAGTTTTAAAACACATCATTGAAAACAGATATCATTGTATCACTGCTATCACTACGACTCAAAATTATTGAGTCTTATAGTTTATTTTGCATATTACAATATAATGTGTCCAAGGTACAAAATAAGTAAGATACAACTAATTATATGTCTACCAGCAAGGACCAGAAGGGAACACTGGAAATAAAAACAAGGTATTTGAATAAATAAGAGATACTTTGATTTTAAAAAACCTTCAATTCATTTTTAAATTACTGAGAGCCAACACTGCTTTTCTGGTTAGACATTAAACTTTCATATAATGAAAGATAAGGAAAAATGAAATCCAATATGCAAAACAATGCATATAAAAAGGACTAGGACTTAAATACACTAGAAACAAACCAAGAAGTTGTAAGATAATTTTTAGATCCAAGATTCTTCTCCTATGCTGAAATAAAATGGTCCAAGGCTAAAGGCTGCCTACCTTTGTCTAGAAAGGAATCATGCTATCACTTTAGTGGTTAAGAAATTTAATTTCTAAGAGAATTAGAAATTAGAAATCAGTAACTGAATATGGACCAATACAAGAGTATTCATTGTAGTCCCCTAAGTTTGACAGCATTCTTTTATAGAAACATTACTTCTTGGATATAATCAATTCAGGAAATCTTTAACTTAAGGATCTCACTTTGAGAAATAACGTTCTAACAGCATCAAATCATTAAAAAGAATTTAACCTACCTCACAAAATAATTTTCTTAGAAGATAAATACAAATAAATATATATAGAAGTTCTCAATGAAAAGATATTCAGTATACATACATACATATGTTAGTAGATTTAAGACTCCCTACACATGTCAAAACTTACAGATGAGGAAGGAGTGGAATGTGAATGCGAATTTTGAGGAGAACGGATCGCAGGAGGTATGCCTCTTACTGGACTTGAGCCATTCCCACCTTGGTACTAAGAAAAAAAAGAAGACACTTTATGAAAATAGGTTTAGACAGATGTTATTTTAGACATGATATTAATAATTAATTTAAATATATTGTCTTTTAAATTAAATTCAGTAGTGATTTAAATGGGTCAAGAAAAAGCAAAACTAAGGTTAGTTACAGCCAAGTCCTAAAAGACTAAAGAGAGAATACTGATCACAAGAATATGAAAAGACTATGTTTAGCAAAGACCCTTATTTTTTTTTAACATTCTGGTTTTAATTTGTTACTGCAGCAGACTCAAAAATTCCCCCCCTCCCCAACAATGAACATATACTATTTTTCCTTCAAATTTTAATAGTTCCTTATAAATGTTTGTTGAATGGGTATAATCCCTAACACCCCCAAATTAACATATTTACAAGTAGAAGTTAGTGAATGTAATAAGCCATCTTAAAACAGAATCAACATTCTCTAGATCTGTTAAAAATCCAAATGTTTGTAGCACTTAATATAAAAAGTTACACAGACAAAGTCTCTTCTGTTTAACAGCACAAAATCTAATAAAAATCAATCCTTTCTTTCATGCATGAGATGAATTACAGTGCATGACTTAGGTGCCTATGAAGAGAAGCCTCCAAATCTATTCCACAGCTGCCTTTCTCACTTCTCTACCAAGAATGGGAAGAGAAAACTGCTACTGGATTCCTCTCAGGGTTTTAGGAGAAGAGCAGAGATGGGGACCTCCTAGCATGTCTTCCAGCAACCTAGGGACTTGGTCTGATTTATTTTTTACTCTACAGTGACTAGCAGAACTAGTGGCACATGAGGAATATTCAACAGACTCGAAATTTGTTGATTTGAATTGATCCAACCTTTGGCAAAGATTCTTATTAACACTGAGGGACTGACCTTAACTAAAGAGCACTAGGTTAGCAATACAAGACCGTGGTCAGCAATAGTTTTACCTTAGATTCTGTAAATCCAATTAAGAAACACAATGGATGGTTAAAAAAAAAAAAAAAAAAAAAAAAAGCTTTTAATGCAGCCCTTCCCCTAACTGGCAAATTCTGCTCTCACACTCAAGTAAATATAAGCATTTTTCAACTGAGTAGATCATGTTTGTTGTTTTAACAATCATATTAATGTACTGTAATGTAAAACTGGTAGCCAAAAGTATTTCTGTGTAAAAGAATAAGGTAATATTCTAAACTGGGTAAGAATCTAAATTTATCACATTTATTATTTTCAGGGGCTCTTAGATTCACATTTCTATTATTTAACTTCCATCTACAGGGCTCAAATGTTGCTATGGTGCCATAAAGGCTGCACTGACAGCAGAAACAATTCTAAACTAGAGGTTATTCAAGTTCTCTCTTTGCACTTCCATTTAGAATTTGACTTTAAATAGGCTACTTTACATGTCTGGTCCTCAGTTTCCTCATCTGTAATATAGAAACCCTAATATCTCCTGTGCCTATCTCCTGGGCTGTTATATAAGCAAGTATGTGAGGAAGTACTTTGAAAATTACAACAAGAATATATGAATATAAAAGTAAATTTTAATGTTCCTAGGAAGACAGGACATTACATAGTACTGACACTCTGCTCTAATCACAAAGATAATCAAATGTTGAACTTGTACTTCAAAGAAATTATTTCAGCCCATACCAAAATAATATTAAGAACTGGAGGTATTTATCAATAAACTTACTTCAAAATAGTCGCTAATTTTGTGGCCACGCCCCCCAATACTTTTTCCTAGAATATAAAAGTAAAAAACTGTTACAGATCTGGTCATGACTACCTATCATACTATATCAGAAAAAGAATGTGTCAAACTTGATTTTGCTAATACACATAAAAATCATCTGCTTAATAAAAAGAACATGATATTTTAGTTGGGTAGTGATAGACATTGAAAGAATTATATTAAGAATCCTCAGAGGGTAAGATGCCAACTTCAGAAATCCAAAAATCAAATGACATTTCAATAGAAACATGTCAATTTTTAAAGTCTCAATTACTGGAGAACCACATATATAAATGACATTAAAGGATTTTGTTTTTAAAACTACATTATTCATATTGCTTAATGACTGCTAATTTCATAAAAGCAAATCAATGAATTAAAAAAAAAAACCAGGTCGCAACTGTATAACTAACAAACCAATTCATACCTGTAAATAATATAAAAGCTTTGGTTAACACAAAACCATAACAAACTGACAATAACAAGCTTTAATATGAACGTTATTTTGTAAAAGTTTGGATTTTCTAAAAAAAGTATTCCCGGGGTGGGTGGGTGGCTCAGTCGGTTAAACATCCAGCTTCTTGATTTCGGCTAAGGTCACGATCTCACCGTTTACTGGTTCAAGCCCGCATCAGACTTCCCACTGGCAGTGTGGAGCCTGCGTGAGATTCTCTCTCTGCCTGCTCACACACCCTCTGTCTCTCTCAATAAACAAAATAAACTTGAAAAAAAAAAAGTATCCCCAAATCAAATCAACAGGATGTTCTTCTTTTTTTTTTTTTTTAAGTTTATTTATTTTCAGAGAGAGAGAGAGAGAAAGAGTGTGTTTGCACACAAGCAGGGAAGGGGCAGAAAGACAGGGAGAGAGAAAATCTCAAGCAGGCTCTGCATTGTCAGTGCAATGCCAGACGCGGAGCTCAATCTTACAACACATGAGATCATGACTAAGCCAAAACCAAGAGTCAGATGCTTAAATAACTGAGCCACCCCAGGCACTCCTGTGTGTTTTTCTTTAAGTTTATTTTGAGAGAGAGAGAAAGAGCGTGCACACATGCAGGGGCGTGGCGGAGAGAAAGAGGGGGGGCTGAAACTCCAAAGCTGGTTCCATGCTGTCAGTGCAGAGCCTGATGTGAGGCTTGATCTCACCAACCATGAGATCAAGAACTGAAATCAAGAGTTGGACCCTTAATCAACTGAGCCAGCTAGGTGCCCCTAGAGGATGTTTTTTAATAAACTAGATTTTAAATATTGCTCTTATGACCATATTGATAAAGTGGTCCAAATCATTACATATCACAGTTCTTTGATTAAAAGTTTTGCTCTAAAAAGAATCAATTTTATAAATCCTGAATTAAGGGCAGGGGATAGGCTAAATGGGTGATGGGGATTAAGGAGGGCACTTGTGAAGAGTACTGGGCTGTTATATGTAAGTGATGAATCACTAAATTCGACACCTGAAATCAATTTTAATATATATGTTAACTAATTAGAATTTAAATAAAAACTTAAAATAAAAAAAAAATATTGAATTAAGAAGGTGCTAAGAAATACTGTGTTTAAAGATACTTTTTTGGATAAGAGGCACCCACCCTTCATTGGAACTATACAGAATACAGGATTTCTTCAATACAAATAAAACCTGATGACACCATGAAGTCAAAAGCTTCGGATAATATAAACACACACATTTATCAATTTAACACTGACTTATATTAATTTATTCATTTATTTTATTTATATAACAAATATTTGAAGTGGTTACTATGTGCCAGGCACTACTGAGATGAACAAAGGTTACATTTTAAGGGGTGCCTGGGTGGCTCAGTCAGTTGAGCATTCAACTCATGATTTTGGCTCAGGTCATGATCCCAGGGTCGTGAGATCAAGCCCTGCATCAGGCTCCACACTAAGCATAGAATCTACTTAAGATTCTCTCTTTCCTTCTTCCCTCTCCCTGGCTTGATCTCTCTCTCTCTCTCTTTTTCCCTCTCTCCCTCTCTCTCTCTTTTTCCCTCTCTCCCTCATAAACAAATCAATCAATCAATCAATCAATCAATAAGATTTTAAAGTTCAGCAACCTTAAATTCTTTTTTATTTTTTAATGTGTATTTATTTTTGAGAGAGAGAGAGAGCGAGCGAGCATTGGAGAGGAGCAGAGAGAGAGGGGGACAAAGGATCCGAAGCGGGCTCTAAGCTGACAGCAGAGAGTCCATTGTGGGGCTCAAACTCAACAAACCGTGATATCATGACCTGAGCTGAAGTCAAATGCTCAACTGACTGAGCCACCCACGTGACCTAACAACCTTAAATTCTTTTGTTTAACAAGAAAAACTAAGTACTCACAACTATAAACGCTACCTAGAAAGTTTGAACAATAGTTTTATACAGATTTATTTAGAGGTCGGAAAGGAATGTGAAAGGTTTTACAGGCATACCTTGTTTCATTGCACTTCACTGATACCGTGCTTGTGTGTGTGTGTGTGTGTGTGTGTGTGTGTGTGTGTGTGTGTGTGTGTTTAAACACAAATTGAAGGGTCTATGGCAACCTTGCACTGAGCAAGTCTATAGGCACTGTTTTTCCAATAGATAGCATTTGTTCACTTTATGTCTCTGTGTCACACTTTGGTAATTCTTGCAATATTTCAAGCTTTTTCATTATTATTATATTTGTTATGGCAAATAATCACTGTTATCAGTGATTACAACTCACTGAAAGCTCAGATGACAGCATTTTTTAGCAATGTTTTTAAATTAAGAAATGCATGATGCTTTTTAGACATAATGCTATTGCATGCTTAATAGACTATGGTATAGTATAAATATACTTTTATATACCCTGAGAATCCAAAAAATTCATTTAACTTGTTTACTGTGATATTTGCTTTATTGTGATGGTCTAGAACCAAACCTGAAGTATCTCTAAGGTATGCCTGTATAACCCAAGGAATTTTCCTTCTGCCTATAACAACTTTCCTGCAGATTCTGAAGGTGCTATCCTTTGATGAAGACAGAGACATTTTTGGTTATCTATCCAGAAGCTATTTCCCTAATCCTTTTTCCCTAACTGAACACAAATTTTGCTCTGTTAACATTCCCTCCCCTACATAGCACATGTAATTTCAGAAGAAGCTGACTCCTGTCTGGCCTCCATCCTAATTTCCCCCCCCACTACTGATCAGAAATCCAATTTTGTTCAGGTATCGTCCCCTCTCCACAAAGCCTTCATTTCTAAAAGGAATTTTACCCACTTTCAATTTCAGAGATGGACCTGATTTTTGTAAGGGCAATAGTATGTCTATGGACATAACTGGGTTTGGAATGGACTCATGATCCAATTCTGGCTGACCAGATTATAAGAGAAGTTTGCTCTGGACTTGAAGAAGCTAACGTTCAAAGAAAGGGGAAAAACATAGAAAGCCAACTCTCTCTAAAGCAAATACAAGTGTGAAAGCTGAAGCAAGTAAATCCAATCAAAATTGGCAACCATTCTAAAACCGTAAGGAAACCAGACAATTCTGTGGATAGCAGACCACAAAGAAATAAACATGGATTCTTAAAAACATAGGATCTGGGTTGGATCAACCACCCCAGAAGTCCCACCCTAATTTGGGACCTGCTTTTAAGTGAGTTTTTAAAACTAGAGTTGAAACTATCATAACTAATGTATCTTTACACTAAATCAAACTCCCAAGTCCACTAATCACAAGCTGGTGGAACTACACCAAGACCAAAAACAAGCTCAGAGCAGACTGAGATACAAAGTACCACACGTCTACAGAAAGATGCTAGAGTGGTTTAACTCCTTCCTTCCACACAGACAGTTGCTTCAAGTACATTTCTTGATGCCAGTGCCACATGTAAATACTAGATTACCACATGTTCGTGGCCTTAAGTCTTTACAGCTAAAGTAAGTGGCTCTAAAACATGTAATATATGTATAAAGTCATTACATGTGATTGAAGAACCAATTTATTGTATTTAATTTTGAGTAGCCAAATTAAAGGACAACACTATTTTGTTGTCCATTACAAGAGTTGTGTAGTCTAATGAAAACCAACTTCTTAGCCTATATCACAAAGGGTAGGTATGCAACAAAGAATGAAGAACAAACAAGTTTGGAAAGAAAAAGTTGGTGCTTTAATAAAAGTCTTTATATAAAGTCTTTAATAACCAAAGCAAGCTTTGGGTACTTGCACTTTAAAGTGACATCTAATGTTCTTATTCGAAGACAAGAAGCCACTTCAATACCATAATTCAGATAAAGAAAGAAAAATGAAAGGGATAAGATAAGGTTTGGACATGATACTTGCCTTTTTAATTCTCAAATAAAAAAAATAAGGGAAATGTCAAAAAGCCTAAAAATAGTAACCATACACTATCTGTGCTACAAAAAAGATTCCAATTTCATATTATTATTTCTTATAGAAGTACATTTCTAAACTATTAGTAATGCATAAGTTACATAATAGCTACAGAAATTACAAAAACACAGTATTACTTGTACAGTTAAACTACTGAATAAAAAATCAGAATAATTAATTGTAAATGGTCATTTGGCTCTGAAAGGAGATTTTGTTTCACTTACCCTGACTACTTTCATTCTGGTTTTCTGATTTTCTCTTTCTTCCTCTAGATGATTCCGATTGTTTCTTCTCTGGTGTCTACAGAAAGCAAGTTTACAGAATTTAAAAACATACTTTTTACATACAAAATTATTAGTCACTATACAAATTATTTTCATTTTCAAAATAAAAACGGTTTTGTTCAATAGTGTTCATGTGATATAAATGAAGTTACTTTTACACAATTTATTAAAAGATAAAATTTTCTACTGTGTAAGCTTTTAAAATTCAAAGTACAGAAGACTTACACATATTACGTGAAATTCACATTTACAGAATCTGATTTGAGGTGGGTGAAAATCTGAGAGTAATTAGCCTTTTTAAAGGCTGTTCTTTAACATCTTTAAAGAAAAATGAAAGTTCTTCGCATTCTTAACTGGATTGGGTAAAAAACAACAAAAATAAAGAATAAAAACTTATGTTTTTCCTATTAGCGTTCTATTATTCACACATATTTAGTCTATAAAAGTAAACTCGGATGAAAAAGAAAAGAGCAAACTTAAACTCTGATATATATACAATCCCTACTAAAAAGGACCATTCACCTAAATGTTTAACAATTATTATGTAACAACAATTAGAGCAAATTTGTAGATTGTGCCCTAAATTAGGGGACAGCAAACTACAACCCACTGGCCAAATCTGGCCAGCCACCTGTTTTTGTAAGGCCCAACCTAAGCCTAACTTTTACTTTTTTTTAAATAACCAAAAATTTAATAATTAAAATACTATGATATGAAAATTTTAAGAAATTCAAATTTGAGTGTCCATAAATAAAGTTTTATTGGAACACAGCCACACTCATTCATTTATGTACTATCTATGGTTGCTTTCAGACTACAACAGCAGAGTTAGTTCCTACAGAGACTCTATGGTCTACAGAGCCTAAAATATCTGGCCCTTTACAGAAAAAGTCTGCAGACACCCCATCCTGGATGATGGCTTATTCCCAAATTAGTATTTTCATCAGGCTAAAATGACAAGTAATTTTCATGGAGTGTTGACAGACTGTTGTTGTGCTTAAAGATTAAAACTAAGAGCAAAAGCACAAGGCAATGGCACAAGGCCCTCAAATTCTAGAAGCTTGGCAAGTACGTCTGGTGCCAGAACAAAGAATGTCTGAATGAATGAAACATCGAGGCAACTTAAAATAAATCTCTAAAGGCAATGTAGTCCCCAAACAAGGAAGGAACATATTCCATATTTTGTTGTATGAATAGTCTATGATTAAACAGTATGAATGACAACACATAACCTAACTCGTGTTGAGCATCTATGATTCCTCTTCAGTATTATCACAGAGATTTTAAGTTTTCTTACCCTCATTTTTATCAACAAGATAACAGATTCTGAGAGGATGAAGTGAATGTTTAGAATCTGAATTCTTTAAAACAGGAGTGACACCATCTTCCCACCTCACCTTCCCATTCTCCCATTCCTGCATACAGTTATCACTTGATAAATACATGAATCTTAAATAACTTATTCAAGGTAACCAGGATGGAAATCAAATTCAACTCTGTACTTTCAAGGCCGGAATGGTCTTTTATTCTCTATGTGACATGTTACCTACCCTATATCCAGAACTGAATGAATCAACTATACAAAAAAACTTCAAAATTTTATCAAGTTTGTAAATAAAATTCATTATGTCTATCAATAAACTGCCTATATGTTTTCACAACACAAACCAGATATCTTAAAGAAATCCACTCTAACTTGCAATCTATTCAGAAGGCAGACTGATGTACCAACAATTTAGGGTAAGTAGTTCAGAGTTTAGTTATCAAACTCAGACAAACAATAACCAATCTTCTATTTTCTTCAAAATAACACTAAATTAAAAATTCTAGGTTAACATTTTTATAAACAACCCTAAAATCTATCTTAAACAAAAAAAGAACTGATTCGCAAATAATATTTATTCATATCCTTCCCAACTTAATCTATGTAAAAAATATAATTTAAAATCAAGAATATACGGTTTTTCACAAGTTTAACGTTACACTAATTTTTTTTAATGTTTATTAATTTTTGAGATACACATGCGCGCGCACACACACACACACACACACACACACACACACGGCATGAGTGGGAGGAAACACAGAATCCAAAGCAGGCTCCAGGCTCTGAGTTGTCAACACAGAGCCCAATGTGGGGCTGAAACTCATGAACTGTGAGATCATGACCCAACGCGAAGTCGGATGCTCAACCAACTAAGCCACCCAGGCACCCCAATGTTATACTAATTTTTAAGCATGACAGGATCCCATCTGAATTCCATTTTAAGTCTTGACTAGCTAACTTTTGATAAACAACAAAGAATCCACACAGAATAATACAATTCTAAAAGTTATACTGGAAACACTGTCTATCTAAATGGTTCCACATTATTTTCTAAAATACATTGCAGGTAACACTGGACCAGTTAGATGAGAGGCTACATTTTAAAAGCAGAAGACCGTGGGGTGGTTCAACTGGGGTAAACAAAGTTAGATTTATTTACCACAAAGCTTCTAGGAACCATTAAAATGCTAACATTCACTAGTGATCTCCAAAAAGGGACTGGGATGGAAAGTTACAGTGTATATAGAAATTCTCAAACTTATTTGGAATATCATTTATTAAACACTTAACTGGATATATACTTGAAGATACTGAAGGTCTTTTTTTTTTTTTTTAAGACCTACAGATTACTTAGTAAAAACTTCTTTTCTCTGAGGCAACATTTCCCTACCTAAATTTTAAGTTTGATGGAATGGAAAAGTGGGACAGTCCTTTGAGGGAAATGTCATTTTGTTAAAAACTGTTAACAATGAATGATGGGACACCTGGGTGGCTCAGTCCATGGAGTATCTGAGTCTTGATCCCATGGTTTGTGAGATGGAGCCCTGATTTGAATTCGGCCCTATGCTGACAGCTCAGAGCCTGGAGCCTGCTTCTGATTCTGTGTCTCCCTCTCTCTCTGCCCTCTCCCATTGATGGTCTGTCTCTCTCTCAAAAATAAAAAATAAACATAAAAATTTACATAAAATAAACTTAAAAAAAAAAACCCAAATGAATAATTATTACAGTTAAAACACACACACACACAAAAGGAACGGGTTTACCTTGTTTACACCAGAAAAGAATTTGAGGAAGAAGGGGGGAAAAGGATGACTAAAGAACTAAGGAAGTAAAATTAATTTTAAGACTAACATGACTAATGTGGGGTAAGAGGTTGCAAATAGGTAATAAAAAATTGAAAAGTTAAGCAAAATAAAAAATGAGAAAGGAAAACCTAGATATAACTAAATTTGCCTATCAAGTAAATGTTTCCATTACAAACACACCATTTTGTCCCTTCCTATGAACCTTTATCTTTTTTCACCGATGCTGTAGTATGACCACCTCATTCCTCACTCTCACCCCAGATTATTTTAGGCTTGTTCTGTCAGCCCAAATGAACTGTAATTTTCTAAAGAGCAAGTACCATGGCTCTCTGAAGAAAAAGACTGGGACTAAGAATCAAACTCTGGATCCATTATTTACCATAACTCTTAGCATGTTACTTATTAACCTGACTCAGATTTTCTCATCAAATTTTTTTTACATAATCTCTATGCCCAGTGTGAGGCTTAAACTCAGGATGCTGGGATCAAGAGTCACATGCTCTACTGACTGAGGCAGCCAGGCACCCTATTCCCATCAATTTTAAATGTGATAATACAGGTATAGGATTGTGGGGATTAAATGAGAAACATACCAGAAACACACTTGATACAGCATCTGGAACAGATACATACTCTATAAATGTCAGTAAGTACCCAATAAATTTTCTTATCTGAGTACCTATCCTATTATTACAAATATCCGTGTACTTTCATATTTCTAAAGTTCAATCATGTGCCACCTGTTAAATGATTAGCAGATTCTGCCCTTATAGCTTACAAGTAACTTGTAGGGCTTGCTTGCAAAATAAGTGGTTTCCTCTCTAAGGTCCCATTCAACTCTGTTCTCAATTACAAGCCACAGAACTGGCAGTTAGGCCCTAAGTGTTGTATCACTAACCTTCAGGACAATGTGCATTAGTTATGTGGTTTTAAATTTAAATAATCTCAATAACACTTAAACAAAACAATAATTCTCAGTGAAGGCTACTGCTGCCAATTCTCCTGAATCACTCATTTCTATATGGATTTATCTGGGAATTTAGAAACGTGGGAATTTAGGATATGTGGAAATTTGGCAAATATTTAATGGGTCTAAAATGGCTCATCAGTGAAGAATTCAGAATGCTATCTGCAATTTTTCAGACAGTACTCCAGAGATACCTTAAGAGAAAGGAGGTTGTGCCTCAAAAGTTTAGTTAAAGAGGAGAGAGAAGGGAAGAAAGAAGCAGGTGGCTGAGCTAAGGCTCTAGCTTATCAGAGACACATCCTACCCCACCTCCACTTCTGTGCTTGCAAACACTGCATTTCTTATTTTAACACTCGAAATTCTATATTTGACTTACTTTGAAGAAAGAGTTCTATGGCTTAAAAAAGATTTGAAAAACCATCAATCTTGACCAGTGATTTCCAAGAAAATCCAAGGGACATCAACCACGCCAGCTTTGTATTTGCACGAGGCATAAAATTTGCTCATGTCAAGCATTTTATATAAAATAATTCCAAGCTTGCTATTGCTCTCGTGGATGCTGTTATTTCATTCTTTTCTTCTGTTTTTTTCTCAACTGTTGCATTACACTTGACCACAATAACAAAGGCAAAATAAATATAGAAGGCAAAATAATGTCATTTTGCTTTAAAGCAAAGATGGAAAGATTACAGCAATTATAAAAAGTCAAAGAATTATCACATACAACAGAACAGTGGTTAGGAGAAAATGATGAAAGGAGAGACTGGTACTATTTAAAAAATCAGTTTAGCTTCATAAGTGCTAATTTGTAATCATACCAAAACCTGAATGATTACTCTGGCATTTAAATGTTCTAAGATATTAGTGAGAATTTAACACAGTACTTCCTAGCAGTTGAAAGTATGTTCAAAAAACAAAGACAAATCTAAAGGATTTAAGAGGTGACTGTGACATAATTGAACTAATGCTTCCATTTTACTTGGAATTTAAGCCAGTGATTATTAAAAAAAGGTTTTCATTTCTACTACGGGATCTTGTTTTATCTGGCTCCTTGACGTATTTTTAAGATAAAAATACATGTGTGTTTCTTCAATGCAATTAAGACAAAATATAAGAAAGCTAGAATCTTAACACTGTCACAGAAGGAGGCAGATAAATCAGTATGGATTGTGTCATGAAAACAGATAACCACCTCTATCAGCCTCCAACTAGAGATATTTAAAATTATTGGCACAAATGCATTACAGGAAATTTTAACATTATGTGAAAAGATACCATTCTAACATCAACAAAAGAAGAGTGGATATTAAAATTTATTCTTCGCCTCCACCTTAAGCAGAACTCATCAGCCCTGACTAGACAACAACAAAAAATCAGGTATCATCATCTCTAATAAAATTACTACAGTTAACCGACACAGATATATTTAACATTTTCCTGTTAAATGAGAAAATACTTTAAATCTAAAAGAAAAGTTACTCTATTATTAAATAATATCTATAACAGAATATTCAATCCTTAGACTTGTCAGAATGAATGTTTTCCAATCAATTCATTTAGCTTAAGATAGGTTTCAAAAATACAACTCACTGGCTATTCAAATGATTCACAGAGTTACTTAGGTATCAAATTTAAGGTCACTGTACTTTGAACAAATGGCATGACAAATCTTTTTGCCTGAAGCTGGTAATACCAATGTTCAATTTTATTCCACATTTCTAGGCAAAATTTGTTAAACTAGATGTAAGACAGAAAAATGCTGGAGAAGTCTGTTACTTTAATGGCATATATCAAAACAGCACTGAACTAGAAAGGAAAATCTGGAGCTTTATAAAAATAGTCAATGTAAAATAGATGTTCTATTCAAGAATATCAAATGTACAAGATACTGTTCCTTCCAACTTTTTGCTATAAAGATTTGGTTAGAATAATGCACTATAAGAAAACTAAAATTCTATTGTAAAAATTTCCTTGCTGCTTTGCATCAAATTTACATTTAGATAAAACTACCATGAAATATGTACATCCTAACACAAGGATGATTTTGAGCTGGCAGGACCTGAAATTCACAGTCTGACTCTGCCCAAGAGTCAAAACTTTAATATTATTATCTGGAAATATTTGCTTGAATCTTTGACACCTAAAAGAAGATCGATGTTATACTACTGATTTCAATATTTAGTATAAAAAGTTTATATATACATCATTTTGGGGATCCTATCATCAAATAAAAGCACTTCCTTGCTGTCTGAAGTTATTCCAATCAACATGTCAGCAATTTTGAGTGTAGCCTATTTTCTGCTGTACTGCCTTTATTATTTAATAATATGTACTATCAAAGATGGTAGAGAGCCAAGAAGATAAACTTGGGTAACTGCCCAACTAAAATGTGTACTCTTTTTTTTTTTTTTTAATGTTTACTTATTTTTGAGAGAGAGAGAGAGAGAGAGAAAAAGACAGTGAGACAGAGACAGAGTGCAAGCGGGGGAGGGGCAGAGACAGAGGGAGACACTGAATCTGAAGTAGCCTCCAGGCTCTGAGCTGTCAGCACAGAGCACGATGTGAGGCTTAACTCAGAAACCATGACATCATGATCTGAGCTGAAGTCAGGCGTTTAACCGATTGAGTCACCCAGGCGCCCCAAAATGTGTGCTCTCTATAGGTAACTTAATCTGTGCCAGCTCATAACATTTTTAAAAGCCTGAAGATTTTTACTCTGCTCACAAATATACAGTACCTACAACCGCATTAGCACCTAAAAGAACTATAATACTAAAGCAATCTTACTGTCAATTTTTTAAAAACTACCTTAGCTCGCCATTCTCACAGTCTGACTTTTTAAGCTCCTATCATCTGGACCCATTTTAATTTGCATTCACATATGTTTAAAGGAGCATACCAAGTCTTCAATATTGATGAAATGCAATTTTATCTCCCATTTTCTTACAATTTACATAGCATAACTATTTCTTGGCATTTTCCCTTCTCTGGCTTTCCTTTTAAAGGCTTTATTTGTTGAATAATATAGACTAAAAATTAAAATAAAGTTGGACTTTCTCCCCTATTCATATGATCTTGTAAGTTTTCAAATCATACAATCAGAATAAAACAGCCATATAGAGCAAACGCCGTGGGAGGAAAAAGCAAATTTTCAAGATAAGTTATTCTGGAAATGTTGGCATTTTGAGAGTGCTTACAATAGTAAAATTTAGAGCAGTGATTTCACAACTTTTCTCCCGGTGTGACACTCATGATGGAGTAACATACTCCTGTATAATAGCCCTACAGACATTTCCTTGAACGTGAATCCCCAGATCCTTAAACAATTTCTTTGGGATAGACACTTTTACGTGTAAGTTTTGTGACACAGAATATGCACACTAATAATTTTAAACATATTGCCAAAGTGCATTTTCAGAGGCAATGCCAATCTACACTTTCAATAACACTGTGAGAATGCCCACCAATCGTTAAATATCTGTCTACCTGATATGTTTAAAAAAAAAAAAAAAAGGTGGTATTCCATTGTTATTCTCTATAGCAATACTCCATTTATAACCCAAAAAAGTGAGTGTGTTGTAGAAAGAAATCATTCTATCATTCAACCATTAGCCCTGATTTTCAATGTTACTATACATCATAACCACTTAATGCTTTTATGTAAGCTCATGCTCAAGTCCCCATTCCAAATTTAACCATCTCTGGAGAGAGACCAAAGGAATCCTTACTTTTAAAGAGCTCCGAAAGTGATGCCGATGTATCCAGGATTAGCAATAATCTATGTATATAATAATAAGACCTGCATATTCCATACTGGAAATTGTCTAAAATTAAGAAATTATTCTTAATATATTCTTCTATTAAAAATTAAAGACCAAAATTGTGACATATAGCTATAGCAGAAAACTCATTAGGATATAAGTCCAATGGGTTGTCATGGTTACTCACTTATTTTAGAAAATGAGAATTAATCATAATACTGTGTGCTGCTGACATAAAAATACATCTAATATTTTTAAAACTCTACTGTAGTATAACACACTGAAACCGAATTTCTCAGTAATGTCAGCTTGTGCTGACTGCCCTTAAAATCCAGACTAAAAGCAGTATTTATCAGATAAAAACATTTGTGAAATGCTTTTAGTCCAGGCATACCTTGGACTGGCAAATCTGATGTTATTATAAATCATTTTAAATCTAAATATTGCCAAAAAAGAATATCTTTTTTTTTTCTTCAAAAGACTAGCTAGGATCATTTATCTAACTAATGAGTTATACATTATCTTAGTTATACAGAGGGAGGGTACACACAGTAGTTGAGAGTATCACTTTGAAATAAAACAGATACTTAGGTACTAGAATTTTGACTGTTAACTTACTATCTGTGGGCAAATTAATTAACCTCTCTGGACTTCTGTTTTCTTACTTAGGAGATGCGAAACTTACAGAGTTGTAATCTAGCTCCACAGGTAACATGCTAAAACTATTCTCTCTCCTTCATTAATAGGGTGGTACTCAACGAGAGGATTTCTGGCAATACCTGGGGATATTTTTGGTTGCCACAAGGGAGGGCAGTTGTGGAGGAGGAGAGAGGGGCTACGGAGATCTAGAATGTTAGGCAGAAATGCTGATGAACAACCTGCATTGCACAAGACAACCCTACCCCTAGCCCAGGAATTCTCCACCCCCAAATGTCAATAAAGTTAAGAGATGAATATGTAAGAACCACCTGTAGTTGTTGACGCAAAAGCTACCTGTATAGTACGGTACAACTAGAGTGGTGTTAAATTTATTCATTCAAAAAATATTCACTGAGCATATGCTATGGTCAAGCACTAGGCCAGGTTCCACTTTAAAGTATGTCTTCAGTCTTAGAATGACTTGGCATTTTTCTCTTCCAATCTTATTTGCATCAATCAGCTTAGAACTTTCTTGTCCAAAGACCAACCAATCACTGACGCTAAATGCACTTGTACAAAGGGAAACATTTAACAGCTAGCTGTTTATTTGCTTCCAAAATAAAAGGGTTACAGAATCATTATTTCAAGATTTCATGATTTATAAGAAACTGAAAGATTATCTAGACAGAGTATATAAGAATTTCCAAGCAAGGAGCCTGAATACTTTTCCTCTGAAAAAGCTTCTCAGATGATTTCGACACATACAGTCCTCTAACTTTATGGAAAAAGAGGCACAGTGACAGTATCAAACCCACATTTGATTTCAACTTTTCCTTCCAGGAGACTAAGGACATACGTATTCAACTGGATAGATCCACTTCCTTTGCTGTGAATCCTGTCATATAACATATTTTAGGGCCAAACACTAACTTTTAGCTGAATATAGCTCCTATAAAAGCATATCCTTTAATGGATAGTAGTATAATTAAATATAGTTTTCTTTTTAAATAAAAGGAAATTTTACAAAGAAATTCCAGGAATTTCACAGGAACTTTAAATCTTGTAATTTAGAAGTATGATTATTAGTCTTATAAGGGAAAGAAAAAAAACAAACTTACTCTTCTACTGAGAAAATGTCTTTATTAGTGTTATAAAATACACCAGTTTGCATGCACACAGAGTACTCTCCCCTTCAAGATGACATTACATACTGTATATAGCAACACTGTTATATACAGTGGTTTTGGCTTGGCCCTCCTAACATAGTAAGAAGTAATGACAAAATATTACTAGCACAAAGACAAGAAAAGACAGAGGAACCCAATCAAGTAGAACACCACAAAAATTATTTATCAGACTGAAACATTTTAGAAAATAAAATGGATACAAAGAATATTTCTTAAAATTGATGAAGGTACTAAACTAGGTGTCTAACAATCTTGAGGAGCTAACAGATTTAAACAGAATAAAGTGAAAAACAAGGTAATTCACCAAAGGGAGGAATAGGCATGAAAATATAACTTTCAGTGATACTTAACTACACACAACTAAATTCATTTTTCAAGTTTTCTTCTTTCTTACTAGGTGTTCAGACTAAGACATTAAAAAATTCTCTGGGTTATAAAAAATATATATAGACAAGTAAAACTTTAATGATTTTTTTTTAACTCAACCTAAAACCCAAAATTTAAGGCCAGTATTTGCAGCAACATGGATGGAAATGGAAGGTATTATGCTAAGTGAAATAAGTCAGAGAAAGACAGATACCATATGTTTTCACTCATAGGTGGATTTTGAGAAACTTAACAGAAGACCATGGGGGAGGGAAAGGGGGAAAGAAAAGTTACAGAGAGGGAGGGAGGCAAACCATAAGAGACTCTTGGATACTGAGAACAAACTGAGGGTTGATGGGGGGTAGGGGAGAGGGGAAAGTGGGTGATGGGCACTGAGGAGGGCACCTGTTGGGATGAGCACTGGGTGTTGTATGGACACTAATTGGTCAGTAAATTATATTAAAATAATAAAATAAAATTTAAGGCCAGTATTATCTGTCTTTTCAAAGAGAATCATAATTTCCAATCAACCTAGGATACCTAAGCATTCACTGCAGAAACATTTAAGCCAAACACTATTAAGAGGGCAAAAAAGAAATATGAAAAGTAGAGATGGGTATGAATAAAAAAAAGTAAAAACAGGAAATACTCTCACCACTCTCCTAATCTAGCCAGTTAACTAATATAAGAAGATAACCCATTTAAATAATTCATACATATGTATAAGTTACACATGGAATTTTAAAATACCGTCTTCAACAAAGGAGATTTTACATTAAAAATAACCTATTAAAGAACTCAATACACAATATCCCTAGCTCTAGAAATGGAAATAATACCCTGCTAAAGCCAGGTTCAAGTTAGCTTTAGGTCTAATTCCCTAGTGTCAACTTCTATTTCCTCCAAGATATGAAAATAAGAAACCACACATAATGTGGTCCTTTGAAAATTCTTTTTAAAAAAGAACAAAACAAGCCATTAATGTTTTAAAGTATCTTTAATGCTATCACTTCAACTCGAATGAGAAAAAAATCTCATTTAAGTTTCAAGACTTCTACAAACTTAATTCAAATGACAAAGCTAATCAGAACTTTCATAAAATGACCTTCATTAATCAACATTAGAGGTAAATTAAGACAATCAAGGCACCAGATCATATTTATCTTTCATTACAATCATTACAATTCTAAAAACGCATGTAAGTTTAAATGTCTAGATGCAACAGCTGTCCTGGCTTCCATATAACTTAAAATCCTTAATCCTAAATAACTCAGAAATCAAATTCAGTTGGACCAAAAATAAACAGTAATTCAATGCCAGCGCACAGAGAGTTAAAGGATTAACCTTCCTCAAGAGGAGGGGAAAGAAACATTCGGTTCTAGAAAAGAGAAATAATTTATTTTAAAATGATTAACTTTGATTCAGGTTATATAGAAGTACTATAAAAGATGAATATTAAAGATTAAATTCAGGCAAAAATAAAGCAATTTGACATGTGTGTTTGCTTTACTAACATTATAATGTAACATGTTGAATGTAAGCACACAGGTATAAACAGACTTACAGCGTGCTTCTCCAATATTATTAAAGACAACATAATTCAATTATATTTATATTCAGTCACAAATATTTCAACCTTAGTAAGAAATAAAGTAAGGCAGAGAAATATAAAATATATTCTAGGACATCCAAGAGGAGAGGGAGGGAGAAGAATTATGTTATTAGTATTCACTATAAATTCCAAATGAACTATACAATACATAATTTATCTTAGGATCTGGGGTAAGGCTGGGTGGGGACAGCAACTGCAAAGAATTTATAGAAAGTAGCAAAGGTCTTTGTGCTTAGTTAGAGAAGGGTCCTTCAAGAAGAACTGCAAACAGGTGAATAAAGGCAGATTTTAAAACTTAGAAAACACTGATAACCAAAGAATATGGGCTCCAATCTCTTATCCTCATAAAATAATCTGGACTCTCATCCAGCAGACAACGCACGTATATACTGTTTCTAACTCCTTGAGGCATTCTAAAACATTTAAAATAAGATGAACGGCCATCTCCCTCCATTCCCTACAAACTCCTTTTCTGGTCCGTCCCATAAAATTTTTATCATTCTCACACCCACAACCCATTCATGATTCTCTCCTTCAGCTGATAACCTCTATCTCACTGTGAAGTATGAGAAAGGTCTTTTGGTTGGAAGTTTGCCCATCAGGGGAAAGGATGTACCCAGTCAATTCTATCTACAATGAACCCAATCAAACCAGGGTCTGGATCTTGGCATTTCATACCACCTCAAAAAAAAAGTTTAAGTTTGATTCTATTTTCTCTCTTTACAGCACTTTTCTTGTCCCACTGTCACAGCTCTGCTATGAGCCCTTCCCTAACACATAATATGTCAAGCCTGTTAAGACTCTAGATACCGTCTCCCTTCCTTTATCATCAAGATTCTGCCAAGAGTAGTCAATATTTGCTGTCACTATTTCCTCACTATCCAATGTCTCCTTAACAGACTATAATCTGGCATCTTGTTACCATTAGTCTACTAAAACTAAGCCTAAGTGACAATTCTTAGTCACTTTTTACAGTCATTATCCTAACTGACTTCTGTGACATTTAATTCTCCTTATTATTCTTCTCCACTTTCTCCTCTTTTTCTTCCCACTGTCTACTTGCTTACCAGACTACTATTCTTTCTCTAGCATACCTATCTCACCTGCTAACATTTCCTAGCATTACAAACACTATCAAGATGAGTTCAGCTACAGAAGCAGTTTTTAAACTTTTGGGTCTCAGGACTCCTCCACAAACTATTAAAAGTACTGAGGACCCCAAGAGCTCTTATTTATGTGGGCTGTAATTATCAATATTTACTATTCTAGAAGTTAAAACTAAAAAAGTTTTGAGACACCAGAATATACAAGTCATCAGAGTGATGATGTCATCATGTGTCATTACACACTAGAAATTTTCACACTGTAAATTCATGAGAAAATGAAAGTTAAAAAGCCAAACATGTCTTAGCATTATTGTAAAAAAGGCAAATAATGTCTTAGCATTACTATACAAATTGTTCTGACCTTCAGAACCCTCTGAAAGAGTCTCAGAGACACCCCCTTCCTCATCCCCCACCCAGGAATCCTTTAACACTCAAGGATTTAACACCCACACCAAAAATTCCTCTGAGTCTTCATCTCTAACCTGACCTCTTTTCCTGAGCTCCAGATAGCTCCTACCACCTAACTGAAGTACCATCTTCGTTTGGTCAGTTCACAGATATTCAAACTCACTGTTGTCCAGAATTTAATTCATTACCTTCTAGGCCAAATCTATGTATCTTCCTTCTGTGTTATCTATCTTCATCAAAGGCACTAACATTCACCTAGAGCCAGATAACTTTAAACAACCCTAGGTTCTTCCCTTTCCTTCTTTACCCTCATTCAGTCATCAAACCCTACTGATTCTACTTTTATAATCTAGTAGAATGTGAGAGCTTGTTAGAAATGCAAACCCCCACTCCAGACCTAAAGGCACAAGGAACCGTTGGTAATTCACGTGCACACTAAAATTTGAGAAGCATAAGCCTGGATGGTGATAATATCAATAACCAAAGTTAGAAAATCTGAAGAAGGCAGAACCCAAAAGGTAAACTTGAGAACACTTTAATTAGCACCCTGCTCACTTTTTTCCCTCCTACTATTAAACTGTTGAGGTGAGCAGTTTCGTAAAGGTGGCAGTATTCCTTAACTAAATGATCTTCCCAACTTAGGTTTCTCCTCTCTCCCAACTCTATTCTCTGTACTGCCACCTGGGGGAGCCTTCCTCATCTCTACTTTGCGTTTTGTTTCTCCTGCTTAAATGGCTCGCCATTATCTAGACCAAAGTCCAAATTCCTTAGTACAAAGAACAAGGGCTTTCAAACCCTGATTCCTACCAATCTTTCACCATCCTTGCATATCCTACCTACACCAGAAGTCTGCAAACCAGGTGAATCACACAGGCAGATTATGTTTTTTAAGCTTCTTGGGTGATCTAAAGTGCAGTTGGGGTTGAGAACCACTACACCACGTCTTGAACAAAACTATTTGCCATGCTTCCAGGCAAAAGCAAAAAGCGTATCATAGTCTCTTTGCCTGCCTTCTCATACTTTGCCCTTGTGTTCTGGGATGAATTCATAGCCTTTCTAACAACTCAATCACCATCTCTTCTTTAAAGGAAAACTTCTCTGGGGCGCCTGGGTGGCACAGTCGGTTAAGCGTCCGACTTCAGCCAGGTCACGATCTCGCGGTCCGTGAGTTCGAGCCCTGCGTCGGGCTCTGGGCTGATGGCTCGGAGCCTGGAGCCTGTTTCCGATTCTGTGTCTCCCTCTCTCTCTGCCCCTCCCCCGTTCATGCTCTGTCTCTCTCTGTCCCAAAAATAAATAAACGTTGAAAAAAAAAAATTTAAAGGAAGACTTCTCTTTTCTCCCCTCTTCTCCCCTGCAGGCAGATGGAATTGGAGGGTTCTTGCTCTTTGCTCCCATACCACCTTGTACTTCTATAATCTACACTGTTTATGAAGTAGTCTGTTCTACTAGACAATGATCTCATGTGAACACAGGGATTGTATCGTATCCATCTTTTATATTCTCTGTGCTTGGACACAGAGGCTAGAAGATAACAGATATGTAATAAATGCTTACTGAAAACACAACAAATTTTTGGAGCCTATCAAACAGACCTAGAATGATGTAAAAAAAAAAAAATGAAGCAAAAACAAGACCAATCTACTTCCTATCTACTAGGCAATTTCATTAACAAAGGGAAAAATCTCTGTTCTAAATTCTACATTTAGTAACAAAAAGCAAATCTATGTATGAAGTGATTCACATCTGAGCTGAAATGAAAAATTTCAGTTGAAGTAGATTCAAATCAGCCTAACAGTGAATATCAGATGCTTTCAGTTTTAACAGTACAAGGATGGAAAACAGAAGGGTTCTGGGTGTCTGAAAAGAGTACTGGGTAGGAGGAAAGAGCCCAACTGAAGAAACAAAAGCTCAGGATATATATTAATATGCATAAATAAAATGTGGAAATAAGTAACAGGAAGAAGGGCTAAAAGAATTGAGGATGCGGTAGGGTAGAGGTGGGTGGCAGAGAACTGCTATTTTTTTTTTTTCAAATAAACTTCTAGTATTGATTGTTCATAAAAACAAAAACTATTATTTAAGAAAACGTAATGGATCAAGGGATGGATTACCAAAAAAAATAAAATGACACCAGAAGACAATGAAATACTACATAAACTTTACTACGAGGTGTATCAGGAAAAAAAAAAAAAGCAGTACTCCACCCTACAATTGTTTACTCCCAAAAACTTCATTTAAAGACCTACAAATACCTGTATTTTGAAGCGTGTAAAATTTCATCCCAAGGAAATTCATTAATTAAAGTATCTTAATATAGAAATAAAACCTGGAAACCATTTTCCAGATAAGTAGCTTCCTAAATGATAAGACAAAAAAAATTCCTTCTTCAAATCTTAAGGAAAAAGTGTAAGCTCTAGACCTTTCCAATACTGTGCCACTTGACTTAATGATTAATTTTTAAAAATTCCAGATACAGAACACAGAACAGCAAAAGCTCCAAAATTTTAAGATTTTCTATTCCTTCCCCAAATGTCAAATTTTCTATACAAATTAAGCTAAGTATATGCAATGGTTAGCCAAATTGTACTTCACTGTAAATTACACTATGGTCTTAAAAGAAAAAATTTTAACTACAAATACAGCCAAAAGCAACTCTTAGAGTTCTTTAAAGGGAAGTGGTACTTTCTTATAGACTCATTCTTTTGAAAGAATTGAAATACTCTATCTATGGCTTATATTGGGAGCATGGGTACCTATAAAGGACATGGAAACATATAACTACTTTAGGTGATCTAATTAGTAAGTTTTGCTATTAAAAAAATCTCTCAAAAATATCAGATTTGGTGAAGAGAAAAGGGAAATATCTAAAACTATTTTATTACCCTTCATAACATAACAGCCTATGAAAGAAAAGACATGTGAAATTACTAAATAGACCAAAATCTGGAAATATCAAGAAATGTTCCAAAGTCCAGGAGATATAAAGTGAAAACATTCTTGATGTAGCTTCTGAAAAGCTGTACTCTGACTAAATCTAAACCTACACTTTGTAAGGACTTAATGTAAATGTGCTAATTTGAGAACAAACTAAACTGCGATAATCTGGTGCTACAGGGGCTACTAACGCTTACCTCAAGGGAACCTACTGCAGATAAAGTCCCGTCACTTGCACAGTCCTTTCAGCTGCCTGCCAGTTGTCTCTGTGGAAGGGAAAGCCTGATGAGTGAAAACCCTATGCCACACTCCTCTGGAGTGTCAGGGTGCCTGCATAGAACTGCACAAAATTGTCTACCTAGAGAGTCCTAGATGTTTTCAATAACACAGGACTTTAAAAGATGCCACCTTTGACATTCTCTTTCCATGAACACCAAAACCAAATAGCTAAGAGTTACTAAATGCTAATGACCTACTGATATTATCAAAGAGATATATCTACACTAGCCCAAGTAGGAAAAAGACTAAAATGGATCAAAGAGAAATAAGTTAACATTGAAAGGAAAACACAAACACACATACACACATGCACACACACATACACGCGCGCGCGCGCTGAAAAGTAACACAATGCTATAATCTGAGCAGAGGTTGTATCCACAAAAAGTGATGTTGTTGCATCAGCAAGTGAATGCTAAAACCCAAAGAACTTCCTATCTACATATGTCAAAAAGATGCTATTAAGTACATCATGCCCCTTGTTAACAACACCATGGATCCAAATGCCTACTTATAAAATCCCACATATTTTCTTAGTGGGGTCAGTAAGTGGATGGGAGGGGAGAGGATTTTCCAGGTAGTTTTAAATATGAAAAGTGAAAAACAACAGCATGAAATTCCGCAAGAAATTTCCAAAAGAGAAAAAATATGTGTATCTACATCTCAGTACACAAACCCTTACTCAGAACCAAACTAAGAGGGGAGTATAACAAAAAACAGTGGAAAACTGTAGTACATAGTTCAAAAACCACTTTCATCTACTAGAATTATAAATGGCCAGTGACTGTCTTCCATTAAGAACACTTATAACACTAATGTATATGCTACATAACCAAAGAAACTATATTTTCTTACTAATGCCAAATAGTCTTCAGTCTGAATACTGTGCTTCATAAGGCAGAACAAAAATGCTCCCATCAGAAACTTTAGCATTAATGCTTATTAGCACAAAGATGGGGGGGGGGGGGAACTATTAAAAGAAAAAAGGTGATTCCAGCTTTTACTTTAATAGCACCATATTTAAAATGAAGTTACTTACCTCAGATTCTTTGTCACTTAAAGATCCCAAGCTTCCAAAACTGTGATTAGAACTTTCATTATTTGTTGAGGCCTGTTAAAGATTTTTAAAAAGGTAAAAATTAGGAATAATTTTAAATGAAACATACTACAAAAGGTAAACTATCTTCATAAGTGAAAATAAAGTATGATTCCTTTAAGCAAGGAAGTTAAATGAAGTAAAAATGAGAAATATCAACTTCTTAACACTATAAATATCTTGGAAAGTTTTATCAAGTCAATAAAGATCTGTATTTCAGGAACTGACTTGTTTTAGCTGACTTTTTAGAATACCAAATTCAAGAACAAAGGAACTGGGCTATTACTAGGATAACAAGATCCCTAAAATTAGTACCCAACATATAAAAAATGATGCTTCCTTAAAAAAAAAAAGTATTATTTGTGCTCCTTAATTTCCTTCAGAGTCTCATCAAATTCCATTATATACCATCCACACCCCTTTGCCTTTTTTTATATAAAACAAACCAGGCAATCCCTGGGGTTTTGTTTGTTTTGGTTTAGTCTTTTAAGAAAATTTCTTCCCAAAATTTCTTTACCATTTTAATTGCTTCAACCAGGCTGGTCCGAGTGCAGTGGTGTTTACAATTAATTGCTTCAACCAAGAGTTTCTACATTTCCTTTAGTAATACTTTTTTAAGTTTATTTATTTATTTTGAGAGAGTAGGGGAGGGGCAGGGAGAGAGGGAGAGAGAATCCCAAGCAGACTCCACGCTGTCAGCACATAGACCAATGCAAGGCTTGATCCCACAAACCATGACCTGATCGTGACCTGAGCCGAAGTTGGACGTTTAACCAACTGAGCCACGCAGGCACCCCTCCTTTATAATGTATTTTTAAAATTTTTTAAATGTTTATTTTTGAGAGAGACAGAGAGAGAGAGAGAGAGCAGGGAAGGGGCACAGAGGGAGACACAGAATCCAAAACAGGCTCCAGGCTTTGAGTTGTCAGCACAGAGCCCAACTCGGGGCTTGAATTCACAAACTGCAAGATCATGACCTGAGCTGAAGTCAGATGCTCAACCGACTGAGCCACACTGGCGCCCCTCCATTATAATATTTTTAAACAGTGACGGGATGACATTTGCTATGTTTCCAATATGTTTCTATGATGCTCACTATTTTGTAGACTTTTTTAGACCATCAGCTTTAGATCAGTGTCTTCCAGGAGTGTTCAGATCAGAGGGTGACAGACTATGGCATATTTATCAAAGATGATGCATGAATAACCTATGTGTACAGGCAGGCCAGTTGATATCCCTGTTTTTCTCCAATTTGTTAAGAGTAGGAGCTAATCCTGTTAAAAGGTTGGAAGTTGGCCTACAATTACTCTTAGGCTAACTTCTAAACTGATGACTCTTGAGTCCTTGCATACATGTCTAGTACTATGCTGGACAATGTAAAGGCTGTTTTCAACACAAACCAGCAGTGAAAGTGATTAAGATTCAAGCACTATTTGGAAGAAGGTATAATTAGAGCAAGATTATTAAACACCATAAACAGCCATTAAGAAGTGATAAATTAGATTCAGAAACAATGGAGGCTGTACCATGTTTTTGAATATCCCCAAATCCTCAGATAAAAATATAAACCCAAAACCCACAGACAACATTTACAACAAAACTGGCTGACAAGGAATCTCCATGAATTCCCCCAAAAGAGAAGGTAGGGACAAATCACCAATAACCACAGGAAATGCATCACAGGAGAGGAAGCAAAAGGAAACAATGACAGATCTGAGAAAAGAGACTCTGAAAACAGCAATTTAAGTACAATGGCTGTCATTGGAAGGGTTTCTGTCCTTTCCAACAGAGATTAAGTATGGGAGGACCATGGTGAAGTGTGAAGAAGTTGGAGCAATCTAGCCTCTAGCTACGAACTCTTAACACATCCCTCAAAAGGGTATCACAATGAGGATAAACTACTGGGTGCAGAATCAAAATTGAGCACAAAAGGTACAATGAAGATAAAGGAAAAAGAATATTCAGATAAAAGTGAGGAAGGGAGCAAAGCCTAGAAATTTCAGAAAGCAGATGCCACACTTTTGAAGAGTGCCCAAAAACAATAGCAGAGAGAGCTCTGTAAGAAAAGCCATTCTAAACCACAAAAATGTAAACAACCGAAAATGATGTAGGTCAATCCCATGAAGTTATCATAAGAAAAAGAAGAAAAAGAAAAAGGAAACATGGGATAACATCCTGATAATAAAACCATACCAGGAATACATATCCACAAAAGAGTATGAAAACTATACCTACTATTTCAAAATGAGCTAAAAAACATTACAAAAATGACTCAAGACATGAAAGAACATAAAGCTGGTTTCAAAAAACTGAGATTTAAGGTTAACAGAAATCAGGAAAATATCAGAAATAAGAAAAAAAAGTTTCAGAAATGAAGATTAAGCCTGAATGAACGTAAGAGAAAATACATACATGTAATGCTTCAAGAGAACTAGAAGGTAAAAAGGAGAAACATTTCTGAAATTCAAATGAAGGGATAAAAAGGACTGAGAAGGCAACAACTAATGAAGCAATAAAAATTCAACATTCAGGTAAAATAAGTCTTTAAAGAATAATACCAGAAGAAAACAAATAGTAAAAAGTATAATTCAAGAAAATCTCCTTGAAAATTAAAAAAAAAAAAAAAGGAAACTACCAACAGAAAAGCACACTGTACACCTAAGAATACCAACCCAGAAAGCCAATATCAAATTTTTCTAAGGAAACACTATATGCTAAAAGAAAATGGAGTAACATACTTAAGATATTCAAGAAAATATAAATGAAGAGTTTTATATTCAGTAAAATGGATTTTGGGGACGCGTGGGTGGCTCAGTCAATTAAACATCTGATTCTTGATTTCGGCTCAGGTCATGATCTCACAGTTCATGAGTTTGAGCCCGTCATTGGGCTCTGTGCTGGCAGGGTGGAGCCTGCTTGGGATTTTCTCTCTCTCTCTGCCCCTCCCCTGCTCATGCTCGCTCTCTCTCTCTCTCTCTCTCTCAAAATAAATAAACTTAAATTTTTAAATTGATTTTTAACACATAGAAGGCACTGATAAACTGTTATCAAAATGTCGGGAATCAATACTGCTCCCATGAGCGTTCCAAAAGAATCTAGAGAACAAGTATTAGATAACCAAAATGAACAGAATTTCAACCTAAAAACTAATGGCAAGCAACATTATTTACTTGTTGACAAAGATTAAAGGAGAAGTACAAGGAAGAGAGCATAAAATATAATGGCTAAAGCATGTCAAGTTGTTAATAATAAAATACTGTTTTAAAATAGGAGACGGAAGAGTATGGAAAGCACAAGCAAAGATGGTAACGGTTTTTGGTAATCTCTTTGGTCACGATGATAATACAACTATTATTTTAAGACTGCTATGTGTAAGATATGGAAAGGAGTGAATAACTATGTGACCTTCTAATTCTATCATCTGCTTTATGTCCTTGAGAACCACAACTTTTAGTGCAGAAGAAAGAAAATAGAGATGTTAAGTAAAAACCTTGTAAGTTCCGATTTGAATTGGAAGTATAAATTCATAAGGTGTTTTTAACTTTTACAACAAACAACAAAAAAATATAATGGAGATTCTGTAACAAGTAATAGAGTATCTCATCATACCAACATTCCCTCAGATAACTATATATTCTGGAAAAAAAATAAAAAACAACTACCTGAAGGTATCTGAGCAACCAAAAGTAGGCAGAATCTATATAGGATATAATATCTGGAAGAAAGGAATAGAACTGGGTAGGTTTCCTATTTCTACAGCTTTCACCTGAAGAAAGGTCCTAGTCTGAACAGCACAGAACAGCTGGAACTTGGATCAAAATATGCAGTCTTACCGGCCTGAAAAACCAGAGGTTGGAGCTACTGCAACAGCTGGAAAGTGAGAGGGCATACGCTGGAGGAGAAATAACCACAAAACAGAATCCCATATTCTACATATTAACTCTACCCATGTCTATGGCTGGTCACTAATATATACATGGGTGAAACAGACTCTAAGCAGTCCAAATAAGGCTACAACAACTAAACAGAATAGTCAGCCACTGTCTCCTGTGGGGAGAGACAGCCTGGAGTTTAGTCCAGCCAAAGTAACTGCTTGTTAACACAAATAATGACCAAAAAATCAACTTTCTCCAGAAGAAGACACCAAACCCCACAGTCACTATAATGTATCATTTACACTTGGAAGGATATAATACAAAATTCTTAAACATAAAAAGAAACAAGAAAATGTGATACATACTCAAGAGAAAAGACAATCAATAGAGACCAACCACAAGTAACCCAGATACTGAAATTAGCAACAATCTCAAAGCAGCTACTATAAGTATGCTCAAGATGACAAAGGAAAATATGCTTGGAATAAATGAACCAATTAGAACTTTAAGCAGAGAAATATAAAAAAGAACCAAATGGAAATTCCATAACTGAAAAATTCACTCTCTAAAATAAAAAATTCAATGAATGGGCTTAATAGCAAAATGGAGAAAGTACTGAAAAGATAAAAAAATTACTCAAACTATAGAGAGAAAAAAATATTTAAAAAGAGTTGGCTCTTGGACACTGAAGCAGTCTAACAAAAATTTACTTGGAGTCATAGGAGAGGAAAAGGGGCAGAAAAAATATGTGAAGAACAGCCAGAAAATTCCAAAATTTGGTGAAAGACATAAATGTACAGATTGAAGCAGCTCACTGATTTCTCCAAACAGAAATACAAAGAAAACCATAACTATGTACATTATAGTCAAACTACTGAAAACCAAAACTAAAGAAAAAAATCTTACCACAGTAAGATATCACCTCACACCTATTAGGATGGCTATTACCAAAAAGACAAGAAATAACATGTTGGCAAAGATGTGGAGAAAAGGGAACCCTTGGGCACTGTTGGTAGGAACGTAAACTAGTACAATTCAGAACATTTCATCCTAAAGCAGCAGAATATACATTCTTCTCCAGCGCACATGGAATGTTCTCCACAACAGACCACATACTGGGACACAAATCATCTCTCAACAAGTACAGAAAGATCGAGATCATACCGTGCATATTTTCAGACCACAACACTATGAAATTCAAAATCAACCACAAGAAAAAATTTGGAAAGGTAACAAATACTTGGAGACTAAAGAACATCCTACTAAAGAATGAATGGGCGGGGCGCCTGGGTGGCTCAGTCGTTGAGCGTCCGACTTTGGCTCAGGTCATGAGTTCGAGCCCCGCGTCAGGCTCTGTGCTGACAGCTCAGAGCCTGGAGCCTGCTTCAGATTCAGTGTCTCCCCCTCTCTCTGCCCCTCCCCTGCTCATGCTCTGTCTCTGTCTCAAAAATAAATTTAAAAAACATTAAAAAAAAAAATGAATGAATGGGCTAATCAAGAAGTTAAAGAGGAAATTAAAAAGTTCATGGATGCCAATGAAAATGATAACACCACCACCCAAAACCTCTGGGACGCAGCAAAGGCGGTCATAAGAGGGAAATATATAGCAATCCAGGCCTTCCTAAAGAAGGAAGAAAGATCTCAGGTACACAACCTAACCTTATGCCTTAAAGAGCTGTAAAAAGAACAGGAAATAAAACTCAAAACCAGCAGAAGACAGGAAATAATAAAGATGAGAGCAGAAATTAATGCTATCGAAACCAAAAAAACCCAGTAGAACAGATCAATGAAACCAGAAGCTGGTTCTTTGAAAGAATTAACAAAATTGATAAACCACTGGCCAGTTTGATCAAAAAGAAAAAGGAAAGGACCCAAATAAATAAAATCAAGAATGAAAGAGGAGAGGAACATAAACTAGTACAGCCACTATGGAAAATAGTATGGAGTAAGGTAACTGGATGACTCAGTCAGTGGAGCATGCAGCTCAAGATCTCAGGGTTAAGAGTTCGCTGGGTACAGAGATCACTTAAATAAACTTAAGGAAAAAAAAAAAAAGACAAGTATGGAGGTTCCTCAAAAATATTAAAAAATACAATTACCAGGGGCACCTGGGTGGCTTAGTCAATTAAGCTCCCAGCTCTTGATTTTGACTCAGATCATGATCTTACAGTTCATGGGACTGAGCCCTATGTTGGGCTCTACACTGACAACACAGGGCATGCTTGGGATTCTCTCTCTCCTCTTCTCTCTCTGCCCCTCCCCTGCTCACATCTGCCCACTCACTCTCTCTCTCAAAATAAATAAATAAACTTAAAAAAAAAAAATATAAATATATATATATATATATATATATATATATATATATATATAATTACCATACAATCCAGCAATTCCACTTCTGGGTATTCATCCAGTGAAAATCAAACACTAATGCAAAAAGTTATCTGATCAGCAAAACTGAAAAGCAACCAACAGACTGAGAGAAGGTATTTGTAAATGACATGTAAGATAAAGGGTTAGTATCCAAATCTATAAAGAACTTATCAAATTCAACACCCAAAGAAAACAAATAATCCAGTGAAGAAATGGGCAAAAGACATGAATAGACACTTTTCCAAAGAAGACATCCAGATGGCTAACAGACACATGAAAAGATGCTCAACATCACTTATCATCAGGGAAACACCAAACAAAACTACAATAAGATACCACCTCACACCTGTCAGGATGGCTAACATTAACAGCTCTGGCAACAACAGATGTTGGCGAGGATGCAGAGAAAGAGGAACCCTTTTGCACTGCTGGTGGAACTGCAAACCGAAGCAGCCACTCTGGAAAAACAGTATGGAGGTTCCTCAAAAAATTAAAAAGAGTTATTTTACAACCCAGCAATTGCACTACTAGGTATTTACCAAAGGATACAGGTGTGCTGTTTCGAAGGGGCACATGCACCCCAATGTTTATAGCAGTAATTCTGACAACAGCCAAAGTATGGAAAGAGCCCAAATGTCCATTGAATGATGAATGGATAAAGAAAATGTGACATATATACAATGGAATATTACTCAGTGACCAATTCTTGCCATTTGCAAGAATGGAATTAAAGTGTATTATGCTAATGTATTATTTGTCAAAGAAAGACAAATATATGACTTCACTCATGTATGGAATTTAAGATACAAAACAGATGAACATAAGGGAAGGGAAGCAAAAAATGTAAAATAGGGAGATAAACCATAAGACACTCTTAAATTACACAGAATAAACTGAGGGTTGCTGGAAGGGTGTTGGCTGGAGGAATGGGCAAGGGGCATTAAGGAGGACACTTGTTGGGATTAGCACTGGATGTGACACATAAGTGACCAATCACTAAATTCTATTCCTGAAGTCATTATTACTGAAACCATATTAACTAACTTGGATTTAAATTAAAAAAAAAAAAAAAAAAGTGTGCTTGTGATGAGCACTGGGTGTTGTATGGAGTGTTAAATCACCAAATTGTACACCTAAAACTAACATTACACTGTATGCTAACTAACTGGAATTTGAATAAAAACTTTAGTTAAAAAAAAAAAAGAAGAATTATCTGCACCCCATGTCCGCTACAGCATTATTTACAATAGCCAAGACATGGAAGCAACCAAAGTGTCCATCAATGGAAGCCTGGATAAAGCAAATATGGTGTATATATACACAAGGGAATATACTCAGCCATTAAAAAAAAGGAGAGAAATCTTGCCATTCACAACAACATGGATGGACCCTTCAGGGCATATGCTAAGTGAAATAAGTCAAAGGCAGACCAAAGTTTATGATCTCACTTATATGTGGAATTTAAAAAAATAAACAAAACCCCCTAAAACCCAAGCACACAGACACAGAGAATAGATTAGTGGTTCCCAGAGGCAGGGGATGGGGGTGGGTGAAATGGATAAACAAGTCAAAAGATACAAATTTCCAGTTATAAAATAAGTAAGTGCTGGGATGAACAGTATGGGGACTATAGTTAATAATACTGTATTCCATATTTGAAAAATGCTAAGAGATTAATTCTAAAAAGTTCTCATCACCAAAAAAGAATTGTAACTGTGTGGTGATATTTTCACTAGATTTACCGCAATGATCATTTTGTGATATATACAAACATGATACATATATTATATAGATATATAATATATATACAAGTATGTTGTGTGCATGAAACTAACATAATGTGATATGTCAATTACACCTCAATAAAAAATTAATCCACTAAAAATTTTTAAAAAGAAAAAAATCTTGGGGCACTGGCTGGCTCAGTTGGTGCAGTGTGCCACTCTTGATTTCAGGGTTGTGAGTTTGAGCCCCATATTAAGATGCAGAGATTACTTAAAAATAAAATCCTAAAATATATATATAAAGAGAAAGAAAAAAATGTTGAAAGCAGCCAGAGAAAGCTAATATATTGTATACATATGGACAAAAAAGGGTATGACTACTATCTCGTCATCATAAATACTGCAAGCCAGATTTAATCTCTGGAAATGATGAGCCAGAACTATGGATTTAGGCACATCCGGTACACCTGAGGCACTAGAAGGTATTAAAAGCAAGTCTAGGGGCGCCTGGGTGGCGCAGTCGGTTAAGCGTCCGACTTCAGCCAGGTCACGATCTCGCGGTCCGTGAGTTCGAGCCCCGCGTCAGGCTCTGGGCTGATGGCTCAGAACCTGGAGTCTGTTTCCGATTCTGTGTCTCCCTCTCTCTCTGCCCCTCCCCCGTTCATGCTCTGTCTCTCTCTGTCCCAAAAATAAATAAACGTTGAAAAAAAAAATTTTAAAAAAATAAAAAAATAAAAAAAAAAGCAAGTCTAGGGGCGCCTGGGTGGCGCAATCGGTTAAGCGTCCGACTTCAGCCAGGTCACGATCTCGCGGTCCGGGAGTTCGAGCCCCGCGTCAGGCTCTGGGCTGATGGCTCAGAGCCTGGAGCCTGTTTCCGATTCTGTGTCTCCCTCTCTCTCTGCCCCTCCCCCGTTCATGCTCTGTCTCTCTCTGTCCCAAAAATAAATAAACGTTGAAAAAAAAAAAAAAAAAAAAAAGCAAGTCTACACACTAACTGAAGAGAACCTTAGCCCTCTTTCCATGCTCAATTCTATAAAGTTAGCAACCAAACTTACACTCCACAGATAGAAGACTATAGACTTTCTCTCTAAAAAAACAGCATCTCAAGATATAAGACCTATAGATATGAAGAATTAAAAATCTCTCAGAAAAATGACCCAATCATGTCATCCTGCTACAAAACCTATTGGTCAATAAACCCTCCCTACTCAGGGAGGTCTCCCTACTTTGGCTCAGGTCATGATCTTGCAGTTCATGAGTTCTAGCCCCATGTGGGGCTCTGTGCTGACAGTTCAGAGCCTGGATCCTGCTTCTGATTCTATGTCTCCTACCTCTCTCTGCCCCTCCCCTGTTCATGCTCTGTCTCTCTCTCAAAAATAAATAAACATTAAAAAATAAAATGTGCTTCAGTGTCTAAAGCATGTACATGAACAAAGCCCAGTATCACCAGATATGTGAAGAGATACAAACAAAAAATATAAAGAAACTGGTAAGAAATAAAGAAATAAACTTCACACAAAAATAATACCACTATTAAATATCCTAGGATAGCAAACTAAAAATGAAAAAAAAAAAAAAAAAAAAAACCCTCCTGGCAAAAGAAAATACTATAGCTAAAAATGAAAGAAAAAAATGGATGGATTCAAAGACAAAGCTGAAGCAATCCTCCCAGAAAAAGACCAAAAAAATTCAAAGAAAAAAGAAAACTAGGGGCGCCTGGGTGGCGCAGTCGGTTAAGCGTCCGACTTCAGCCAGGTCACGATCTCGCGGTCCGTGAGTTCGAGCCCCGCGTCGGGCTCTGGGCTGATGGCTCAGAGCCTGGAGCCTGTTTCCGATTCTGTGTCTCCCTCTCTCTCTGCCCCTCGCCCGTTCATGCTCTGTCTCTCTCTGTCCCAAAAATAAATAAACGTTGAAAAAAAAAATTAAAAAAAAAAAAAAAAAAAAAAAGAAAACTAGAGAATCTATCCAAGAGGTCCTGGTTCAAATGATGTGAGTTCCAGATAAAAGGACAAGAAAATCAAGGAGCTGAAATTATCAAAGAAATAATTCAAGAAATTTTTCTAGAACTGGAAAACATGAATTTCTGCATTGAAGGACATACTTTTGACCAAGCACCTGGCTCAAGGAAGAGCCACACCAAAACATATTGTAATAAAATATGTTAAATGCCAGGGATTAAAGACAAGATCCTAAAAGCGTTTAGGGGGAAATAAACAGGTTACTTACAAAGGATCAGGAATCAGAATGGCATTGGAATGCTCAGCAGTAACACTGGAAGCTAGAAGGCAATGGAACAATACCTTCAAAATTCTAATAAAATGATTTCCAACCTAGAATTCTACGTGCAAACAACCAAAGGGAAGAAGAGAATATGCAAGGTTTCAAAAATCTGCCTACTCATTTACCTTTCCTCAGGAAATAACTAGAGAATCTGTTCCACCAAAGCAAAGGAGTAAACCAAGAAAGATGAAGAGATGGCATACAGAAAGCAGAGCTCACAGGACAGACACAAATGGAATTCCCACGATGGTCAAGAAGGTAGATTCCAGGATGACAGGCATCCAGCAGAAAGAGAGAGCAACTATCTTAACAAAAGATCTACAAAATTTCAGGGAGGATGTCTAAATAAAAAAATAATAACAAAAACTTGTATGTGAAAATAATGAGAGATCTGCACACCTCTGCTGGAGAGTATTTGGATGCTTCCACTAAATACTAAAAAACTAAAGATATAAATCAACTATTAACTCCGGTGAAAACAGAAAATTGTATAAAAGAAGAAATGTAATCATGGAGCCTTCACAGCTGTGAATAAAATTTACACAGTCATACTGTAAATAATGAAATAACAATCAATCCCAAAATTGCAGTACTGTCTATCTAAGTTAGGATGGAGTCAGGGAAATGTGAATATTTTTATAGAGGTAGAGGGTTGGGTCATTTAAAAGAGTTAATGCCTCATCTTCTATGATACGAAGTCAATAGGCATGCCTGGGTGGTTCAGTCTGTTAAAGCGTCCAACTCTTGATTTCCACTCAGGTCATGATCTCACCGTTTGTGAGATGGGGCTCCGCACTGGGTTCTGTGCTGTCAGGGCAGAGCCTGCGTGGGATTCTCTCTGCCCCTCCCCCGACTCATGCCTGCTCTCCCTCCCTCAAAATAGGGAAGTATTAAATACCTAAAACTGAAAAAGACAAAGAACCAAGAACAAAGAACCTATATTTATTATATAACCTTACTTAGAAATACAAATAAAACCTGCGATAAAAAGCTGTAAGATAAGGATCACTTCTGTGAAGAATGAATATAGGGTTGGAAGAACAGTACATAGTTCTACTACTTTTCATTACAGGTCGGGTAGAACAATTTGGCTTTGGCAATTCTGACCATGGATTACATGTCTTTTTCTTCTTGGTTTGTAGGAATTCTTCACATAATTCTCAGTATGAATCTTCTATGACTTGCCTCTTCACTCATCTTACTGGTGTCATTTAAACATAGTTACATTTATTAAATCTTTTCACTTTATGGTTAGTGCCTTTTGTGGTATACTTATGAAATCTGTCATTCTTATTAAATATTTATTGTTTTACCTTTCATATTTAGATCTTCAAGTCACCTATTACTGATTTTTGTATGATGGTAAGAGTTGAGGGTCAAGAATCATTTTTCCCCATATGTATATTCAACTGATCCATCATCTATTATAAAAGACTATCCCTTTCCCCACTGCACTGTGGAACTACCTTTATCATATATCTAGTTACTATATATAAATGGATCTGTTGCTGGACTCCATTCTGTTCCATTAGTCTATTTTTCTTTTCCCATGCTACTATCACAGTGACTTAATTCCACTCCTTGATATACACCTAAAAAACCTGAAGAAAACCTGTACCAGAGTTTTCAAAGCAGTTGTACCAGTGTTAATTCAAAGACTATTCACATCAAAAAATAGAAACAAGTCAAGTATCCAACAACTGATGAACGGATAAACAAAACTTAATACATCAATACAATGGAATATTTAGTCATAAAAAGGAATTAAGTACTAATATATGCTATAATATTCATGAACTGTGAAAACATTATGCTAGGTGAAAAAAAAAACACACACAAAATGGTACATATTGCATATTTCCCTTTATAGAAATGTTCAGAATAGGCAAGTCCATAGAGACAGAAAGTAGACACAAAATGCTGTATTTGTATGAATCCATTTGTATGAAATGTTCAGAAGAGGCAAACCCATAGAGACCGGTAAGACTAATGGTTGCCAGGGGCTAAAGTGTAGGGTAGGAGAGCAGAATGGGGAACTGCCGCTAACGTGTAGGGGGTTTCTTTTTTGGGTGATAAAAATATTCTCAAATTAGAGAGTGGTGATAGCCACATAATTGTGATATACTGAAATCCCCTGAAATGTACACTTTAAAATGGGTCAATTTTATGGTATGTGAATTATATCTCAATACAAAAAGATTTTATAAAAGTTTCAAATTATTGAGGAGAAAGGAACACAGGAGGAGGAAGAAAGCTTGGTAAAACCTAGTATATAATCACTTATACACTCAGATACATAGTTATACACACATGGCAAGCACACACTCAGACTTTCAAAGCCTTCAAAGCAGATTTGGTGGGGCAAACACTCATGAGGTATTTTTTAAAATATAAAAACAACACAGGCACATGGAAAAAAATTTCATTACCGAAACATAAATTTCTCCTTCCCATGCTAGTCCCAATACTGAGGCAACCATTTTTTTAAAAACTATTTTTAATGCAATTTTTGAATAAGCAATACAAACAGGCTACTTTACTTTATTATCTTTCTAGAGGTTATCTGTCTACACTAACAAATCAAACATACAAACTTGGTTCCTTCCTTCTCATACAAAAAATAACATTATGCAGACTATCCTGCACTTCTTTCTTTTGTCTTAATAGAGACTGGGAAATTCCTAATCAACATATAATAAATTCTTCATTCCTTTTTTCTTTTGCTAATTTCTTTCTTTCAAACAGGGGCAGAGTATTCTACTGTATGTACCTCTATTTCAATAAGTCCTTTATTGACTCTGCCATGAATGATGAAGAATTTAGTTCACTGGCACCACAGCTTCCCCTTCTTCCTGATATATTTGCATTTTTTATTTTACATTTTTCAAATGGTTACCTTACCCTTAAATATACACAATTTTTAAGTTCTTTAAACCATGTGTGACTCCTCACCATATAAGAAAATAAATCTTTATATTTAGCTCCTTTTCCTGACATGACAGCCACACAATAACTTTTACATCAGTCCATAACGTTTACCTTTACCTTCTATTTGTAACCCTACAACAGAGTCACAAACTCATGCCATAAGGATCTGGGACAAGTAAAATAAGCAGGTGAAGCAGGCTTGGGCTAAGATAAAAGAAGTAGAACATGATGGAATAAAAGTTCTCTCTCTCTACAGTCAATTTTTGTATTAGCTGTGAACACTGAATTAAGTGAATGCTGAATCATCGCCACTTGGGGAAATACACAGTTAGGGTCCTGCAAGCTTCTCATCACATTTTTTGTTAATTAATACATAATCTTGTTTTGTATAAAAGTGTGTTTCTGTTTTAAGATGCCTTATTTAATATATATTGTTGATTCATTCACACTGAATTCACAGCTAACAGTACTATAACTCATGCTTGAACAAAGCTTACATAATAACACATGTATTTTGTCCCTAGGGCATATCACAGCCTTCTTGTGCTTAGAACACTAGATAGCAACTCAGCAATACTACCCCTGGGGGCCATTTTAAACAGCAAAATTACCAATAAAAAGCACAAAAAAGTGAAAACATGGCACTGAGTAAACTGTGAAAAGAACACTTGTTTAAAGTATGAGAGCTGAAACACGGAGTGTTGTTTTGTTCAGCCTCAGGCAGCTCAAATTTTCCAACACTGCACATGCACAGGTCCTTGAATGATTGGCAAAAGCAATCTGAGTTTTGATTTTGAGGTTACAAATAAATTTTAGCAAGTAGGTGAATTTGCAATTACAAAATCCTCAAATAAAGAGGACTATTGTATGTGTGTTCATTATCAAATCAAGCATATAGATTATATTGTGCAAACTGCAAATCCTGTATAGCCTACTGTTATATATATATGTGTATATACACACACACATGCACGTGTATATATATATATATACATATACGCATCTATACATATATATGTACATATATATAAATATAACTGAACAGTCAAAATTTCAAAGAATTTAAAATTTAAAAGAATTAAAATCCTTCACTATAATTACACTTTAATAGATTCACCATGTATTTTTAGAACTGTATGACATGTGAAAGTTTATAATTGTCATATCTTCCTTATGGATTATTAGTCCTTAAAGAGTATCTATCTTTGTACCATTCAGGCTTTTGTTCCTGAAGAATAGGCTTAGTACTATTGCTGATGCTAGAAATATAGCAATGAAAAAAAAAAAAAGACTTAACTCCAAGGCTTATGGAGTTTAACACTGTACAAGAAAGGAAACAAACAATAAACAAATATCTAGTAGTATGTAAGGAAACAGAAAATTAGAAATTAGGTGGAGAAAGGGGGAGAGTGATATAGCTATCTTCTTACATAGAGCAGACAGAGAAAGCCTCTTTGAAGAGGTGACACCTGAGCAAACATCTGAACGACGGATGGGAGAAGTATGTCTGAGACAAGTGGCAAATATAACAATGTGGGCATGGTGGAATGGCTGTTAGTTGAATAAGGTATTTAGTCTAAAGTTAGATCAGAAGGTCTTCTTACAGTGTGATGAAGACATTTAATTTTATTTTAAATGTGATGGGTAGTCTCTGGAAGGCTCCGAGTTGGGGAGAAACTGATCTCAAATTTATATTTAATTGTTCTCCATGATTATCTGAAATATCTTCTTTTCAGTTATTTCCAATCTTTGTCATTTTTGGGAAATGCTTCTTGTCAACAGTCTATAGATGGAGTCTCATTTGTTGTGATAATATATACTTGGCTTTATGCTTTCCACATTATGTAATAGCTTAAAATAGAATTTTTTGTCTCTTTTCTCTCTCTCCCTCACTTTTATTGGATTATTTCTTTTTATTCCACCTTCTACACCCTGTCACAGTAATTTAAAAGTTCTATTTACAGTATCTCTTTTGCCTATACTTATTACTTTCCTACTTTTAAGCAAACATACCTCAATATAGACAAATTTATGATTACTCCATACTCTTAAACAACTTTCTTACCTTTCTCCCATTCCTCCTCTCCCAGAGCACCATCACTATCAGAATTGTGATCCTTGTGCTTTTACTTCCACATTATCAACTCCTGGTTTACCATTATTAAAATTGCCTACCCAACAATACTGCATTTCACAGGCACATTATCACCAGCAATTTGTATAAAATCATTGTAACAGTCATTGATCAACAGTATTTTACATTCTGTAGCTTCATCTATATTTGTTTTTAAATTTAAATGGATATTTTAAAAATGGAAGGCTACTCACAAAGAACAGTAAGCCAACATTAATTCATCATCCAACACAGAACCCATACTCAAATTTCCTGAGCTGTCTCAAAAAACATTCTTTATAACTATTTTTCTCCCAATTCAGTAGCCAATTGGGATTCACAGATTCACAGACTGCATCTGGCTATGTCTCTTTCACTTCAATCAATCTAGACAGAACAGTTCCTCCACATCTCTTCATTCTTCATGGGACTGAATACTTTGAAGAGTCCAGGCCAGTTGTCCAGCAGGATGTTGCAGGAGTATTTTATCATGACTAAATTCAAATAAAATTTTTCCACTGTGGAGAAAGAAAATTCCACTATGAAAACTATAGGGCTTCCTCTTGTTGCATCTCCTCAGAGTGCACCTAATTAACGTCAGACTGTCTGTGTCACTACCAATAAAAAATTTGACCTTGATTATGGTGGTGACTAACAAATCTCTCCATTTTAAATACCCATTTTCTCTTCTGTAATAAATAACTCATCTATAGGGTGAAATTTGAGACCCTGAAAATACACTAGTCTCTGAAACATTTCACTAAATGATTTTAACATCCACTGATAATCCTTGCCTTAAATAATAATTACGTTAGGGAATACTGAATGTTGACTTCCTGATTCCACATTCCTTCTACATTAGCTGACATTCTTCCAAAAGACTACCACATAACAACAAGCATACCTAGCTTGGTTCCTAAGTACCATTCCCCACCGAAATGAAGCACAGCTCCCTCAGAGAAAAGTCCTTTCACATTCACTGAAGAGACCACAGTGATATTAGAGAAAGATGGTAGGGGCTTGTGTACACACGAGCAAAATTTCACAAAAATGATTACATCTCTTAAATCTGGGTAAAGAATATGCAAGTATTATTTGTACGGTATTTTCAATTTTCTATAGGCATAATATTTTTTCAAAGTGAAAAGTTATTTAAAAAATAGGGGCTGGGTGGGAAATCCTGCAGGAATACACAAATATCAGTTTGAGTATAAATATAATTAATATAAACAATATAATTAGTATAAATATACACATGAGTATAGAGTATCATCATAATACTAAAAATAGAACATGTAATCTGGAAACATCAGGAAAAACTCCATCTGTCCAATGGAAAGCAAGGGATAGAAGGAAATAAAAGTAAAGTATAATTAGAAGACACTGGACAATAGATAGCAGAGCCAAGTCAGAAAATAACAATAGTTACAATAAATATAATGGACTAAACCCACCATTTAACAGGTAAAAACACTAATATTCTATCAAAAAAGACATGCAGTTGGGGTGCCTGGATGGTTAAGTGTCTGACTTCAGCTCAAGTCATGATCTCACGGATCATGAGTCCAAGCCCCGCATTGGACTCTGTGCTGACAGCTCAGAGCCTGGAGCCTGTTTCAGTTCTGTGTCTCCCTCTCTCTCTTCCCCTTCCCTGCTATCAAAACTAAACAAACATTAAAAAAAAAAAAAAAAAAAGACATGTGGTCTAAAAGAAATACAATTAAAACGAGTAAAAATAAAATAGAAAAACATATACCCATATATCTAAGACAAAAATGAACCAAAAGAAGGCCGAAAATAGTAAGATTTGAAAAAAACAAATAATTAAGGAAAAAATAATTAGTTATAAAAAGAACAGAATAAGATGTATGCATGTAAAAATATAGCCTCAAAATATTAAGCAAATGTTGATAAACTGCAAGCTGAAATACATAAATCAATAATCACAGTTAATGATCTTTTTTTTTTATTGAAGTGCAGTTGACACACAATGTTACATCAGTTTCAGGTGTACAACATAGGATTGGACAACTCTATATGTTACGCTATGGTCACCACAAGTGTAGCTGCCATCTGTCACCATACAATGCTATTACAATACCACTGACTATATTCCTTATACGGCTAATGATTTTAATACACCACTCAGGGAAAAGGTCAAGCTGACAATACAAGGAAATATCTAAGATCTGAACAAATAAAATTAAGAGTTATTAGATATGAAGTGTTTATAAAATAGGGCGCACTTCAAAAATTAATGTCATACAAACTGTATTTTCAAAATGTAATGCAATAAATTAGAAATCCGCAACAAAAGAATAGCTTAAAACATCCCACATTAATAATCCTTGTGTTAAAAAGGAAATAAAGGTGGGGCACCTGGCTAGCTCAGTAGTTGGAGCATGTGACTCTTCATCTTGGGATTGTGAGTGTGAGCCCCACATTGGGGATAGAGCTTACTTAAAAAAAAAAAAAAAAAAAAGTAGAATAAGCATTATAATATGTAGCCTTTTGAATCTGGCTTCTTTTAAAAGTCAGCATAATGCATCCATTTGAGATTCATCCATGTTGTTGCAGGTCGTCATCAACTGCTAAATAGTATTCCATTGTACAAATATATATATCACACTTTTTAATCCATTTCTTAGATGAGGAACATTTGGGTTGCTTACAATATTTTGAAAATTACAAATAAAGCTTTTCCCTCCTTTCAGATTTGACAGCTGCTTATGTGGTATAAATACCACTCAAAACAATATAGAGGATTTCCATTTCTGAAGGCCCTGACCAATAAAAAGAAAAAATACATATATGAGGTGTAAGAAATAAAATGATTTTTGAAAGAATATTATTTGTTAGAGAATCAACACACTGTTACAACCAAAAACAAACAAACAAACAAACAAACAAACAACAACAAGACTGCTACGTACAAGACCAAACTATAAAACTCAAAAACCTCCAAGGTCACCTGGGTGGCTCAGTTGGTTAATCAATCCAACTTCAGCTCAGGTCATGATCTCACAATTCCTAAGTTTGAGGCCCCCAATGGGCTCCACGCTGACAGTGCAGAGCCCTCTTAGGATTCTCTCTCTCCCTCTTTCTCTTTACTCTTTCTCCTTCTCTTTCCTCCCTCAATTAATCTATAAATTCAATGTATTCAAAATAAGAATTCTACTTGAATCTTTTAAGGATAAAAATACAAATAAACCATTATATAAAAATTCCCAAATGTTAACAAGCAAGTGAAGAGATACTCAAATTTTTTATGAGGGAATAAAGATCCATAAATAACTAACTCAACCTTAGAAAAGAAGATTAAAGAAGAGACTTGCTTTACCATATAAAAAAAAACCATACAAAAATACAACAGTATTTTTTTTTAATGTGATACTGGGACAGGAACACAGACCACTAGAATGTAAGAGAAACCTCAGACAGATTCACCTAAAGACATGGCAACTTAACATACACGATAACGGTGGCATCACCAATCAATGGAAAAATACGGATGATTTAAGAAGTCTTGTGGAGAAAACTGGTTCACTAGATGGTGAAAAATAAAACTGGGCCCTATCAATACTATATAAAAGATAGGGCCTAAAGTGCAAATATGACAGTAAAACTATAAAATTAACAGAAGAATCTGTAGAATTATCTTTGTAGCCCAGGGGTGGGGAAGATGTATTTAACTCTTAAAATACTTCATGGTCCACTGGACCCAATTTCAGTGTTTGAGCTTTTTTTGAGTAGTTCTAGCTATTTGTAAAAATTGGTACTTTGGGACTTTTATTCTTTCTCAGAGCTCATCCAAAGCATAAAAATAAAATTTATTTTTAATAGAATAAAATGCATTCTATCTGGTCATTAATCACCAAACATCCAATGGACCTTGTCACAAATTTAAAATACATTATGTGATCTTATGGATCTAATTTTTCCTATATTTTGTTATTACATCATCCTCGAATTACTTCATCATTACTCACCATTGTTCATCAATTATTCCCAACTATGCTGAAACAACCAAAAATCATTAAAAAAATAGAATGATGATACGATAGGCAGAATAATGAACCTCCAATGATGCTCACACCCTAATCCCTACAACCTGTGAATGTTACCTTATATGGCAAAAAGGACTTTGTACATGTAAGGGTAAGAACTTTGAATTGGGGAAATTACGCCAGACTATCCACATGGGCATGAGCCCAATTCTAATCACATGAATACTTAAGTGAAGAACCTTTCAAGACTGATCAGAGGGAGATGTGACTTCCAAAGAACAGTGAGAGAGATGTATGACTGCTGGCTTTGAAGACGGAGGAAGGAGACCACCAGCCAAGAAATTTAGGCAGGCTCTAGAAGCTAGAAAAGGCAGCGAAAATTATCCCCACCTAGAGCCTCCACAGAAGGAATCCAGTCCTCCACACACCTTGATTCTAACCCTATGAGACCAATGTCAGACTTCTGACCTTCACAACTTTTAAGAAGATAAATGTCTGTTGTTTTAAGCAACTCTGGTAATTTTTTACGGTAGAAATAGAAAAACAATACAGAGTTAATGACCTAAAAGAGTGACGCAATAGTGAAATAAATTATCATCTTTCAGTTATCTTCTTGTCTTGCCCAAAGTACTGCACCATCTTCCAAGAACGTATGAAAGACTGGAGACATCACTGCAGACTGATTTTAGATTGCACTGACTCCAGTGGAGAATCAAGAAATTTTCATCTTCCACCCAAGATGGTCAAGAGAAGAAAATGACAGAAGACATTTTATAATTAATTATAAGACAAATCAGAAAACAAAGAGATAACACCTCTAGATTCTAAAACTGATGGCAATGACCATATAAAATCTCAGTCATTGAATGTTATTACCCGAGATGAATTTTCCCAAATTCAATAATCAATGAATCAGATAACACATTTCTAAGGAAAAAAAGGAAACAGAATTTTCATCAGTCATTTAACTGAAGAATTTCATCATATAATATTCTTCTACAGGAACGTGGACCACTTCATGCTCAAAGGATGCATGACAATATCCTTCATCCTTTATGATGCCTGTGCTGCTTGTGCACCAAGATTTACTTGACACAAAGAGCTTTTTAGTATGTTTAAATTCTTACTGAAATTTCTAATAAAGTTGTTTTTCATTATACTTTTATTCCTGCTATAAATTAATAGCAAAATAACTTAAAATGTAAAAATAGCAAAAACACCTATTTGACCAGATGGTTCATGATGAGGACTATGTTTCGTAGTATACCAACAGCTATTTAAAACTTTACAGTTATAGGCTCTAAGGCAAAAAAAAAATTGGTAAGTTTGATTATAACAAAATTAAAGAATCCTCTACAATGATCCTGTACAATGCTGGATACCATGAACAAAGTTGATAGACATGACAAAATGGGAAATGTTATCTGCACTGTATACAACTAACGTGGAATTGCTATGTAGAATATACAAAGAACATGGGAAAATCAGTTCAGTTTGAAAAAGTAATCACTAATCCTTATTGGAACAATTTATAAGAGACTCCCAAAAAGCCAACAAGCATATAAAAGAAATGTTCAAAATAACTGGTGGTATGAGTGAAAAAATGAGATACTATTGAGATACCTGTTAAACACTATCAAAAATGAAGAATCCAGATAATGCCAAATGTTTCTGAGATGTAGGGTTATATAAATGCTCATGCATTCTGTTGAAAGTACAGATTAGTTGTATACAACTGCTCTGAATAGCAATCTTATACTATTTATTCAACTTAACTCTATACATACCCTATGACAGAGCAGTTCTGCTCCTGGGAACATAACCTCAATAAATGATCAGAAAGGTCCATAAGAGAACAAGTACATTAAAGTTACTACCGTGTGAGGTAATGGGGAGCTGAAGACAACCTGATGTCTATCACTGGAAGGCCGAACAGATACACTTAATTTTTTTTTAATGTTTATTTTTGAGAGAGAGAGAGAGAGAAAGAACACACAAGTGGGGAAGGGACAGAGAGAGAGAGGGAGACACAGAATTTGAAGCAGGCTCCAGGCTTTGAGCTGTCAGCACAGAGCCTGACGCAGGGCTCAAACTCACAGACTGCAAGTTGTGACCTGAGCCGAAGGTAGATGCTTAACTGACTAAGCCACCCAGGCGTCCCCAGATACACTTATTTGTATTATCTGCTGTACAAATAAGAACATATACAGATAGGAACAAGGGTGACAGGGGCAAGGAAGAGATAAAGGACAGGAAAAATAAAAATTATATAATGGGAGAAAAGAACTACAATCTACTAAACTCATTTTTACTCCTGAAACCTATTAAGCTATAACAACATATATTAACGTATATATATTAACACATATATATTATGTATACACATATATATTATATATATATATAACATAATGCCCCCAAAGCATGTTATGCTGTATTAAAAATCAGATTTATAAATACTTTTTCCCTATACATTATAAAAATTACAGTAAGTAATAATTTGCTTTTAAGCACATATGTAGGGATCCTTTACAAAATATATTTTAGACCATTTAATACAAGGAAAGAATGTCAAATGAAGATTACAATCTTACTCACTTTTGCTCCAACACTGCAACTGCCAGTGCTTCCAGTGCTCCCACTTGCAACTCCTGTAAATCTAGCTTCCAATAATTCTTGCCTTCTTGGATCCAGACTATGAAGCTCATCCATTGCAACTATTAGGAAAAACAAAAAACAAAAAAAAAACATACACATATATATCTTCATATACACACAAACACAAATACATAGACACGGTTAGTTGAGATGTCAATATAAACTTAATGAATCAATTCTACAAACAGATGAGAGAGACTTTAAAATTTTTGTCCTGTCCCACACTCATTTAACAAAACAATCTACAGTGGATTTCCAACAATTTTGACTGCAATCCACAGTTAGAAATATATTTTCCACACATCAGTACACAGACATATACATACATATATTGAAAAATTCCGGGGGTGCCTTTTGGTTAAGTGTCTGACTCAATCTCAGCTCAGTTGGTTAAGTGTCTGACTCAATCTCAGCTCAGGTCATGCTCTCACAGTTCGTGAGATCGAGCCCCACGTCAGGCTCTGTACTGACAGCGTGGCACCTGCTTGGGATTCATTCATATTCTCTCTCTCTCTCTCTCTCTCTCTCTCTCTCTCTCTCAAAATAAATAAATAAATACACTTTTTAAAAAATTCTACAAATACTTCTTACCACATGCAGTGCACTCGATTATTTTCTATTTGTCTATTAGAAAAGAGAAAACACTGGTTGTGAGCTATTAAATTGATTTCATGAGCCATTAATGGACCATGGGTCCACAGTCTGAAAACACCACCCTCCTAGTAAAATCTCCCTATTCTTAGCTTATACAGAATTGACACTAAGTAACATTAGTAATTATTTTGTTTATATATACCTTATACCTGACTATATTTTCAACCGGGAAGAATTCTTTTGACTGTCACATCGCAAAGATTTTTTGGACATTGGATAGTTTTCAGTTTCTATCAACTACATGAAAAACATACATATATTAAAAAGATCATTGAAGTAACATCTATACTAAACAATCACTGGAGAATTAAGGGGGAAAAATTAACATCCTCATGCAATTGTTAGTATGTAGACTAAAGCACCACAAACTCTAACTAAAGTGTAATTAAACTTGTAAAATTCTTTTATTTATGTCTGTCAATTCTCTACTGATAAAACCTTAGAACTAATATTAAATGAGTGGTTCTCAAAAGGAACAAGGAAAATACTATCAGAATCCCAAATCACATGTGGACATTTTCAAACTACTCTAGACCCCTTCCACATACTCTGGCATTCCTCTATCTTAAAGGCTAACAATTATTCCTATAGATCTTATCTTTTAAAATTCCTTTCCTTACCTTTCATCTTTATCTGGCCATAAGACTAGATGGATAAGGACTATCCTACCATGTTTACTTGCATCTCTGTACCTAAATATATCTTTCCTGCCCACTCTTCTTTCTTTCAACTCAAAAAGGTAACTATGTTTAAAAAGCTAAAGCCTTCAATTTTTGCTTTTCATCCTATTCCTTCTTGATATCCAAGGGATCTCACATTTGCATATACAGACCCAAAACTATAGATTCTTAGTAGAAAACAGGGGAAAGCACCATGATCTTGGATTTGTCAGTGATTTCTCAGATACGAAACCAAAAGCACAGGCAACAAAAGAAAAAATATGTAAGTTGTAATTCATCAAAATTAAAAACTTTTGTGTATCAAAGGACACTATCAAAAAAGCCAAAAAAACAACCAACAGAATGGGAGAAAATTATCTGCAAATCATATACCTCATAAAGGACTAATATCCAGAAATAAATCTTACAACTCAACAAAAAACAAACAGCCCAACAACAAACAACCCAATTTTAAAAATGGGCAGAGGATATGAATAAACATTTCTTCAAAGAAATACAACTGGCCAGTAAGTACACGAAAAGTGGTTCAATATCAATCATTAGGGAAAGGCAAATCAAAACCACAATGAAGTATCACTTCACATGCATTAGGATGCTTATTACGATAAAACAGAAAATAGCAAGCATTACAAAGGATATGGAGAAATTTGAACCCTTGTGCACGGCTAGTGGGAATATAAACTGGTGCGGCCACTATGGAAAACCATATAGCAGTTCCTTAAAAAATTAAACATAGAATTACCATATGATCCAGAAAATCCACTTCTGAGTATATATACACCCAACAAAAGTGAAAGCAAGAACTGGAATAGATCTTTGTACATCAGTGTTCATAGCAGCATTATTCACGACAGCCAAAAAGTAGATGCAACCTTCATGTCCACTGATGAATGAATGGATAAACAAAATGTAGTATATGCAAAGAATGGATTATTCAGCATTAAAAATGAAGAAAAATTTGACAGAGGTCACAACACAGATAAACTTTGAAGACATTATGCTAAGTGAAATAAGCCAAACACAAAAGGACAAATACTATGTAATTCCATTTATATGAGGTTCCTAAATAGTAACATTCACAGACACAGAAAGCAGATGGTGGTTGCCAGAGGGAGAGGGCCATGGTGGAATGAGGAGTTAAGTGATCAATGGATACAGAGTTTCAACTAGGGAAGACAGAAAAGTTCTGGAGATGGATGTTGGTGATGATGGTACAACGTGAATGTACTTAATGACACTGAGCTGTACACCTAAAAAATGGTTAAAATGGTAAATATTATATTATGTACACCTTATCACAATTCTTACAAATAATTTTTTAAAAATAAATAAAAAGGACTTCAAATTTTAACATAAAAATTAAAAGGCAAGCAAGAGACAGGAAGAAAATATTTGCAAAACATTTATGTGCTATATACTATTTCTACTCTTTGGCTTAGTAATGGGTTGATGGCCCACTGAAATTTAGCAAGGAAGATGAGAACCTAAGTCCCTGCTTTGACCCTGACCAACTAATAATGTATTTTGTTTCCGACTGTTTTTGTTTCTTAGATATATAGCTTCCTCTAGACCTCAACACTTCCCCCATGAGGTCCTACAGGAAGCTATACACTCAAGGAAAAGCAAACAAACAAACAACTAGTTTCTAACCAAAACTCCTTACTAGGGGTCCCAACCTCATTATAGTCTTTAACACCATCTAACAAGTTTTTATGACATTTTAATAGCAATATATGCAAGAACCCCTGGTATAATTCATAACAAATAATAGATGCATAAGAAATATTAGTGTACTTATCTAAATAAAAATGTAACCTTGAATACTAAAGCCTTGCTTCCCAAAATGCAGTCAATGACCAGTAGCATCTATTCTCACCTCAGATGCTTATAAGAAATGCAATATCTTAGGTCCCATACCAAACCTACCAAATCAGAATCTGCATTTTAACAAGACCCTGAGGTAATTATTATGTGCACTCATGTTTGAGAAGCACTACTTTAGAATCTGGGTTCTCAAACTTTTCTGAAAAGGGCCCAATCATAAGTATTTCAGTCTTTGCAGGCCAATAGGCAAAATCATGTAGATACTTACATGAGAGAGAAAAACTTACTACAAACTTTTTACTGATAAATTCAGGATATAATAATAACAGTATGATACTTTTTAATGTTATAAAATAGAAGTCAGTGAATGAAAAATAATGGAATTGGGGAGTGGTAACATTTTACTTAATTTGAGTTTCCAATCATCAAAATTTATTGCAAATACTCAACTGATAATGTTTATCAGGTTTTGTGTTTATCTTTGAACTGTTTTGTTGTTGTTGTTGTTGTTGTTGTTGTTGTTTTGATGCATAGGTACTGCTAAATACTGAAATCAACCCACAAGCATATGATTTTAATTGAGTATATTCATTACTTTGAAGGCAGCTACAGAAGTCTCTTGGATTCTTCCTTTGATATTTACCTTTCAATGTGTTATTACACTACAGATTAATCATTTCCAATTGAAGGTTAGGTAGAAGTTCCTCAAATGCACAATTAAATGGATTTTGAGATATGGAAACTTTCTTTGCACTTACATCAATGTCTGAAAAATGCTGCTGGAGATGTATTTTATGATGAAAAATATATTCATGCAAATTCATATGGGAATGAAGATCTCACTTTGACAGTATAAGAAATGTATAAAGCAGCTTGATGTTACTTGTGATTTCAAACATCAGTTCCCACTGAAATGACTTTACTGCAGCTAAATTTCACATGAAAGCACTATTTTGCCTCATAATTTTAGGTCTGATTTATTTAAAAATATTTCCAAATCTCCAGAAAAAGCTAATTTCAAAGCCAATCAGTATTTGACTAGTGGTTAAAGGCCATCTGCTTCATTCAGAAAAATTTCAATCTCCGTCCTAAACTCAAAAAATTGCAAAAAAATTTACCACTGCTAATAAGCCAGTCAAGATATTCAGCTTCTCTATGTCTAACAAAAATTCAGGCAGCTGATGCTAGTTAAATCCATGAGAGCAAATGAAGTTCACCACTGACAAACTGATTCAAGAACACAGAATGAATTCAAATTATTTTCTGCAAAGTACCTACTGATAAATAACACAACAAATAACCATAGCTTTGAACCTCTCACATTTGTACAAGCCTTGTAAAGTTGTCCAACTAAGCCTTTTTCTGTTCCACACATATTTTTACCACCATCAGTTGTAGCACATCTTAGCGGATTCCACTTCAGATCGTACTTAAGTGTTTTCTCAACTTCAAATATTCTCGTCTGTAGTTGCTCTCCACACAGACTATTCAGAGGTTAACTGTTCTGCCACTTCAAATCTGGCATGGACACCTTGAATAAACAACAACTGAATAGTCTCAATAACATCTGTTCACTCATTAAGAGCCAAGGAAAACCATTATAAATTACTTGCCTTGTTGTTGTTGTTTTTTTAATGTTTATTTTTGAGAGAGAGAGAGAGAGAGAGAGAGAGAGAGAGAGACAGAGCATGAGCGGGAAAAAGACACAGAATCTGAAGCAGGCTCCAGGTTCTGAGCTGTCGGCACAGAGCCCGATGCGGGGCTTGAACCCACAAACCATGAGATCATGACCTGAGCTGAAGTCGGACACTTAACCAAATGAGCCACCCAGGTGCCCCACTTGCCTTGTTTTTTTAATACACTATTAATGTTACTTCAAATGTCGTCAATTCTTAAATCAAGTGTTCTTGCCCAAAAAAATCTATGGTCTAAAACAAGTTTTTGTCCGCCCCCTCCCCCCCTCCCCCGACACATTTCTTTGCTACAATCAAACACAATTTAATTAACTCACCATCAGTAAATGGCTTTCCTTGCTTGGCTAACAAATGAACCACTTGGAAACTTATTTTGGTGGCAGTCTCATTTTCAATTTTTATTTTTATGAAGAAATTATGCTGTGATAAGATATTCCATTTTAAATTGACTGTTACTTTAAGAAAATTGAGGGTTGAAAAAAAGAAATATAGAAATAAAGAGAGAAAATGGAGAGTTGAGAAGTGTGGTGTATGCTTAGTCTAATAATGTCAACATATATTCTTCTCTAACAGCTACAGTGTCACTGCATAATAAAAAAAAAAATGTTTTGCTCTCTGATTCAACAAAATAATACACACTCCACTGTGCCTTAAAAGTATGCCACTCATAGTCCATTTTTCTTTCTTTTCTTGTTTTGACATGATAGATATGCACTGGTATAAAAAAAATAAAAGAAATATCGCAGGCTGGCAATACACATGGCACTCAAAACACCATCAAGTTATAACTGCAGCACTGAAATTTGTAGTGCACCAAGAGCTGTATGAAGTGCTGAGAATGCCATACAGGGTCTCTGTCACAACTACTCAGCTCTGCCATTAAAATGCAAAAACAGCTGTGTTCCAATAAAACTTTATTTATGGACACTAAAATTTGAATTTCACATGTCACAAAGTATTATTCTTTCAATTTTTTTAACCATGCAAAAATAGGCAGTTTGCAGACTTGTTATAGCAAGTACATTTCAAAGATTTTAATCTTTTATGGACTCAAACTATCACTTCTGACACTTATCCAAAAATTTGGTCCTAATTACAAGAGGTGCGATTTTCTGAAGAATATGTAATTTCACTATAATCCATTAAACTCTTTATTATATGATAAATGTTTATACTTTTGAAAAAGAAACAAAAGCCACTATAAAGACCATACCATCCTTAAAGAATACCTGTCTCTAAATAGAACCATATGACTCATAATTATGCTACTATTCTTACTACTCAATAAAATTTATTATAAACCCAAAATTTCACATAAAAAACATAACAAGATATCACTACCTGAATTAGAAATCACATCCCATTCTATAAAGAAAAATTTTAGGGAAACATAAATGAAAGCCACAATTTTACACAGTTTGTCATGGCCCCTTCTAATAAACATTTCTCTCTCTCTCTCTCTCTCTCTCTCTCTCTCTCACACACACACACACACACACACTCACTCAATAAATTTTACTTTTTATAAAACTATAGTCTCCCAAGGTGACCAGTCTAAAAAAAAGGAGGTATTTGGACACAGTATTAGTTCTGGTTAGTCAGCATTACTTTATAATTCTATCACCTTTTTTATAACAAGGAATCTACCTTTCATTGTATCATTTTTAATTACCTTAAGACTTCATCTTCCTTGGCAGATAGTCAAAACAAAATCACGGTATCTAGAAAGCATGTTTTCAAAAGGTTAATACTAGTTACTAAAAAGTAAAGGAAATGAGTTTGTTCACTTAGACCTTCCTAATAGATTCAGCTGCTACTGAGCCATTGCCTCACATTTTTAAATTTAAAACTTCCTGAAGTCTGAAAATATTTTAATTCATTCCAGATTTTAATTGTCACTTTTTATATTTCATCTGATAAGCTGATTTATACAGAACAGTTAAGGTCTTTGTTCTATTAATACTTTTCACATTATGCCTGATAAGGCAAAGAACTCTGATTAAAAACAGAAACATTATGATAAAGTTAGAAATTATTTTCACAAGATAAAATATTCCATTTAAATCATTCCTTTTCATTAGTTTTTTAATGCATTTGAAAATTTAGGACACAAAAAGAATTAAAGAAATCTACACTGTTCAACACTCCAGAATTACCTCCAACTCTTGTCTTTAAACATCTGTTTCATTTTTTTTTTAATGTTTATTTCTTTCTTTCTGAGAGAGTGCAAGCGTGCGTACATGTATGTGCAGGGGAGAAATAAAGAAGGGGAGACAGCATCCCAAGCAGGCTCCACACTGTCAACGCAGAGCCCGATGCAAGGCTCTAACTCAGGAACACTGAGATCGTGACTGAGCCCAAATCAAAAGTCAGACTCTTACCAACCACCCAGGTGCCCCTAAATACCATTTTAACATGGTTGATAGAATATATCTATTTTCATATACAGTATTTTCTATCACATATTTAGTGAACATAGCTATAATTTTTGTTGAGTATATCGCATTTCAACATTTATTCCATGGCTTGATTTCCAATTTAAAACCAAATATCCTGGGGCACCTGCATGGCTCCACTGGTTAAGCGACTGACTTTGGCTCAGGTCATGATCTCGTGGTTTGTGAGTTTGAGCCCCATGTCGGGCTCTGTGCTGACAGCTCAGAGCCTAGAGACTGCTTCAGATTCCGTGTCCCCCTCTCTCTCTCTGCTCCCTCCTGTCCCCCACACTCAGGCTCTGTCTCTCCCTCTCAAGCTCGGTCTCTCTCTCCCTCTCAAAAACAAATAAACATTTAAAAAAATCAAATAAACAAATAAATAAAACTAAATATTCTAATTTTTTGGTAGTTAAATCAACATGTTAAATAGCTATCATAAAAGTAGCCCAATTTCCTCCATAACCATTTCCCCCCATGAATCTAATAAAAACATCTCCCACATTTTTTCTAATGATTTTAAATATTAGCATTTGAAATTTTAATCCATTTAGAGTTTAATTGTCTATCACTAGAATTTTTTCCAAAAGAAAATGTTACACAACTTCTCAGAAATGCAACCTCTCCCAGTGATTTGAAATATTTTTCTGGTCATCTATCATATTCTCACATAACCATGGGTCTGTTTTTGTATTTTATTCTGTTTCATGAAACTATTTCTGAGCCATATACATTTATCCATCTACCTACACAAATACATATGTACTGTACACATATACATAAATATACTCACACCAAATATTTCATGTAGAATGACTTAAAGAGTAAGCATAGAAAGTCAAGTTCCTCAATCTAGAGCACACATTTAATTATACAAGCCTGTGGTTAAAGAGAAGACAAGTTGATCTAGAATCACACTCCAAGTCAGATTAATACCTCAAATTATCTTTAAGATACTTAGTCATTTTAAACAGTTTTGTTGTAACCCTTACAGCAAAGAATTCAGACATACTGAGACCAAATTATTCAGAAAAGGAAATATAGATTACATCAGGGGTAAAGCAGAGAGTTCTAGTTTTTGCTTCTCTATCCTATCACGACCTTAGAAAACGAGTAATAATTTAATTTCAATTTTACTCTTACAAATTAAAAAAACAGGGAGCCTGGGTAGCTCTGTCGGTTAAGCATCTGACTCTCGATTTCGGCTCAGGTCATGATCTCATGTTTTGTGACTTCGAGCCTCTCTACTCTGATAGTGCAGAGGCTGCTTTGGATTCTCTCTCTCCTTCTCTCTCTGCTCCTCCCCCACTTACATGTGCACGCACGCACACTCTCTCAAAATAAATCAATAAAGATTTTTTAAAAATAATGTCTGACAGCTTTTTTTTCCCCAACAAAAATGAACACACAGACAGGTTGTATAAATATGGCCAAGTTCCTTAACCATATTTTAACTTTTTTTATATGTAAAATGGATAATAAATGTAACTGTTAGTTGTTAGAGTAAAACAAGTGTATATGCAGAGTTTTAAACTAAATCTGTCACTTAGTATTCAATAAAGTGTGAGCATATATGTATGCTACAATACAACTGCTTACTGAAGATTGACCTATTTTACACACACACACACACACACACACACACACACACACACACACGCGCGCGCTCCCTTCTAGCTTTCTCCCTGAGGTTAGAATTTCTGGTATGTAAAACGACATGTACTTCAGTGCCTGAATTTCTTCTGTTAATGTCAAAGTAATATAACTCCTATTCTTCTACCTTCATGTTTATAATTACTTGCTGTTTTTAAAACCAATCTCTCTCATGTACACACATGCATATACATATAAATGTGTGTATATATACACAGACACATAAATGTATTTTTATAGTAGGCTATTTCTCTATTTTAACATATAGTTCTCATTTTAAAGATAACATTGAGACGCTGAGAGATAAGTCATATTACCTTTTGTTAGAACTTAAACCCACTCAGCTAAGCACCCCTATCCCAAAAGAGCAGTAAGAGTATGGTATGTGTGGTGTGTGTGTGTGAGAGAGAGAGAGATAGAAAGGGAAAGGAAGAGGGGGGAGAGAAAGAGACAGAACGCATGTGCTTGCTCATGTAAAAAGGAATGTTTTCTGAGAAATCTCCAAAATAGGCATTTGGCTGAGACTTGACCTAGTTCACTTTCTTCTTACTACCACAAAGTAAACTGGTATCCTATCCCCAACCTAAGTACTAATTACTTAAGAATCTTTTTTAGGGGCGCCTGGGTGGCGCAGTCGGTTAAGCGTCCGACTTCAGCCGGGTCACGATCTCGCGGTCCGGGAGTTCGAGCCCCGCGTCGGGCTCTGGGCTGATGGCTCAGAGCCTGGAGCCTGTTTCCGATTCTGTGTCTCCCTCTCTCTCTGCCCCTCCCCCGTTCATGCTCTGTCTCGCTCTGTCCCAAAAATAAATAAAAAAACGTTGAAAATAAAATTAAAAAAAAAAAAAAAAGAATCTTTTTTAGTTTCATGCCTTTTCCCATTATTAATGTAATACTTGCTGGATGAAATGATACAGAAAACTAAAACTGAAAGGCCCAATACTCCCCGTCTCCCAAAATCCCACTCCTCAGAGGTAACCATTTTGATATACCTTCAAAAGGACAGTGATGATTTACTGCCCCACACTACTCCTTTGTGGTCTGTTCTATCCCAACAAGGCAGAGTGAAAGAAGGGCTACTGAAAGTTACTTCATATGGTCCATGTGCATCAGGGAAATAAATCTCTGACAAGGAAGGAAGTTGCATTCACTCTACATAAGAAGTCCAAGTTGAGCACTACCTACGCATTAAAACACTTCTTAAAACAATGTATTATAATGAATAAGGATAAAATATCTTAATGTTTACACAGTGATTTCAACATAAGTATTATTTTACCAACATCATCTCTATCATATCCTCAACAAGACTCCTAAAATGGATTTCTGTGGAAATTTATTGTAGCAATACAGCTTTAGGGTTAAGAACATGGGTTTAATCAGACTGAGTTCAAATCCCAGCTCTGTCCTAAAATCCTGGTAATAACACAGCCTACTTCACAGAATTCTTATGCAAATTAAATGAGATGATACTTATAAGCCTTGTAGCAGGTTCCTGGAATATAAAGCCTCCACAATTTTTACTTAACTATAACTGAGTCCTAGAAAAGTAAGCAACTTGCCCAAAACCACACACCAAGTTAAGTCATGTGAGAAGAGAAAGCAACAGAAGAATATTAACAAACAGTGGAGTATTCTAATTTACTCACTTTCAATTTCTCTAGCCTAAGTTTTCAAATAAAGAAAAAAAATACTAAAGTCTTTAAATTAATAAACCCAAAAGATTCCCAACAAAACAAACCACTCTGCCTAGGAACCCTACCTGCTCTCAATGCCCACACAGACATGTTTAACATAAATTATCCTGCTCAATGAAAATAAAAACACACTTAGCCATCATTCCCAACTCTAAATTGCTATACAACTCCAGAGTATGCCAACAGTTTAGGTGCCAGATACATAAATGTGTGTATAAACCCATTAAGATCATAACGTGCCTCTAGAAAGACACATTTCCAAAGACCAAACCACCCAACAAACAAAATTTTTAAATTTTAGTAATATTTCCTATTACCTGCAACCTTAATAGAAACACCAACCTGCAATTCCAGATAAATATGTAAACTAAGAAAATCAGTTTTAACGAAGGATGAGAAATTATAATTTTTGACAGACTGAACCATATGCAGCAGTATCGAAACATTTTTAATCTACAAAATGGGTTCATACGGTTCAACCTATGTACTCGATGACCTGAATGGCCTAAAGTATAATCAATCCCCTCGTATCTTTACAAATGATTATGACTGCCATTTTTCAGTTTTCAGTGATTCAAAGAAACTATGGGTCACATCATTCTCATACATCTTTTACTTGTGTATTATCTCAAAGCTGCCAAAACAGAGTGATACATGCAAAGCCTTATTAAGTATAAGGCTTACAAGGTAGCATTAATATGCAATGAAATTAAATAAATATGTAAGTTTATAATTTATCTGAAGCTTTGGCCCTCAAATTTTACACCATAATGTTCCAGCAAATCTATACATTTAAAACCTCTGACTTATACCAAGTTTTCTTTCTATTATACCAATTTTCTGACTTAACATTTCCCAATATCAAGCTATCTGCCTTATGAAAAAAAGGACATTATCTTTATAAAATAAGGACAAGAAGCAATTTCACTCCTTTCCTTTTTTACCACTGGTCACGAACCCCAAATTACCAACAATAAAGAAAAACACAAAAATGTAAATAAATTGGAGCCTAAAATTCCCACCCATAATCCTACTACCCAAAGATAACCAAAGTCAACACCATTCATGTTTATTTTCTCCCAGTCTTTTTTCTATATACTTTAATCCAACAACTAACATTATACTTCATAGTAGCCCCTGGCATTCAAAAATGTTTCCACGTTCATAATATCAACCATTTGCAAAAGACCCTAAAAGTAATGATATAATAAAATTATCATTTTTGAAGTGCTGCTAAATGAGACACTTCTATAGCCTCCACCCATTCAATTCTCAGTTTGGGTTTGATTTTCCTTATCTATAGTCATATATCTAGAAAATCACAGAGTTATCCCAACCCCCACCCCCAACCACCAAAAAACTATTTTGTTTTTGAAAAATCTTTCCCCCAAATAAACCCAATTAATAACATTAATAATGAAAATGGCAGTGGCAGTTCTTTGCCATAAAAAAGCTTCAGATAAATTATAAATTTATGTATTTAATTTTACTGCATATTAATGCTACTACCCTATGCAGTATACATATTTTAATGAAATTTATTTAAATTTCCTACAAGCAACTTAAACTTTTGTATTAAAACTGATGATTGTCAAACTGTGTGATGGGTATGTTAAGGTTCATTGCAATATTCATCCTACTTCGATAAATTAAAAGATGTTTCCATAACAAAAAATTAACCATTTTTTATATTTTCCTGCATTCCTATGAAGGAATTTATCTTCTCTTCACAAATTTCAGAACTAAAAGCAGAATCTGGTAGCCATCACTGTCAAGATTCTACACTAATTACTATTTTGTATCTGCTGTTCTTACAAAAGCAATTTTCCACATTATGACATGTTTTCATGAACATTATTTCATGACTACCTAACATTCCATTAAATGGATGTACAGTAATATATTTAATTATTTCTCTACCACTGGTGATTCAAACGTTTTCTAATTTCTTGCTATTGAAAACAGTGCTGCAACAAACATCCTTCTACCTAAAATGCTTTGTTTGGATTAGAATTATTTCCTTAAAACAATGACACCCAAGGCGTAGTAGGAAAACTACTATGTAAGTATTCATTTATCTCTCCCAGATCCACCTCAGCAATCTCCATCCAGAGTCAAAAGGTAACTGCAGAAATGAGTTAACCAAGCATAAGGATGCGATCTTTAGAAAGGCCTGCTGCAAAGAAATTCCTACCTTTCCATAATTGATAGGAATTATGTGCCTGACCAGTGCCTGAACTGGTCGTGGAAACAATGTGGTTGGTATATGGTAGGAAGAAGGTATCCCCAATAAAAACCTTGAAAGTGGAGTCTCTAGTGAACTTCCCCAGATAGGCACACTGCACACTTGTTGCTGCACTCTCATGGGGGAAGAGTGTGTACTCTGCGTGCCCCCTCCAGTGAGGGAGAGAACTTAAGGAAGCCTCCATATGGATTCCTGTACTCCTGCCTATGTATTTTCCCTTAAGATCCAGCTATGTATCTTCACTATGTTATTATAATGCACATCAAAGATGAGTACAACTATATGCTGAGCCCACTAGCCTTTCTAACTAATCTCTGAAATAGAAGTGGCCTTGGGGACACCTGACATAGTATGTGAAACCCCTTCAGCCTACTTGACCACTCTAAAACAGGCTGACACCATGTTCATAGCCCTAAGTAAAAACTAGAGACTACCCCGCCATTTGAAGTTATGGAGAACCCCAAGTAAAGTTAAATTTCACAAATCTCCCTTCCCCTGCCAAGACAGGGAAACACTGTAGTTCTGAAACTCCCTGGCAAACAGTCATTCTGAGTCTGCAGCTTTATCAACGAGCTGGCATATCTCCTCTTACTAGAAGATATGTTCCAAAAAAATAGGAACTTGGGGGAGTTTGTTTACTAAAATATCAAGGTGCCTAAAAGAATGCCCTACCACATAGAGATTCTCAATAAATATTTCTTGAATGAATAAATAGATATTCTCAGGCATCCCCAAAATTTCAAACTTAAGAAACCTGGTCTAAAAGAACAACCAAATTGGTATTTCAGCTCTACTGCTTCAGTAATTCTCAGCCTCAGTTTCCTCATTCATAAAATGAAAACAACCATGTAACCTACTGGCATGAAGACAAATGCAATACTCCTCCTGGCATATAACAGACAGTAACATGAAGACACCTTATTTAGAAAGCCAAAGAACTACAGTTTCACATAACTCAATAAGAAAATCAACATAATAAAAAAATTACTTTAGTCAGGTAGAATATTAAATACTGTCACTTGGAAAGTATTACAGTTTCTATGTTTCTTCCTAATTAGAGATTCCAGGGTGGATTCACGGACACCAGTTAGGAGTCCACTATAGTGATCCAGGTAAGAGGCACTAGACTGAACTACTGTCACAGATCAGAAAGGTACCCAGGAGATGAAAAAAAAAAAAACAGGACTTGGTAGTAGACTGAATGTGAAAAGTAAGGGAAAGGGGAATGTTTCTGGTTTACACATGGATAATTGGCAGTAACAGTAAGTAACTATAAACGGAACTGGTTTGGGGAAACAGATCACGAGTTCCTTTTTGAAGACACTGAATTTGGCGTGTTTTAGTGACAATAGTGAGTTTCTTCCTGCAGTCTCACTTATCTAGTCACCTGACAATAAACACTAAGGCCCAGTTACCTATTTTATGGGCAATGGTTCCATTATCATTAGCAAACAGTATGGGGTAGCAGGAAGGAAGAATAGGTACAAAATAAAGCCCAGTTCAATATACAAACAAGTACAAAGGATGAGGAAAAACTGGTTTCACTGACCTTTTAGACATTTAAAAACTCATTCATACCATGGATCACTTATACAATCAGCAGTATTGTAAGTCACTGGGCCTAAAAGAAGACTGTGCTCACACGAATAATTCTATATGATGCATAAAATCAATCCTGTGTCTTTTTTAGTCATATTATATGTACTTCATCTTCCCAAATTGCTGTTCATGTACTTTAAAAACAATGATGGGGGGGGGGGGGCGCACCTGGATGGCTCGTCAGTTAAGTGCCCAACTTCAGCTTAGGTCATAATCTTAGGGTTCATGGGCTCGAGCCCTGAGTCTGGCTGTGTGCTGGCAGCTCAGAGCCTGGAGCGTGCTTCAGATTCTGTGTGTGTCTCTCTCTCTCTCTAACCTCCCCCACTCACACTGTCTCTCCCTCAAAAATAAATAAACATTAAAAAGAGAGAGAGACAGAGGGAGACAGAGAGAGAGAGAAAGCTGCATTGGAGAGGTAGGATTTGTTCATCAATAGATTGTCCTGTCATAGTAAAACGAAAAAGTAGTCGCAGATATCATTTACTTAACTATACATTCATTATTACTACTGAGAGGATGAAAAATATTTCAGATTCACCCAAAATTTTCAAGCCAATTGAAATATTAAAAATAAAAGCAGGGGCACCTGGGTAGCTCAGTCAATTGAGCTTCCAACTTTATCACTCAGGTCATGCATGAACTCACAGTCTGTGAGTTTCAGCCCCAGGTTGAGCCCTGCATTGGGCTCTGCAAGGAGTGTGGAGCCTGCTTGGGATTCTCTTCTTTCCTTCTCTCTGCCCCTCACCCACTCACATGGCAAACACTCTCTCTTAAAATAAATACACTTAAAAAAATAAATAAGAGCAAACAAGAAGTTTCTACTTCTAGTAATGGTGATTAGGTAAATCAGACCAATCTTCTGGCTCAGGAAACTTGAAAAGTTGGACTAATTCTTTTTTTTTTTTTTTTTTTAAGTCTACTAAGAGATATCAGGTAATGAAGAATCATGGGGCCAAAGTTCAAGAAAAGAAACTCCAGAGAGTGGAGTCTGATATACCAAGCTTCCCCTACCTGTAGAAGCATCTGCTGATTCTAGAACTAGTGACTTAGAAGCTGAGATGCTAAGCAAAACTTTGGCAATATCACTGGGCCAGCCAGGCAAAAAAAAAAAAAAAAAAAAAGATGAAATCCAGAGCCTCCCCCAAACACTGCACTGGGATCCCAATCTTGGAGCAAAAGTGAATAGGATTAAAGCAGAGCTTCTAATCTCAATCCTTAAAAGTAGATCAAGAGAATCTGAGATTTTACAGTGCCCCTGTATTTCTGCCAAAATTAATGTAAATCCTCTGTCATAGAAGACTGCCATTATTCTAGGCCCCAAATTATCTCTATGGTTTTTCATTAAAAATGTCCCGAATGCAATTAAAAAATAAAACAACAAAAAAGAAACCCAAGAAAATAACACATGACTGAAAAGCAAATAAAACATGGAATAAGACTCAAAGGGATCTAGATAATAAAGTTACCAGACACAGACTTCCAAATAATTACACTGAAAAGACTGAGAACTTTGACAGAGAACCTGAAACTAAAAAGAGAACCAAACTGATTTCTAGAACAGTAAAAGGACCTAAGTTAAGAACTCAGCAGATGAGTTTGACACACATTAAACATAGCTTAGAGAATTAATGAGATAGAAGGTATCTCAGAAAAATATACCTTTTGTTTTTTTTTTAATGCTTATTTATTCTTGAGAGAGAGAGACACAGAGTGAAAGTGGGGGAGGAGCAGAGAGAGAGGGAAACACAGAATCTGAAACAGGCTTCAGGCTCCAAGCTGTCAGCACACAGCCCAACGCAGGGCTCGAACACACAAACCGTGAGATCATGACCTGAGCCGAAGTCGGACGCTCAACTAAGCCACCCAGGCACCCCAGAAAAATATACCTTTTAAAATGTACATTAGGAATAAAAAGATGAAATACAGAAAAAGGCATAAGAAACATAAGGCACACAGTAAGAAAATCTAATCCATGTATAACTACAGTTCCAGAAGGAGAGAAGATGACAGGGCAGAAGAACTATTTGAAATGGTATGGGCTAAAAATTTCCCAAAACTTATAAAAGCCCTCAACCATGCTGTCCAACAAAATATTCTGCAGTGATGTGATGAGGGAGCATAAGGCAAGCTGACACCCCACAAACCACTCCCCTCCCCCACTAAAAATGGGATATGTGTGATATTCCTCAGGTACTCCTGGCTGCCCAAGAACAAGGGAAAGGACAGAAAACAATTGGTTAAACTGATAGAAGTTCCATCAGTTTACACGTATCTATCAATGGCCTCATCTCCAAGAACTCTCTACTACCTTAATTATAATGCTTTGCTAGAGGGAAAAACAACCTTATTAGCTAGGCCTCCAGTAATCTGTTAAGTCCTCTTTAGCATATGGAAATCCTTTCAAGAAATTTCCTCTTGGGGGGTGGGAGGGAGGGGAGGGTGGGTGACGGGTATTGAGGAGGGCAACTTTTGGGATGAGCACTGAGTGTTGTATGGAAACCAATTTGACAATAAATTTCATATATTGAAAAAAAAAAAAAGAAATTTCCTCTTGACTTTATCTCCCCCAAATCCACAGTATATAAGCAGTCACTCTTCACAAACCAGTGCAGCTCTTTCTGCCCAGGCTCCTGTCCCCATGCTTTAGTAAATTACCTTTTTGCACCAAAGACAGGTCATCTCTACACTCCCACCCCACCAACACCCCCAAACCTCATCAGAAAAGGTTTTCCATCTGCCAGTAAGGCAGCCAACAACTACATATAGCTACTGAGTACTTGAAAAGAGAGGAACTTAATTTCTAACTTCTTAAATGATCATTTATCATTTAAATAGCCACATATAGGGGCGCCTGGGTGGCTCAGTCGGTTAAGCAGCCAACTTCAGCTCAGGTCATGATCTCGCAGTCCGTGAGTTCCAGCCCCGTGTTGGGCTCTGTGCTGACAGCTCAGAGCCTGGAGCCTGTTTCAGATTCTGTGTCTCCCTCTCTCTGACCCTCCCCCGTTCATGCTTTGTCTCTCTCTGTCTCAAAAATAAATAAACGTTAAAAAAAAAAAAAAGTTTAAAAAAAAAAAAAATAAATAAATAACCACATATAGGTAGTGGCGCACTGGATAGTACAGCCACAAGTCACAGATCTAAGAAGTCCTACACACACCAAGTAGATGAAAAGAAAAGCATACCTAGACACATCATGGTAAAACTGCCTAAAGCCAAAAATACCACCCGGTCCCCCCAAAACCTGGAAAGCAACCAGAAGCTGCAAACTAGATTACCATCAAAGGAGCAACAATAAGACTGATAGCTGACTTTAGAACAAAACAATGGAAATCAGGTCTCGACTGGATAACACACAATGAGCTGAATGAATGAAAAGAACTACCTATCTAGATTTGATGTCCTGTCAAAACAAAAACTTTTCAAGAATAAAGATGGGGAAAAGACTTATGGGATAAACAGTAACAGAGAATTCCACACCAGATAAGCCCAAATAGAGTAAACACTAAAGAGCATTCTTCAGGCAAACAGAAAATCAACTCAGCCTAAAAAAAAAAAGTAAATGCAACATCACTATATAAAACACTAATATCTTATGGATGGCTAAAATACATGTAGAACCAAACTATGCAGTAATAATAGTATATAATTCAGAAGAGGGAAATGTACAATTCATTTTTCCAAAGTTGTTGCATTGACCAGGAAAAGGAAAAAATACTTACACTGCACTTTACTAACTCAAGGAGGTATGTATATATGTTAAGTTTATTTTAATTTTTTTTTTAATTTTTTTTTCAACATTTATTTATTTTTGGGACAGAGAGAGACAGAGCATGAACGGGGGAGGGGCAGAGAGAGAGGGAGACACAGAATCGGAAACAGGCCCCAGGCTCTGAGCCATCAGCCCAGAGCCTGATGCGGGGCTCGAACTCACGGACCGTGAGATCGTGACCCGGCTGAAGTCGGACGCTTAACCGACTGCGCCACCCAGGCGCCCCAAGTTTATTTTAATTTTTGAGAGAGAGAGAGTACAAGCCGGGGGGGGGGGGGGGAGCAGAGAGAGAGGGAGAGAGAATCCCAAGCAGGCTCCATACTGCCAGTACAGAGCCCCAATGAGGGGGGCTTGAACCCACAAACCGTGAGTTCACGACCTGAACCAAAGTTGGACACTTAACTGACTGAGCCACCCAGGTGCCCCAAGTAGGTATATTTTAATTTCTGGGATAGCCACTAAAAAAAAAAAAAAATTAGGATAGGGGCGCCTGGGTGGCTCAGTCAGTTGAGCATCTGACTTTGGCTCAGGTCATGATCTCACAGTCTGTGGGTTCAAGCCCCACGTCGGGCTCTGTGCTGACAGCTCAGATCCTGGAGCCTGTTTCGGATTCTGTGTCTCCCTCTCTCTCTGACCCTCCCCCACTCTCACTTTGTCTCACTCTGTCTCTCAAAAATAAATAAATGTAAAAAAAATTTTTAAGAAAAAAATAAATAAAAAAAATTAGGATATAACCATTAAGCCACCTGTGGGGAACTGTCTGAAATTAAAAATAATAACAATCCAAAAGAAAGTTCAAACAAACAAGTAATAAACAGAATTAAATATATCAATTTAAACCCAAATATATCAGTAAGTATATTAAATGTAAATTTACCCAACATTACAATTAAAACAAACATGGCCAAATCAAACTAGTTATTTTTTAAAGAATGTATGCTACTTGCAAGAGACAGCTAAAATATAAATAAATTGCAAGTAAAAGCATGGAAAAAGATTTACCATTCAAACATTCAGTAACTGAAAGCTAGTGTTATCTGTCTTAACACTGGATAAAATACACTACATAAAATACACTAGGCAAAACACATTACAAGAGATAAAGAGAGGGGCGCCTGGGTGGCTCAGTCAGTTAAGCATCCGACTTCGGCTCAGGTCATGATCTCACGGTCCATGAGTTCGAGCCCCGCGTCGGGCTTTGTGCTGACAGCTCAGAGCCTGGAGCCTGCTTCGGATTCTGTGTCTCCCTCTCTCTCTGACCATCCCCTGTGCATGCTCTGTCTCTTTCTGTCTCAAAAATAAATAAACATTAAAAAAAAAAATTAAAAAAAAAAAAACGAGATAAAGAGAAATATTTCATGATGATAAAAGATATGATTCACCAGGGACATAAAAAAAATCCTTAATTTGTAAACATCTGTAACAAAAAAATATATAAATACATAATACAAAAAATGACAAACTATACAGAGAGACAAATCTACAATCATTTTGGGACATTTTAAACCTTTACACTCACTTTAAACCTGTTCTGGGGGTGCCTGGGTGGCTCAGTTGGTTAAGAATCTGACTCTTCATTTCAGCTCAGGTCATGATCAAGCCCAGAGTCAGGCTGGGCACAAGCACAGAGCCTCTCTCTCAAAATAAATAAATGCTCACTCTCTCTCAAAGTAAATAAAGCTTTAAAAAAAATGTTTTTAAAAATAAAATAAACCTGTCCTTAATAAGAGCAAGCAATCAAAACAAGTAATAATAATTTTAAAAAGAAACAAATTTGACTTAACTGATACACATATTTTACCGCATCTAACAACTATAGCCTCCAAAATTTTGGGAGCTCCTATACAAGGAATATTTACCAAGACCATAGGTCATAAAGCAAGTCTCAAATTTTAAAGAACTGAAATCTTACAAATTTAGTTCTGACTACAGTAGAGCTAGGTCAGAAACCAGAAAAAGCTACTTAAAGTATATAATACTTCTACAAAATATGTGCTAATCAACTATTTATGTTATTGGTAAGGCTTCCAGCCAACAGTAAGCTATCAGTAATTAAGTTTCTGGGGAGTCAAAAGTTATAGGCAGATTTTCAACTGTATCAGGGGTTGGTTCCCCAAACCCCTACATAGTTCAAGGATCAACTGCATTTCTGAATAATCCAAGGATCAAGAGAAATGATGGAAACTGTAGAATGTTTTCAGCTGAATGAAATACATACACATACATACATAACATATATCAAAACCTGGGGGAGTAAATTAAAATGGTTAATTTTGGGGACAGCCAGCTGGCTCTGTGGTTAAGCATCTGATTTCGGCTCAGGTCATGATCTCAATGCTCATGAGTTCCAGCCCAGCATCAGGCTCTGTGCTGACAGCTCAGAGCCTAGAGACTGCATCAGATTCTGTGTCTCCCTCTCTCTCTGACCCTCCCCTGCTTGCGATGTCTCTCTCTCTCAAAAATAAACTTTTTTTAAAAACTTAAAAATAAAAAATAAATAAAATGGTTAATTGTACGTTATGTGAATTTCATCTCAATTTTGGAGAGAAGGCAAAAAAAAAAAAAAAATCAGAGAACAAAAGCCAAACCCATGCTTAGGTAACTTGATAACCTCAAACACCTGGGAGGTGGGGAGGAGGGGTAAAAATCCAAGAACTAAGCATTTGTCACAGAAATCTAGAAAAAGAACAGCAAATTAAGCCCAAAGAAAGTCAAAAAAAGAAACAAAAATCAGAATAGAAATCAATCAAACAGAAAACAAACATTAAAGAGAAAGGATGAATGCTAAAAGTTGGCTCCAGGAGAAGATGAATAACCTAGTAAGAGAGATCAAGAAAAAAAGAGACAGGACACAGTAACTATCTGGAATGAAAAGAAGACATCATTATAGATATTAAACACAGAAAGATCACAAGGGAATACTATTTACAATTTTATGCATACACATTTGAAATTTTAAATAAAATGTAGGCAATACTAGAAAATACAATTTACCAAAACTGATATGAAAACTGAAACTCTAAAGAGTACTATGACATTATAGAAACTGAAGTCATTATTTACAACTTCTCCAGAGAAAACTCCAGGCCTAGAAAGCTTCCTCAGTGACTTTCTACCAAATATTTAAAGAAGCTTTAATACCCTTCTTACACAAATTCTTAAAATAGTGGTAAAAGAAAAAGCACTTCCCAATTCATTTTTATGAAGATGGGTGTTACCTTGGTACAAAATCCGACAAGAAAATTATAAGAAAGGAAAGTTTCAGACCTATCTCATTCGTGTACATAGGTGCAAAAATACTAAACGAAAAATTGGTTTAAATAATTCACATAAAAAATAATAACTCACAGTTAAATTGGATTTAGTCCAGGAATACAAGGTTGGTTTAATAATTAAGGGAATTAAAATAACTCCCCACTTTAAAAAAAAAAAAAAAACTGCTGAAAAGTTAAAATGATTACCTAAATAGATGCAGAAAAAGCTTTTGACAAAACGCAGTATCTATTCATGCTTTAAACAAAAACAAACCAGTAATAGAAAGGAACTCCCTTGATCAGAAAAAGGAAAACTTGTCAAGTACTCATTCTCTCTCTACTTCTAAAATTAGGAGCAACCCAAGAATTCCCACTATAACCAATCTATTCAACACTGTACTGGCAGATATAGTCACTGCAACAAGGTTAAAAAAAAAAAAACCCAAAAAGTATTAGGACTGGTAAAGATGATATTACTTTATCACTCATAAGCCATATGCTTATAGAAAATCAATCTAGTTGAGATAAATTATCAGAATTAAAGCAAGGTTGCTGGTTACCAAGACAATAGGCAAAAATTAAATGAACTTCTACATATCAGCAATAAACAGAAAATAAAAGTTTAAAAGATGCTATTTGGGGCACCTGGGTGGCTCCGTCAGTTAAACTTTTTTTTTTTTTTTTTTTTAGAGAGAGAGAGAGCGCGAGCATGAGCATGCAAGAGCAGGGATGGGGCAGGAGGCGGGGAGAGAGGGAGAGAGAGGGAGAGAGAGGGAGGGAGAGGGAGGGAGGGAGAGGGAGGGAGAGGGAGGGAGGGAGAGGGAGGGAGAGGGAGGGAGAGGGAGGGAGGGAGAGGGAGGGAGAGGGAGGGAGAGGGAGAGAGAATAACAAGCAGGCTCCATGCCCAGCGCAGAGCACAACACTGAGCTCTCACAACCATGAGATCATGACCTGGACTGAAATCAAGAGTCTGATGCTTAACCCACTAAGCCACCCAGGTGCCCCAAATGTCCAACTCTTGATCTCAGCTCAGGTCTTGATCTATAGCCCTGCATTGGGCTCCACACTGGGCATGAAGCCTAATATAAAAAATTAAAAAAAAAAAAAAAAAAGATACTATTTACAATATCAGAAGATAAAAATAAAACACCAAGAAGTGTAATAAAATTATGCAAGATCATTACAGAGAAAAGTATAAAAATATTGAAATGATGAATTTATACTATCTACATGGACTGGAACATTATTGTAAAGATAAAACATTATTGTAAAGATAAAATCAACAGATCCAGCGCAATCTCAAACCCTCATAGATTGGTTTTGGTTTGGTTTGTAGAATGTATCCAGAAACAGCCAAGGCAATCTTGAAGAAAATCAACAGAAAATCAATAGAATGTGTATTAATTTTCTATTACTGCTCTAACAAGTTACCATAAACTTAGCAGCTTGAAAAAACACATGTATTATCTCCAGTTTCTGTGGGTCAAGACTCTCAGCACAGCATGGCTCAGGGGGTTCTCTGCTTAGACTCTCACAAGGATGAAATCAAGATATCAGATAAGCTATGTCTCTGTCTAGACACTCTAGGAGAGAGAATCTATTTCCAGGTTCATTTAAGATGCTGGCAAAATTCAGTTCCAAGCAATTATAGGACAAAGGTCTCCATTTCCTTCCTGTCGGTCAAGCGAGAGCTTCTAGAATACAAGCTATTCTATATACAAGAATATTCTGTGCCTCATGGCCCTCTTTTCAAGGCAGCAACAGCAGGCCAAGTCCTTTTCATGTTTCTGAGCCAAATTCCTCTGATCTCTCTTGATGCCCCATCTCTCTTCTGCCTTCTTCCCTTCAGCCTCTTTTGTATTTAAGGGGCCTGAGTGGTTAAACTGGTCCCACCAAAATAATCCAAGGTAATCTCACTATTTTAAGGTTTGTTGCCAATAACGTTAATTACACCTGCAAAACCCTTCAGAGCACTACTGTAGATTAGTATTGAATTGAATAACTGGAGAAAAGAAATCTTGGGAGAACATCTTTAGAATTCCACTTATCAAAAGGCAGGATAGTTTGTTTTAATGGATATCAAGGTAATTATATTTACTGGATATCAAGCTGGTAATTAAAACGGTATTGATGAGGGAGCATAAGGCAGGCTGAGGGCAAAATACGAACTAGCACACACGCACACACACACACACACACACACACACCCACACCCACACACACCCCAGGTGGGATATGTGCGATATTCTTTGGACACTCCAGGCTACCCAAAAACAAGAAAGGACAAAAAACAAATGGTTAAACTGGTAAAGAGTCTCCACCTGTTTACCAGAAAAAGGCAACCTCATCAACAGCTGAGAAAGTCCAGGACTCCCTATGGTCTTCATGTTAATGCTTTGCCAGAGGGAAAAACAACCTTAGCTTGACAGCAGCTAGGCCTCCAATACTTCGTGACTCTTCAGCATATGATAATCCCTTCAGGAACTCTCTCTCCTCCAACTCCATAAAATGGTCACCCCCACACTTAAAGTGCAGCTCTTTCTGCCCACAGGTCTTGTCCCCATGCTTTAGTAAAATCACCTTTTTGCACCAAAGACGTCTTCAAGAATTCTTTCTTGGCCGTCAGCTACAAACCCCACCATCACCCCTAAACTTCATTGGCACAAGAATAGACAAATGATACAGAATGCACGGCCGAGAAACAGACATGTTCCTGGGTACAAACACTTGATTCATAAAAAAAGGGGGGCACTGCAAAACAGTGGGAAAGAAGAGTCCATTTCAGTAAACGGATATCAGAACAGCCATATGGAAATGACACTTACTACTACATCACACCACACAGAAAAAACCAACTTCAGAAAGAAAAGCATATGAAAAGCATAACAGGGGTGCCAGGGTGGTTCAGTCAGTTAAGCATTCGACTTCGGCTCAGGTCAGGACCTCACAGCTCATCTTGAGTTCAAGCCTGCATCGCGTTCTGTGCTGACAGCTCAGAGCCCAGAGCCTGCTTCAGGTTGTGTCTCCCTCTCTCTCTGCCCACCCCTCCCCCAGCTCCCGCTCTGCTTCTCCCTCTCTCTCCTTCAAAAATAAACAAACATTAACAAAATAACAATAAAAAAGAAACAGAAAGAAAAGCATAACAACGAAGTTTCTGAAAGACAATATTGCAGAGTGGGACAACTTTAGGAATAGTGGCGTAAGAAGCTCAGTAGACTATCCCTCCCATCCCTCCAGTGAAACAACCATTTAACTGGTGAAACTTTTTTTTTTAACCTGCTTTGTTTTTTTGTTTTTACACCCACCAACCAACCATTTAATGTTTCTGGAGATTGTCCTAAGGGTATACAGCAAATGGAGAAACACAAATTCAAGAAAATATACCAAACTAAGATGAGAACAGCACCTCATCTGAGCCACAAGTCACTCCCATTCACACGTCACAACTATACCAGATGGGTTCTGCATGAGCTCCGCTACCCCAGTCCAGGAGTATAATTTCACCCTGGAGGAGAAGGATGCTGGCATCTCCCACCACACACCCCATCCCCACCCCCAGCTCCATGTTGCAGAAACTATGTCAGGCAGGCATGGATGAGAAAACTAATGGGTCCCTCTTCCCAACCAATTCCCACTAATACAGCAGAAGCTCTACTCCAAAAATACTGTGTCACAATTGCTCACTCATAAGCAAAACTTCTTTGCCAGGAGGAGCAAGCTGAGAATACTGATTAACATCCTCATCCAGGACCCTACTCCTACAGCTGGGTGTCAGTTTAAGAGAAGTTATCTCTTTTCTCTATCCCTAACTCCACTGAAGCAAGGCAGAGATTCTTCCCAGGAGGAAAAAACAGGCTGTAAGAACTGAGAGCTCTGTTCTCCACCTAAGGAAACAGACTTTATTTGGCAGATCATAGGGAAGTTCATTCCTAAGGGAATTTTCCAAAACTATGAAGATTTTGGAGGTAAACAACTAAAAAGAGGATTGTAGTTCCATGACAGAAGTAGCAACAAGCAAAGCTACAGACCATCTAGAAGTTTAACCGTGAGAATGATGCAAACTGTGAGAAATGCAGTTACCTCCCAAAGCAAGCACAAGTCTCAAAGACTGGCAACCCTTAAGCTTCTGTAGAAACCTGACTTAATGCAATCAGACTGTGGAGCAATTTATGCTCCGGGAAGTTGATGAAAGCAACAGAGCAATCAGCTAGCAATTAATGGAGGCTGACAGCTGAGTGTGATGGCAGTAGAAGCAGACCAGCCAAATGCTTAATGGAAAATCAGGGAAAGACAAAAAGAACAGGGTCAAAACCACAGTCATCTCTGGTGGTCAAGAAGACTATGCACATGCCTTTGAGAGGGCCCAGATGTTGGATTCAGCAGAGTTCAAAGCAGCTATTATAAATATGTTCAAAGAACTAAAAGAAACCATGAAAACCATGTTTAAAGAATTAAAGAAAGGTTATTATGACAGTATCTCTTCAAATAGAAGAGAATGCCAATGAATACAAAATAATTAAATTAAAACTCTAGAGGTGAAATGTACAGTAACTAAAATGAAAAATCCACTAGAGGGGCTGAAGAGCTGATTGGAGCTGGCAAAAGAATCAGTTCTTCTGGCTACACCATAACATAATCTGAGTCTACATGAGAGAACCTGAGTGTCAGCAAAGGCAGCATAATTGCATATTTCTCCTTAATTCTCTTAACCAACTTAAAAAAGTAACCACATACAACATGCATATAATTCTGTCATTAGGCCTAAAACATTTAGAAATGGGACATCTGCTAATAATAGCATAAAGGAGGCAGGTGGAGACAAACTTTATTGGAGTAAGGAAATGACATTAGATAGTAAACCAAATCTACAGAAAGAAATGAAGAGAACTGAAATGATAAATAAGAAAGTTAGTAAAAAACTATTATATGTACATGTTTTCCTTTATCAGTTTCTTTAAAAGACAGAAGTTATATGAAATAATTATAATAAGGCGTTTTTTAGTTTGTAACATAGCAATGTGATTTAAAGAAAAGGATGGAGTAGAACTAAATAGAAATAAAGCTTCTATGTATCACCAGAATTATAAATCTGAAGTAGATTTTGACAAGCTGTGTAATGTATCCCCTCAAGCAATCACTAAGAAAATAACTCAAAAAAAAATTTTAAATCATTAAAGGAATTAAAATGTTACACTAGAAAATAATGCAAAAGAATGCAGTAAAGAAGGCACAGAAAGACAAAAAGAGACCCACAGAAAACAAAAAGCAAATGGCAGATGTAAATCCAACCGTACCAATATCATTATCAAGAGGCAAAGACTGGGGGCGCCTGGGTGGCTCAGTCAGTTGAGCATCCGACTTTGGCTCAGGTCATGATCTCGCGGTTTGTGGGTATAAGCCCTGCGTCGGGCTCTGTGCTGACAGCTCAGAGCATGGAGCCTGCTTCGGATTCTGTGTCTCCTTCTCTCTCTGCCCCCCTCCCACTTGTGCTCTGTCTCCCTCTGTCTCTCAAAAATAAATAAATAAATGTAAAAAAAAAAAAAGAGGCAAAGACTCTAAGACTGGATTAAAAAAGGACAAGATCCGACTAAATGCTGTCACACTTTAGATTCACAGACACAAATAGGCTGAAAGTAAGTGGATGGAAAGACACGATGCAAATAGCAACGATTAAAAAACTGGAGTAGATATACTACTATCAGACAGCGTTTAAAACATTTCTAGAGGTGAAGAGGAACATTTTATAACAATTAAAGGGTCAAACCATCAGGAGATAAAAATTATACATATGTCTGCACCATATAGCAGAGCTTCAAAATACATGAAGCAAAACTGGCAGAATCAAAGGAAGAAACAGACAATCCTACAATAGTTAGAAGACTTTAATACTCCATTTTCAATAGTAGAACTAGACAGAAATTAATAAGGAAAGAGAAAGCTTAAATACTATAAACCAACAAGACCTAACAGGCATGTAGAGGATACTCCAACAACAGAACACATATTCTCCTAATGCACACATCAACATTCTCCAAGATTTGAACACTTAACATATGTTACACACCCAAAAGCCAATAAACTTATGCAAAAATGGTTAGCTCATCAAGGAAATGAAAATTAGAACCATAAAACCACCTCACACCCATCAGATTAGCAAAAATAAATAATACTAATAAGACGTGGAACAATAGGAATTCTCATAAATTGTTCATGGGAATATAAATTGTTACAGCCACTTTGGGAAACCAGTAGGATCTACTAAAGGCAAATAAATATCCTATAAGCCAGTAATTTACTGTTAGGTATATACTCAATAGATATTAATAGTACACGCAGAGACAGGTATAAACATGTTCATACAGCATTATTAGTAATAGTCAAGAAGTGGAAACAATCTAAACATCCATCAACAGATTATATAAACTGTGATACAGGCACACAAAGTAACGTTACAGAGCAATGAAAATGAACTACAGTTACAGGAATTAACATGGATATCAAAAAACAACGTATATACTGTGTGAATCTATCTATACAAAGCTCAAAACAGGCATAACCAAGTCAGAATAGTGATTTCTGTGGGAAGAAGAGAGAAGGTAGTGACTGATGGGAGAAGGAAGAGGGCTTCTGAATGTTCTGTTTCTTTTTTTTTTTTAATGTTTTTATTTATTTTTGACAGAGAGAGAGAGACAGAACACTAGTGGGGGAGGGGCAGAGGGAGAGGAAGAAACACAAAATCCGAAGCAGTCTCCAGGCTCTGAGCTGTCAGCACAGAGCCCGATGCAGGGCTAGAACTCATGAACGACGAGATCATGACCTGAGCTAAAGTCTGACGTCTGAGCCACCCAGGCGCCCCTGAATGTTCTGTTGACTGAGTAGTAGTAGTAGTTACACAGATCATGGTTTATAATAATTCACTAAGCTAAAATATATTTGTGGGCATTTTTTATACGTCTTATGCTTCAATAAGATAAAGCAATATACAAAATTTAAAAAATCAGCTGCATCACAGCAAAATTAGAGTACTTGAACTTTAAAGGGCAATATCACAAGAAAATACTTGTGTTGAATTTAATAAAAGTATAAAACTTTAGGGGCGCCTGGGTGGCGCAGTCGGTTAAGCGTCCGACTTCAGCCAGGTCACGATCTCGCGGTCCGTGAGTTCGAGCCCCACGTCAGGCTCTGGGCTGATGGCTCAGAGCCTGGAGCCTGCTTCCGATTCTGTGTCTCCCTCTCTCTGCCCCTCCCCCGTTCATGCTCTGTCTCTCTCTGTCCCAAAAATAAACGTTGAAAAAAAAAATTAAAAAAAAAAAGTATAAAACTTTATATAATGGAAAATTTACAAATATATAGAAAGAAAAAAATGGAGAAAATGGTCCCATCAAATATAACAAGGACTGACATCACTACCATATATTCTAATGCCTAAGGTAAAAGATATCAAGAAAGATCAGCAATGGGCTCTTGATACAAATACTAAGTTCAAGGGGCGCCTGGGTGGCTCAGTCGGTTACGCGTCTGACTTCAGTTCACGTCATGATCTTGAAGTTCATGAGTTGGAGCCCCACAATGGGCTCTGTGCTGACAGCTCAGAGCCTGGAACCTGCTTCAGATTCTATGTCTCCCTTGCCTCCTCTCTCTCTGCCCCTCTCCCACTCATGCTGTCTCTCTCTCTCTCTCTCTCTCAAAAATAAAGATTAAGAAAATTTTGAAAAATATTAAGTTCACTCTCACTAGCAATCAAGACATAACTGTAATTCCCTTCTCTAGGGAGCACTTTGTTCATACCTCTATGAGAGAAATACAATTCCCTCACTTGCTACTTTTCTTTCTTAGAGAACTTTCCTTCACAGCTGCAAAGGGTTGCTCTATGATCCACAGGAGAATAGTGCTGCCTTGATTCCTGAATGTCCAGTTTCTATTTCAGTCCCCCTGAGGTCTGCATTCTAAGATATACCCAGCTGTATATCCTTCTAATAGGAAATCTTATTTGCTTAAGTTTTTTTTTCTAGCAACCAAATGACAAATACCTTGATATAGTATATGCTGCAACTACATCACAGTTCTTCTTTTTATATCGTAAGTTGAAACCTAGTAACACAGAGACTGTTTTACTTGATCCACAGCGTGTTTTTTTAAAAGTATATTTTGGGGGCGCCTGGGTGGTGCAGTCGGTTAAGCGTCCGACTTCAGCCAGGTCCCGATCTCGCGGTCCGGGAGTTCGAGCCCTGCGTCAGGCTCTGGGCTGATGGCTCGGAGCCTGGAGCCCGTTTCTGATTCTGTGTCTCCCTCTCTCTCTGCCCCTCCCCCGTTCAAGCTCTGTCTCTCTCTGTCCCAAAAATAAATAAACGTTGAAAAAAAAATTTTTTTTTTAAAATAAATAAAAGTATATTTTGTAAAAGTACGAATTACATGTTATGAATTATAGTCTTCCCCATCAGATTGTGACCAAGCTCCTAAGAGGCAGGGACTCTATTATGTATCTTTGTTTTCCCAGTACTAGGCTCTAGGTCCAAAAATACTTGCTGAGTAAATAAACAAACTACATCAATAAGGTTTCTATAAAACTCTAAAGCTATGACAATTGATTCATAGCTGAGAAGCAATAACAGACTTTAAAATCCTAGTTATCCCACTGGGAAGAAATAATAATACACAATAAAATATATGACGCTTAATATTTGTCTCCTTCTACCCAATAAACCAAATCCTTCAAATATACACTAAAGAAGCAATTCAAAGGAAGAAATATTATTGTATGCATAATAAATGTTAAATATTATACAGTGAAATAACAATTATGATTAAGTTTTGGTGTACATACCAACTAAGTTATGTTAGTATACATTAATTAAATACATTTATGTAATTATATTATACATTTAATATAATTAAAGTATAATTATGAAACCTACAATACAAGAACATGTAGAGATGAGGGAATGTAACCTAAACATTAGTTTTCAATGACTCTCTAATATGAGCTGGTTTTTTTATCCTTGCCTTTCACCTCAAAAGAAAAAATTGACCATTGCATGAACATACATACACAAACACTAACAGCAGCAGCAGCAAGTAACTTAACCAAGGTCACACAGCTCAGAAGTGACAGAGAATGGATATAAACCCAGGTCTATCTATAGTATCCCACAATCCTAACCCCTGGACTACACTGCCTACACACCCACCAATAAACACACATTGTTAAGCACCTACTGCACATAAAGCAATCTCCTTGGTATACACATAAGAACACATGAAAAAACACAATACAAGGCACTTTTACAATTTTCAATGCAGTGCTTTCAAGTATATTTCTGCATATCGAAAGCAATATGAAAAACAAGATGAATCATAAACACTGCTAATCCAAATATATACTGCTTGATGCTTGCTTAAATGTTATAAACATGTCTCATAAATTTGATCAATTCTCAAGCCACAGAAAATTACAAGAACTAAAATAATGAAAGTAGCAATTTTGAACAACATTCGAAATCTGCCTCTGTCAGACACAACTTTACTAGAATTCTTCAACAGCCCAGGGAGACAATCCATGTCAATTAAATGTGCTCCAGCAACAAGGGACCTCTATCCAGATAGTACTTGTTTCTTATTCTTGCCATTTATATATATTTTTAAGTTTACTTATTTATCTTGAGGGAGAGGGAGAGGGAGAGAGAGCACAAGCAGGGAAGGGGCAGAGACAGAGAGGGAGAGAGAGAATCCCAAGAAGTCTCCGTGCTGTCAGAGCAGAGCTGGATGTGGGGCTTGAACCAATAACTGTGAGATCATGACCTGAGTCAAAAGCAAGAGTTGGACGCTAAACCGACTGAGCCACTCAGACACCCCATTCTTGCCATTTGAATAAAGAAAAAAATTAAATTCTAAAGCATCATTATATCTATATATAATAGTAATATTTAACATATAATGACTGCTTAATGTGCCACGAATTTCTCATTTAATTCTCACAACCTTGTGAAGTAGTTACCACTAGTATCCCAACCTACAATCAAGAAAATCTATAGGTGAGGCACTGAGAGGTTAAGTAACCACAGTTTAAGTGACAAAATTCAAACGGGAACCCAGGTCTGACAATTGCATGCTTATAACTATTACTTATGTTACACTAACTTACTACATCATAATGCTTTTTACATATGGTATCAATATCCAAAAACTAAGGACAATGCTGTCAACAAGGTCAAAGAAATAGGAGACACTAGACAGAAAGAGGAGTAGGAGCCAAGAGCTTGCAGGATACTGCCACTTACTAGCCTTAGGTTTTTACTGTATAAAAGCATAAAAGTTTATTAAAATGTTTAAAAGTATAAAACAAAAAGTTTTTAAATAGAGTAAGAGATGCCCAGAAAAAATATAACAAAGCATTTGACAAACTCGATTAGATACATGTTCCTTGTCAGGTTTGCAACCTTTCAATTAAGTGCAAAGCACTGTGTTAATAATATTTAAGCCCAGTACTTCATAGGATGAGTTGAACCTCATCTGCTTCAAAAATACATGCCCATCTCATGCACTGCAGATACATGAACTCAGTACAATCCTTCATACAATATTTGACAACACTCATCAGAAGTCCTAAAATTGTCATATTTTTTGCCCTGACAATTCCACTGAAAACTGTCTTTAAGAAAAAAAAAAAAAGAAGAAAAAAAAAGCTTTTATTCATTATACCACTACATAATAGCCAAAACAATAAAATTTAAATTAAAAATAAATAAAAAGAAAAAAATAACCTAAATAACTACCGTAGTTGTTTTTGTTCACCATAATCCCTTTCTCAGGAGAACTACCACTCAACTAACCTGTGTGATCTTAAGGGGATTATCAATCATGATTTTCTGTGGGTTCCCCAACTCATCCTACCCACAGCAGCTAGTTACCTTGCAGAACTTCATCTCCCAGGTCCCAGTGACTGGTTAAGAAACTGACAATTAGAAACATCAGCATCACGGGTGTAGGGATGGCTCCGTTGGTTGAGCATTCAACTCTTGATTTCAGCTCAGATCATGATCCCAGGGTCATGGGATCAAGCCCCATGTCAGGCTCTGCACTGAGCATGGAGCCTGCTTAAGATTCTCTCCCTCTCTCCTTCTGCCCCTCACGCCCACTCTCTCAATCTCCCTCTCTAAAATTAAAAAAAAAAAAAAAAAAAAAAAGCAGCAACCCAAAACTGACTGACATGTGGACATCAGGAAAGGGAAGCTATCTTTCAATTGTGGTTGCTACTCTAAAAGGTACGTGTCTCGAAGTTCCAAAAAGAGGCTATAAGAATCCAGAAATGGAAACAGAGACTCAATGCCATTATGTGAAATCTTGAATCTAAGCTATTTCCAAAGCCATTCCAGCCTCTTCCACACATACAATTCCCAGTTACATAAACCAATACATTTCTTTTGTTTAATTTACCAGGCATATGTTAAGTTTTTATCACAGGTAAGCAACAGAACCATGACTAAAACACTACCTAAAGAAGAATGCTTAAGTTAGTAAATTATAGTACATTCATCCAATGGAATACTGTTGACAAAATAGGGTAACTGTAAGAGCATGCAATCAGGAGCCTAGTCTGAGTCCTGGCTCTGCTACATGTTCTCTATGCGTTCTTCAGTAAGTTACTTAACCTCTCTGGGCCTCAATTTTCTCATCTGTAAAACAGGGATATAACAGAACTTACTTCGTATGATTGTTACAAGTAAATGAGTTACTATTTACAAAGTACCTAGAATAGGGCCTACCATTAATAAGTATATTAATATTTTAAATAAATGAGGGGCGCCTGGGTGGCTCAGTCGGTTAAGCATCTGACTTCCGCGCAGGTCATGATCTCATGGTTAGTGCATTCAAGCCCTGCATGGGGCTCTGTGCTGAGAGCTCAGAGCCTGGAGCCTGCTTCAGATTCTGTGTCTCCCTCTCTCTCTGCCTCTCCTCTGCTCGAACTCTGTGTGTCTCTCTCAAAAAATAAACATTAAAAAATAAGTAAGTAAGATACATAAGTAAAACAAGTAACATACTAAGTTGACTAAATCATATAATTACCATATTTTTAAAAACGTGTGCACAGAAAAAAGGAAAAACTGTATTTTAAACTATTTATCCAAAGAGAAAAAAAAGTGGAACATGCCTCAGATCTTATGAGAGACAGGAGGAATCTGACTGGCCTCATACAAATCCCTATGACCTTCACAAATGTCACAATATTTTATCATCAGATGGGAAGCACATACACAGTGTCAAGTGTCAATCATAAAATCACACAATGTATCACATTTAAGAAAACTAGTGATACTATTAACAATAAAGCTCAAGAATTTAAATCTAGAAAAAGTTTGTCATTACCTCCAGCTGAATCAGTTTCCAAGGAAGGCACAAAGTTAGGAGTGTGACCAGTGAAGAAGAACAAATGTTATCCCAGAAGTCACTCATATTTGGCTTTGTAATGCATCTTTGTAGAATATACACATTTTTGCTTAAATATGGGTATAACTTGTCTTCTTGGCAGTCCCAACATTTCAGAACTAATAATGAAGCCACAGGAGAAGATTTAAGTTTCAGGGCGCCTGGGCAGCTCAGTGGTTAAGCATCCAACTCGATTTCGGCTCATGTCATGATCACCCAGTTTGTGAGCTCAAGCCCTGTATCAGGCTCTACGCTGAGGGCATGGAACCTGTATGGGATACTCTTTCTCCCTCTTTCTCTGTCCCTCCCCTCTCCCCCCAAAAAAGAAACTTTAAAAGTTAAAAAAAAAAAAAAAAAAAGATTTAAGCTTCATAACCTACCCCCTGGATCAGCTCTGTCTTTCCTCATCATGCTTTGAATTCCTATTAACCTAGTCAAATTCTCTCTCGTTAGATTTACTAAATAATACATATTATCAAGAGATTTTTTTTGTAAGCAATAAAGTAATTAAAACTAAACACTTTAAAAAATGCTTCTTATAGACAAGCCATAGCTTCAAGCCTCTTGCTTCAAGCCTCAAAGCACCTCAACTTTGTTCAGAACCTTATGTACCAGGTTATAAAGCCTCCTGTACTCAGTAGGAAATTCTTTGTTCCAACCCTAATGTTTATTTGTTACGGCTGTGGTGGGCTTATGAGGCCAAATGGGAAGATAAATGGCATTCCAATTTAGATTATTAAACATAAAAATAAGGTTTTTCACTAGTGTACCTCTAACATTTCCCATGAAAGAACTAAACATATCTGAAAAAACGAAATGTAAGATTTGCACAGCTGGCATAACTTTCTAAATTGGGTTGTTTGGTTTGGGATTTATTATATGTGTCATTTTTTAATCTTATCTTCATACGTGTATAAAAACTCATGCAAAGGGGCACTGGGTGGCTCAGTTGGTTGAGCGTCCAACTTCGGCTCAGGTCATGATCTCGCGGTTTGTGAGTCTGAGCCCCGCTTCGGGCTCTGTGCTGACAGCTCAGAGCCTGGAGCCTGCTTCAGATTCTCTCTCTCTCTCTGCCCCTCCCCCACTCACACTCTATCTTTTTTTTCAAAAATAAATAAAACATTAAAAAAAAACTCATGCAAAAAAAAAAAAAAAACTAACACAAGTTTATAGGTAAACTGAATGGGCCTAAAAGATTAGTAAATTAAAATCTGTGAAGGAAAAATAACTAAGAAAGTAACCAAAACCAAATTTCTGTATCTTAGGTAACATATCCTCGTGATATGTTACCTAAAATGTAGACACTACATTAAAATGCAGACTTTGCTCAAATTTCAGCCCTAGCATTCACTGCTGCATCACACAAGTTTCTTCACTTCTCTTGTGCTTCAGTTTCCTCATCTGTAAAATGAGAATGAAAGTTGCATACACCTCACAAAGTTACGAGAATTAAATGAATATATGCAAACAATAAATTGTGGCTATTATTGTTGGTGCTATCCATAATATCACTCTCTAAAATATAACCTAAGAATTACTAACATAAGCATCTTCCTGGGTCTGAAAATATGTGCACCTTAAGATACATAATCACTCAATTTTTAAGAAGACTTAACAGTCTTTCAACAAAACTTTGTGTTGGGTGCCAATACAGAGGACATCCTGGTATGCACTAAGAATACAGAAATGAACAAAACACAATCTCTGAATTCAAGACCTCTCCATCTAGCAGGCAACACAAATAAAACTGTGATATAAGGCAGCACAACGGACGTGCTATTAAATAATGACAATCCTAACTCGGGGGAAACACTCCAGAACCTAGCTACTTCACTTCAGAGTACCACACTGTTATTTATGTAACTAACATTGTTTTTAATATATTCATAACAGTGTTTTAGAAAGTAGATCATTAAAAACAAGATCACTCAGCACACTACTTACCAAGCTCATAAACTTGAAAATTTTTTCCATAATAATGAAGGTGATATCTTCCCTTAACAAACCCAAACATAACCTTGAAAAAGTCACACTGCTTCTTCAAGAAACATCTCTTTCACCAATAAATAAAAGCTACCAAACTTTCCTCCAATAAGTTATATTAGGACAAATGTCAAAAGAGTAATATTTTTGAGCTGGTCAAGACCTCTGAGAGCCTCGAATCCAAACCCCCTCATTTTACAGATGAAAAGAAGCCACAAAGTATAATGGAAAAAGCACTAAGTTGAAAGTCAGAAGAGTGAATTTTGGTCCCAGGTCTCTCACAATAAAAGCCTGGGTAAATTATCTAAGTTTCCTCATCTGTAAAATGAGAGGTTTGGACTCAATTGCTTCCAAGGTCCCTTTCAGCTCTACAATTCTCATTTTATGAAACTGAAGCAGAGAGATAAGCAACTTGCCCAAGGTTACACAGCTAGTTAACGGCAAAGCAGGGACTACACTTGGATTTCAATTACGATCAATGTACTTTCTCATCTGTACCATACTGCTTCTCTTACTTCGTAACACTATTCTTCTAAATTTTTCTTAGATTTTTGGAAATGATTAACAAGCATGAAGCGTTTTATGAAACTAAACGATTTATTCCTATGACTCTTCTATAAAAACAGCTCTAAATCCAACTGCAGCAAGTTCATGAAGTCTCGAGCTGTGTGTCACTTACTACACTTCAGTTGAACTTCAACGAAGTTATGGGAATTTATGCTTAAGTTCCCTAAAATCTAACTTTTCAATCCAACTCATAAAAGAGATTATGTTCCTTATAAAATTAAAATATGAATTGTTACAGGTAATGGTAAGTATTACATGCATAATTCTCTGAATACGAGGAGAATTAAAATTCTTCATTTTACTTTATGTCCTGGTTATATTTAATAGGCATTTTTAAATTCAAGAGTAATCAATTTCAACACTTTTCTTTCATGTATCTTCTTTTCAGACTCTCTAGCTTTAAAACCATTAGAACAGATTAAGCATATTCCTTCTGAAATCACATAAACAATTACAAATAAGACTATAAAGACCGGTGAGAGTTTCTCTTTCAAAATTGAAAATCAGCCCCCACAGTATTCTAAAATTCTGTGCCTGAATATATTACAAACTCTACTAAACTGTATCATAAGCAGCATCTGATTCCCTAAAATGCCCTCAAAGCTTATTATATTTCACAGGGAATTTAGCAAGATTTCAGGAAGACTAATAGCGTTGATTCCAGAAAATACAAGAAAATACTCAGAGGAAAAGCACAATAAAAACACAAAATAAAGTCAACAAGAGTTTCATACCAGTGACTGAAGAGAATATTCAAATCATTCACACACATATAAGTACAGTTTAACTATAGAATTAAGTGATTTTCAAAGAATCACAGAATGTTTATATTTTTAAATTGGATGGGACCTGAAGTCACTTAATCCAATAGCACTCAAAATAAGAATCAACAGAATTTATCTCTGCCTCGCCCAAAAATGTCCCTGTAGACTGCTTTAAATTCTTATTGCTAAATACTTCCAAGAGCAGTTTTTTCCACTGTTGGACAAGTCTAGCGGCTATACAGTTCTTACTAACATCCTTGCCAAAAAATTATACTGAATTCAATCTATGCCTAACTTTCACCTGCTGGTCTACATTCTAGAATAGCAGAATGAATCTACTCACTCTGCTATTTACATTTTTGAAATACAAGACAGCTATCATGCTTCCCACCATTTCAGTGGTCTCTTCTTTGGGCTATAAATGTATAGTCCACAGATTTCTTGTGGGTTCTGGAGACATTTCGGAAATACGGTGTACTTCCATACTGTAGTAACGTTTTAAAAAAACCTGCCACTTGTCAAATTTTGGTGTAATATCAAAGAAGAATAAACACAATTTCTTTAAAAAGACTATTAAAATACATCATCTTTTCTAATTACCTATCTATATGAAGCTGGATTTTCTTCACAATACCTCAATCAAAATAAATCATAACAGACTGAAAGCAGAAGCAAAATGCAGCTGTCTCCTAATAAGCCAGAAATTAAAGTGATGTAAAACTATGAAACAATGCCACCACTCTCACTCAAGTTTTTGTTTTACAATACTTTTTCTTCATTTAAAAACGTTACCAAGTAATCAGTTTACTATTTTTAGATAAGTTAGTACTTTTGAAATTGTTTCTAAAACAGTAAATATTGATAGGCATATCCCACATAAAATCTCCTTAGAGTTCTCAGTAATTTTTAAGACAGCAAAGGGTTCCTGAAACCAAAGAAAGTATTTCCCAAGGGCAGATTCCCAGACCTCTAACTATCCTGGGATGCTCTCTTTTCTCTCTCCTCTAATTCATAAATGTGCCTCTGTAAAGAAGGCACCAACTACATATCTATTCCTAAGCTAAAACCCTTCAACATACAACCCTGTCCTCCAGCTAGTGACTACAAGCAATTAAATGGCCATCTGGTACACCTTTATTTTTAACATCTCCCTACAGGTATTAATCATCCAGAGTCAAATACTTTAATTCTTCTTTCTAAGGGATGCAGTCTGTAAATATGAAAATAAAATGAGCAACAGTTTAATTACACTGTGGTATTATCTTTTTAACCAAACTACTTTCACTGTTTACATAAAAATAAAGCAAATTATTCATATCTAGTAAGATGGAACAGAAAGAAAATCCAAGTCTTCTGTATAATCATTTGATTCTTAGCAATAACTTATTCAAAAGTACCCATGTACTGATAGGCAAGAAAAATTCCATCTGTTCTTCTAGCCAATATGACACTAGGTTCCTAGGCCTCAGTAAAGCAAAACTAACCTTTATTTGGAAATGCACTTAATTTCTTCTCATTTCCTTAACCACAGGATTATTAGAAGATAAAATGGGATAAAGATTGGGGCACCTGGGTGGCTCAGTCAATTAAGCCTCTGACTTTGGCTCAGGTCATGATCTCACGGTTCATGAGTTCGAGCCCCGCACTGGACTCTTTGCTGTCAGCACAGAGTCTGCTTCAGATTCCCTGTCCTCCTACCCCCACCCCTCCCAGCTCATTCTCTCTCTCTCAAAATACATCAATAAACTTTTAAAAAATGGAATAGAGACCACAGGTTTATAAGATCCAACATGAAATCCAGAGTGAAAACTGCTGACACCTCTCAGGGAACTTCAAGACTGATAAAGGAAAAGCCTTGGGGCTCTTAGGAATAGAAGTGGTCTATCCTCTATCACACAAATTACTAAATTCCAACAAATCCCTAATTCTTATAATATTTAAAGGTGTATTTTATTTGTAATCAAGTAAAACTATATTAATATGAGAATAGAGTGAAAAAGGAAAGAAGAAAGCCAAAATATAGAGCATTGAAAACAATCACAGTATAATATTAAATTTGTGGTTTCAAATATATCAAAACTTCAAAATAATCCATTTTTACAGTTCTGACCCATCTTCAAAAACAGCCCATGTTTTTGAACTCCATGAAGGAGTTCCTCACGTAACTTTGTACACATACATCCATGTATCTTTTGAGTTTAAATTTTTCTATTATGTTGCATGAAATTGCTTCAATTCTTCAGAAACAAAGTTTGTTTTCACCTTGATCCATACATCCTTTTCTTTCTTAAATGTTTACTTTTTAGAGACAGAGAAAGAGAGAGAGCAAGAACAGGGGAGGGGCAGAGAGGGAGGGAGACAGAGGATCCCAAGCAGGCTCTGTGCTGACAGCAAGAGCCTTACGTGGGGCTCGAACCCACAAACCGTGAGGTCATGATGTGAACCGAAGTCAGCCACTTAACCGACTGAGCCACCCAGGTGCCCCAGATGCATATATTCAAGTTCTACTAATATTAACGGTTCTTACTAACAGTCACCCTAAGTCCAAAACTCCCTCAACTTACATCAACTTATACAATATACTAACATGTATATCCACAAGAGATGTTAAACGCTTGTTAAAATGAACACTGGGATCTCACTCAAAAGTAAATGTCTCCATCATTATGTCTAAGGTTTCATATATGCAATTCCTATTAGCATTAATGATATCCGAAAGACAATAGCTTCAGAATAAATACATAGAACCCTAGAGAAAATTAACACAGTTTTAACTTACATGCTGGTTGGTCAAAAAGAAATATACCACTGTGGCCACAGAAGTACTTGATGAAATATAAATGTTCACAAAAGCATGTCTTGTTATTTTATTAATAAACAAAAGATTCACTAATTTAGTTTACATAAAAGCCTACTGTAATCCAAACTGCTACAAAGAATTCTAGTTATTTGGAAGCTCAAGCTAAATTATTCTAACCCCTCAGGATTTTCAAACATCAGGAAAATTGCAGAATGACATAGAAGTTTTTTTAACTAGAGTTAAAGTAACCTCAGAAACTCACAATCTAGACTTTGTAGCCCCTAAATTACTAATACTGATAATTGATGTTACAGATGAACAATTCAACACTACGTCTTGGCTCAGTGAAATGGCTCAATACATACTTGAGAAATAAATGAATGATAAAAAGGTATAGCCTTTTAAAAAGACAGTCTTTCCCAAGACCATCATTTACTATCACTCATTACACTATTACTGATAACACTATCATTAAGTATCTTAATGAAACTACAGATAAAAATAAAAGCATACTAAAAGCACCAACTGCTCTATTTACAAAATAGAATTTGGAACATTCATTTACAAATTTTCAAGTGCAAAAAGAAAAATCGCCAGATGCACTAAATTTGAATTAGTCAATAAATAAACTTTTATCTTCTAATAATCAGAACTCAGTGTTGGGGGTAAGGTGGAAAAGGGGAAAATGTCTCTCAATGTACTCAGCATGCTTAATGGATGCCATAAATCAAACCTTTCCATGAATTTTCTGGAGCAAATTCATGCCAATCTTTGAGCCTATTGTCACTTTCACACATGCTCACAGGAACAAGATGACAAAGAATGCTATGCCTGAACCACTAGATTCAGGGCACAAAACACTTGATTAACAATTGTCAAGGCTGGGTAGTAAATATTGACAGATATTTTCAAAATAAATTAACCTCACCAATACCTACATAAACCAAGGCTCCTGGTTTCCTTTAAGGATTCACAAGACTATTGGACTTCCAGACATTTATTGAAAATGTGGTTACAGTCTCCTTGTGTGACACAACTGGGAGTGAACAACCCATTTACCAACTGCTGATGAATACCGCTAAACGTTTTCCCAGACAAAAGAGCGTTAAACGTGATTCCATGCGCATTTCTTCCTCCCCCATAAATGCCTCTTCTTCCAAATTTCATTTTATGTCGTATACTTAAAGTTAAATACAGCAAGTTGAAATCTTGGTCAAAAGCACTCCTGTGTCTTTACTAGCTGTGTAACTGCTACATCTGGTGGCAGCACACTTGCATGCAAGAAACCAGAAAACTTAGAAAACAATTGTAACCGATTTGGTGCGTGTTTGCAGTAACCTTTACGCCGATATTTCCCACAAAAACCCACGACCCTGTCAGGGAACAGTAGCCTACTTGCACAAGAGAGATAACGCACCAACACGCAGTGGGTGATGGCGAAGGAGAGAAAGTTGCAACCATCTGGAGAGGGTGGTTTCAAAAGCCTGCCCACGAGTCAGTCTGCCGTTTAAATTGCTCTAAGGGGCCAGGCAGGGGATCAAAGTCGTCTCTGATAATTTAAGCGACTCTCCCCCAAAGGGCAGGGACCCTGCTAGCGAGGGGCATCCTCCAGGTCCCGGGCTGCAAAGCTCGCAGAGCGGGGACCGCCTCTATGGGAGGAGTGCGAGAGGGAAGGGGAGGGGGCTCGAGGATGAATGCTTCAACGGGAGGGAAAACCCACCAGAGACCGGAGGCCAGGAGGTTAAGAGTACTGAGTGTACTAGCAAATGGAGCAGAAAGGGGCTGGCGTCCGGGGGGAGGCTTCCCACCCTAGCAGCACGGGCTCTTAGGAACCCCATGCGAGTCTGCGCGCCTCGCCCCGTCCCCTCCAGCGCGCACCCCCTCGTCCGTCTCCGCCGCCACCCGCGAACCACCACCCACAGCCAACGCACTACCTCCCCGGAGCCGGGCGGCCTCGCGTCCACCTCGTCACCATCCCCCACCCCGGGGTCGGCGGAGGAGACCCGGGGGGCGCGGGGGCCGCGGCGCGAGAGACGAGGCCCGCGAGCGGGCGCGGGCGCGACGGCGCTTACCTTCCCTGGGCCTCCCGGATGGCGGCGTGTGATTCAGCAGGGACCTGGCCGCCGCCGCCGAGCCCGGGGTTGGAGACGTGGAGAGCTGGGACCAAGATGGCGGCCCCTCCAAACTTCCACTGCTACTTTGGACACTCATCAAGCTACTTTCTGGGAACCCGACTCCCCCCCTGCGACGGCAGCGGCGGCAACGGCACCGGCACCCGCCTCCGTCATGGCGGGGGCCGCGCTGAGGGCGAGCGAGGGAGCGAGGGCAGGGAGGGGAGAGTCAAGGGGATGGGGGAGGAAACCGAGAAGGGGGGAGGTAGGAAGGGAAGAGGTGAGGGGAGGAGAGGGGACGGGGAGGAGGAAAAGGGGGAGAAGCGAGGGAGCAGGCGGGCGCGCCGGGGAAGAGGCGGAGGGAAGGAGCGCGGCGGCGGAGGCGTCGAGGGGGCGCCCGGCGGAGTGCAGGCGGAGCGCGGGCTGCGCCGGCCGAGGAGACTTCCGCGAGCGGAACCTGCCGGCACCTCTGCAGTGCGTCGGCCCCCGGCGTCGCCTGGGTGGCGGCGGCGGCGGGCGGTGGGTGGCGGCTGAGGCGGCGGGGTAACCTCTGCATCAGTTACAGGCGGCGGCGGCGTCACGCGCCGCCTGTGCAAACACTATCGCGAGGCTCCTGTGCCTCCGGTAGCGGCGGCGGCGGCGGCGGCGGCCGCGGGAGCAGGCATGGGGGAGGGACCTGCCAGGGGTTGGGGGCGGGGGGGGGGGTGGAGAGGGAGCGAGCGCGTGAGGGAGGAGACGCGGGTGCCGGGCGCCCCTGGCGCACCCGCGGATCTCAGCGCGGCGCGGGAGCCCCGGGCCGGCTGACTCGAGAGCGCGGGGGCGGCCTCCCCGCGCCGGCCGGAGGGAGGCGCACCCCGCACGCTCCCCCGCCGGCACTGGCTCCCGCTCCGTTGCCACCTGACTCCCCCTCCCTCCCGCGGAAGCGCGCCTGGCTCCCGACCCACACCCAGCCTGGGGAGAAATGCTTCTGCTCTCGCTGGGCTGTCCTTCTCAGGAGTTCGATGTGATCATTTCTCAAAATGGAACTGAAAAGTTAAGAGTTGCTTCTTTCTTTCCCCTTTGTAGTGTGCGAAAAAACCTGCGTGCGTCTCCCCGTCTGCAGAATTGTAGTGATTACCGAATAGAAGAGCTACGAAAATAAGTTGGGGGCGGGGGAGGGCGAAAATAAAACTTTATGAATGTTTTCTAAAAAGAATCTTTACCGGTGTTGTGCACTCTATGTGTGGTGTACAGTTCTTTGTTTTAAGACAGTAAGTGGATAATCTGGATAGAAAAAAACTTGATTAATGAATTCACATATTTAGGGAAACTATCCAGTGCTCATCTTGTAGGAGAGTATGGTTTCTAGAAAGTTCCAACTTGTTTTCATGCCGCCGCTGAGTTACGGCTAGAAAATCCCAAAGCAAGTTACAGCATTTCCCAAAATGTATAGATACAGTGTAGCCTTCTCCATACCTTCCCACCCACACACACAGAAGACACACCACGGATTGGGCATCTTGTACATAAAGTAGCTGTGTAATAGCTCAGGAAAAACAACAAGGTTATTGCTCCCTTTAAGAAACCAAATTGACTAGAACACTAAAAAGATTATGATATAAAGCAACTGTACAGGCATGAGGAAATGGTATGATTACCAGGGGGACAAAAATGTCATTTCTATTTTTTATTTTTATGACTTTGCATTTCTCATAGTAATGTTATGTTCAGATAAACTATCATACTAGAATAGAGCCTTGGTTGTCAGTTATCACCAGAAGTAATTTTAGTTTTCTTATATTTCAGATTCTTCAGTGAGTTCTTAGTCATGTTCTGCATTTCAGACTTAAGAGGTGGATCTCACAAATTAAACAACTTTTTGAAGTATAGCTGATGTACAATAAACTGCACATATTTAAAGTATACAGTCTAGGTTTTGATGTGTATACAACCGTGAAACCATTTCTATAATCAAGATAATGAATATATCCATCAGTCTCCAAAGTTTCCTCTACCTTTGATACTCCTTTTGTACTCCCAACTGCATCCCCAAGTCACCACAGATCTGCTGTCACTTAGTTTGCATTTTCCAGAATTTTGGATAAATGGAATCATATAGTTTGTACTCATCCAGCTTCTTTTTCTCAACATAATTGAGTTTACTCTACATTGTTGCACTTAATATTTTTGTGTTGTTGCCAGAGTAGCCCATTGTATGAATAGAACCCTGTTTATCCATTAACCTGTTAATGAACATTGGGATTGTTTCCACATTGAGACCATTACAAATAATGCTACTATGATCATTGGTTTGTGTAGAAGTCTGTGTGTGGACATATGTTTTCCTTTTTCTTGGATATGTATCTAGGACCTTACCATTATTAGACTTTTATACCAAAGTACATGCACTCTAAGGGGGAAACAGAGTTCCTGTAAGGACATGTAGGTAAATATATGCTCTTTCTGTAATTTAAGAGTAAGCTTGGGGCACTAGGGTGACTCAGTCGGGTAAGTGCCTGACTCTTGATTTTGGCTTAAGTCATGATGGCAGGATCGTGAGATGGAGCCCCACATGGGGCTCTGCACTAGGTGTGGAGGCTGCTTAAGATTCTCTCTCTTCCTCTTCCCCTACCCCTCCCCACCCAGCTCATGCTTTCTCCCTCTCTCTCTCAAAAAAAAAAAAAAAAAAAAAAAAAAAAGCTTAGTCAGCTGAGTATGATGAAAAGAGAATAGGACAGAGGAAGTCAAGATACTTGGGTATTAGTCTCAGCAGATAACAATCCCTCTTGATTTAATTTCCTCACCTGTGAAAAAGGTTAGCGCCACTAGGTGGTCTCTAAATCTCCTACCAATGCCAAGACTTCTTACAGAGCTTAGCTCCTCTCCTGTAGTAAACACAACCCAACCAAAGAGATTTGATGGTGGGTTATCTTCCAACCTTCTCCACAGCTTCCAGTTATCTTTATACCAACCTAGGTTACATTTTATGCTGACCTGCTCCTTTTATTTTAAATGGTAAATAGAGGATCACAGCATATACATAATTCAATGTAGATATATTGTTACAAGCGCTGCCTAGGAAGGACAATAAAATGATTGATTCCTGCATTCCTGTAGTTTACATTAAAGATGATCAACGCTAACTTACTTGTAAAGAGGCTGCTGCCAGCGGTAGAGTTAACTAAACCGTGGCGTAGCCTGAAAATGGAATATCATGTCATCATTTAAAATCAGATTTTGAAAGAATACTGAAAAAGATGATAAAATTTTCACACTGTAGTAAGTGAAAAGGTGGGTATGATTCCAGTTTGTAAGTATGCATAACAAATGACTGCAAGGGTGCACCCCAAATAGTTCCTAATTGCTAGTCTCGGATTGTGACATTAGATAATTATTCTTTCTCCTTTATGATTTCCAAATTTGGTACAATAAATCATTTTATTTTTTTAAGTAAAGCATAAAAATTATACAAATAGATGGTTTTATAAAATGATTATGATAATGAAAACGTAGAGGGTGAGTAGAGGCTCCCCTGCATCTTGCACATCAGCTAGTACAGAGGCATTCAAAAATTATTTGATAGAGATAGATAGGATGGCTAGAGTGACAATTTACACAATAGGAAAAGGTACAGAAAAGTCAGGAAAGTCCAGATTTGGACAGAAAGGAACGCCTGCCACTCTGGGGATGGAGAAATCTCTGGAAAAGCAAGAAAGGATCATTGAAAGGGGAGTTTTGGCAAGCTTCCTTGGGAAAATATGCCCAGAGGGAAAGCCAGCATGAGAACACAGGAGTGAACTGAATAAGTGAGAAGGCAGTAAACCTGCCTAGAAAGAATCAGGATGAGCTGGGGAAAGTGTTCTTTCTGTGAATTGAGTGCTCCATGAAGCCAGACTCAAAGCTTTAGTACAGTGCCTGGCACAGACACTCTGTCAACATTTATGGGATAAATGAATGATGAGGATTAGCCGGGATACAAGTGAGGGAGCAATGCAGGAGGGTCTCCTGATAGGTCATATACCAAAGGGGATATCTTAGCTCCCATCTATATACTAATCATAATTTAGAACTACATTTATTAGACTCTATATGCCATAGTAAAAATAGTTACAAAGCAGACAAGACTATAGATATAATAAATGCATTTTATATTTATTATTTGATCCCTTCCAAAGTTGAGGAAATACTTAATGCCCAAGTTCCTTTTCCCCAAACCAACCAGAAAAGAGCCTACAGAATGGAAAAAGTGCCCTGAGTATTCCCCATACAGTGTGGTGTCGGAGCCCGTTCATATTGCCCAGAGAACAGATTGGGTACATCTCTCCCCAACTCAGAGTTCAGTGATGTCACACTGGTAGCTTGAAGTCAGCCATGGTAAAGAGTATTTACAACCCCAAAGGCATCTAAGGCTACAAATCAGGGCTTCCTCACTAGCATACCGCTGCTCCCATAGTGCATACATCATTTCTTTACTGTTCTGTTTCCCCACCTTGGCTAAAAGCCTAGAGAGGACAAGGACCTTGTCTTTCATGTTTACAGTTATAGTCCCAGCATCTAGCACCTGCCTGGCATTGAGTTGATGCCGTATGCACATTGATTGAGCCAATTAGTTACCCATATAGTTGGTTAGCAAGCATTTGAGCCCCCTGAGCTAACAACTGGGTTGGCCGCTCTAGCAGAGGGAAAAAGGACCAAATATTCCACCACCCCCTCATATTTCATTGGCCAATGTTTGTGATTCGGTAAAGTTTACTGACCTTGTTAGGGTTGCCAGATGAAATATAATTTTTTCATGGACCATACTAACATTAAAAAAGTATTGGTTGTTCATGTGAAATTCAAATCAAACTGAGCATGCTGTATTTTTATTTATTAAATCTGGCCCTTTTGAACTAAGCAGAGAGTAGTTAACGAGTACTTCCTAGTAAAGTTGAATTCTATGACCTGAAAATTCCATTCCAAAGAATATATCCTAGAGGAATTCTTGCTTGTGTGCAATAGGACATAAGAACAAGAATGTCCATAGCAGCCCAAAACCGGAAACCACCCAGATGTCCGTCGACAGAATGGATAAATAAATTAAAAAAATATGTATCTTCACACAATAGGAGATTATTCAACAGTTAAAATGCTCACAAGCAAGGCGCCTGGGTGGCTCAGTCGGTTAAGGCATCCGACTTTGGCTCAGGTCATGATCGCACAGTTTGTGGGTTCAAGCCCCACGTTGGGCTCTGTGCTAACAGCTCAGAGCCTGCAGACTGTTTTGGATTCTGTGTCTGCCTATCTCTCTGCCCCCTCCCATGCTTGTGCTCTGTCTGTCTCTCTCAAAAATAAATAAACATTAAAAAAATAATAAAAAAATAAAATGCTCACAAGTATAATGCTGATTTAAAAGAACAAATTAAAGAATGATGAAGTCAGTTTGACTCCATGTATAAACATTCCAACTAAATGAGATATTGTTTAGGAATGTATATATGGCAAAACTAGGAAGAGAAAAGAAAAGGGAATGAAAAGCCAACATCAGAGTGGTTACTTCTGCCAAGGAAAAGGGGTGATGTACTCATGGAGAACAGACAGGGGCTTGATAGATAAGCATCAATAAATGTGCTACGTGTTAAGTTGGGTGGAGGTACAGAGGTATGTTTGTCTTATTCTTTTTACTTAAGCTATGCATGTATGTGATCTACTCTTATATGTATGAAATATTATCTTACAAATGTTTAAGAAATGAAGAAAGCTTTGCCTTCTCATCAGACTGAACTTAGATGCCCACCCTGTCTCCTCTGCTTGGACTCATCCCCAGATTTGATTTCCTTCTTTGTCCAAACGTAGGCACACAGACGGGAGCTCTAAAGATGCCTGTCCTACCATTGCAATATGCCACCTCCATAGTCTTTTTGGTAGATGCTTAGACAGATGACTCCATCACATTGGACTATGAAGAATTCTCATTTTGCTGTGTCCTAACTGCCCTGCACAATTCACAAAGCCTGCTTGAATATTTTGGTTTCCACATCCCTGTAGAGATTGTTCCAGGGTTTTGTGCATTATATGCTAGGTCACACTTCCTCTGCTCTCTCCAGCATTGGAAACGGCTTCCTTCAGGTTTATCAACTTATGGGGGAGAGGGATTGATCTATATGTAACAAAACTGGAATTACTGGATTTTCAAAACTGATTCATGTTGCCTGAGGTTAAAAAACCATAATCAACTTCAGAACAATATTACCTCCCCAGAGTGCACTAGAGGCTGTCGCCAAGGACATGAGTATTACAACATGTTTACAAAAACAAAGTACAACAAGCAAACAGTACTCAAACAGCAGATTTAAAATCAACAGTGTATCTCTTAACTAAGCCTACTTAGGAAAGTGGTTAAGAAAACATATAAAACCAAGTAATCTAGTGTTCTACTTCACTCATTCTGTTTCACTGATTACATTGAAATATAAATTTATCACATTAGAGGGAAGATCAAAGATTTTCAACACCTTACACTGAACTTTGTTTCTGCAATATGAAATTTTTTGTAGGCACAGAAAGTGATGGTGGTTTTTATAAAAATTAACATCAAACACTCTTGACTTTTTGACAGTATCTTTCCAAATACACAGGTTTAAGATTTACAAAATCAGGTGCCTGGGTGGCTCAGTTGGTTAATCATCTGACTTTTGATTTTGGCTCAGGTCATGATCTCACTGTTCGTGAGTTTGAGCCCCACATCGGGCTTCTGCGCTGACAGTGTGGAGCCTGCTTGGGATTCTCTCTCTCCCCCTTTCTCTGCCTCTCCCCTGCTCTCTCTCTCTCTCAAAAAATATACTAATAAAGATTTTTTTTAAACCAGATTTACAAAATCACTTAATGCTTTTCCAAGGAATATAAAGTGCTAAATCTTTCTTAATTAGATACATGACAAAAATAAGTAGAGATGTCTATAACCTCATACATATTTAGAAACTTTGAAACACTTATAGAAATGTCAAGGTTTTTTTTTTTAATTTTAATTTATTTAAGTAATCTCTACCCCTAACGTGGGGCTCAAACTCACCACTCCAAGATCAAGAGTCACATGCTCTTCTGACTAAGCCAGTCAAGTACCCCTATAGAAATGTCAAATATTGATGAGAATTTCTTTCCCCTCCAAAAAGAAGTAAAAAATGCCACCATAAAGCAAATAGAGGCTTTCTGAGATGCAAGTAATATTCTGTTCCTTAAGCCAGGTGCTGTTTAGAAGCATGTGTTAAACAGTTTGTGAAAAGTCATCAAACAGTACACTTATAATAAAAAGTTAGAGGGACACCTAGGTGGCTCAGTCGATTAAGCATCTGACTCTTTTTTTTTTTTTACATTTTTTAAAATGTATATTTATTTTTGAGAGAGAGAGACAGAGTGCAAGCCGGGGAGGGGCTGAGAGAGGGAGACACAGAATCCGAAGCAGAATCCTGGCTCTGAGCTGTCAGCACAGAGCCCAACTTGGGGCTGGAACATAAAAACCATGAGATCACGACCTGAGCCAAAGTCAGACGCTTAACTGACAGAGCTACCCAGGCACCCCATTAAGTGTCCGACTAGATTTCAGCTCAGGTCATGATCTCACAGTTCATGAGTTCAAACCCCACATCAGGCTCTATGCTGACAGCATGAGGCCTGCTCGGGGTTCTCTGTCTCACTCTCTCTGCCCCTCCCCTGCTCACAAACACACAAAAATAAATAATGAAAAATAAAAAATAAATAACAAATAATCAAAAATAAATAAACATTAAAAATAAATAAACAATAAAAAATTAGGAAAAAATGAAAAAAACCCCAAAACCCTGGCACTTGTAATTGTAAGTGAATATACACAACGCATATAAACACACATTTAAGGGCAAATAAACTGTTGTTTAATGAGAAAATGAAAAGGAGGGTTTTTTTTGCTTTGTTTTTTAAGTTTATTTATCTTGAGAGAGACAGAGTGTGTGAGTGGGAGAGGGGGAGAAGGAGAGAGAGAGAATCCCAAGCAGGCTCCAAGTTCAGCACAGAAACTGATATAGGGCTCCATCCCACGACCCTGGGATGGTGACCTGAGCAAAATCAAGAGTCAGGTACTCAATGGGGCACCTGGGTGGCTCAGTTGGTTAGAGCCACTATGAGAAAATCCTCAAGGAAATATCTGCTACTTCACTATTGTTCATCTTGGGCACTTTGTAAAGAAAGTTGTTTGGGAACACTTGATGACCTGTATATTCACTGGTAAAAATAGTTATGGACTGATAAACATTTGTTTCAGGAAATACTTATCGAGCACCTACCCTGGGTAAAGCAATGTGTCAGGTGCTGTGGGAGTATAGAGGTGAATCAGACATGGAGCTTAGTGGCGACAGCAAAGAATAGTCAGGCAAATGACTACCATCCCAAGTAAAAATGATTCATACCAAGGGTAAAGTATAGGTAAGTGGGAGAATTTAGAGGCAGGAGAGATCACATTTGAGGCTCCCTAAAAAAGGAGCAATTCTAGCTGGGCCTTGAAGTGTATCAAAAAACGATCTAATTATTCTTTCCTTTTCAAGATTCAAAATTTAACCATCAGAACCCAGATCTATTCCATAAACAAACTGAAGATATTTTCAGTTTCATACAGTCTTAAACTTTTAGTTCAATCTTTGCTTTTATCCCCCTCCCTTTTTTTTTTTTTTTTTTTTTTTTTTTGCTTTGTTTAGAGGCCACAACACACTTTCCAATCCCTCCTAGAACTGGATCTTTAATTTAGCATTCTCTTTGCTCTATGGGTTGAGATGGGTTGGGAGAGAAAAGGGACACTGGTAACAAAAGTAATTTTCTCCACTGAAACTAAGTCATCTATTACTCAACATGCAGAAGAGAAACCTTCTAATTAAGTCAAAGCATTATTTTTATTGGTAATCAACAAAAAAGCATACAGGAACATTCTCCCATAAATTGACACAATTTGATGAATCATAAAATCATGAATCACTGCATCATAAAAAGAACTCATGATTTGGAAGATAAGGGTTGGAAATAATTGGCAGAGATATCTAAAACAGACTTTAGCTGCAGACATAGTTAATATAAACACTAATAATGAGAGAAGAATTGGTGGTGCTAAGCCTAATTGAACTATGTAAAATGTAATTACATTGAGATTTTCTTTATAATGAAGGGATTTCTTCTGGGAAGCAATTTAGCTATATGCATCAAGATTCTTTTTGGGGTTCCTGGATGGCTCAGTTGGTTAAGCGTCCGACTTCAGCTCAGGTCATGATCTCAGTTTGTGGGTTCTAGCCCTGCGTCAGGGTCTCCCTCTCTCTCTGCCACCCCACTTGCACTGTCTCTCTCTCTCCCAAAAATAAATAAACATTTAAAAAAATCTTTTAAAAAAAATTATTCCTTTGACCCACTGATTTCATCTTGGGAATGTATTGTAAGAAAATAATCCTAAATTAGAAAAACAATGTGATTTTTTTCTCTTTCTCACAAAGACAATCTTTCAACATTATTTATAACAATAAAAAATTGAAAATATCCTAAATGGACAATAATAAGGGTATGGTAATAACTTATGGCTCATCTACTTTATAGAATATAGTAAGGTCATTAAAACGATTGTGAAGATTTTACAATAACCAAAAACAACTGATTTGCTTATAAGAGCATTACAGTGACTAGCACAGAATATAAAAATTATACATACAATATAGTCTCAATCATATAAAATGTATATGGTAAAAAAAATTGAAAGGAAATATACTAAAATATTAACAGGGTTTTTCTCAATGTGTAAAATGATGGCAGATCTTGTTGCTGGCCTTTGTACTATTGGATATTATCCAAATGTTTTGTAGGAATAACAATTACTTTATGGGAAAAAAAACCTGTATATTTTCAAATGATTGGATTTACTAACCCAGATTAGATTAATAAAGAGCAACGAAAGGAAGTATTACCAGGAGATGGGGGAAAAAATGTTTGGTACCTCCTTCTCCATAGAGCTTCCAAGGACTATTGTTTGACTTTTCGTGGATACAATTAAACAAATGTAGATTTTAAAAGTATTTGTGTAAACCTCTGAGGAACCCACCAGCAGAACCAGAGGAATGCCGACCGTCTAAAATCACAGTAGAAAATAAAAGCAAACAAAACCAGGTCCGCAGAGCAAATGACAAAACGGAAAAGAAATAGCATGCATACATGAAAACAGAGGCACAGAAACATGGCAATAGTGAGACTAAGCCCTGTAAGTTTAGTTATTAAATTTAGTTTCTCTGTTAATAGAAAAAGATTCTCAGATTGTGTTAAAAATTAAAATCCAATACTTTGCTGCTTATAAAAAATACATCTAAATGAAATAACACAAAAAGACTAGAAAAGACAGGATGGGTACAAATGTAGTAAGCAAGCTTGCACTATATTAGAGATAGCATTAGTAAGTTAAAATAGAATTCAAGGCAAGAAATTTTAAAGGTTATTTTGATTTAATACAAACATTAGATACCCCTTGTGCTTGCAATAGACACCAGCAATTCACAAAGTGGAAAATAGGATTAGTTAATTATGGGAATGTAGTCGAAACACCACCTCTCTGGTATCTGGTTTTCCTCTCCACCCTGAGCACAAGGGAAAACCATTCCCAGGTTACTTGCAGTGAGAGGCGTCCATGTTACCAGGTATAGACAATAGAACTGGAGCAAAAATCAGGCGTGTCCCATCCAGGCCAGGGATCTGAGAGTCTGTGTGCCACCGGCACACTCCCCTCCTTTAACAGGGATTACAAATGCCACACAATAATGTGAAGCCACAAGATGCAAGTAACCTGGGTCTCCCAGTCGCTACAAGGATCCCAGCTGCCTTATGCACACTGGCACTGGACTTTGCATGCAGAAAAAAAAAATCCGATTTTTTTTAACCCTCTGAAATTGGGTGCTTTATTTGTTATTTATAGCCTGTCCTGTCTTAATTAATACAATAGAGAAATGGCAAATGGCCCAAATAATCAAGAAATTGAAATTATGGGGTGCTTGGGTGGCTCAGTCGGTTAAGCCTCCGACTTCAGCTCAGGTCACGATCTCTCAGTTTGTGAGTTCAAGCCCTGCGTCTGGCTCTGTGCTGACAGCTCAGAGCCTGGAGCCTGCTTTGGATTCTGTGTCTCCCTCTCTCTCTGCCCCTCCCCTGCTTATGCTCTGTCTCTCTCTGTCTCAAAAATAAATAAAACATTAAAAAATTTTTTTTAAATAAATAAAAAATTAAAAAAAAAAAGAAATTCAAATTAAATGATGAGGTACCACTTTCCATATGTTAAACTGGAAACAACAACAACAACAACAAACAACTTTAAGTACTAATACCCAGTGCATTGGGGGAAAAGACAATCTTTTCAATAAATTAGTCTGTCAAATAGATACCCACATGAGAAATATATTCCAGATGGATTGTAGATCTAAATATGAGAATAAAAAATAAATCTTTAAAAAAAGAACATAGGGAAGTCTCTTTATGACCTACAGGTAGGCAAAGGTTTCTTAAATAGGACATAACATGCGCTGACCATAATGAACAAATTTGACAGATTAAACTATATTAATATAATCACCCAAAGACTCTTGATCACCAAAAGACTCAATTTAAGGTAATGAAAGCAAACATAGAGTAGGAAAATACACTCGTAATACATATATCTGTAAAGGACTTATATTCAGAATATGTAAAACAACAACAACAACAAAAGTGTCCTACAAATCAATAAGGAAAAGACAAACAATATAGTAGAAAAGTGGACCAAAAAACTTGAACAATTACTTCACAAAAGAGAACACCCAAACGGCCAAAAAACATGAAAAGATGCTAAACATGTTTGGTTAATGAAGAAATGCAAATTAAAGCCAAATGAAATACCACTCACCAGAAAGGCTAGAGTGAAAAAGACAAAATGTCAGCTAGTACATGGAGCGTTGGGAACTCCCATACGCTGGTGGGAATGAAAAGTGATACCCTCAGAAAACTGAGGGCTGTATAACTACCAAAGCTAAACATTATCCATCAGTTCTATTCCTAGGTATACTCCCAACAGAAATGCATACATAGATGCATCAAAAGACATCTACAAGAATTTCATAAAGCAGCACTGCTGATAGTAGCCCCAGACCAGAAACTACCCAAATGTCCACCAGAGTAAATATATTATAGAACACTCACACAATGGAATGCTCTACTACAGAAATGAGAATTAACGAACGACTACCGACAGGGACATGGATGAACTGTATAAACATAATGCTGAACAAAAGAAGATAGACAAGAAAAATTACATACTACGTGATTCCATTCATGTAAAGTTCAAAAACTGGTAAACCATTCTATGGTGTTAAAATTCAAGACAGTGGTTTACCTTGGGGGTGTGTGAGGGAGACTTCTGAGATACTGGTAATGTTCTGTTTCTTGATTTAGGGTCAGGTTACATAGTGTGTTCACTTTGAAAATTCATCAAACTGTGCACTTGGATTTGTACATTTTGGTGCACATATATTTTACTTCAATAAAATGTAAAACCTATATAATGACAATATATGCATGCCACAAATGTATAATATCAAATTATGGCAAGTACCTAGTTCAACTTGCCTTATTTGGGGGGAGGGGAGATTTTATTTTTAAGTGATCTCTACACCCAACGTGGGTCTTGAACCTACAACTCCGAGATCACATGCTCCACTGACTGAGCCATCCAGGCTTCCCTAAACTTTTATTTTTATACATTGTTGGAATCAAGGATAAACTGGTACAACCATTTTGGAAAGTAATTTGGATATACATATACAACACACATTAACTATATAACACACAAATATATTCTCATTTCTGAGAATCTTTCCTAAGAAAAAAAATCCAAAATGTGGGGGGTGGGGGGAGGGAGGGGAAACTAGGAATAAAAATGTCTATCACAGAGCTAAAGTCAACTATATAGCATATCCTCTTGGTATATTTTTATTCAGCCACAGTTATGACTGCTTTGAAAACTCTCGTGAAACATGACAAAAGCTTTTGGTATAATGTCAGGTGAAAAAAGGAAAATGAAAATTGTATATACCCAATTATTATAATTGAAGATGTGTTAGAAGAAAATAACTAGAAAGCACACAAATGATACATGTACAACTTCCCTGCCTAGTCTCATCCACTCGTGTAACTCCAAGAATCACATATGTAATGATGACTCTTCAGTCTGTATCTCCAGCTCACACATCTCTCCTAAGCTCTAGGATTGGAGTTCCATGAGTCCCTCAATTTCTTTGTCCTATGTTTGTTATCTTGGGAAGAAAGGCAGCCAGGAGTAAGAACAGGGACAGGGATTCACTTATCCAAATGAAAGATCTGAGAGTCAACCTTGTTTGCCCTACTCCCTCCCACCCCACATCCCCATCCCTTTACCATTCCCTAAGTCCACACTGTCTCCTCAAGAGCCCTTTGAATTCATCCCATCCATCCATCTATCCATCCATCCAACCTTCTGCCATTGCCTTTATCATTTCCCACCTAAATGATTGCAAAAGCTTTCAAACTAGTCTTCCCATCATGAGTTTCAGCCCTTTTCAGTCCAGCTGCTGTGGTTCTATTTGTAATACCAACTCTGAGTCTGCTTTTCCACTTTAAAATTCTTCTGTGGCTACTCCTAAGTGATTGGATAAAGCTCAAACTCTCTAATATAGTCAATGTGATTCTTTTTATCTTTTTTATCTTGTCATCATCTGCCTGTCTTTCCAGTTTTATTCCTGGTTACTCCCTCATGAGAAGCCCACACTCCAGCCACACCAAAGTTATTACAGTGGCCAAACAAGTTATACTGTGTTTCCCTTCTCTTGCCTTTTCCCAGCTCAGAACTCTCTTCCCGCCACCCTCCACCCCAACTTTTCCTGACCTCATTTGCCTGGCCCATCATCTAAGACTCAATTCAAAACTTACCTTGACTGGGAAACCTTTAGGAATCACATTTTTACATGGTTGGAATCATGGGCTATGCCCAATTTTCCATCTCGTTTTTCTCACTAAAATTAAAACATGAGCAATTTTCCAGTTTGCCAAGGTACTCTTCATAATTATCATTTAATACCCAGTGTTAAGTTCTCTAGCTTCTCTGCTCCCTCAGTATACCGAATATAACCCTTATCAGATCACTTATTGCTTTTTTAAATTCTTTTTTTAAATGTTTATTTAGTTTTGAGAGAGAGAGAGAGAGACACAGAGAGAGCAGGGGAGGGGCAGAGAGAGGGGGAGACACAGAATCTGAAACAGGCTCCAGACTCTGAGCTGTCAGCACAGAGCCCGATGTGGGGCTCAAACTCATGAACCTCAATATCATGACCTGAGCCAAAGTCGAATGCTCAACCGACTGAGCCATCCAGGCTCCCCTAGTTTTGTAATGTTTTTGTAAAGTATTCATCTCTTCTACTAGCCCCTGAATTACTTGAGGGCAAAGATTTTTGTTGTGTTTATTTCTGTGTCCCCAGCAGAGTCTGCTGCCAAGTAGGAATTCACTGAATAAAAGTGAACGACCAATTAATGGTGGCTGTGTTATTCCAATAGAATGTGAATAATAGTTTTTTGCTTTTTCTCAAATACTCATACTTTTTGTGGCTATTTATTTATTTAGATTCACCATCTTAAAGAAAAAAGGAGTATATTTAGAATATAATTTCCAGTAATGTGATCTTTACCGTCTTCAATTGTTTTTGATTTATCAAACATCTCATGATTCCCAATTCTGTCTAATATGTATATATACAATGAAGAAAGACTGGAAGAGCATTCGTTATCTCCTTTCTGTTTGTAATACAATCATCATGCCTAATTAACAGTTAACTCTCAGCCCTTATCTTACTAGTACTTCTAGCAGTATTTGACTCAGCTGATTACTCCCTCCTCCTTGAACCTCTGTCTTTATTGGACCTCTAGGACACCATCCTAGTTTCCTTCCTGCCTCAAGCTTCTTTTGATCTGTCAATCCTGTTGCTCTGCCTCCTCTTCTGATCCACTAAATGTTGGAGTCCACCAACGATTAGTTCCTTGATTCCCTTCTCTTCTTGTCTCATCCCTTCTCTTCCTACTGTCAGCTACCTCCTTTCGTTTGGTCTTGGTTCTTGAGCCTGGCTATACATTTGAGCCTCCAGAGAACCATTTTGTTTGTTTTTTTGTTTTTGAGAGAGAGAGAGAGAGAGAGAGAGAGTGAAAGTGAGAGGGGGGCAGAACGAGAAAATCTTAAAAAAGATCCACACCCAGGGCAGAGCCCATGGCCGGGCTGGATCTCACGACTGTGAGATCTTGACCTGAGCCGAAATCAAGAGTCAGGCACTTAACCAACTGAGCCACCAAGCACCCCAAGAGAAACTTTTTAAAGCATATCAAATCCAGTGTTGAGGATCATATTGGGTATGTTTAAATACCATCTTCATGCAAATTAGTTGAAAATATATGTCCCCAGCCATGACCTTTCTTTGAACTTCAACCTCAAATATCCAACTAATTCTCATCAACTTCTTTTGGCCTAATAATTAGCATATCCAAAACTAAACTCTTGATTTTTGCCCCCCAAATCTTCACATTCTATAAATGGTCCCACAACTTAGTAGTTGCTCACACCGAAACTCTGGGAATAATTTTTGATTCCACACTCTCTTCACTTTCCATATAATTCAGTCCTGATCTGCTGCACATGGAAAGTATCTTCTAAATTTTACCATTTCTCCTCTCCTCCAAAGCTACTGCCCTAGCCTAGGCTATCATCATCTCTCACAGGTAATCATCCTTCCTTCCACTCCTGGATTCCTACCTTTCATTTCCCACACAGCAGCCAGAGAGATCTCAACAATTATAAAGTTGATCATATCATTCTATTTAAAAATTTTTAATGTTTATTTACTTTTGAGAGAGAGAGAGACAGAGACACAACAGGAGTTGGGGAGGGGCAGAGGCAGAGAGAGACACAGAATCCGAAGCAGGCTCCAGGCTCCGAGCTGTCAGCACAGAGCCCAACGTGGAGCTTGAACTCATGAGCAGTGAGATCATGACCTGAGCTAAAGCTGGATGCTCAACCGACTGAGCCACCTAGGCGCCCCAATCATGCTTAAACCCTTGCTTAAAACCCTTCAGTAGCTATCTTCATGCTTCCAGATTTAGTCTACAAATGACCTGGCCCTGTCTAGATCTCCAGCCCTCCTCTTGCCCCCCTGTGCCTTGCTTACTCTGCTGCACACGACATTGGCCTTCTCAAAGTTCTTCCTTAAACAGAGCAAGCACACTCCCAACTAGGACCTTTGTTTTTGTTTTTGTTTTTGTTTTGTTTAAGTAAATTCTACCCTTCAGTGTGGGGTCTGATCAAGAGTGCATGCTTTGCCAACTGAGACAGCCAGGCGTCCCTCACTTCAGGACTTTGCCCTTTGTTTCCTCTGCCCGGAAAGCTCCTCCACCAAAACTTAACATGGCCTATTTCCTCACTTCATTCAGGTCTATGCACAAATGCTCCCTCCTCAGTAAAGCCTCCCTCAACCACTCTATCTATAGTACAGTTCTCCCTCTGACCAGCTGTATTTTTCTTCAGAGTTCTTCTTCACCACCTGAAATTATAGTACATATAGATATTCTTTCTTTGTGAATATTCTGTATTTTTCACTCTAGAATGCAAGGTCCCGGAGGGCTGACTTTTATTTGTTTACATCTGGTTTCCCAGCATCTAAATCAATATCTGTTGTTACATTTAACATATCTGAAACTGGGATGCCTCTTACAATTAATGGCACGATATAGCGAAATTAGCTGTGTTTCTTTTTCTTTGTTTGTATAATAGAAAATAAAAGTGTATGTTATAGTCGACATATTTTACTTTTTTCCCTTTTAATTTTATTGTGATATAATTGACATGTAGCACTGTATAAGTTTAAGGTATACTGCATAGTGAATTACATATATTGTGAAATGATTACCACAGTAAGTTTAGTTAACTTACATCACTCCGTATACCTACAAAGAAAAAGAAAGAAAGAAAGAAGGAAAGGAAAGAGAGGAAAGGAAAGGAAAGGAAAGGAAAAAAAAAGTTTTTCCGTGTGATGAGAACTTTAGGATCTGCCCTGTTAGCAACTTTCATACATACGATACAGCAGTGTTACTAGGTCACCATGCTCTTAGTACATCTTCAGTACTTATTTATCTTATAATGCAAAGTTTGCACGTGTGACCCCCTTCATCCAACGCCCCCATGTCCACCAAGAGTCAATGCATTTTAGGCTCAATGAAATATGGTGGTAGGCACTCAATAAATAACATAATGGGTTGGGAACACTGAATAAACATATAAACAATTAGAATAAATATGGGGTGCCTGGGTGTCTCAGTAGGGTAAGTGTCTGACTCTTGATTTCAGCTCAGGTCATGATCTCACAGTTTGTGGGTTCGAGTCTTGGGTGCTTGGGATTCTCTCTTTCTGCCTGCACTCACTCTCTTTCATAATAAATAAATAAACTTAAAAAAATGTTAATATGCCTGGGCCCCAAAAATTATATCCGGGTTCCCATATACATAGAAGAAATGTACCATAGAAAAAGGAGATTTTTGTTGGTGTGAAGGGGACAAAAAGCCCTGGGTTTACCTCAAACACTATTGTGGGATCCCTTGGCAGGCAGACCCTAGGTGGTCTTGAGGGTAGAGGGAGAGTCACTAGAGAGAGACATCAAATTTGAAACAGAACTGGTCATCAAAGAAAAAGAAGTATCAAAGATACTGGAGAAAGTTGTGTCCAAAACCTGTCTCTTCTCAACTAATAAAGTGATGTAAGTACAGCACTTTTTGGGCTCCATGTCATTTCTGAATAAAGATATCCCCAAAAGGATATGGGAGCATCTCCTCCCAAGGGCATAGGGCATTTTTAAACCAAAAATATTTTTATATTAATAGCACCAATGTTTTATTAGCTAGCATGTTTTAATGCTTGCCATATGCCAGGCACCGTGTAGTGTTTACATGCATTATCTAATTGGATCCTATCAATAAACTCTACGTGATAGGTACTATTGTAATCCTTACTTTACAAATGAGAAAACAGAGGCTTGGAGGGATTGCAGAACTTGTCGAAAGTCATGCAGAGATAAGGGAAGAAACCAGAGGGGCAGCTCCGTCAGGTTAAGTGTCCCCGACTGACTCTTGATTTGGCTGGGGTCATGATCTCAAGGTCGTAAGATCGAGTACTGCATCGGACTCTATGCTCGGCGTGGAGCCTGCTTGGGATTCTCTCTTGCTCCCTCTGTCTCTGCCCCTCCCCTGCTAGCACTTTCTCTCTCTCTCTCTGTCTCTCAAAATAAATAAATAAACATTTTTTAAATGTGTTTAAAAAAGAAAAAGAAAAAGAAAAGAAACCAGAATAGGGACCCAGGTCTTCCTTGAGGCCAAGGTCCTTGCTCTCAACTGTTCTGCACACTGACTTTTATTTATTTCCATTTCCAAAGACTATGCTTCTTAATTTCTGGATGAAATGTGATGGAGCTTTCGATTACAGACAGGAGCTGAAGGGGCGTGTGCTCTTTAGCTTCTCACCCTTTTTTACTTCGTGACCATCTTTCTTCTTCTTTAAAGAAGAAACATAAGAGAAGGCTTGGGTACAGGCAAACTTTGTGACAACAGCAGTAACAGAAGCTCTAGAATAGGCAAAAAACAGTGAACTCCAAGGCTGACAATCATAGTAACCAAGACATATTTAAGTAAACCATTAGCTGAAATGGATTGAGAATCAGTCAGCTTTATAAGGAAAACTACCAAGAAACCAAAGATCTTACTTGTCCAAGTGGAGTCAAACAAAGCTGTTGTAATGCATATTGCTTTTATTCTTTTTGTTAAACATTTATAGACTTATTAAGCTGAAGAAATATCAAGTGGGTTTCAGCTTTGTATCACTTGCCTGGTTTGGGGTATGGGTTTAACTAAACATTATCAAAACAGTCTTAATTTTCAAGTATTATGGACTTTTTACACTGACGATTATCAAATTTTATATATACTTTTTATTACATTGGATAATTCCGTGGATTTTCAGTGCTGTAATATTGAATGACTCCTTCCAAGGTTCTGAGGTAGTTTGCACCTGCTCTAGTTACAGCTTTTTATAGCTTCATCTAAAGATGGATTTGAGACTATTCTAATATTTATCGTTACACCAGAATGGGTCTTATATTCCATGTAAGAAGATATGGAATAGCAATTACCAACTGTATAGGGAAATTGGCAATGCTGCTGTGATGACAAGCAGAGTTGTAGTGGTGTGACCGATTTATTCATTTCCTTAATAACCTTCAGAGTTGTAATGAGTCATCCCTGTCTCTTATTCTAAATTATAGGGCACCCTTTTATTCCCAAACCAAATGAATATACATGATGGCATTTTTTTTCTTCCTCGCTCTCATTTCAAAGACCTAATTTTTCATAATCTAGCAGTTAAGAGAATCAGACAGACATGAGTTGGAATCCTAGCTAAGAGGGAGAAAAGGTTAGAGAAGGTGTGGTTTCCTCCACTGCCCCCAACTCGTCCTCTAGACGTCTTTCAGAGGCTTTGAAACATGGCCAGGCTCTGCGGCCGTGAGTCTGACATTTAAGCAGCTAGCCCCTTCTATTCCTTTTACAAGAAAAAAAAGGAGGAGGAGGAGACGATGAAGTAGTTTTTGGTTTGACAATCAAGCACACAGTGTTTGCTTTATACATCAACTTCATTATTCACAAACGAGGAATTTTTTAAGGAGCCATTAAAGAACAGTCATCTGAGAAGGCAGGAAAACGCATCCACCTTCCAGGTCCCAGTGTGTTAGTAAGTGGTGTTTGTCCTAGAAATTAAAATGCTGAGCTGATGAGAAAGAAAGCCCCAGCGCATCATTAGCCGTTGTATCCATATTAATACCTTTCGTCTTGAGCATGGATAATTGAAATCACAGATTAGCAACATAGTAGTGCTGCAAACTAAGGAGACCAATTGTTTTCTCTTATGATTCCTGGAAACAGAGGAGGAACAGTGTGGGCTGAGAAGATTGCAACATGTTTTAACTTGTTGCTTCAGTAGTACACAAGGCTGTTCTACACTGGCTTGAAGATGAGTGACTGTTATTTAGACAAAGACTTGAAACCCAGTTTTCCGTCATGTAAATTTTGCAAATGAGTCACTTGACATATTAGAAAGACTATGTGGGCATAAAAACAATGGTAAGAAGAAGTATTTTTGACTTTAACCCAAAGTCCAAAGCTAGAGAAGATGCCTCTCATGACATATATAAAACTATAGGCCTAATGAAAACGTTGAAAAGTTCAGGGATGATTAACTCTGATAATGATGACTGAGAAATTATATTTAGATCAAGGAATAGATTCATTCTGTAAGAAACCTGGAGCACAAGAGAGTTTCTGTTTGGATTGCGAACAAAAACAGTAAAGGTCTGCCATTTGTTCTGATCTTTCAACAGAAGCCAGAAAAATTACTGTCTCATTAAGGAAAATAGTAGCTGAAACAAAATATGGTGTTTCTTTTATGAACTGGAAATAAAACATCAAAGTTGGTGGTGTAAAATTGTAACGTCACCAAGACCCCTAAATTGTCAGATTCACAAGTGAAGGCAATGTTGATTTGTTTCTTGACTTCAACTAGTATGAATCATTCTGTGTGCTTAAGCAATGAGGTGTAAATATAAAGGCTCTGAAAAATTAATGAGCAGCTGAGAAATCCAAAGTCAAAAGCTGAGCCAATGCTTGAACCCAAGTGCTCTAAAGTCTTCATATGTCTCCAGAGCTGATCCTCCACCATGTTAGCAACATGGTTAACTTCAAGGTTCTAGGTCCTCACCTCTTTCCATTTCTTCCTGATCAGTCAGCTGCCTCTGGCTTCACTTCCTACGTTGTCCAGCCAGATCCCACAACCCATCCCTTCAACTCCACTCTTGCCAAGACAAGCAACGTCATAATTTTTTTGAAAGATTATTCACAGAACCCACTCTGGATCAATCCAACCATTGTCTTCTCCCTCATACACCTAAACATCTAGAGAAAAAAATCCTCAGACTATCAAAGATTAATGTTACTAATGGATATATCTGGGGATAGGGCTATGGGGAAATTTCACTCTTTTTTTTTTTTTAAGTTTATTTTTATTTATTTTGAGAGAAATAGAGAGAAAGAAATAGGGAGGGACAGAGAAAGAGGGAGAAAGACAATCCCAAGAAGGCTCTGCACTGTCAGCACAGAGCCCAACGTGGGGCTGGAATTCATGAACCGTGAGATCATGACCTGAGCTGAAATCAAGAATCAGACACTTAACCGACTGAGCCACCCAGGCACCCCATCCATCTCGTCTACCCAATTCAAATGCCAATCACAAGTCGGGGTTGTTACCTGTACTTCTGACCAACTGGCTATAAATCAGAGATTCCGATAACCCCCCCCAGGAACAATTACTTTCCTAGAGCAGTTCACAGAACTCATAGGAACATTTACTTGTGTTTACTAGTTTATTATAAAAGGATAACAGCCACACGGAAGAGATGCATATGCAAGGTATGTGGTAAGAGGTGAGAAGCTTCCATGCTCTCTAGGTGTACTACTATCCCCTCAACTCCATGCATTCACCAACTGAACTCCAACCTTGAGGTTTTTATGGAGGTTTCATTATCTGGGCATGATTAATGAAATCATTGGCCATTGGCAATTGATTCAACCTCCCGCCCCTCTCCCAGCAAGAGGTCAGAAGGGTGGGACTGAACTTTCCAACCTCCTAATTGCCTGGTTGGTTCCCCCTGGCAACCAGCCCCCATCCTTAGGGGCTTTCCAAGTCACCTGGGGTTGAAAGCAGTTTGTAATGAATACCAATACACCTTTGTCACTCTTATGACTTAGGAAATTCCAAGGGTTTTAGGATCTCTGGGCCAAAAAAAAAAAAAAAGGGATGAAGACTAGATATACATTTTTTATTATAAATCCTAATGTCACAAACACATAAACCTGGAGTTGATCCTTTTGCTATAAAGAATATCATTGAGACATTGCCAAACTTGAATAGGTTCTCTGAGCAAAAGATATATGGGAATTCTTTGCACAATTCTTGCAACTTTTCTGTAAGTTTGAGATTGTTTCAAAATAAAAGTAAACAAAACAAACAACCTGATTTTCCATTTTTAAAATCACGAACCATTGGATACATATACATAAAAAATGGGTTTAAAGTAAAATGAGTTTAAATTAAAAAAATGAGTTTAAATTAAAAATAAAAATGAGTATCTATGAATTTACCACTCAATTTGCGAAATAGGACATCAATAATATTAAAGTTCCCAGCATGTTCCTCTCTACCTCACCCCTCTGTCCAGGAAACACTATCCTGAATGTATTTTATTATTTCTTGCTTTCTTTAACGATTTAGTGCATATATAGAAATTCCTAAATAATATTTTCTAGTAACTATAGGAGTTTTGCTTTCCCTTCCTTCTTTGTTTATTGATTATTTTTATTTCTTCTTTAAATCATCTGTTTTATCCTTTGCTCATTTTTCTGTAAGGTTGGGCTTTATCCTTATTGGTTTGGAAGTAATCTTTACATACTATATGAATATTATCTTTGTCTGTTATATATGTTGCAAGTATTTTTTCCAGTCTGATGCTTGTCTCTTAACTTTGTAGGTTTTGTGGTGATTTTTATCGTACAGATGTTTTGAATATTTATTAGGTCAAGTCTGTTTCATAAATTTATTTATGACCACTGGGTTTCTTACCCTATCCAGGAAGGTTTTCTGCTTAAAGATATCCTCCTATATAGTTTTCTATATAGTTTTGGTAGTTTTGTTTGTTTTTATGTTTAGATCTTTAATCCATAAATAATTTATTCTTTGTTTATGGCGTAAGGTAGGGATCTAAATTGGCATCTTCTTCACCTGTGATAGGCAGAATAATGGTCCATAAAAAAGGGTGACACCCTAAACCCCAGCACCTTTAAATGTTACCTTACATGGCAAAAGAGATTTTACAGATGTGATTAAGGTTATGGAATTTGGAATGAGGAGATTACCCTGAATTATCTGGATGGGCCCAATCTAATAACAGGAATACTTAAAAGCAGAATTTTTCATGGCTATGGTCAGAGGGAAACATGACTATAGAAGAATGCTTACAGAAATACAATGCTGCTGGCTTTGGAGATGGAAGAGGAGGCCAAGAACCAAGGAATAAGGGTGGCACTTAGGACTGGAAAAGGCAAGGAAACAGATTCTTATCTATAGCCTTCCAGAAAGGAAAGCAGTCCTGCTGACACCGATTTTAGCTCACTGACACCTATGTCGGACTTCTGACCTATAGAACTGTAAGATAATGAATTCTTATTGTTTGAGGGACCAGGTTTTTGGTAACTTATTAATTAGAAACTTAATATACCCCTCTCACCAACACCTTTCATGAAATATTCCATCCTGTTCTTACTAAATTAAAATGACAGATTTATTGCATAAATAATTCCCATGCACATGTTGGTTTCTGAACTCCCTATTCTGATCAACTGGTCAGAATGAATCTTTTTTCCTGATCCAGAACCATATTGTTTTAGTTACTGTTACTTTATATTTTTTTTATGTCTTGAATCCTTCCTCTCCTTTTAATCCCCACTCCTATCTCTTTATTTAAGACCTCATCATTCCTCTTTCCTCAAATCTTAATAACAGTCTATCTCCAGTTTCACCCTCCTCCAGTTCATTTTCCATTATATTACTAGCATGATTTAAAATGCAAGTATTAGGGCACGTGGGTGGCTCAGTTGATTAAGTGGCCAACTTCAGCTCAGGTCATGACCTCGTGGTTTGTGAGTTCGAGCCCCTCATTGGGCTCCATGCTGATAGCTGGGAGCCTGGAGCCTGCTTCAGATTCTGTGTCTCCCTCTCTCTCTGCCCCTCCCCTGCTCATGCTGTCTCTTTCTCAACAGTAAATATTAAAAAAAATTTTTTTTTAATGCAAATATCATCAGATTTCTACCCTTCAGGTCCTTCATGGCCATCCTTCATCTTCAGCCGAAGTCCAAATTCTCTGATAAGGTACATAAAAATGGTACGATGAAGGATGTTGCCCATCTCACAGGGTCATCCCAACCCCTCTGCTCCAGACATCAAAGAACGTGAAGCTCACAGAGTGCACCACACTTTGCGTCTTTGGAGCTTTGCACAGTGGCAGTATCGTAGCCAATGAGGTTTATCTGAGGCACGATTATTGCTAATTGAAAACTTTGTATCTTTGGATATGTTGCTGCTTCTTCATAGAATACCTTCCATTCCTCCTCCAAGCTAATTAGCACTGTACATTCAAAACTCAGCTAGAGCATCAAATTCCCTCGGCAAACTTTCTGCGTTCTTCACTGGTAGACTGAGCTAGTGCCCCTCTACCCTCCCAGAGCAGCACAAATATATCTCTTCTAGCCTGCACTTACACATTTTGCAATTGCAATTGTTGGTTTGCTTGTCTACCTTCCTCACTAGATAGTGAACTCCTTAAAGGCAGGAATTGTCTTTCATTTATGTATCCCCAATGCTTAACAGAGTGCTAAAATCTTGTAATAATAAGAATATGAAAAATAGTGAAATCAGGGGTACCTCTTATTAAAACCTGGGCTAAGTGCTCTTCATTATTCAATAACCACTAAGTGTCAGCTCATAATTTTGTGTTCCGTGAAACTGTTTTTAACTAAAAATAATATTGTCCAGCTTGTTCGCTTGTCTTATTCACAAGACTTGGCTACAAGCAACTTTGGGATGTTTCCAAAGGAAGAAAGTTTCCTATGTTGAACAAATTCAAAAGAACATGACTCAGGCTCTAAAAGTAATCCAGAAAAGAATTTCTAAAATATTTTGAATAGGAATGGTATTACTGGATTATTTTGATAGGAAGAACCCTGATTTAAATGCCTGTGAGAACCACCAGACTTGGTTAGGTGCCCCCACTCTGTGCTCCCATAGCAATGAACACAAACATTTAGCCAAGCACGTATCGTGTCATGTGGAAGTAATGTGTTTACTTATTTTTTTCCCCATTACCAGTGGTTTTCAATCAGGAGGACAATGCAGCCCCCTTCCCTGGCAGGGGTGTTTGGGAAAATTTTTGATTGTCATAATGACGGGAGAGAGATGCCCCTGTCATTTAGTGTCTACAAGCCAGAGATGCTGACTATCCTACATTGTGCAGGACGGTCTTGTACCACAAAGAATTATCCTGACCCCATTAAGAAACTGACTTTATTTATCTCTGATTTCTCATTGGCTAGGAGAAACCCAGCACTAAAAGTCACTCTGAATGGAAACTACAAAGTAATGGGCACAGAACACCTTGTCATAATGTGTAGGTTATATGGGTTTAAATAATCAGATTACTTTGTAATCACCACTCATAGTTACTTCTATATTTCTGTATTATATAATTGTTGAAAGACAAATGATAAGAGAGTAAGGTCATTAAATCCAGATATTTCTTTTTCTTGTTTTGGTCCAAGTAAACTTTTCTAATAGAAATAGCAAAATAGCAAAATAAATAAATAAATAAATGAAATAATAAAATAACAATAATAAATGAAAGTTCATCTTTAGTATTTTTTTCTATCAATCCACCCATGTCAAGGCGTCTCCTTCATATTTTGGCATCCATCTGTAGAAACCTTCTCAATTTGGCACCACCAAAGAAAGACATCCTGGCCTGGATATGTACACCTGATATTCCATTCCATCAGGGTCCAAGGGCGAATTGTTTAAACTGATAATCCAGGTGGATCCCAGATAATATGGCTTCCATATTATCTCTAAATTCCCTTCCAGCTTTGGGGCGCCTAGGTGGCTCAGTCGGTTAAGCATCTGGCTTTGGCTCGGGTCATATCTCATGGTTGTGGGTTGGAGCCCCATGTCAGGCTCGGTGCTGACAGCTCAGAGCCTGGAGCCTGCTTCAGATTCTGTTGTCTCCCTCTCTCTCTGCCCCTCCCCCACTCATGCTCTGTCTCAGAAATAAACATTAAAAAAATTTTTTTTAATCTACAGTATTTCACAAGTCCTTCCTAAATTTATTCATGACTCTAAGCCATTAGTGAGCACTTACGGTTTGTGCCAGTGCCATAAGTTGAAGGGCAAGAGAGAATTTTAAGGAGAAGGGGGCACAAGACCATTTCAGTAAAGGGAGATATTTTCCGGGCTGCTGGATTCTGGGTTTTTCTGATTATGATTTTTAGGAAACCTGTTTCCACCATTCCCTAGGTCCATTCCTTGCCATAAAACAGCATGGTTTATTGTCTGCTTTTGCTAGAATGTCAACTTCATAAGAGCAATATCCTTGTCAGCTTTATTTGAACTGTATTCCCGACACCTAGAACTATATCTGTTATATCATGGCACTCTTTAAATATTTGTTGAATAAATGAATGGATGAATAAGTAATTTACTATAAGTAGAGATTTAATCATTTATGAATAAAAGAATAGAGTAGCATATCTACAACAAAAGGAAACTTCACGTTGAGGGGCAACTGCGTGACAGATTATAAACTCTGTACTGAATTGCAAAGTCATGGGAGGGACGAGAAACAGGAACCCATGAACATGACATGAAATATAAAAGCAGATATCACTGAATTATAAGGAGCACTTAAGCCTGGTACAAAGGTCAAATGAAATTCGTTTATCCCTCAAGTCTGATCTGGGTGAAGAATATCTGATAGGCTCTCAGCAAAAATAAGATCAGTTCTCAAGTGCTACCCTGGAAAATCCAAAGTCCATTAGCTTAAGCAATAATCCTGGACATACTTAAAATCTTATTTTACAGGATCCTCATATGCACATTAGGAACCAAGCAAAATATCTCATAGGAGTAATGTTGAATAACTACCAAAGGCATATAGAGAAATTACAACTCATTTATATCATTTGGGTTTCATAAGAACAAGTAATTATTTCCATTTTCCAAAAGGACAAAATAAAGATATATGAAATATATAAGTCAACCAGGGATCATGAAAACCATTTTAAATCAATATACCACGTCCTAAGTGAAATTTCCATGCAACCAGAAAATAGTAAGGGAATTTAAATAAAATTTAAAAATAAACTCAAACATTGACAGTACCATAATTTTAAGACTTCAGATATTTCTTGATTTTAAAATGTCAATGAGAAATATGGGAAAGACTTGTGAAAACAATGTGCATTATTCATTGCATAGGCTGACAAATTTTTTAAATGTTCAAAGTCCCACAGAGAGTTGCAAAAGAAATTCTGTCTCCTGGATCCTTAATTTCAAAATCACTACCATGGGAAGTGTTTCAATTTACAATTGTTTTCAGCAGCAAAAAACAGAAAAACATAACAAGTTTTTTTCAGGTAACAAGGAGTGTGAGGGTTGACAGTGACATCAGGTCAGAAGCCTTCCCTTCTATCTTTCTGTATCTCTCTCTCTCTCTTTTTAGTTTATTTATTTATTTTGAGAGAGACAAAGTCAGCACAAGCAGGGGAGAGGCAGAGAGAGACAGTGAGAGTATCCCAAGCAGGCTCCACATTGCCAGCTGTGGAGCCGGACTTGGGGCTTGAACTTACAAACCATGAGATCATGAACTGAGCCGAGACCAAAAGTCAATGCTTAACCAAGTGAGCCACCCAGGAGCCCCTGCATCTCTATCTTTGCATATGGTTTTTTGCCCTCATGTCATTTTGTGGTCACAATATGGCTGCTCCACCGCTGGCATTGCAGCTGAATTCCAAACAAAGGGCAAAAGGCATGTGCTCACTAAAACCTGGAAGAGATTTTTCAGAAACCTCCATTTAGTGACATTTCACTAATGCCTCCTTGACCAAAGCTTGTCTCACATGGCCACCTCAAGCTGTAAGGAAAGTTGTGAACTGTTTTGTTTCCTGGAACATTGCCATACTCTTGGTTTCTATAGGATATATGCATAGCAGACTGTTCAAGTTAGTGCAGTATTGAAGATCTAATTCAGAGGCACTTGATCTTGAAAGGGTATGAACTTCACAAGGAAATTGCCCCTGATGCTGATGAAGCTGATACTTCAGTTCCTTCACTTATATGGACCCCCTCCAAGGCCCTGGGAAACATGTGTTCACAACGTCATATATTTTGGTAGATTTTTCACCTTAAGATATTTTAATGGCAATTAATTAATATCTATGTTCTTCCCACTCTGACTTTCCCACCCTTGTGACAGGTGAGTGTTGTTGGAATGGCCACGGGCATTTGGGGAACGAAGCTAAGTCAGAGCTAAATTGAGGACACATTCCATTTGAATTTAATGGGATATATCAAGGAGACTCACACATTAAGTAGGTTCTGTGTATAGTTGAGTCATTGCCAGCATAGGAATTGTTTCCAGGAATACTCCTGCGGCCCACTGTGCTAATTCACCTGGCACCATGATGTGAAGGTACAGGGCTCAACATAAAGCTAGTTAATAAGCCACTACAAAAGGACATTGGGGACAAACTGTCAGTGAGTGTCTTCAACCGAAGAGTAGTCAATTAGTCAGTGACTACTGACAAGAAGACTTGAGATGCTCTCATATATGAAAGAAACTAGGTAAAAGTTCCCCAAATTTGACAATAGTCCTAAAATTTTACATGACATTTCTGATAAGATATGCTGGCGAAAGAAACTTTTTTAGGGGCACCTGGGTGGCTCAGTCGGTTAAGCGTCTGACTTCGGCTCGGGTCATGATCTCTCAGTTCATGGGTTAGAGCACCGCACTGGGCTCTGCACTGACAGCTCAGAGCCTGGAGCCTGCTTCACATTCCGTGTCTCTCTCCTTCTGCCCCTCCCCTACTCGCGTGTGCACACGTGCGCTCTCTCTCTCTCTCAAAAATAAATTTTAAAGTGTCAAAAAAAAGAGAGAAACTTTTCTAAATTTTCAGTAACACATTTCAAGCTTGCTAGAGGAAAGCCTCTATTATCTTTCTAGTCTACACAAAATCTTTGAAACCTTCCTAGGAAGAGGCAAACAACAAGCATGCAGCAAAAATAAATAAATAAGTAAATAAATAAAATTTTAAAAATTAAAAAATTATATATTAAAAATTGAAGTGTGTCAGGCAGGAAATCAAACTTGTGTTGTTTTCCCTAGATATTGTGATATTCATGGAGTTTGTCAGTTTAAAAAATCCAATTTGTTTTAATTTCTTTCCTCATTTTAAATAGTCACTTTTGTCCCTAATTTTGTATTCTTTCTGTGAACAAGTTTCCTTTAACAAGTTACTACAAACTGAGTAACTTTCAAGCCTCATGGAACCTGGATCTGCCCTTGAGCCTCAGGAACCCTGTGAGTCCCCCAGTGAGAAGTAATCTTGAAGGCTTCCAGATTCACCTTTACATGTAAAGGTAACAATCTACCGTCAAGTCAGAATCAAAGCTGGCTGCAGATGCCCATGTGAAGTGTCCTTTCGCCGGAGCTGTACCCTGAATTCACTTGGTCTTCTTAGGTGAAGGTCACTGTCAGGTATCCCACAGCAGCCAAGAGAGGGCCACAGGACGAAGCAAAAGGAAATTGAGCTGTTAATTCCCTTACTCCTCCCACTGTATCCTTAAGAACTCCATTTATCATGTACCCATATTAACATTCTTTCTGCTTGGATGTTAGAAGGGGTTTACCCGGCAAGGTCAACACCCCTCCCTAAGGATGTCCAGTAAAACATCAATCTCACAAATTTCTCCTTCTTTGGTAAAATACATTGTAGGCATGCTGCCCATTAGAATGTTCTCTGAAGATTCCCAATGCACTAGCATCTTCAGAGCTTTGAAAAGTGCAAGGGGACTGACTTTGATTCCACATTTTCCCAATCTAATTTAATCACAGAATCCTATTTACCCTAGAATACATCTTCAGAATTTTTGCTCAAAGTGGATGTACAAATATTTAATTCATATTATTGTTATGTTCATACCACAAATGGCAAGTCTCCAAAGGGCATTTGGACTTTAAAGAGCTCTTGATAACAAAAGAAACCAATCTTGTAATAATGGACTTTAGGGTGCCATGGCCCAAAGGGCAGAAATAGTTTAAGACAATGTTAGAGGACCATCTGTACACATTTCAAATTCCAACATGATGCTGACTGTTTTTCTAGCCATTCATAAGGCAGGTCTTGAACCTGTTCACAAAAGAGAAGATTGTAATGGAGGATGTTGTTACTTGATTATGTTTCCATATTATTATTCTCAGATTTGGAATCAGTCACCTATTGCATCAATAATACTTAGGGGCACCTGGGTGGCTCAGTCGGTTAAGCGTCCGACTTGGGCTCAGGTCACGATCTCGCGGTCCGTGAGTTCGAGCCCCGCGTTGGGCTCTGTGCTGACAGCTCAGAGCCTGGAGCCTGTTTCAGATTCTGTGTCTCCCTCTCTCTCTGACCCTCCCCCATTCATGCTCTGTCTCAAAAATAAATAAACGTTAAAAAAAAATTAAAAAAAAATACTTAAACACATGCACTTGTTAGTTTTTAGTTATAGAATCCGTGTAATGATTACGGTATAAAAGCCTGCTAATTTTCCTTGGTTACTAATAAAGCTAGTTTGGGTTGCTTTTGGATTGCTATAAGAAATCTTATTTACGTTTACATTTCAAAACATTCTGCTCAGGTATAAATTTGTACAGTACTGACAACAAGCATTTGATCAAAGGGAATTTGTGACCTCATCCATGTGCTAAGATAAATCAAGTGCCTGAAGTTAGCGGCCATGCTTAGAAATATCAATCCTAGGGGCGCCTGGGTGCCTCAGTTGGTTAAGTGACCAACTCTTTTTTTTTTAGTGCATTTTTTTATTTTGAGGGAAAGAGAGGGAGAGAGAGGAGGGACAGAGAGAGAAAATCCCAAGCAGGCTCCATGCTGTCAGTGCAGAGCCTGAGGTGGGGGCATGAACCCACAAACCCGAGATCATGACCCCAGCCCAAATCAATAGTCGGATGCTTAACTGGATTGAGCCACCTAGGCACCCCAAGAGACTGACTCTTAATTTTGGCTCAGTTCGTGATTTCATCATTTTTGAGTTCAAGCCTTGTGTAGGGCTCCACACTGACAGCACAGAACCTGCTTGGGATTCTCTCTCTCCCTGTCTCTCTGCCCTTCCCATGTGCACACATGCATGCTCTCTGTCTCTGTCTCTGTCTCTCTCAAAATAAATAAATAAACTTAAAAAATAGTCTTTAAAAATATATATAAATCCTAAGGGAGAATGAAAGGCCTACTTTAGGAGGAGTGGAATCACTACCATCATGACTTCATAAATCTTGTATCTTAAATGACACAAGATACATCTCCATGACTCCGAGCTCAACGACTTTGAGCTTTCTATTTGCTTTTATTATTTATTTATTGCTTTAATAATGCAATTGTCCTGGTCTTGACATATTTGGATCTTTTTTTTAACCTCTTGTGTTGAAAGCAAATGGCTTATATGCCACTGCATGGAGGGCATAACTGGAGCTTTCTATTGACGAAATATATTTCTTTGGTTTCTATTCTTTTTTTTTTTTTTTTAAACTGAGTTGAATCCTCAGCAGCTTTTTTTTTTTTTTTTTTTTTTTTTTTAGTGTATTTATTTTTGAGACAGTGAGAGACAGAGCATGAACGGGGGAGGGGCAGAGAGAGAGGGAGACACAAAATCGGAAGCAGGCTCCAGGCTCTGAGCCATCAACCTGGAGCCCGACATGGGGCTCAAACTCACGCACCGCGAGATCGTGACCTGAGCTGAAGTCGGACGCTTAACCGACTGAGCCACCCAGGTGCCCTTCTTTGGTTTCTATTCTTATTAGACTGCAAACACAAAGCCCAGGAAATGTAGGAAGATAAGCCTCTGAAATCAGAGCTGTCCCATACAATTGTGCAGATTGTGAACTGTACAACCTGCACAGCTATATATAGCAGCCTAGTGCTGCAATCTTTCATGGGGACCTGTGCTGTAATCATCCATACTTGCAGAAGTAAGTTAACTGAAGAAGAGGAGTATGTAAAGAAATCTTATGAAATCCTGTAATTTTTTTTTTCACACATGAAGCAAAGTTGATAACTTATTATTTAACTTTGAGTTTCACAGTCTTTATTATGGAGTAGAGTAATTTTTGTAGATGAAAGAAAAGTTCAGTAAAATTTGAATAAAAATTAGAAGTGGTGGGGGCAGGGAGGGGGATGCCTGGGTGACTCAGTCAGTTAACCATCAGACTTTGGCTCAGGTCATGATCTCGAGGTTCTTGAGTTGGAGCCCTGCATCAGGCTTTGTGCTGATAGCTCAGAGTTGGAAGCCGGAAGCCGGGAGCCTGCTTTGGATTCTGAGTCTCCTTGTCTTTCTGCCCCTCCCCCACTCACACTCTGTCTCTCTCTGTCTCTCAAAATAAAATAAAAACATAAAAAAAATTTTTTTAAATAAACAAAATGATTGCTCTTATAAGATTTTCTGTTAAGATTCCAATTAGATCAAAGGCATTGTAGCTATTTTAAGAGAGACATGGTGGGATTGTTTATTTTATTTACATTTTTTTAATTTTGAGAGAGAGAGAGAGAGAGAGAGAGAGAGACAGAGCACAAGTGGAGGTGGGGGAGGGGCAGAGAGAGGGAGACACAGAATCCAAAGCAGGCTCCAGGATCTGAGCTGTCAGGGCAGAACCTGATACCGGGCTGGAACTCTCAAAATGCAAGATCATGACCTGAGCCAAAGTCAGTCATTTAACCGACTGAGCCACCCAGGCGCCCCTGTTTTATTTTATTTAAATGTAATGTGGGTAATTGTCTCCTGCTTATTAAAAAATATCACACAAAGACAAATATCATATGACTTCACTCATATGAGGACTTTAAGAGACAAAACAGATGAACGTAAGGGAAGGGAAGCAAAAATAATTTAAAAACAGGGAGGGGGACAAAAACATAAGAGACTCTTAAATATGGAGAACAAACAGAGGGTTACTGAAGGGGTTGTGGGGGGGGGCTAAATGGGTAAAGGGCATTAAGGAATATACTCTTGAAATCATTGTTGCATTATTTGCTAACTAACTTGGATGTAAATTTAAAAAATCACACAGATTTTTTTTAATGCTGTCAAAAATTGACAAATATACAGCAATATCATATATAATCATATATATGGCAGCCAAGTAACTGTCAATTTATATGTAGGTATATATATACATCCTTAGCTGCATGGATACAGTTGGTAGAGAAGTTAGGACAATGGATTTCCTCTCAGTAGGGTGAGCAAGGGCATCCCTTTAAGCAGCTCTAAAAGCCTAAATAACTTGCAGTTGAAATGCAAAAAAGGTACAAAAGTAGTCTGGAGGCTGATGTCAGCCTGGCTGTAGGAGAGACTTCACAGTGATTTGGAAAAGAAGGTTTAAGATGGGGGGGGGGGTGAGTGGGGGTCCGGCTGGGAGTGGGGCCTTTGCCTGATCAAACTCAAAATACCAATTTTAAAAGAAAACTACCAAATTCTACACAGCCATCACTGTTGGTAATTAGAAAACACTGTCAAAAGTATTTTTTTTAATGTCAGGATGTAGTCATATCAACATTTTCCACCCTAAATTGCATAATATATGTAAATGTCATTGCTTCTCTACTTTCTTAAATCATTAAGGAAATTTTGAATTACCAAATTCTACTTTCTCCAGATTTTCTGGTTTTGGTGAGACAAACTGAAATAAACTCCTGAAGCATTAAAAAAATAAATAAGTAGGCCCCTAAAAACAATCTCTTTCCAAGTAGAGCACATATGGCTAGCAGCCACATCTCAAGCAAATCATAATTTAGGCCTTTAGTTGGACTAGAAACACTAAATGTTCCTCTCCTTGAAGCAGGAGACCCTACTTGCAGGAAAAGTGTCTACAAAGAAAAAGCAGACTCAGAGTAGTAAACTTTGAAAGCTAAACTTTTACAGAGTGATAACATTGTTGTAACAGTGTTACAAGGTATTTAATTTTATGGGTTAATGCTGGGGGGAAAATACAGGATAAATTTCTAGGCTTCTAGTAAAGTATTTATACTTTAAATATATATTTTTTTAATGTTTATTTTTGAGGGACAGAGCATGAGTAAGGGAGGAGCAGAGAGAGAGGGAGACACAGAATCTGAAGTAGGCTCCAGGCTCTGAGCTGCCAGCACAGCCCCTAAATCTTCTTATTCTTAACTGGTAATGTCAGAATATGAGATTTCTTATTTTAAAAAAATGATGAAAAAAATTATGGAAAAGGAAACTGGTTAAATAACATCTTCCTTGAAATAGCATTTTCCTTAAACATTCAATAGAATTTAGTGTTGTGTTTTAAAAGTGTTTTCAATGCAGGGGTGCCTGGGTGGCTCAGTCGGTTGAATGTCCGACTTCGGCACAGGTCATAATCTCACAGTTCATGGGTTTGGGCCCTCATCAGGCTCTGTGCTGACAGCTTGGAGCCTGGAGCCTGCTTGGGATTCTGTGTCTCCCTCTCCCTCTGCCCCTCCCCCATTCATGCTCTTTAGCTCTCTCTCAAAAATAAACAGACATTAAAAAAAATTTTTTTAAGTGTTAGCAATGGACTGTGCACATCAGAATCACTTACTAAAATATAGATTCCTAAAAAAATAAAATAAATAAAAAAATAAAATAAAATACAGATTCCTGGGCCCCACCCCAAAGTTTAAAAATAGGGGTAGGTGAGAAATCCAGAATCCGCATTTCAACTAGTAACCCTCACATGACTCCTAAGAATGCTAAGTTATGAGACCCACTGCGCAAAGTTTCTTGTAGATAGAATAGACATTATGTGCCCGTTAGGGCTAGGTATCCTTAATACTTAGCATGCCACCTGGCCCAGAGCAGATGGTCAATAAATGTTTACATAAGCAACTTACATAGGGGAGATGGTCTTTCCCCTCTTAAATCACAGCTCACGTCCAAAAGTTTACCTAAAGAAAGTATTCATCTATGTTCTATAGTTACCAGGGATAAACAAGTACAAAAAGAAAAAAAGAGAGACAGAGAGAAAGGCAAAGGATGTAGGCTAGCCAACTGGAAATACATTATGAATGTATTTGATGTGCATATCTAACGTGTGATATAAATGCACAGGCTCAATTAATGTGCTACAAATGTGTTAGTTCAATTAATTAAAGCATGAAACTTTTCTACTCACAGGCACCAGTTAAGAAAACAATGGATCCATAGAGCCCCAATATCTCAACTGCAAAAAATATGTAAAATATTTGCATCTTATGGATGAGAAGAATAATTTTCAATGTAAAAGTGTGCACATTTAAAACTACAGTGGAAAAATCCTAGAATGAGTGTGCCAAAGTAGAGGAGTGGAGTGGGTTTGGATAGGATGTATAAAAGGGCCATTATAACTATTGAATGAGCAGGTTGTGAGAGCAGCTGGGCTGGATAGAGTTGGTGGTTGGGTTGGCGGTGATGAGATTGGGAAGTTAGACCAGTATCCAAAGATGCATCAGAAGTAGGTCTGATTGACTGAGGGATAGAAATGACAGGTGATTACAAATGGCCTTCAAAACCGTGCATGACCAGAAAAATCTGACCATAATAAATTTATTCTTCAATCCAAAAAAAGCAAATATTTGCTTATTTCAGTTCTTTACGGATTTTTAAAAATTTTTTTTTACATTAATTTATTTTTGATAGAGACAGAGCACAAGTGGGGGAGGGGCAGAGAGATAGGGAGACAGAGAATCCAAAGCAGGCTCCAGGCTCCAAGCTGTCAGCACAGAGCCTGACACGGGGCTCGAACTCACAAACTGTGAGATCATGACCTGAGCCAGAGTTGGACACTTCACTGACTGAGCCACCCAGGCACCCCTGTTCTTTACTGATTTTAACTTAAAGTCTTTCCTCTCTATTTACCTACTGATCAATGTTAACACAAATTTATAGCACATTTCCATATTTCAGTGCTTTGTTTTAATAGATTAAAATGAATAAAGCATGGCTCTGATATCGCCAGAATCAACATTTTTGGTAATATGTAACACAAGTTACTAAAAAATAAACCTCAAGTCCTGTTCACCCAGTAAATTTCTAATGAAAGGGCCATGTCCCTAAATTCTTTTTCCAAAATAATGAAAAGATTATTTTCTAAAAGGGCATCTGTAACTATTATTTGTTTATCTTAGAAGTAGTATTTTAGGGGCGCCTGGGTGGTGCAATCGGTTAAGTGTCCGACTTCAGCCAGGTCACGATCTCGCGGTCGGTGAGTTCGAGCCCCGCGTCAGGCTCTGGGCTGATGGCTCAGAGCCTGGAGCCTGTTTCCGATTCTGTGTCTCCCTCTCTCTCTGCCCCTCCCCCGTTCATGCTCTGTCTCTCTCTGTCCCAAAAATAAATAAATGTTGAAAAAAAATTTTTTTAAAAAAAGAAGTAGTATTTTATTAGCAATGTGTATGTGTGTCTTTTAGGTTAGTTTTCTAGGCTAGCCCACAAAATCATGCCAGGGTCACTCTGAAATCTAAAAGCCCCAGGAATATTGAGTCTTTCTGAGCCTTGATATCTAAAGCCCAGAGTCCCTTGGAAATTCAAAGGATCACTCAGCCAGTGGGTTTTCCTGTATGTTTGTTTTGGGAGTGGGGCATAGCTAAAACAGCAGATCTAGTGGTCCTCTTTGTTGGGGAAGTATTTTTCAGTCATGAGGAAGGATTATCTTGCAAATTCAAAACAGAACCTGTAAATTTTAGAGCCTAATCTCTTGAAAATGTTCTACACAGTAGAAATCATGGAATTTGAAGTTTCATATTTTTTGTGTCTTCATGTACAGACTACAGTGAACAAGTAACCTGCAATTCTGTTGATATTTTATCTTCCTAAAACATTTTCTTTTTTTTTTTTAAGTTTATTTATTTGAGAGAGAGAGAACATGTGGGGAAAGGGCAAAGAGAGAGAGGGAGAGAGAGAATCCTAAGCAGGCTCTTTGCTGTCAGCGCAGAGCCCAATGCAGGGCTCGATCTCACGAAGCGTGGGATCATGACCTGAGCCGAAGTCAAGAGTCGGACACTTAACCAACGGAGCAACCCAGGCACCCCTTGTTGATATTCTAAATAGAAAAAGTCTAAGGGAGAAGAACACTATTGCACAGTGAATAATTAGTAACTGCCAAGTAGATGGAACACCTTTGACACAGCTTACGATAGTGGCTCCTGGACTCCCTTTTCCTAAAAACATGGGAGCCACTAATATAAATGTGAAAGACTGGAAAGAGGGCCAATGTGGCAAGAGCTTTTCTCCTCATTGAGAGGACCAGTGCTATTAGAAAATAAAACCCCATTGAAATAGGCAAATAAGCATACCCCTTCTTTGGAAAACACAATAGAAATAGAAATAGTGAGGTTTTCACTTCCCCTCCCATCAGAGTTGCTATTTCTCAGCATTGCACAGTAACATTATATTACTTAAAATGCTTCAGTGCATCCTTCAGCTGTTTCTTTTGCCATCCTGCATGCTGGGTAGTTAAATTTCAACTGAGTGATACTATCACATAAAGGAGTTTTAAATTTTGGTCTGTGCAACAATAATGATTTGAACATACCTTTATCACATGACTACGTGGAAGCCATGATTCTTTTCTCTGCATTCCCTTAGGATGACTTACATAGCCCACATTTTACAATCCTGGTGTGATGTATTGGGATCCATAAAGGTAGGCTTGATCTTAGAAATTTTAAAATTCAGTCGAGCTAAATTGGACAAAATCGAAACTATTTGGGAGATTCATATCGGGTACTGATTAGTATCAGAAATATAGTAGGATCAATCAGTTTCAGTTTATATTGTCTTTTATTTGAAATTTGAAAATTGCTTCTAAGTCACATAAGGCACTTGACTAAGACCTGTCTTATATTATCTGTGTTCCTCATCCTAATTTCATCACAAAAGCCTGCACATTTATAGAGTAAGTTTGTGATTCATTTTATTTATTTTTTATTTTTTTATTAAAAATTTTTTTAATGTTTATTTATTTCTGAGACAGAGAGAGACAGAGCATGAGTGGGGGAGGGGCAGAGAGAGAGGGAGACACAGATCCAAAGCAGGCTCCAGGCTCTGAGCTGTCAGCACAGAGCCCGACACGGGGCTCGAACTCAGATTGAGAGATCATGACCTAAGCAGAAGCCAACGCTCAACTGACTGAGCCACCCGGGTGCCCCAAGTGATTTGTTTTAAATTCACTTTACCAATGCTTGTTAATTGTGACTTAATTGCCATCTCACTGTTTACACATATACATATAATATTTCATCATCAATCACTGAACATCCTTCGAAATTCCTGGATGAAGAGTCATTATTTGGTAAGAGTCACATTATCAACACTAACTCTGCCTGACCTTATTTTGGAGCATTTGGGAGGACAACTGGGCCATATATACAACCATTCAATTAGGAAATCACCTTTGTGACACTTTTTTTGTTTTTTTTTTTTTACCTTTGTGACACTTAAAAAAAAATTTTTTTTAATGTTTATTCATTTGAGAGAGAGAAAGAGGGGAAGAGAGAGAGGGAGACATAGAATCTGCAGAAGGCTCCAGGCTCTGAGCTGTCAGCACAGAGCCCAATGGGGTTCAAACTCCCAGAGAGTGAGGTCATGACCTGAGCTGAAGTAGGAAGCTTTACCAACTGAGCCACCCAGGCGCCCTGACCTTTGTGACACTTTTGACAGGAGTCACCCAGCTACAGTTGGTGAGAAACTCAACTGCTCTTTAGATTTTAGCTTACTGGATGTATAGACTGGTCTAGCTCTTGAGAATTTTCCTCACAGTTGCCTAACAGCCACTTCGAGGTCAATCTTCTACTTTGGTTCTCATCTTTACCTTGGTACAACTCTGAAGAAATCTAAGTGGTTCTTAAAGGGAGTTTTTCCATCACCCTGAACTCATCTTTTCTGCTCAAGTCTTCCCGAATTTTACTCCAGCTTACTCAAACCACAGGAAAGGGAGATGAAACTCATTTCCCTTGGCTGGACTTCACCATTAATTTAGCCTAAAACTACTTATAGCCAGATAGTTAGCCAACTATTCAAGCATTTAAACAACTTGCCTCACACTCAGGGCTCATGTAGAAGCTACAGTTTTGGACTGTTATTGGGTTTCGTTAACATTTTTTGAGTTCCCACCATGCGTAAGACATAGGATTGCCAGACAAAATACAAAATACTCAGTTAAATTTGAGGTCAGATAAACAATGAACTATTTTTTTAGTGTATGTCCTAAATATTACATGATTATACTTATACGAAAAAATTATCTAAAATTTCAATGAAAACATAAAATAAAATTTAAATTTAACTGTGTGTCTTCTATATTTATTTGCTAAATGTGGAAGCCCCATTAAGACATTAACTCATTTACCTTCATCATAACATGATGAAATCGGGGACAGTTTTACTCCCATTTTATAGATGAATCATCTAATGCTAGCAGAGTCCCCCAGCTAGTGACATGGGAGTGGGGATTCAATTTTAAGTTGTCTAAAACCACAGTGCTTAACCCAGGACAAGGGTTCATTAGCAACAACTGTTGAACTTCAGAAAAATACAGATGCTAAGGCCTATCACAGACCTACTGAATTAAAGTCTTCAGCGCAGTAGCCCAGGCATCTATATGTTTGGATAGAGCTGCGGATAATTCTGATGTGCGGCTGAGATAAAGAAGATTGCTCTTACTTCCCCAGATGTTTTCACGTGAAGTGAGATTAAGCTGGGGTTCCACTTGAGAAATTAATTTTTTGAACATAAAAGCAGAATTTTGTGTTTACCTGTTAGATTGCTACATCTGGTCTATTTTGGTAGCATTTTAAATTATTTTCAAATCTCAATTCTGGCACTTTTGAAGATTTCTATTTCTGTAGAACAATAGGATTAAGCTCCTTTTAGAGTCACACAGATTTTTGTGAATTTGATGTAAACGATAGATTCTCTCTCAGGGGGTGGGAAACACATATGGACACCCATGTGATTTGGCACACAAGCTCAGGGGTTCTGCAACCTGGTGATAGATCTAAAAATCCATGGACCCTCAAGTTAAGAACCCATTCTTAAAGGATGTTTTCACTCTCCATCGCAAAATTTACAAGAAGTGCTTAACAATATTCGTATATTGTTAAGGATGGTTAATTCTTCCAATCAACTTCATTAAACTTTGAAAAATAAAACTAGTTGCTGTTTTCATTATAGAAGTAATTTTAGGAGAAATAAATACTCCTATACCCTACTGATGAAAGTAGGAATAAAATTTTGTTTTTACCTGTGGGAAAATACACTCTACATAAGATTTGCTATCTTAACCAGAGTTAAGTAGGGTTAAGTACATTCACATTGCTGTGTAACCAATCTCCAGACGCTTTTCATCTTCCAAAACTGAAACTCTATACCCATTAAACAACTCCGCATTCCCCCATGCCCAGCCCTGGCAACCACCGTTCTACTTTCTGTCTCTATGAATTTGACTACTCTAGGTAACTCATATAAGTTGAATAATACAGCATTTGTCTTTTGTGCAACTAGCTTATTTCATCTATGTTGCAGCACAGATGTTGTCAGAATTTCCTTCCTTTCAAATTAGAATAATCTATTATGTTATGTATGTACCACATTTTGTTTAGCCAATCACCAGTCAACAGACATTTGGGTTACTTCCACCTTTTGGCTGTTGTGAGTAATGCCGGTATGAGCATGAGTGTAGAAATTTCTTGAAGGAAATTTAGCAGTGTCAAATGAGGTACTACAGATTGGTGAATGATGAAATATATAAGGATTATAAGAAAGGATATGAGGGGTGCTTGGCTGGCTCAGTCAGTGAAGCATGTGACTTTTGGTCAGAGGTTGTGGATTCGAGTCCCATGTTGGGTGGAGAGATCTCTTTTAAAAAAAAATCTTAAAAAAAAAAAACAATAAGAGAGGGGATGATAAAACTATGGTTAAGTGAGGGGTTAAATACTTAAGTAGTATGTTGTATAGAAAACAAATTCAAAATTTCTATATGGGCGGGCAGGGTGCCTGGGTAGCTCAGTCGATTAAACAACCAACTCTTGATATTGGCTCATGTCATGATCTCACAGTTGTGAGATCAAGGCCCACATCAGACTCCATGCTGAGCCTGCTTGGGATTCTCTCTGTCCCTCTCTCTCTACTCTTCCCCAACTCATACACAAGCGTACTCTCTCTCTTTCTCTCTCTCAAACAAAAATAAATACATAAACTTAAAAAAATTCTTTATTGGGTCAGAACTTAGAGGACTTAAAGTTAGATTGGAATGTTACTGTTAAAGTGGAGAAATAAATGTCAACTCAAGATTATCAAAGAGAAATAATTTTTTCCAGCTCTGCTATCAAAGTGGCCTGGCATAGTCAATGTCCTGGATACACCAGGCATGGAATCTAATTTGTTACCCCTAGGTTATGCCCAGATTTTGGTCTTTAATTCTAGCAGCCATTAAAAGTATCTAATTTCACATCCTACAATAGAGAGAAAAATCAAGATAGGCTTAATATATCTTAATGTTTTCAGAAAGCAAGGATGTTTATAAAATATCAGGGCAATGTCAAAAGGATGATGAAGCCAACCTAAAGAAAACAAGATATAGCCAACTAAATGAGTTTCATCTGTGAAAACCCATGAATCTTTAATGATACACAAAAAAGGAAAAGTCTACATATATTATATAAAATGAAAGTTGTAACCTAAATAAGGCAAATGCAGTAGAATATGCTTAATTTTTTGGGAGACAGAGAGAGAGAGCAAGTGAGCATGAGCAGGGGAGAGGGGCAGAGGTGGGGAGAGAACCCAAGGCAGGCTCCACGCTGAGTTCAGCATGGAGCCTGATGTGGGGCCTGATCCCACAACCCTGGGATCATGACCGAGGCAAAATTAAGAGTCAGATGCTCAACCAACTGAGCCACCCAGGAGCCCCTATGCTTAATTTTCTAAAGTGTATTTAAAAAAAAATTTTTTTTACTGATAATTTATTTTTGAGAGAGAGAGAGAACCCAAGTGGGGGAAGGGCAGAGAGAGAGGGAGACAGAATCCAAAGCAGGCTCCAGGCTCTGAGCTGTCAGCACAGAGCCCGATGTGGGGCTCCAACTCACGAACCATGAGATCATGACCTGAGGCAAAATTAAGAGTCAGATGCTTAACCCACTGAGCCACCCAGGTGCCCCTAAAGTGTATTTTTAATAAATAGGGGAATGTTGACATTTATGGGTGTTATGCTTTTTCTAATGGAAAATGACAATTAATGAGTTATAGATACATAGTTATTGATTCTAAGATAACTTTTTTTTTTTTTTAGAGAGAGAGTGTGCAGGGGAGAGGAGCAGAGGGAGAGAGAAAATCCTTTTTTTAAAAAAATATTTATTCATTTTTGAGAGAGAGAGAAAGCAGAAGCAGGGAAGAGGCAGAGAGAGAGAGAGGGAGACACAGAATCTTAAGCAGGATCCAGGCTCTGAGCTGTCAGCACAGAGGCCAACACGGGGTTTGAACCCATGAACTGTGAGATCATGACCCAAGCCGAAGTCAGATGTTTAACCTACTAAGCCACCCAGGCACCCTAAGAGAGAAAGAATCTTAAGCAGACTTCATGCTCAAGCACAGAGCCTGACGTGGGGCTCAATCCCATAACTCTGGGATGGTGACCTGAACCAAAACCAAGAGTCAGATGCTCAATCAGCTGAGCTACCCGGGTGCCCCTCCCCCCCCTTTATTTTTTTACATTTTTAACATCTCTAAAACTGTGCTTCTACTGTGAATGGCTTTATAAATTGCTGTTGGTGAAGAGCTGCGTGTTCATACTTGGTCACAGCTGTTCATGATGTTTTCACTTTCACTAAGTAACGTACATTGTTGGTATTTTACAGGTTGAATTTAACTGTCATTTGAAATGTGTAAAAAAAGTTTCTTCTGTAATTTTGGCATTTGTTGAAATGAGGTATTGTGTACATAGAAAGGCAGTGAAACAGAGCAATGGAATGTGCATTTGATATTAGTGAGGACTTCATCTTCAGAGGAATGGCAACATATTTTTCATATTTTTGTTCAATGAAACAACCAAGTACTTTATGGAAACTGAGAAAGAAAAATGCCCACAAATAGATGGAGCTGGTTATATTTTGTTACTAAGATACATACAAAAAGATTCTTATCACACACCAAGAACTATAACTGAAGGCAGGAACTATTGCCAAATCCCTTGTAAGAAATAAAAGAATTTCAGAGTGTTGAGAGGGTAGTTTAACTAGTTCCTAAGTCATCCCAGACTATTGTTAAGGCATTGTGTATAGTTTAATAAGATTTTTCTTTCTTAGAGGTATATAAAATAATGACACAGCTGATGATACCATCTTATATTTGATAAAATATGGTACATATTTTCTCTATTTGATTAAGAAGGAAAAAGGAAAGTCATGGAGCTGTGAGATAGCCAAATAAAATGAAAAAAGTAGAAACTCTACCAAAGATAGGAAGAAGTAGGAGAAGGGGGTCCATGAGAGGGTGGAAAGATGATGGATTAGCTACATGCTCGGAAGAGGGAGGGAGGCAGTATAATCTCTATCCTTGTCCCCATGGAGATGAACCTATAAAGGGCTTATTACTTACAAGGCCTAGTAAGTTTCCCTATAGTGCTAGAAGACCAGAACTTAATACTTAACAGGGACATGTTACTGGTTTATATAATGCTGACCAAGCAAACAAAAAAGAATACATTATTTCAGGAAAAGAGATCATCTTACAAGAAACTAAAATCTATACGAAAGTGTGGACATGAAAAGTTCCCTTGATATGATTAAAATCTAACTATTAAAAAGGGGCTTATCTTACCAAAGAAGACATACGGATGGCAAATAATCATATGAAAAAATGTTCGACATCATATTTCATTAGGGAATTGCAAATTAAAACAACAATGAGATATTACTACACCCCCATGAGAATGGCCCGAATCCAAAACACTGACAACATCGTATATTGGTGAGGATGTGGAGAATAGGAACCCTCATCCATTGCTGGTGGAAATGCAAAATGATACAGCCACTTTGAAAGACAGTTATAGGTTTTTTACAAAATTAAACATACTCTTACATGCCCCTTGGTATTTATCCAAATGAACTGAAAATGTCTGTCTGCACAAAAATCTGCACACTGATATCACAGTAGCTTTAGTTAGAGTTGCCAAAACTTGGAAGCAACCAAGATGTCTTTTAGTAGCTGAACAGACAAATAAGCTGTGGTCCATCCAAACAATGGAATATTATTCAGCACCAAAAAGAAGTGAGCTCAGACCATAAAAGACACTGAGGAACTTTAAGTGCAAATTATTAAAGGAAGCAAGTCTGAAAATGCTACATACTGTATGATTTCAACCATATGTCACTCTGGGAAAGACAAAACTGTGGAGATAGTAAGAAAAGATCAGTGTTTGTCAGGGCTTAGGTGGGACGGGAGGATGAACAATCAGAACATAGAGGATTTTTAGAGCAGTGAAACTACTCTGTATGATACTATAATGACGGATACATGCCATTCATTTGTCCAAACCCACAGAACGTACAACTCCAAAAGTGAACTTTTGGTGAGTTAAGGTAAACTATGGACTTTAGGTCATAACGATGTGTCAGCGTGGGTTCAGTTGCAACAAATGCACCTGTCTGGTGGGGGATGTTGATAGTGGGGGAGGCTGTGTGTGAGTGAGGGCAGGGAGAATATAGGAATTCTCTGTACTTACCACTCAATTTTGCTGTGAATTTAAAACTGCTCTAAAAAAGAAAGCCTATTTAAAAAAAAAAAAAAAGGGCAGAGGGAGGGGGAGTATTCAGATGACAGATGATTTAGGTTTGAATGACCTTAGAAGATAAAACTACAAGTCAATGAAATTGACAATTCAGGCTCTCTAACCTAGTCTGAAGCAGTCTATTTTCTTTCTGTCTGTCTGTCTTTTTTAAAATTTTGTCTCTCAGAAAATTACCAGAAAAGTATAATCCCAGGAAAGTATAGAAATTGCTACTGTTGCAACCTTAGGAAGGTGTAAAAATAAGTATACAAATAATTTTTTTAAATGAATTAAGGACACCTGGCTGGCTCAGTCAGTAGATCATATGACTCTTGATCTCGGGGTTGTTGAGTTTGAGCTCCACACTGGGTGTAAAGATTACTTAAAAATAAAATCTTTTAAAAAATAATAATAAAGGGGCACCTGGGTAGCTCAGACGGTTGAGCGTTGGACTTTGACTGAAGCCATGATCTCATGGTTCATGGGTTCAGGCCCCACAGCATACGGTACAGAGCCTGCTTCAGATTCTCTGTCTCCCTCCCCTGCCCCTCTCTGCCCCTTCCCTGCTCCTATGTTCTCTCTCTCTCTCTCTCTCAAAAATAAATAAACGTTAAAAAAAAGTTTAAACAAACAAAAATAATAATAAAATAAAAACGAACTGAATTCAGGGTATTGCTGTTTTAAAATTGTAAATGTAAGTTTTATCACTGCTGTTTAAAGCATTTGAAATATTCTAAACAATTCTTTATATTAAATTTGTAATTAAATTTTAAACCATTCAAGAGATTTCGATTAATTAAATTTAAAATCATGTTTAAATGCTTAAAGAAAACTGATTTTCTAAGTTTTGTTTATTAGCTATATAAGCTTAGCGCATTAATTACGTTGCAGGAGGGTAGAGTGCTCCTCTTCATGCTTGAAAGCCCAGGAGACTTCAAGAATCCCCCAATTAAGTACAGTTAAAAAGCTCTAAAAATGCAGATACTCCTGGAACAACATAATCAACTTTGAGAAATTTATTTTAAGGGAATAATTAAAACATGAGCCAAGGTAAAGCTATAAGGATATTAATCATAGTGTTGTTAAGTGTAGTGAAAGTGGAAGCAACTTAAATGTTCAAAAATGAGGCATTTGATATTGATCAACATCCAAAAGTTTGTAGCTCATCCTACTAGGGAGGCTGTGAAAAATTAGTCGCTGCTCACAAAATGGCGCAGCCCCTATGCAGGGCAACAAGGCGGTGTCTATCAAAACTACAAAGGCATTTTGACTCAGCAATCCCGCTCCTAGGGATTTATCTTAGCAATACACCTGTAATTGTAGGAAATGACATATGTATAAGTTTATTCTTTGTCCCTCTTCATGTAATAGAAAAAGATGAGAAATAACCTTCCGCAGAGGACACTGGTTAAATAAACTATGGTTCATTCACACAATTGTATGTTTTGTGGCTGTAGGAGAGAATGAGGATGCTCTTGCAGTACTGATAATGGACACGGTCTAGAAATATATTAAGTAAAAAAAAAAAAGGTGCAGAGAAGTGTAAACAGTGTGTTCTCTGTTGTGTAAGAAAGCAGGGGAAATACGAATGTATATTTGCATTTGCTTTTTTATTTGCATAAGAAAACACTGGAAGGAGACACAAGAAACCAATAAAAGGAGTTATTTATGAGGAAAGAGGGATAGGATGGGAGTGAGACTTCTTAGTGTTTACCCTTTCTATACTGTTTTGATTTGCAACTGTATGCATGTATTTCTTATTCAAAAAATTAAATTAAAAATAGAAGAATTGTTAACTAAATGACAATGTGTTTGTATGACAGAATACTAGATAATGATTTAAAATTGATGTTATAGGGGCGCCTGGGTGGCTCAGTCGGTTGGGCGTCCGACTTCGGCTCAGGTCATGATCTCGCGGTTCCTGAGTTCAAGCCCTGTGTCAGGCTCTGTGCTGACAGCTCAGAGCCTGGAGCCTGCTTCGGATTCTGTGTCTCCCTCTCTCTCTCTGACCCTCCCCCGTTCATGCTCTGTCTCTCTCTGTCTCAAAAATAAATAAATGTTAAAAAAAAATTATAAAAAAAATAAAATAAAATTGATGTTATAGGTGTTTCAATATGTAGAGAAGTATTAAAAATATGTAATGAGTAAGAAATGCAGGTTATAAGAAAGTAATATATATCCTATAATTTGAGGAATTATACTTACTTCTTTAGTATAGCTTCCTAAAAAGTCAGTCAAGTGTCCCTTTTTAAGTCCATTTGTTGAAGTCCTAACCCCCAGGACCTCAGAATGTGACTATATTTGGAGGCAGGCTCTTCAAAGAGCTAACTAAGTTAAAATGAGGTCGTTAGAGTGGGCCCTAATCCAATATGCCTGATGCCCTGACAAGAAGAGAACATTTGGACACAGATATATACAAAGGGAAGACCATGTGAAGACAGACAAGATGAGCATCTATAAGCCAAGGCAAGAGGCCTCAGAAGAAACCAACCTTACCTACATACACCTTGATCTTAGACTTCTAGCCTCCACAATTATGAAAAAATAAATTTCTGTTGGTTTAAGATACCTGGTCTGTGGTACTTTGCTATAGCAGCCCTAGCAAACTAATACACTGTGATCCACATTCTCAAAAGGTTTAGGAGCTTGTACCCATTGGTGACGTATGATGATGCCTGTTTCGTGCCTTCTACTAGCTACTTAAGTCAAAATATGATATTGTGCCCTAATTTGCATTTCTTTTCATTTTCTTTGTATTAAATAGTTCTATTATGGCTCTTCTGAATTTGAATATCTTTCCACTGCCATGATCTGTGAACCAATTGATTATTCTTAGATGAATAAAGCTGTGCTTGAGTGTGGTATATTTATAGTGCTCCCCTGAAGAAGGAATACGGTTATAACGCCACCCATACCTTCATGGTCAATATTGTTCCCTTTGTGTGGAACAGTCCTGGCTGGGCTGCTCCACTCCATCCCTCTCGCCACCTCCCAGACCTCATTGTGACTGCTGTTTTTCCAGCTTTAACACCAGTTCTCCCAGAGACCACACCTAGGAAAGTATGTGGGACAGGCAGATATTTCAATCCCAGAAATAATCAGAAAAATCTCCATAATGAGCCTGTCTAATGGTCTGAACACCACATCAGCAAAGACAGTCTCCCTATGCAAAAAGAGCAAAGCAAAACAAAACAAACGAAACCGAAAGGGCAGTGTTAAAGCTCAGGGATAGTTTGGACTTTCAAATTTCTTCCATTGTATTGCAACATCCTTATATCAGAACCATCTAGTGACTAAACCTAGGATGCTTTACAAGGAAGAACTTGCTGGCTAATTAAGCGAGGGCAAGGTTAATTCACTGACAATGCTGTGAGATGTAAAGAGGGAAGCTAGGACCTGCTAACAGGAAATAGTTTTTCTGACTTACCAGCAGGAGAAAGGAAGCTGCATTTGAACCTGAATGCATCCCAGAGGCTGTTGAGTAACTTCACCCAGCAGATATATACAGCTGCGCATACCCGGGAGAGCAGTTATGACCAGACAGTCCCAAAGGCACTTCTAAAGACAAGTCTATCTCATAAGATCTTTGCGGTGACCTCCTTTGGGCTCATGAAAACCTTACTTCTGGTTGATTTCTCTACTTCCTGCCCCATGTTACATTCTTAGAAACCAAAAAGTGCTCTGAAGACAGATGTTCAACAATCCAGAGAATTCAAATCTTACACAATTGTCAGCGCCTGCAACACGGCACATACTGTCACAGAACCTTTTGTGCAACAGAAATTTAAAGTATTGTTTTATTTCTTACCTGGCTCATTTTCTGTAACAGATTTTGGTTGTAAGAAGCCTTTTGGTGTTCACCACAGATTATTTCAAACTGTTTGTCATGGCAAATTCACTTCCTCTTCCTTTTTTCGCGTAGTTAAACTCATTTAAGATGCCACGGTGTGGTTACCCCATATTTTAACACAGATGTATAACAAATAAAGATATTTTGCTGATGTGCACACCGAAGTTTAAATTTTCAATACTGTTATCCACTGACCACTCTTAGTCCAGTATTCCACATCACAAATATATCTGGTGATATATGAGTTAAATGGATGCTCTTTCCCCCTTTCCTCTTGGTTTAAAGCCTGTCTAACAAGACTTGCCAGTTTGGAACTCCAGAAATTGATTGGTATCTGCATAAGTGCAGCCTGGCCACGCCAGAGGTTGCATTTTATCATGCAAAACATTTCTGGCTCCCTCCTGCAAACTCCAGTCCTCCTTTCCTTATGCTGCCTTTTTGCCACTTGAACCTAGAATCCCCAAATTTCCTGAGATCTCTTGGGTTGATATTATCTTTATATCTTGTAATAAGTCCTGACGTTTGATTTTATCATATCGTTCTTGCCTGGGTAAGTTAATATGTTGCCTCAAGCACATAAGAGACATCCTATTAGACTTCCTTTATCAACATCAGTGTGGTCTAAAGGTGAAGGATTTGGAACCAGGAGATAGACGATTTCAATTCCAGCACCAGCTCTTTTTATAACTGGTTATGTGACCTTGGAAAAGCAATTTAAGTCCTCTGTTCTTCTAGCATGTAGTTTCCCAACTGTAATAAATATTATAAATCCATTCTGTCCTCATCACTTTTATCATCAAAAAACATTTATCAAATGCCCACTTGGTGATGGCACCTTGCATGGTGAGGCAGGTAGTCAAGGCCCCTGTTAGTTTCTAAGGCAGAGCATTTGAGCCTCCTGTGAGCATTTGTTCACAAAGTTTTCCTGCTTTTGGGGGGAATAAGAGAAAAACACACAGTAAAAAACCATTTTTTCCAGAAAAAACAGCCAAATTTATTTAGTGTTTTAAAAGATCTATCTTTTATTTTAAGATACACAAGGGTGCCTGGGTGGCTCAGTTGGTTAAACATCTGACTCATGATTTCAGCTCAGGTCATGATCTCATGGTTCATGAAATTGAGCCCCACATCGGGCTCTGTGCTGATGGCATGGAGCCTGCTTGAGATTCTCTCTCTCCTTCTCTCCCTGCCTCTGCCCCACTCAGGTTCATTCTCTCTCTCTCTCAAAAATAAATCAATAAACTTGAAAAAAGATTATACCTAATATTTTATTTTGGTGTAAAAATGACACTTCTTTTATGAAATTATGGTCATAGCAGATGCTACTTTCTAAAATTGTACTCAGCGAAATGAAAAATTTTCACTTAAAAAATTTTTTTTACTCCAAAAGATTTTGCTAATGGTTGAATTCCAAGTCTAAGCTCTGGACTGGACCATATCCCTCTTGAGAAAGGGTTTGCATCCTGCCTCCAGCAGCCATCATCCTCTTCCAGACTCTGTGGTTGTGGTTTTAGAACATTCTAAGCTGGTGGTCTGTGAGCAGACCAGGGCCTCATGTCAGCACTGTCGTGTCCATGTGGTATGGGTAAGTCCTTTAATCCTTTTGCGCCTCAGGCTCCTTATCTGTAAAATGGGGTCAAGAGAGGTGTTGGGGAGGGAAAAATTTCTTCCTTCCCTCTTAGTTCTTTTGGCTGTTGAATGCTTAAAATGACATAAGACAGATTAGCAGGAGTAAAGCAAATTTAATTACATACTTCCCAAGAATCCACATAAACATGAGAGATCCCAAAGACAGGCAAAACAAGGTATGTAAGTCATCTCGAACTAAGGAGAAGGGGGTAGGGTCTGGGACTTCAAAAGGAAGAAATGCAATTCACAGGAAGAGGAAAAAGAGTAAATAATTGGTAAATGTTCGCTGGACTATATGGACACAAGAGGACACAGGAATTTGTATGAAAAAATTTTGTTAAATTCCTCTCTACCACACCTAGTTCATATTATACTGTCGCATGTATGGTGATAGCTTCCTTCTGGGAGCAGATCCTCCCCCTAAACCTTTTAGGCAGCTACGGGAAGGTTAAAGGTTCTTCTTGAGCCTTGTTTTTCTTAAAAATAATCAGCCCGAAATAAGCCATATGCCAAAGAGATATATTTTTGGGGTGGTAAATTTTGCTTCCCTGTAGTGGTCACTTTTTATCCTAATGAGTGACAAAGACTTTCTCCTTGACCTAATTCTATTCTGGCTCCTCTAAACTCTCAAGGCCCTGACCTTGGGCTCTGTCCTTGAGCCATTAGTCCAGTTTTAGCAAGAATCCTGTTGGGTCAATTTAATGGAAAATCCTCCCTCCCCCCCCCCCCTTGATATCTGATCAAATTCTTCATTTCCCTCCTTCCATATCTTATCGCTCTGGCCTGCCTTCAGCAAGAATCTTGTTCAGTCAGTCTAGCAAGAATCCCATTAGCTTTGATGTTTTATCTTAGTAATTTTCCATATGCTGATCCCCACTCTGCTCTTTGGCTATAAATCTCCACTTGTCCTTGTATTCAGAGTTGAGCCAGATTTTTATTCCCTGTTATAAACCCCATTGTGGTAGTCTCCGGGAGTAAAATCTTCCTTTTAGCAAGTGTCATGAATATATTTTTTTAACATGGGCATTACATGTGCACATGCATATCTCTCTATGCCCCATTCCCTAGACAGTAGATGTAGCATATTTCTTCATCCCTTTCGCTCTCCCTTGATAGAGCACATCTGGGTGCCAGGTGAATGAAATTAATGCTGCTTTAACAATGGTTCTCACACTGGAGTGGGCATCAGAATAAACTCCAGCACTTTGTGATCACACATTGCCCCTGATTCGGTAGGTCTGGGATTGGACTTGAAAATTTGCATTTCTGTTAAATGCAAATGATCAAATGCAGCTGCTGCTGGTGGTCCTGGAACCATACTTAAAGAACTATCATGGGAAGGGTGCCTGGGTGGCTCAGTTGCCTGCTTCAGATTCTCTGTCTCCCTCTCTCTGCTCCTCTCCTGATTGTGCTCTCTCTTTCAAAAATAAATAAACATTAAAAAAAAAGAACGAATGTAGAAGAAGAACTTTGAATCCACAAGAATATAGTAATCCACCAAGTCAGTCATTCACAAACTGCACTCACTTATAATATATTACTTTCTACATTTTTGGCTCAACTGCTGAGTTAGCGACCTCTCAAGGACCTTCCATCTAAAAAATTTTATGATGTTTAAGTGAAGCAAGACAATGAGTTCAATAATTGATGCCTGGCTCCTGCTACAATCATATCCTCTTTCAATTCTTCCCGGGATCCCCTCCACCCCACCCACCTGAAGACTCTAACACTCAGTGTCCTAGGGACCAGGGGTGGCACAGTGTGGTTTAGTTTCCTGCATGAATACAGAACAGTGTGCTCTCCTACAAGTCTCGTCAGTCGTGATGAGAATCTTTTATTCACCTCAGGCATCTCTTGAAGGAGATCAGATCTACATTCTGACTTTTCTGGGGCTGGAGGGAGGTCATGCCAGGCCCAGCAAATGTTGCAATTTGCTTTTAAGAATGTCCAAGACAGGTACCACAGTGAAGTATTGCCCTCAGGTCATCTTAAAGGAAACAAAGGAATCCCAAAGGAAACGAAGAAAATTTAAATTATATGTATGTAGGCTTTCCTAACAGTGATGTATTTTCTGTGGAAACATTTCAATCAATTGTTCTTCAGAGGCTGACTGTCCAAAAGAAAGGAGAAATGCTTCTCCAGGACTGTCAGAAGTCTATCGGCTTTATGGTCTGCAAGCAGTCAGGAGTGATCACTTGGCAGCATTGGGAGTGAGGAGTACATTGGGTCCCTGCCCCTCACTCCAGGTCCAGTTTCTCTTAGAAGGAAGCTCTGATAGGTGCATTCATACAGTGGAATGCTTTATTCTCCTAGGCCTTTTTACAACATACCCAACACCACACCTTTCTAGTGGGAATTAATGATAAGAATAGTCAGTTCGGTGTACCTGACTGGCTCAGTCAGTAGAGCATGGGACTGTTGATCCTGGGGTTATAAATTTGAGCCCCATGCTGGGTGTAGAGATTACTTAAAAATAAAATCTTCAGGGGCGCCTGGGTGACTCAGTTGATTGAGTGTCTGACTCTAGATTTCAGCTCGGGTCATGGTCCCACGGCCTTGGGATCAAACCCCACTCAGGCTCTGCATTGGGAGTGGAGTCTGCTTAAGAGTCTCTCTCTCCCTCTCTCTCTGTCCCTCCCCCAACTCTGATGCATTCTCTCTCAAATAAATATAATAAAAGAAAAGAAAAGAAAAAAATAAAAGCTATAAAAAAATAAGAATAGTCAGTGTATGGTTGCTTATTTTTAATACAAAAGCTAATATGTGTCAAGTTATCATAAGGACTTGCCTTGCATTAATTCATCTAATCCTTACAATAGTCCCATAAATACTATTACTATTTCCATTTTTCAGACAAATAAACTAAGTCACAAGGAATTAATTAATTTGTCCAAGGTCACATGTTAGTAAGAAGTAAAAATCGAATTAAAACCAACTCTGGCCTCACAGTTGCATTCTATGCTGCCTTTTTTTTTTTTTTTTTTCCAGACAGGGAACAACAACCTTCTAAAATAATTAAATCCATAGTTCAAATGTTTTATTGAACCATTTGATAATAAGAATCTGTTAAGGGTTGAATTGTGCCCCGCCCCACCCCTGCCAAAAAGATATGTTGAAGTCTTAACCCTCGGTATTCCAGGATGTGAACTTCTTTAGAAATAGGGTAATGGCAGATATAATTAGTTCCTTCATACTGAAGTAGAGTGGGCCCTTAATCCAATATGAGTAGTGTCCTTTTAAGAAGGCCATGTCAAGACAGAGACACACAGAGATAACACCAAGCGACTACAGAGGTAGATAGTGGGGTTAGGCAGTTACAAGCCAAGGAATGCCAAAGACTATCACAAACCATCAGAAGCCAGGAAGAGGCAAGACAGGATTCTCCTTTAGAGTTCCGAGGGAATGTGGCCTTGCCCCGACACCCGGATTTTTAACATCTAACCTCCAGAACTATGGAGACAAACATTTATCATTTTAAGACACCCAGATTTGGGTAGCTTGTTATGGCAGCCCTAGGAAACTAATCCAGAATGGATGCATTTGTTTTCTCCATTTTCCCCATGTCTCCCTCCTAACTTTCACAGGAATGTTACAGAAGAGCAGATCCACTCGGTAGGACAAAAGGCAAACATCTGAGTTGTTCATTCATTCAGAGCCTGCCTGGCATGATTCCCAGTGCATTGTAGGTGCTTAATAAATGTTTGTTGATTGAATTCTTCTAACATTTACTAAAGGACCACTCTTTGCCACAATTACCTAGAAATGGCACACCAAGTTTTAAAAATCAAGAATAGGCAGTGAATTCCATTCCTCCTTTCAAATCCACCGATGACTTAATAAACATTAGCCACCAAAGTGTCTTCCAACCATGCCCAACACAAGTAAAAATGCCTGTGTTAAGATTTTGTTTCTGGGCCCTCTTGTTCCACTGATCTATTTTTGAGCAATGCTTCACCTCTTTTCCATTTTCTTGCCCCCCTCTGGTGGACGTACTAATAAACGGAGAAAGGTATGAAAAGCAGACAGCAGGAGGGAGAAGTACAACCCCAAACTTGATCATGAGGGCTTGGATAATTGAGAGGACACCACTGTCAGACTGTAGAAAAAGCCCTCTGAACACGTTTTAGACATTAATATCTAACGAAAGCTTATAAAGGTACTTTAAAAAAGGTTTGTCCAAAGACAAAGAATGAAATGATTTTTCTGAAAGTAAATTTATTAAAGATGTTGAGAGCAAAAGAAAAGTATATGTAATATGGTCTCATTTTTATAAAACAATGACAAAAATCCCTATGTATATATGCATGTATAAAACTGCTTATGTACATACAGGGTATCACTGTTTCTAGGCACTGTCAGTGGAAAAAGCTGGGTTTTCTGGTAGTTTTTAAAAATAAAGCATCCTAATTTATAAACTTACAAGACATTCACCCACTCATTCACACTTACCCTTCCCCAGTAGTCTCCTGTGAGTACTTATGGATTTCCCTTGGTGGGGTCCCACATCCTGGAGCCCCAAGGAAATAAATTGCCTGGTAATCTATAGAGCATGTTGGAACATACAGTGAGAATAAGAGATAAGCTTTTGTTATTATAGGCCATTGAAATTTGGGGTCATTTGTTGCAACCACAGAATCTAACCTAATCTGTTATAGTAATTATGCACAAGGCACTGGGCTAGGTACAAACAGTCATTTTCATATAAGTGGCAAGAAATCCTAGAAAATTAATATCTTGTTCGCTTTCACATAAATCAGTAAGATATCAACAGAGCAGAAGACCTATTAGAGATTTAAAACTGGCCAAATTTTCTAGAAGGCATCTGGTATTTGATTCGGATACAATGAGGGTCAGTCTCTATACAACAGAGGTTAAAACCCCAAGAGAAACAGAGTAACAAGGGTATGTTTTCCATATAAAAGTCACTTCACTAGAATATGAGGACTCCATGTCACTGTACAGATTTATGAAGAAAACAGAATTCTTAATAGAGCCTTGGGCATCTGCTCCTATCATGGAGGGAAAGCACTCCCAGAAGCAAGTAGACAACATTTGCCTAGAACCTGCTATTATTACACTCTGTGCATATGGTAGCTAAAAACTCATTAGTTCTATAATTCTGGCTGAAGTTGGCAAGCCACCTCCAGAAATATTTCATAGAAGCAAAGTGACAGATGGCAATTTCCTTTGTTATAGGATGAGCTGGTTAGGATAGTGGTCACACACAAGTCATCTAGATAAGAGTGAACGACTCTTATGTAAAGTAATTTACCTGCAACTTCCGATAAGTCAATCTTCATAAAGTTGGCCTCATTTTTCTCATCCAGGAATACATTATTGGTCATACTTACAGAATTTCTCTCAAATAGGTTAGAAAATATATTTCAGTCGACATGGTGACATAGATCTATAATTACTTAGGGATTTTGTTTGTTTTTTAAAATTTTTTAAAAATTAATTTATTTATTTTGAGAAAGCCAGAGAGAGCAAGCAGGGGAGGGGCACAGAGAGAGAAAGAGAGAGAACCCCAAGCAGGCCTTGCACTGTCAGCTCAGATCCCAATGCGGGACTTGAACTCATGAACCGTGAGATCATGACGTGAGCCGAAAACAAGATTCGGATGCTCAACTGACTAAGCCAGTCAGGTGCCCCTATAATTATTTTGTAGCAGCAGAAAACCAGAGGGTAGTCATTTTGTCCTAATTTTCCTCTACACCTGCAGATCCTTCTGTAAAGGACTGTTTGTTTTCTTCTCCCACATACCATCCCCATCCTCTTTCTTTTAGTAAAAATGTACAATACTTTGAGGGTCCCTACCAACCCTCCATGTGCTTCAGGTAGAGCTGATCCCCACTCCCATCCCCAGGCTCTAAGTGATGAGTGTATGACCCAAACCTTGCCAGTCAGAATAATATATCTCTTGCCCTCATAATTCATTGAGATGGACATGTGATCCAGCTTGGACCAATGAGAGTCTTATTCCAGTTTTGTGCTAGAACTCTTAAGATAGAATGAAAGCCTGAAGTTGTTTTTGGAATCTTGGCTGCCACTTCAGGAGAGCCTGTCAGACAATGCAGACCTACTGAGGAAAGCAGAACCAAGAGATTCCTGGCTTCATTTTTTGTGTACATGGATCCAAATAATCTTGAAGCCACCATGCCTTAGACTGTTTCATTTACATGAGTCAGTAAATTTCCTTTTATGGTTTAAGCCAGTGGATTTTTTTTTCATTTGCCACCATAAGAGTTTTGACTAATGCTCTCACTATCACAGGACAAAGAGCCAGAAAAAAATACTATAGTCTTCCTTGGTCTTATCTCTATGACCTAGTCATTGAACCAGAAACACAAAACAAATAATAAAATTTCAAATAAAATTTCTTCCCAGTATAGTACATTTTCCCAAAGAATCTCAAAGCCATTTACAAACCTTGGAGAATAATACCCTGGAGTATACAAGGCACCTTGGAAGAACACGTAACTCTTGTTAGTAGAGTTATGAATAACATTGACCTTTTCCTGAGAATAGTATACACCAAAAACTGCACAAGCCATTTTGTAACTTTACCTTATTTAATATTAACAACTATTTTATTAGTTGTGATATTTATTATTTACATATTTATTATGCCCAAATTATAGATGAGGGAGTTGAAATCCTCAGGTGATTTAGCTTATAAGTGACCTCTCCTGCATTTAAGCTCATATCTTTCTGACCCAAAGTCTGTGCTCTTCTAAGAAACATTGCTTGTGTCTTTTCTTATGTCTATATTGACCTTTGTCTCAATACCTCCCTTCTTACCCCTTTTGACTGGCCTTCATCCTTCTGAGGTCCTAGCTGTATAGGCCAAAAACAGACACCTGACCTGGGCAAGGTAATTATATCTAGTCCCTTGAGAATTTAAATATGAGACACAGAAGGAAGTTCTACTCAGTGGTAGATTTTTGAGCTGAAATAGCATATGTGTTACTTGTAAGACACACTTTCCCAGCTTAAGGAAAAATATGGTCTTAAATCTTTCATTTTTCCAAAGAGTTACTTAAATTCTCACATGTTCTTTCCCAACATCCCCTCTGTGGGGACTTCCCCCAAGACTCTTAGGGGCTTTCTTGGTACAAAAGGATGCACCCATCAAACCTCAAAAATAATGAACTTGAAATCTGATTATATCAGTGCTAGTATTAGTCCTGTTTCTGCCCTTAGTTGTTTGCATAACTAAGTTGGAGGGGGCAGCATTAAAAGAATTACTTTCATAGTAATGAAACTGCTCCTGGTTCAGTTAATTGTTTCCACCTGAGAATACAGACAACTCTAAATGTTTTCTAAAATTGTACCTCAACAGGTATCCGGTGCCATCTTGGATCAGAAGCATGATGAGTTAGCTAGTGGAGGAAGTCGATTGATGAGCTAGAGAGAGAAAGAGGCTTTCTGACTGTACATAAAGCTGCCCATTCTACAGTGCAAAAGGCTTTGATGTTCTTCTTGCCTTTCCTTAGGTTCCACCCATGTTAGTAAAGTGCCACCTCTGTTTAGTAGTTCATGTTGCAGGTCAAATTTGTGTTCTAGGAAAATGCAACTTAACAGTACTAAAGGCTGATAAAGTTTGATTGTTTTTATAATAATTAATATGAAAAATTATTATATGCTTCCAAAAGCTCACCATCCAACTCTTTATCCATTAACTGACACAAAACACATTAGCACTTCATTGATTTGCATACATAATAGAGAAATAATGAAAGACTTTGTGTAATCATTCTCAAAAATGTTGGTTCTGGGCTTGATGCAAGAATTTTTAAATTATTCTATGGAGAACACCAAAATCAAGGACTATAAAAACTTTTTTGGTCAAATGGCTGGAATCAGGCAAAGGAGAAATGAAGCAGAGGACTGACTTTATTCTTCACTATCAAGTCTGCAAGTATATCTGGAGTCAGAAGCAGCTGAGAGACATGAAAGAGCATTTTATCATAGGCTCAGTGGACCTCCCCTTCCTATATATATAGCAAATATACACTTTTAAATGATGAGTTATTTGTACTATATAGAAAAATACAGAGAATAATACCCATAAAACTTCAAGTGACATATTTTGACTTTTTGCACCAGTACATTAATTTCCTAGGGCTGCCATAACACATTACCACAAACTTGATGGCTTAAAACAACAAAAATTTATTCTGTCAAAGTTCTAATTGCCAGAAGTCCAAAATCAAGATGTCACCATGATTGATTCCTTCTGGAGGTTTTGAGGAAGAATCGTCTCCATCCCTCTCTCCTAGCTTCTGGTGGCTGCCAGCAATGCTTGGCATTCCTCTGTGTATTTTTTCCCCTTCTCTCCTCTTTGGAAGGATAGTTGTCATTGATTTAGGACCCACCCTGATTCAGGATGATCTCATCTGTAGATCCTTAACTTAATTACATCTGCAAAGACTCTTTTACCAAATAGGGTGATATTCACGGGCTTTTGATGGAACATATTCTTATGGAGGCCACCATTCAACCCAGTACAACTATTTACTTTAACCCTTACATATTAAAAGGTGCAGATATCATTGAAATTCCCTCCCCAAAATCCTTCTATCTATTTTGCTTCATCCCCAGATGTAACAGCTATCCTAAGCATCACTGCCATGTACATTCTAGTATTTTTACTACCTTTGTATGCACAAAGAATATGCAGTTGTTTATATAGACACTACCTTTATTAGACTAAAAGATTTCTGTAAATGATATCACACAGTACATTTTCTTTTGCAACTTGTCTTTTCACTGAACCTTAATATTTTAAGATTTATTTATGCTGATACATGTAGTTTGATTTATCTATTTTGACTATGGTATGAATATCCCACAATTTATTTATCCAGTCTTCAGTTCAAAGAGATTTAGTCTTTTATGGTTTGGGGTATTATAAACTTTATGGCCATGATCATCCCAGGATGTATCTTCCTATCCTTCAAAAAATTTTTTTCTTTTTAACACTTATTTATTTTTGAGACAGAGAATGAGCAGGGGAGGGGCAGAGAGAGAGGGAGACACAGAATCTGAAGCAGGCTCCAGGTTCTGAGCTGTCAGCACAAAGTCCGATGTGGGGCTTAAACCCACAAACTGTGAGATCATGACCTGAGCCAAAGTTGGGTGGCTTAACTGACTGAGCTATCCAGGCGCCCTTTTCCTACCCATATATATATATATATATATACTCGTGTGAGAATTTTTTTTAGGGTGAATACCCTGAAGTGGAACCAATAGTCCCCCCCCCCCCATTTATATTTCTATTCCGTTGAAGAGAATAGGTAAATATTAGGTGTTGTTTCTTAAAGGTTTGCTAACATTAGGTTATAAACTGTCTGGGCCTCATTCTGTTTGGGGGATAGATTTTTTTTTCACTATATTTCAATTTCTTTAATGATTATAAGTATACTAAAATTTTTAAATTTCCTTTTTTAGTTGACTTCAGTCATTTACATTTGTCTAGAAAATTATCCAATTTATGATTTCAAATATTTGGCCTTAAGGTTGTTTATAACAACATGAAATTGTGGTTTTATAAGGTCAAAAGTTTGAATATTGGCAATTTTATATGACTTGACTAATTTCTTGTGGCTTTAAAATTTTCTTCTTTCTCTGCAATTATAAGCTCTATTCACTCTTAATAACATTATTGTACCCTTGGATATTTTTAGTGTTATCACTAAACATTTCTTTATTTTATTAGTCTTTCAAAATACAATTTTTTTCATTTTTTATTTTATGAATTCTACTTTTTAAAAAATTTCTTCTTGATACCTTTGAATTTACTCTGCTTCTCTTTTTCCAACTTATTGAACTGAACATGGAGTCAAAGATTTTAATATTTCTGTTATCTTATACACATATATTTAAGGCTATACTCTCCCAGGTGTACCCAAATTTTAATAAGTAATAGTTTCATTGTCATTTAGTTCTACATATTTTTTTATTTCTATCTTAATTTTTTTGTTGAAAAGTAAGTTATTTTAAAATGTACTTTTTATTTACTATAATACATGAGGCTTTTGTTCATTCATTATTTACCATCTTTTTAACAATTCACTTTGAATTTTATTACATTCTTTTCATGGAAAATATATCCATTTTTGGGGATTTCTCTTCTTTTATGGTCTAATATATGATTTGTTTTTGAAAGAGTTTATGTGTGTTTGAAAATAATGGGCATATTATAATTTTGATGATAGAGTACTGTTTTTGTATGAAGCTGATAATTTTGTGGTTCAAGTCTTCTAGAGGCTTACTGATTTTTTTGACTATTTGACTTATTAGTTTTGGATAGATGTATTAAAATTTTCCACTACGATTTCAGATTTGTAGAATTTTCTTGTGATCCTGTTCGTTTTTACTACTTATATTTTGGCTTGGTTATCAGGTATATATGAAAATGGTAGTTACTTTCTCTTAGTGCTTTTACAACATTCATTGCTTTTGCCTCTGATCTCTATTGTGTTGTCTATCCAATTGCTGATTCAGTGTCAGCAACCTGTCTTTCCATCCTCCTTGTTTTTAAAGATGTTTCCCCTTGTCTTTAGTGTTCTAATATTCCATCATGATGTTTCTAGGTAGATTCCTATTTGGAAATCTTATAGGGTCCCAAGATCACTCAGCACTTATACCCTAGGGCCAATATCCTGGTTTGGTCTTACCCTGAGCAACTGGCAACTTTTGGATCTTACTACTCTAGCTTTGAGTTTTTGCTTCATTTCCAGACTTAATTGTTTTCTTCTCACACTTTTTTTTAAATTTTATGTTTTTAATTTACATCCAAAATTAGTTCGCGTGTAGTGCACGCTAAGATTCCTTAATGCCCCTTACCCATTTAGCCCATCCCCCCTCCCATAATCCCTCCAGTAACCCTCTGTTTGTTCTCCATATTTATGAGTCTCTTATGTTTTGTCCCCCTCCCTGTTTTTATATTATTTTCGCTTCCCTTCCCTTATGTTCATCCGTTCTGCATCTTAAAGTCCTCATATGAGTGAAGTCATATGATATTTGTCTTTCTCTGACTAATTTCGCTTAGTATAATACCCTCTAGTTCCATCCACGTCATTGCAAATGGCAAGATTTCATTCTTTTTGATTGCTGAGTGATACTCCATTGTACATATATATATACCACATCTTCTTTATCCATTCATCCATCAATAGACTTTTGGGCTCTTTCCATACTTTGGCTATTGTTGATATTGCTACTATAAACATGGGGTGCATGTGTCCCTTCAGAGCAGCACAGCTGTATCCCTTAGATAAATACCTAGTAGGTCATAGGGTAGTTCTATTTTTAATTTTTTGAGGAACCTCCATACTGTTTTCCAGAGTGTCTGCACCAGTTTGCATTCCCACCAGCAGTGCAAGAGATCCCCTTTCTCTGCATTCTTGCCAACATCTGTTGTTGCCTGAGCTGTTAATGTTAGCCATTCTGACAGGTGTAAGGTTTTGATTTGTATTTCCCTGATGATGAGTGATGTTAAGCATTTTTTCATGTGTCGGTTGGCCATCTGGATGTCTTCTTTGGAGACATCATGTCTTTTGCCCATTTCTTCACTGGATTATTTGTTTTTTGGGTGTTGAGTTTGATAAGTTCTTTATAGATTTTGGATAGTAACCCTTTATCTGATATGTCATTTGCAAATATCTTCTCCCATTCTGTCAGCTGCCTTTTAGTTTTGCTGATTGTTTCCTTCGCTGTGCAGAAGCTTTTTATCTTGATGAGGTCCCAGTAGTTCATTTTCTCACACTTTTTTCTTTATTCATTTCTTCCATTAAACGACAACTTAGTAATATTTCTCTCCAGCATTTCTATGTGTTTCTAGTGGAAAAAGGTGCTTCATCAGCTGTTGTCAATATTGATGAATCTGGAATCATCTTTACTCTTATGTGAGATCATGAAGAAGCAATGAAGAGTCAGCTGCTTTCCACTGAGAACTTGGCATTGAGAATCAAGAAAATAGTATTCTCTTTCACACAAAATCCCCATCTGACTTAATATCACTGTAATTTAAAAATATAGACAAAAATGCATAAAAGTAAGTAATGCTATTGTTAAAGAACATGTTATTATTCACATTTCACAGAGGAGGAACTGAGGCTCAGAAGTTAGGTAACTTGGGGTACCTGGCTGGCTCATTTGGTAGAATGTGTGACTCTTGATCCTGAGTCTGAGTCCCACACTGGGTGCAGAGATTATTTAAAAAAAAATCTTGGGGAGCACCTGGGTGGCTCAGTCGGTTGAGCATCGGACTTCAGCTCAGGTCATGATCTCACAGCTCATGAGTTCGAGCCCCGTGTTGGGCTCTGTGCTGACAGCTCAAAGCCTGGAGCCTGCTTCAGATTCTGTGTCTCCCTCTCGCTCTGCCCCTAACCCACTAACATTCTGTCTCTGTCTCTCTCAAAAATAAATAAACATTAAAAAAAATTTTAAATAAAATCTTGGGGTGCCTGGGTGGCTCAGTCAGTTAAGTGTCTGACTCTTGATTTTGGCTCAGGTTATGATCTCACGGTTCATGAGTTTGAGCTCTGCAACAGGCTCTGTGCTGACAGTGCAGAGCCTGCTTGGGATTCTCTCTCTTCCTCTCTCTCTACCCCTCCCCCACTCACGTGTGTGTGCACTCTCTCTCTCTCAAAATAAATAACCTTTAAAAACTAAAACTAAAAATAAAATCTTAAAAAAGTAAAAGAAGTTAAGTAACTTGCCCAAAATTACAAAGACTATAATTGAAAGAAGTGAGATTTTAAGTTACGATTCTGAGACCAAAGCACCTACTTTCCCTGCTATGCTACTTCCTAGGAAATTGTAATCTTTATAACAGGAAGAGACATGTTTAAAAGGTGAAAACTAAAGAATCAGAATACATTTAAGGGCTAAAACGTGTAGTATAGAGAAAACTATAAAAGGAAGATATCAGTGCGGGGTGTGTGTATATATATATATAATTTATATATTTATATATTATATGTTAAATATATATATTTATACATTAAATATATAATAAATATTTATATATCTATATATTTATTTATATATTATTTATATACATATATATTTATTCCTTTTGAGAGAAACCAAATAGCTGCATGTCAGTTGAATGCATTCCTCACAGATAGATTTACCTGTTGAGTATGTTTGGACGAGTTCACTAGATGGCATTCCAAATGAGAGAATGCCCACGTGGACTGTGAAGGCATAATGGTTTTCCAACATCTATGACTGTCTCTCTGGCAAATGACATTGCTTTGAAAGGTGAACTTTTTTCTTTGTCTTTTGAAGCCTATGTCCATTTTTAAAGAGAAGCACATCTGCCTTATATTGATTGGATCTGTGCAGATATCAAATTGTGTGTGGCAGTTAACCCAATGATAGTGGGTGATTCTGAAAGCAGAGATACTCTAGCTGATTACCCCTAATATTCTCATTCTTATTTCTTCATAAGACAAAGGGATATGATTTTGCAAGTAAATATGATATTTCCTGATGTAAAGTTGATGATAAATGATGTCCTGGATTTTAATTCTAATGGTTTTTGGCTGTATATAATAGAAAACCCAACTAAAAGTGGCTTAAACAGTAAGGATTTAATTTTTCCATGTAGGCATTCTGGAGATAGAATGGTTGGTTAATTTAAGAGTCCAGTAGTGCCATCACAGACTTTTTCCATGAAAAACATGGCTCTTTCCATGTTTTCTTGTTCCCATCTCCAATGTGTTCGGTTTTGCCCTCGTGTTTTTCTTATCATGGTTCCAAGATGGCTGCTATGTTGAGAGATCAAAAGTGGCAGTTTTCCCTCATAATCACAGAAAAGTCTCTCCCAGACCCTGTCACAGAAAATTTTCTTTCAAGTCTTGTTTGCTAGTATTACCTCATACATTCATTCCTGAACAATCAATGGCAAGAAAAGTGGAATTTCCACAATGAATCTTCCTAATGGTGACTTACTCTTTGGAGCTAGAGAAGGGCTCCTTCACTGAGCACATGGCCATGATAAGGGTGAACCAAATCACAGTTCTGTTGGTAAGCAATATGGGATGAACTGGCTGTTGATAGGCAACTAACAGTATTTGTAACACTTAAGTCCTGTTAGACAAGGGAAATGTGCTAACAATTATTAGCTTGGTCAATTGTTTGAAGGAGGAGGAGTATCACTATTTAACTACCAAAGCGCTATGAATGACATTTTGGTTTTGGCCACAAATATTTTATCTTTTTTAGTTCATGAAGCTTGAGCCTATATCTTAAAATAGTATTTAGTTTTTTCTGCTCAAAAAGCATCTCCACATTTTTTTTTTTTGAAAATCAAAATTTTCACCACTCCAAACAAGTGAATCTTTTGCATTGCTAATCACTATACCTCCTTCCCTAACCATAGAGCTGAGCATCTGATTCAGGATGGTCAAATATATTCATCTCTCTGGCCACAGTGATTGGTCTGTGATGGGCGCATGGCCCAGACTAGGTCAAGTGTCCTTCTAAAGATTTATCTAACTGGAGATGAAAGAAAATAATCATTTTTTGAGAGTTGGGGTAGGATTCAAACAGAATTATAAAGCCTACACACAAATGCAGCCATAATTCTGGATGCATAGTTGTAGCTGGCCTGAAACAATGAGAGAATATGCAGAAGAAAAAGGAAAAAAAACAAAAAACAAAAAACAGAAGCAAGATATGGAATGGAGAAAGGGAGAAAGAAAGGACAGAAACAGATATATAGTAGCATTTAATTCCTTGAACCCCTCATTTCTGCCCCTTTTAAGACTTGGTGATTTGAACCAATGAATTCTTTTTTGTTTAAGCTAATTTGAATTAGATTTCTCTTAACTGCAACAAGAAGAGTCCTGATTAAACAGAGTCTTTAATTACCTAAAGTATAGTTAGCTAAACTACAGTTGAGGAGGATCCATTGTACAATAGAGGAACTGTATCCATCAAGATTCAATCAGGAGGTAGATGCCAAATAGTAATTTGAACAGAGGAAGTTTAATATAAAGAAATATTAACCATAACAGAGAATCAGAATAATGAGGGAATGGATAGTAAGAAGTAAAGGGAGCTCTAAGTAACACAGGAATAGCAGCTACAATGGAGCAGCCCCTACCCTACGGCTGAAATAGAGTAACTGTGGAAGCATCTCCCAGTCTTTCTAGGTTTAGAGCCAGACCTTGTTGGAGTGGGAGGGACAGGCAGCTCACTGGAAGGCAGAGAAGTCTCTGTAGTGCTATGTTAGTGCAACTTCCTGGAAATACACCCTGCTAAGAAAAGTTGTGAAGGAAGAGGTATCTCGCTGGAAGCATTCCACTACAGAACCACATGAGTGGGGTGGGGTATTGCTGACACCTGACCCTGCAGTGGTCTAGTTCTGGAGAAAACTCCCGTATTGCTGGTTGCCAGAGTTACCACCTATATATACTCCAGGAGCCTGCTGCAAGGCACAGAGGGACTAGGAGGGAAAACAACTTTTTCCTGCAGTGTCTCTCCAGCAGTCCCTGCTGTGAAACCTTGATATTGTGTCAATTGGCAAAAGAAAAAATATTTAAAATAGTTAAATATCAAAAATATCAGAACCTGATAGGAATTTTTTTAAGGTTTTCTCCCATAAGCTAAATTGAAACCATGTACCCAGAGAGAGAGAAAACCTGAAGCCTTTATGGAAGAATTTGCTAAAACATTTCAAAGACAAATAGCTCTAAATACAGAACACAGAAGTCTTTTGATTTCCATCTTAGTTGGAAATCGTCTCTCTGATACAAAGAAGCAAATTGAGGATAATGTAATCAGATGGGTGGATCAACCTGTGATGTGATTTAAATCGAAACCCAATTCCTGGAGGAACAGAAAGCAACTCTCCTCAACTTACAAATCTTTGCAAAACCAACAGTTCAGCTGCAGACATAATTTAAAGTCTACCTATCTTCTTTACCAATGCCAAAACCTCCGCCACTTATCTCAAAAGGCTTGCGAGTATGGTAAAAATTCTGGCCTTAGGAAACAAAAATCCTTCCTCAAGGAACTGGCTTTCTTTCCCTGTGCCTTTGAGATGTGAATGTTCTGCCTGGTCTTCTCCAGTAACTGTTATCCAGGTCATCTCTTTGAAATACCAACTTCAGAGAGATAATTCTTATTAGAAGAAAAACAACAGGGGAAGGTTATATAAATGAAGAATCTGAAGATTCTTCATATAATAGAAAAAGTTTTAGCCATCAGAGCAGGTTAATTTATTCTCACTGTTCTTTTTTTTTTTTTTTTTTTTAATTTCTTTAATGTTTATTGATCTTTAAGAGATGGAGAAACAGAGAGTGAGTGGGGAAAGGGCAGAGAAAGAGAGGGAGATACAGAATCCTAAGCAGGCTCCAGGCTCTGAGCCGTCAGCACAGAGCCCCATGTGGGGCTCGAATCCACCAGCTGTGAGATCATGACCTGAGCTGAAGTCGGACGCCCAACTGACTGAGCCACCCAGGCGCCCCCTAACTGTTCTTTTTTTAAGCTAATGAGTTTTGCATGATCATACATGTCTTATGGCTAGAACTTCAAAATGAAAACTATAAGGTCTCTGTTTTTATGTGTGTGTTTACATGTATCTCTATATAAGTGTTGTAAGTGTGTGGGATTTTCTACTAGGGATTGTGTTGTTAAAATTAATTTGTAAAAGAGTTCTATTTAATTGGCTTAAAGAAAACTAAGCACTTATATAATTGAATATTCATAAAATTCTCAAAAATATAATAGAAAGTCACCCAAATGCTTTTCAGGTTCATGTGATATTGGAAATATTTGGCATTCAGGCTAATTTAAATTTGTTGGGGGGTGCCTGGGTGGTTTAGCTGGTTCAGTGTCTGACTCTTGGTTTTGGCTCAGGTCATGATCTTGAGGTTCGTGGGTTTGAACCCTGCATCAGGCTCTGTGCTGGCAGGGCAGAGCCTGCTTGGGATTCTCTCTCTTCCTCTGTATTTGCCCCTCCCCTGATTGCTCTCTCTTTCTCTCAAAGTAAATAAATAAAGTTAAAAAATTTTGTTTTTAATTTGTTGGTTTAATTAAAATAGAAATGTCTTTAGAATCACTAACATTGAATGTAATGCAGACATACAATGTTTATCCTACCTGGAATTTATAAGTCAAATAAGTTCATGTTATCCCTTTTATGAAATTTGACAGCAAGAAAAACAACTTGGTCTTTATGATAGGTGTACTTTTAAAAAGTTCCCAAATCTTTTTGTAACCTAAAACTTTAAAGTTTTCTAAGTTAAATTAAATGACAGAGAGCTATTAAATATCTACATAATTTCCAAATAAGATAAAATACTGAAACCTTAATTACTGAACATAGGTTTTCTATTTTGGTTTTCTTCCACAGAGAAAACTAAAAATAATGTGTATTAGGAAACATGTCTAATATATGAATACTGGAAAAGGTACTATGAGAAAGTATGCATTTTTTTTTTTTTATTTATTTTTGGGACAGAGAGAGACAGAGCATGAACGGGCGAGGGGCAGAGAGAGAGGGAGACACAGAATCGGAAACAGGCTCCAGGCTCTGAGCCATCAGCCCAGAGCCCGACGCGGGGCTTGAACTCACGGACCGCGAGATCGTGACCTGGCTGAAGTCGGACGCTCAACCGACTGCGCCACCCAGGCGCCCCAAGAGAAAGTATGCATTTTTAAAATTATAAAAAGAATGTACAAGTCTGCCAATCCACAGACAGCTAATGTAAGAGCTAGCTCACAGTTGTTTTCTTCTTAATTTCCACTAGAAAATAAAGTTTTTAGGGGTTAAAAATTCTAGGATATGCAACTAAGGCTACTAGAAGTATTAGGGTAAATATCTCTATATGTGCAAGGATGTGTGTTTTCAGTAAATGAAGGGATGAGAAACGGAGACGTGTTTTGCCAAGGGGAAAAATGTAAATTTGTCCTAAAGTAAAACTGGTTGTTTCAGAACAGGAAGGAGAAGAATAAAATACAAAATGGTATAGAAAATTGGGAAGAGAGGGGCGCCTGGGTGGCGCAGTCGGTTGGGCGTCCGACTTCAGCCAGGTCACGATCTTGCGGTCCGTGGGTTCGTGCCCCGCGTCAGGCTCTAAGCTGATGGCTCAGAGCCTGGAGCCTGTTTCCGATTCTGTGTCTCCCTCTCTCTCTGCCCCTCCCCCGTTCATGCTCTGTCTCTCTCTGTCCCAAAAATAAATATAAAAAAAAAAAAAACGTTGAAAAAAAGAAAATTGGGAAGAGAGAGAATTTTACCTTGTGTAGCCAAGTTGGATAAAACTGGAATTTTTATTATAAGGGCTTAAAATATAAGCTTTAATATTAATAGTGTACTTACACAAAACTAAAACTTGATTTTCTTTCTTCCTCCCTCCCTACCTCCCTCTTTCTTTCTTCTTTCTTTTTAGATTTTATTTTTAAGTAATCTCTATGCCCAATGTGGGGCTTGAACTCACAACCCTCAGATCAAGAATTGCATGCTGCTCCAACTGAGCCAGCCAGATCCCCCTAAAACTTGATTTTCTTTAATCTGCTAAAAGGATTGGGGGTTTTTTCTGTTTTGTTTTTTTGTTTTTTGTTTTTCTGACTACTGAGCTGTTCCTAATAAGAGATTGTGAAAGGTTTTTCTTTGCCTTTTAAGTAATTTGCCTAGAAAACAAAGATTTTGTGTTTTGTCAAATAATTTCCTATACTTTATCAGGTCCGATGTGTTTTGCTCACAACTATGTAACCTTCTTTATTTGCCTTTGAAACCTTTTATTGTCACTTTGGTCAAATAGATGATTAAATATTGTTTCATAATGATTTGCAATCCTAATTAGTCATATGTCCAAAACCTTTTGATATTTTGGACAAAGTTCCCAAATTCAAATTCTAAATGAAGTCTTTTTGACCTCAAACTAAATGGGATTTTAAAGAGGGTCCTGGAACATCTCAAAAGATGTGTTCTCCCTCTTTATAAAAGAGAGGTGTTTGGGTGCCTGGGTGGCTCAGTCGATTAAGTGCCAGACTCTTGATTTCGGCTCAGGTGATGATCTCATGGTCATGAGATTGAGCCCTGTGTTGGGCTCTGTGCTCCGTGCTGGGTGTGTAGCCTACTTCAGATTCTCTCTCTCTTGCCCTTTGCCCTTCCATCTCTCCTGCTCATGAATGCAGTTTCTCTCTCCAAAAGCAAAAAGAGAGAGAGGTGCTAAACAAACTGGCCTAGTTGATATGTTAAATTACATAAAAAGCACTGTCAATTAAATAATGCTAACCTTTAGATTATATTTGTGTAGATATATAAGTGTCCCAGAAATTGTATGAAACTCTAGAAATCTGATATGTCCTGGTATAATGTTTTTAGCCATAATTTTAGTAGTATCTTGTAATGTTTTATGACACAGAAATAACCAAATGCCTCTGTCAATTGTGTTATAATGAACTCTAATCAGATCTTTAACTGTGACCATTTTTAAATCTTTGTCATTTATAGAAGCTACTTGTTTTAGTGTGATGTTTTTGCAGATGTGTTTCATCTTCAGATAGATTCATAGAAAGGACTCTGACAAATTACACACTTCTTATAATTTTAAGATCATACCACTGAGCTGAATAAGAAGTTATAGAACTCTAAGGGAAAACTTGATTCATAAAACTGCCAACGGAGAACAAGAGTTAATAACATGGGATTGAATGAACTGATGAGGATGATTGTAATTTGTTATGACTTTTCGTTTGACGCACCACTGGTCCTTTAATGTTTTGTTTTTCCAGATTTCAGGAAACGTTTTTCTCTTTCTCTTAACCTGTCTGTGACCTACAGCAATTTGATAAAGTATACCTTTGTGAACAAAAATGAAACATTTACTTTTTCTCCACACCTGATCCCTCCAGAATTTGGAAACTAAGATCTTAATGAGTATTCCTATTTTTCATGTCAATATAGTTATTTGCATAAATCAATAAGAATCTGTTCTTCTTGTAATGGGACACAGTTGGAAACATTGGTTATATTACTAAGGCTTTTGATGGAATGTCATATTTGAAAATGATGTACATAAAATCAGATATGACCAAACGATTTAAATAAACTAAGGTTGACTTTATGGAGTCAATAAAGCCTCTTGGTAAAACATCCTGGTATCTTGCTTAGAGGGTTCCTGACAGCTTTACCAGGTGAGTAAGAAAGGTCACTTCCTGGGGCACCTGGGTGGCTCAGTCAATTAAGCGTCCAACTCTTGATTTCAGCTCAGGTAATGATCTCACAGTTCATGAGCTTGAGCCCTGCAAGGGGATCTGAGCTAACAGTGCAAAGTCTGCTTGGGATTCTCTCTTTCTCTCTCCCTCTCTCTCTGCCCCTCCCCCACTCGTGCTATCTCTCTCTCTCTCTCAAAATAAACAAATTAATTTAAAAAAAAAAGAAAAGAAAAGGAAGGTCACTTCCTGACAGATACAAGAACCCCAGGATATTTAGGAGATCTTGGCAAGAGAGGAATTCACTCAAACTATAGGTATTGCAGGCAAAATCTGATAACAAGTCTGTGGCTTGGCTTCCTAGCCTCAAGAGGCTTTTAAAAGACCAATTTTGAGATTCCTTATAAAAAGTTCCAGCAAAGCATATTTAAAAGAATCTATATGGGAGTGCCTGGCTGGCTTAGTTGGTAGAGCATGTGATTCTTGATCTTAGGGTCGTGAGTTCAAGCCCCATGTTGGGTATAGAGACTACTTAAAAACAAATAAATAAGTCTATACGGCCAATCACTATTCTTGTTGCACTTACTTAAATAACCAGGACAAGTTTATTTTGTAAACAAATTTGTCCTAATTTGGCTATCTCTGGTAGAAATGAGGGTGGTTTTAGAGGGAATAATTATGTTTCAGTAGAAACTATAATAAATACTTGTGGATATCAGATTTTAGTTCTGTTAATTGTCTTTGAGGTTTTGTTTTCTGCATGTAAAATGGACTGGATCCTAACTTTTAGTTTCCTCAAATATCTAGCTACATTTCTCCAAACTGCAATTTTCCCCTATCCTTCCAATTTGGAATTACTACAAACAATGACGGCCTTTGAATCTCCTGGGACAGGACTGTATCAGGTGTCTTCACTAGCCAGATAGCAGCCAACTTCAGGGACTTGAACCTTGGGTACACATCTCACAGCTAAAAAAAGCTCCACCCAACATCTAGTCCTGTGCAGACACTGGAGAACTCTGAATCACATTGACTAGGAAGAGAAGTAAGTGACATCAATGTAGCCCGCTTCTACACAGGGTGCTGGGGCAAGACTTTATACCCTAACTAAACATAAACCGTCTCTTCTTCTCTTTCCTCCCTTTACTCTGGCATTGGCCTGGAAAGATAATACCATCATCTGTATCTCCCAGACCATTGCTAAGGGAGGTAACCCCCAGACTGCTGGATTTGTCTTCAGAAACTCTGATCTTTCCATTAACAATGTCACCTTGGGGCGCCTGGGTGGCGCAGTCAGTTCAGCGTCCGACTTCAGCCAGGTCACGATCTCGCGGTCCGTGAGTTCGAGCCCCGCGTCAGGCTCTGGGCTGATGGCTCAGAGCCTGGAGCCTGTTTCCGATTCTGTGTCTCCCTCTGTCTCTGCCCCTCCCCTGTTCATGCTCTGTCTCTCTCTGTCCCAAAAATAAATAAATGTTGAAAAAAAAATTAAAAAAAAAAATGTCACCTTAGTGGGAGTGATTTGTGCTCTGACAGGATTTATCTTTGCCTGTGGTGGTTATCATTCTCCTTGGGCCTGTAAATGACTAGATGGCTGGTGCATAAGTGGGCAATGCCTCCTAGGTAACCTAACTGTGCTCCTAACTATTCACACACAAAGACAGTTCTTTTGTCAAGTCCCCTGAATTGACACTGTCAGGTTAGAAAAGACCTAGCAGGAAACCCTCATGATTCAGGACTTATCTCCTTTGCCAGGGCCCTATATCTTTTGTTAAGAACAAATGTATATGAGGCAATGATCAGGAACCCCTCCTTAACTTTTGAAGATAGTGCAGAATCTGCTACTAAAGTAATAGCTGCCCGATAAAAATCCTCAGACTCTCTGCCCAAAGTTGTTCCGGATGATAGGATAAGCCTTGATTTTCTTTTAGCCAAGAAGAGGGTGTCTGTGATGTGATCAGCACTACTTTCTACTGCTGGATTAACACTTCTGGGGAAGTTGAGCCTCAGTTGTATAAGATCACTGAGCAAGCCACATGGCTTAAAAAGGTGACTCTTCCAACAAGGTCTTTCTTTGACCTATTTGATTTTTCTTTAAAGATTATTTTTATTTTTAAGTAATCTCTACACCCAATGTGGGGCTCAAACTTACGACCCTGAGATCAAGAGTCTCATGCTTCACTGACTGAGCCAGCCAGGCGTCCCTGACTCATTTGAGTTTTGATTGATTTGAGTCTTGGGACCATGACTTTGAAGTATCCTCTAGACATTGTGAATTATCCTGCTTATAATAATCATCGTAGATCCTCTGGTAAGCTGTATTTTCTCAGAAGTTTTAAATGTATGTTTGCAGCTGCTAACCACCAAGCAAATGATCTCCCTAAGACTGGAACATCAGAAAAGAAATGAAGAGAACCCCTGACTTAAAAAAAAAACAAAAAAACAAAAAAACACAAGTGAATGTGAAGTCATGACCTGTGAACACCACACAGAGTATCAGCAAAAACTGCAAAAACTTCAGAGTGGTAGCTGGGAGTAGTGCTGATGCCTTAAATTTTGATCACATCTCTCAATTAAGCTGAGAGTCTGATGAAAAGGGAGTAATTATTTAAAAAAAGACAACAGGTCCAAAATGGAGTCACTGGTGCTAAGCTCGCCCCATCAACAAACCAAGACTTAATATCTAACCTAATTGCAGTTTCAGCCTCTCCTAGGAATAATCTTAACCTGGAATTACCTGGTCAGCACTGGTGAAGTAATTTACCTGATAGACTGCTTTCTTCCCCCCAAAGGAAGGTGACCTTGCCTGAAATAATCCACTGTTTGCTACAGTAACTTCCTTGCCCTGTCTTCTTCTGCATATAAAAGTCTATAGGAATTTTGTACAACTCCTTGGAACTCCTTTCTATCTGCTAGATGGGAAATTGATAACTTGTGAACTGTTGAATAAAACAATTAGATCTTCAAATTTACTCAGTTGAATCTTTTTTTTTTTTTTTTTCTTTAACACTATGTAATGGACAGAGTGCAGGATCTGGAGTTGGGTAGACTGAGTTTGAATCTTCATTTGGCCTTTTACTAGCTATGCAGGATACTTAACCATTCCCTTCCCTATTTCTTTCATCTATAAACTGATGATAATAGTATCTCCCTAAATGGTTGGTATGAGGATTGAGGGAGTTGATATGCTCAATTGCTTAGAACAATTCCATGCCTCATAGTAAGTAGTGTGGGGGAGGAAAAAGAATTTTTGCTCTACCCTTCCAGATTCTGGGCTGAGACATCCCAGTAATAAAAAGTCAGATTAACAGGAGAAAAACAAACAAAAGTTTAATAACACACGTACTCCCCATAAACATGGGAGAGAGACTCAAGAAAACTGAGTAACTCTCTGAAGTGGCCCAGGCCATCACCTTAAATACCATCTTCAGCTGAAGAAGAAAGAAAGATGATGGAGTTGAGGAGCCACTTATGGGAGGTGACCAGGAAGGCACAGTAAACAAGGGTATGGTTGCTCTGCAGATTTGTCCCCGTGCCGTCTCCACTGATAAGAGTTTCTTGAGATTTGGTCATTCGCCTCTTGCTAGTACAGCAAGGAAGACATCCTTACAAATGGAGAGCTCCTTATACGTGTAAATGTCTTTTACAAAAGGGTGACTTCTACTTGGTTTTTAGAGCTTCTCCCATATCCATTATTAAAAAAAAAAAAAAGAGCTTAAAATAATCAATATGCCAAAGAGACGTATTTGGGGGTGACAAAATTCTGCTTCCCTTCAGTAGCAATTATTATTAAAATGAGACCCTGGAAAATACAACCACCAGAGGTTATAAAAGAAGACAAGGCTAAATTATTTGCAAACTCAAACCCTCATGGGCTCTTGACACTTTCCTCTACCAAAAGAGTGGGTAAAACAAAGAGAGGCTAGAGGAGAGAGGAGAGACAGGCAGATAAAGAGACAGAGAGATACTATAGGCCCCATTCATCAAGTGTCTTGTCATTCCCTCAGTAACCAAGTGGCCAGTTTCTGCTCTATTTTCCCATGCTCCTGATTAGGCTCTACTTGACTGAAGAACCCATGATTCTTCGATTTCTATAATGAAGGCTGGGTCAGTGGCAACAGGAGTCGCTATCCTCTTTGGCTGACATTTTCTTAGAGGAGGGAGATGCTCTGTTCTGATTTTACTATGTAACAGATGATTGATACAGTGAACAGTCATTGTGTGAATTTAAATTATGCCCTCCATCCTGACCCTAAACAAGGATTTGCAAAAGATCCTCTCTTCAAATTGCTATGGTCAGAAGTGCTCTCTCTGTGAGGCTTTTCCTTCTATTCATGGACACCAAAATGCAGCAGTGGGACTGGCTCTAGGAAGAGAGATTAGAAAAGAGGGGGCCTATGGTGGGGGGGGGGGCAGGGCCTATCTGCAGATTGAAATAAGGAAGGGACTTGCAGAACAAAGACCCAAGGGTAGAAGTGAAGGGCAGGTTTTGGCTGAATATAAGGTAAAATTTCCAAATAGTGTTACTCTAAAACAAGATAGGCTACTGTACTAAGTAGTGACTTCTCCAAAGTAGACAGGTTCAAGCACAAGTAATAGACATTGTAAAACAGGTTCTTACTTTGGTGGGAAGAATGGATGAGGTGACCTCTAGACTGTCTATGAGTCCATGGCACTTGATGGGACAAAGGGACCGCTATCCTCTAACATCAGTCTTACAGAGAGCTGCTTGATGATGTTTATCAACTCAAAGGCTCCAGCATTAACCGATTCTTTTTTGGGTATCTGACTGACCAGCCATCATCAAGGCTTTCATAATTTAATCTTCTCAGCCACCCAGTATCAATTATTATGGCGCTTATAAAGGAAGCAACTGAGACTCTGAGGATTTGGGTTGCCTATATTAAATCAAATCCAGTCTTGTCTTTGAAGATTTTTTTTCTTAAACACTTTACTAAACTGAAACACTGATTACAAATTTGTAAGCATATTTCAGATGCTCTACAAAATCAAGCAAACTTTAAAGGTAGTCAAGCAGATTTAGATACAAATCATTGTTACTAACTACAGCATTAACAGCCACTCCTTAACAAAATCTTGATTTTTCTCTTCCGCTTTTCAGAAAACCTTCCTTTCCCCCTCCACCCTCAGTTTTAAAGCTTCCAGGCCTATGGCATGCTATGAATGAAGTCATAGTATGAATTTACAAGTCATAGTAGACGTTACGGGGTGTCTCCTTTTGTGTATGTTAATTCAGAATTTTGAATAGTAAGTTTTCCATGTCTTTAATGACATCACTGTTGCTCTTATGTCTTCTTTCCTTACCCCTTCTTGTTCCTGTTTAGAAAAAAAAAAATCATGTTCTTATAGGCGAGGAAAATGTTTCCCTTCTACACTTCTAGGTTCTGTGGCTGGTCTAAGAATTAAGTTGACATAAAACAGATTAACAGAAGGGGAAAATTTTTCTTAATTATGGGCATGGGAGCTTCACAAAGATCTGCGACTCAGCAGGCAGCCAGGTGACTGAGACTTGTATACCAAAGGAAGCTCAGCTAAAGAGAAGGGTTTGGGTTTTCTAGGTGCCTGGTAAATAACAGATACCTTGTTATGCAGATAATTCTCTCTGGTGAAGCAAGTTCTCTCTGGTAGTAGCTCACTCCCTTGGTCCAGGTACCCTTTCTAGTGGAACTTTCTTTTATAAATGTAGATCTATCCAACAAATCTAACTACTTTTAGGCAGTTAAGAGGGAGATAAAAAGCTTCTCCTGAGACTTCTGGGTCTTGATTCCCTTCTGCTCAAAATAATCCATATGCCAGAGTGGTATATTTTGGGATGGCATGTTCTGAACACCTTCACTCTCCTTGTTTTTTTTCTTCTACCACTGTCCAAAGTGTGTCTAACCAGTTTGTTTCCTTTAAACCAGGAAAAATTTACTCTAGTAACCAAGTTACTAATTCACTTAATTAACTTCCTCTTCTATTACTTCTCAATTAGCTTAAGTGACTTCTTTGCTAAATCCTGCAGTCTGACAATCTGCGGTTGCCAACCTGCATCTTCAAAGAGACTTTTTTGCCCAATAAAAATACTTTAAACACTTCTTAACAGAATAGAACCATTTAAAAATAAGTTATGCATGATAAAGGTATAGGGGTGGGTCCATACACCTCACTTGATTTATCTGCTTAAAAATGATGCTATCGATAAAAATGATGTAAGCTGAATCTGATTTTCCCCTTGGAGGCCATAGGAAGGCGATGAAGCATCTGACGAAGGGCCTGGAGCCCATGATTTAATGAATGCTAGGAATTCATTACAATGAAAGAAGTGAGAAGCTGGAAGGAATTTTAAAAATCAACCAGAGACTCCATCTCTTCTGTTTTACAAATATAGAATAGCAACCTTATACTCCACAGTCCATAAATCATGTATTTAATGCTGAATAGTGTATAGTTTTCAAAAATATATGTAATCCAAATACTAATTCATCACACACAACTTCCATTTTCATGATAAGAACATACGAACACACTATAAAAAGTCTTTTTTAATATTTTTCATAATTTGTTCCTTATTTTTACTGTGGCAAAGCAAAAATGGAAGGATCATTACACCTTGAGCCAAGAAACTGTAAACAATTTCTAGGGATTTTGAGAAAGCTTCTTGGGAAGGTAACTTTGGGGAATATTTGGGGGAGAGTTTTGGGTACATGGTTTAGGAAAGTTTGTTTTATTGTCTAATTTCCTAGCGTTATATCTGAAATTAATGGTGTTAGATTGAGGTAAAATAAACATATATATTTGGTCTTTGCCCCCAGTTCCTGCTACAGATCTCTTAAAATGCTTGGAATTTCCTGAGTGATTGGAGTGTCTTTTTTTGGTCCTAAGGAGCCACTTTCAAAGATATCAACATATATGCTAGTGAAATGACCCAAGGTGGGGCCCGTAGATAGTTTCAGTATGGGGGCTGGTCACCAGAACGACCAAACAGGTGATTACAGCCTTGGAATTTTCAGTTTCCTTTTCCAGTGAGGGGGTGGTGGAGAGGAGATGGAGTTCAATCACCAATGGCCACTGATTTCATCAGTCATGTCTACTTAATGAAACTTCAATAAAAACTCTTGAACAATGAGATTCAGAGAGCTTTTGGGTCAGTGACATCAATGTGCCGGGAAGGATGGCATGGGGGCTTGGCACTGACACCCACTCCCACCTCCAGTATCTCCCACACATGGCCATTCCTGAGTTGGATGCTTTATAATACACCGGTAAACATAAGTAAAGCTCTTTTCTAGGTTCTATGAATTGTGCTAGAGAATTATTACACCTGAAGGAGGGTCATGGAAGCCCCTAAATTCGTAGCCAAGTTGGACAGGAGTGCACGTAGCCTAAGGATCTAGGACGTTTGACTGACATTTGAAGCATGTAGTCTTGTGGGGCCCAGCCCTCTAGGTGGTGATGGAATTGAATAGAATTTCAGGACCCTCAATTGGTGTGAGAAAATTGGAGAACTGGTGTTGGAATAAGGCATTTGTTGTGAAAGAAACCACATGGTTGGTGTCTGAAAAAAACACACATGGTGTATGCAAGGTTAGGATCTATTATGGGATAAATGTTTGCGCCCATGAGAAATTCATACATTGAAGTCCTAACCCCCAGTGTGATGGTATTTGGAAATGGAAATGGGGTCTTTGGGAGATAATTAGGTCACGAGGGTGCTACCCTCATGAATGGGATTAGTGTCTTTTAAGAGGATGAAGGGACCAGAGTCCCTTTTAGCCTCTTTTAGTCTCTTTTAGCCATGTGGGGATACAAAGAGAAGTCCGAAGTCTGCATCCTGGAAGAGGGTTCTCACCAGAACTTGGTGCTGGTGCCCTGACCCCAGACTTCCAGCCTCCAGAACTGTGATAAATCAATTTCCCTTGTTTATAAACCACTCCATTGTTTCCCAGTTGGTCAGATGATGCTACATTGCAGCACTTATAACACTGTATCAAACTGCTTGTTTCTTTATCTGACCTACTGACAGGTGAGCACTTGGATGAGTCAGTTGGGCCTTCATGCATCTGTGTTCCAAAAGCCACACATCAGGGGCAAATCTGAGTTCTGTGGCTTAAGGCTTACATGGTTTGGGGAGGGGAGGGTTTTCAAAAGAATGCAAAATTCGGTGGGAAGAAATCACAACAAATTACAAATATTAAGAGCTGATAAATTACCACAAAATTTATAAAAATGAAATATTTTCATTACTGCCTGACTGCTCTATAATATTTTTTCCTACTTTTTTGATTCATACTTTTTGATTGCAACGTATGACACCAAGTTAGAAGTTCATTTTCTATAGGGATTAGAAAGATAGTTCATGCTTTTCTCCAAAATAGTTGATCAATAAGTTTCTATTACTGGTAATTTTATTTTATTTTATTATTAAAATTTTTTTTAACATTTCCTTATTTTTGAGAGAGAGAGAGAGAGTATGAGTGGGCAAGGGGCAGAGAGAGAGGGAGACACAGAATCTGAAGCAGGCTCCAGGCTCTGAGCTGTCAGCACAGAGCCTGACATGACGCTTGAACCCACCAACATGAGATCATGACCTGAGTTGAAGCTGGATGCTTAACTGACTGAGCCACCCAGGCACCCCTCTATTACTGGTTGTTTAAAAAAGTATCTTTCAGTTTCCCAACTCACTACTGACAAGTCATGTACATTTCTAGGAATGTTGTCTACTTTGGGAAAACCTCTTAACCAGGTTTCTCTCATATATAGGCTGATATTTCAGGGCACTTCAAGTTTTGTTTTGCAGTCACTAATCTTTTTTGTTTTTTAAAGTCTATTTTCATTTTGAGACAGACTTAGAGAGCAAGCAGGGGAGGGGCAGAGAGAGAGGGAGACAGAACACCAAGCAAGCTCTACGCTGTCATCTGTCAGCACAGAGCCCAATGAGTGGCTCGAACCTAAGAATCATGAGATCACGATCTGAGCTGAAATCAAGAGTCAGACGCTTAACTGACTGAGCCACCCAGGCACCCTGTATACTGACTAATCTTAAATATTGTTTGAATTGACCATACTCTCATTTACCAGTGGATGTATCATCAATGGCCCCGCACCTTCACGTCACAACAATGGTGAGTTGGCATAGTGAAAGGTAGGAGTATTCCTACAAGGCATTCCTGAGCTGGGATGGCCAGCAACAACTGAACTATTCACAGAAATGACTGCCAACCACATAAACATATCCCACTGAACCCAAACGAAATGTATTCCTAACTTAACTTCCCTTAGATGGGTCCTTAAAGTGACCACGGACTTTATCCAAGGCCACCAGACAAAAGGGAAAATTGTGATAGAGGGTATGTCAGACTTGGAAGAGATAACAGCCCTAATCAATTGTGGTTAAAATATTTCACTTTTGCAAATTCTGTAAAAACCTATGACCACATGAATATATTGCTAGGTCCCACATGAAATAGCAAGTCCCTGAAGATCAAGCTTTTTGGGCTTCATATCAAATTCTCCTCTGCCTAGCACAGTGCCAGGCACAAAATAGGTCCTTAGTAAGCACTTGAAGAGTGAATAAGTGAGAGAAGTCATCTGTGTGCTGCCTGTCAAAGGGAAGTAACTACACACGAGTGGGGAAGGAGGAAGGAAGCACTCTGAGTTCATTATTCTAAGTCAGGGACTGTCTGAGCTTTCCTCTTAAACGTTTGTTTCAATGTGGTAAAAGTAATAATAGGTTCCTCTGGTTGAAAATAGTGAAGTGATTACATCCCAATAGCTCTGAAAATAACTTTTGTAACACATACCTCATGGTCTCTTCTTGCTACGTAAAAGCAAAGAGAGGGCTGGCAAATCCACTGGGGGATAAGAAGTTTTTCCAGTTCCCTGCTGCCTTGATTCTGAATATTCCTCTAGTCACTTAGTCTCATCGCCCTGGTGAGCATAACCATAATTTGGGGAAAAGTTCTTTAAAAACTTTGATATGATAAATTGTTTCTCATCATCAGATTAGGGCTTACATTTTATATTCGTCAAATAAAAATGTGAAAACAAACTTTAAAAAATTTAATTGGCACTCGTAGGCACCATCAGGAAAATGCCTTCACAAACTGCTTAGGGAACATTTCTGATCATGAAAATAACAAACATTTCCAAAGTTTGAAAAAATAATGTTAAAAGTTCATATAAAATTATACCCCATCCTAATTATTTGGGCCATTTATATTCTAGCTGAAAAATGAGCTATGTGCTAATATTATGGAATACATTAAAGGTCTATATTGCTGTGTAGCTTATTGTTTCTTTTATAGTCTCAATTCTGGGTTGTGCCCTAACTTGTGACTTATGGGGGCAAACAGTTGTGACCTTGTTGGGAGTCAGACAAGTCCAAAGTTGGAGAAAAGTAAAGCTAATAAAAATGAAAATAAAAATAGGCTACGTAAAGGATAAGGGCTCACAGATAGGCACACTGGGAACATACCCAGGTTAGAAGCCGATCCTTCGGATGTCTGCTTGTAGTTTGTCCAACACTAGGTAGTCAATCCTCCTTAAAGACTCTACATAGGAGATATTTACTATCGTTAGGGTGCTACTCAGCATCGGACACCCCCTCCTATATTTGGGGATTGAATGTCCTTTTGTGAGTCTTAGAGGGAAACAGTGCCTACTTCTCACTTTAGAGGCAGAAAATTCCAGATGCTCACGTCCCAGCTTCCATACCGGAAGACTGTGTCACAAAGTGGGCAAAGCCAATGAGAAATACCTTATACTTTGAATCAGTGGTGGAGAACATACATATTGCAGAGAATCTTTGTGTGTGTGTGTGTGTGTGTGTGTGTGTGTGTGTGTGTGTGTGTTGGGGGTTAGAGAGTGACAGTGTCACCACCTAGACCCCAAGACCTGGCTTTTACAATCCACCTGCTTGTACTTGCTAACCTTTGTCTTACATTTTCCCCTAAACTCTTCTTTCCCACTTTCCTCTTTAACTCAGGCAAATGAAACCCGAAACCACCCCCAGATGATGGCAAGTGCTCTAACAAAAATCTCTGGCCGGCCTAGACCTCCCAGATGGGTGCCTAAACTAGTGCCTGTGCAGATAGACCACGAAGTGACCTCTGGGATGCCCTTGAATTACCTTTACCTGATTATAGTACTAAAATCTCTGCCCAAGGAGGAGCACAAGCCTCATTTACATAACATACAATGTATGTACAGAGGCATATTTCCTTAAGGTGCATATGCGACATTATGCCTGCCTCCACATAGGATGACAAGACTTCCCTATCTAAATAGTCGCCCTGGGGTGCCTGAGTGGCTCCGTCTCTTGATTTCAGCTCCAGTCGTGATCTTGTGCTTCATGGGTTTGAGTCCAACATCAGGCTCTGCACTGACAGTGTGGAGTCTGCTTGGGATTCTCTGTCTCCCTCTCTCTCTGCCCCTCCCTCTCTCTCTCTCTCTCAAAAATAAATAAATAAAAAGTATAAATAAATAAATAAATAAAATATTTGCCTTAACCCTAAACAAAAGCAACTCATCCACTCACCCTCTCTCAGGGAGTCATGGCTTTGGAAGCCATTCTCTGTGATCTCCTTATTGTTTTCAATACAAGTTTTCTTTGTGTCACAGCTCAACCTGGTACAGTTTCTGACTCACCAAGGAGCCAACCCACGTTAGTTTGGTTACAGCACCACCGAGACGGGGGCAGTGTTGGGTGACATGGTTTTGGCCACGGTCCCGGCTGCTTTGTGCCCTCCTTGTTCTTACCCATTTTTCAAGCCTGGAAATTGTAGGAGTTACTCAAAATTGTTTCCAATTACTTTTTTCTGTCGCGCTTTCTTAAAAAAACAAATTGTTTTTTGCTTAAATCAGCCAGAATTAATTTCTGTCGTGTGACATGTGTGACCAAATTGCAGCTCTGGCAGCTTGGTCACAAGTAAATTGTTATTTTAGCGGGCTTGAAGGGCACTTTGAAATTTTGAGTAGTCTCTTTAAGTACAGTAGAACCTTGGATTGAGAGTAACTTGTTCTGCGAATGTTCTGAAAGACAAGCAAACATTTCTGATAAATTTTAACTTGGTAAACAAGTGATGCCTTGCAATAACCACTAGTACATGATGCCAAAGGCACGTGATCACAACTGAGCCAATGGGTCTTGAAATTCACTATGATACACAAGTGCTTTGGATTATAAGCATGTTTCTGGAATGGATAATGCTCACAAACCAAGGTTTTCCTGTATTTAAATATAACTTTGTCCTGAATTTTAACCTTAAAAAAAATGGCAACATCTATTATGATCATTGACCCTCATGGTGACTAATTGGGGCACATATTGTGAATGCAACTTTACAGCTTTGGAAACTGAGGCACAGAGAATCAAGTGCTCTGCCCAAGTAAAAAAGCCCATTTAATAGCAAACCTGAGAATGCTGAAATCCAGTCTTAGATCCTCTTTTCTCTTTCTTTCTTTCTTTCTTTCTTTCTTTCTTTCTTTCTTTCTTTCATAATCTTTTTTAAAAGTTTTTATTTATTTTGAGAGAGAGAGAAAGTGCAGGTGGGAGAGGGGCAGAGAGAGGGGGAGAGATTGAGTACCCGTGCTGTCAGTGCAGAACCCAATGCGGGACCCCAACTCACAAACTCACAACTCACAAACTCAGGTCATGACCTGAGCCGAAGTCCGACACTGAACTGACTGAATCACCCAAGCACCCCACTTTCATAATCTTTATTGTGAAAGCAAAAGAAAAGCAAAGAGAAAGGTGCAGTATCAGAACTCAATTCATATAAAGAGCAGAAAGATGAAGATCAGCATATCTGGAGGTAGCTGATAACTTGAGGTAGCTCCTTCTGTCAAGGCAGCCCCCAAACTCTGAAACCAGGACCCGAAGGCAGCAGAAAGGGGATTGCAAGTCCCTCACTCATTTTGCCACTAAAGAGGCAAATCCAGAGATTCCTCCTTTCTCTGCGGCCGGGTGATGCAGACTGTGACCAATTGGTGGAGGACAGTCTCAAGATAATCAATCATCAGTTCTCTCTGTTTAAGAATGACCCTCTGTAAAGTTATGTTAAGTGGAGCAATCACTTCTAAAAAACACAGCCATGGAGTAGCAATCAGAATTTTCTCTCGCACAATTCCCAAAGGAGATATCTGTACCGCATAACATATTTAAAACAAACCTACTCTGAAGAATACATTTCGGTTCCCACCTAATGCTTCTGCTTTATATAAAACTCAACTCTGTACAGGGTAACGTGAACACTCATCGCTCCCAGGATATCAACCCCCAAACGGTAATGTGCATTTAATGAGAATTTCAAGGAACGTTCCTTAATTTGGAAGAGGTGCTGTCTACAGGCAATGGTTGTAGTTATTGCAGACAACCACTGAGAGTTCAGCTGTTGTGTTAAAAATAAAAGGTCGGATTCCATCTTGGAGTTTCTCACAGATGATGTTCTATTCACACTGACACATAACAAAATGGTTTGGGAAGTTATTCTTTTGTGTACACTGCTCTAATTCCGGTTTTTGTCTAGATGTAGTTTAAAAATGTACGGCTGCTCATTTATATCGTCTATTATCTAGCTGCAGATGATGAACGGCAGATTGAACGCCACGTCAATACAACTGCTGTCTCTGCTTGTGGCTGCAGGGCCCGGGAAGAAGTCTGGCGAAAGGGAAAGCCTACTGTTTTCTTTTGAATAAGCTTTTTATTTTAGAACAGTTTTACATGTACAGAATTGTTGTGAAGAAGGTACTAAGAGTTCCCATATCCCACCCCCCCCCCCCCCCCCGGCATAGTTTCTCCTCGTGCTAACATTTTATGTTAGTACATTTGTTACAATTAATGACCCAATATTGACATATTATTGTGAACTAAAGTCCATAGTTTACTCAGACTTCCTCAGTTTTTCCCTAATGTCCTTTTTCCTGTTCTAGGATCCCATCTAGGACACCACATACTTAATTGTCATGTCTCCTTAGGCTCTTGGCTCTGAGAGTCCCTCACCCTTTCCTTGCTTTTGATCACCTTTTGAGGAGTACTGGTCAGGTATTTCATAGAATGTTCCTTGAGTGAGATTTGTCTCATGTTTCTCTCACGATGAGACTGGGGTTATGGGTTTGGGGGAGGAAGACCACAGAGGTAAAGTGAAATTCTCATCCGGTCACATCAAGGGTACATGCTATTAACATGACTTCTCATGTTAAATGTTAGGGAAGGCCTACTCTTTCTCCCACGCTTTGGTACTTTTTTCCAGGCCCCCAAATAACACTGACTTGATTTCTCTCCTGATTACTTAATTATTGTAATTTAGAAAGTAAAATTGAAGATCTAATATTCAAAGGTAGAGAGAGTCCCTAATGCAGGCAGGAAGTCTATAAATTCCAGACCTGCACCCGAGGAGAAGGCAGGGAGAGGCTTTTTTGTCTGAGCCTTTGTCTTCTCATTGTTCCCCTGACAAATCAAATCACCCCAGACTGATGAGACTCTTCTCACATCAGAATATGAACCAGGCGATACTTGTCAGTAAAGGACAAGAGGAATTGCCAATTGTGTCAATCATACTGTCCAGTAGATTTTTATACAGCTTTGGTCTAGCTAAATATAGTTGTAATCCATTTCTGTTGCTAAGCGTCATATTTTTATTAGACAAGTTACTCTATTTGAAAATGCAAACAGAGTCTGGGTTTTGTAGTGAGGTGCCTGGAAAAAAAAAAAAAAGGACTAAATGTCAATGACTTTGGTCAGTTGGGCTTCCAGAATGGCGTGGTACAGTTTCCTAAATCCACCTTACAAACGAGTCCAGGGAATGACCTGCTTTCATCTTGCAGCCTACTTTGTTTTATTGCCATCTCTGTATGTCTTATTTCACATATCTTTCCTGTCAGCTACAGAAAGGCTGAGCTACGGCTATGGCTGCTGAGCTCTGTCTATCCACAGTCATGTGGTTCAGGTGACAACGAAAGAAATAGCTCACTCAGATGAGCGAGGGCTCTCCAGAGCAGAGTAATCTATAGGAGAGGGAAACAAAAAGCTATTTAAAATCCTTCCTCATGAGGAGACTCTGGAAATATATTAGACAGTGCAAGGAGTCTATGGGTTGCTAAAAATTGCAGCAGGTGACCTACGGAGGTTTATGTAGAAAATTCTTCTTTGGCAGCTGAAGAAAAGCAGAGTGGGTATTTGTCTATCTCAGTGGCTTCAGAATAAGCTTCTCTTAAAGCAAGCATAGACTAAATGTATTAGTCAGTGTTCTCAGTTGCAAATGAGAAACTAATGGTAGGTTGTTTAAGCGGAAAAGGAATGTTTTTACAGAGGTCAACAAACGTGACGTGCCATTTCTTTCCGTATGGCCCGCAAACCAAGAATAATTAAAAAATTTTTGAAGAGTATTTCATGACCCGTGAAAATGATATGAAATTCAAACTTTAATGCCACAAGGAAATTGTTACTGGAAAACAGCCACACTCATTTGTGTATCTATAGCTGCTCTCATGCTATCGTGGCAAAGCTGAATAGTTGTGACGAAGACTGTATGTCCCATAAAGCCCAAAATATTTACTAATGTCTTAGCCAGTTTGGCTGCCATAACAAAATACCACAGACTGACTGTCTTAATAACAGGAATTTATCTCCTCACATTCTGGACACTAGAAGTCCAAGATCAAGGTGCCAGCACGGTTGGTTTCTGAGGCGTGCTTTCTCCTTGGATTGTAGATGGCTGCCTTCTTGCTGGTCCACGCATAGAAAGAAAGAAAAAAAGAGCAAGCTCTCTGCTGTCTCTGATTATAAGGGCACTGATATGGGCCCCACTCTCACCACCTCATCTAAACATAATTACCTCCCCAATTCCCAATTTGAAATATCATCACATTGGGGGTTAGGGCCTCAACATATGAATTTGGGGGTGGGGAGACATAATTCAGTCCATAGCCCATTCTGTAAACTATCCCTTTACAGAAAAGTTTTTGCTAATCCCTGTATTAAATGATACCAGGACACACACGGATTGTCCAAGAGGGCCAGAGTATCATGCTACACACTGTTGGTGTCAACACAGCCAGGAAATTCACAAAATCACACTGTAAACTTGTTCAGGGAGACTCCATTTCCACCACCCCAAGGTACTGCTAATACTTCCAAACCCAGGCACTGGACAGAACTCTAGGATCCTCGGCAGCACCGCCTCTGCGAACTGGAATGTTGCTCTTAGCACCTCATCAAAACAGATGCAGCCAGTGCCTGCTACTGGCCCACAGACATTTGATTTAAAGTCTGGTGTGAGTGGGGGTACCTGGCTGGCTAAGTCAGAGGAACATGTGACTCTTGATCTTGGAGTCATGAGTCTGAGCCCCACATTGGGTGTGGAGATTACTTTTTTTTTTTTTTAATGTTTATTTATTTTTGAGAGAGACCGAGACAGAATGCGAGTGGGTTAGGGGCAGAAAGAGAGGGAGACACAGAATCCCAAGCGGGCTCCAGGTTCTGAGCTGTCAGCACAGAGCCCGACACGGGGCTCGAACCCACGAGCTGTGAGATCATGACGTGAGCCGAAGTCAGACGCTCCTCCGACTGAGCCACCCAGGCGCCCCTGGGTGTGGAGATTACTTAAATAAATGAACAAACAAACAAGCTTTAAATAAATAAATATTTAAAGTCTGGTACGGGTAGATCTGATTAGTGTATTCCAGATCACATGTCTATGTTGCCCACAGCTGCAAGGGAGGCTGAGACAAGTGTCTGGTTTTTGCAATGAGGGGTGTAGGGAACTCATAATGCGGGGAATCCCCTAAATACCTTATGATACTATCCAATAGCAGCACATAGTGTTAAAATGACTTGTTTCCCTTCCCTTCACATTGCTTCCCTTCACTCGCTTCCCTTGTCATTTCCCCTGACAATTGTTACCTCTTCAATGAGTTCCTGCTCTCTTTGGGAAGTATCCCCATGTGGCATCCCGATAGGACAAGTCTTCGTGGATCCAGAGATTGCTCTTGACAAAATGAGAAATGGAATGAAATGGGGACTCGGTGATTAGGAACCCCTCAGCAGTGGCATGACACGCTTGTTGTCTCTCCTTCCTGTCCTTTCTAAATTCTCTTCACCGGAGATGAGCTGCTATCAGTCTTTCCCACTTTGGAATTAGGATTTTCCCCCTCATTCTGGGCCAGAATTTACTTTGATTCTTTTTGATCAAAACAACATGGACATTTGGGAATAACTAGAAAGGGAAAAAAAATCAGAGGACCTCTTTAAAATCCCATGTCAGGTGAGTTTCCACTTTTAGCCAAGGTAGGGTAACTAACAGACCAGCTTTGCCTTTGTGCCCAGAACAACCAAATCTACCCCTCCACCAAAACAAAAACAACAGCAACGATGACAACAAACAAAACCTCAAACCACAAAACCCCACATGAAATATATAAAACAGTAGGTTTCAAAAACTGGACGTCAGGCATTGTAAGATACAAGATGAGCCCTATAATCTACCTAGCTTACTGCCTTGGGAGAGTTTCTAGGTAACAGTGCAGGAAGGGGGCCCTGGGAGGACTCTGGCCCACTCTTGGTGTTGAGGATGGCCAGCTGAGAGTCCTGGGTGATCAAGAAGTCTAGTATTCCAGGGACGAAAGAGCTCCACAGCCAGAGGACTCTGGCAATCTGCAAAGAGCACCACTCGAGCACTAAGCAGAGTACTTGTCAGCCCAGATGAGCAAGAGAAGTGTCCCAGGCCGGAGAAAGAGCAGTCTTAATGATTTGAAAGAACAGTGCCAATTGGTAACACAGGCTCAGGAATACTGCCTGCTCCCACCAGCTATACTGGTAAACCTCAAAGTTCACAGGGCATTTAGGAGAGTATGCAGTAAGGTCTTAGTGGGGAACTGGTCTCACCTAACAAAACTTAAAAGCAAGATAAAAAATGTTGAATCTGTTTCCAAGTAATTTAACTGTATCCCAGGACAAAGCTCAAAAATATTTATAAGAATACAAAAATATCCAGCACCTAATAGAGTAAAAATCACAATATTTGCATCTGTTGTTAAATAGTTAAAACCTACTAGGCATACAAAGAAGCAGGAAAATACAGCCCCTGATAAGGAGAAAAATCAACCAATTGAAACTGATACAAAATTGACACAGATATAGGAATTAGTGATAAGGACATTAAAACAGTTATTATTATATTCCAGATGTTCAAGAAGTTAAGCAGATACATGGGGGGAAAATGAAATTTCTAGAGATAAAGACTATAATATCTGAGATGAAAATTACACTGATGGGATTAGTGGCAGAAGAAAAGATTAATGAACTTGAGACACAGCAATAGAAACGAAACAGAGAAAAGAGGATTATTAAAAAAAGTGGCAAGAGAATCAGTGAGACAACTTCAAGCTTCCTCGTATACCTGTAATCAGTGTTCCCAAGTGGGGGAGGGACAGAAAAACTATTTGAAGAAATGATAGCAGAAAATATTCCAGTTTATTCAAAAACTATAAACCCAGTAGATCCAAGAAATTCATTGAATTCTAAGCCCAAGAAACATGAAGAAAACTACACGAAGACACCTCAGAACCAAATTGCTCAAAATTAGCAACAAAAAGAAAATCTTAATAGCAGCCAGAGAGGAAAAGATACATTTTATATAGAAACTCAAAGATGGGGTGCCTGGGTGGCTCAGCTGGTTAAGCGTCCAACTCTTGATTTCAGGTCAGGTCATGATCTCATGGTTCATGAGATCAAGCCCCACATCAGGCTCTATGCTGATAGCACAAAGCCTGACTGAGATTCTCACTCTCTCCTTCTCTCTCTTCCCCTCCCCCACTCTCTCTCTCTCAAAATAAATAAATAAAACTTAAAAAAAAAATAAACTCAAAGAGAAGAATGACAGAAACCTCATGGGAAACAATACAAGGATAAGATAGTGGAGCAAAATCTTTAAACTGTGGAAAAAAACCCACTAAACCATGACTTAGACATTTATACCCAGGGAAAATATTTTTCAAAGAGGAAAGTAGAACAAACACTTGTTCATATATACAAAAACTGAAAGACTTTATCACTAATGGACAATAAATTATCACTATAATAAATTTTAAAGGAAACCATTCAGGCAGAGGGAAAATAACATCAAACGGAATTATGGACATACATAAGAATGCAGAGCAACAAAAATGGCAACTACATGAGCAGATATGTAAAATTTGCATTTTTTTTTTTTTTTAGTAAGCTCAATGTTCAGCATGGAGCTTGAACTCAGGACCCCAAGATCAAGAGTTGCATGCTGTACGTACTGAGCCAGCAAGGTGCCCCATAAGATTATTTTTTAATGATTTGAATATCTTTAAAAGACAAAAATAATTCAGTGTATTGTGGGGAATTATAACATATGCATGTGTAAAACATGAAAACAATAGCATAAGTGTTGGGAGGGAGACTTGGAAGTATACCATTATAAAATTCTTAAAGCATATGTGAAGTGGTATAACATCACTTGAAAGTCAACTGTGATACACCTCCTATCTTTCAAAATGGCTAAAATCAACAACACAAAAAACAACAGTTGTTGGTGAGGAACTGGAGAAAAAGGAATTCTCTTGCACTGTTGGTGGGAATGTAAACTGGTGCAGCCACTGTGGAAAACAGTATGGAGGTTCCTCAAAAAAGTTAAAAATAGAACTTCCCAACAATCCAGCAATCACACTTCTAGCTATTTACCCAAAGAATATAAAAACACTATTTCAAAGGGAGACATGCACTCCTATGTTTATAGCACCATTATTTACAGTAGCCAAGATATGGACCAAGTGTCCATTGGTTGATGAATAGATATTCATCATATCATGATGGATATGGATGGATGGATGTCATATATATGGAATATTATTCAGCCATAAAAAAGAATGAAATCTTGCTATTTGCAGTGATATGGATGGGGCTAGAGAGTATAATAAATGAAATAAGTCAGTCAGAGAAAGACAAACACCATATGATTTCACTCATATGTGGAATTTAAGAAACAAAACATGAACAAGGGAAAAAAAAGAGAGACCATAAAACAGACTCTTGGGATGCCTGCGTGGCTCAGTTAGTTAAATGTCCAACACTTTTTTTTTTAAATACTTATTTATCTGGGGGAAAGTACAAATGGAGAGCGGCAGAGAGAAAGGGATAGGCTGACAGCAGTGAGCCCAGTGTGGGGCTCAAACCCACGAACCACAAGATCATGACCTGAGCCAAAGTCAGATGTTCAACCGGCTGTATCCAACTCTTGATTGCAGCTCAGGTCATAATCCCAGGGTCATGAGATCAAGCCCCGAGTTGGGCTCTGTGCTGGGTGTGGAGCCTTCTCAAGATTCTCTCTCTCCCTCTCCCTCTGCCCCTTCCCTGCTCTCTCTCAATAAATAAATAAATAAATAAATAAATAAATAAAAACAAAAAACAGATTCTTAACTATAGAGAACAAACAGATGTTGGCTGGACGGGTGGTGGGTGGGGGATGGGTGAAATAGGTGAAGGGGATTAAGGAGTGTATTAGTTGTGATGAGCAATAGGTATTGTATAGAAGTTCTGAATCACTATAACATATATCTGAAATTAATATAACACTGTATGTTAACTAAGTGGAATTAAAATAAAACTTTAAGAAAAGAAGACTGAGATACGTTAAACACATGCTGACAGCCCTAAAACAGCCACTAAAATAACAAAACAAAAAGTTATAGCTAATAAGTCAACAAAGGAGATAAAATGAAATCAAAATACACTCAATCCAAAAGGAGACCAAAAAAAAGAGGAATCAAGAATATAGGGGTCAGAGGCGCCTGGGTGGCGCAGTCGGTTAAGCGTCCGACTTCAGCCAGGTCACGATCTCGCGGTCCGTGAGTTCTAGCCCCGCGTCGGGCTCTGGGCTGATGGCTCAGAGCCTGGAGCCTGTTTCCGATTCTGTGTCTCCCTCTCTCTCTGCCCCTTCCCCGTTCATCCTCTGTCTCTCTCTGTCCCAAAAATAAATAAACGTTGAAAAAAAAAAAATTAAAAAAAAAAAAAAAAAAAAGAATATAGGGGTCAAATAGAAAACAAGTGGCGCAATGATAGATTTAAACCTAACCAGGCAATAATCACATTAAATATGATGGACTAAACACCCTAATGAAAAGTCAGAGATTGTCAGGTTGGATAAAAAGGCAAGACCTTCCTTTATGCTGCCTAAAAGGAATCCATATTACATATAATGGACACAAATAGGTTAAAAGAAAAAGGAGGGGAAAGTATATACCTTATTAGCCCTAGTGAAAAAAAGCTGGAGAGCCTGTATAAATAAATGTAAAAGAAAATTTCAGAACAAAGAATATTGCCAAAGATAAAGATTATTTCATAATGATAAAGGGATCAATTCATCAACAGACCAAAATGATGAGCTGCGAGGAGAAATCAACAATTACGTCCAGAGATTTCGATAGTATCCTTTCAATAATTGATAGAGCAATACTAGCATCCAAGACTTAACTGGTTCAACAACCATCAGCAAAATAACATTCTTTTTAATTTCATACAAAATATTTACCAAGAAAGACCTCGGTATACATCTATATAACAGGTCTCAATGAATTTAATAATTTAAATATATTTTCTCTGACCACAGGGAAATTATAGTAGAAATCAAAAAGTTCCCAAATATCTGGAAATTAAATAACCACCTCTAAGTAACCCATGGGTCAGAAAAAAAAAGAGTCAAAAGAGAAATTAGCATTTTGACTTGGATGTAAATACAACACATCAAAATTTGTACAGTGCTGTTAAAGATGTACTTAGAAGACAATTTATGGATCCAAATGCCTATATTAGAAGAGAAAAAAAAGACCCAAATTAATAACTTCACTTTCCACCTTAAGAAACTAGGAAAAGAATGGGGCTCAGAGCCTGGAGCCTCCTTTGGATTCTGTGTCTCCCTCTCTCTCTGCCCTTCCCTTGCTTGCGCTTTGTCTCTCTGTCTCTCAAAAATAAACAATTAAAAAATTTTTTTAAAAATTTAAAAAGAGAAACTAGGAAAAGAAGAGCAAATGAAACTCAAAGCAGGAAGAAAAATGGGAATAATGAAGATAAGAGTGGAAATCAATGAAATAGAAAATCAATGAAACCCAATACTGGTTTATTATCCTTATTCGGAAATAGAGTCTTGCAAATGGGATTTGCAAGGCTTATATCTGATAAAGGACTTGCATCTAGAATATATTTTTAAAAAGACTTCAAAGCTCAACAATAAGAAAATAACCCAATTAAAAAAAAATGGGCAACAGATTTGAAAAGACATGGATGGCAAATAAGCATATGAACAGACAGTCAGCATCATTAGTTATTAGGAAAATTCTAATTAAAACCACATTTAGGGATACCTGGGTGACTCAGTCAGTTGAGTATCTGACTTTGGCTCAGTTCATGATCTCATGTTTCATGAGCTCGAGTCCCACATCCGGCTCACTGCTGTCAGGGCAGAACCCACTTCTGATTCTCTTCTGATCCTCTCTATCCCCCCCTCCCCTGCTTTTGCTCTTTCTCTCTCTCTCAAAAGTAAATAAAACATTTAAAAAACACAATTAAATATCAGTATACACTTACTGAATGGCTAAAATTAGAAAGACTGACCATACCAAGTGTTGGTGGGAAAATAAAATCGTACAACCACTTTGGAAAACAGTTTGTCAGATCCTAAAAAGTTGAACATACACCTACCATATGATCCAGACATTCATTCCTAGGTATTTACCAAAGAGAAAACAAAACATACATCCACAAAAATGTATGCATGAATGTTAATAGCATCTTCATGTGTAATGACTCCAAACTGAAAACAACCCAAATGTCCATCTATAGATGAGTGGCTAAACTGTGGTATATGTACCCAATGGAATACTCCCTGGCAATAAAAAGGAATCTACTATTGACACATGGATGAATCCCCAAATAATTATGCTGAGCAAAAGAACCAGACAAAAAAGACTACATACTGTATGAGTTCACTTATATAACATTCTAGAAAATTCATACTAATGTATGAGTTCACTTATATAACATTCTAGAAAATTCATACTAAATTCAAACTAATGTAGATCAGTGGTTTCCTGGTGGATGAGGAGATGGGAAGGTACAAGAGGAAGAGATCACAAAAGAGCATGAGGAAACTTTTGGAGGTTATGGATATTTAAACTATCTTGATTGTGGTGATGATTTCATGGGTGTATTCATGTCAAATTGTGCACATCAAGCATATGTTATTTATTTTATGTCAACTATACCTAATAAAAAATGAAGTATAAAAATAATAAATATCAGTTATGAAAAAATCAGTGTTAGGCATTGCCCATACCGTGTTTGACCTCTTAGCTCTTTGAAGCTGGGATTTTTAATCATCATAATGGTTCAAGCCCCAAACTGGTAGTTCTTTTGTGGAGTTTTGTCTGTTCTCTTACAGCCATGTCTCTACAAGCCATCCAAGGTGATAGGAAGGGGTGGGGGGCCATAGTGTTGAGCTTTTGTATTTCTCTCTTCAAGGCAGAAATTAAGGTCTCTTAGGGTCTTCCGATCACAATTCTCTTATCTCATTCAAGTCACTGCAGGCAGGTTTCTTTGTTTTATTTTATAGAAACATAAAGAGTGAACATCATTCCTAAACAAAGTAGTATATTTGTAGATGTTCTTGTCCCTTGATGCAGATATAAAGCCTATCTTGTGAGAAAGGACAAAAAGATTCATATGTGCCTTGCTTGAGAACAATAGACAAATGTCACAGCCTGTTAATTCCATCTGCTTTCCAAGAGAAGAAAGAATTTGTACAATGAGGTGTCAGAGGGTCTTCAGGCCCCATGGTGGAGATTTTCCTGAGGGGATCCCTTAACAACCTTTTCTGTGTATTTAAGCCAATATGCTCTACCTCCTAGGGTAGTTTGCCTTATCTCTAACTATGGAATAAAAGGCTTTGTCTTATTAAGAGAATTTGAGGCATGGGGAGAATGGAAAGTATTTTGGTTGGTGGGGGTGGGGTGGGGTGAAGTCACATGGTTGCATACTTCCCCGGCCATGATGAAATCATTCGTGTAGGGAAGAAACATTCAAAGTACCATCATCTACCATATTCCACAGATCATTAGCTTTCCTGAGGCATTCAGTGACTGGAGCAGATAAATTGCTAGCAGAAGATAGTAAGGATCAAAAAAAAAAAAAAAAAAAAAAAAAGCAGACAGGTTCAACTTTATAGGCCATACTTCTCCATTCTTTCTTTTCTGGATTTGTGGGGATATGTCTGCATAGCAAGGGGTGGCCCTTTCCTCCCTTGCTTAGCAAAATTTCCCAAGCCTCAGCTGCTTCCCAGTCTCCAGGATCTCTATCTCAGCATGTCAATAGGCAGACTACTCTGCAATGTGATGTGTGGGTGTCCAAAGGACTCCCCACCCAACAAACTCTATTCCTTCAGGATGATTCTAGCATGTTTTCTAGTCTTCTGCCCATGTGGAGTGTGTCAGAGGGATCCTCGAAGGGGAGTCAGGACTGCAGACCCTACTCCTGGCAAGTTTTCCTGACAGGGAATTGGGCTTTGGTCCCAATCAGCTGGATGGGGCTGGGATGCATTTTGCATGCCCAGGCCCCCAGGATATGGGTTCTTGCTTCATGAGACTACAGAACTGAGGGTCAGTTCCATGGCTGGGGATATGTGTGAAAAGTAGTGTGGGGATTTCGTATTATGCCTGAAAATGACTATGGAACTCTAGGGAGAGCCTCAAAAATGAATAAAAATAAAAATATTATTTCAGTAATGTAAGTTCTCCTCAGAGGAAGCACCTCAGAGAATATTTTCAAAGGTAAGATGGTAAGATCGGAATAAAGTGAAAAGTGTTACTTTTATCTCTGTTACTTGATGGGCAACATTAAGCTATTCCATTCTTTAAGGCCTAGTCATCAGTCCCAGAAATCTACTGAGTACAGGAAAACTGTGGATGGACATAAAACATTAAAATAAACCATATTGTTCAACCTTCAGTAAAACTCAACTCTACATTTTGTTCCCCTTCGAAAAGTACCTAGTGAATTAGTTTGAACAGAAACGAACCCAAAACGTAATTCAATTGAGAAATAAATACACAAATGTGAAAAATATTCAACAATAAAAAAGGAGACTACAATGAAAGTAGTTTCTCATCTAATCTCTGTCCCTTGTTCTCCTGTCTCTTCCATGGAGCCTTGTTAACAATGACTTAATCTATACATAATCTGTACCGGATATTGATGTATACATTGTGTGCATACGTGTATACACACACATACGCAGAGCACACAGAGCACTAGGTAGATATACAGATATCTCCTATATCCTTTTTATGGTTGTCAATTTCTTGACAAATATATATAATGTATAAATAATGGACAAAGATTATGACTAACATGAAGAGCCATGGTACTGCAAACAGATGACATGCTCAAACGGGGAAGTCACCGTAGAGTTGAATAAAATAAGTATTTACAAAATTGCAAGCAGGTTTAGGGAAACCAATAAAGGATAATGCAGTACTCAATGGTTTATACAGGTTTTGTGTGATTTTGTGTCTAAGGCATACTCAATTTTTAAAACCTTTAAGAAAAAGAAGGCAAAATCATTGATACAAAAAAAAAAATGTAGAGTTTAAGATGAGAAAGAAAGCATATCAAATCACAAATCTATAAAACTATAAATACCACATGTCATAAAATCTAGGTAATACTATCCTCTCATATCACTATTAAATGTATCACATCTCTTTAATACTCTTTGCCTACTTTTTTGTTTTTGTTTTTATTTTGCTACATGCTCTTTTTTTTTTAAATATATGAAACTTATTGTCAAATTGGTTTCCATACAACACCCAGTTCTCATCCCAACAGGTGCCCTCCTCAATACCCATCACCCATCCTCCCCTGCCTCCCACCCCCCATCAGCCCTCAGTTTGTTCTCAGTTTTTTGGTTTTTTTTTTAATTTTTTTTTAACGTTTATTTATTTTTGAGACAGAGAGAGACAGAGCATGAACGGGGGAGGGGCAGAGAGAGGGAGACACAGAATTGGAAGCAGGCTCCAGGCTCTGAGCCATCAGCCCAGAGCCTGACGTGGGGCTCGAACTCACGGACCGAGAGATCGTGACCTGAGCTGAAGTCGGACGCTCAACTGACTGAGCCACCCAGGCGCCCCTGTTCTCAGTTTTTAAGAGTCTCTTATGCTTTGGCTCTCTCCCACCCTAACCTCTTTTTTTTTTTCCTACCCCTCCCCCATGGGTTCCTGTTAAGTTTCTCAGGATCCACATAAGAGTGAACACAATGGTATCTGTCTTTCTCTGTATGGCTTATTTCACTTAGCATCACACTCTCCAGTTCCATCCACGTTGCTACAAAGGGCCATATTTCATTCTTTCTCATTGCCACGTAGTACTCCATTGTGTATATAAACCACAATTTCTTTATCCATTCATCAGTTGATGGACATTTAGGCTCTTTCCATAATTTGGCTATTGTTGAGAGTGCTGCTATAAACATTGCTCTTTGATCACTACTTCACATGGCATTGACATTATCCTCCATGGAAAGGATAGAAAGTTAAATTAGTCTTTCCTCTCACATAGTCTCTTTCTGGATCAGTTGGTCCATGAGTTCCGCCCTACAAAAATGAAGAGAGTCCGGTGTCACAGTTGGAAAAACAAATTATAGCACATGTCCTCCCAAGCATTGGTCAGAGACACCATTTTTAATTTTTTTTATTTTTTTTAGAGAGATACCTTTTATTTTAAGTGCAAAGGCCAAGGCATTTTACAAAACTGGGGAAACTCAGTCCACCTTCCATGCCTAAGAATGGTTTTGTCACTTCCTTCTGCCTTCAGTGGCTCCTTATCCCTTCAGGATAAGATCTAAACTTCTCTGCACGACAAAGGAGGCTCTGCATCCTCCTATTCCTTCTCACCAGCCTGGCCTCACCCCTTACCACCTTCCTTGCACCACCTCCGCCCATTCTGTACAGGTTTAAATAATTTGCCTACGGCTACTTCAACCTGGTTCTGATGCCAGAAATTCGTGTTGTTTACCACATGATGCTATTCTCCTCGCAGGTAAATTGTGTAGTTTGGGGAGCACTCAAGCCAGCTGCATATGGCATGCTGATCTAACTTTTTCTGAAATAATGTACTGGTCTTCATTTCTTGACAGATCAAAACCCCATTATGTTTCTGACCCATCCCCACCCCCTCTCCCCCACTGAAATTGCTCTTTTTCAAGGTCACAAGTGATCTCTTTGCTGCCAGATCTATTGGCCACTTTAATCTTTTTGACTCTCAAAAGTTTTCCACAAAGTTGGCTGTCTCCTCATTCTGGAAATAATTTTCTCTCTCTTCTTTTGTGACAAACCATCCTCTCAGGTTTTTTCTTGCCTCACTGGGCACTCACTCGGTCTCAGTTCCCTTTTCTGACTCTTTCTCCTCTTACCTACCTAAATACTGACCTTCTTCAGAATGAGGTTTTGAACTAAACTCTGCTTACCCCCTGCCCTGAGTGAACTCACCCAGTCCCAGGAAAGTAGATAGGATCCATATGCTGTTTGCCGATTAGCATGTCTCCGGCTCAGTTGTCTGCTTACGCTCATGTGTCCAACAAACTACTTGATCTCTCTACTCAATTGCTTCACTTTTATGCCCTCAGTTTTCACTGGCATCTCTTCATTTCTCCCTTCAAAGATGTTCCTCTTCTAGTGGTCCAGTTACTATTTGCTGTGTGACAAACCACTTCAAATCTTAATAGGTCAGGAATTCAGACAGGGCATATCGGGAATGATTTATCTCTGCATCAAGATATCTTGGGTCTTCAGCTGGAGAGACTCCAGGACTGGGGGGTGACCTAATAATGAGGGGCTAGAGTTATCTGGAGACATCTTCTATCACACATCTGACCGTTGATGCTGGCTGTCGACTAGGACCTCAGCTGGGGCTGTTGACCAGAAAATTTACACAGGGACGATTTATGTGCCCAGGCTCCTTCATAGCCTAGGGAAGCCTCAGGATAGGTGGACTTCTGACATGGTGGATCAAGCAAAGTTCCCGCAGAGAAGGTATGGCCTTCTGTGGTCTAAAGGCAGAAGTCCCAGGGTCAACTCCAGTGTTACTCTATTGGTAGAAGTAGTCACAAGCCTGCCCAAACTCAGGAGAAAGGGATGTAGATCCTGCTTCTTAGTGGGATATATCTATCTATCCCTCATACAAGTTACCATTCCCTTGCACCTCCTAACTGGTCTCCCTGCTTCCATTTTGTTCCATTCCAATACACTTTCCAATATCACAAAGTGATCTTACTAAAATGTCAAATTTTTTTCTCTTGCTTGAAAGCCATCAATTTCCCAGTGCACTCAGAATAAGATCTTAACTTCTTGTCTCTCCAACCTCATCTAATGTCACTCTTCCCTTGACTCATCATACTACACCAGATGTATGCTCCTTCTTTTCTACTTTATGGCCTTTGTACTTGCTGTTACCTCTGCCTGAGACATTCTTTGCTTCCCTGGTGTTGTTTACATATGGCTAGCTCCTTCTCATCCATCAAGACTTGGCTCTATGTGACCTAACCACTAATTATAGTGAATTTTATTCACTTTAGTGACCTTTTTGTTCACTCTCTTATCACCCTGTTTATTTTCCTCAGGGCTCATTTACAATATTTAAGTATAATATTTATTTGTGTTCTTGTTTATTTTGGGACTTCTCCATTAGAATGTAAACTCCATGAAGGTCTCTTTAACTGTTCTATCTTCAGCACCCACAGTGCCTGGCACATAGTAGATACTGAGAAAATATTTGTTGAATATAATAAATAGATAGATGACGGATGGATGGGTGGATGGATGAATGGATGAATGATATCTATTTATCCAATGGCAGCAAAAGAAGACACACTTCCTCCTGAGTGCCTTTTTAGCCAAGAAGAAAAACAGTTTCCTTAAGAAGTCCTTCCCCCATGAGATCCCAGGTCCATTCCCCAGCCTTCTTAAGATTCCCAGGCTTCTTGAGATTCTAGACATCAGATCCAGGACCTAGAATGGACCTGCCATCTTGGATCACACTCTGTCCCTGGAGGAGGTATGCTTATCAAATGATCAAAGCAATAGGTTACCTGCTCTCTCTTAGAGGCAGTGACATTAAACCATGCTGGTTTCTGGAGCTCAGAGAGGTCCTTAATGGGTTCCTAACATCCTCATTTTCATTCAGGCAGCCATTTGAGGCCAGGCCTGACCATCTGCTTTTAGATCATCATCTTTGTAAACATCTTGCAATTCCAATCATTCAAAAACACAGACACAATGGTTTCCAAATACTTTGAGCTCATTACAACACCTCATTTATGCTTTTAATCCCTGCTCATCTAAGAGCTATCGGCATCTATTTGATTTTCTCAAACAAAAGAGAATCAGAATGAAGTAATTTCGAAAGCATTTTTTGAGACTTTGGGTATTTCCTTAAACTTAGTAAACACCTTCAGGTGTCAAAAGACCAGCACTCCAAATCACTCATCTAAAGGCTTTTTTTTTTTTAATGTTTATTTATTTTTGAGAGAGAAAGAGCATGAGCAGGGGAGGTACAGAGAGAGAAGACACAGAATCCAAAGCAGGCTCCAGGCTCTGATTTGTTGGCACAGAACCCGTTGCGGGGCTCAAATTCATGGACCACAAGATCATGACCTGAGCTGAAGTTGGACGCTCAACCGACTGAGCCACCCAGGTGCCCCTACAGGCTTCTTGACAATCTCATCAGTACTGAAGGTTGGTTTACCCTTTCATTTGGCCTTATCAAGATGTTATTTTTTTTCTCTTTTATTCACACTGGGTGTTCAGCCAAGGAAATGTATTGCCAGTTTCCCTTCAAGGAAAGTTTTGTTTTTATTGTTTTCACTGCACTTCTTTTTCTTTATTTTTTTCTTACTTTATGATAGCTTGCCATGTTCTCTCTATAGTTTATTCTTAAAACAGCATTTAAGCTTTTTACAACTTGCTACCTTTACTGATAACAAAATGGAAGCTTATTTGTCTTCTTCCCTTTGAAACTCAGGGTGGATTTGTCAAGTGTGATGTTTAAAAAAAAAAAAAACCAACAAACCAACTGTATCTGTTTGGCAAAGATTCACTGCTGCATTTGCGATTCTCCTCTCTAGTACATTTCCTGGGACTGACAGTTTTTTGGTCTATTTCACTGGCTGCTGTTAACATGTTCCCTTACACTGTCTCATTCCCAATGGTTTGGTAGCGATGTCTGCGATGAATGAGTTCTGGTGAACTGGAAAATAGATTTAACACCTGGAACTCTCCACACTGTCCCTCAGCCCTTGTATAAGCCACTTCTCATCCTTTACCTGTTGCGAAGAGCCAGGCAACTTACTCTAATACCAATTCAACTGTCTACAAGTGGAGATAGTGAAACTTTTATGAGCGCAAAGCATGGCTGCTATGTATGGGATTTTCTCTGCTACGTTTTCCCCTTGGAAAGTTTAAAATTTAACTTTTCTGATAGGGAAAAGTTTTATGGTAAGGGATAGTGTTATGGTAAGGAAAAAGAGAGAGTGAATGTTACTGAGCAACATTTTTATCAGTTCTCTCAGGCTTTACCCAAACTATTCAACTATCTTATTTCTAAGAAGAATTCTACAAATCCTTTTCAGATGGAAATCCTTTGGACGGGTGCCTTATAGACCAACCTTGAGAACAATTTAATGTGACTGGGCTTTTATTGTTTTCAGTTCCTTCAAAGAAAGACAAATATTTACTACATCTGATACTTTGTCTCTAGTCAACTGATTTTCTAAAAAGACAAGGTCTTTTTGAGTACTTTATTTTCTCCGAAGTACTCTGAAAAGTATTCTGTTTTGCAGTGCTCTTCATAATGTTCCATCTGTTCTGATTTTTCAGAAGCTTTTTTTTTTAAATCTCCTCAGAAAATTCAATGAAAAAAGGTAAAGGCTTTACTGCCAGTAAATTTTTGTTTCTCTTCTTTCTGGGAAAGAGCCAGTTTGAGTTTAAAAATAGACCTGAGAAGTGTCTACAGCTTGAGATTCATTCAATCCACTAATATTTGCTCTAGAATAATAAGGATATTTGATACATCTGAACTAAAATGATCCCCATATTTGTCACCTTTCCATTTCACATCAAATAAAACACCATAGCAGCCTTCTGTCAAAGCAAATTCCATTATGTTAACCACCCCCTCTCTCTTATTTTTAATTTATCCTGAAAAATGTGAAGCTGGTAGTTTAGGTCATTCTAAGCATCCTATGCTAAACATTTGCCCATTGATGCTGTTTATTATTAATTTCCAATAGCAGTTACTGTGGTCCTAATATCAGATACCCACTAGGATAAAAATATTGGGGCAATAAAAAGAATAACTTAATTTTAAAGTTTTTTTTTTTAATCAGCAATATTGAGCAATAACTGACTACAGTAAAATTCACAAAAGTTAAGTGTACAATTAATGAATTCTCATAAGTGCGTATATTTGCTTAACAGCCTTCACAGTTATGGTATAGAACATTTCTGTCAAACTAAAAGATTCCCTTCTGCCCCTTTGCAATTCTCTTCCTATCTTTGGCACCAAGGAACCACTAATCTGCTTTCAGTAACTCTAGTTTGACTTTTCCAGTATGTTACATAAACGAAATCACACACTGTGTGGTCTTTCATTTCTGCCTTCTTTTACTTAGCATAAGACTTTCGGATTCATCCATGGTGTTGTGTATATGAGTAGTATGTTCCTTTTTATTGCTAAGGAGTATTCCACTGTATGGACATGGCAGACATTGTCTATTCAGTCATCAGTTGGTGAACATTCAGGTGATTCCAGTTTTTGACGATTATCAATAAAGTTGTTAGGAATATTCAAGTACGAGTGAAGTATATTTTCATTTCTCTTGGGTGACTGTCTACTAGTGAGACTGCTGGATCGTATGGTAAGTGCATGTTTCATTTTATAAGAAATAGCCACATTGTTTTCTATAGTGGATGCACAATTTTGCATTCCCACTGGCAATGTACAAACATTGTGTCTGTTCCACATTCTTGTCAACACTTGGTATTGTCAGTGTTTTTGAATTTTAGCCATTTTACTGCCTGTGTAGTGGTATTTTATTGCCATTTTAATTTGCACTTCCCTAATGACTAATGATATTAAACATCTTTTTATGCACTTGCTATGTTCTTCTTTGGTGACATGTCCTCAAATCTTTTGCCTTTATTTTATGTATTTTTTAATAATATCTATTTATTTATTTTCAGAGAGAGGGAGTAGGGTACAGCTCAGAGCATCAGCACAGAGCCTGACGTGGGGCTCAATCTCACAAATTATGAGATCATGACCTGAGCTGGAACCAAGAGTCAGAAGCTCAACCAGCTGAGCCACCCAGGCGCCCCTCAAATCTTTTGTCTTAAAAAATAAATCAGGTTATCTCCTTGGTACTGAGGTTTAAGAGTTCTTTTGGATATAAGAGCTTTATCAGATTTATGTTTTAGAAATACTTTCTTCCAAAAGAATGATGTAGGTTAGCCAAAAACCAGAGGATTTCTGATAAGTTGGTAAACCTAAAATTGCAGCTACTTGGGGCGCCTGGGTGACTACTTGGTTAAGCATTTGACTTGGTTTCAGGTCAGGTCATGATCTCAAGGTTTGTGGGTTTGAGCCCTGCACTGGGCTCCATGCTGACAATGTGGAGCCTACTTGGGATTCTCCCTCTTCCTCTCTCTGACACCCACCCCTCCACACTCATGCTTGCACTCTCTCTCTCTCAAAATAAATAAATAAAATTGTGGCTTCTTGAATTTCTAATGTCAAATTAGAGTTCTATATATTAACACACTGATACTTTGATGTAGACTTAGGAACAATGTCGAAAGACCTCTATAAAAAGATGATTTGGATGCTTTGCCCTTGAAGCAGTTCATCTATGCATACAAAATCAGTTCTAAAGGAGCTGTAGGTAAATTCCCATATAAAATGCTTCCAGACTGAAGTAAATATTCCCCACCGTGGGGATGGATTTAAATTATGGCAGCTCTAATGCTTACAGGAAAAGTAGACTATACTCTAGGAAGGGAGGGAGATAAAGGACACTTAGGTAGGCAAGCTCCTGTGTGTCCTCTTCTGGGTTTTCTCTTAATCTCCTTAAAATACATTTTTTCTCTTTTTCTTGGTAGCTTTTAAGTTTTACATAATTTCAAACTTACAGAAAAGCTGAAAGAAAAAATACAAGGAACTCCTAAATACTCTTTATTTAAATTCACCAATGTTTACATTTTACCCTAACTTAAATGCATTTTACATTTAATTTTTTAAATATTTCATAGAGAAATTATGGTCTAGTTCTTTTTTTAGTGTTAATTTATTTATTTTTGAAAGAGAGAGAGAGAGAGAGAAAAAACATGCATATGTGGGGGAGGAGCAGAGAGAGAGGGAGACAGAGACAGAGATTCCTTGCTGTCAGCACAGAGACTGACTCAGGGCGTGAACTCATGAACCGTGAGATTATGATCTGAGCCGAAATCAAGAGTTGGACATTTAACCAACTGAGCCACACAGGTGCCCCAAGGCCTAGTTCTTTTTGAAGTTTTTATTTCCATTCGTCTCTAGCCTAAGTGGTAGAAAAAGTAGCAATTAACACCCTAATTAAAATCCTGAAAGACAGAGACACAAAGAATCCTGTCACAGAACGCTGGAGACCCAGCACTATCCATAGCCACCGTCATGAAGCCAACCACCATTCAGCTGTGCAGTCTAGCTTTGCAGCCCGTTTCCTGACCTCTTCCTGGTATGGTTGGCTCCTACTACAGGCCTTTGTACCTGACTTTTAGTTTTGGTGACTGGTATTGCTTTTAACGACCTAATCTTTGGTGTGTTCTCAACCATTGGTAATTCTGGGAAACAGCCAACCCAGTTCAGCTCACCAGGGACCTTAACCTGGTTCCCTGCTTTGCCTAAGCCCTAACAGCAGGCAACTTAGCAAGCAGCAGTATTTGCAAGGAGGCACAGCTAGTGACACTAGGTATCCCAGCACTGAGAACCAGAGAACCAAGACATATGAGTGCTGAAAGGACCTTGAAATCATTCAATACAACTCTTTCATCTTCAGATGAGGACACTGAGGCCCCAAGAGATTTAATACTTTATCCAAGGTCACAAGTAAGTTGGTAGCCAAGGCATGACTAAAATTCTAGTTTCGTGCTTTTTCTGCAATATAACGCTGCCTCTAATAGTTATTACTACTAATAATTAATTTTCAGCTGCAAAAACTCATGTGTTCACTCATGAAGTTAACATATATTTATTGAGCATTTACAAAGTTCTACGTACAAGGTTTACAAGATATTTAATCTGCCTTCCCAGATCTTACTTTCTGGCAGAGAAATAGATGATTAACAAGTAATTATGCACAGCAGAAAACAGTAGAGAAGTTCCTCAAAAAATTCAAAGAAGTTCCACTTCTGGAACTGAAAGCAGGGACTCGAACAGATATCTTTATACAGTATTAGTTCAAACTGCCATAAAAAATACCACAGACTGGGTGCCTTACACAACATAAATTTATTTTCTCACAGTTTTGGAGAAGTCCAAGACCAATGTGGTATCAGGGTGTGTTTCTGATGAGGTCTGTCTTCCTAGCTTGTAGACAGCTGCCTTCTTGTGTCCTCACCTAGCCTCTTCCCTGTGCATGCAGACAAATCAATCTCTGGTGTCTTTGCTCTTCTCTTAAGGACGTCAGTCGTATCAGATTAGGGTCCCACACTTATGATGTCATTTAACTTTAATTATCTCGCTAAAGGCTCTATCTCTAAATATAACCATAATGCAGGCCAGAGCTTTAACATGAATTTTATGGAGACACAATTTAGTCCATAACATATACCAATATTCAGAGCAGCACTAATCATAGACAAAAGGTGGAAACATTTAAATGTCCATTGATAGGTGAAGGGATAATCAAAATGTGACATATACCTACAATGGAATATTATTCAGCCTTCAAGAAGACAGATATTCTGACACGTGCTACAACACGGATGAGGCTTGAGGCTATGACGCTAAGTGAAATAAGTCAGGCACAATAGGATACATATATGATTCTACATACATGAGGTACCTAGAATAGTCAAATTCATGGAGACAGAGAGCAGAACAGTAGTTTTCAAGGACTGAGGAGAAGGGGAAATGGGAGTTACTGTTTGATGGGTACTGGATTTCAGTTTGGGATGATGGAAAAGTTGTGGAGGAGGATGATGGTGATGGTGGCACAACAATGTAGATTTACTTAATGCCACTGAACTGTACACTTGAAACAGTTAAATGTAAGTTTTATGATATGCATATTTTACTATGATAAAACAAAAATGTAATTCTGACTTCAGTGTGTGGCCATAATACTGGGAAACTGGATTTACTCTCCACTTAAAATTGAGAAGCAAGTGTTTGCTTCAGCAGCACATACACAAAAATTGGAATGATACAGAGAAGATTAGCATGGCCGCATTTGCAGGGATGACACCCAAATTCACGAAGCATTCCATTAAAAAGAAAAATTAAGGGGCACCTGCGTGGCTCAGTCAGTTGAGCATCCGACTCTTGGTTTTGGCTCAGGTCATGATCCTGGGGTCATGGGAGTCAGTCCTATGTCAGGTTCCATGCTGAGCATGGAGTCTGCTTGGAATTCTTTCTCTCTCTCCCTCCTCCCTCTGCCCCTTCCCCTGCCCCCCCGCTTTTTCTCTCTAAAATAAAATTAAGAAACAAGTCAAAATGTGAAGCAATGGTTTTTAGATACCGGACACTCAAAACCTAGGACAATAATCCCTCAGAGAAAAGAAATAGATGAGGTGAGCCCTACGATAGCTAGTTTAATGCCTACAGAGTTTCCAGGCTATAGCACAGGGAGGAAAATCCCAAACAGAGCCCAGAAATCTCCCTGAGTTGAGTAGCCAGGGTTGTGGATTTGGAGGAACCAAGGTATACAGAATTCACAGGGTAGGGCCAGAGAAGAGAGAGCTGCACAGAGAGAGAGAGAGCAAGGGCTTCAGAAAACTGTGGTTCCTTTTTAGTCTTCAGGCAAGAACTAACTGGACATGTGAATGAAGAATGTACCCAAATAAGGGAAAAGACCCACTGGAAAGGAGCACACAATCATCAGACTTCACACAGGGCCTGGAATAATGTATGTTCCCAGCACCCTGAGTGGACCCTGAGTGGACAAATCTTGTGCTACACTGGTCATCAAGAAGAATGCTCATAAGGGTATTGGTATTTGTTTTTTTTTTTGTTGTTTGTTTGTTTGTTTTTTAATTTTTTTTTCAACGTTTATTTATTTTTGGGTCCGAGAGAGACAGAGCATGAACGGGCGAGGGGCAGAGAGAGAGGGAGACACAGAATCGGAAACAGGCTCCAGGCTCTGAGCCATCAGCCCAGAGCCCGACGCGGGGCTCGAACTCACGGACCGTGAGATCGTGACCTGGCTGAAGTCGGACGCCTAACCGACTGCACCACCCAGGCGCCCCAAGGGTATTGGTATTTGTATGGCCAAACTCAAAATCCTAATCTAATCATTTAAAAAGTCAGGAAATCTAATAAAGGAGCATCCTGTTATAACTTAACCAGTGTCTCTGAAAACCTCAAAGGTCATCCAAAACAAGGAAATTCTAAAAACTGTCAGCCAAGAGGAGCCTAAGGAGACATAACAAATAAATTTAATTTGATATACTAGGAGAATCCTGAAAAAAAAGTATATTATGGGAAGGTTAAAGGAATCTGAATAAACTTTAGCTGATAATAATATATCAATATTGTATCAATATTGGTTCATTAATTATAACAAAAATACCATACTGATGTAAGATGTTTATAATAGGGGAAACTGGATGTCAGGTGGGAGTGAGTGCCATGGTTAATATGAGAACTTTTTATACTATTATATTAGTCTTCTATAGTTATAACAAAATACCATAGATTGGGGGCTTAAACCACAGAAACTTATTTTCTCACAGCTCTGGAGGCAGGAAGTCTAAGAGCATGGTGCCTTCAGGGTTGGTTTCTAGTGAGATCTTTTTTTGGCTTGTAGACAGCTGCCTTCTTACTGTGTCCTCACTTGGACTTTCCTCTGTGCATGCATGTGGAGAGAGATTGATCTCTGGTGTCTCTTCCTCTTCCTACAAGGACACATGCTATGGCCTCACCCTTATGACATCACTTAACCTTAATTATCTTCCTAAATGCCCTATTTCCAAATACAGTCACATCGGAGTTAGAGCTTCATATGAATTTTGAAGGGACAATTCAGGCAATAACAGAAGAAAGAGATGGGTGGGGCGCCTGGGTGGCTCAGTTGGTTAAGTGTCTGACTCTTGATTTTGACTCAGGTCATGATTTCACGGTTCATGAGATCCAGCCCCACATTGGGCTCTGTGCTGACAGCACGGATCCTGCTTGGGGTTCTCTTTCTTCCTCTTTATCTGCCCCTCCCCCACTTGTGCTCTCCTCTCTCTCTCTCTCTCTCAAAGTAAATAAATAAACTTAAAAAAAAGAGACAGAGAAAAAGAGATGGGAATACAAGACATTTTGAAGAAATAATGGCTGAAAACTTTCCAAATTTAATGAAAATCCTAAACCCATAGATCTAAGAAGCTCAACAAACCCAAGTGTAAGAAACAAGAGAGAAGTACACCAAAGTACACATCTGAATCAACTTGTTCAAAACCAGCAAAAAGAGAAAAATCTTAGAAACTGCCAGAAAAACAAAGATAAGAATGACAGTAAACCAGTAAAGTTCTTGTCTGAAAAAATGCAAACAAGAAGACAATGAAGCAACATGTTTAAAGTACTGACAGGGGGCTCCTGGGTGGCTCAGTCCATTAAGCATAGGACTTTTGATTTTGGCTCAGGTCATGATCTCACAGTTTGTGAAATCGAGCCCTGAGTCAGGCTCTGTGCTGACAGCATGGAGCCTGCTTGGGATTCTCTCTCTCTTCCTCTCTCTCTGCCCTTCCCTCCCTTGCATGCACATGCACCCTCTCTTTCTCTCTCAAAATAAATAAATTTATAAAAAAAAGTACTGAAAGAAAACAAAAAACGACCAAAAAGCAAACAAAAAAACCCTGTCATCCTAGAATTTTATACCCACTGAAAACAACTTTCAAAGTGAAAGGACAAATAAAGATTTCTTCAGGTATACAAAAGCTGAAAAGATTTGCACCAGTGGATCTGTACTACAAGAAATGCTAAAGGACATTCAGGAAGAAGGAAAATTATACCAGTTGAAAATCAGGATTGCACAAAGGAAACAAGACCACCAGTAATGGTAACTCTATGGGAGGATATAAAAGACTGTTTCCGGCTGTTCTTTTTAAACATCTCTTTAAAATATAATTGATTATTTAAAGTAAACATAACAGGTTATGGTAAATAATTACAATAAAAGTGAGTTCAGAGTGATGCTATGGGAATGACCTGAAGCTATGAAATAGCAAGAGATATAGGAATTTTAAATAAATCTGCTTGCTTATTCTGTCAGCTTACCAAAAAAGCCATTTCTAAGCTCTTTCAGCATGAGTTTTATCACAAAGTAAGATGACTACATTTCATATGATCTTTTTACCACTTCATACCCTTAGTGATCCCTAGGCTCACAGTTCCTCTGGGAATAAAGTCTCTTTTAATAAATAAAAAATAAAGTGTTCTCCCTTTTAATAAAGTCTGTGTGGGAAAACTGGGGCAGCTCAGAGTCCTTTCTTCATTGATTTCAACTCATTTAAAAACTAAACATAGGCTTAATTTCTAGTACAAACGCTCTTTCTTTCTTTCTTTCTTTCTTGAATAAATTAAGAAAGGGAGGTAGAAATATCTCTTTAAAAAACTAGAGGCAGACATTTGGTCAGGGGGATTGTACATGGCACAGCTAACTACACTCTTTTTCAAGCAACTTGAGGCAATGGAAAGATGGAGGGGAAAATTGGACACAATATTCTGGGTTAAAGATAGGATAGAGGAAGGGTGCCTGGGTGGCTCAGTTGTTAAGCATCTGACTTTGGCTCAGGTCGTGATCTCACAGTTTGTGAGTTTGAGACCCATATTGGATAAGCTCGAGCCCTGCTTGGGGTGAGCAGGAGCCCCACTAGGGGTGAGCATGAGTCCCATTTGGGGTAAGCTCAAGTCTCATTTGGGGTGAGCCCCACTTTTCTCTCTCTCTCTCTCTCCCTCTGCCCCTCCTGGGATTCTTTCTCTCTCTGCCCCTTGCTCACTTGTGCCCTCTCTTTCTCAAAAAGATAGAGAGAGGGTCTGGATTTGTAAAATGATCTGTATTTTCCTTATTCCCACATATGTCCTCATTGGAAGCACCACTTTAGATCACTTTTTTATAGCCTTATCTTTTTGTCTGTTTTCCGAGAATGTGGGTCTTACTTCCGCAAGCAGAAGGCTGACTCCTTGATGGTAGGGGCCCCACTCTAAAAGTAGAGCACTCTAAAAGTACTGCTTCATGGTAGGTTTGGCAAAATGAAGAAGGAGAAAAAAAAGGCTTCAAATTTATATAAAAATAAATGAGTTAAAAAGTGATTTTCTGGGGTGCCTGGGTGGCGCAGTCGGTTAAGCGTCCGACTTCAGCCAGGTCACGATCTCGCGGTCCGTGAGTTCGAGCCCCGCGTCGGGCTCTGGGCTGATGGCTCGGAGCCTGGAGCCTGTTTCTGATTCTGTGTCTCCCTCTCTCTCTGCCCCTCCCCCGTTCATGCTCTGTCTCTCTCTGTCCCAAAAATAAATAAACGTTGAAAAAAAAATTAAAAAAAAAAAAAAAAGTGATTTTCTGTAGGGATCAGCCCTCTGGGTTGGACGAGGTTTGAGAAGAAAGCAGTTACTATTTGGTAGCTGTTTGTTTTTTCCAGCTTTATTGAGGTATTATTCACAAATCAAATTGTAAGATATTTAAAGTGTACATCGTGATGACTTCATATATGTATACATTATGAAAAATGTAATATGCTACTTAATAAAATAAGCAGGTTACAAGATAGTGTATAGTGCAGAAAGAGAAATATTCATCAAACCGAGTGGTGAGATTTTAGATCTTTTCTTCCTTGTTTACTCATGTGCACATTCTACTTTCTTCAAAAGATATATGTTTTATTTCCAAAACTAGGAAGAAATTACACAGAGTGTTTTTTTAATTGAATGAAATTCTGGACTCTTATTGAGAATTTGGATGCTCTCAATTCTCACCTGTTTTCAATGGTTCAAGGACGTTCTTACCTGGGAGAAGTATGTGAGCACATTCCCTTCATTGGAAGATAAGCTGCTCATCCAATAGCCCAGGCAGCTCTTGAAAATGTGAGGCTAAGGAATCCTTAACAAACCAACAGAGAAGTCTCAGAGAAGTCCCAGGAACATTGGAAACAACCTAACGGTCCAGTGGTATGAGATTTTAAAAGTAAATCATGATACCTCCAGATAATTGGAATATTTGCAGGCATCTATGTTCCTAAGAACATTTAGTAACATGGGAAGATGCTCAAATTTTAACATTAAATTTAAAAATTTATATGCAGCATTATGCTATTTGAAATGAGTATTATATATGTAATTTAATTTCTTAAAGGAAATAGACCCAAATATTAATAAACCTTATCCCTGGGTGATAAAAATATGAATAATTTTGGCTTCTTTACTCCTCTGTTCTCAAAATTTTCTACCATGACTTACTTTTATAATTAGAACACATACAATGTTATTATTATAATTATTTTTAAAGAAGTTGGCTTATAGGGCTGGAGAGTGGTTCATTACATGGGCCTTGAAGCCCATCTATGAATGTAAATCCTGGTTCTGCCAGGCAGGCAAGCCACTGTCCCTTTCTGTGCCTCAATTTCCTTACCTTAAAATAGATATGAAAGATAGCACCTACATATAGGGTAATTGTAAGACTAAATTAGTTAACTCATAATAAAGTGCTTAACACAATGCCCGGTGTATAGTAAGCACCCTCAGATTAATCTGTTATTATTATTATTATTATTATTATTATTATTGCAGGTTAAAAGTTCTAGCCTCCTACCTATTTACTCGTTCAGTTATTTCAATAAAGACTATTTTCTGAATATAATCACAGCCCTCCAAGACTCAGCAGGACCCGAAGACACTACTTATTGCAAAAAACCCTAACAATTTTCTTGAGGATCAGGTATTTAGAGCAAACTAGTTAGAGACCAGCCTCTGGCTGCTTTTTCTCTTTCTCGATGGCTTTAATGCTGCAGGTGTGGCCACTGAGTTGCACCTATTTATTCATAGAAGGATAAAGGAGCTCTCTTTGAATTTTTCTTTGGTGGGCTCCAAATTTAGAACTGTATCTCCACTTCTCAGAGTTTGATTCGATCTTGTGATCCAAAGTGGAAGAGATTCCATGTCCAACATCACCCGGCTAATAAGGGGCAGATAATAGGATTTGAACTTAGGTCTACCTGGCTCCACACTTCAGCATTTAACTTGTGTCTTATAATACCTTCCAACTAAAAGAAGAAAAGCTTAAAGAAGGCCATTTTATCCATCAAAACCAAAGAGTGGGACATAGAGAAGATCAGTTTGCTTCCCATTTCTTATTTCTAAGTGTCGTCAACATAAAATAAATCACGATCCAGCATGGCATCGGCGCAAAGATCAGTTCCTGACTCTAAAACAGAGCACAGAGCAGAAGAGACCTACTTCCTTCACAAAATGGAGCATGAATTACAAAAAAGGCCCCATGTGCACCATGAATTGGGCTAGAAATCTGTGTCCCAGCATCATTCTCTCAGGGAAATCAATTTTCTCAGTTGAGGCAACAACTCTAGGTGAACCCATAGGAAGGGAGGGCTAACTCGGTGCTCTGAGAGCCTGGAGTTTCCCTAGCTTCTGCAGCACTTATAGTCCATGCTATCAACCCCTGTCTGTCTGTCTGTTGTCTGTATCCCTGCCTGCTCAGTAGTATCTCTTTGACGTCTTTGATTTCTGCTTTAAAACTAGAATGCCGTCACCTCTGCACCCACTCTTTCAGGACACCTAAACTATTCCCCCCTGTACTGAGCTTACCAGCCCTGGGCCTGTTCCTTCCTGACATTGCTTCTCACACTGTGTATGGTTGTTTTCTGTCCTGTCATACCCCAGCTAACTCTTTGAGGTCAAAGATTACAACTTAATTTTTAGGGTTGATGAGAGAATAAATTGAGATGATGTAGGTAAAGTGATAGATCGTGTCTGGTACGTAATAGATGTTCAGTAAATATTCTTCTGCTTTGTTGGTTCTCTCATTTGTAGACCCAGGACTCAGTGCAATTCCTTCAAGGCCATGATTACTAAACAGATTTTTCTTGAATGAGTGAATGAGTAAATTAACAAATGATTCCACCTCTTGCCTCCAGGGCTGGTGTCACATCTTACACTGATCTCTATCCCCTCAATATCCTCTTTTATTTATATCCTCTGAAATATCTGTAACAACACTGGCCACATGGCTGGCTACAGTAAATAATTTGATCGATTTTCTCTTGTTGTAAAGGATATTGATAGATGGACCATTTACCGCTGGGGCAGCTACAGGAAACATGTCCTCTATTGTCTGTTTCATCTTGAATAGAGTGAAATTGCCAGGGGTCTTATAGAAAGAGCTTTCAGTCTCTCTAGTAAAACTTTAGCTTAACTCACTTGCCAAGGGCTGTTTTCTTTTTTCTAAACAGTAAAGAGCCAACATAAACTCTAGAAGAATAAGCCCTCCAAAGCAAGAACCCTGCTGAAATCCAAGTATTTATTGTTATGATCCTAAGTAAGGCCTGGAGAGTCTCATTTATTTCTATATCCCTAGCGCCAGCCTGGTATTTAATACATAGTAGGTACTCAAAAAGCATTTCTTTAATAAATGAAGTCCCTTTTAAAGAAATAAAGGGAAGTTATGAACTCTATGGTATAATTTTGTGATGGTCTGTGGCTTTAAAGCCATACGGTACAGAGAAGAGATGAAAAACTAATTCACATATCTGGATAGCATTATGCAAGCATAAAAGCATTTTCCCACATGTTATATAATATTATTTACATAGCGTTAATTGAACCCCTACTGTATAATAAGTGATTTACATACCATTGTGTCAAATGCTAACAGATCTTGAATTATGATAATTCCCACTTTATAGCTGGAAAAAATAAGCTGAGATGAGCTAAATGATTTGCCAATGACAGACTAATAGTGATCCCCTCCACACCAAGTGCCTCTCTACTGCCTAGAATAGTACGTGGCATAGAGTAGATGCTAAATAAATATCTGTTGAGGAAATGTTGAGGTTGGATGACTCCAAAGCTTTCCGCTCTTTCCATAACATTGCCTGCTACCCCGGAAAATGGTCTTTTGAATCATCCAGAGAAAGTAGTACATCTTTTCACACCCATGAGGAACTGCGGTTATGGGAGATGAAGTTAATTTGCTTCCAGCTCACAAGGGTGGCTGGGCCAGCACTAGGACTCAAGGGTCCGGTTTCCTAGCAGTATTTCCTGTTGGCCATTCCACAGAGAGGCCATAAGGCAGGGGCAGGTTGTGGTCCACTTCCTTTCCCCAGGAAAATCCAGGGAGCCTGGCCTAGAGGTACATCCAAGACTTTCTGCCTAAAACACCAACAGGCATCCTAATGTTGGAAGAAAGTGATGTTCCCCAGTAGATGGGTGGCAATTTTAGGGTTACTTTTGATTATACCAGAATCTGATGTTTTCAGATAGGGCTAAGTCTTGTGGTGATGTCCAACCAGGCAGCTGCAACCCGACAGTAGCTACTTCATCATGCGATTGTTTTTTCCTCTTAATCATAACATTATTTTTTCTCAAGATTTTAAGTAATCTCTACACCCAGCGTGGGGCTTGAACTCACAACCCTAAGATCAAGAGTCCCATGCTCTACTTACTGAGCCAGCCAGGTGTCCCAATCATATCATTTTAAATAGTCGTGGGCCTTGAACTTGTCAAGGAAGAGATGTGTATTCAATTAAACATCTTAAGGTTATACACAGCTCTTATATATATGTTTTGGCCAAATAACTTTTTTCTACTCTTTTTTAAACTATTTATTTCTTTTGAGAGAGAGAGTGCAAGCACGATAGCAGGGGAGGGTCAGAGAGAGAGAGAGAGAGAGAGAGAGAGTCCCAAGCAGGCTCCATGCTGTCAGCACAGAGCCTGATGCGGGGCTTAAACTCACAAACCATGAGATCATGACCTGAGTGAAAATCAAGAGCTGGGTGCTTTACCAACTGTCTTCTCTTTCTTTCATTTTATTTTCAACACCAAAGAAAATGTCTATGCGTATCCTACTGTTAATGTAAGTTAGAGGCTATGGCAACTCCTATATCTATTTGTTAAGTGCCCAACTGGGTATGACCCAATGCTGGGTATAGTATAAAGTCAGTAAGTAAATATATACATAAATAAGTAAATGTGTACAATATTCCATATAGCATTAAAGAGGCCATGTAAAAATAGGCAAACATATATCAAGCCCACAGACAACCAAATAAATCTATTATTATCTGATATAATGAACAATGAGGTTTTTATAGCTACAGTCAAGGCAATAGCTCATCTCAATGTCATTTCTTCCTTGCTTTGTTTATCTTTCCTCTTTTCTTCTTCTTCTCCTTCTTGTTTTAATCTCCAAGTATTTTGCCCATTAATCTTATCAAAGCATCAGACTCCAGGGAGACAAACCAGAGCATATTCTGGTTACATTCATCTCTGGAATCCCCAAACTGAAGTTTCTCGCCACAGCTTGCAGAAGAACCATACAAACTACTCCTGGTGGGGAAGGAAGTCATTGGCCTCCTCAGAAGCTCATGTGCTGACAAAGGCACAAAAGGGGAGATTATATACGTGGTTATCATAGCACACAGACATACCATTTGTAGCTGGCGCATCGGCCCCTGTATTCTCACACCGTTTCTGTCGTATGCCCTGGCAAAGCTAACTCTGAGGACGCCATGGAGTAGTGGATCCATGTTTTCTTTGGCTATTGTTCCATTCCTCATCTCCGCACTTAATAACTCCGCATTGTACAGTGAAATACTTGGCAATGCAAGAAAGAAATCAAGCCTGGGTGCCAGGGGCATCTCTTATCATTGAAAAGGATCTGTGACTAGCTCTTGCCCTTCTCGCTCCTCCTCCGTGCACTTTTGCTCTCCTCTAATTTTTCCATCTTATACATCTTTTATTGTTTTCTAAATATAGACATGCTAAAACCTCAGTGGAAAGACCATCTATTGAAACCAGAGTGATAGCAAGTAATGTGCCCAGCAGGCAAATCGCAAAACAAATAGAGGGTGCACTCAGCACTTTTGCTTCTGCTGCACAAAAGAACCCAAATAAGGCTCCTGGAAACATGGGTTGAGTAATCAAGTCCTTTTCCTGGATGTACAACAGCACAGCTTTGGGAGATAACGAATTCAGCTCGTGTAATTGTACACCCGCCTAAAAGAGTAAAAGGAAGCACAAAAAGAGAAAAAGAGGCGAGTGGGCCAAACTCTTAACTGCTTGCCCTCCTTCTGCACCTGCCATGACTTGCAAACATAATATCGTGTCCCAGCTGGCCACTTGTCCTGAATTCTGAGACCCCAAGACACCCATTGCCCTTGGAATTAAAGAATTACAAATGGAATTTTTGCACCTGCAAATAAAAAAAAAAGATAGTGAGAGAACTTAGAAAAGATCCTTTGAAACATTTCTATCACCCTTGTCAGGCTGTTTTCTGCCCCCGGTGAATACTAACCAGACATATGAGCAAGGACTCCGGAGGACCATTTGGCTGTTTCACTGAAATTAATTTTGGTTCCTACACATTAACCATAAAGACACGCACTGGCTGCAGGTGTGCCAAAGCCAGCATCAGAAGCAAACCCAGCATATTTTGCAGAGATGGTTAATGACTCCTGCAAAATTAATTTAAATTGAAATAGGATAAGAACATATGGAAAAAATCAATCATTCCCTATTTTGAGTGAATATTATTTTAGCATGCATAGATTTGATATAATTTTCTTTCTTTCCCTTAAGGGTCAGAAGGGACTCACACCCTAAGTCTTTTTGCAAAAGAGGTTTTTTTTCCTCCCCAGGAAAGAGGACATATGTATTTCATAAATCTTTTTCCTTGTCTAATGCTGAAACATTCATCTGGGGCTCCACACACACTGATAAAAGCCCTTCCAGAAAACCTAACTCTGTTCTTGGGATAATTATGCTTTCCTAGTGTCTGGACGCTGGTTCTGGCTTCCATTTAGAATAAGATCTGGGCCCACTTATTATGCATGTCCACATTAACTGGACAGTTTACAGAATTTAAATGTAAAATGAGGAGAAAGCACAGAGGCAATGGCAATAGGATGGAAAATACAAAAGAAAAATATTTTTCAAGTGTTTGGAAGGAAATGACTACATTAACAAAAACCCCACAGCCACATGTTCACACTCTTGTACTCCCATTTCATGTGCAAAGCCATCTCCGAAGTTCGGCTCCAGTTTCTTTGGGAGGAAAAGAAACAGAAGTAGGCACACCCATTCTAAGGGATGGGTTCCCAGAGCAGGAGTTACACCAATGTAGTCTCATCTCCATAGACATTCTTCTAATACTATTTATAGTTTATTTACCTAGGTTACTTATACCTTGTTCCAGGGAATATTCCAGGTAATATTATTAATATAAATCCTCATCTATATCATCCACAGATATTTACTGATATTTATTTAATGATATTTATTCATTCTTTATTCAACAATATAAATTAAGATCTGTTCTGTACCAGATATTGTGTTAGGCACGAGGTAGCAGATGATACAAAGAAGAACAAAGACCAGTCCCTATTCTTTTTTTTTTTTTTTTTTTTGTCTTAACGTTTATTTATTTTTGAGAAGGAGAGAGAGCACATGAGCAGGGGAGGGACAGAGAGACGGGGAGACAGAGGATCTGAAGTGGGCTCTGCTCTCTCAGCACAGAGCCCGATGCAGGGCTCAAACTCACAAACCGGGAGATCATGACCTGAGCCGCAGTTGGGCGCTTAACCCACTGAACCACCCAGGTGCCCCAAGACTCGTCCCTATTCTTGAGGACCAGGTAATTTAGGAATAAAACCTATACGTAACCCCCTCAATTTAAATACAGCAACACTGTTCATGCAAAAATGATATACTGATTTTTTTTCTCTTTTTTTCACTTTGGATTTATTTTCACATATACTTATTGGACATCTATTATGTACCAGGCAGTATGCAAGGAATTGGAGATATAAATTGGGCTACAAAAACCCAAAGCAGAATTTCAAAACAACATTCCATAACTCTAGGGACAGCAGAAAAGAAGTCAGAAGACATCTATTTGTAAATATGTGTGTCAGTGGAAGTGGAGCAGAGAACTAAGAAAATACCAAAAAAAGATTTTATATATATATAAATTTCTATGTGGCTTTGGAAGAGATCCTAAATTTTGTGGCCCATAGGGGGGAATAGGGAAGAGTGAAGAACTAATGATTGTCTAATTCAACTTTCCTCAGGCTAATGTTACAACTAATCCCTGAGTATTCATTAGCTGGGGGCAGGAGGTGGGAATCTGGAGGGGAAGTTTAAATCCAGATTCCACTATTTGGGTTCAAACATTAATTGCACAAAATCCACAAGAGATCATCTTGAATTAGCTGTAATTATTTATAAATAATAACACACAGGGGAAAAAAGTGGACACAAGACAGCTAGAAAAGGTAGTCCCCCAGAGAGAAGGAAAGCTGGAGGAGAGTAAAATAAAAGACAAAATCAGATAGTAACAGACCAAAAGAATAGCACCCTTTTTCCAGTCTTGCTGATTAGAATCCCAGTGTAAGCGGGGCGCCTGGGTGGCTCAGTTGGTTAAGTGGCCGACTTCGGCTCAGGTCATGATCTCTCAGTCCGTGAGTTCGAGCCCCGCGTCGGGCTCTGTGCTGACAGCTCAGGGCCTGGAGCCTGTTTCAGATTCTCTGTCTCCCTCTCTCTGACCCTCCCCTGTTCATGCTCTGTCTCTCCCTGTCTCAAAAATAAATAAAACGTTAGAAAAAAAAAATTTAGAATCCCAGTGTAAGCAAGGTTTAACCAATTGGTGTCATCAGTTTATGTACTCTATCTGCCTAGCTAATCCCTATGGAGCTGTGATGGTGTTCTGGTTGTCGTATCCCCAAACCTAAGCACCGCACCCGGCCCAGAATTGACCTTCAGTAAGTGTTGGTTAAATAGATAAGAAAGTGAATCAAGGGGCACCTGGGTGGCTCAGTTGGTTGACTGTCCAACTCTTCTTTTTTTTTTTTTAATGCTTATTTATTTTGAGAGAGAGAGAACAAGTAGGGGAGGGACAGAGAGAGAGAGAATCCTAAGTAGGCTCTGTGCTGGCAGTGAAGAGCCTGACAAAAGGCTGGATCTCACAAACTGTAAGATCATGACCTGAGCCAAAATCAAGAGTTGGACACTTAACTGACTGAGCCACCCAGGTGCTCCCCAAGCATCCAACTCTTGATTCAGCTCAGATCATGATCAATCGTGGGATTGAGCCCTGAGTCAGGCTCTGTGCTGAGTGTGGAGCCTGCTTAAGACTCTCTCTCTCTCTCTCTCTCTCTCTCTCTCTCTCTCTCTCCCTCTGCCCCTCTCCCCTGTTCATGTTCTTAATCTCTCTAAAATAAATAAATAAAATAATAACAATAATAATAATGTGAATCAAATGAAGAAGATAGAAATAAACATGCACATGTGTTCATAGGAGGCTCTAATTGCATCTCCTAAGTTTTGGGATACTGTATCCTCATTTTCATCATCTTATTTCTCATTTCTTCCGTGACCTATTGGTTATTTAGGCACAGGTTGTTTAATTTCCACACATTTATGAGTCTCCCAGATTTTCCATAGGGAAATGATAATGTTAAACATCAGTTTGGGGAGCCCAAGATGAACACAATTTGGAGAGGACATGAAGACACAGATTAAACACAAAGTTTCCTGGTGACCTCTGCTCAGAATGAACTCGTCTATATAAACCTGCCCTCCAGCTCTCCATCCGGAGAACACATATGAGCTCAGCAAGTACATATTCTTCCAAAGTACAGCTGAGAAATATATGCCCAATTACACATGGTACCAGACACGGTGAGGTGGGGCACATGGCAGAATCAGGATTCTGGGCAGGATTCCAGGCAGGATTCCAAGCTTAGGTTCAAATTCCTATTCTGCCATTTTTTGGCTGCATGAGCCTTGGAAAGGTACTTAATCTCCTTAGGTTTCGATTTCCTCCTTTATAGAATGGGGATAATAGTAGTACCTATCTTATAAGGTTATTGTAATAATAATAAGAATTCCTATAAAACACTATAGTAACACCACTGAAACACCATTGAAAGTGCCACAGTAAGCTTTCAATAAATGTTAGCCAGTATTATTTTACTTATTTATTTTGAGAGAGACAGAGACAGCACAAGTGGGGGAGGGGCAGAGAGAGAGAGAGAGAGAGAGAGAGAGAGAGAGAATCCCAAGCAGGCTTCTCCATGTCTGCACAGAGCTGGACGCAGGGCTTGAACTCATGAAACCATGAGATCATGACCTGAGCTGAAAGCCAGGGTTGGATGCTTAACCGACGGAGCCACCCAGGCACCCCAGCCAGTATTATTGTCGTCAGTTTGGGCCCTGAAATCTGAAGCTTGTAATATCAACTGTGCTGCTGTACCTCTGGGTTCCCACTGAGTAGAAGAACTGGAGCCAGATTTCTGGTCTTGACTCCTGGTTCTCCCATGTAATGGCTACGTGACCTTCATTAGATTACTCATCTCTCTCTCTCAGTGTCTTCATCTCTAAAAGGGGGTTCAGAAGGACCCTCACAAGGATTTTATGAGCAGATGGATTAATATAGGTAAATGTCTCTACAGTAGAGCCCCACTCATGCTAAGGAGGAACCCCGTCCTAGCAGTGATGAGATTTAAATTTTTGCTAAGGAATCACACAAAAACCAAATGAGGAGGAAATGAAACAAAACAGTTACACATTGTGAAAAGTACTATGTGAACAATAAAACAGGGCTGAAATAGAGAATGGAGGGGAGGGGGAACTAATTAAAATATTAGGTGATTAAGGAATCCTTTCCTGAGGAGGAAACATTTGAGAGAGCTAAAGGAAAAAAGGATGAAAAGGACCAGAAATATCCTAATCTCAACGTTGCTGAGAACTGAAGGAATAACCTTCCAGGAATAGGGAATGGGATGCACAAATGGCCAGAAGTGCATTTCAAATGGAATTCCTAACAATATTTGTAATTGTGTAATTCTTTTTTTTTAATGTATATATGTTTGTTTGTTTATTTTAAGAGAGAGAGAGAGAGAGAGAGAGAGACAGAGTGAGAGTGGGGGAGGGGCAGAGAGAGGGACACACAGAATCTGAAGCAGGCTCCAGGCTCCCAGCGGTCAGCACAGAGCCCGACCAGGGGCTGGAACTCAGAAGCCATGAGATCATGACCTGAGCCGAAGTCGGCCACTTAACCGACTGAGCTACCCAGGTGGCCCTGCAATTGTGTAATTCTTTGATAAATATATCATATTTACAGAAACATGATATAAAATGATATAACATGACTAGACATGAGAACATGGGCAGATACACCTGCCTGAAACTTGGCATTTCACTGAGCTCTGCACATGTGCTACACTGGCATAGTAATGTGTACAATTTTATGTAAGTGGACACGTGTAGACCTGAATTTTCGTAAAAGACTAATGCAGACCTAAATCTTCCTAATTAATGATACATTTAAGATATTCAAACAATATATAGATATAGATATATAGATATGTAAAATCACAGGAAGAAATGTCTGTGAAGTCCTGAAATAATTTCACTAAACTCTCAGTGTCACAGAATCGTATGAAAAGCACCGTTGCAAAAAGATCCCAGGTGGGAAAATATTATCACTGTCCGCCATTCTCTCCCACTGGCTGGTTTTGTTTCATTCAGTCATTCAACATTTACTGAGCCCTATGCTGGTTATTCTTCATCTCCTGCCCCCTTCTTGCTCTGATCAATTCTCTACTCTGCTCCACACTGCTTAGTGCCCTGGAAGGTGAGAGGTGACCTCTAAGGACGGCATCATTCAGGATCCTTTGCCCTCTGGCTTTTGATTCTCCACGGCCAGTGGAGTGCAGAAGAAGATGAAAGGCAGGTGGTCTCCCTGCTTGGCTCCACAGTTCTGGCGGTGACTGGCTCCCTCTATAAGTAGAGCTCCTGCTAGCTGATCCTCTAACGTGCCTGTAGTGCTCACCAGCTCTGGTGACATCATCTCCTTCCCTTATTTAGGCTGAGTGTTAACTGCTCCCCTCTGTTGCTAGTCTCTTGATGCTTCAGCATCTTTTGTGGATTTCCTGCCCCTACTTCTATAAATCCTCCCTTTGTTAAAATTTCTTCAAAGTCTAAACCGAGTAGATTTTCTTTTTGTTGCTAAGACACCGACTTGGACAAGCCTCCACGATGTTCGAAACCAGTCCTTTCCAATAAAAAACATAAAGGGCGTCACATATATAATTTTAAACTTTCTAGTAAGTAAAAAAAAAAAAAAGATAAAATGAATTTTAAAAGGTTTAACTCAGTGTATCCAAAGTATTTATCATTTTAATGTATAATTAATTAATGTGATCAATATAAAACTTTATCAATGACATATTTTACATTCTCTTATTGCTATGTCAAACTCTGTATTTTACACTCAAAGCTTGTCTCAATTTGAACTAGTCACATTTCAAATGCTCAATAGCCCCAGTTCTAGATACCGTGTCAGGGCTCGATATATAGAGATGAAGGATACTGTCCCTATATCACAGAGTTGATGGTCCAGTAAGAATGACGGACAAGCAAATCACCCCCAAACAGTGTAGTAAATGCTTAATTAGTGCTATGAACAAGATCCTATGGAAGTAGAGCTCTTTCTAAACACCAGTGGTGCTGAGAGAGGAGACAATTGTAATACGAGTGGATCCTGCATGCTGATTAGGGTTCCACCAAGAAAATGAGAGTGAAGAGGGCAATACAAGCAGAGGAAGAATCCTTGCCTTTCCATCTTCTCTAGCTGTGTCAACTCTTCTTTGCCTCTACACCAAAGATGGGTATCCTGACCACCTAGGGTACCCTTGGGTCTCCCTTGTTATTCTGGTCCGGATTTGGGTAGATCTCCACAGACTCAGCACAGGCTCTGGAATGAGGAGTTTTTGAAGGGCTGGTGAGACATGTGTGAGGAGAACGCATGTTTCTCCTCGTTTCTCTAGTGGTTCTGAGGATTTAAGGACCAAAAGTGACCTTCCCAAAGTCTGTCTCTCTTACATGAAAATTCTACTGTCTATGTCCGTCTTCCCATTTCAAAACACAGATTCCCTATAGGACAGCTCAAGAAGTTCTTATCTCTTGTCTGAGAGACACTGGTGGTTCTCTGCCCTTTGAACGGAGAATATAACTTAAATGACATCAAAGGAATGGTCACATCTTTCGTGCCTCACGTTACCTTCTCCACTTACGTTGTTAGATATCTTTGGAAGATTCATCTGACTCTCCTGAATCCCCTGACTTCTGTTTCCTAGCATAAAAGCATTTCACACATATAACATTAACAAAATAGAGCTCCCACCTTTCAAACCCAGGGCCTCAAGTGAAGTTCCTCTTTAGTATAGTAGGAAATGATGCTCCTCAGGAAGCATCTGATGCTCTTTAGGAAGTAAAGTACCTACTGATCTCTTTAGGTGACTCCATAGTGCTTAAAAGCTGGTGATATCAGCTTAATAGGTTGATTTTTGAAGGATACCCAAACAGTAACAGGAGAGAAAAGGAGGATGAGGCACTATTCTTAGATACTAAAAAAGAAGTATGCACTTAACTCAGACAAACATTCTGGCGCCTTTCTGTATGAGCAGAGCTCTGATTTCCAGGAGGTTGGAAAGCTACAGCTGTTTACATCCTTTGTCTGCCACAGTCAGATGGTATACACTGTAGCCTTATTTTCCTTGTCTCCTTAAATCAACCATAAATCATTTTCAGTGCTGAGCTTTCCACAAAAATTCCCTGTGGTTTCTTTCGGTCTCTCACTCCAACTATCATATTGCGATTCCCATTGGCAATAATGTCAGCATCTGTTCTCCATACCAGCACTATTTGCAAATACTTTGAGACCAAGTCCTTGATTACCACTCAAAAGTTCAACTTCTGTTTTCTCAGAGCCAAAACACATACTGTAATATCCAGTTTAAACAGTTTCCAATCCTCATCTGGGCAGCGGACTTCTTCAGTCTTCCCATTACTCATATACATTTTTTTTTTTTATTGCTCTTTATCCTTTTCCTTCAATTTGCTCATTGTATAGATGATTAACTTTTGTCTTGAGCATCACTAACTCTGCCATTCTGAGCTTTGCTTCCTTCCCTCCCTAAGGATCTCTTCCATCCATGATGTTGTAGAATCTAAGATGTTCTTTTACGCCCAAAGGCAATTTATTTAAAATGTCCTTCATTTTAAGTAATCTCTACACCCAGTGTGGGGCTCCAGCTCATGACCCTGAGATTAAGAGCCGCATGCTCTTCTGACGGAACCAGCCAGGCGCCCCCCAAAGGCAGTTTATTGATGCCACCTTTTTGTTTTTCTTTTCAGTGGTCTAAGTTAGACCTCAGCATGCCAGGAATCGGGGCACAGTTGCACACAAAGAATCAATTACTCTTAAAGAGAAATTTCCATGGTTTACATCTGCCTCCCTTTCATTTTTCTGGCTTAAAACAGCCACCGTTTTGTTTGTTTGTAATGTGCGTGTAGGTACATGGTTTGTTTTTGGTTTGGGTTTTGTGGGTGAGTGTATGTGTGCGGTTTGCTTTTGCTTTTGCTTTTGTTTATTTGTTATTTTTCTAAATGACTTGGTTGAACCATTTCTTCCGCAGAGCTGGGCGTGCCCTTCTGAGAACTGGCCACGGCCAACATTTTTGTTTTGAGCTGCCCCTTTTGCATAGACACTGTGTTTCTGGACTTCTGAGAAAACACATACTCATATGCTCATGCGTGCCTATGTACACACACACCCAAAACTAATATGGAAATTGAAACAATGATCTGGGATTAAATACTTCACCAAACCCAGCAGACCAAAGGGATCACATCTATATTATATAAAGAGCTCTTTTATAAAAGTTAATCAAAGATATGTATGTATTTATACAAGAACTAGAAGAAATCATATAAACTGTAAAGAAAACCACCACTATCCTATTGTATAACTAATATCGATGCTACTAACGCTAATACCAACATTTTTTGAAGATTTTCCATGTGCCAGATCCTGTTCTACATGCTTTACATTTAGAAATCTATTTAATCCTGGGGCGCCTGGGTGGCTCAGTCGGTTAAGCGGCCGACTTCAGCTCAGGTCACGATCTCGCGGTCCGTGAGTTCGAGCCCCGCGTCGGGCTCTGGGCTGATGGCTCAGAACCTGGAGCCTGCTTCCGATTCTGTGTCTCCCTCTCTCTCTGCCCCTCCCCCGTTCATGCTCTGTCTCTCTCTGTCTCAAAAATAAATAAACGTTAAAAAAAAATAAAAAAATATCTATTTAATCCTTACAACAACTCTATAGGCAGGTACTATTATTATCCTGTGTACGGATGAGAAAATGGAGCCACAGACAGGTTGAGTGACTCACCCATCGTTACACAGCCAGATAGATGGCAGAAGGAAAAATGGGACAATTCACAGAAGATAAACTGCGATCACAAATGGAAAAATATTCAAGATTTCCAGTAATCAGAGAAATGTGCATTAAGACATTAAGTGTAATTTCATACCTCATTTTTGGTGAGGCTGTGGTTAAGCTGTCACTCTCAGATATGGTGGCAACCATGTAAATCAGTGCAAGCTTTTAGGAAAGCCATTTGTCAACACTTTCAAACAACCATAAAGAGGCTCCCTAACTCAGTTATGATACACCTAAAAATTTATTCTTAGAAAGTTATTCAAATGACAGTCATGCGCATAGAAAGTTTGCTGCAGCATTCTCGGTTATCAAATATTGAAAGCAATCTAAATGTCCAAATACAAGAAATAACTTAGGTAAACTATGGTACATTAATGAAATGGGATATTATGCAGCCATTTAAACTATAATTATGAGCCATAATGGTAAAATAAAAATGTTATGTAATATCAAATAAAGTGAGCCAGATATAAAATTTTACCTATTTTATGGTTACAACTATGTAAAATTATGTATACATATGTTCAAGGACCAGAATGGAACATAAAATGATAATAATTAAGATGTTAGGATGGCACCTTAAATCCATTTAATCATGTTTATTTATTTTTGAAAGAGAGAGAGAGTATAAGTAGGGGAGGGGCAGAGGGAGAGGGAGGCACAGAATCCAAAGCAGGCTCCAGGCTTGATGTAGGGCTCAAACCCAGAAACCATAAGATCATGACCTGAGATGAAGTTGGATGCCCAACCCACTGAGCCACCCTGGCGCCTCTTAGATCCATTTTTTAATCTAATTTTAATTGCCTTTATTTCTGTTGTTTTCCATATGTTGGCAAAGCCCAAAGTTGGGAAAAAATAAAAGATGATGTTTTTGCCCTTTGATAATGCATAATTTAGCTGAGAATTCAAAGAATCATTGACTTTTAGAGCTGGAAGGGACCTTATCAAACTCTTGGTACAACTTCCTAATTTTGCAGCTAAATATTCTGAGGCAGGAAAAGACTGACTTACTCAATGACACATATTGAATTTGGAGCCAGAACTTACAACCCAAAAATGCAAATCAGCCTTGTGTATATTTAGGGTACAATTTTCAATGAGAATTAAATTGTGAGTACCCTATCTTGAAATATATCATGTCAATAAAAAAAAGACGATTTTTATCTAACTTTACTTTCTTACTACACTATCAGCTGCTTCCTTTCCCCACCTAAAACAAGCTTTATGCCAAAGCAAGATCCCTGTCTAATTCTTGACTATACAGTACACATCATGCATATTTTTGGCATTTAAAAAATGTCAAAATATTTATAAAGAAGATGAGTATTTCAGTAACAATGGGAAAGCTGCTAGTCATTCTCTTGTGATGGTAACAGCAGGAATTCAATTGAGATTGATAAATCAATTAAATTGAATTTCACTTTCAAACATTAAAACAAAGTTTTTTTTTCAACACTGACTAAAAAAATCTATCCAAACCTCTTCAAAACTAGTTTCTGGGATGGAAATGAAGAATATGAGTGAATATATAAATGTTTACTAAGACTTGCTGAGAGGCCCTCATCTACTCACCTGCGACCACAGAAGGAAAGTATGTCTTCAGGAAGCGACCCATCTGTCAGGTGAAGCTTTTTACTCTTAAACCCATTTAGATTATGATAGATTTTGGCTGAGCTCTTTGAAAGGGCACGTGGAAAACAATAAACACGGGAAAAGCCTAAAGAAAATTTGGAAGTTGCAGACTGGTGTGGGGGATACTAAAGTTGTTCTAGTTTGGGGGTGGGTGTGGTTTACGAGGTATCTAAATGGGATGTGGTTTACGTGGTATCATTTGGATGGGGGCTGCCAAATGTGGGGCGGTGATTGGGTGGAAGCTGGTGGTGCAGGCGGTGAAAGAATTCATCTGAGGTGAAACAAAGGAGATGGAAGTTTATTGAACGCACCGCAAGGAGTGGTGGGCAGGCCAACAGAGGAGAGGCTATCGACAAGGAGCCCTGGGCGGGGGCTGTTTTTAGAGGTGGAAGATGAGGAGGTATAGGGACAAATGGAATCTTCCCCTTTTTTGGTAACTGTACCTGGTTGTAAGTAGCCCATTGGCAGGTAGGGCCTATGGATACTTTGGGGTGGGTCCCCTGATGGGCTTGTCTGTAGTCAGCCAGGGGGTTGCTGTGGCCCTTGCTACCTTCCATTGCTCAAGCTTATTTGCCTAAAAGCGGCCTCTGTGGTTTATACGAAGCCCACAAGGCCGATTGGGAAAGGAAATCTTGAGGCTACGGTGTGTTCACTAATGGGATTCAAACCTGTTTAGATGGACTGGCTTATAGCACAGTGAGCTCTGGGGCATCGACCCAATAACGCCAGTGACAGTGATGGCTGCTCCCACCAGTACCCTGTCCCTGAGCCTCAGCAGCAGTAGGAACCAGCACTGGCTTTGGGGACTGGGACTGGAGGGAGGCCTTCTCACTGAGTTTGGTGGAAAACCCTGGATGCCATTTAACAGAGGTTAAGAGAGCTGTTGAGACCCCTTTAAGGTCTAAGGAAAGAGAAAATAGAGAAAACTAAGGAATAAGAAAGGAAGACTTTTTTTTTTTTTTTTTAGTATTTATTTTGAGAGCTAGAGAGAGAGAAAAAAAGAAAGAGCCTGTGCATGTTCGAGCAGGGAAGGGGCAGAGAGAGAATTCCAAGCAGGCTCCATGCTGAGTGTGGAGCTGGACTCTTAGCTTGATCTCAACACCTGGAGATCATGACCTGAGCTGAAATCAAGAATCAGATGCTTAACCAACTTGAGCCACCCAGGACCCCCAAAAAAGGAACTTTTTTTTTTTTTAATGTTTATTTACTTTTGAGAGAGAGAGAGCATGAGCAAGAGAGGGCCAGAGGAGACACAAAATCTGAAGCAGGCTCCAAGGCTCTGAGCTGTCAGCACAGAACCGGATGTGGGGCTTGAACTTACGAACTGTGAGATCATGACCTGAGCCGGAGTCAGATGCCCAACCGACTGAGCTACCCAGGCGCCTCAAGAGAGGAAGACTTTTAAGGAGAAACTGCTTATACATACAATCTGTAGTTTCAAGTTAATATTCACATATTTATGTTAAGAAATCTATTCAAATTTAACAATTTTACTTTGCTTTTTTACAACTCTAAGCCAGTTGAAAATTCATGGAATTCTCTGGGATATTTTTCTTTCAGTTACACTCTAACCCAGTGGTTCTCAACTCTGGCTAAATAACAAAATCTCTGAGAGAATAAAAAACAACCATCCAGGTTGCCTGGCTGGCTCAGTCAGTAGAGTGAGTAACTCTTGATCTCTGGGTTATGAGTTGGAACCCCACATTAGGTGCAGAGATTACTTAAAAATGAAATCTTTTGGGGTGCCTGGGTGGCTTAGTTGGTTAAGTGTACGACTTCAGCTCAGGTCATGATCTCTCAGTTCGTGAGTTCAAGCCCCACATCTGGCTCTCTGCTGTCGGCAGGAGCCTACTTTGGATCCTCTGTTCCCCTCTTTCTCTGCCCCTCCCCCACTCAGTCTCCTTCTCTGTCAAAAATAAAATAAACATTAAAAAAATAAAATCTTTCAAAAAACCCACAACAACGAATCAATGCAGATGCATGAAATCAGAATCTGGTGGTGGAACCTTGGGATCAGTAATTTTAAGAGCTCCCAGATATTTCTAATGAACAGCTAAGGTAGAGATCAATTTGCTCCAATGGGAGCAGATAGAAATTTTCTAGAACACTGGGGTGCTTGAATGGCTCAGTTGGTTGAGCATCTGACTCTTGATTTTAGCTCAGGTCATGATCTCACAGTTTGTGAATTCAAGCCCCACGTCAGGCTCTGTGCTGACAGTGCAGAGCCTGCTTGGGATTCTCTCTCTCTCTGCCCTTCCTGTGTGCGGCTGTCTCTCTCTCTCTCAAAATAAATAAACTTAAAAAAAAAAAGGGCAAAACAGGGGTGCCCGGGTGGCTCAGTCGGTTGAGTGTCAGACTGTTGTTTTTGGCTCAGGTCATGATTTCAGGGTCATAGGATCTGACACTAAGCATGGAGCCTGCCTGGGATTCTCTCTCTCCCTCTCCCCACCTAGCACATGTGCAAATGCACTTTCTCTCTCTCTCAAAAATGCAAAAGAATGAGGGGTGCCTGGATGGCTCAGTTGGCTAAGCATCCGAGTCTTGATTTTGTGAGATCGAGCCCCTCATCAGCACAGAGCCTCCTCGGCATTCTCTCTCTCCCTATGTTTCTGCCCCTCCCCCACGCTCTTTCAAAATAAATAAATAAACACTTCTATTAAAAAAAAGATAAGTGTGAACTCTGAAGGGAGATGCAAGGTCAGAAAAAGGAAAATGAATACTCTGGTCAGAAGGCAGGAGGCTGGAGGTTGGAAGAAACGTAGTGCCTAAAATTCCAAACAAAGGCCCTCAACAAATGCTGGAGTTCTTTTATGTCATGCCAGCACGCTGTGTGGGGAAGTCAAATGTTAACAGCTTTGCTTCAGGCCCTCTCCACTTAACCGTCACTTCCAACCATGAGGATTTGTGGAAGGCCTGAAAGGTTCCCATGTTTGCTTGGTAAAGGGTTTTGATGATCCATACTTAGGGGTGGAAGCTTATGAGAAAGTCATGCAGTGGGGGAAGCCCAGCATCTCCCGTCCTCAAGTCCTCTCTCCTGGACCGGGCAATGAATGTGTACGGAAACTGCCAGGCCAAGTCCAAGCGGGCGGGCATAGTGAGGAATAGCAGGAGGCAGGGTGGTGTGTGTGGAAAGCAGGTGGGAAGGGCCAAGAGCTAGAGCCAGAAGGCGGCAAGTTCAAGATTTGGGAAGGCTGAGCTGAACATAAGGGCTGATTTTCTTTTTCCTTTTTAAAAATTGTGGTAAAATATACCTAACACAAAATTTACCATCTTAAACATTTTTAGTATGTAGCTCAGTGATATTAAGTGCATTCATTCACGCTGTTGTGTTACCATCACTACCAGCCATCCACAGAACTCTTTTCATCTTGCAAAACTACGACTTAACCATTAAATGCTAACTCCCCATTTTCCCAGTCCCTTGCAACCACAATTCGACTTTCTGTCTCTATGAATTTGACCATTCCAGGTACCTCAAATGGAGGTGGGGTGGAATCATACCATATTTGTCCTTTCGTGATTGGCCGATTTTACTTAGCATAATGCCCTCAAGGTTCACCCATGTTGTAGCATGTGTCAGAATTTTTTTTAATTGTTAATTTTTTTTTTTTTTAATTTGAGAGAGAGAACATGAACAGGGGAGAAGGACAGAGGGAGAGAGAAAAAGAATCTTCAGCAGGCTCCATACTCATGGAGCCTGAAGTGGGGCAAGATCCTATGACACTTATATCGTGACCTGAGCCGAAATCAAGAGTCAGACTCTCAACTGAATGAGACACCCTTCTTCCTAAGGCTTAATAATATTCCTTTGTGTGTATATATCATGTTTTGTTTACCCATTCATCTGTTGATGGACACTTGGGTTGTTTCCATCTTTTGCAAATAATGCTGCTATACACATGGATGTACAAATATCTTTTTGGGTCCCTGCTTTCAATTATTTTGGGTATATAACAAGAGGTGGGATTTCTGGTCATATGGTAATTCTATCTTTAATTTTTTGAGACACCACCATCCACCATAATGTTTCCATAAGTGCTGCACCATTTTACCTTCCCATCAATAGTGTATAAGCATTCTAATTTCTCCATATCCTTGCCAACATTTATTTTCTGCTTCTTGGTGGTCTTCATCCTAATAGGTGTGAGGTGCCATCCCACTGCTTTTTTAATTAGTGATGTCCAACACCTACCTGCCATCTGAGTGCCTTCTCCAAAGAAATGTCTATTTAAGTCCTCTGCTTATTTTATAATAGGGTAGTTTTGGTTTTTGTTGTTGAGTTGTAGGAGTTCTTTATATATTCTGGATATCAACCCCTTATCAAATACATAATTTGTGAACATTTTCTCCCATTCTGTGGATCACCCTTTCACTATGTTGAGTGTGTCCTTTGATGTACAGATTTTTTTATTTTGATGTAGCCCAGTTGATCTTTTTGGATTACAAAAAGATTCTTTTGTTGTTTGTGCTTTTGGTGTCATTTTCCAAGTAATCACTGTAAAACTTGTGTTATGAAGCTTTTCTCTTGTTTTCTTCTAAGAGTTTTATAGTATTAGGGCTTACATTAAGTTTTTTTTAAATCCATTTTGAGTTCATTTTTCTATGTTTTACAAATGAAGGGTCCAACTTAATCCTTTTGCAAGTGGATATTCAGTTTTCCCAACATAATTTATTGAGAAGATTGTCCTTTCCCTATTGAATGGTGTTGGCACCCTTTAAAAAAATCATTTGATCATATATATGCAAGGTTTATTTCTGGGCTCCACAGGGGCTAATTTTTGAGTTTATGTGAGACTCAGGTGATAAATGTGACCAAAGGTAAGCCAGACCGGGTTCCCTGCTTGGATGATCAGGTGAATGGTGTACGTGCAAAGAGTGGGGCTTTGTAGCACTATTAGGGAGAGTCTTGTAGATCTCTTGAAGGCAGCCCAGATATCATCTCAGTCATGACCAGTTAGATGGATTGTGGTGATGCTGAATGGTGCTGAGAGATACTGTGAGTGGAAGCCCTAAATGCTGTGAAGAAGGTGGTCTGTGTAGAGTTATGGGTAGTATTATTAAAAGTGATCTTGGACAACAGAGGGTATATGGTACAGGGGCTACATCTTGAGGACTTTTTTTCACATGCTTTGTTTGTCTTTCACTAGGTATCACACGACTAGATTTGTTCATGGAGGGCCTTGGAAAGGGTCTCAAACATGAGGATGCCAACTGATATGGTACAGTAGGGTAGACTGTGGCAGTGCTGGCCAGTGGAGCCAAGAGGTTTAAGTAGGTGCCTGGAGCTAGGCAATTTACATGAGAGATAGTTGTCACATCTCAGACGAATGGGCATCCGGCCTAAGTTGCAGGCATCTAAGAAGCAAGGGCCCAGGACTTATTTACCCTAGTATTGTCAGTGTCCAACACAGTTTCTGGAACACAGTGGGTGCTTAGTAAATGTTTGAACGGAATTGAATCTAAGCCAAGGAAACAGAAATGACTTTCTGAAATAAAAAACTCAACTCTTCATAGTTAGGAACAGTTTCTTATGGCTAACTTATTTATATTGCAGAAAGAGTCCATTTCTCCTCCTCTCCCCAAAAGAGACAAAGACTTGATCACCATCCTTTGTTAAAAAAAAAAAAAAAACTATTAGTGATAGATTAATAATTATCACTTACTAAGCACCAATCATCTCCAGGCACCATGCCTTACATTTGATGTGCTTTGTATTTTGTATTTGCAACAATCTTCAGGTAAGCAATATTGTCTCCAATTTATAGTTTAGGACACTGAGGCTAAGATACCCAGATAGGTTCTGTGTTTCTTCTCTGAGAACCGTTTTTACCTGTTCCTCCCTGGGAACTATCATTCTCATCGTCTAGTGTGCTCTTCTTCTAGGACAAATAAACATTTTCTTTAGCTTCTAAACACAGCCTTATAAATAAACTATTAATAATCTTATCTATCTCTGGCCTTCCCCAAGTTCCCCACGTTCTTTGAGTTTGGCATCAACTCTGTCTTTAAAACACCATTCAGTGGGGGAAAAAAAATCACAAGTTTTGACTTCAACACAAGAATAATAGAATCCTCTCCCTTCCATTTTAAATCGGGATAGAAACTATTAAGCACCTATTCACATATTCACAAAAAGCTATTTTTTAAAAAATGAACAAGTAAAAGGAACAATAATCACCAGAAATCCTGGTGAGAGCTGGATGGTGTGGTGTGGTTTTGGGTGCTTAAATCAACCAAGTGTGTAAAAAGCATACCAGGCAACAGCACTGAGCACCTGAACTACACATTTTCTAGGTGCACAAGCCGGGTCCTGGTGCCATACACCCAAAGGTGAAGGGACACAGGGTTCAGGAGGTGAAGCAGAACAAATACTGTGATGTGGGTTTAGTCGTCTCCCGTGGTCTAGAGTAGGGCAGCTCAAGGTGTGGGCTGTGGGCAGATGCTAGTCTGTTTTATTGCCAGCCTGTGTCAAGGTAAGTAGAGAAACTGAATAAATTTACGTCTGTTGAATCTAATAAAAATCTTGGACTTGTATATTACCTATCTTTATTTTTTCCTGTTCATCCCTTTATTTCCAAACACTAGAGCAGCGCTTGACATGTAGCTGGTATACACTGGCTGCCTGGGAGATAATAAGGAGAGATTGCTGGGGAGAGGGCAGAGACTAGGAAACACAATGCCAGGAACTGGAGGACGTCTTTTTTTTTTTCCTAGTAATTTATCTTTGAAAAGTATTGGTCTATGACAAGTTGCAAATAGGCAAAACAAAACAAAAGGCAACAACTCATCCTTTACCTCAGATAGTTTGAGAAGTGCTGGGTTAGAGCCAGTTATTTGTTTTGCAAGTCAATATAGAAGCGGTGCTTGGCAGAGTTGTTAGATCTCCTGACCATTTATTTAGCAGTCTAGTAAAGATTTAAGTGTAGTAGGGTTCCCAGAATAATTCACTGGTAATACCTTTGGAAACTCATTTTTAGTTCCCAGCATTCCAACCGTCTACATGTGTCAGTGCATACCCTGAAGATTCCATCTATCACCAAGGCAGGTGCTCATAGACCTCGTCCACTGCCGCAGGATTATAGGTAAATGCTGAACAACTAGTGAAGGTGTAGCTCTCTAAGCCTACTACTCAGCAAGTCACAAAGGGCATAGTAGAGTCCACTCCACATTGCTCTAGCCTCAGTAGATGTGGCATAGGTTTACTAGGCACTTCTAAACATTTCAGGTAATGCCCACTCCTGTTGTTTCTTGCCATGTGGAGGGACCCACCTGGTTTCTTTAATCCTGCTTTCTTCATTCCTGAGAGAGGTAGAGTACCTTATACAGGTGAATTTGGGAAACGAATTAGGCATGCTTAACCTAGTCCTCCTCCTCTCTCTCTCTCGGAAACTGGCTACTCTGTAAGAGGCTGTACAGGGGCAGACCCCCATGAGCACAGTCAATCTGTGGGTCTTGATTCTTGGATTGAGTAGTAGGAAGCCAATTTTTCCCATGTACCCTGGGCCATTTTTCTCCAGTATCAGCTTCTCTCAGCTGGTTTGAAGTTTGGGCAGGAACACAGAGATATTTTGGGGGCTTCTCTCAAACCTAACTAAATGGTGGTGACTATACATTGAGGCCTTGTCTCTCTAGGCTATGCTGGCCTGCATTCTTCACGTGCCTTCCATTAATCTTCTCGCAGAGGGTCAGAAGATCATATGTAATCTGTATCTTCCTCTGTCATACTGGTGAATGAGGGCAATCTTCTGGCTCAGTCAACGTCCCCTTCTGCCTGCACTTCTCTGGGTGTGTTTCTCCTAAAGCTGTGTCCCATCTTTCCAGGTTTTTGAAGATCAATAAACTCATACTTTGTGACACATCATGATGGAAAACATAAGGGTCCTGGAATCAAAAGGAAGAATCAGATAAAAGGGAGTCTTTGCTCTTCCAAAAGGTATCAAGAACAAAATGTCTTACTAGCTGTTTCTATGGTATAATTCAGGTAAACAGAAAAAAGCTCATGGCCTCTCCAGCCTTTCCATTTCCAAGGCCAACTTAGGGCTCTTTTTTGGCTCTTTCTGAGCTAGGCCAGGGGGCATTTAAGTTTACAGTCCATTTCTCTGAGATTCAGTTACAAGTCACTCTTGCTATAATTTTCTCTGACCTTGCATTTTTCTTTGGGTCACTGGAGCAGTATTTGGTTAATCTGCCTGTGAACACTGCCTACTTTCTTTAAGCCAGAGTGTGGCTTGCTTCTTCTGGTAGCCCTTCCTAGTGATGACTAGCTACGCCTGGCTGAGGTTAAGAAATGACTGACCCTAGATTCCTTGTCACCATATTGACTCTGTCAACTAGACCCTATTTATGCTCATGGCTTTGTATTTCTTTTCCCCACCCCCCAATTATGGCCTTATTACTTTGTATTACAGATTAAGTCCTTAGGGGTGCCTGAGTGGCTTAGTCCAAGTGTCTGACTCTTGGTTTTGGCTCATGGTTCATGAGTTTGAGCCCCACATCGGGCTCTGCGATGACAGCCTGGAGCCTGCTTGGGATTCTCTGTCTCTGTCCTTCTCTCTCTGCCCCTTCCATGCTTGTGCTCGCTCTCAAAATAAATAAATACACTTAAAAAAAGAAAAGACAGTACCCACCCCCTTGATGTAGTTCTTTGTCAGTGTTTTCTATTTTTATCATTCAACTTTGCTAGTCCAAACATATTTTAATGTAAAAATGCATTAATATAGAAAAGCATAGGCTTCAGGTTTGGAAAGTGGTCGCTTTGGAAAGTTACTGACCTCATAGAACTATAAATAAATTCCCCAAGGTAGGATGAACCAAAAGTAACTTATATTCATATATAAACATAATTAAGTATAGATACAGTTGCATAAGTAGAATAAGATTTAATGTAAATGTGCCAAAGAGAAGAAAGCACCAAAAAAAAAAAAAAAAAAAAAAAAAAAAGCATAAAACTTGAAATAAGAAAATGTCCAGAGGCACCTGGGTGGCTCCGTTGGGTGAGTGGCCGACTCTTGGTTTTGGCTCAGGTCATACATAATCTTACAGTTTGTGAGTTCAAGCCCCACGTCTTGTTCTTCACTGAGCATGGAGCCTGCTTGGGATTCTCTCTCTCCCTCTCTCTGCTCCTCCCCTGCTCACTCGCTCTTGAAATAAATAAACATTAAAAGAAAATGTCCAACTGGATAATAACCAAAGCTTCATTAACTTAGCAGTCTTGGGGACCCAGAAAGTGAGGCAGCCCAAGCCAAATTCCTCTGGTGTTGCAGGTCCTTCTATACCAGCCCAGGCAACTGGCGATGGAACCAGAGCAGGGGCAAATGTTGTGCAGCACACTGTATTGTAGGTAAAAACCAGCAAACAGGGAATTCATTATTCTTGAAAGTTTCCCTGTGTACATGATCAGCTTCTGCGTGCACTTGGAGGAGAGACAACCCTATTAAAATGCCTTTTAAAAAGTCAGAGCTAAATGACTATAAACATTAAAACTTTGAGGAATGGGGGTAAAATCTATGAGGAAAACATCAGCTTATGTATCCAGGGAATGAGCAGAACTTAATTCCCATTCCAGCATGGGGCTGCTGGGCACCAGGATCCTTCCACTCTGGGTAGAAAACAAATCTCCAAGTTGCTACTGAGCCAAACTTTAAAGGCCAGTCAGGAAATGAGCAGCACTCCCGAATGGGAAAGACTGGATCAGTGTTTTTTCTAAAGTAAACAAAAGATCTGCAAAAGTATTTCCTTGCACTATTTGGCAAGAGAAAGAAGCACCTGGAGAGTGAGTTAGGATGAGAAACCATATAAGACATGGGAGTAAAACAAGGATGGTTATAATGAAGCTTTGTCTCACTAATCTCCAGAGCCCAAGTGTTCTATTAGGAAACAAAGCTGCAAATGAAGAGACACTCAGAAAGACTGGTTGATTAAGAATATATTCAGGGAAAGGATAAATAGAATAAATGCTTTTCTGGATCTCGAATTGCATCCTTCATTTGGATCTTTTAAAAACTTTAAAAATATCTTCTAGAGAGTCAAAGTGGAATATATACATTAAAATAAATGAGGGCTGTGAAGGAAGAAGTATGAGCAATGAAAAAAGCAATTATCCTTGGAGACAGAAATTTCCTTGCTTCAATGCAGCATGTGATGCTGGCAATTTCAGCCATTCTCTTTCAGGTGCTTTTCAGTGTGAGTTCCAAGTGCTGCTTGAGGGGACTCGGTCTCAGTTACCTGAGGGACTGGGGCATAACTAAAGATGTATGGAGAGCTATCACATTCTTTACGCCAAACATTCTGTTCGGTAGGATAGCCTCAGGAGGAAGATAAGTCACCCTTGGGAGACAGGTAAGAGAAATGAGGCAGCAATTGCATAGCGTTGACTGTGGTAAGTACATAGCATTAAAACAAAACAGAACAACAACAAAAACCCCAAAAAACCTCAAAGGCATCTCATCATTAATTTTATGAAGTCACACAGTTTTGGCTCTTTTTCCCAATGAAAAAGGCTGAAAGACTTGAAGTGTGATTGCCATTCCTCAATGATTCTGAAACAACCAATAATCAATACATAAAGATTAACAGAGAAAGAAAATTCATTTCTGCTCTTTGTGCAAGGAGCTAGGAAGTGTCACATAAGGGAGCAATGGATTGAAAAAACTGCCAAAAAACTTGTATAAGCCTAACAAAACTTACAGTTTTCCTGGACCAAACCCATCAGCCCAAGTAGGAGAGATGGTGCTTGGGCTTTTAAGGAGGCAATCAATGGCTCACTTCATTTGATAGGCAACATCTGATAGAAAAACATGTATTTTCTGGGGCCCAGGCTCAACTTGGTGCCTACCTGCTGGAGAAAATCAAAGATAAAGATGCAAATCCCTGGGAAGCCAGGGACACAGCTAACTGGACGCTTTTTGTGACTCTCTGAAGTCCATGTGCTCCTAAAGTATTGATTTTTTTTCTCCTTATGAAATGTTAACATGTATTTTTATTCATTCACCTGCCTCTAGCTGTTCCTTACTAAAGGTTAAGTGGTTGTGAAACCACATGCACTAGAGAATCCAAAGCAGCTGTTTCAAGCTCTTGAACAAGTAGTGGTGCCTTGTAGTTCCAGGGGAAGAGGCGGGGGGCTCTCTTTGACCACCTGCAGGTTTTACTGTGCTCCATCCATCTCATGCCAACCTGGCTTGCCAGTGTTAGGGTCACTGTGCTCTGAGACACTTCAGAATGGTGCTCTGGGGAGCTGTGTTCTGCAGCCTCCTGGGCCTCTCCAGCAGGTGCACTTGCATTTTCAATTTGATGCTGTTTTTCTTACCCTCTGCCTGCACTCATACACAGAACTATTATTACTTGTTACTGCATGTTGCTGATTCATACTCGGAGGAAAAAGTAATTTTGTCTTCAACACCTCTTCCCTGTCATTTAAGGCATATGTTAATGAAAGACAGATTTTGGCATCCATTCTCTTTTGCAGCTTTGAAGCCACAATATAAGATTCATTATAACTGAAGATGCAACTGTTATTTTACTTCTATTTATAACAACACCAAAGTCATCTTGCAGGTACCTTTGTGCCTCTCAAATCCCAAACCATATTCCAAGAAATGCTCAACATTTTAGGCTTGAATTGACATTAATGTACATACAATGTTTTAAATAAAGATGTTTCCACTTGTATTTTATTACTGACAATCCCTGAATTCACATATTTTAGATTATACAAAAGCTGAATCCCTTTGAAGACATGTTAAGGGCTTTTTCAGACTGATTTTTTTTTTTTTCTTTAAGTGAGGAGTACTCAAGTGATGGGTGCTCTGCTCACTCGGAGGGGAGCCAAATGGAAGCCTGAAGCCTGAAGCCTGAAGCCTGAAGCCTGAAGGGGGTGGGGTGAGAACAGAAGTAAACATATGCAGAATGCTGAAAAGAACTGATTGAAAGCTTTTGCTCTGTCATTCCTCTCTTTCCTTTCCTGCTTTTCCTTCCCAGTTTGTGACTGTGGACCAAATGCAACCTACTTATTTCAAAGAATCACTGGATCTGGAATGAGCTGTCACCTTGTAGATTGTCTCATCCAAACTCCTACCCATTGCTATAATTCTCCGCTTGATTCAGGAGCACTTTTTCTCCTCCAGCAGCTTTCCCAGCAGCATTTGAGCCTATCAATTAAAAGTGTGCTGAGGAGACTAGAGGTTTCGCAATCAGTTCTGGGTCCAAACTGTGGCTCTCTCACTGACTTGTGATATCCAGGGCAAGTTATCCCAAATCTCAGGGCCCCTGTCTTATCTGTTAAATGGTTATAATAGAAATGAATTCACAGCAGTCTGAAAATTAAATGAAGTAATAGTTTAATATATAAAACCGTAGTCTATAAAAGACTCAGCACTCAGAGCTAAATTAAGAATAGCTAAGTGTTCGGGCGCCTGGGTGGCTCAGTCGGTTGGGCGTCCGACTTTGGCTCAGGTCATGATCTCGTGACTTGTCACGCGATTTGTGAGTTCGAGCCCCGTGTCAGGCTCTGTGCTGACAGGAGCCTGGAGCCTGCTTCAGATTCTGTGTCTCCCCCTCTCTCTGTCCCTCCCATGCTCTTACTCTGTCTCTCTATAATAAATAAATGTTAAAAAAAATTTTTTTAATAAAAAAAAAGAGTAGCTAAGTGTTTCAAAAGGAACTAAGACCCAAGCTTTCTGTTGACTCCAAGGCAATATTTTTCCACTGCATCTTACTGTCTTTCTCACAAGGTCTCATGAAACCGTTGAAAAAGTTTCTGTTGCTGGAATACTCTGTATGCCGTCTTATAGACTGTAAATGTTGTTACTAATCACAATACCTCACACATATTCAGTGCTTTAGAATTTACAATGCACTTTCACATGTGGGGAGGGGAAATCCACGCCAATATGTCGTCTACGGATGACTAATAGAGGCAGGAAGCAGGAGCAGAGGCTCTGAAAGAGGTCTATTAGTGATGCAAATGTGAAGTTATCTGCACTTGTGAGGAGCATAATAAACATTAAAACCAATTAGAAGTAACAACGAGTGATAAGTTCCAGTTTCAGAATTCGGCTTTGATGAGTTAGAAAACCATAGGAAGGCCGCATAAGAGTTTGGGGGCAAGAATTTAGCTAACCTGAAGTTTCAGTCTAAATGATTCAGATGCCCAGGGGGGCATCTCTTTGCCTATGGGTGAGGTTTCACAAACTAAAGTAAGTAACTATTTAGATTGCATAATGGTAGAAACCTCCGTGTGTTCATAATTCAGAGACAAAGCATATGGACCAGAGTCAAGCAACACAAATAATTTCTCAGAAGTCAACATTAACTTGGTGTTTCAATACAACAAATGTGTCATACTGAATGCAAAACTTTTAATAACAGAAACCGTTACCTTGGCTTTTTTGCAAACTTCTGAAAACAGTTTGTGTAGGAGAGTTTTTACATTTGGAAAATACTCAAAAGCGAATTTTTAGAAGTGTGGAAAAATAGAGGGTGCATTTTTAATACAGAATATTTCATTGCTTCTATCTTGCAAGATGAAGGAACATCATTTTCTATTAGAAAGAAAACTGTCCTTTTGAAATTCAGCTCCCTCAGAAGAATTTTTAAATATCAAACTCTGCCTAACTGGTCCTAGCTTTATGTTTATGAAGAAAAAATTAGAATTTCATGCAGTTATCAAATATTTTAAGCTAATACCCAAGCAGATATATTTGCAACACTTCATGATTTTAAAACAACTCAAACTTATTACTTATTACAACATTCATTCACCGAGTGCTCATTCCCACAAGTGCCCTCTTTAATGCCCCCTGTCCATTTAGCCCATCCCCCCACCCAACACCCCTCCAGCAACCCTCAGTTCATTCTCTGTATTTGAGTCTCTTATGGTTTGTCTCTCTGTTTTTATATTATTTTTGCTTCTCTTCCCTTATGTGCATCTATTTTGTATTTTAAATTCTACACATGAGTGAAATCATATGATATCTGTCTTTCTCTGACTTATTTGGCTTAACATAATACACTCTAGTTCTATCCACATTGTGGATTGGATTGGAAAGAATTTCATTCTTTTTGATCACTGAATAATATTCTATTGTATACATACCACATCTTCCGTATCTATTCATCAGTTGATGAACATGTGGGCTCTTTCCATACTTCAGCTATTGTCGATAGTGCTGCTATAAACATTGGGGGGCATGTGCCCCTTTGAAACAGCACTCCTGTATCCTTCGGATAAATACCTAGTAGTGCAATTGCTGGGTTGTAGAGTAGTTCTATTTTTGATTTTTTGAGGAACCCCCACACTGTTTTCCAGAGTGGCTACACCAGTTTGCATTCCCACCAGCAGTGCAAAAGGGTTCCTCTTTCTTTGCATCCTCACCAACATCTGTTGTTGCCTGAGTTGTTAATTTTAGCCATTCTGACAGGTGTGAGGTACCTCATTATGGTTTTGATTGATATTTCCCTGATGATGAGTGATGTTGAGCATCTTTTCATGAGTCTATTAGCCATCTGGATGTCTTCTTTGGAAAAGTGTCTATTCATGTCTTTTGACCATTTCTTCACTGGATTTTTTTTTTTTGAGTGTTGATTTTGATAAGTTCTTTATAGATTTTGGATACTAACCCTGTATCTGATATGTCATTTGCAAATATCTTCTCCCATTCCATTGACTGCCTTTTAGTTTTGCTGATTGTTTCCTTCGCTGTGCAGCTTTTTATCTTGATGAGGTCCCAATAGTTCATTTTTGCTTTTGTTTCCCTTGCCTCCAGAGACATGTCAAGTAAGAAATTGCTGCAGCCAAAGTCAAAGAGATTGTTGCCTGCTTTCTCCTCAAGGATTTTGATGGCTTCCTGTCTTACATTTAGGTCTTTCATCCATTTTGAGTTTATTTTTGTGTATGGTGTAAGAAAGTGGTCCAGGTTCATTCTTCTGCATGTTGCTGTCCAGTTCTCCCAGCACCATTTGCTGAAGAGATTGTCTTTTTTCCACTGGATAGTCTTTCCTGCTTTGTCAAAGATTTGTTGGCCATACATTTGTGGGGCCATTTCTGGGTTCTCTATTCTGTTCCACTGATCTGAGTGTCTGTTTTTGTGCCAGTACCATACTGTCTTGATTATTACAGCTCTGTAATACAGCTTGAAGTCTGGAATTGTGATGCCTCCAGCTTTGGTTTTCTTTTTCAGGACTGCTTTGGCTATTTGGGGTCTTTTCTGGTTCTATATGAATTTTAGGATTGTTTGTTCTAGCTCTGTGAAGAATGCTGGTGGTATTCTATAGGGATTGCCACATGATTTTTTATTATCTATAGGCAAAAGGTTACCCCCCCTTTTTTTTTTTCCCTCTGCCAAAAATCTGTTATTTTGTCTAGCAGCAACTTTAAGTAGGGGGCTGATTTAGGTGGGCTAAGCAAGAGAAAGACTGACCAGACAAGCAGAAGACACTGGTAGAAATGACCTATTGAGCAGCCATGTGGATTAAGAGGTCTATGCTAGACGGAGCCCAAAAGAGCCCAGTTTGTGTCTCACAGTCCAAATTTGGTTGATGTATTTTTGAAGTTTCTAAAGGTTAACTACATGCTATAATACATTATAGAAAGACACAAAGCTGAATTTTACTGTGCCAGTCAAAAGCCTGGCTTGAATCTGCTATTTAGGACTGAGAGAGAGAGAGAGAGAGAGAGAGAGAGTATGATTTACATGTGTGAGGATGTGAGAATGATTTTATCTTCTGTTGTTTTTAAAACCACCTTAGGCCATGATTTTTAAATTGAAACACAAGAAGATCTACTGGGGTTCCCATAGCAACATTAACTTATCTAACTGCCCTTGTTGTATGTAATACGTTCATTAGTTTGGCTTTAAATGTACATTTTAATTATGAAATACAACAGAGTGAAGAGTCTCAGGCAAATTTCAACTTTTGGATTATTGACGGAAGCATATTTATTTATTTATTTTTAAATTTTTTTTTTCAACGTTTATTTATTTCTGGGACAGAGAGAGACAGAGCATGAACGGGGGAGGGGCAGAGAGAGAGGGAGACACAGAATCGGAAACAGGCTCCAGGCTCTGAGCCATCAGCCCAGAGCCTGACGCGGGGCTCAAACTCAGCGGGATCGTGACCTGGCTGAAGTCAGACGCCCAACCGACTGCGCCACCCAGGCGCCCCAGACGGAAGCATATTTAAACAGAAACCTTAATATTGTACTTCTGAGGAATTGCTACCAAGGCAGGTATATGCAAAAAGCTTGTGATCCTCCTTGCTCCCACGTCTGACCTCACTGCATTCCATTCTACATAAGATGCCCTAATCTCTCTAAATATATTCATAACATGCTATCAGTAGGATAAAACAGAAACAAAGAAACAAACTTCAGATTGCTCCAATCCAGAGACTAGAACCCAATGTGTCCCCCCCCTTTTTTTTTTTAAATGTATTTATTTTGAGAGAGACAGAGAGTGAGTGCAAGCAGGGGAGGGGCAGAAAGAGAGAATCTCAAGCACGCTCAGTGCTGTCAGCACAGAGCCCGACGTGGGGGCTCCATCCCACAAACCGTGAGATCATAACCTGAGTAGAAATCAAGAGTTGGATGCTTAACTGACTGAGCCACCCAAGCGCCCCCCCCCAAAATGTGCTCTTCTATTCAAAGCTGTCTATAAGCTGACCTCCCTATCTTCTGTCCACGATTCCTCATCTCGAATGGTCCATACCAAACACACTTGTCTTTCATCATCTTCTGAGAGCACATGTTCAAGGACTAGCCTGACACCCACCTCCCCCAGAATGCTGATACTTCCCCTTTTCTTCCCACCAGCTAATCTTTCTCTCTCTTTGGAACCACTATTGCTGCTGCTACCACTACTACGTGACATGTTTATGACTGGGCAGCATCCCTCTTCTCTTTTTTTGATAACAGGGTCTTCATGCTCCTTTGAGGAACTTTTCTCCACTCCATACATTCAGTCGCATCGTCAATGAAGCCACCCTGCCCCAACCTGTCAAGAGATGAATCCATGACCCAAGTGGGACCAATCACATTCTTACAGAAAACTGAATTTTAAGTGAATTCAAAAAGGAAAAAACAGTGGGAACTAAATTTTTCCCATGGTGGTCCTTCAAGAGACTATCCATTTCTTCCAGATTTCTGTGGCTCATAACCAAAGTCCACTAACTGGTAAGTTCCCTATTTGAGTACCTGTTCATATATTATCAGAGATGGTGATTGAGAGGCTTGGGATGTGCACATTTTTCTTTGCCAGCCAAATCCTATTTATGCTCCCTGAAGACAGGACTGAGTCTTTGTTGTATTACTCCATATAATTTTGCACAATGTAAGTACCCAGTAGATGTTGTATAACAAACGAAAAACCAATCTTAGAAACTCTGTTTTTACAAAGTACAATTTGAAAGCCAACTTATACCCTTTTTGAGGCAAGGTGGTAAATAAATTTTTAATTGCTACAATTTAAGAATTTTCTCGTGTATAGCAGTTGTCTTAAAGAGAGATTACAACTTGTATGCCTAAGAATAGCCTGAAAATAATGTTAGCTTGGGTCATACTTCCCCAATTTTAGGAAAGGAAAGAGAAACTAACATTCTATTTCAGACATTAGTTTCTGAATCAAAAAAAAAAAAAAAGAGTTTTGGGAAAAAACAGACAACAACAAAACAAACACCTTAGTCTTGGTTTTGTGACTGGCCAAGGAAACGAGGAGAGCTGCCTTTCCGTTATCAGATAAGAGAGGAAGAGAATTTAACTGTGTTAGACTAATGTATAAATAGATGTTTTTTTCCCACTTCTAAAAAATGGCAGGGTATAGTTTCTCAGAATCATCTGACTTATATCAGTCATTTAACTGAATGCTTATAAAATTCAAAGAACAAACAAAATGGTTAGACACAATAAACCCAAACAAGCTTGAGCACAGAATATGGTATACTCTTCCAAATCATTTACAAGTGCTTAAAATGAACAAAAGAGCTCACCCATGATAAACAGCAGGATATACAAATTCTCTTGTCTTCCCTTTCAAAAATGAAAGATTTACAGAAGTCTTTGAATAGTGTAATCCTCTGGTTTGTACCTTAACATGATACATAACTCAGCCATGAGAAAGGAGTGGTGATACCAATTTGGAGGGTTTTTGAGTCAAGTGTAATGGTTTCTGGAATTTGCCTTGAACCCACACTCGGTGCATTTTCACTTGTTTTTTCCTATTAACTTGTAAGCGACGATCAACCAGATTTTGCTTCTCATCTAACCCAGCCTTGCAGAACATAGTGTGGACTTCCCCTGTTGAGACAAAAGTGGCAATCAAATGTATATGTGACTGGGGCTTGGTGGGGGGAAAAGGAGACAGTCAAGAACAATGGAATGACTGACCATCTAAATTTCATTTAAACCAAGAAACTCTCTAGTACAAATTAGTTAAGGAAACCTGTGAAACCAAATAGGTTTCTTCTACTTCACAGAAATATACCAATATACACAGTTTAACATAGCAGGCATAAATAGATATACATTACTTACTACTGGTTGCAAATTTAAATATTTTGAAAGGTGCCCTCTGTTCTGAGTTTTTGTTAGTTTGCAGAGACCCCAAATGGCACATTTTAAAAGTGCTCACATAAGTTTGGAGAAAATCCTTGCACGCAGAATTCATTTTAAAAGTTTTTTTTTTTTTTTTTAAAGGAGAAATTGACAAGAGACAAGTAATTTTCTATGGACTCTTAAAATCAAATTCCCTCCTTTGGCTGTGGTATGTCATCAGCTTCTTCATATCTGGGCTAACAGTACTTCCAAAATGGAACAGACTACATCTTCATTTGGGTATAAGATGAAACAAGCGATTCTTTTAAAGCAGTTTCAGCTGGGAAAAGATTAAAAGGCAAAAAGGCCATTTTCAAGCTTTCATGTAGAACAGCTACAGTGTGGTGACAGACTAACCAAAGAGTTTTTTTTTTTTTTACAGCTAATTATTTCCCCTTATAGATAAGCATACCTTTCGTAAAGAAATATGCTCTGGTACCATCTCCTCGCACATAAAAATTTTCAGATAAGCAATGCCCTAAAAAAAATAATTGTGATCAGAGAAACCTAGTATTCCTTCAAACAAAACAAACAAAAACTTGAAATAAAACATAAACAAAGCATTCTTTAAAACACATGAAAATAACTCCAAACTGAATATACCCCTTTTAAAACGAAGCTGAGTCTTATCATATCTTCCATAGTCCCGAAATAGCAGCATTCCCCCAGGCTTCAGTAACTTGGACAGTCGGTTTATAACACCTTGCATCCTTTGAAAACAAAGCAAGACACTGTTTACAGAAATCTTGTTTTACATGCCACATCCTAACCTTCTTAGAGATAAAATAAGGAAAGCTCGATGGGGCCAAAAAATCTAACCCACAAAAATAAGGGCAACAAAAATATATATATTTTGTATAGAAAGGAAAAAGGGTACCAACTTGCTAAATGATAAGAATCAAAAGGCCTAGAGTATCAAGTAATCACCCAAATGACAAGAGTGGTGACTTCAGAGAGCTTGATATATGATGTCAAAGCTGCCCTGCAAAACCACAGATGGCTCCTGATATTTACATCAAGTTAAGGTAGTACCAAGGCAGATAAACACTGAAGTTGCTTCATTTTCCTTGAAGATAAAAAAATATTGTAGAGCTATTCCAAATTGCACATGTCTAAACAGAGATCATCTTTCCTCCCGGACTAGCTCCTTCTCCTTTATTTCGTTCAAAGGTACCATCATTCATCAAAGTGTTAACACCTCAGAGACATCCTTAACCCCTTTCCTTTTTCTCCTCTTCCACTAACCTCCCCATAACCATCTAGTCATCCAATTCTAGGTGTTCTTTTTTTAACTGATGGCTTTTTTCTCTTTTTTTGTTTCCCTTTGGTGCTCCTTTAGTACAAACTTCTACCTCCTTAGGCCTGAAAACACACTACTTCTTAACATGCTTTATTATTCCCCTTGTTAAGTCTTCCTGTATATTACTGATGAATTATTCCGCTTAAAATGATGGTTTTGTCAAATCATCCCTTTGCTCAAAAATGTTCATGATTTTAACCCATAGGATAAAATCTTAATTTCTTAGTTGGGCCCTTGAGATCTCCTACAACTGGTCTCAATCTCTCTAACATCTTTACCATTACTTCTCAATGTGAAGCATCAACTCTCGCTAAACTGTTATATGCTTGGCTCTGAAGCAGTCCATGCCTTCGTTCACATGGTTTCCCCTCAAAGAATTCTCTCCTTCTTACTTTCTGCCTATTTAAATTCTATTCACACTCCACCCCCAGCTCAATACTGGGAAGCCTTTACTTTCTTTCTTTTATTATTTATTCTTTTCATTTGGCTCTCAATCAAATATGACCCCTTGTGACTGCTCTTGACTTAATGTTTTTGGTTAAGTTTATGGTCTTATGTGTGATTATGGGCCAGAGATGGCAAAGATTTCAGATCTCATATTAATGCCAAGTGACTGACATTGGCTGCCTACAGAGCTCTATTGAGAAGGGCTCTTAGGGCTCACTGGGAATGACAATCAGGGTACAAAATCAGTTATCAGTGTCTGCCCTGAGCAGAGAATGGTAAATGGCAGCCTGTGTGCTAAGTCCTCCCCATCTCTGCTTCATCCATGCTACTTAAAGCTTCTAGATTTTTCTTATTTTAAAAATGAGGGTTTTAGATTAGATAATCTGTAAATCCTTCCAGTTAAAACACTGTTCAGTGGAATAATGGAGTGAAAAGCCAGATTTATGTCAGGTTTTGAAGGAAGTAGTGAGGAAATTAAAGTAACTATGAAAACAAGACAGAAATATAACAGAAAGAGGTGGCATAATTAGATGAAATGCTCTTTTAAAAAACTGGAACATAAGTACATGAAAGGGAAAAAAGAAAAATATTTTTCCTTGTTTATTTTATTACAGGTTATTTTCACACTGTGCTTATGGCCTTAGGCTTTGGCAATTAAAGAAAACTGTATCTAATCCTTAAAATATCCACTTTCAGAAGAAATGTTTTATGTACTGAGAAAAATATCTTTCTGCAACGATTACTAAAACAAGCATGAAACAAAGATACAGAAAAACAAAGGGCCAAATACAGCCATCTCCGTCTGCAAATCCTTTCTTCCCAATTATCCTTTAATGTCTGGGGTTGTGAGTAAAGGCAAGGGTGGGGAGCTGCTTTTCTTCATCATCCCATCTTGCTTGGCTCAGCGCCAACTTCCAGAGCCACTTCCTGAGAACTGTCGGTGGGAGAGGGCTGGGGGAGATGGACAAGACAATAATGGGTGAAGGCTCCTTTTCTTTCTTTATTCCACTCAGGCCAACTCTGCTATCCTCATCTACCTCTAGTTGGAGGGTGAGGAAAAGGAAGAAGAGATTTTAAAAAGGAGTGTTTATTGACTACCTACTCTCTGCTTGGATCTGTGGTAAACATATTATACTGTATTTTATTTTAATGATAAGGACAGTTAGCTCTTCTTTTGTAGCCTCCTGTGGTTTATTCCCATTTAGGCTAGGATGCCCAGACTCAAGGTCTAGCAGAATCGCTTGCCATTCGTTTGTGCATGGATTTTCCAAGCTGTCAAGAAGACACTTTTCCAAAACTTTCACGGGGCTAAATATATCACTGTCCCAAATGACTCTAAAGATACTGTCCTGCCTTTTCACTTACTACTGCCCTCCTTCTACGCATTCACCCTTTTTTAGGTCATTTAGACCATTTTAGGCAAGAAAATGGCTAGGGACATGATACATGTAAATTTATTTTATAATAATTACATAGAATGAACATACTATAGAATGACAGTAATCCTTCCAAGACATCTTCCCCTTCTTTTTAACATTCAGTTCAAATCATAAGAAAATACATTATCTAAACTAAATTCAAGTAGTGGTTTTGTGGTCTTATTTGGAATTTAAACACTTCCTGTTACAGGTGTCAAATAGAAAATCTTGTTCTCTATCCACCTACTCCATCCTTTTAACTATTCATTCTTTTAACTATGAGACAAAATACATAGATGACATCTTTCTACCAGTACCTGAATAATGCCAATATTCTACCCAGATTAGTAGAAAGACATAGATTATAGAAACTGGGAGGAAATGTAGCTTCATGGAATGTGATATATCTCACCAGGTACAAATATGTTTCATTCAGATTTATTTGAAAATTTAATTTGTCTTTCAAAAAGCAACCAAAAAGCTCATCTCTAAATGAGAAGTAAAAGGACCGTAAAGGGTCTTAATGATTTTATAATTGCAAAGGAAAACGCACACATTAACCCACTTTCTTTGGGAAAGTGTCACACTCATCAAAGAGTGGTTGGTATCAAGTCTGTATCTACCAGCAGAGGAACATTCCTGGAGCTAAATCTACTACCAGAGCAGAAAACCCAATTTTAAGAAAACTTACAAATGCACAACCCTTGACACCACACGTGTCTTAATATACATGAGGTGGCAAAATTCTAAGAGAAGTGATCATTTTAATAGCTGGTAATATGTCTTTCTACTTCCTCTCTGAACAAAAGCTATGTTTACTGTTTCAAAACATTGTGTGAACAGGGCGCCTCAGTGGCTCAGTCAGTTAAGCGTCCAACTCTTAATTTCAGCTCAGGTCACGATGTCGCGGTTCATGGGATCAAGCCCTGTGTCAGGCTCTGCACTGACAGTGTGGGGCCTGCTTGGGATTCTCTCTCTCCTCTCTCTCTCTCTCTCTGCCCCTCTCCCACTACCACTCTCTGTCCCTCTCAAAATAAATAAATAAACTTAAAAAAAAAACACTATGTGAACAAAAAATCGAAGTCATAAATATTTAAATGACGGCATTAGGCCAACCTTAGATTATAAAGGTCCAAGGTTAATCTGGCAAATCTTGAGTACCCCTAATTCCCTAGAGGGCTCTTTAAAACACATTCTTTTTTATTAGTTTTCTTTATTTTTGAGAGGCAGAGAGAGAGCACGTGTGGGGGAGGGGCAGAGAGAGAGGGAGACACAGAATCCGAAGCAGGCTCCAGGCTCCGAGCAGTCAGCCCAGAGCATGATGCAAGGCCCGAACTCACGAACTGAACCGTGAGATCATGACCTGAGCTGAAGTCAGACGCTTAACCGACTGAGTCACCCAGGCGCCCCTAAAACACGTTTTTTTAAAGTCTTGTGACAGACTGGTATGAAGCCAAACAGATTCACAACCCACCTCTTCACGAACATTCAGTAAGATGCTAAATCAAAGAAAGATGTTTGTTTCTGATCACCAAGTACAATTTCCCTCTTGGGAGTCTATTAGGCTGTTCTGAATTTGTAATCTCCTTAAAGCACTGTCACTTTTAATAGGTATGTGTCTTGACAGAATATGCTCACTTCACTCTGACAGTGATAGAAAGCTCACTAATGAAGCAGTTTGACCGGTTTCTTTCTAAAAGTCTGAAGAAAGGAAAAACTGCACTTAAAAGGCTGCATGTTATATATGGTATAGTTCACTAAATAATAAAGTTAAGAATTGTCACTTTTGATAGTTCTGAAAACCACGATTGATAAAGGTGCTTTACACATTTGCTTTGCCCTTTCTCGTGTCTTCAGTTACCTGTCAGGATGAATAGAAGAGAGCACAAAGACAAGGAGAATGACGTCCAGGATCCCATCTGGAAAAGGGTACGGTGAATCTTCATCACAAACATCATGAACAAAGGCACAACACTGAGCTGCTCTGTAGGATGAGTGCAACTATCATGATAAAGGAACAATAATAATAAAAAAGCAGTTAGCAGACTTTTACATTTTTCTTAAAATAAAGAGGTCAAATTTTATATTTCTCCCTAGTGTCTTCCCTCTGTAAATATGAATGCATTTTATTTCAGATTCCATATTCTGTTGGCTTATTTCAAGCTGCCATAAAAAAATTAAGTCTAGCACTTGGACTCAACAACAAGTATTCTTCACAATCCCTTTTTAATTTTAAAAGTGGAATAGGGCAGGCTTTAGCAGCGTTGCTGGAAGCCTACCCTATGTGATTTCGGAGGCACTGAGATCATCCTGTTTTCTCTCCCACTGCTTGTCCATGCCTCCTTTGGCTTAAGATACAAATATCCTCTAATACACAATCAGATAATAGTAATGACTGTACAACTCTGTAAATATACTAAAAATCACTGAATTGTATACTTTATTTTTTGAAAAAGATAGAGAGTGAGTGAGCATACAAGCTGGAGAGAGGGGCAGAGGGAGGGAGAGAGAGGGATAGGGAGAGAGAGACAGAGAGAGAGAGACAGAGAGTCTTAAGTAGGCTCCGAGCCCAATTCGGGGCTTGATCCCACAACCCTGGGATCATGACCTGAGCTGAAATCAAAAGAGTTGGATGCTCAACTGACTAAGCCACCCCAGTGCCTCTGAACTGTATAACTTTAAAATGGTGAATTTCATGGTCTGTGAACTATATCTCAATAAAGCTGTTATTTTCAAAAAATTAGAGCAGGGGTGCCTTGGCTGGCTCAGTTGGTGAAGCATGTGGCTCTTGATCTCAGGGTCATGAGTTCGAGCCCCATGTTGGGTATAGAGATTACTTAAATAAATAAACTTAAAAAAAATAAATAATGAAAAAATTAGAGTATACACACACACACACACACACACACACACACAAATGCACATGCACACAGTTTGAGTACAAAACAACACTAGAAGCATATATACCAAAACAGTAACCTCAATTCACCATAGGACTCTAGGAAGTGTGATTATAGGTGAATTTTATCTTTCTCTTTAGGTTTTTTAGTATTTTAGAAAATGTCTACCATGAATAACTATTACTCTTGTTATCAGAAATTAAGTTCCATCTATTGACTACACATTTCTGTTAGCAGAATTTCCTTTCCTTTCCCATTTCCTAAAAGTACTTTTTGCTAAGGTAATGCTTACTAGCTTTTGGGGATTGGTCAAACAAACCCAGGCTCCCCACTGTTTTCCAAATAGTCCAAGACATTTTACATTTGTATCATATACTTTCTCAAAATTTGTTTTACTTTCAAAAGTTTCAATTTAACTAGTGCCTACTATGTGTCAGTCTGTGCATAGGGCTCTAGGGACATAAATATGAATAAGATCACCTCATAGGACCTGCTGACCTTTCTAGGTGTACCAGTCCCTTCATTTTTATTTCATTTTATTTTCCTTTTTTTCCCCAGCTTTATTTTGAATTCAAAATAACTTCTATCATTTTAGGGTAATATCTTAGGCATCAGGTAATGATGTGATTCCCAGAATTAGTAAAAGCTCAGTTAAAAATGGTTACAGATAACACTGAAACATTTAAAAAATATCACTTCAACAACAAATAAATTATATCCTTACATGGCTCTCTTTAAAGAAAATATGAGGCATACCTTTACTAGTTCCACAGCTCCGGAAGCAAAATCACAACAATAAAGAAAGGACTCTGGAGCATTCCTATGAAAATGGAAGAAATATTTAAATCTAGAGTTCACATATGCTCAGGTTACAAAAGAAAAGAAACTGTAGGCTTGAACTTGTTAAAAGGTATTTCCTTAATAAAATTTTGGATGCCACCTGGCTTACTGTTTCTCCTTTTAGATGGTGTTCTCTATAATGGTGTATGGGTGCCTTCATGGTACTTCTGAAACAGCATTGTCTCAAATACTTATTAATTACAAGGTAACTTTCAAATTCCTGTCCTGGTTTTTTTTTGTGTGTTTTTTTTTTTGTTTTTTAATTTTAGAGAGAGTGTACATGAGTGAGGGAGAGGGATGGAGGGGGAGAGAGAGAGAGAATCTTAAGCAGGCTCCATGCTCAGCACAGAGCCTGACACAGGGCTCCATCCCATGACTTGAGCCAAAATCAAGAGATGGACGCTCAACAGACTAAGCCACCCAGGTGCCCCTTCCTGTCCTGTTTTTTTTTTTTTTTAATTTTTTAACGTTTATTTATTTTTGAGACAGAGAGAGACAGAGCATGAACAGGGGAGGGGCAGAGAGAGAGGGAGACACAGAATCGGAAGCAGGCTCCAGGCTCTGAGCCATCAGCCCAGAGCCTGACGTGGGGCTCGAACTCACGGACAGCGAGATCGTGACCTGAGCTGAAGTCGGACGCTTAACCGACTGAGCCACCCAGGTGCCCCCCTGTCCTGGTTTTAAAGCTCTCCATTGCTTGGGTCTACCTGCCTTACGTCCCATCACACTCTCACACAGGAACCCTCCAACGCCCTCCATCATCATTGCTCCGTCTTCCTCCCCCTCAGTCTTTCTTCTATGCCTCCAGCCAGCAGGGCCTATAGTTCCTTGTTGCCTAGTCAAGTGCTACCCTTGTGCAAGGATGCTCAGACCCTTGTGTTCTTTGGTGCTTCAGTCCCCTTTCTGTGTGTACAACTCATTTGGTTCTTGAGCTTCTCACAGAGGCTCTGATGCCCTAATGGGACAGGAATACATATGTATTTTAATAGCATGTAAATACCACTTCTAAAAAAGAGTAAAAAAATACTAATATATTAACTCTTAGTTATCTTTTCAAGTTTTTTCCAACATTTATTAAGACTCATGTATGTACCAAGAATTAGAATACAAGTTAGTAAATGAAATTGTCCAATAAAATAGTAAGAGTATGGATTTTGAAGCCAAACAGACCTGCGTTTAAGTCCTGAATTTGCCATTTATTAACTCTGTGAATTTGACTCATCCTCTCTAAGACTCAGTTACTTTATTTACAGATGTAAATAAATACAGTTATTTTTTGGTTGGAGGATGTTTATTCATATAAAAGTCTTGAGTAATCTTAATTGGCCTCCACTGAACTTAGACAAGTTCTATTTCGCTTTTTACCTGAAATTCAGTAACAATGTCTGGACCATGGTTACTCATGGGCATGCATATACTTTGAATTTTGTGGGTCAGTACTCTTCCCGGTCATCCCTCGTATGCTTGTATCAAATAATTACTGCATCATGTTGCTTAGCACCAAGCCTGAATCACAGAGACTGGCATGTTATGAAACAACAATTATAACTATAGTTCTGGCTCCTGTGGGTTTTATAGCCTAGTTGGGGATATGATTGGTTTTATCTAGCTTCTACAGGGTTATGGATAGGGCAGACTTCCTAAGTCTTACCTAAGGTGTAAGTTTTAACAATTCTGAAGAAGGGGGATAGCAATGCTGAATGGGGAGAAGGATAAATGGTATAGGGCTTAAAGGTGGGAGTCATGTGCCAAGGATGAGAAGCAGAGTTGATCCTGAGAGCTCAAACCAGTATGTGGCAGGATATACAAGTGGGCCGTGAAACACATAATTAGAACTTTGATTCAGGAGACATTTCAAGCAAGGAAAACTACTAAATAAATATGGGATACAAGCACAAATATGAATTCCACAAATAAAATCTCACCCAGGCTCAGATAATACTCTTAAATGCTACTCATGGATGAGTACTATGAGAAGGAGTCCTTCATTCTGTGGCATTTGGAGATTTGCATTCAATTTAAGATCTGTCCAAATAAGTTAAAGTATAATGAACAGGATTTGGTTATGACTTGCACTGCTTGTTTTTTTTCATCTGTCCCAAATAAAAACAGTATTTAGGGGCACCTGGGTGGCTCAGTCGGTTGAGCATCTGACTTCGGCTCAAGTCATGACCTCACAGCTCATGAGTTCGAGCCCCACGTCGGGCTCTGTGTTGACAGCTTGGAGCCTAGAGCCTGCTTCAGACTCCGTGCCTCCCTCTCTCTCTCTGCCCCTAACCCACTCGCATTCTGTCTCTGTCTCTCTCAAAAATAAATAAACATTGAAAAAAAACCAACAGTGATTTATTGCAGCCTGTACCCCTATTGCTTCCTATGAAATCCATATATTTATGACTCTTAATTTGCTGGGTGGTCATATGTGTTTGAAAATTTTCCGTAAGCACTCAGATGCACGAGGTAATATGATGGCTAAGGGCAAGGGCTCTGGAACCAAACTGTCTATGGTTTGAATCCTGGCTATACCACTTAGTTGTGTGACCTTGGAATAGTTACTTAATCTCTTTGTAATCCTGTTTCCTCATCTATAAAGCAGAGATAAATATGGCATCTAAGGTCACTGTGAGGACTGAAGGGATTCTTAGAAGTTTCTAGGAAGGTTCCTAACTCAGAGTAAGCACCTAATAAATGTTAGTCATTATTATAATTGTTGTTGCTATTGCTATTATTACTATTATCATATTATAGGAAGATTTGCCTTTGCCTTCTAGGAACTTAAAAACTTAAGAAATTATCATGGTTCTATAAAAACTTCCATATAACTCAAAATGCTTCTCTGGACACTGGCACATCTAGCTCATTATAAAAGGTATGCAGTCAACCTTTGGGCAGTGGCTACTAAACACCCACAAGATATAGAGCAGTCTAGCAGTTAAAGAAAGTATGTGCCATTTGCCATGTGGTCCTACCAGGACAGCAGCATGACCTCTGAGAGTGAATTCCCATGCATCAGCAGCCCAAGTTGAAGTCTTGTGACCACCCAATGACTTTCCAGAGCTTTTCTGTAAAATCAGCTGACTGCCTTGGCCCTTCTCCCAGCAAGCAGGTGTAAATATCACTACTAACACCACACCACAAAGCACTCCCTTGGCAGGGGGTTTAAGAATTAAATGATCCTTGGAGAATGATATGACCTCTCAATTCCAGAGGTCTAATTATGGTAAAATATTCTGAAAATGTAAAACACTAATCCTGTACTCTCCAAAAGCAATAAAACATAATTTCTTAGGTGGGAAAAAAAGTCTAATCCTCCCTTTGGAAGGCTAATCACTGACTGCCTTTTAATGATGAATTAATTATCTTGCATTATCGAACTACAATGACTTTTTTTAAAAAAGACAGAGCCACGAAGAATCAAGGAGCAAGGAAGAAAAAGATTGCAATTATTAGCTGGAGGGAGAAGTAAAAAGGGAAAAATATTACTAACAAGTGGGGATTCAGAGATATTAGTCAATATGTATTGAGCTCTAACTATCTGTATTATACTGTTGGGCTACCTGGAAAATCAGATTAGGGTAAAATATGCTTTCTACCTCAAGGAATACAAGCAGTGGCTGGAGACACAAGACATAAAGAAATGACATGCTAAATAATACCTTGGGATGAGTCATAAAGTAACACATTATCAACTGCCAAGGTAGTAAATTTCTGTGTACCGTAAGCTCAGAGATAACTCGGGTGAAGGAAACTGGCTACGTGGTATAATAAAACAGGAAACATTGGCCCAGAAATGAGGAAAAGGGAAAACAAAGAGAATAAAGACAAAAGGAGAAAGGCCATTCAGACCTGCAAATGTGCAGTTCTATCACTTCTGCCTGGCCACTTTAACTGGTAATCTGATGGTATTTGGAAATTACTATTTACTATGTTAGTAATGAAGAATATCCTGATTTTTTTGGCGCTACATCATAAGTATTTAAAAATAGTGTCCTGGGGGCACCTGGTGGCTCAGTTGGTTAACTGTCCGACTAATGATCTCAGTTCAGATCTTGATCTCAGGGTCATGAGTTCAAGCTCCATGTAGGGCTCCACACTGGGTGTGAAGCCTACTTACTTACTTACTTACTTACTTACTTTATTTATTTATTTATTTATTTATTTATTTATAACATTTATCTATTATTGAGACACACAGAGAGACAGAGCATGAGCATGGGAAGGGCTGAGACAGGGAGACACAGAATCCGAAGCAGGCTCCAGGCCCGGAGCTGTCAGCACAGAGCCTGACGTGGGGCTCGAACCCACAAACCGAGAGATCATGACCTGAGCCAAAGTCAGACGCTTAACCGACTGAGCCACCCAGGCGCCCCTATGTGAAGACTACTTTAAAAAAATAAAATAAGGGGCACCTGGGTGGCTCAGTCAGTTGAGCATTTGACTCTTGATTTTGAGTCAGGTCATGATCCCAGGGTTGGGCTCCACACTGAGCGTGGAAGCCTACTTAGGATTCTTTCTCTTTCTTCCTCTGTCCCTTCCCCCTGCTCACAAGTTCTCTCAATAAAAATAAAAATAAAAATAAATAAAGAAAAAAAAAAGTGTCATAATGTTGGCATTGTGTTAACTGTTAAATTGAGGTGGTGGGTATATGAGAATTCATTGTATTACAAGGAAACACTAAAAAAATAGCATCATTAGAATTTAAAATACACATAACGACTGAAAGGAATTATTACAGACAGTAGCTATGTTAGGATGATGGGTGATTCCCACCCCTCTGTCCTCTAATGGAAATGTTCTGCAATGTGCTCATGTTGATTTTATAATGGAAAAAATAATGTGAAAGTTATTGTATAAACTTAAAAAAAAAAAAACAGAGGGGCGCCTGGGTGGCTCAGTCAGTTGAGCATCCGACTTCAGCTCAGGTCACGATCTCACAGTTTGTGAGTTCGAGCCTTGCATCGGGCTCTGTGCTGACTGTGCAGAGCCTGGAGCCTGCTTCACATTCTGTGTTTCCTTTTATCTCTGCTCCTCCCCCACTTGTGCTCTGTCTCTCTCTGTCTCTCAAAAATAAATAAAATGTAAAAAAAGAAAAAAAAACTAAAAAAAAAAAACAAAACAAAACAGAATAGGTAAAAGGTGCTAGAAAAGCTTTGTAAGAAGTGTCTTCATCATGGAAATACCACAACATATACGTGAAGCAGTGAACAGGAAGGATGTGTCAGGAAAACACCTCTGTCCCTATCATCTCTGTCTGCTTTTTTGAGTTTTAGTCTAGTCTTAGACTAGTTGCTGTTACCTTCAAACATTTTCAAGTTATTTGACAAAAGAAGGTCTTCTACTGGGTGTGGCTCCAGAAGTGATGACAAAATGAGGGTTAAGAATAAGCTTTAAACTCAATTCTGTGTGTGTAAAATGGTACCTACATACCTGGAGGAGCAAATCGATTTCTGAAGTTAGCAATTCACAGCTTCGTGGAAGGGTCAAATCCCTTGCTCTTTTCTTATTCTCTCATCCATGCAAACACAAGCTTTAAAAATTACTTTGACCCATGGTGGACAACCCATAGCTGTGAAACATTCTTTTCATAGTAATTCCTCGTTTACGTGAAATTAGACACTGAAACAATTCTTTGAAATTTGCTTCAGTGATTGTTTATATGAGAATAAAAACACTACCAGCATACACGTGACATTTTCCCAGAACTTCTGAACACCCCATACATATGTAAAATTTTGTAGGAGAAAACTTTAAAACTCACTGTAAAGTGTTCAAAATTGGAAAAACACTATTTCCAGCACCACAGCCAACCTAAAAAATTGAAAGAATAAACAAATATCATGAAAAGAAGGTTAAATTTTCTTCACCAATGTTAGATTTTTTTCATTAAAAAAAAAAAACTAGAATAAATTTACTGGATCTCTAGGTGTAGGAGAGTTTTCTAAACTCAAAAGCAAAGGAATAAGCCACAAGAATAACACTGATTAATTTAACTATGGAAACATGTGAAATTTTTATACACCAAAACTCAAACCAAATTAAAAGGTGACCAATGCACTATGAAAAAAAATTGGCAATAAATATGATAAAAGGGTAGAATTCATTAAAAAAACAGTAACAGATAAATTAGCAAAGGAAATAAATAGAACACAAAAGAAATACAACTGTCTTCCAAACATCTGAAGAACTATCTGACCTAGTTAGCAATCAAAGAAATGCAAATTAAAACAAGGTGTAATTTTCATCTGTCAAAAAGGAAAGCACTTAAGTAAGAATATTCTAACCAATGAGAGTGTGATGAAACAGACATATATTGCTGTGAATTGGTATTAATACAGCTTCTTAGAAAATTATTTGGCAATATATTTTAAGAGCACTAAATTTATTATTTTATTATTTTTTTAAGTTTATGTATTTATTTTGAGAGAGAGAGAGAGAGAGAGAGAGAGAGAGAGAGAATGAATTACAAGGGGTCTCCACGCTGTCAGCACAGAGCCAGATGCAGGGCTTGATCCCACAAACCATGAGATCATGACCTAAAATCAGGAGTCGAATTCTCAAATGACTGAGACACCCAGGTACCACTAAGAGCATTACATTTTTAAAATAAATTACTAATTAGTAAATCTGACCCAAGATAATAAAAGAAATACAGAAAAGTCTATACCCAAAGATATTTTCTGTAGAAAACCTGAAAACAATTTAAATGCTCAGTACTGTAAAAACAGATAAGCAGAATTAAAGTACTCCACATAATAAAATATTTTGCAGCCACAAAAATGTTTATAGAGAATTTTTAAGATCGAAAAAACTGCTTATGATATAATGTTAAATAGAAAAAAACCAAAACCGGGGCGCCTGGGTGGCGCAGTCGGTTGGGCGTCCGACTTCAGCCAGGTCACGATCTCGCGGTCCGTGAGTTCGAGCCCCGCGTCAGGCTCTGGGCTGATGGCTCGGAGCCTGGAGCCTGTTTCTGATTCTGTGTCTCCCTCTCTCTCTGCCCCTCCCCCGTTCATGCTCTGTCTCTCTCTGTCCCCAAAATAAATAAAAAACGTTGAAAAAAAAATTTTTTAAAAATAAAAAGAAAAAAAAAAGAAAAAAACCAAAACCTCAAAATACAGGTACAGTATAGCTCAACTATATAAAATAGTATAAATGAAAAAAAAAGTTAGTAAAATGTGAAGAGTGGTTAAATCCCTTGTATAGATACCTTTATAACCAAAAGGAGGAGATTTACTTTTTTTTTTAATTTTTTTTTTTTTTCAACGTTTATTTATTTTTGGGACAGAGAGAGACAGAGCATGAACGGGGGAGGGGCAGAGAGAGAGAGGGAGACACAGAATCGGAAACAGGCTCCAGGCTCCGAGCCATCAGCCCAGAGCCTTGACGCGGGGCTCGAACTCACGGGCCGCGAGATCGTGACCTGAGGTGAAGTCGGACGCTCAACCGACGGCGCCACCCAGGCGCCCCGAGATTTACTTTTAAAAACAGAAAGTCAAGGGGCACCTGGTGGCTCAGTTGGTTAAGCGTCCAACTTCGGCTCAGGTCATTCTCTCACAGTCCTTGAGTTCGAGCCTCATTTTGGGATCTGTGCTGACAGCTCAGAGCCTGGAGCCTGCTTCAGATTCTGTGTCTCCCTCTCTTTCTGCCCCTCCCCTGCTTGTGCTCTTGCTCTCACTCTCTCTCAAAAAGAAATAAATACATTAAAAAAAAAAAAAAAAAAAAGAAAGAAAGTCAAGGTCTACACTGGATTATAGCTAATTATATCTCACTTATTTCTATTTCACTTAAAAAGGGGTAATAACAGAAAGAGACAGAAATTAAGGCCAAAACTTTACTGGTATTTAAAACTGCCTTCAAATTAGAAATGAAAACAAATTAAAAAAAAAATTAAAATCACAAACTTAGAGCCTGATTATACATGTGAGTCCCTTCAGTATTTTTTATGCACAAAGGCATACTGAACCCTTTTCTAGTTAGATTTGATCATTATTCCCCCTAAAAAATCTGGATCATTAATAAAGTAATATGCAATATACATTTTAAAATTATTTGCCACCTCCCATCTTTGCCCCTGTAGGACAGTACCTCAAGGATTCTGAAAGTGGCACTGCTACCAGGAAACAATTCGGTCTTCAGAGGTCCTTCGCTGTGTTCTTCAGAGTCTAGGTTGGAAAAATGAGACCTTGCTTTGCTTGGACCATCTGATGAACCACACCTTTTCATACCAAGATTTTTTTCTTCAGGCATAATAGGGCAGTGCGTTCTTGAGAAACAATTTGCAGCACCAGTTTTCACATTATCCCATGATGATTCTTGTGTCTTCTCTTCAGTTTTTTGATCAACTGGAATAATTTCAGGAAATTCCCTCAACAGCCAATTACGATCCTTGAAAAACTTATTCTTATGAATCTTATAAAATGTATCCCAATATTGACTAGCTTCATTCTCATACTTAACTAAAATAAAGAGAAAAAAAAAAGATTTATTTTACTATAAATGATGTTTACTATTAGTTACTACTTTAATACCTAAATATATTTAATAATTAAATATTGTTAAATATATTACATCCATTTATAACAATTACATTTACTACTGAATAACTTTAATATTATAATTTTTATTTATCTGATTTTTTTTTTGGCCTCTTACAGGTTAAAACTACAGAGTATTATTTTTCTCAAAATGTGTCAGTGTATGGGGTATTTAGTTCTATCCCCTACAAATCTGCTTGTGACTTAATAGTTTGGCCAATACATTTTTGTGAGGAATATAATCATTGCAAACTACTTTTTATAGTTTAAATCTTGAATTTATTTTTATTTATTTTTTTAAGGAAGATAGATTTAAAAAAGTTTTTTAATGTTTATTTTTGTGAGAGAGAGCACATGTGTGCACACAGGCACAAAGGGAGGAGGGGCAGAGAGAGGGGGAGACAGAGGATCTCAGGAAGGCTCTACATTGACAGCACAGAGCCTGATGAGGGGCTTGAACTCATGAATCAAGAGATCATGATCTGAGCCAAAGTTGGAGGCTTAACCAACTGAGCCACCCAGGTGCCCATAGATTTTTTTTTAAAGTTTATTTATTTCTTTTGAGAGAGAGAGAGAGCGCACACACAAGCAGAGAAGGGGGAGAGAGAAAGAATCCCAAGCAGCCTCTGTGCTGTCAGTGTGGAGCCCAATGGGGGGCTTGAACCCATGAACCATGAGATCATGATCTGAGCTGAAATCAAGAGTCAGACATCAAATGAGCCACTCATTTAGGCACCCCTAAATCTTGTATTCTTAATACTCACATTTTTACCAATAACTTGTAGGACTCTTAGAGAAAGGACACCATTTTTTATGTCTCTGTATATGCAGTTTCAACACAATGAATATCTTGGTAATCAGACAGGAAATTGCAGAATTATAAATTACACAATGTTAGAGCCAGAATGGCCCATTGAAATAATCTACTCCCAACTCCCTTGTTTTGCGTTTGAACAGAAGATAGCACAGATATGAACCCACTTGTTCCAGGCCCTAGAGCCCAGTCACAGCAGAGCTAGGACCACCTATCTTAACCCCTGGAGCTGAGAGCCATCCCATTCTCCCCCTCCCTCCAGAGGAATCTCTTCCTGTTGACATCTCCTACTATGAAACCTTAAAGAGATATGCCTTTTTTTTATTTTTAAAAAAAATTTTTTTTTTTCAACGTTTATTTATTTTTGAGACAGAGAGAGACAGAGCATGAATGGGGGAGGGGCAGAGAGAGAGGGAGACACAGAATCAGAAACAGGCTCCAGGCTCTGAGCCATCAGCCCAGAGCCCGATGCGGGGCTCGAACTCATAGACGGTGAGATCGTGACCTGGCTGAAGTCAGACGCTTAACCGACTGCGCCACCCAGGCGCCCCAAAGAGATATGGCTTTTTAAAGGAAATTTGCGTTTCATGATGTTATCCCTTGGATTTCCCTCTGTCCAGTGTCAGCGTTAGTTCAACCATCTCAGAACTTCAGACAATTCTTAGCTTTCTGCCTCTTTTTTTTCTTAGCCTTACTTATTTATTTTTTGAGAGAGACAGAGTGAGCGGGGGAAGGACAGAGAGAGAGAGGGAGTGAAAGAATGTCAAGCAGGCTCCATGCTGTGGAGAGTCTGTGTGAACATGCACTGCAGAGTCTGATGTGGGGCTCAAACCCACAAACCATGAGATCACGACCTGAGCGGAAACCAAGAATCGGACGCTTGACCAACTGAGCCACCCAGGTGCCCCAGCTTTCTGCCTCTTTTTATTTGTACCTTAAATTAATAAAATAATTCACTCACTCCTTCACTCAACAAACATTTCTTGGACACTGTTATGCATGTACCAGGCCTAATCCCTGGGTTAAGAATTATTCTCACCTGGGGCACCTGGGTGGCTCAGTTGGTTAAGTGTCCAACTTCGGCTCAGGTTATGATCTCATGGCTTATGGGTTCTAGCCCCACATTGGGCTCTGTGCTGACAGCTCAGAGCCTGGAGCCTGCTTTAGAGTCTGTGTCTCCCTCTCCCTCTGCCCCTCCCCTGTTCGTGCTTTCTCTCAAAAATAAAATAAACATTAAAAAAAAAAAGAATTATTCTCACCCAATATAGACACATGACCTTTTTATTTTATTTTATTTTATTTATTAAAAAAAATTTTTTTTTAATGTTTATTTTTGACAGAGAGAGAGACAGAGCATGAGCGGGGGAGGGGCAGAGAGAGAGAGGGAGACACAGAATCTGAAGCAGGCTCCAGGCTCCCAAGTTGTCAGCACAGAGCCCGATGCGGGGCTGGAACTCACAGACCATGAGATCACGACCTGAGCCAAAGTCAGTTGCTCAACCGACTGAGCCACGTAGGCGCCCCGACACATGACCTTTTTAAAGTGCTTTCAAAGAATAAAAAGATCTTCTATTGATATAATTTCCAAGATCTAATGTTGGGCAAAAAAGCAAAGTGTAGCACAGTATGTATACGATACAATCATTTGTTAGGAAAAATGAAGATAAAGAACACATGTGTGTGCATACACAGAAACATAATGCATACACACACACATATATGCTTGTATACTTACAGAATACCTCTGGAAGGATAATCATATAACTAGTAATACTGGTTGCCTCTAGAAAGGGGAACTGGGTTGGCTGGGGCCAGGAATAGAAAAAGAATTTTCATTTGGGGGTGCCTGGGGAGGCTGAGTTGGTTAAGTGTCCAACTTCAGCTCAGGTCATGATCTCATGGTTCAGTTAGTGAGTTCAAGCCCTGCACTGGGCTTTCTGCTGTCAGCATAGGGCCTGCTTTGGATCCTAAAGCCTGCATCAGATCGTCTGTCCCCCTTGCTCTCTGCCCCTCCCCGCTTGTGCTCTCTCAATATCTCTCTCAAAATAAATAAACAAACAAACAAAGGCTAGGAAAGAAGAAATTAAAAAGAAAGAATTTTCATTTGAATTTTGATCTGTATGAAATTACTATCCCCTAAATAAAGTTATAAATAAAAATAATGGAATCATTTCTTTCATAATTGTAAAGAAGCCCCAACCCTCAGAACAAGCAGTTGCCAGCAGTTGCCAGTTCATCTTTGTTGTAGAACCCTGTCCTGAAGCCTTTATAGTTTTCCTTTTCTTTCCATTTTTATCTTTATGGCCTTGTACATGAATCTCCACCCATCTGGCCACAAGACTTCCTTCCCATCAAGGCTGAATTGTATCTGGCAGCAGGACTGCTATAAAGACAGAAACTCCCATCTGTATTTAAGGTCTGAGAAATGAAAGTAGATCTCTGTAACAAAAGAATTATATGATGCTGAAGTCCAAAACATGTTCACATCTGCACTAATGGAAGGAAGCCCATTTGTGGTTAATCTGAAAATTTTATATATTATCTTTAAAATAGTTCTATCTCTACTTTTAAGAACTGGAGTGTGCCTGGTATACTGTGTGAGGAAATAAAACAACATTCTGAAAATCAGATTCAGGAGGAATTAGGAAACTATCAAATTTCCCCAGGGTTTTCTCACACCTCCCCTGTTCCTTTTTCCTTAAAAACGCTCTTTGTAACTCACTCTGTACTGGTAAAAATGTTTCAGTTTAATAAAAATCAACCACCTAAGAAGACCTACATTTAGTAAAATCCCTAGTTATCTGAGGTTTCATTGCCAAGCTACTTGTGAAGTGAGTTTGAACCTAACTATCAGTAACTAGAATGTAACACTACATCTCAATTAATCTGTGGAAATATTCCCCTCGGAATTAATCTTCAATAGCCACTAAAATCTAAAGGATAATGATATTAACAGAAAACATTCACACAGACCAGTCTATACACTGATCACAATTCTAAAGTTTATTATATACCGGGGCCCCTGGGTGGCTCAATTGGTTAAGCGTCCAACGTTGGCTCAGGTCATGATCTCACAATTTGAGCTCCATGTTGGGCTATGTGCTAACAGCTCAGAGCCTGGAGCCTGCTTCGGATTCTGGGTCTCCCTCTTTCTCTGCCCCTCCCCTGCTCATGCTCTGTCTCTCTCTCTCTCTCTCTCCCTCAAATATAAATAATTTTTAAAAAACATTAATATTTATTATATACTCATTTATAATAATCAGATGAATATTTAGAGTGATGGCAACAATTTAATGATTATTAAGTAGTTCTTTCTTTTTGTAAAGTTTTATCTATATCTTATACACAAAACAAGAATTTTAGATGAATTCTTCATTCAACTTGCCGACAGTTTCCTCATTTGATGAGGGGTTGAATTAGTGTTTCTCTATGTTCAAGGTCTAAAAGTCTATGTACTTTTCTTATTAAACCCCATGAATTTATGGAGAACATTAAACATTGTCAGTTCTACAAACTACAAAACCTTGGGTCAGATTGCTGTCTTAAATATGAACTTGTACTACTACTGTTTTAATTTCTACAGTTTATAAAGATGAATCTTCAGTAAGGTGACTGGAATCTGGTTCATTGCAAATACATCAAGCATCTAAATTCAACCCTAGATTATGCAATCTTTAAAAAGGATCTGATTACTATGAGAAGACTACAGTCAAGGCTGCTAATACGTACACTTCCAAGCCTTTTTCAAGTATTTCCCACTATTCAGGAATTAAGAGAAAAAAACATAAATCATTATATCATTAACAGCAATAACACATACTGAGTGTTATGTGCTAGGCACTATGTCAAATGCTTTATTTGGATTTTTTCCCATTTTAATCCTAATGATACCAATCAGACATATTATTACTCCAATCTACAGACAAAGAAATTCAAGGTCAGAGGGGATAAAAAATTTTCCAAGGTCATCCAGCTAGAGCCAGGATCTGGACCAAGTCTACTGGACGTTTTTTTTTTTTTTTTAATATTTATTTATGAGAGAGAAAGAGTGTGTGAGCACAAGTGCACACAAGCACGCATGAGTGGGGAAGGGGCAGAGAGAGAGACAGGGACAGAGGATCTGAGTCGGGATCTGTACTGACAGCAGACAGTGCAATGCGGGGCTCAAACTTATGAACCGTGAAATCATGACCTGAGCTGAAGTCAGACGCTTAACCAACTGAGCCACCCAGGCACCCCCCAAGTCTATTGGACTTTAAAGCTCATGCTCTGGGGTATCTGACTGGCTCAGTCAGAAGAGCATATGACTCTTGATCTTGGTGTTGTGAGTTCGAGCCCCACTTTGGGTGTAGTTCGAGCCCCACTCGTGCTCTTAACCATTACACTATATTGCCTTCCTAACACAAAATCAGAAAATTTTTAAAGTTTATTTATTTTGAGAGAGAGAGAGAGAGAGAGAGAGAGAACACCAGCAGGGGAGGGGCAGAGTGAGAGGGAGAGAGAGAAAATCCCAAGTGGGCTCTGCATTGTCAACACAGAGCCCAACCCGGAGCTCCATCTTAAGAATCCTGAGATCATGACTTGAGCCGAAAATCAAGAGTTGGATGCTTAATCAACTGAACCACCCAGGCATCACAACACAAAATCAGTAACAACCCCTCCAAAATATCTCTGAAAATAACCTGTTTTTCTGATTTTGTACTTTCCTCTCATTATAAAGCATCCAATTGAAATTAAAACTTCAGTATGACATAATCAGTATAAATTGTAAAAATAATGCTGATTGGAGTGAACCTTCATAAAAACAGACAAAAAATACAGAATTAAACACCATTTGATTTATATAAAATATAAACTATGCAAAATTATATGATGAAATTATGATGAGCAATGGAAACATAAAATGTTCTATGAGAATAGGTGGGTTTGTGGGATAGAAACAAAACAGAAACAGCACCCAGCATGGGCTGGGGTAAAGGCTAATGGGCCGGAACTTTCTTGTTCTTTGCTTTTTAAAGTTGTGCTTTCAGCAGTATCTCAATCAAGGCTGCAATTCATAGTTCCCAGTTATGTGTGATGGCTTCTGAGACCCCACCAGAAGCTCATTCACACTCACAGATCTGGTTAGGAGCAAGGTAAACACCTTCAGCATATGATTTAATTTCCTGAACATTAAAGGTCTCTGATAACAGGGAAGAGGAAGAGCTATTTTTCCTGACCATGAGTGAAAAATTTAGTTTCAACCTCCTATTAACTCATCTCAAGTTCAGGCCAATAATGATAAATACAGTGTGGAGAATCTGCCCTTTCTTAATCTTGTCCAAAATACATACATAATGTATGACCCTGAGATCAAGAGTCGCGTGCTCTCCTGACTAAACCAGCCAGATGCCCCAACCAACTGACTTTTTTTTTTTACTAACTGATTTTCTAAATAGGTGTATTAATCAGTTTTTCTTGGAGAAGCAGTTTTTCCTTTCATATTCCTAGGCTATGGACTCAGAGTTAATTGCTCAGTGCCAATGGCAGTAAAAGGGATGTAGTGATGTGCTTAACCACAGACAGATGAAGCAAATTCTCAATTATTCATTTATTAAATTTAATACTGCTAAGGGGAAGAAGGAATATGACATACTAACTATACTTAAATATTCAGAACTCACCCTGAATCACACTGAATATCACAACTAAGAAACTGAATTAAACCACTTATGTATCTGACATATGAGATATGATTAGTATGAATTATGAAAATTTATCCTGTTACAGTGAAACAAAAGGCAATTTAGAATTATTTTTGCACATCATTTACACAAACACCTGAGCTCTCAAAGTTAGACATTTCCATATATCACTGATAAAGTTCATTGTCTAATTAAGAAAAAACTCTTATGAAAAGTATATATATATATACATATCTATATATGTATATATATATCTATCTATATATCTATATATATACACACACACATATATTTTAAGATTTTATTTTTTATTGTTTTAGAGACAGAGAGAGCATGCAGATTGGGGAGAGAAGCAGAGAGAGAGACAGAGAATCTTAAGCAGGCTCCATGCTCATGTGGCGCTCATGTGGATCCCACAACCCTGAGATCATGACCTGAACCACAATCAAGAGTCAGAAGCTCAACTGACTAAGCCACCCAGGTGCCCCAAGATTTTATGTTTAGGTAATCTCTACACCCAAAGTGGGGCTCAAACTTACAACCCTGAGATCAGGAGTTGCATCATTTACTGACGGAGCCATCCAGGCGCCCCATGAAAAGTGTATTTCTAAGAGCACAGCATGAACTTTTAAACAAACAAAGCTGACTTAAAAATAAGTACCCTAGGGGCGCCTGGGTGGCGCAGTCGGTTAAGCGTCCAACTTCAGCCAGGTCACGATCTCGCGGTCCGGGAGTTCGAGCCCCGTGTCGGGCTCTGGGCTGATGGCTCAGAGCCTGGAGCCTGTTTCCGATTCTGTGTCTCCCTCTCTCTCTGCCCCTCCCCTGTTCATGCTCTGTCTCTCTCTGTCCCAAAAATAAAAATAAACGTTGAAAAAAAATTAAAAAAAAAAAAAAAGAAAAATAAGTACCCTATGGGCACCTGGGTGGCTCAGTCGGTTAAGCATCTGACTTCAGCTGAGGTCATGATCTCACAGTCTGTGAGTTCAAGCCCCACATCGGGCTCTGTGCTGACAGCTCAGAGCGTGGAGCCTGCTTTGGATTCTATGTCTCCTTCTTTCTCTGCCCTTCCCCAGCTGGCGCCCTCTCTCTCTCTCTCTCTCTCTCAACTATAAATAGACATTTAAAAAAAAAGTATCTAAATTTATCAGCACACGAAACTTTTAGCTACTCTTTTTTTTTCACACAGGACACTTTCAAGTGGTAAAGGTATTCACAAGTGGTAAAGTTATTCTTTTACTATTTTGTTTAACATAGATAACTCACCCTAGATAGGTAGTTATTTGAAAGTATATTTTAAAGTAAAAATAGCAGCTGCTTTCGTTATTAAGTTTTAAAAGCCCATTACATTTGCTAAATGATCAGCTAAGATATAACACACTGGAGATGTTTTTAGGAAATTATAAAATATAAACATGTTAACTCAAAAACTGCCAAATGTGTTTTTCTTATTTCTCTGAATTAATCTGCTTTTAAAAGAAATATGAGCTATTGTAATATTTAAAATAAATTACCAAAAGGAAACGTGGAATTAAAACTATTAATCTGGGCACCTAAGTGGAAGAAATATTGCTAATGAGAGCTTGGATGTTATACACTTTAATCACAGACATGAAATGTCAACCATCTCTCAGCAAAAAACTACACTATTTGTGATGCTTAAGTTCCTATTTTCAGAACTGTGAGGGTGTTTCCTGACTTCAGTTCTCACAACATCTGAGACAATAGGTGAGAAATGAGAAATGGGAGTGACAGGAGGGAGTGACACACACAAGACCAAAAGAAGTGTGCTAGAGAGTAGGCCAGCATGGCAGAACAAGGATTATTTCCTCCCAGGGACATTAAAATAAGTGAGATAAGATCAATAAATAGTCCTTATGCTATATAATGATCTGCCAACGGAATCCTCTGTGATGGGAGAAAACAGGCTCTTTCAGAGACTTAGGGCTCTCCTGGAAAAGAAGAGATGGTGGTTAACAGAAGCACCAGAATAAGAACCGGGTCAGAGCCTCCTTTGGGTTTTTACAAAGTTTACGAGCAGAGCTTTTAAATGGATCCATTCACCTTGACCTGTATTCATCAGAGACACTAGATATCAAATTAGAAGCTTCCCCCCGGACTTCCACAGCCTAGCAGGACCTGGCAGGGACTGGCTGGGTGGCTGAGAAGGTATTTAGTCTCACTGTAATGTCTTGTCACTGAACATAGCGCCTCAGAACAGAAGTTCTCTTTCTTTGCCATCCCCACAGCAGCCTCAATTGCTGCTCTATGCAATCTTACTTAAATGGCATAAATGGCCACTCTCCCTGTGTGGTCCCCTCCTTGTAGCAATTCCCTGACATGTATGCAGTCCATCGCACCATGTTCTATTCCAGGGTGGGGAAACCTCAATCACTTTGAGTCATTTTATTTCATTTTACTTTTATTACTTAAAACAAAATTTTAAGGGGCGCCTGGGTGGCGCAGTCGGTTAAGCGTCCGACTTCAGCCAGGTCACGATCTCACGGTCCGTGAGTTCGAGCCCCGCGTCGGGCTCTGGGCTGATGGCTCAGAGCCTGGAGCCTGTTTCCGATTCTGTGTCTCCCTCTCTCTCTGCCCCTCCCCCGTTCATGCTCTGTCTCTCTCTGTCCCAAAAATAAATAAACGTTGAAAAAAAAAAATTAAAAAAAAAAAAACACAAAATTTTAAGTTTACTTATTTTGAGAGAGACAGAGACAGCACAAGTGGGGGAGGGGCAGAGAGAGAGAGAGGGAGAGAGAGAAACCCAAGCAGGCTCTGTGATGTCAGCATGGAGCCCAGCACGGGGTTTGAACCCATGAACTATGAGATCATGACCTGAGCCGAAATCAAGAGTCAGAGGCTTAACCGAATGAGCTCCCCAGGCTCCCCATTTTGAGTCATTTTAAAATGGAGTCTTTAGTTCTGGGTCTCCACAGCAGCCAGAAAACTTGCTCAGAAAGAGACTGTATGTGCTAATAAGCAAACCAAATGCTTCAAAGCAGTATCATCAGTCCTCTCCAGCCTGCTTTTCCTGCTTCTGTAGAGAGAGGCCAGTCACCACCTTTCTATTTCAGTCACACTATGGTTCTGTGGGAACTGTCATTTTCCTTTACTGCGGTTTCCAAGCCCTAAAATAACCTTCTCATTAGCTTCACTCAAGTTCATTGTTAACATAAATAGGCCAAAATAGGCAGCCTCAGTACCGAGCACTTTAAGGGAACATTATCAGCACTGCTCATCTATTTATGTCCTAAACAAATATTCAAGAGAGCATGAAAAAAATTCTTGGTTTTTCATATCAGGAAATATACTGTAGATAATTTTTAACTTCCTGGAAACGAATTAAGATGACTGATAACTTTTAATTCTGTTTAGGCTTGACTCTCTCTGTCACATCCAGGTGGCCACTAGCAGAAGCTTGAGTAATGTGGAAAATATGTCTGTGCAGCTGCTGGCAAAGAAGCAAAATTATACTTCCTCAGAAACAGTGTGACAGAGTTCCTGCAAAGGAATGCAATGTTGGCTGATTTGTAAGCAGAACTGCCACTGGTATGCACCCTCAAATCCAGCCCCAACACTCCCTGGCTATATCCCACTCTGGGACTGCATGGCTGGAGCTCATAAAAATAGAATGGTTCCATCGTGGATCAGGTGCTCTTCTATCCTGCCCACCCTCCAGGACATATTCATGCTTAAGATACGGAAGGAGAACTAGCTCTAAGGAGTACCAAACAGTGCCAGAGGATAAAGTAAGTCATTAATGGTGGCAGAGAATAAGATACGGAAGAAATGCCCCCTTCACTGGTTAAAAGCTGTCTCATTAGCTCAGTTTTCAAACCTTAGCTACAATTGTATACTAAAGTCACTAGAATAATAGTTGACTATTGGTGAGATTAGTGATTTTCACTATGTTTGGCTTGCACAGAGGAATTAAAACATCTTTCCCTGGGGGGTTTCAGAACATAGGATTGATCTGGAAACCAAATTCTATCTCAGGAGTTGGCAAACTTTTCTGTAAAGGGTCGGACAGTAAGTAGTCTTTGTGGGCTGTGTACAGTCTCTATTACAACTATTCAGCTCTGTATATATATCTCAAAAGCAGCCATAGACAATATGTAAATAAATGATTATGTCTGTGTTCCAATAAAACTTTATTTATAAAAACCGGCAGTACACTGGATTTGCCCCTGGCCATAGTCTGCTGACACTTGCTCCATCTAACAGGTACTCTGATACTGCTACAAGAATGATTGAGAAATCATCATGACCAAAACCAAGCTGTTCTGGCAAAACTAGTCTAGGGTATTAGAAGCCAGAATAGTGGTTGCTCTTTGTGGAGTCGGAGGGGTTGGAAAAGTATTATTATTCGTTCAGAAAATGAGGAAGTAATGGGGTTAATGGTAATAATCTGTTTCTTGACGTGGATATTGGTGAAATTCAATGAGCTTTGGGACAATTCATTTAAGAGTTGTGAAAATTTCTCTATGTATTTGGTACTTCAAACAATTTTTTTTTTTTTTTTTTTTTTTTTTTTAAAGAAAGAACGAACCTGTTTGAAAGGAGAAATCACTTTAGGAAAAACAAGGTAGAAAGTCTTATCTCGAGAGTACATGGGTTGGTCAAAGTGTATATGGGTTCCTAGCTATGAAGTGAGAATGACACAGACCAAGTTTTTTCTAGTGTGCTTTAAAAAAAATGTGGTAAAAAACACATCACATAAAATTTATCATCTTAACAATTTTTTAGTGTACAGTCCAGCAGTGTTAAGTATATTCACTTTGTTGTGAAACAGAGGTTCAGAACTTTTTCATCTTGCAAATCTGAAACTCTGTATGTTTTAAAACAACAACTCTGTGTTTCCTCCTCCCCCCAGCCCCTGGTAACCACCATTCTACTTTTCGTTTTTATGAATTTGACTACTTAAGGTATCTCATATAAGTGGAATTATATAGTATTTGCCTTTTTTGTGACTGACTTATTTCACTTAGCATAATATTCTCAAGGTTCATCCATGTTGTAGCATGTGGTGGGATTTTCTTCCTTTCCGAGGCTGAGTAATATCCTCTTGTGTGTATACCACATTTTGTTTATCCATTTAACCGTCGAGGGACATGTGGATTGCTTCTACCGTTTGCCTATTGTGACTAGTGTTGCTATGAACATGGATGTGTGAATATACCTTTAAAACCCTGTTTTCAATTTTTGGCTATATATCTAGAGGTGGGATTGCTAGATCATATGGTACTTCCATTTTTAACTTTCTAAAGAACTTCTATACTGTTTTCCATAGAGGTGGCACCATTTTACAGTTTCACCAATTGCACAGTGCATAAGGGTTCCATTTCTCCACATCCTTACCAATGCTTGTTATTTTCTGTTTTTGTAACAGTAGCATTAGCCAATTTTTTTAGAAGCCAGATTCGAAGGTTGGCAAGGTCTTACCTCAATTAAACTCTGAATATCAAAAGGCCTCCAAGAAAAGTACCTTGATGTTTAGCCTAAAAGGTCACAACTTTTTAATACGACTTTACCTTTTTTGCTCAAAGTTTCTGAATTTATTAAATATTCCTGGCCAGTAAAATGCACAACAGCATACTAAAAGATGCATAGTGAGGCACCTGGGTAGCACAGTCAGTTAAGCATCTGGCTCTTGATTTTGGCTCAGGTCATGATCTCACGGTTCGTGAGATCAAGCCCTGGGTCTGGCTCTGCACTGACAGCATGGAGCCTGCTTAGGATTCTCTCTCTCCCTCTCTCTCTGCTTCTCCCCAGCTTGTGAGCTCTGTCTCGCTCTCAAAATAAATAAATAAACAACAAAAACAACTAACTAAATAAATAAAAGATGCATAGCAAGAGGGAAATTTCAAAATTTCCTTGTGTGTATCTCTCAGAAAAATGTAATACTATGATGACCAAAAAAGCAAGTAAAGAGTCAATACATAATTTATTTCACTAACTTTGTCCCACTACACTAGAATAATGGAATTCTCCCAAATGGAACAAGTGGATTGGCGTAGGTAAAAGCTAAGAACTCTCCAAAGTAATGACACAGGAGGAAAACAGACTAACATGTGAACTGAATCAGCGGAAGGTCAAAGAGAAAAACCAGGCTCCAGAAGCTACTACATGTAGTTGCCTACCTTGTTCTTCCAGAAGGACTCGCACAGCTGAGTTTTCCTCTACTCTTTTTCTGGCAGCTGCTTCTTCTTCTTTTGACCACTGCATGTGATCCCTACCAAAAAATGAAAAGGTTGTAAAACCTGCTTTATAATTGAAATCAGAAAGAGAGTGACAAAGGATACATCTTTCATTCTAGCAGAGTCAAAGACAAATGATACAAACTAATTCTGTGTTGAATGAATATATTTTGTGTCAGATGTTTCTTCTGATAGTGCTGGTACAATCCTGGAACTCCTATAGCTCTTCTGTTTAAATCTGGCTGTGTTGCAAGCCCCAGCCACCTTTTGGAAATGACTGCGAAGTAATGTCCCAGGAGCACTATGGTGCATGATTATTTGAGTACTAGTATGGTTTGCTCTATTTTACTCTAAGGCTAAATTTATTTGCCCTTTTGTTTATGAATATGGCATTCTTTAACAGTTTTAAAATCTCTTTCATAATAATTGTATTCTAATACTTCACTGTCAAAGAGATATAAGTTTTAAAATATTTTGCACTTACCTTCAGTCTTTTAAGTAATTTTATATTTTTATTAGTTGCCTTAATTTCTGTAAATGGATTCTTTTACATTTAAATGATAGAATAATTCACATAGTATATAAGAAGGTCAGCTTTTCAAGATCTTGTACTCTTTATAAGTACTTTCAGTTTCAGAATTTATACTTCCTATATGAGAAGATATTTTCCGCTGCTAAAATGTTTTCATGGAATAGAAGCAACATCTTTATACACAAAAGGTGAGTTTTTTGGGTTTTTTTGGTTTTTTTTGTTTTTGTTTTTTTGTTTGGTTTTTACAAAGTTTGCAATGCCTTTTTCTCAATTGGTAAGGCTATGAATGAGTGATGTAATTTTCAGGAATAAACCGTTTTTCTAAACAACAAAGAAACTACATATCTAAAATTCAAGTTCCATGTAGCTTATTGATAATTGTAAGAAAAATTAACATTAATATCATATGATATTTGTAGCTACCTCATTGATTGTAAAGGGGCAAAATATCAACATTTTGACATGCATCATAATGGTGGCTGATAAACATTAACTGAGCACTTAGCCTGGTCATAATTATTATACTGATAAGCTACTATTATTTATTATGTGCTAAGCATTGTGCTAGTAAGCACATTACATACATATATGTCTTACTTAATTCTTTCAAAACCCTATGAGGGGGTTATAATCATGCTCATTTCTCATAAGAGGAAAGAGAAATTTAGTAACTTAATCAAGGTAAGATAGCCATTAAGTGACAGAACCAGAATTCAAATCCAAGTCCATCCTCTTGGCAAGTAAGTAGTCTATTAATGTCTACCAAGACAGTGGGGGATACTGAGAGATTTAAGACTTATCTTTGGCCATAATGGGGTTTATATTCTCCTGAAGCAGGCAGATTAACAGAAGTAAATGAGAATACAAGGTAGTCTACTTGGTTAGCATCTACTGTATGCAAATATAGCCAATTAATGCTAGCTGGGGCAAATAGGAAGGCTTGGGAGGGAGGGGAGTTTGAGCCCAGGTTAGAGGGAAAGGAGGTGGGGCAATTATTCATGTCATTATGAAGCTGGGAATATGGACAGTATATACAGGAAACAATAAAAAAATCCATTTTGATTGGTTCTCTTGGGTAACGGCAGATGAAGTTGGCAGCTGGGTCATGGTCAGATTTCAGAGGATCTTAAGTGTGAACAGGTTAGTAGTGTACAAGAGAAAATGACGTGGGGAGGTGGAAGGGAGACCAGTGAGAAGTCTGTTCAGTGGTCTAGGAATAATAAGTCCCAGGACTAAGGCAGTGGCAACAAACAGAAAGGCAGAGCAGAGGGAGAGACACCGACAAAACCTGTAGCTGTGACCTAGAGGTTAACTAGCTGCAGCGAGGAGAAGAACAACAGACTCAAGAATGATTCTAAGGTCTCAAACCTGAATATTAATCAAGTAGGGGTAACCAAGACAGAATAAGGAGTTACTTTGGGTGGAATGATAAGCTTGGTCCTATTTTAAGTCATGTTTATGCAATCAGATATGAGAGGGTATATTCCAGTGACCTGGCTATAAATACACCACTGGAAGGTGAGAAACTGCTTTCCTTTAAATAGGATCAAAACTGGTATACTGAAATTCTCAAGAAAAGTAAATGATAATGCAAAAAAAATCAGAGTTCCAAAGATGAAAATTTAACCACTGTCGTTTCAAATAAAACCCAGTCATTCACAGCCTAAATAATCATTCAGCAGCTTTGTTCACATGCTTCAATGAATGAAATTAGAACAGATTTTTGTTTTGACTTAACGTATGTGAGCAATCACATACATAACTTGGAACTGGCAATTATACTTTATTTTCTGTATATATAAATCCATATAGAGCATTATTAAATGATAGTTATGATATTAAAGGCAACAGGTCATTTATTGAAAAAATAGGATTACTAAGGCTGGGTACAAGCTTCTCATCTATGAATTTCTACAGCATATAAGAAAGAAAATAGAACAATCCATTTCCCTGTAACAAAAATCAAGCTCTGAGACAATGAGAGTATATATGGTCTTTAGCTTTAAGCATTTGTTTTAAACTGTTAGTTTAACTTGCTTCTTCCTGAGTATTTAATAGATTTAGTTATTTCTTAAATTGCTCTAACTTCCTTACACTGTTCTTTATGTTGCTTCATTTTCTTAACTGCTAAGTGAGGGGAATATTATACCCTAAGCCCCGGCAGAACAGATTTTCCACTGTACAGTTACCAAATCCCCACAGAAACCTATAAAATGTTTCTACTGTATTTATGAGAACTTCCTCCAGACCTGCTGCTTTATGGCATTTCTTTATATTAGAAGAGTCTGATTCACATATACTAAAACCCAACAGACGGCAATAAGAACCATTCAGGTTTGTAAGTAATAAATACAATTACAATAGAATTTAAGCATAGAGACAAATAACAAACAAACTGAAAATAGTCAGGTATTACAACCACCATCATTAACAACAAAGGAAAAAAGTGTTCCATACTGTTTGACCTATGAATTGCGCTTCTGGGAATTTATTGTAATAAAGTAACTCAAAAGAACAGAGAAATACCTATAAAATGATATTCACTACAATACCAAATATAATAGCAAAAAATTGGAAATAATCTCAGTGACAGGGTAATGAAAAAAATATGGTAACTTAAAGGAATATTATCCAGATATTTAAAATTATAAATATAAAGTTTACATAGCAACATGGAAAAGTATTTATGACACATGAGGTTAAAACAGCAGATCCCAAAATTGTATATGTATTATAATCAGAACTAAATAAAGTTATAAAGATATTGGATGAATAAAAACAATTGTGTTCAAATAACAGAACTGAGATTACTGTTTTAAAATTTTCTTGGGGCACTTGGGTGGCTCAGTTGGTTAAGCATCCAACTACTGATAGTGGCTCAGGTCATGATCTTGCCCCACATCAGGCTCTGCACTGACAGTGCAGAACCTGCTTGAGATTCATCTCCCTCTTTCTTTGCTCTACTTGTGTGCTCTCCCTCTCTCTGTGTTTCTCTCCCAAAAATAAACAAACTTAAAAAAAGAGAGAGAGAGAATTAAGCAGAAAATACAAAATACATTTAACATTTTTCCTGGAAAGTTGAATTTGAGAAAAAGAAATCTCAAAAATAGGGGCACCTGGGTGGCTCAGTCGGTTGGGCATCTGACTTTGGCTCAGGTCATGATCTCATGAGTTTGTGAGTTCAAGCCCCACGTTGGGCTCTGTGCGGATAGAGCCTGCTTTGGATTCTGTGTCTCCCTCTCTCTCTGCCCCTCCCCACTCATGCGCTGTCTCTCTCCCTTCAGATATAAATAAACATTAAAAACATTAAAAAAAGAAATATCAAAAATAAAAGAATTTTTGAGTAATAAATTTTTACAATATGGCTGGTAGAATTTGTCTTATAATTTTGTGGTAGTCGTAAGTCTTATGACCTCAGTTCATGAATGTGCGTATGTCCATACTTCTTATTCCTTCTATATGTAAAGTGTAATCAAATGATGATTCCTTGCTTCAGCTTTAAGTTGATTGCAGTTAACAGTCTAAATAATTGTGTATTTGGTTTGGTTTGGAAAAGTTAAACACAGACACACACACACACATACACAGACCTCAATAATTTAGCTTGGGTACTAACATTTTTGAGGATCCTGCCTATTGAAAATTCTGCTGAATGTGGTGCCACTATTATAATTTTTTTTTTTCAACGTTTATTTATTTTTGGGACAGAGACAGAGCATGAACGGGGGAGGGGCAGAGAGAGAGAGAGGGAGACACAGAATCAGAAACAGGCTCCAGGCTCCGAGCCATCAGCTATCAGCCCAGAGCCTGACGCGGGGCTCGAACTCCCGGACCGCGAGATCGTGACCTGGTTGAAGTCGGACGCTCAACCGACTGCGCCACCCAGGCGCCCCTATTATAATTTTTAATAATCAGATATAAACTAAAGTACCCAGTATAAGCTATATGAATAGAATGCTCTTCTGTCTTTGTTACTTGTTGGTATATAAAAGCCTCATCATAAGACAAAATTTAAAGACAAATTTAACAAATTTATTAGGTGACTGGTGAATTAAAAATAAAATATTCTTAGGTAAAAAGGAAGAAATGGAGGGTATTAGTTTCAGCTTAAAATTATATTAATAATCCTTAATTCCATGACAAAATCATATGTATTGCAGTTATCATTATAATAATAATAGAAAATTTTCAAGAGAAAAAGTCTTTCCTTTCATTTAAATATTCTAACAGATTAATAGTTCTTAAGTTCCCTTCCTGTATTTGTATATATACATATACACAAACATTTTTCTATAAAGCTAAAAAAATCTTCATAATTATGACTTAAAATTGCTGAATAGGACTTGTAATTTTGGCCATGACAGAGTACGTAGTAATGGGCTTACCCTTCTACCATAAACAATGATAAAACTGGATAAAATATATGAAGGAATTGTTTTTAGGCACTGTATTACATCTCAGACAGTGCAAGACTGTGATCCCTAAGAGAAGAGAAACACAAAAGGTCAGTCCCCACATTCACCCTGGCCTTCGGTCTAGGTCATGTTCTAGACTATAGTACAGAGGTACAGCCCATCAGAGAGTGGCTATCTTACTGAGTGGCACTTTTGTAAGCTGAGAAGGCAGAGATCAGGGTTCAGAGTTCCTGAGGTGGTGCAACTTTGTGCAGCAGAATAATGAAGAGAAGGCTGGACAGAAGGGTAGCCTCCTGAAATCTGCAAGAGAGTTCTCCTAGTGTTTAATTAGTTCTGGCTATTCACCAACAGGACAGACTCCACAGGTCCTGATGGATTCTGGAGGTGAAGGCAGAGAAAAAAAAACAAAAAACAAAACCTGACTGGACATAGGCAGTGCAGTACTCAGAGTTATTGGAATTTTGGCTAAGCCAGAGTGGAAAGACCACTCTGAACACCTTCATTATTCAGTTAAGACCCTAGAAATGCCATGCAATAGGAATAAGACCCAAACTGGATTCAGGACAATATCAAAACAGTCTCACCCTAACAACACTTAAAATTAAATCTCACCTGGGGTGCCTGGGTGGCTCAGTCGGTTAACTGACTTCGGTTCAGGTCATAATCTCACGGTTCGTGGGTTCAAGCCCCACATCAGCTCTATGCTGATGGCTCAGAGCCTGGGGCCTGCTTCGGATTCTGTGTCTCTCTCTCTCTGCCCCTCCCCCGCTCATGCTCTGTTTCTCTCTCTCTCTCTCTCTCTCTCTCTCTCTCTCTCTCTCTCCCCTTCAAAAATAATTAAATATTAAAAAACAATTTTTTAAAGTTAAATCTTACCTGACCAGAGAGATTTGGCAGTAATTCAACCACCTGCCAGAAAAAAAATCCAACACCTTTAAAGTTAGAAATAATCCAGATTCCATAAAAGATATCATCCGCAATGTCCACTACACAATCAAAACTATTTGCATTTGAACAATCAGGAAAACATGATCCCTAATCAAGAGAAAAGGCAGCCAATAAATACTGACTAAGAAGACTCAAATGTCAGAATTAGTACACAAGAATTTAAAATAGCTTTTAAAAAAGGTTCAAAGGTTTAGAGGAAAAGATGGACTGAATTGATGAATAGATGGGGATACCTCAGCAAAGAAATGGAAACCATTAAATGGAAATTCTTGACCTTAGCCCATATACAATATCTGAAATGAAAAATTCACTGGCTAGGCTTAACAGCTAATGGACACTACAGGAAGAAAAGGTCAGTGAACTTAAAGACTTACAGGTATGGAAATTATTCAGACTGAGAACAGAGGGAAAAAATTGGGGAAAAAAAGGTGCAAGTCTTCATAATCTATGGTATAATACAAATTGGGTCTAAGAAACACACAAGTTGAAGTCCCAGTAATAGAAGAGACAGAGTGAATAGGAAAAAAAAAAACTGAAGAAATACTGTCTAAAGTTTTTCCAAATTTGATTAAAAACAAACAAACAAACAAACAAACAAACAAATAGTAACCAATAGTAAATCCAGGAAGCAAAGCAAACCCCAGGCATATTAAATACACAGAAAAATTCTAAAAAACAAAGGTAAAAAGAAATCTTTAAAAAAATTATAGAGAGGGGAAAAGCACTGCAAACAGCTGACTTCTCATTGGAAACAATGGAGGCCAGAACACAAATGAACATCTTTAAAGTACTGAAAGAAAAATCTCTGTCAACCTAGAATTCTATATGCAGTGAAAATATCTTTCAAAATTTAAAAATAAAAACATTTTCAGATAAACAAAATTTAAGAGAATTTGTTACTAGCAGAATCTATAATATAAGAAATGTTAAAGTTCTTCAGGCTCAAGGAAAATGGTACTAGATAGAGACACAGAGCCACAGAGTAGAATATAGAGATGAGAAGTGATAAATATGTGGGTAACTATAAGACAATTTTTTTATACTTTGTCTTAATTTCTTAACAAAATTACTAACTGTATGTAGCAAAAATAATAACAATGAATCATAGAGCTTATAACATACAGAAGTAAACCAAACAGCAACAATATAACACAAGGTGAATACATAAGTAGAATCATATTACTGTAATTCTTTTAACATTTTATATTATGTGGTACAATATTAATTCTAAGTAAACTGTACCAAGTCAAGGAAGCACCTTAAGATAATGACAGTAACACTGTAATCTCTAGGACTATAGTTATCAAGGTGTTGCCCACCGTGTCAGGTGGTTCACTAAGTCAAAACTATATAATACTGCTATTTGCCTTTTTCACTGATTGAGTTTACACTGATAGTATAAAAAACAATGGTAGGTGAAAGTGCAGCTGCCCTAATATGAAACAAGACAGTGGTACCAAAATGTGCTAGTAGTTGTTGATTCTACACCACCATCCAGTGGGTGGTAAAGAATTCACCAGGTTTTGTTCTAAAAAACAGAATTCACTGGAGAATGTGTCTGATAAAGCAATAAAAACTATTTTATAAAATATTGACCTTTGGGTATACATACGTTTAACATTCTATGTGACAAAATGGGAGGTATACATAAAGCATTTCTGCATTGTGAAGTACGACGACGGACTTATAGAAAAGAATTTGTATGGTTGTTTATGTTGTGAACTGAATTATCTGCTTTTTTGTTTTCAGGGAATCCTATTTTTAGTTGAAAATGCAACTATAGACAAACTTAGTTATTCAGACTTGGGTATCTGACATATCTTAAAAGTAAATGAAATGTGCTTCCACTTTAAGGAAAACAAATGATAATATTTGCTGCCAAAGATAAATTTTGTGTTTTAAAACAAAAATTACGATTTTGCAAAAGTTGTGTCCACCCATGAATTTGATAGCTTTCCAATCAATACTTCGAGATTTTACTGATGAGGAAGTGGTTATATTACAAAAGCAATTCTTAAATGTTGTATAATGAAATGTGTCAACATTTGAAAGATTTACATAAAACAGAGAATCAAACTACTCAAAATTATCCATGCATAATGTTATAAAATGATGCAGAAATAAAATATCCAAAGTGTAAAATGTATCAATGAGTTATAAGTAATATGGTTTCATATTCCGTATTGTAACTAAGAAATTACCATTGCTGAGATTTAGTATAATATCAGGAAAAATACCTACACTTATTTTTAAATGCTATGTGAAAACTCCTCTCTTTTACTAGCACATATCTGTGTGTGGCCAAATTCTCTTCATATAATTCAACTGAAACAACATATCACAACAGATGGAATGAAGAAGCAGATATGAGAATGTAGCTTTTTCCATTAAACCAGACATTAAAGAGACTTCCAAACATTTAAAATAATGCCGTTCTTTTGGGGGAACAAATAGGTATTTTCATTAAAATACGTAATTTATATAACATGTAATGGATTGTTGTTGTTTTAAAATGAATTAAATATTTTTAATGGCTCAGTTTTAATTTCTAACATGGAAAACATCACTAGATATAATTCACATGAATAAAAGTTCTTTTAGTGTCCTCAAAAGGTTAGAGTCTAAAGAGGTTCTGAGATGAAAATGTTTGAAACTATTTTCTAGAATAGTATCTAAAAAATAAGGTAAAGATGTATAGCCAAAAAGCTAGTAGAGGAAATAAAAGAACAAATGACACAAATAAAAAAAGAAAGATAATTAAACACATTATATTAACTTACAATGCTAACCAGAATTGAGTGTTATCTTAAATTTCTCTCTCCTTTTCTTTTTTGATACTATTTTAATAGATATAAAAAGGTACCTTATTGTTTAATTTGTATTTCTTTTACTCTTGTGTATTTCCTCATATGCTCACATGGACTTCCTCCTGGATCAACTCTCTATGTCTACTGCCCATTTATCTGTAGAGCAAAAACCTTAATGCTTTTTTAACAATGTAACAAAGATTCTATGTGTTCTATATGTTAACTTTGATATATGGTAATGAAAAGTCATTTAAATTTTCTGTGTCTCTCAGTTTTTGTGTTAGTAAAATAAGAGCAATAATTCTCAAAACAATATATAATTAAGATTAACTACTTCGGAATTATAATTATCCTAATTCGTCAAATCTAAGACAGTTATTTTCTGTACCGGTAAGAAAGGAAAAAAAACACTCCAATTATAATTGTAAGATGTCATCAGTTGTAAGAAATATCATGATTTCAGAGATGTTAATCAGTGAAACAAATGTGAGCCTCAGATGGATGAAATACAATTATTACAGGTATATCAGCTAATAATTTAACTAATTTCAATTAAATCTTTTCTACTATTGACACTAACTTATACTTATGACTCCTGGCTGCCCACTTGTCTTTTTGGCTATAGTTAAGTATTTCCGTTGATTATTTTTATTAGTAAATCTGTTTCTTCCTTAGGAATGAATGACTTACAAAAGACAGACAGAAAGAAGTGATGCCTTCCCACTTCTGCATATTCTGCATATTCTCTATTCCATTAAATAGAGGTCACAGCTGCTGGAAGAAGCTAATACCCACTTCCATCATTAGACATTTATTGAGAACCTGTATCTTTCAAGCACTGAAATGTGAATTGGAGACATAAAGATGAAAAAGATTTGGTAGAACTCAAAATTTTAATAAGATGAGTTCTAATCAGCTATTAAAGAATAAAGAATTTATCAGGTAGAAAGTAAGATGGGAATAGGTGTATGGAAGGCATTCTTTTAAAATTGCAACAGTAACTAATGTATATAAAATATAAAGTTTAATCTCTACCTCTCATCCTCATGCCCATTCCTGAGATAAACAGTATGATGTAGACATTTCCAGACTTTTCTCTGTGTATATAAAAACAAAGATATATATACACATATAGCACATGCACAAGAATTCCTTACTAAAATGAGACCTGCGATACTTTTCTGCAACTTGCTCTTTTTGTTGTTGATATCTCTTAATATCAACATACATAGATCTCTCTTTTTTTTAAGTAGGTTTTATGCCCAGTGCAGAGCCCAGTGTGGGACTTGAACTCATGACCATGGGATTAAGACCTGAGCCGATGACAAGAGTCGGATGCTTAACTGACTGAGCCACCCAGGCACCCCAGATCTCTCTTATTTTTATTAACTACTACATTATTTTCCAATGTATGGATATAACTATATTTTAATGGGTTTATTGAAGTACAAATGATATATGGTAAACTGCACATATTTAAAGTGTACAATTTGAGAAGTTCCGACATATGTTGGCACTCAGGAAACAATCGCCACAGTCAAGACAATGAATATGTCCATCACCCTCGAAAGTTTCCTTGTGTGCCTTTAAAATTCCTCTTTTCCAGCCCTCCCCTTCTCACCACCACCCCCAATTCCACTGACAACCACTGATCTGCTGTCTGTCTCTATATATTAGTTTGCATTTTCTGGTGTAGCACTAAGAATACAATATATACTCTTCATTTTTAGCTTCTTTCACTCAGCATAATTATTTTGAAATTCATCCATATTGTTATGTTTATCAGTATCTCATTCCTTTTTATTACTGAGTAGTATTCCATTATATATATATAATATATATATGTATATATATATATATATATATATATATATATATATATATAATATATAATACACAATGTGTCCATTTACTTACTCATGGACATTTGGGTTGTTTCCAAATTTGGCTACTACAAATAAAGCTGCTATGAATAATCATGTATAAGTATTTGTACGGACATATGCATTCTTTTCTCTTGGGTAAATATCTAGGAATTGAATGGCTGAATCATATTACAGGTTTATGTTTAGTTTTTTAAGAAACTGCTAAGCTGTTTTCCAAAGTGGTTATACCATTTTATATTCCCACCAGTAGTATATGAAAGTTCCAGTTCCTCTACATCCTCTCTAATATTCAGTACAGGATTTTGAATTTTAGTTATTCTAATAAGTTTGTAGTAGTATCTCATTGTGTCTTTAGCTTTTTTCTTTTTGAAAGCTTTTTATTATTTATTTATTTATTTTTAAAGTAATCTCTACATCCAACATGGGGCTCAAACTCATGATGGGAAGGTCAAAAATCACATGCTCTACTGACTGAGCCAGCCATATGCCCCTCATTGTTAACTTTCATTTTCACTTTCCTAATGACTAATGATGCTGATCATCTTTTCATGTGCTTATTATCCATGTATCTTCTTTTTTTAATCTGTGAGTCTTCTTTGGTGGAGTATCTGTTCAAATATTTTGCCCATTTTTATTGGGCTCTTGTTGAATTTTGGGAGCTTTTTATATATTCTTATTATGAGCTTTGTTTACTGAATTTTGAGAGCTTGTAAAAAGCTCTCATGAGTCTTTTATCTACAACGAAAATGAGCAAATTATTGATACATGCAACAACATGGATAAATCTCAAAGTAATTATGCTTAGTGAAAGAAGCCAGGCAAGAAAGAGAATACATATTGTGATTTCCTTTAAATACTGGAAAATGCAAACGAATCAATAATGCTTGCTATGTTCTTTCTCCCTCTTTCTGTCTTTCTGTCTTTCTGCAGATAAATTCTCTTGACACCCAACCTTACTCAGAGACCTCTTTATCTTTCTCTGTAAATTCCAGTTTGAAGGCTCAGCGTTATAGATTGTATCCACTTTCCTATATTTTGAGGGTCTTAGAATTGAGCGAGATGGAGGAAACTCCACTGGGTAGTGGACAGCCTTTATGAGGGTGTGAAATCTGTTTTCTCTTCCCTCCCCTCCCCATGCCTCCTCTCTCTCTCTTTTTCTTTCTCCCTTCCTTTCCCCTTCCCTTCCCTTTCCTTTCATTAAGTCCTATGCTAGGTTTCACTCATCTAGTTAAGATGTGTCCTATTCCTAAAAGGGTTTCACTTGGGCTTGGGATAGTTCTCCCTATTCAGCATGGAACCCCAGAAAATGGTGAGCCTTAGGATTTTCCCTGCTCTGCTGAGACCTTAAATTCTGCTGCCATAGGCAAAACCATTTATTTTCAAGAGTTCTTTTTCAACCTTTACTGGGCTGCTAATGAGTATTAGTAATGATCTGCCAGCTGACCTTCTTTTCCTGGTACTGCTTCTGAGAGATGAAGGTGAGGTCAGAAACCACTCTGAGCCACATATGAATCTACAGTTTCTTTACTTGATCACTAATTTGCCATGTTTATGGACTTTTCTGGTTGCTATTGGTAGTTTTGCTTGCTTTTATTACTTTTTATTCATTTTGTTGAAGGAAGAACACTTTGTTTTTCAGATTCATTCCATCTTCTTTATCTGGAGAACTCAGGCTTCTTAGTGAAATGGGCTGGAGGGCAATTCTTTCTCAGGATATCAGAAACTGAATAAAAAGGGGTATATTTATTTTTTCCTCAAAAAATATTTGTAAAAAGTGGGTCACATATAGAGTAAATAGTACTTACTAACTAAATTAGAGGCTAAACAGAAAAATAAACTGTAGACAATTTTACATCTCTGAGAAAGAACTGACAGGTACAGTAGTTTTCTAAAAACATCTTTTAAAAATCAAAGTTCAGCAAGAGAGGAAACATTCTTAACCACAAAGGAGGAAATGAGGAAGTCAGAACTTTTGGACAGAACTTGGACTTGAAGGAAGGGGAAAATAAACCAGTCTTCTGGTTTTCAGTTTAATTTACAAATCTTCTCTTTAAGCAAAAAACAAAAACAAAAACAAACAATAAAAACAAACAAAAACCAAAACCCAAAAAACAAACAAAAAAGCAACCACAGCAAAACAGGTACATGAGGAGATGATAGGAAGCAACTACTTTTACTTTCCTCTTTCTTTGGAGGAAATTATTTTTATTATTACAGTACGAATCCACCTTTGGAGAGAGTTCGCTACAAGTATCCTGGCATGGGCTGCACAACCTTTTAGGGAGTATGCTGTGGAGAAGGACAGCTGTCGAGACTAGATTAAGGTTTTTCAAACTTCAATTAACAAAACCCTAAGAGGCCATGAGGCTTCTACAGTGAGGGAGGCACGGTGGGAGAGGAAAAGGGAGGTGGAGCTGTTGGTGCCTCAGGCCTCTACATGCTTCATTAAGACCAGGTTTGTTTTTACCGCTTAAATATTGGGATTCCATGATAAGACTTCACCTGGAAAAAAATTCCACTGCTAAAGAAAAGTTTGAAAACCACTGGACTGGATCAAAGATTCCTAAACCTGGCTGCTCAACAGAATTACTAAAAGAGCTTTTTCAAATTACAAATTCCTGGGCCATACCTCTAGACCTAGTGAAATAATAACTCCCCAAGGGATTCTTGTACTAGCCCACAGTGCTTGAGAGGCATTGACCCAGAGGACCCTTGCTTCCCTGAGAGTCTATGACAAAACAGAACATAAATGGGTAGGTAGGAACCTTGGACAAAAGAGCTGGTGGTAGCAGATGGAAGAAGAGAACATAGACCACTAAATCACGAGACTCTAATGAAGAATAAAAACTTGGTAAACGAAGGTCTTGCCTAGGACCAGAAGTTCCTGTGGAGGTTTAATTGCCTGGCAATGATCTCACAGCCTACTCTAACTGTCCATACTGGTAATGGCAGGCAAAGTAGTTTAATTCAGCAACTGTCCAAAAAAAATATAATGTCAACCATAGGTGTAATTTAAAATTTTCTAGTAGCCATTTTTAAAAAAGCTAAAAGAGGGATGCCTGGGTGGTTTAGTCGGTTAAGTGTCTGACTTAATTTTGGCTCAGGTTGTGATCTCACGTTTCATGGGATCAAGTCCCATGTTGGGCTCTGTGCTGACAGCACGGAGCCTGCTTGGGATTCTCTCTCCTCCCCCCTTCTGCCCTCCCCATCCACTACTCACACACATGTGTATGCACACACTCTCAAGATAAACAAACTTTAAAAAAAGCTAAAAGAAATAAAATTAATTTTAATAATATATTTTATTTAATTCAATATATCCAAAACAATATCATCTTAACATGTGGTTCAGTATAAAAAAATTTTAATGATATATTTTACCTCTTCTTTTTGTACTTTCTTTTATTTTAATGTTTATTTATTTATTTCGAGAGAAAGTGTACATGAGCAGGGGAGGGGCAGAGACAGAGAGAGAGACAGAGAGAGACAGAGAAACAGAGAGAGAAGCCCAAGCAGGCTCCACACTATCAGTGTAGAGCCCGATGTGAGGCTTGAACTCACAAACTATGAGATCATGACCTGAGCCAAAATCATGACTCAGATGCTTAACTGACTCAGACACGCAGGTACCCCTGTACTGTTTTTTTTTTCTTCAGCTAAGACAGCAGAAGAGATGATTTATTGTACACATGTTACATTCAGCCACAAATGAAAACAGAATTATTTCTGAAAGTCACGGGTCCAGGGCAAAGAACCAAAAGGAACTGTTTTGGTATAATAAACAAGGTGGGTCGCTCAAAGGTGGTCCTTGTGATCAGATGGTGATGGACATTCTAGACCCATTGAATCAAGTTCTAGAAAGTTGGTATGCAGTTCAACAATTGGTAACAGCATCCCCGCCTCTGTCTTTCCTTATTTCTGCTCCTGTGGCTTCCATGGGTTCACAAGCTAGTGGTTTCTTTGGACCTCTACCTCATCTTCTTTTACACTTCAGCCTGAACATTTGCTTTTTCCTCCTCATGGTGCAGAAGTTTCCAAAAAGATGGCACTAAGGCTGAGAGAGCCCATACTAAGTCTTCAAAATGTTACAGCACATATCACTCGAGACTAATTAGGTTTCAAGTGCTCAATAACCACATCTGGCTAGTGGCCACATATTGTATAGTGTGGAACTAATTAATAACTTTCAGTTAGTCATCTTGGATCAAAACTTCAGAGTCAAATGCTTTCTTTTCCTTTACTCTGCAAAAGCATCAAGTTCTATTTATTCTTCCTTTGAGATCTCTCTTTATTGGTCCTTTCCTGCTTCTAGTTCTACCTGCTGATCTATCTAGTTAGTATACTGTTAACCAAATAAATATACAATAGTTAATAGCCTATGTATGCTGCCATTTCTCTTTAGTGGCTCTTGAATGCCTTCTACTTCAGCTGTGAATTCCAGAACTCACGCAATCCTGCTCCCACCCCCATACCTGCTCTATATCATTCCAGCCTTATCATTTATAAATCTTCTAAGAGTCCTTATTTTAGGAAAACTATCCTGTTCACAGTCTCCTGAATATGTCTTATACTTTTCAATCTCTGTGTTTTATGACTTTTTACACACCTAGAATGCCCTTATTCCAGCTTTAACTATCTAAGTCATTACTTCACAAATATTTATGTGTCAGGGACTGTTCTAGGTACTGGAGACAGAATAAATAATCCTGATCTCAATTTCTCCACTTAAAGAAAGCTTCCTTTATATATCAGTGATACATCAATAAAGCTGAAATTGGGGGGGAAAAATCTTCCAGCGTCAAAGGAGAAGTGGTTTTGCACTACTGAGTTATTCTTAGAAGACATACAGTGTATATGCCTTATAAGAACACACTGGGCCCTTACAATCTGCTGCTATGTACTGCATGTATTTTTTTCCTAGAAATATCTATCCTTCCAAACAGAGGCTGGATTTCCTAAAAGCACAGACTAGGGTCATACCAGTGTGTTCTCCCTGCTCAGTAAGCAGCAGGTGGTGAATATACAGTTTGCTGACTGACAAGTACTCAGGACCAGAGGTGAGCAGGAAGGGTCTGCAAGAACACCAAAGCTGAGGAAAGTACTTGGGAAGTCATTTTTCCAATTCCATTTGTGAAGAAATTCAGAATTGGCAACACTTAAGTTAGGATGAGTTACCCTGCCTTTGGACCTTAACAACACGGATCAAGTTTAAAAATCCTTTCTTGGCACTAAATGAAAATAATACCACTGTTAATGTTTAACAGGCATATATATTAGACCTTGAAACATAACTCACCACATGTTGTGTTCAAAAACTTTGGCTGGGTCAGTTAAAATCCTTGATCCCAGAGGGGCCGCTGGGTGATTACCACTTTGGTATCTATGTGGCACCTTTCTTATCCTTAGACAGGAAACAGAATTTCTCCAAATCACATTCATCCTAATCAGTACCTGTAAAGTTACAAATGATTAATGAGTCAATATGGATTACACAGTGTATTGTTTTATCTAAGAGCCAAAAACTATTCTAAAAGGTTTGGAATCTAAGACATGAAAACTGATCATTTTTAAATGAAAGATGGGTATGATAGCTTCTCTCCTGAAGTATTTTCAGGCCAAGAGAAGGAAAAACAATATTTAGGGTTGTACCATTGGCTGGTATTCTTCATAAGTCATAGCCTTGACCAACTTTGCTTTGTTTGGTATTTGTTTATTTAATTTTTAGCACACAGCCAAAGCATATCAGCCCAGAATATGAATTTTGTGTATTAAAAGGTTTTTTTAAGTGATTTTATTATTTTGTTTTGGGGATTCTAAGCAAACATATTTGTAGGGAATATTTCACAACCACTAGACCGAAAACCAAAGTATAGTAGTATCAGAATAAGAAAGCAAACCTACTAAATCTCCTTCCCTGGGCTGAGCTGAATAATATGAAATTTAGTCAAATAATAAGTAAATACTGTCGTAGTAGATGAGCCCAGCAATTCTTAATTATAACAACCCTGTATACATTTATTTGTAAGAATAGTCAGTAATACATTTGCAAAATAGATTTCCCTGTACAAAACATAAATCATAGCTCAAGAGGAGAATCATCAGTTGGTTAGTCAATTCCATCTCCATTTCTGGAAGAATAATTTTAACATTAAAGAGTATGCCATCTTAATTATGTACTGGCAAATATGTTGGCTTACAATCTTTACAGAAAAGTATCAGAAAGAAGCTGTGAAGAGCTTACTTTTTATAATAAAAATCCATTGTTCTACTGCTCAGCATTTCACCCCGACTCAGTTGTTCACCAAAACATTCAGCCTAATGCTGTAAGCTGCCAGATAGAAAGAGATGCTAAAAGGTGTGTGTACATAATACACATTAGAGACTATCTAAGGTACTATTATGTGTAAAAATGACGTGTATTATATACATCCTTTACCACCTTACTGAAAGGCAATGGATTTTGACTGTGATTTTCAAAATGAACTGCAGAATGTCAAAAACATCTCATTGTGCTTTTAAACATAAAATTCAAGATCTTCTTTTTGGAGGAAAAAGAAAGGCTTAGTTATACACCAAAAAGACTGTAATGGTTCCATTCAAATGTGACTAACAGTGATGAGAAATGAAACATTCAATACCTACTGCAGATCTCCTGTTTCTTGTTTGTTTTTCCTTCTCTGCTAAATGCAAGCTCTTTGGTGGAGGCAAATGAAATTAAATGCTCTGCCTACCACTACCTTTCCTCTGATGTGCCTTTGTTCTTTTCTCCTGCCTGTGTTCCATGTAAGACTAACAAAACCCTACCTGCACAATTATTTTTAGAGCTCTCTTTCTGCACTGAATATTATTCATAAAATCTGTATGCTGAAGAGTAGAAACTGATTACACCTAGAAAGAGAGGCAATTCATGCTCAAAAGTGTAAAATGATGTAAACGTTTTCCACCCAGGAAAGCCAAATCAAAATGAAATTTCAATATTCAAATAATCATATGATACTTATCTATATCTATCTATATAAAAGAGGAAGACAGGGGAAAAAAGATATGAGTTTCTCTCACTATAAATGATCAAGAATCTCTATAGGCAGCTGTTTAGGCGGCTTGTTTTTCTAATTAACTACATAAACATCTTTACCTCATTTATTTATTATCTGTAACAGTTACACACAGCCTTGTATTGCTCTTTATCTTTCTTATTATATAAATATGATACACTTACATAATACAACATAGAAAAATACATAATAAAATTATATAAATGCCTTAACCAAATTGCAAGCTTCTAAGGGCAGCACCAAGCTGCTCATGAATTAACTGTTTGACTGATAATACAAAAATGATCCTTGTCTGACATAAATTTCATAAGAAGGAAACAACTTCATATCTTCCAGGCTGGCTCCTAAGCAGCATACAGCATGGAAGAAGGACATGACAGAAGAATGTGGCAGTATACAGACAGCTATCCAGTTACACTGATTACAGTGATTTAAAAGGGTGTGTCTTATGTTATAACTATCATGTTAGCTTAATGTCTACTAGGTCTTGGTTTCATTTTGTGATGGGAAAAGAAAAGATGGGCAAGGTCAACCCCAGACAGAATTCCGGTACAGAAAGCTGTACATGCGTGTACATAACAGAGCTTCAAAATACAGGAAACTGCATGAATAAGCAGTATTTTTTTTAATGTTTATTTATTTATTTTGAATGCGAGCAGGGGAGGGGCAGAGACAGAGAGTGTAAGAGAGAAATGAGAGAAATGCAAGCAGGCTCCACGCTGTCAGCGTGGAGCCTGACAGGGGCTCGAACTTATAAACTGTGAGATCATAACCTGAGAGGAAATCAAGAGTGGGATGCTTAACTGACTGAGCTACCCAGGTGCCCCAAGTAGTATTTTTATTTGAAATAAGACAAAGAATAGCTAAAAATATTCCATTCACCCAAAAGAGGCAGGAAAGGAAGCACAGAGAAACTAAAAACAAAAGAGACAATTAGAAAACAAATACTAGGATGGCATAGTTATCTTTTTAAATTTATTTTTATTTATTTTTTTGTTTGAGAGAAAGAGAGAGCATGCAAATGGGGGACACAGGCAGAGGGCGACAGAGAATCTTGAGCAGGCTCCATGCTCAATGCAGAGCCTGATGCAGGGCTTGATCCCATGACCCCGGGATCATGACCTGAACTGAAATCAAGAGTGTTATGCTTAACCAACTAAGACACCCAGGCACCCCTAGGATGGCATATTTAAACCCAACTATATCAACAGTTACATTAAATGTAAATGGATTCCCATTAAAAGACATGGATTGTCAATTTGTATGAAAAAGCAAGACTCAACCACATATTGTCTATAAGAAAAGCACTTTCAATATAAAAATACAACTAAATTAAAATAAAAAGAGATACTGAGCAAATGCTGCATGAGAAAACTGGTGGAGCTATATTAATAGTGTTAAAAATAAAACCACAGACCCAAATGGCATCACTTAGGGTAAGGCCCCAAGTCAGTAAAATAAGACTTAATACCTAACCTAACTGTAGTTTTAACCCCCCAGAAATGTAACCTTTAATCAGTCAGCATGAGACTTTCCTTGTCAGCACTAGGGACTTTTATTGAGACACCCTTTCACTTCTCCTTAGGAGGTCAACCTTGCCTAAAACAATGGATTCTTTGCTAATAATTTCCTTTTCTGCTCCCTCTTTACCTTCAAAAACCTCTTCCTTTCTGTAGCCCTTCAGATCTCCTTTCTACCTGCTAGACGGTATGCTGCCTGATTTGTGAATTTGTTAATAAAGCCAACTGGATCTTTATAATTTATTCCGTTGAATTTTTGTTATTTAATAACAAAGTAGACTAACACACAAAAAAGAGTATTACAGATATAAAAAGGGACATTTAATAATGGTGAGCCAATTTATCAATACATACAATCCTAAATGTGCATGTACATAATAACAGAGCTTCAAAATACATGAAGCAAAAATGAACAAAACTTTTTAAAAGGATAAATTAACAAATTCACAGTAATTCTTCAAGATTTCGATACCCCTCTCCCAGTAATAAAAAGAACATTCAGAAACAAACTATCAAGAAATCAGTAAGTATATGGAAGAATTAACATTATCAACTTGACCTAAATGACACATAGAAAGAACACTATACCTAATAACAGCTGAATGCACATTTTTTCTTTTTTTCTTTTCTTCCTTTCTTTTTTATTACAGTGTTTCCCCCCTTGCGGCTTATGATTTCCTCCTGCATGGAGTGCTCTTCCTCTTCCTCTTTGTCCTTTGCCCTATCTACTCTTGCGTCTTAATGGATCCCTTATAACCCTGTCCCACCTTCTCTACAGTGTCGTCCTGGGCCAGCCCAATACACAGAGACATCTTCCTCTGACTGTTGGGGGATCTACCAGGCTACACCACTCAGGAGGCATTAACTTGTTAACTTTTTGTGTGTATTTGCATGATTTGACCATCTAGATTTTGATGTTTTAAGGATTCTGTTTTTATTTGTATTTTTTAAAGACTGATTATTATTTTTATTATTATAATGATTTTTAATTCAAATCCAAGTTAGTTAACAGATAGTGTAATAATAATTTCAGAATAGAATTTAGTGATTCATCGCTTACATATAACACCCAGTGCTCATCCCAACAAGTGTCCTCCTTAATGCCCCTCACCCCTTCCCAATACCCCTCAAGCAACCCTCAGTTTGTTCTCTATATTTAAGAGCCTTTTATGGTTTGTCTCCCTCTCTGTTTTTATATTATTTTTGCTTCCCTTCCCCTATGTTCAACTATTTTTTTTTCCCAATGTTTATTTACTTCTGAGAGAAAGAGACAGAGACAGAGGCGTGAGCAGGGGAAGGGCAGAGAGAGGGAGACACAGAATCTGAAGCAGGCTCCCAGCTCTGAGCTGTCAGCACAGAGCCTGATGCAGGGCTCAAACTCACAGACCGTGAGATCATGACCTGAGCTGAAGTCGGACACTTAACCGGCTGAGCCACCCAGGCGCCCCATCTGTTTTGTTTCTTAAATTTTACATATGAGTGAAATCATGTATTTGTCTTTCTCTGATTGACTTATTTCACTTAGTGTAATACACTAGTTCTTTCCATGTTGTTGCAAATGGCAAGATTTCATTATTTTTGATCACCAAGTAATATTACATCATAAATATATACCTCATCTTCTTTATCCATTCATCACTAGATGGAAATTTGGGATCTTTCCATACTTTGGCTATTGTCAATAGTGCTATTAACATTGGGGTGCATGTGCCCCTTTGAAACAGCACTCCTGTATCCTTCAGATAAATACCTAGTAGTGCAATTGCTGGGTTGCAGAGTAGTTCTATTTTTAATTTTTTGAGGAACCCCCACACTGTTTTCCAGAGTGGCTACACCAGTTTGCATTCCCACCAGCAGTGCAAAAGGGTTCCCCTTTCTCCACATCCTTGCCAACATCTGATGTTGCCTGAGTTGTTAATTTCAGCCATTCTGACTGGTGTGAGGTGGTATCTCATTGTGGTTTTGATTGGTGATTTCCCTGATGATGAGTGATGTTGATGTTGAGCATCTTTTCATGTGTTTATTAGCCATCTGGATGTCTTCTTTGGAAAAGTGTATATTCATGTCTTTTGCCCATTTCTTCACTGGATTATTTGTTTTTTTGGGGTGTTGATTTTGATAAGTTCTTTATAGATTTTGGATAGTAACCCTTTATCTGATATGTCATTTGCAAATATCTTCTCCCATTCCATTGACTGCCTTTTAGTTTTGCTGATTTTTTTTCCCTTTGCTGTGCAGAAACCTTTTATCTTGATGAGGTCCCAATGGTTCATTTTTGCTTTTGTTTCCCTTGCCTCCAGAGGCATGTCAAGTAAGAAGTTGCTGCGGCCGAAGTCAAAGAGGTTGTTGTCTGTTTTCTCTAGGATTTTGATGGTTTCCTGTTTTACATTTAGGTCTTTCATCCATTTTGAGTTTATTTTTGTGTATGGTGTAAGAAGGTGGTCCAGGTTCATTCTTCTGCATGCCGTTATCCTTTTCCCAGCACCACTTGCTGAAGAGACTGTCTTTTTTCCACTGGATATTCTTTCCTGCTTTGTCAAAGATTAGCTGGCCATAGATTTGTGGGTCCATTTCTGGGTTCTCTATTCTATTCTAATGATCTATTTGTCTGTTTTTGTGCCAGTACCATACTGTCTTGATAATTACAGCTTTGTAATATAGTTTGAAGTCTGGAATTGTGATGCATCCAGCTTTGGTTTTCTTTTTCAACATTACTTTGGCTATTTCTTTGGCTTTTCTAGTTCCATACAAATTTTAGGATTGTTTGTTCTAGCTCTGTGAAGAATGCTGGTGTTATTTTCATCAAGATTGCAGTGAATATGGAGATTGCTTTGGGTAGTATCGACATTGTAACAATATTTGTTCTTCCAATCCATGAACGTGGAATGTTTTTCCATTTTTTTGTGTCTTCAATCTCTTTCATAAGTTTTCTATTGTTTTCAGTATATAGATTTTTCACCTCTTTGGTTAGGTTTATTCCTAGGTATTTTATGGTTTTTGGTGAAATTGTTAATGGGATAGATTCCTTGATTTCTCTTCTGCTGCTTCATTATTGGTATATAGAAATGCAACCAACTTTTGAACATTGATTTTATATCTTGTGAATTTGCTGAATTCATGTATCAATTCTAGCAGGGGTTTTCTGGCAGAGTCTTTTGGGTTTTCTACATCAAGTACATGTTATCTGTAAAGAGTGAACATTTGACTTCCTCCTTGCTGATTTGGATGCCTCTAATTTCTTTGTGTCGTCTGATTGATGAGGCTAGGACTTCTAACACCATGTTGAAAACAGTGGTGAGAGTGGACATCCTTGTCATGTTCCTGTCGTTAGGAGGAAAGCTCTCAGTTTTTCCCCATTATATTAGTGGTGGGCCTTTCATATTTGGCTTTTATGATCTTGAGGTATGATCCTTCTATCCCTACTCAAATCCCTACTCTATCCCTCAAAAAGAAGGTTTTTAAGAAGAAGGGATGCTGTATTTTGTCAAATGCCTTTCAACATCTATTAAGAGGATCATGTGGTTTTTATCCTTTCTTTTATTAATGTGATGTATCACACTGATTGATTTGCAGATATTGAACCAGCCCTGCATCCCAGGAATAAAACCCACTTGATCATGGTGAATAATTCTTTTAATGTATTGTTGGATCTGGTTTGCTACTATCTTGTTGAGAATTTTTGTGAATGCACATTTTTGTGAATGTGCATTGGCAAATATCTTCCAAGGCAGACCACATATGCCATTCTACAAGATAAGTCTCAGTAAATTCCAAAGTATTAAAATCATACAGAGTATGCTTTCTGGCCATTAACAATGTTTAATGTTAATATTTCTGATGAATTGATTCATTAATAAATATTCCTCCTGAGTTTTGGTAATAGTTATTTTCTTGAAGTCTACTTTGTCTAATATTAATATAATCCTACCAGCTGTCTTATGCAGTATTTCATATGATATATATATATATATATATATATATATACACACATATATATATACACATTCTAAATGCATTTGTGTGTTTACATTTAAAGTGCATATTGTTGGTTCTTGCTTTTTTAATCCAAACTTTAAAGGGTAAGATATCTAGAAATTTTCCCAAATACTTAAAAATTAAGCAACACACATCTAAACAACATATAGGTCAAAGATTTACATGAGTTAGTAAATCTTAAGGTAAATTAGAAAATATGTTGAACTAAATAACAATGAAATGTTAAAATATCAAAATTTATAGGATGTACCTACGTTTAGAGGAAAATTGATAGTTTTAAATGCTTCTATTAGAAAGAAAGAAAGATCTCAAATCAATGATCCAGTTTCAATCTTAAGAAGCTAGAAAAATAGTAAATGGGATGCAAAGTAAGTGGAAAGAATGAAACAACAGAAACTAAAAGCAGAAATGGGGGCACCTCGGTGGTTGAGTGTCTGACTTCAGCTCAGGTCATGATCTCACAGTTCCTGAGTTCGAGCCCTACATAGCAGCTCTGCTGACAGCTGGGAGCTGGGAGCCTGCTTTGGATTCTGTATCTCCCTCTCTCTCTGCCCTTCCTTTGCTTGCATTATACCTCTCTCTCTCTCTCAAAAATAAATAAAACATTGGGGCGCCTGGATGGCTCAGTCAGTTAAGTGTCTGACTTCGGCTCAGGTAATGATCTCAGGGTTTGTGGGTTTGAGACCCAGTGGCGTTGGTTCTGCACTGACAGCTCAGAGCCTGGAGTCTGCCTCCGATTCTGTCTCCCTCTCTCTCTGCCCCTCCCCTGCTTGTGCTCTCTCCTCTCTCTCAAAAATAAATACTTGAAACAAACACACAAATAAATAAAATATTAAAAAATAAGGGCAGAAATCAATGAAACAGAAAATGGACAAAACAGGGAAAATCAAAGTCAAAGCTGATTCTTTGAAAAGATTAATAAGACTGATAAGCTTCTGGCAAGACTAATCTCCAACACTTGTGTCTCAAAAAATGCAAATTTCTGGATCCTTTTGTAGTTCTTAAGTGTAAGGATTAAGTGTTCATGCTGTTGTGTTGTGTGACATGTGCTTCCCTCAAACCTTGTTATGACCTCAGCACATTACTCATCTAATGTGAAAAAAAATGGAAAAAAACCCCACAAATTTCCAATAAAAGGAATAAAATAGGAGGCATCACCACAGACCCTATAGGCATTGAAAAACTAATAATGAAGTATTACAAAAAATTATATTCCATTTATTAGATGAGATAAATGCCATCAAAACCACAATTTAGCAATAACTTACCAAACCAGCACGAGAAAAAAAATTCAAATAGCCCTAAATTTATTAAATAAATTTAATTTGTAATTAAAAGCAAAACAAACATCATACCCATTAGGATGGCTATTATTTAAAAAAAAAGGATGTGGAGAAACCAGAACCTTTGTGCATTGGTGGTGGGAATATAAAATGGTGCAGATGCTGTGGAAAACAGTATGGCAATTCCTCATAATATCAAACATGGTATTACTGTGCAATCCAGCAATTCTACCTCTGGATGTATATCCAAAGTAAGTGCAAGGAAGGACTTGAAGAGATATTTGTACATCATGTTTATAGCAACGTTACTCATAATAGACAAAAGGTGGAAAAAAACCTGAGTGTCTACCAAAAGATGAATGGATAAACAAAATAACATATATGTAAAATGGAATATTATTCAGTTTAAAAAGAAGGGAATTTCAATGCATGCTGCAACATGGATGAGCCTTGAAGAAATTATGCTAAGTAAAATAAGCCAATCATAAAAGGACAAATGTAGTATCATTCCTCTTACATGAAGTTCCTAGAATAGTTAAAAATTCATCGAGGCAGAAAGTAGAATGGTGGTGGGCTACCAGGATGAGAGAATGGGAAGTTAAGTGTTTAATGGGTAGATAGCTTCAGTTGGGGAAAAAGCTCTAGAGATGGACAGTTGTGATATCTGCACAACAACGTGAATATACTTGATGTCACTGAACTGTACACTTGAAAAAGATTAAAATGGGGAGCACCTGGGCAGCTCAAATCAGTGAACATCCAACTCTTGATTTCAGCTCAGGTCATGATCTCACAGTTTGTGGGATTGAGCCCCACTTGGGACTCTCTCTGCCCCACCCCACTTGCACACATGTCCGTGTGCACGCTGTCTGTCAAAACGAATAAACTGAAAAAAAGATTAAAATGTATGTTAAATTTTATATATTTTACCATGATAAAAAACAAAAAACCTGCCTACAAAGAAAACTGCAAGCTCCAATGGCTTCACTAGTGAATATCAAACACTTAAGGAAGAAATAACAAAATCTTACACCGACTCTTTCAGAAAATAGAGGAGAGAACACTTATCATTTTGTTTTATGAGGCCAGCATAACTCTGATAAGTAGAACAATTGTATATTTGAATTGTTTGAATATTGGCTACATTGTTACAATGCAGCTTTTCTCACAGACTTCGCGCTTCTCATTGTAGTTTCAAGTTATCAAGTGTTTGTCAGAAATAAAACTTGAGGGTATCTAAAAGGGAGAAGTCCAAGTAAGAGTTTTTTAGACGCGTTTTAGTGTGCTTTAATTGCTAAGGCTGATATTTAGTTTGAGTTCCTTTAGTTCAGAGAAGAGAAAAATGAAGGTAACAAAAATCTTCACAAATCCTTGTTTGGTGTTTAGAAAGTTTTTGTTTATTGTTGGAAGCACCTGAAAGAGTTTTGTGGTCTTCACCCTTCATTTAACTTAGCTCAAACCAATTCTGCCATATCAAATTCTAGTCCATAAAAATCATACGGTATTTTTTTTACTTTTTACTTTACTTTCTTTTACTTACTTTGCCTATAGGTTCCTACTTGCAGCTCACCATCCCATAGTGGTTCTTCCTATCGAGTCTTGTCAAGGTCAAAGTGAAACAGAATGAGCATGACTTCAGGGCCATGGCCCTCTGAGATTTTAATGCCACGACTCAGTCATGAGTATTTAATTGGCTAAAGAAATCACTAAGGAACAGATCCAAAAAGGAACTGAAGCTCAGATAAATATCAGAGTGATATCAGAATTTATCAGAGTAAATATCAGAATTTTATTATCTATAACATTATACTTTTTAGTTGTAAGTACACAGAGGTATGCCATGAAATGCTGAAAGACTTTCTGCCAGCTTAGATACAGCTAAGTGTGGACCTATTTTAGAATGCAAGGAAAAGCACAAATGTACAAAATGCCTCAGGTTCCACATACAGTATGACAAGCCAAGGAGAAGATGGTTTTAATACCACTCTGCTGGGCTCATCACTTGTGCATAGCAAAAGAAGAAGCCTTGGTATAGAAGGAAGATCTCTGCCCTACCTCCGATTTTGGCAAAAGGCTTTGCTTTCTACTAAAATGGAGCCCTTTTCACAATGACTCACCCATCTGTTTTACCATACCAGCAAACTATACCATATTCTACCAGAATATGTAAGATGTACAAGGGTATTTCATGTTACAAACATGAAAAAGTGTTTCTTAAATAACTGCAAATTTAATTTTTATAGAATAATAGTTTTAAGTACTTTTTAAGTAAAAAGGATAACTTCAGTTGAAGGAAACACTCCATACTAAATTTTGAAAACTGAAAAAAATATTTGAGGAAGTAAAAGCACTGATCCCAATTTATCTTTCATGTAAATCTCAACTAATAAAAAAGTTAAGTATTTGCCATGTGTGAGACCCTATTCCAAGCACTTTACATGTATTATCTTATTTAACCTCTATTTCCCTATCACAGGGCATTATTTTTATACCCACATCACAAAGGAAAAACCCATACAGGATGACATAAAACTAACATGCTTAATGGTCACCCAACCCATAACTGATGAGGCTTTAATTTGAACTCAAGCCGTCTAACTGGAGAGTCCACGCTCTACTTTCATTGCGTGTTGTTTTTACATCTTTGTTATTCACATACATATAAATCACCCATTTGCCTTCTACTTTTGTACATCACACCTGCAAGCAAGAAGGATTACAGCATTGATTCTCCACTCTTTACTGGGGTTGCTAATTTGCTCTAACTGATTTAAGGAGGCCCAGAATTCCTTCTCCTCCTTCATTTTTTGCAATTCTGTTTCTTCTCTTGGGCCTTAATTAAATAGCAAGCAATTCCAGTGGGAGACACTAGTCCCCAGATTTAGGAAAGCATCGTTACACTTTTGCCAATACTCAAATCTCAAGATGCAGGCAAAGAGCTCTTGTATCACCTAAATAATGTAACATTTTAATACCCATTTTATTCTCGCTGGTCTTCCACTTTTACACAGCTGAGGGTTAGAGGCGAAGGAGGACCTTACTTGCCTTCTATCTAAGCTTGATCCTAAGATTGCTGTCTCACATCTCAATACTACCAGAAAAGCACCAAAGAACTAGAGCAAATAGTACTGCTGTTTGTGTGAATCTGTAACAGTTATCCTTGGAGCATTCAGCTGGCTCTGAGCAAAAACTATTTGTTAGGCTCCCCAAGAATGATTCCCAGTTGTCTCAGCTAACTGAAATCACAGGAAAAGAAACTGCTGTTAATCATACACTAAATGCCTGCCCTCCACTTAAAAGTTAACTCCCCTTTGATGTTTCCTGGGTTCTGAGCATCTTAAAAGATAAATTAGCGAGACATTTGTGTTTTTACCTTTGTCACTGTTTAGCTTTTCTTCTCAGTTGGGAAGCTGGTACAAAGGTTTCATTCAGAGGAACAAACATCATCTAGATAAAACTGCACTAACATTACCTGAGAGGCTAGCATTAATGAGAGCAAATTAAAGTGCTATTGTTGTACTGTTTTTGGATAGTGAAAGCCGACAGGTAAGAAACACTTAAGTATCAACTACACTGCAGTGAAAACTAAAGCTTCAATTAACCCTGGCAATTTCTAAGAACTCCAAGGGTGACCATCTGTGAGGCAAACAGCTCAGAAAACTTATACATCTTGTTTTAATCTTTCTATGGATGATTATAATTTCAGGGTATAAATAAGGCTATTAGCAAGAACAGAACAACAACAATAATTACAGTAAGTATTTGCAGAGCACTTTGATCACACCATGACATCAGTCACTTTGCAGCTTCAAAATGGAAATCTCATGCTCAGTGTTTGCTCACTATGACTGCCCTTAAAGGGGGCCACACCATGTACTCACGAGGGTCTACTGGGACTCACAAGTTCTTTAAGGGATTTCATGTCAGCCCATCTTAAAGGAGCCTCAATCCTAAACATCTGAAGGATATACCATTCTACTTACACTGGAAGTTGTTTCCCAAATCATTATGCTGGACCAGAATGAAATCTGTTTTAACTCATTCACCGGGCATTTCACATTTGTGTGCACTATAGTAACCTCTGGAGGCATTAATTAGATTTGGTGGGCTGAGAAAGGGTACTAAGTTACATGCATACTTTATGTGCTATCAGTCTCGACAAGTGCTAGTAAAAAATGCACATGGATGAGATTGATGTAGTTCATCTGTTAACGAGACTTCTGCTTTTTGTTCATTGCAAAGGTCTCTATCCCTAGGCATAGCAGATGGCAGAAGGTACTTGTACACATATGCAGGATTTACCCAGTCACATTTTGGACTAATGTATCAATAACGCTCCCCTGTTACAAAATGGAATATTATAAAAACTTTATATCATAAATGGATGTTAGATATAAAAAGCCTGAAATACAGAATCAGTGAATAAAGGTGTCCAAATGAATGTATTTCTATAATTTCAAAATAACATGGAATTTAGGTAAGCAGAAGCTATAGCACTGTGTAAATTCTACTTTAAAGAACTACAACTAGTTATAACTTGCAAAAAAACAAGGCAAACTGCACCATGGGCTATCAGGGAAAATTCTAACTGCAAAACCACGGAAGGCATAACAGAAAAGGGGCCAAAGAATAAAAAGTAGAATTCACATGAATGGTACAATTTCTACATGAGAAAAGACAAGATGAAGGTCTCCAGAGAGGAATATTGAATTGTCTAGGATTATAGAGTGGATGGCCAGAGTATGTTAGATTCTACAAAAGATGAACCTGTGCTTTCTACCTGTGCTCCCACTTGGATCACTCATGTTTTTTTCTTGTATGAAAGAGCCTTCTTGGACTGGTTTTCTATCCTTAGGCCTTTTATCCAATAAGAAACAGATCCCTGATTTCCTTGTGGTCTTGTGATTACTTGGAGCACCTGTGATTATTCCAACATCTTGTTCTTATTCAAAAGATTAGTCTTCCTAAAACTCACTTTTCCAGCTTCTCTTACAGCTAGAGGAGACAAGACACCAAGTTCTAGCTGACAGAAACCTGTTAAGGAGCTAATGTCGTTGCTTTCCTACAGAGGAAAAGGGGGCAGAGGATATCCTGCTGGCACAATCTCACCCTACCTCTTTCCTGAACTTAGATGCAATGCTATGTACAAAGGAGGAAAAAGATCTGATTCTTGATGGCAACCCTGAACAGGTAAACCAATGTTAGTTACCACCTTCCCTCTGGACTTCTTGCTAGGTAAGAAAATAAGTCCTTATATATTTTAGCCACTATTAGGTTTTCTGTTATTTTTTCATCCAAGAGGATTCTAAGATACAATATCCACTACTGTTAAGTCCTGGCAATCCAGGGACAAATCCATTTGGTTTCTGACCTTAAGGATCTTACCATCCAGTGAAGAAGAATGAGATGCAAACAAGGAGTCCTGACGCATGTGTGGTAAAAGTGGGTACAAGGTGCTATTAGAGCAGAGAATAATGAATGACTAAAGGCTATTGGTAGTGGCCAGGATTTCTGGGTGGAGGCAAAATCTGTGCTGGGTCTAGAAGAATGAGTGGCAATATTCCAAGGAGATAAGGATAAAAGCCAGGACATTTCAGGCAGAGGGACTGGCACAATTAAAGACAAAAAAGTGTGAAAGCATATGGTACATTCAGGAAATAAAAATTAATTTGGAAAAAGATGCTAATAAGGTAACTTTGAAAATGAATTAGTCTTTAAAACTAAAGGCAAGAAGTATAATAAGCACTGTAATCCAGCTGAAAAAGGGTTAACAATTCTGAAAGCACTATAAAAACACATTGGAATTGAACAATTAAGAAAAAAATAGTAGATGGTGGGAACCAGGTTTCTCACTGGGAATGGAAGGTTACAAACAAAGGGAAGAAGCTTGGAATGATACATGTGGTAATGGATTAGAAATGGAATCATCAGTATGAACTCATGTAGAGCTTTATATAAATACAGATGTCATATATAGAAATATTTGTAGATATGTATATACATGTTAGCAAGTTAGAGTATATACATATATTTCCTTACTCTGCTGGCTGAGAAGGCCTAGAAGTAACCACATCCCAGTAGCAACAAGCACATGAAGCACCCAGATCTTGGTTTCTAATACTATTCTTTAATAAACGGAACTACTGCTCCTTGGAGAAATGACTGATGCTAGGACTGGGGCAAGGAATATACAAGATGAGTTTGGAGCATCTAATAAGTGCCAGAAAGTAAGGAAGTGCTCAAAAATAAAATAAAACAAACAAACCCCCAAACCCCACAATGAAAGAGGTATGTTAAAGGGACATGTGAGCCAACTGAAAGAGCTCCTAATGGGGCCAAAGCTGAAACACTATGAGCAACAAAATAGTTTGGGTTATAACCCCCAAATAAAATAAATATCCATATGTCCATATGGATACAAATGATTGATTAAATAAATAAATGAAGGAAAGGAGACAAATTTCCCATGCAGAAGAATTCCAAATAACTTATGTAGATACTCCATCCTCAAGGGGGTGGACCATAACTTCTCATTCCTTAAGTGCAGGCTGCACAGAGTGACTTCCTTCTAAAGAGTACAGTATGGAGGGGCACCTGGGTGGCTCAGTTGGGTAAGCGTCCGACTTCAGCTCAGGTCAGGATCTCGAGGTTCCCAAGTTCGAGCCCCATGTCGGGCTCTGTGCTGACAGCTCAGAGCCCGGAGCCTGCTTCGGATCCTGTGTCTCCCTCTCTCTCTGCCCCCTCTCCCACTCACGCTCTCTCTCTCTCTCAAAAATAAATAAATAAATAAATAAATAAATAAAATAAATAAATAAATAAAAATAAAGTAAATAAAACTAGTAAACTCTTTAAAAAAAGAGTACAGTATGGAAAGTTAACTTTGAAGTAGAGAAACTTGACAAACACTAACTCAGGTAATCAAAGTTAACATCAACAGTGATGTCATGTTGATAGTATGTATTCTTTTTTTAATGTTTATTTTGAGAGAGAGAGGAAGAGAAAGAGAGAGAAAGAGAGAGAGAGAGAGAGAGAGAGAGAGAATGAGTGGGGAGAGGCAGAGAGAGAGAGGGAGAGAGAGAATCCCAAGTAAGCTCCATGCTGTTAGCACAGAGCCTGACTTGGGGCTCAGTTCCACAAACCACGAAATCATGACCTGAGCCAGAATCAAGAGTCAGACACTGAACTGACTGAGCCACCTAGGTGTGCCGATAGTATGTATTCTTGACATGATGTAATGAAAATGGCATTTTGCCTCTGTGTTCTTCTTCTTCCCCCCAAACCCATAACCCCAGTCTAATCGTAAGAAAAACATCAGACAAACCTCATTTGAGGAACATTCTTTAAAATACCTGATAGTACTCTTCAAAACCATCAAGGTTATAAAAAAAAAACAAGGTAATCTGAAGGGTGCCTGGGTGGTTTAGTTGGTTAAGCATTGGACTCTTGATTTTGGCTCAGGTCATGATCTCACGGTTTGTGGGATTGAGCCCTGTGTTGGGCTTTGCACTGGCAGAGCCCGTTTAGGATTCTCTCTTTTCCTCTCTGCCCTTCCCCTGCTCATGCTCTATTTCTCTCCCAAAGTAAACATTAAAAAAACACACACACACACACACAAAAACAGTTAATCTCAGAAACTGTAAGGGCCAAGAGGAACCTAAGGAGACATGACAACTAAATGCAATGTGGTGTCCTGACTGAGATTCTGGAACAGAAAAAGGATATTAGGTGAAAACTAAGAAAATCCAAGTAAACTATGTACTTTACTGTAAACAGTAATGTATTGACACTGGTTCATTAATTGTGACTAATATACCATACTAATATAAGATGTTAATAATAGGAGAAACTTGGTATGGAATATATGGTAGCCATGCTATTTTCACAATTTTTCTATAAATCTAAAACTGTTCTAAAATGAAAAGTTTATTTAAAAGAATTAACTTTGTATGCTTACAGTCTATGATGTGAAGGGCAGACAGGGGTTGGGGGTAGGGGTGGGCGGTGTTTATAAGGCTGGAAATTTAGGCCGGAGCTAGATAGGAATCTTTCTACCAAATTAAGCAGTTTCAATGTTTTTCTAAAGGTATTGACAACAACTGAAGAGTTTTAAACAAGGTGAGCAACATGACCAGATTTGTATTCTATAAAGACTATTATGATGGTTTTATACTACCAAACTACCAAAGTCGGACACTTAACTGACTGAGCCACCCAGGCGCCCCTTTGCATGTATAGCTTTTAAAATCTTCATATATGATCCTGGTGCACATCAATGGTTGAGAACCACTCCTACACAGAACTGATTAAATGAGGGCTCCACACAATAAGAATTTGTCAGAGATCATGGGAGATAGAGAAGACAGTAGCATGAAAATCAAGGAAGGGGCCAAGTCAAGACATATTTTAGAGTCAGAATCAATAGTTTTGTTTTGTTTTGTTTTGTTTTTTTGAAATGACTAGATGTGAAAGCAGGATGAAGCCAAACATGAAACACAACTTCTGGCTTGGGTAGCTGGGTAGAGGATGAGACTATTCATGACAGAATTCAGAAAAAAGGTTATGACAATGGTGGGACAGTGGTAGAGAAGAGAAGATAGTTTGTTTGCACATGACAAATTTTAAGGATCCCACAATATATTTAAATGGGTATTGCAACATGAATTTAGGTAGCTGGTAGGCACTCGAGATGTAGATTTGGGAGACAGATCACTGGTTTCCAGGTGGTGGCTGAAGTCATGATGAATTGACCAAGAGAAAAAATGAGACAGATGGAACTCATAGTAATACAACACTTAGGAGACGGGTAGAGGAAGAAGAATCAGCTTCTGTGATCAAATACTAAAGAACACTAAAAGAAACTAAAAATAACAGGTTTTGGAAGCAGAGATCAATGATGACCTTTATCAAAGTGTTTTGATCCTGGCTGTGCCAGCAGAAGGCAGAGTTGAGGAATAAGTAGGTCAATATGAGTAGGGGAGGTAGTGAATAGAGATGAGTCTGATAGGCAGTGGAAAGGAAAAGAGAGAACTTGGCTAAATCTTGAGGTGTCACCTAGATCAAAGAAGAGTTATTTGTTAAGATGCAGAGAATCTTGAGTATCTTTGTAGAATGAGAGAAAACCTAATATTGAAAAAAAAAAAGAATGAAAATACTGGAAAGAGATGGATGGTTGACAAACAAATTTCAAAAAGTGGGAGGAAGGGTGGGGAATTAAGTACACCAAAAACATAGTTAACTACGTAAGATGTCAAGAACAATCTCATCCTCTGATGAGTGAGAACAGGTGAGTTTGTGGTGGAAGGGAAGATTGTTCAATGAGTCCTTTCCCAATACTCTCTTCTTAATAACTTTAAAAAAATTGTTTGTTTTTATTTTTTTTGAGACAGAGAGAGAGAGCAAGTTGGGGTGAAGGGCAGAGGGAGAGCAAGAATCTCAAGCAGGGCGCATGTCCAGCATAGAACCCAATGTGGGGCTCGATCTCATGACCATGAGATCATGATCTGAGCAGAAAGAGTCAGATGCTTACTGACCGAGCCACCAGGCACGCCCCACCCGAATCCCTGATGCTCTCTTTGTGAAGAGGCTGCAAGGTAGGGAACTTGAGAAAAGGAGGAACAGAAAAAAATGGAAAAGAAAACTAACAACATTTGAGTAAAGGAATATTAACAGCTAATTGGTCCATCTGAAGTTGTGACTCACATTAGTGATCATTTATTGGTGGCCTCCTGAGCACTCACTCCCCACTAATAAATAGCTCATGTATTTGAAATCTTTGAGTTTGTAGAGAAGCCACAGGAGACCTGGCTGAAACTAGAGGTGAACTGTTTAATCTATGCTAAGCCAATCAGCCACATTCCAAACCTATGGGTATAGTGATTGGTTTAGAGGTAAGTATGTGACTAAACTTGTCCAACAGAGTGCACCTTAGGTCTACTGCCAGAGATTTTAGGACAAAGATGGTTTCTCGTACCTGTTATGGATGAAAGAGGAAACATGATGCCCTGTAGCTGCTGAAAGCTGTTACTAGTTAGCTCAGGCGGCCTTAACAAAATGCCAAGGACTGGATGGTTTAAAAAGTAGAAATTTATTTTCTCACAGTTCTGGCAGCCAGAAGTTCAGTATCAAGGTGGTATCAGAATTGGTGAGGTTCTGGTGAGGTATCTCTTGCTGGCCTGTAGACAGCTGTGTCCTCCATGCATGCTTGGGGAAAGAGATGTCTCTCTAGTGTCTCCTTGTAAGGACACAGTTGTTTGTTTTTAATTTTTTTAAATGTTTATTTATTTTTGAGAGAGAGAGAGACAGAACACAAGTGGGGGAGGGGAAGAGACAGAGGGAGATACAGAATCTGAAACAGGCTCCATCCAGGCTCTGAGCTGTCAGCATGGAGCCAGACAGGAGGTTCACAAACTCAGGAATGGAAAGATCATGACCTGCGGTTGAAACTGGATGCTTAACTGAGCCACCCAAGCACCCCAGGACACAGTTTTATTGGATTAGGGCCCCACCATTATGATCTCACTTAACTATTATTACCTCGATAAAGGCCCTATCTCCAACAGTCACACTGGGGTTTGGGGCTTCAACACATGAATTGGGGCAGAGTTGGGGAGACACAATTCAGTACATAACAAAAGCCATCTTGGTCTGGCCTCAGGATGGTACAACTTTAGGGTGAAACTAACTCTGAAAGAAAAATTGAAAGATAAAAAGAAGTTAGATGCCATTGTTAAGTAGCTGGATTAAGTTTCATTTGAAGCCTGTCCCACCTCTGGCTTTTTCAGTTATTAAGCCAATACATTCCCTCAATTATTTAAGCCAATCTGAGCTTTCTGTTATCTGTAACCAAAAGTAACCTGATAGTGAGGCACTTGGGTGGCTTAGTCAGTTCAGCATCCCACTCTTGATTTTGGCTCAGATCATGATCCCAGGGTCATGGGATTGAGCCCTGTGTTGGGCTCCAGGCTGAGCTTGCAGCCTGCTCAAGACTCTCTCTCTCCCTCTGCCCCTCTCCCTGCTTGAACTCTTTCTCTCTCTCTCTCTTAAAAAAAAAAAAAAAAAAAAAAAGTAACCTGATAAAGCAGTTATATGATTTCCTCTACCACCTGGCAGTCTGGGGGCAATATATTTGTTTTTATCTAGATTAGGCCTGTCCAGGCTGGTAGTACAGAAAGTAGTAGTGACTTAGGACAGTGGAATTGAGGGTGAATAGAACTGATGACCATGAAATAAGCCCAAAATGACCAGAAATAAAAAAATAAAGAGGATAGAGGAGAAGGAGGGATGAGGGTGGGGTGCAGCTGATGGACTTCACGGGGCTTAAGTCTGGGTTAAACAGAAATAAGGGAAAGGGGGGGGGCACCTGATGAAGCATGCAACTCTTGATCTCAGGGTTATAAATCAGAGCCCCATGTTGGGTGTACAGATTACTTAAAAATAAAACCTTACAAAAGATTTTATTTTCTTTTAGGAAAGAAAAGAAAAGAAAGGAGAAGAAAAGAAAAAGAAGGGGAAGAGAGATAGAATGTATGGGTTAATAATGAGGCCTTCTGAGTTTATTAACCCATGTCACCTAGTAACAAAAACAGTAACACTGTAACAATGGGAAGGAAATCCTGCTTTCAATGAGAGAAGCTCTTATATGTGGCTAGAAAGAACCACAAGGTTATAAACACCCATGAAAGAGAAACTTTAGCATGGACAGGAGCTAAAAACATGATGGCCATCCACCACCTCATTTTAACCTTCTGAAGGTCATTACAACAGATCTCCATTCCTTGCTCTTCAGGAAAAATCTCCTACTGGACACACCTATGAAAACAGCCTTTGGGGTGCGTGGCTGGCTCAGTCAGTAGAGCATGTGACTCTTGATCTCGGGGTTGTGCGTTGGTATAGAGATGACTTAAAACAATTAAAAACAAACAAGCAAACTGGGTTTGTCAAACGGAGGTCCTATGACAATTTTTTTAAATCGTGTTTTTATTATGGCAATCTAAAAACAAAATCAATAGGAGCAAAGGTATAACTGCTACTTGATTTCAGTGCCTGGGTTTGCATTTATGATCTCGTTGGCAACAAGCAGCACAGATATAATATGGAAATGAAGCGTCTGAGTATATAGCACACCGCAAAAGATTCTGCAGTATTTCAAATTGAGAAAAGTGGTAAGGGAATTGAGAAGATACACAGCACGTGATAGTAAAGATGGGCTGAAGTCAAGTGAACCTACGTGGAGGAGGTCAGTACCTAATTAATAATGAGAGCTGCAATTTAGTTTTGGTAACACATCAGCAGTCACATTATGCTGTTAATTTGAATTTTATTGGCCTTGTGATGGTATTTATACTTATTTTGATTTTATAGTTGAAAAAGAGCTCTATGCACAAGGACTTTTACCTAGATTTGTATAACAATATGTCAATTTAAGTCAACCCAGAGATCTGAGAATTTTTTCCTCTTTAAATGGAGGTTTATACACTTTTCAACATTGAGAAATACTGTATTAGGAGATTCTGTTCCAGAGAATTCGCTTATTCTTTTTTTTTTTTTTAAGGTTTATTTATTTTGAGAGAGAGAGTGGGACAGGCACAGAGAACGAGGGAGAGATAGAATCCCAAGCAGGGTCTGCAATGTCAGTGCAGTTCCCAACCAGGGGCTCAAACTCACCAACCGCGAAATCATGACCTGAGCTGAAGTCAGACGCTTAACTGACTGCGCCACCCAGGAGCCCCTCTTATTCCTCTTTAATAGCTGAAATATTGCTGGGGCGCCTGGGTGGCGCAGTCGGTTAAGCGTCCGACTTCAGCCAGGTCACGATCTCGCGGTCCGTGAGTTCGAGCCCCGCGTCAGGTTCTGGGCTGATGGCTCAGAGCCTGGAGCCTGTTTCTGATTCTGTGTCTCCCTCTCTCTCTGCCCCTCCCCCGTTCATGCTCTCTCTCTGTCCCAAAAATAAATAAACGTTGAAAAAAAAAATTAAAAAAAAAATAGCTGAAATATTGCAAAGTAGGGCAGAATCACCTCAAGTCTTCTTGGAAAGCAGTTTCAAGCAGAGAGGCAAAGGGTTTGGACTAAGTTGAGTGCAGGCTCTGCCACGGGCTACCACACAACCTCTGACGAGATACTTTGTTAATTTACTCAAAGGTGGCTAATAAGAGTATTCTAAGATATAGGAAGGTCACAGAAGGTGATCTATGTAAAATATATATGTAATGTAGTGCTGGATACATGGTAAGTGCTCAGTAAACTTTAGCTGATATTACTGTCATTATCATTAACTTATAACTTCCAGAAGGCTTCATGAACACCACAGAATCAAGCCTTGCACTATACTTCTTAGTTTAAACAGCCCTAAAGTCGTCCCAACTTCCCAAGAAGGTAAGACTAATTTAACAATGAAGTAGGGAAGCAGAGTAGAAAGTGCTAAACTAAGAATATAATAAGCCTCAAGTTCAAGTCCTGGTCCAACCATCTATTATCATGACTTTTAGAAAAGTCACTTACTGGGCCTGAACCTATTGGCTCATTTGCAAAATGGAGATAATTCCTAAGTTACAAAGTTCTTGCACAGAACGTTATAAAATACATCATACCTCACAAATATAAAGTCAAATTATTATTCAGTGAATTCCAGAAACATTTCTATATGACACTTGTTGGGATGAACATTGGGTGTTACATGTAAGTGATGAATCAATCACTAAATTCTACTCCTGAAATCATTATTACACTGTATGTTAACTAACTTGGATTTAAATAAAATTGAACAAAAATAAATGGCACCCCTTAAAGCTTGAAAAGGAAAAAATCTATCAGATGAAAAATTAGTAAATTATTAGGAACACCATTCCCACCTCCTACTGTTGAGCAATCAGGTATTGAAATGGTAAATTAGGACAACAAGCCAAACTGAAATTAACAGTCGAGCCTTTTACTTACTGCAACGGTGTAAGCAAGAGGCAACGAGAGGCACCAGCTCTCCAGCATTCCATTTTTCCCTGCGGAATGGCACTCGGTAAGGATCACGTAGATGCAGCACAGATGGGGGAAATTGTCTCCTGCCTTTTTATGGATCCGTGGGCAAAGGGGAGTGGGGCTGGGGGAAGAAGAGCTAAGAGGGGAATAGTACTGAGCCACCAAAGTGGAGAAAGTATCTCAGCAGCAGTCCTCATTATTGAGCATGACTGCCCAGGGGAGCCTTGACTGCAATCACTCCAGAAAACTGCAATGCATTGGCTATACCCCAATTCTTGTGTGGGAATGGTAGCTCTTCCCATGAGGCCTTCCAGGAAAATCTTGTAATTGCCTATGGTCAGGTGTGAAACATCACACGTAGGATTCTGACTTGGAGCCAGACTCTTCACTCAAAGAAATAAAGGATACAAACACTCTTTACCTAAACATACAATAAACCTTATTCCAAGAAATAATATAAACTAAAAAAAATCAATAAATTTAGGAATTATTTTTTAAAGCCCATGAATAATAATGCCATAGCAAGTTGTGTAAGAACATTTTATATATATATGTATAGATAGATGCATACATACATACATGTTATATATGTATATATAAAATATTTTTTAAAGACTTATTTTTAAGTAATCTCTACACCTAACATGGGGGTTGAACTCACAACCCCAAGATCAAAGTCACATGCTCTACTGAATGAGCCAGCCAGGAGTCCCAAGAAAGAATTATATATTTAACCTCGATCACATCATGTAGAGAAACCTTTGTGATCTTCAATCTATAAAAGGTCTTATTTCTAATATTATCTGTAAGTCAGCTGTTAAAAGCTCAGAACTACATTTTCTTTCTTTTTTTTTTTTTTAAGTTTATTTTGAAAGAGAGAGAGAGCACATGTACATGTGGGCACAGGGGACAGGGTGGGGGGAGGAGAGAGAGAGAGAGAGAGAGAGAGAGAGAGAGAGAGAGAGAGAGAGAGACAGAATCCCAAGCAGGCTCCATGCTATCAGCACAAGCCTGACCTGGAGCTCGATCCTACCAATCGTGAGATCCTGACCTAAGCCCCTGACCTGAGCAACCCATGCGCCCTAGAACCATATGTTCTATAGAAACATTTTAAATGGTGATTAAGATACAAGACTAGCCCACACATGCTTTTTAAATCCATAATGTGGATGAAAAGAAATTTGTTTATTTTAAATGATCTTAGAAAACTGGCAAATTTCATTTTCCCAACAGCTGAAACACTGCCAATCCATAATGCCTGGGGCAACATGAATCTTATTTAATACAAAAACAATATGATTCTTTTAAAACAACAACAAAACACATAAAACTTGTCAGCCATTTTTTTGCCACCTGATAACATAAGGTGTGTCTAAAAGTGATGTTGTTTAACTAAAAACTAGATGTGGACATCAAAATAAGTGTTGACCCTTCAAGTAAGTCACTTTGAGAGATTACCGTTTATTCCAATAATAAACATCTTTGAAATTTTATTTTCAGATAATGTCCTCATAGCAGGCCTATTAATTCTTTTTCATATCCTCAGTGGTGGCAAACTCTTTGCTTGAGGATAATACCCTTAATTTTTTTTTACAGTAAGTTGTTGTTCTTGTTGCTATAACATAACCAGCTTAGAAAGATCATATTCATTGAGATCTAGCTTCTGGTATGTTCTGTTTCCTTAAACAGCCTTAAACAGTCATACCTCATAAATCAAGTTCACACAGTATATACTGTACTAACACAAATGATAGTATCCTGTGTGCTTATTCTTTTTTAAGAAGCCAAAACTATCTGGAAATATGAGCTGAATGTTTTTTTTTAACATCAATAGCAAAATAGAAAATATACAGGGGATAAGGTTCCTCTTATGATTATAACAAACATAATATGAAATATGCAGGAATAAACTTAGCCAGAAATGTATAGAACTGATATGAAGAGAGCTATACAACTCTACAGAGGGGCATGGAAGATAATTTTAATAAATAGGAAGACGGTACATGGGTTTCTGAAGCTGAAGATTAATATTGTAAAAATGTAAATTCTCACCAAAATCATCCATAAAATTAAAGAAATTCATTCAAAATTCCAAAAATGTTTTTGAGAAGCTTAAACAAATAATTTAAAAGTTTATCTGGAAGAATACACATGCAGAAAGTGCCAGGAAAATACTGGAAGGGAAATAGTGATGCTAGTTGCGGTGGCATCGGGGAAAGGGGGGTAGGGAAGTACTCATTTTTCCAGACATTAGAGTACACTATACATCAAGTATGTGTATACTTAGCCATGTCTCTAGTGCTAGGATATATAGTCAAAGCAGTGAAAAAGAATAGATAATCCAGAAACTAGTCAAAATGCATGTAAGAATTCTATCTGTAATAAAACTAGTATTTCAAATCAGTAGGTTATGGTTGGACTATTCAAAAAAGTGTTTGAAGAACATGGGCTACCAGGGAGCCTGGCTGGCTCAGCTGGTGCAACCTGTGACTCTGGATCTTGGTGTGGTGGGTCCAAGCCCCAACTTGGGTGTAGAAGAAAGAAAGAAAGAAAGAAAGAAAGAAAGAAAGAAAGAAAGAGAGAGAGAGAGAGAGAGAGAGGGAGGGAGGGAGGGAGGGAGGGAGGGAGGGAGGGAGGGAGGAAGGAAGGAAGAGAAAGAGAATGAGGAAGAAGAAAGGAAGAGAGAGAGAGAGAAAGGAAGGGGTGCCTGGCTGGCTCAGTCGGTGAAGCATGTGACTCTTGATCTCGTGATTGTAGGTTCAAACCCCATGTTGGGTATCGAGATTACTTAAAAAAATAAAATCTTTAGGGGAGGTGCCTGGCTGGCTCAGTCAGTACAGCATGCAACTCTTGGTCTCGGGATCGTGAATTCAAGCCCCATGTTGAGCGTAGAGCCTACTAAAAAATAAATAAATAAAATATAAATAAATCAATAAAATCTTTAAAAAAGAAAAAGAAAATGGCCTACGTATTTGGAAATAATAAATTTATATGCCAATGCTATATCTAACACCAAAATAAATTCCAAGTAATGTAAAAAATACTCCTTAATAGGCCTAAAAAATATATGTGCTTACTAAAAAGTAGGGTAGAAAAGACTCTTTTGAACATGATGCCAAAGCTAAAAAGTTAAAAATGAAAGAAAAAGACTAATACATTGTTTATAAAAGCTTATGGGAAGATATGCTACAAAAGACTCCAGTGGAGATACTGCAAAACACTGCAATGTACTATTGATCTATAAGGAACACTTAGAAAATACTTAGAAATGACCTCAGTAGAAAATGTGCTAATGCCATCAACAAACATTCACCAAAAAAATGCAAATGGCCACCAAACACTTAAAAATATTCATCACATTAACGAAAAATGTCTTTGGGGGGTGCTTTCAACTGCAAGTAACAGAAGATCTTGGCTTAAATAATGAGAGAAAAATATCTCTCATGACTGGAAGTCCAGAGGTTGGGCCAGTTCTAGGTGTGGTTTCATCTGTAGCTCAAGGATGTCATCAAGGACCCACGTTCTTGCCATTTCTCCATCCTGCTCTTTGAGCATCACCTTCACCCTAAGGCTCGTTTCCTTTGCCAGTTACGACATGGCTGCTGCAGCTCCAGGCATCACACTGACACAGCAACATCCAGAGGAAGAAAAGGACTATTTCTTTCTTACGTCTTTTTTTAGGGATGGAGAACTTATCTCACAAGCCCCTCAACAGGCTTGCTCTCGGATTTCTCTGGCCAGAATTGAGAGTCACAAACTATCTCTAAATCAGTCTCTGAAAACAGAATGGGTTCCTATGATTACCTTGGACTAGAGGTTCTCAGAGTGTGGTCCAGGGATCCCCAGGGGCCCAAAACACTTTAAGGGGGTCCACAAAAGGTCAAAATTCTTTTCCTAATAATATCAACATATTCTTTGTCTTTTTTTTACAGTGGTGACAGGTGCACTGATGATGCATAGGCAATGGTGGATAAAACTGCTGGCACCTTAGTCTGAATCAAGGCAGTGGCACCAAACTGTACTGCAGGTGACTATTTTCTTCACCAACCATGCATCGACAGGAGAAAAAAAAAAGTCTGTTTCACTTCGGCATATCCCTGAAGAAGCGAAACAATTGTTTTCATGGAACACCATTTGTACTTTGGCATTTTCTCAGAAACAAAGTAAGCCTGGCAGGAAAACAACTGACACCATTTGTTGCCATTAATAAAATTCAAGCTTTTAAGCAAAAAGTTAGAGTTCTAGAAAACTTGTGTCCACCATGCTTAGCTTAACAGCTTTCTGACACTTCAACACTGTTCTGAGGAGAATAAGGTATTTTTGACATGGTATAATAAAATGTGTCAACGTTTGGAAGACATGCACAACTCAGTGAACCAATATTTTCCAGATGACACATACGGTATCACAAAATCATACATGGGTAAAAGATCCATTCAAAGTGCAAGACGATCAATGGATTTTAATGTAACAGAGTAAGAGAAGTACACTGACATGGTTTCAAGTATTATATTGCAATTCACCTTTAAGAAACTACCACTTATTGGAATTTGGTATAATATCAAAGAAGAGTATTCACATTCATCCTAAGAGACTATTAAATACTCCTCCTCTTTCTAACTACTCACATTTCTCTGTGAGATCAGCTTTTCCTCACATATCTAGAAGAGAACAACAAATCACCACAGACTCAATACAGAAGCAAACATAAGAATCCAGTGTAACAGGTGAGAGGATTAAGAGGTACAAACTTCCAGTCTTAAAATAAGTTGCAGAGACAAAAAGTACAATGTAAGAAATATAGCCAATAATATCATAATAACATCACATGGTGACAGTGACTTATCACAGTGAGCACTGAGTAATGTACATATTGTAAATCAATATGTTGTATATCTGAAACTAATATAACACTATGTGTTAAGTATACTTAAAAAAAAAAAAAAAGAATCTGGTCATCTTCTCTTAGAGGCCAGATATTAAGGAGATTTGCAAAAATGTAAAGCTATGCCATTCTTCTCATTAACTTGTTTCTTTTGGAAAATATTTTTAATAAAAATGGTATTCATGCTAATACGTAGTGGGTTTATTACTGTTATTTTAAATGACTTAATAAATATTTACATTTTTCTTCGGTTTAATTTCTAATATAGTAAACATTGACAACTATGATCCATATAAATAAAAGCTCTTGGGGGTATAATTTTTCAGTGTCAAGGAGTCCTGAGACCATACAGTTGGAGAACTGCTGCCTTTTGGCTTAATTTTCTGGGGTGACCAGGAGAATGGCAGGACCACTAACTTTTTTAAAAAAAGAGCATGATGGGGGCACCTGGGTGGCTCAGTCAGTTAAGCGTCTGACTTCGGCTCAGGTCATGATCTCACAGTTCATGAGTTCGAGCCCCGCATTGGGCTCTGTGCTGACCGCTTAGAGCCTGGATGGAGCCTGCTTCTGATTCTGTGTCTCCCTCTGTCTCTCTCTCTCCTTCAAAAATAAATAAAAACATTTAAAAAAATTTAAAAAGAGCATGATGGCTTAATTAAGTATTTGACTTATCATTTTGGCAAAGTGAAATGTTGTGATCAGTGGTATAGAAAAACAAGCATACTCACACACTGTCAGGGGAGACTGCATTGAGAAACCTTTTCTGAGGAAACTCTGTCAATACAAATGAAAATTCTTTTTTTTCTAAAATTTTTAATGTTTATTTATTTTTGAGAGAGGCAGAGAGAAGAGGGAAAGAAGAAGCAAGCACAAGCAGGGAAGGGCATAAAGAAAGGGAGACACAGAACCCGAAGCAGACTCTGCACTGTCAGCATAGAGCCCGATGTGGGGCTTGAACCCACGAATCACAAGATCATGACCTGAGCCGAAGTCAAACATTTACCCCACTGAGCCACCCAGGCGCCCCCGTATGAAAATTCTTGAAGAATAAATTTGATGGAAAATTCAGTTTCTAGAAATATATCCTAAGAATGTAACCAGAAGAATATATTAAGCATTTGTCACGGCACTGTCGTACATCATCCTGAAAAACTGTACACCATCTAAATAGTCATCTTCAGAAAACTGACTGAATTACTGTATATCCATGTAAGGGAAAATCATGTAGCTACTTAAAAATGTTACTTAGGGACTCCTGGGTGGCTCAGTGGGTTGAGCATCTGGCTCTTGATTTCAGCTCAGGTCAAGATCTCATGGTTTATGAGATAGAGCCCTGCATCGGGCTCTGTGCTGACTGTGTGGAGCCTGCAAAAATATTTCTTATAAACCTAAATTTACTGATATGGAAAGAAGTCCATGATTTTTTTAGGTGGGGGAAAAATAGGGTACAAAATCGTACCTTTAGTAAGATCTCATTTTTAAAAATTAATATATGTAATAACAAATATACATATGTATAGGAAAAGTCTGGAAGAATTTACAGTTTTCTCTGATTGAAACGCTCAAGGAGTTCCTTCTATTTTCTTCTTCACACACCTCAAATGTTCTTTTTCTTTTTAAGTAAACTCAAATAACCTTTATATTCAGGAAACTTATAAAAATATTTTTACAATCACTATGTATATAAACTCTACACAATATCCACAGGTAGAGGATCCGTGCTTGGGAAGGAAGGAAAAAAAGATGGTATGGGCAGTAGTAATAGTAACACTTGAAAAGTCTCAAAGTCTTTTTTCTAACGGTCACCCATTTACATGGAGGAAAAGATGCCATGGAACCTGTGAGAGCCTTGGTAAGGGGACCCAGACAGGGTGCTGTAGACAGTTGGATCCAGGACCCATTTACCCTAGGGCCACAGAAGTTCAGAGAAAGGTCAGTTTTAAAAGACTCCAATTTGTTAGACCACATAAGGCCAACAACTGCAGATGCTCAGACGGTAAGGGCAAAGAATCCAGAAAGAGAAAGAAATTATTGGAAAAGGCAAAGAGTAGCAGGAGGAGGTGGAAAACAAATAACCCATGCTAGAAGACCAAACTCCAATTATCTGGAAACTTCCTACTCACCAACTACGGCAGGTACTTGCCACATTGCTAAGTGACATTAAGACTGCTCTCTCTTTCCATTTGGTAACTGTGTTTTTGGTGTGCCAGAACCTTTTCATTTATAGTACTTCTTAATCATCAGACAGCAAACACAGATGGCACCAGTCAGGTCTGCCCAGCCTAGCCTTTGAAGCCAGCTCCTGGGAAAGCTCGTGCACCCTCTGCTGGTCAGCTCCACTCCAGGACAAGAGGGTCTGTGTCCTACAGAGACAATTTCACAAATCACAGGGATACACTTTTGTGTTCTCTATATAGCTAATTTCAGCGAAGAGCTTGGAAACCATTTCCTCAAACTGCCACCTGAAGGAAACAATTACAGATAAAAACAATGCCTTCCTTTGTTACACCAAAGAAAAACATCATAAAAACTAAAGTACTGTGAGAAAATATACCATAAAAGGCATGTTAAATTCAAATGATTTCATCTTATTATATAATTAAATAAGTAAAGGCATGCAACACCTAATCTGACTATAAGGCTCTATTGGAGTTTTACTCTGGTCGAAAACCTGAGAATTACTATAACAATAATATCTGCATAGGTTTTATAATTTACAAAAAGCTCTCACATTCACTTTTACAACTCATCCTTACAATAATACAATAAGTAAGGGAAGGAGGCAGGACAAGCATCTTTATCACCATTTTACAGATGTGGGAGACGAGGCTCAAAGAGGTTACATGTGTTGCCTCATTCACACAGCTATCAGACTCCATACCCCAAGCAGGCTTCCTGACTCCAAATGCTATGGTCTACTCAGTACACTATTACACCTAAGCTGCTGATCTATAAGGAGTTTTCAATAGAGCTGGTATGTATTTCAGGCAGAGGAGTAAAAAGCCTAAAACCTATGTTTTTATAATACATTCCATTTTGTTTCAAAAGTCACCAAAACTTCAGATGCTGAACTCTAAATCTGGGGATTTGTACTGTAGGCAGTGCTTTGTCCTAAAATAACATGAGTGTTTGTTTTTTTTTTTTCTGAGAGAGAGAAAGAAAGAGAGAGAGAGAAAGAACGAGTGGAGGAGGGGCAGAGAGAGAGGAAGAGAGAGAATCCCAAGCAGGCTCCTTGGTATCAGCAGAGCCTGACGTGGGGCTTGATCTCACGAATCATGAGATCATGACCTGAGCTGAAATCAAAAGCCATATGCTAAACCACCTGAGCCACCCAGGCGTAACCAAATACCAGTTTAACAAGGGGAGTGGACATTTTAATAAGAAATCTACTGAAAACCAAATAACATTAACTTCGGAATTTCTATATGTGGCATGTCTATGCCCATAAAGGGTAGATCCTACCAGGCTTTGTACCTTCTGCATTCACTTGGTCAATTCTATTTATTTGGTTTGAAACGGGGTGGGAATCCTCACGTTCTGGTCCTTTCTCTGGAATCTTTACAATCTTAATAATTTCTCCCTTATGAAAAAAGCATTATGGATACTGTTTTGTTGGACACTTCAGCATGCTGAAGAAGATTCAGTGTAATTCAGCTATAAACACATAGATCCCCAAAACGAAAGATCAAAACAAAGTAGTAATGATAAACAGAATCAAACATTATATAGCACTTGCTATGTGCCAGGCATTACTTTAAATGCTTTACTGTGTTACTCATTTAGTCCTCCCAAACAGATAAATAAGTGAGGCACAGACAAGTTAAAGTAATTCTAGTTAAGTGGGATACCCTGGTTGGTATAGCTAGTACGTTTTGAGGCTGAGATCTACACGCAGGCAGGCTGGTAACTGAGTTCATCTTAAGTTTACTTTTAAAATGCAATAGGGGTACCTAGGTGGCTCAGTTGGTTAAGCATCCAACTCTTAATTTTGGCTCACGCCATGCTCTCATGGTCTGTGAGATTGAGCTCCATGTCATGCACTGCGCTGGCAGTGAGGAGCCTGCTTGGGACTCTCTGCCTCTCTCTCTCTCTCTCTCTCTCTTTCTCTCTGCCCCTCCCCCACTTGTGCACGCACGCCTATTGCATTTCAAAAGTAAACTTTAATTTTAGAATAGTCTAAGATTTACAGAAAAGTTGCAGATAGTACAGAAAGCTCCCATATTCTAACCTAGTTTCCTATATTACTAAAATCTTACACTAGCATGGTAATTTGTTACAATTAATAAGCCAATACTAATACATTACTATAAACCTAAGCCCATACTTTATTCAAATTCCCTTTATCTTCATTCGATGTATTTTTCTCTCATAGAATTCCATCTAGGGCATCATGTTATATTTCGTGATCAGGTCTCCTTAGGCTCCACTTTGGCTCTAATAGTTTCTCAGACTTTCTTTGTTTTTGAAGACCTTGACAATTTTGAGGAATACTGATCAAGTATCTTGTAGAATGTCCCTCAATATTTATGAGATGTTTTCCTCATGATTAGACTGGGGGTTTGGGTTTTAGGGAAAAAAACTACTGAAGTAAAGTGCCATTCTTATCACATCATATCAAGGGTATTCATGATATGAATATGACTTATCAGGGTTAATGTTAACCTTGATCACCTGGCTGAGGCAGTGATTGACAAGTTTCTCCACTGTAAACTTATTCCCTTCCTCCTTTCCATACTGCATTCTTTAACTTTTTTTTTTTCAGTATTTATTTTTGAGAGGAAGAGACAGAGCGTAAGCGGGAAAGGGGCAGACAGAGGGAGACACAGAATCCAAAGCAGGCTCCAGGCTCTAAGCTGTCAGCACAGAGCCTGAAGCGAGGCTCGAACTCAAGAGTTGTGAGATCATGACCTGAGCTGAAGTCGGTCGCTTAACCAATGAGCCACCCAGTGGTCCCTCCATACTGTATTCTTAAGAAGGAAGTCACTATGTGCAACCCACACTTAGGGAGTAGCGAGTTATGCTCCACTTCTTTAAGGGCAGAATAGCTACATAAATTATCTGGAATTCTTTTACATGGGAGATTTGTCTCTTCTCCCCCATTTATTTACTCAATCGCTTGTTTCTATCAGTATGGATTCAAAGACATTTCTTTTACACTGTGGGTTATAACCCGATACTATTTTATTTATTGCTCAAACTGTTCCTGTTTTGGCTATTAAGAGTTCTTTCTTCTATAGTTTCTTTCTATAGTTGGCTCCTATGTTCTTTTGACATACTCTCATCATTGTGTTTTTGTTTTGGAGCACTTGCCTTATTTTCCGGCACTACAAGATACTGCAGGCTCATGTTGTATATTCGTTAACCCAATCCTAGAATCAGCTACTTCTCCGAAGAGTGTCTGTTTCTTTTATTGAGGAATGGACCAGGTACTGGGTGTGCTCCTTGCTACAAGATTGCTTCTAGGCCCTCTCAATTGACAAAACAAGGAAATATATGTGGGAATACCAAACCTTGTATAAACACGTTTTTATAAATGCTTCTACATGTATCTACCATTATCTATAGCAAGCTAGAGTTCATACTTTATCAATTAGAGTACAGTGCTTATGAACAGTTCCTACTGCCTTTAGTTTTAGTCTCATTTTCAAGTTACTTGGTTCCTTTCAGTGAGGTTATTAAATACATTTATAATACAATTAGATTCTTTTATCAGTCTGCCCTCCATCCTGAATCCCATTTCCCCTTATTTATTTTTAAAATTTGCATGTGTCAAGGTTTACTCTTTGTGCTGTAGAGCTCTGTGGGTTTTAACAAATGCACAGTGTCATGTATCCACCATTTCAAAACCATGAAATAGTTTCACCACACAAAAAAGATCCTCTGTGCTACCAAATCAACCCTCTTCTCTCCTTAAACTACCTGTTTTGGTTACATTTCCCTAACAGAGAATGTACTAGACATCATTGGTTCTCATCCTTTCCCCTTACAACAACGAGTTGACATTTATAAACTCATGTAATTCTCACTTCAATCCTGAGTATTTCCTCTTAGCAGGTGATTGAATGAAACTCAGAGAGAATAAGTGGCTTGGTTAAGATCCCACCAAGTGGTGGTGCTGGAGCTACAACTTGTGCCTCTTGACTCCTGGTATGATGCTCTTTCTACTACATAACACGGCTTCCTTGCTTCCAGCTGGAAGAGAGATGGTTATGCATAGAGACAAGAAGACAGAAGTGATGGTAAGTGATCATATCTTACATTAACAGAAGTCTTTACACTAAAAATACTAAAGTGGAATTGTAGGGGTGCCTGGGTGGTTCAGTTGGTTAAGTGACTGACTTCGGCTCAAGGATCATGACGGTCAAGCCCCACGTCAGGCTCTCTGCTGTCAGTGCAGAGCCCGCTTCAGTTCTTCTATTTCCCTCTCTGTTCCTGCTCCACTCTCATGGTGTGTGCACTGTCTCTCTCAAAAATAAATACATAAACGTTAAAAAAAAATAAAGTGGAATTGTAGTTCTGGTAATTTGGTGAACTGACACCCCAAAAACCTTTCTGTTATAAAATACTCCCAAAGGCTGAATAAAAACATTAAAAAAGGGGCGCCTGGGTGGCTCAGTCGGTTGAGCATCTGACATTATCAGATTAAAGGGAAAAAATTATATGATTATGTCAGCTGATATAGAGAAAGTAGTTGATTAAATTCAACACCCATTCATGATTAAAAATCAAATAAACAAAGGGTGCCTGAGTGGCTCATTAGATTAAGTGTCAGACTCTTGATTTCAGTTCAAGTCTTGATCTCATAGTTGTAGGATCAAGCCCTGAGTAGGGCTCTGAGCTGAGTGTGGAGTCTGCTTAAGATACTCTCCCTCTCTCTCTCTCTCCCTGACTCCCCTTCTGCCCCTTCGCCCAACTCATGCATGCTGTCTATCTCTCAAAATAAATAAATATTTTTTTAAAAAAATCAAATAAGACTTTTAGCAAATATGGAATGGAAGAGAATTTCATTAATCTGATTAAGAGTAGCTATCGAAAACTTACAATGTTATCCTAATGGTGAACTATTAGAAATATTCTGTTTATAAACATGAATAAAACAAGAATGGCCACCTCCACCAGTTTTATTCATTGTATTAGAAGTCCTGGCCAGCACAGTAAGAAAAGAAAGAGTAATAAATGGTAAGAGTTGAGAAGGAAGTAATAAAGCTGTCACAGTTTCCTGAGGACATGATTATCTACATAGAAAAATCCCCCAAATCTTACAAATGACTTTTTTTGTTTTTGTTTTTTTACAAATGACAATTATTATTGCTAAAGATAAAGTTTGTCAAGGTTGCTAAATAAAAGACCAATATACAAAAAGAAAATTTGCATTTTTATATGCTAGCAAAAATATAGTTAGAAAATCTAATTTAAAAATTTACCATTTATAACACTGACCAAAAATATAATGTACTTAGGAAGTTTAAAATATGCAAATCCCTTATGAAAAAAATTATAAAACTTCATTGAAAGACACTACAGATCTAAATAAATGGAGAGACATATGGTCTTCATAAGTAGGATAATTTGATATGGTAAAGATGTTAGTTCTCTTCAAGTTGATACACAGATTTAATGCTATTCCAATCAAAATTCCAATAAGGTTTTTTTTGTGGAACTGAAGCAGATTTAAAAAGGTATTTGAAAATGCAAAAGGCAAAAAAGAAATAAGATGCTCCTGAGAAATGGAATAAGGTAGAGGATTTGTCCTACCAGCTCTCAAGCCTTACTATAAAAGTGGTCAAGTATTAGCCCAGTAATAGAAATACAACAATGGAACAGAAAACACAGACTAGAAACAGACCTAATTATAAATGTAAACTTGATATACAATGAAGTTAACACTGCAGATCCGTGAAGAAATGAGGGAACCTTCAAAAAAATAGTTCTGGGACAACTGATTTTTCATGTAGGAACAAAAATTAGGAATAATAAATGGGTGTTCATTTAAGCTGCCAAGTTTGTGGTCCTTTGTTACACAGCAAGAGAAAAGAAATACATTCTTTAACATGTATACCAGGAGACAGGTTAAAGGATGTCTGTAACAGTACTTTTCTAGGAATAAAAAACTTGAAAGAAACAAAAGCCCAGTCAGTAGAAGATGGATAAATTGTAGTAAATTCATACAATTAAATACTATATAGCAGTAAAAATAAATGAAATGAACTATAGGTACTTTGTCAAGTATAATGTTGAAGAAAAAATAGGTGGGGCGCCTGGCTGGCTCAGTTGGTAGGGCACGTACGGCTCTTGATCTTGGGATTGTGAGTTCGAGCCTCAGGTTGGGTGTAGAGATTACTTAGAAATAAAAAAATTTTTTAAAGGGAACTTTTTTTTTTTGACAGAATGCAGGTACAGGGGGTGGGGAGTGGCAGAGGGAGGGAGGGAGGGAGGGAAAGAGAGAGAGAGAGAGAGAGAGAGAAGGAATCTTAAGCAGGTTCCATACCCAGTGTGGAGCCTGACGTGGGCTCGATCTCACAACCATAAGACCATGACCTGAGCTGAAATCAAGAGTTGGACGCTTAACAGACTGAGCAACCCAGGCATTTGAGAAATAAAATCTTTAAAAAAAAAAAAGAAAAGAAAAAATAGACAAATTGTAGAAGAGTACACATATATTGTGTGATTCAATTTATGTATGTTCAAAAACACTTATAAGTTAACAATATTTTATTTATATAAAGAGGAAAGAGGGATCTGGGAACCAGGAGAGGCACCTAGGAGATGTCAAAGTTGCAGGTAATGCTCTAAAGTTTTGTTTTGTTTTTTAAGTAGGCTCCACGTCAGGGTATAAATCATGACCGTGAGATGGAGATCTGAGCTGAGGTCAAGAGTCAGATGCTTTACTGACGGAGCCACCCAGGCACCCCTCTTCTGGGTTTTTTTTTTTAAGTTGATGATAAATACATGTGCATTCATTTTATATTTTTTATACATTATGCTATGTTATCTATACATGTCTTTAAATAAAATAATTTTAAAATAAGAATAGCTTATAATCATTACTATCAATCTTTAAGCCTAATCTTTCTGGATTTTGTATATGCATGAATGTACTTCATGTTTAAACAAAATGTGAAAATATACAGTGAAAAGGAAACATGAGAACATGACATGGTCAAAAGCCTCAGTAATTTCAAAATAAATTTCCAAAAGTGATTCTCACCTAAAGTACACCAGCTACCTGCTAACTGGCCTATTTCACTCTTGTTGTTAAAGGGAATGTTAGCCTATCACTAGTGATTTTTCCATCACACTATCGTGGTCCCACATGCTCTGACCCCTGCCCCTTCTGGGACCTGATTTTACTTCCTTCTTCCCACATTCCTAACCACAGAACAGAACCTAACATTCTTTAGCATCAGTGTGTAAAAAGCTGATATGTACATTTAATAAAATCTAGGTATTGTTTCATAGACACCACATCATAAGTAGTTCCCTGTTTTCCATTTGTTCTGGGCAGTTTGGAGAGGGTTATTGTGGTTCTGCTTTATTATGATTTCACTTGAATCTTTTATTTTCTTCATTGTTAATATCCACTACATTAGGAGTCTTATCAACTCTACTTCCAAGATATATCCTGAATCTGTTCACTTTTTTCCATTTCTCCTGCTACCACTCCAGTCCAAACACTATCATCGCTTACCTGGACCAAGTGAACAGCCTGTTCACTTCCATTCTTATCTCCTCACAGTACATTTTCCACACTATAGCCATAAACATCTTATTATATCACAAATTAGATCATGTCACCCTCCTTCAAAGCCTCCTTTGGCTTTGAATAAAATCCAAAATTCCTTATGCCTGATATAACTTGGTTCTGGCTTACCTCTCCAAGTTCATCTCCCTCACATGCACTATAGAGTCACACTGGCCTGACAGTTTTAGAATAAGCCAAGGTTGTTATTGCTTTGGGAACCTTGCATTCAAGCGTTTTCTGCCTGGACTACTCTAACCTCAATTCTTTGCAGACTCACCCATCCTCATCATTCAGGTCTCAGCTCAGAAGTCCAATCTGCAAGAGGCCTTCCCTGACCACTCTAGCTAAAATAAAGCAGGGCTTCCAACCATACTCTACCAAGCACATCACCCTGTTTTGTCTTCTTCACGGCCCTTATCACTACCTGAAATTTTATTTTTGTAATCTATGTATTTATCGTCTAACTCCCTCCACACGTAGAGGCTTTGTCTATCCCAGTCACTGCTATACCCTATGCCAAAATAGTTCCCAGCACAAAGTACATGAACATAATTACATGCTGAATGAATGACCTCTTGTGGTTTTGTCTCTGAACAACTTATCTCTGAACAAATGTTCAAGTTTAATAACCTGAGTGCTTTACCATGCTTCTTTAAACAAAGAACATGAACAAAAAGCATTTTATTAACTTCTGAATTCATATCTCTTTGTCTTTAAATATCATGATAGGGGTGCCTGGCTGGCTCAGTTGGTAGAGTATGTGACTCTTGATCTTAGGATCATGAGTTTGACCCCACATTGGGTGTAGAGATTACTAACAAAATAAATTTAACAAAATATATATTAAAAAACATTGTGGTAAAGATAGCTAAGTATTCTATTAAAACACATGACACAGATTGAAAAAGAAAAACAAGAAACAAAAAAACAATGTTTGTTCTAGGTCTTAAATTGAGAAGTCATTTTCAAGTCCTAAACTAGGGATATCTGTGCATGCCATTTTACCCTCAACAAATGGAAAAAATATCTGCTTATAGGTAGAACTGTTGGGGATTCAAGTTTTTAAAAAGTTATTTCTTCTTATGAACACTGTGGTTTCCTACTGATTTAAAGAAGAAAGGGAGACTAAATCTGCATGTATGTTGAAAGTACTTAGTTGCCAATAATGGATTCTATACAATGTCCTTAGAAGAGTCAATTTATTCAACATACATATGCATCCTTTGTATACTGCCTAAAATGTGGTTAATGCATATGTATGTCGAATGAACGAATGGACTACTCTAAAAACAGTATGTTGGGGGGCACTCAGTACAGCATGCAACTCTTGATCTTGGGGTCCTGAGTTCAAGCCCACACTGGGTGTAGAGCCTATTAAAAAAAAAGCATAAAAACAATGTGTTGGGAAGACCAACAAACAATAATTCTAATACAGTGCTACAACCAATGTATGCAGACAAACATGTTAGAAGAAGCAAGTCTACACCTGAAGTGAAGGGGTCAGGAAAAGTGTGAGTGGAGGTGTGATACCTGGGATGAGTTACAAGATAAAACAGACAAGAGAAGGGAGGGAGTTCCAAAGAAAAGTTGAAAGGCCCATTGGCGGGGCGCCTGGGTGGCGCAGTCGGTTAAGCGTCCGACTTCAGCCAGGTCACGATCTCGCGGTCCGGGAGTTCGAGCCCCGCATCAGGCTCTGGGCTGATGGCTCAGAGCCTGGAGCCTGTTTCCGATTCTGTGTCTCCCTCTCTCTCTGCTCCTCCCCCGTTCATGCTCTGTCTCTCTCTGTCCCAAAAATAAATAAACGTTGAAAAAAAAAATTTTTTTAAAAAGAAAGGCCCATTGGCTTGAGTAAGTGAGCAACATGTCAGAGCCACAAGAGCAAATGTTAAGTAACGATGGACAAGGAAATAAGGCTGAAAGTGTGGGCAAGATGCAGATAGAAGTGCCCTGTACACCACATTAAGGGATTCAGATTTTGTCCTGTACGGCACCTATTCAGACCCCTAGGGATTTGTACAACTTGATAAAAATCAACAACAAAAACATTTTTTTAAAAAGGATACTCCGGATTATCTGAATGACCCCCTTATAATTGAATACTGTCATAAGATTTCAGTTTACATGTTTGTGTTTAGCATTGCACTGGCAAACAAGTGGTACCATTTGTCACTGGCATAGGTTAATGAGAAAGAAATGGGGACTACTTTGTGTAAATCGTGTTGTTTGACAAGTGAAGATCAAATGAAATCATGACACATTGAACAAAGGCAGGCTTTGCTGTGGTTTAAAAAAAGAAAAGAGGTGAAGGCACTGAGTAATCTCAACAAAAGTACAATACGGACAGGGCTTTTGTAAAGAAGTTATGCTATGGAGGACAGTGAATATTTGCTTTTGGAGCATATCAGGTCCAACAAAAACTGTCTCATTGGTAACAATGAATAAGTATTCATTTGAATTTATTTGTTTCATAATTGTGCTTCATTTAACTTATAACTGGGAGTTATAGTTGTATAAGATATAGAACATAAGGAGTGTATATATAGTTTTATATTTGCATATATTTAACATACTAAAAATATTTTAAGTTAACAATGGAGAATCCTGGGTATCCACTCAGGCTTGAGAAATTCTGCTCTGAGTGATTGGGAGCCACTGAAAGATTTTAATAAGGAAATGACAAATTTGTGCTTTAGAAAAATCACTCTGGCAGCAGGATGGAGAATTCGAATTGAAAGTACTTAAGTAAGGCAGAAAGGAGGGTACTTAATATAATAATGTGATGAAGTGGTGGGGCCCTAAATTACGCAGGGGATATAAAAAGCAGATGGAAAAGAGAATCAAAAGGACTTGGTTGTGGGTGAGAAAGGGAGGGTATCCAGGATGACTGCCCTCTGGGTGACTTGGTGGTGAGATAAAGACAACAGGAAGACAAACAAGTGAGGGTGAAGGGGGATGAGAAAAGAGAGAGATGATGAATTTAAGTCAGCAATGATTTGAATTTCATTTCATCCAAAGAAAATCCAGTTCTCCTTTCTGGGTCCCAGTTTTCTCAGTGACAGCTGCATTCATGAATTACCAAATTAACTATTATAGTGCGCTCTAAAAATATACAAAGCGCTCCACAGTATGCTGTAAATAAGTCATGAAAAATCAGCAAAAGCTCAAGCCCTGAAGGAAATATTTTAAGTTAACAATAGAGAACCCTGGGTATCCGGGACACAATTTTTACCAAACACTTAAATTGTGACCCAATGCACTCACCCAGTACTGCACTCTTTGCTGCCAGTCAAATGCAATCACTCCCTTGCCCACGTGTGAAAGAGAGGTGGCATGTCAAGCCCACGTGGGAGACGCAAAGACACGACCCTTAACGGACTTGCAAAGCAATCCCCGGGGGCACATGTAGTGCGTGATTACGGAAAATGTAGTGTAGGGGGAGCTTTGACCCTATAGGCAGGGGTAGGCGACCAAGTTACCTTTTACTTAGAGGAATCAACGTGGAGTATCTTACAGTCCATTAAGAATGTAAACATTTCATATTTTATTAGCAAAAGAAGAGAAAAAAGAGGCGAGAGGAAGGAAAATGCAGCAATTATCGCAAAACCAGCCTTGTGTCCCCGCAGGCCACAAAAGGAGAGAGTAAGTCAATCCTAGTTTAGTGGGAATGCCAGCACCTTCCACCACTAACTCCTACTACAACAGCATTGTGCTTCTAGACCCGAAATGTTTAACCGTCAACCTCATCCACAACGTCCAACGTGCGACTGAAGGGAAAGCCGCGGGCCGTACCTTTAGCACAGGACACTGCTTTGGAAAGAGGGGGGGTGGCTTTCAACACAGCGCCCCTCCCGGCGCTCGGCCAGGGCCTCCTAGAGCGAAAGTCGGGAGCTGAGAGACTCGAGGGTAACCGGGCGGCAAGGTTTACACAGCTAAGCGAGACCAGGAGGCGGCAACACAGCGCCCCTAGGGTTCTGCCCCGCTGGGTACGCAGACCCGGAAAAGGGGGGCGAGCCCCACGGCGCAGCCTCGGCGCCGCCAGAGGAAGAGGGGCTGGGCGGGGTCTCGGCTGGTTGGGGCGGGGCCGGCACCAGAGCTCTCCTCCCGCCGCCTGATGGGAATTGTAGTTCTGGGAACGAGCCAGGTTCCCTCAAAGGGCTCTGGGAACTACATCTCCGGGTGAGGAGGGTACGGCTCCGGCAGGCCGCGCTTTGCCGGGGCGTCGCACTGTCCGCAGCCCGGTCCAGACTTGCAGAGTGTTTGAGTGGCAGGCCGGGAGGGGTATCTTTCCCTTCACTCTGCGCTCAGGCAGCGCCAACCCCTCCTTCCCTCCCCCCACTGCCGTGCGCTCCCTGCCCGGCTCCCCGCGTCAGCTTTTCCTGGGCCCCTGGATGAGCTGGGGCCTGGAGGTTCGAAGGTAACGGCTGCTACCTGGCGCGGAAGCGAGGGGCGCGCCCCTCTTCAGCCCAGCAAACCCCGCCCCCGGCCCTTGCCTCCATGGGCCCGACTCAGAAACCCAACGTGTGCCGCCAGCTGAGCCGCCGGGCGCTGGGCTTCTTCTCGCGGGACGCAGGCGTGGTGCAGAGGACGAACCTGGGCATCCTGCGGGTGCTGGTGTGCCAGGTGACCGCCGGCTGCTGGGAATGGGGCCAAGGGCAGAGGGGCGACTGGCGGCTAAGCCTCCTGCTGGGGTGCAGTTTTTACTCGTTAGCGCTTCCTTTTAAGAAGATCACAGGTGATGGACAGGGGTATCCAGGCCCTGAACCTGGGGAATTAGTAAACCACCGTATGCTTTTAGTTTTAAGCTTCTTATGTCTTCCTGCAAACGGTCTTCCTAAAATTTGGTCACACCGCGTAAAACGTGAGGACAGAGTGAGGGAGAAATGAGCATGTTTTAAATAACGTACGTGGAATTACTTTGAAAACTGTAGATTTAATTATCCCACTTAATATTGCTGCAGGGTAGAGACTTATGAGTTATTTCCTAAACCAAAATTCCTTGTGTCTTTCAGGAAAGTACTAAATTTAAGAATGTTTGGACAACTCATTCCAAGTCACCTATAGCCTATGAGAGAGGAAGAATATATTTTGACAATTATCGGTGCTGTGTCAGCAGGTATCTTGGTGAACGTTTTTCCTGTAATTCACCTCACTGTTGATCTTGACTCATTTTTATAGAACCACATGCTTTATCAATGTTTAATGAAATAGGAGAATGGAAAAATGAGCCCAAAAGAAGAGTAGGTGGTAAATGGGTATAATTTTAAAATCTTCTTAAACCCAAAGTTAGAGGTTTCATCTTTGCAAGTACCAATTTAAAATGAATTTACTTTATAGTGCAGGCAAAATGATAGGTTACTCAGAGTATGGTGTAGTGTTTTATTCTGCTTAGAAGACGGCAGAGTCAAGGAAGTCAGGTATCTAATAATTATATGCTGCTTTAGAGAAAAATTTCTTTAAATAAAAAAAAATTTTTTAATGTTTATATTTGAGAGAGATAGAAGGACAGTATGCTAGTGGGGAGGCGCAGAGAGAGAGAGACTGAGACTGAATCTGAAGCAGGCTCCAGGCTCTGAGCTGGCGCGACAGAGCCCCAAGCAGGGCTCGAACTCTCAACCCTTGAGATCATAACCTGAGCTGAAGCTGGACGCTTAACTGACTGAGCCACCTACGTGCCCTGGGAAGAAGTTCTATGTTTTGTTTTGGAAGCACTTGCCTTTCTTTAAGAGAAAATTTTCGAACATGCTTCAGAGAAAATAGTGTAGTGAACGCCCATGTACTAATTACCTAAATTCAAAGATGATCCAAATTTTGCTGCATTTGCTTATCTATGCCATTGCTCACTTTTCCTTTATCTTTTTACGAAGTATTTTAAAGCATATTCTAAACACCATGCTTTGCTTCTATAAAAAATATTAGACATTTTCTTTCTCTTAACAGCTTGATTAAGATATAATTCACACACTGGTGCCTAGGTGACTCAGTTGGTTAAACACCTGACTCTTGATTTTGGCTCAGGTCAGATCTCTCAGTTCCTAGATTCGAGCCCCATGTCAGGCTCTACACTGACAGTGCGGAGACTGCTTGTGATTCTGTCTCCCTCTCTCTTTGCCTCTCTCTCTCAAAAATAAATAAATAAACATTTTTTAAAAGATATAATTCACATACTATACAATTTGCCAATTTAAAGTATACAATTTGATGATATTTAGTTCATTGAATGTTCATTCAGTGATAGGAATTTTGGTGAACCCTTGTGGTTCATATAGGCAGCCAACACTACAGTTGACTTTAGAACATTTTCATCACCTCAAAAAGAAAGTTTATTGCCTTTAGCGATTGCCCCAATACCCACATCATCCTCAGCCCTAAGCAAGTGCTAGTCTGTTTTCTGTCTCTATAGATTCATCTGTTCTGGACATTGCATATAAATTGAATCACATAGTATGTGTCTTTTGTGATTGGTTTCTTAGTAGATTACCAGTTGATAATAAAAGATATAATTCAAGAACAGCCAGATGGAAGAGTTGCATAGGCAAGTTACATGCAAAAGGGCATGGAATATTCATGCTCTTTGAGCACACTACTCTCCCTGAATGTCCATGTGTTCACCAACCTAGAAGCTTCTCCCTTTGTTAATATATACATTTCAGGGTGCCTGGTGGCTCAGTTGGCTGAGCATCAGACTCCAGCTCAGGTCATGATCTCGCATTCCTGGGTTCAAGCCCCATATCAGGCTCTGTGCTGACAGCTCAGAGCTTGAAGCCTGCTTCAGATTCTGTGTCTCCCCCTCTCTCTGCCCCTCCCCTGCTCGCACTCTGTCTCTCTCTCTCAAATACAAGCAGTAAAAATATTTTTTTTAAATAGTAGCTTATTTTTAAAGTACATCAGTTAAAAAAAAGGAAAATATCTATGATCATATCTCAGTAATAATCAGAGAAGTATAAATTAAAAATAAGGGACTATTTTTCACCTAAAAATTGTAGTTTCAATACTGGCAGAAGTATAAACTTGTTCAATTTTTCTGAAAGGCAGTTTGGGAATTAAAAAAAAAAAAACAACACCTTAAAGGTATTTCCTTTTTTAACCTATTAATTTTCATTCTAAAATAAAAGGACTCTTTTTATCTAATTTTCATTTTACAATATTGGAATAACAGTTTATGAATGCCATGGAATTCAGCAGAGATATTCACCGTAATCATTCAGGGTTAAAGAAAGAAATCAATATGATCCAACTTTGGAAAATAATCTGCAGATAAGTATATGTATATAAAGAAAAACCAGAAGAAAATGAACCAAAATGTTAATAATGGTTATTTTTATAATTTTATAGTATTCTAATCTATGTTACTGTATTTTTCAGATTTTTTTCCAGTGAATTTCCTTTTGAATTATGTGATCAGGAAAAAAATGTTAACATTTAGTTAAGAAAAGGAAGACAAAGTAGCAAGTTGTATCTTGGTATTCCAAATCTCTAAATAGAATAGATCACTCAAAGCTGAGCCAACACTGTCTCATTGAATAAGAAGAATAATCATTCATTTTTCTTTTTTCCCAGTGTTGCATCAGAGCCAAGAAAACTTTATGAAATGCCAAAATGTTCCAAATCAGAAAAAATAGAGGATGCTTTATTATGGGAATGCCCAGTGGTAAGATTTATTTTTAGAGTATTTGTTTCTAATGCATTTTTTGCTTAAAAGAACTGATCATGTTGATATGTAGTATAAAGGAATAAAGCTTTAATATCATAGTGATTCCTGAATCTTGAAAGGAGTCAAGAAGAGAGAGTGTATCCTTTGCTTGTTTTCCCTAAGGAAATAATTTATATCTTAAAAAATTATATATTAATATTATGAATATATTTTAAAATTTTGATGCTATTTGTAAATCTTAAAAACTAGAAAAAAGTTATGAACTGATTAAAAGTTTTGCAAGCAATATAAGCTAGTTTAGAGTTATCCTCAGTGTTTAAGAGATCATTCTACTGATTTAAGAGATCATTCTATCAAAATAAGATATTTATTTAGGACAGCAGTTATGTCACATGGCTCTGTGAAAGTAGACTTATAAGTTTCCTCCGTGAATCTTGTTAGGAAAATACTAAGTCAAAAATAAAAAATAAAATAATAAAAGTAATACAAAATAAAATAAAATAATAAGATAAGCTCACTCCATCAGACAGACTAACATTGCCCTGATGTGTATTTTTCAGAACCGTGTTTTCATAAATAGCATCTTCTACTTGCTAGAGGAGTTGAGAGAATTGACTTGTACACAAAATAAGTTTGGAATATTCTGAGTTTAAAAGGCTAAACAAGTTTATTTATAGAATTACTTCTCAGAGCCTTTAATAATACTTACGATAATACTAATGTTCACAGTGATTATCAAACCATTTTCTGAAACTCTTGATTATAGGACTTCCTTTTTTGAGGTATATTTCTACATATTAGTTTTTCATGGGATCAGTGTTTTAAGAACTGTACTTATGACATACTGTAGCAAATTAATCAGGTTTTTGAATCTGGCTGGTTGTTTTTTAGGAAAAATAGAACTTAAAATATGTGACCAAAAATAATGTTTAAAAGAAAAGAAGCTATCCTTTGAATTTACTATTAAAATTCTCTTTTGTCAAAGACTACTGTTTTTACATAAAATTGTAGTTTTCCAGAGCTGCTGCTTTCTTTTCCCTTAGACACTTACTCTTTTTAATTTTTTTTTTAACGTTTATTTATTTTTGAGACAGAGAGAGACAGAGCATGAATGGGGAAGGGTCAGAAAGAGAGGGAGACACAGAATCTGAAACAGGCTCCAGGCTCTGGGCTGTCAGCACAGAGCCCGATGCGGGGCTCGAACTCACGGACCGTGAGATCATGACCTGAGCTGAAGTCGGACGCTTACCCGGCTGAGCCACCCAGGTGCCCCTACACTTATTCTTTTTAAAAAGAGACATGTTTTTAAAAATCAGAAAGTTTTAAATCTGTTTTCTTCCCCAATTTCTTACTGAAAGCTGAAAATAACTGTTGTGCCCCCAATATCTAAAGCCTTTTAATCTGTTTTCATTGGTTGGGGGAGGAAGGTGACAGATTTTTTTTTTTTTAGGTTTATTGATTTATTTTTTAAAGAGACAGCAGGGAAGGGGGCAGGGAGACAGGGAGAGAGAAATTCCCCAGCAGGCTCCTCACTGTCAGCGCAGAGCCCCACATGAGGCTCAATCTCACTTAACCCTTGAGAGCATGACCTGAGCTGAAATCAAGAGTGGGTCGCTCAAACAACTGAGCCACCCACGCACCCCAAGGATGACAGATTTCTTAATTGAGAAAAGTTTTGAAGACACAGTATAAAAACACAAAAAATTTAGAGCAATCCTTGAAAAAATAGAGTTTCTAGTAATCTAATTCCTATTCTCACTTCTCTTTAAACATTTTCTTCTCATTTGAAGTTAAGCAAGAGTTTCCATTAAGAAAAACTAAGAAGGTTATCATTTATTGTTGTTAACATATTGATGTGAAACTACATTTAAATTAGCACCCTTTTAGGGGCACCTGGGTGGCTCAGTCAGTTAAGCATCTGACTTGGGCTCAGGTCATGATCTCCCCATTGGTGGATTCGAGCCTCGCATTGGGCTCTGTGCTGACAGCTCAGAGCCTAGAGCCTGCTTCGGATTCTATGTCTCCCTCTCTCTATGCTCCTACCCTGCTTGCATTCTCTCTCTCTCTCAAAAATAATATTAAAAAAAAATTTTTTTTAATTAAAAAATAATAAATTAGCACCCTTTTCTGAGACAATGTGTGAAATGCAACTTTTGGTTGAGGAAAATACCTCAAACCTATTATATATGCTGCTTCCAATTCTTTTTTTTTTAAATCTCCAGGAGGTGAGTGGTGCCTGGGTAGCTCAGTCAGTTGAGCATCCAACTCTTGATTTTAGCTCAGGTCATGACACAGTTTGTGAGATCAAGCCCTGCACTGTTAGTGCAGAGCCCGCTTGGAATTCTCTCTCTCTGCCTCTCCTGCATACACACACACACACACACACACACACACACACACACACACACACTCTTCTCTCTCTCTCTCTCTCTCTCAAAATAAATAAACATTAAAAAAAACCTCCAGGAGGTGATACTTATGTAAGACACCACAGACTAAAAATGTTTACATCATTATATGTGATTTTAGTGTAAGACTTCCAGTAGTTAAACTTAAACACACATACACACACAACCAAGAAACAAACACAAAAACTGAAAGGAAAGACAAATCTTTAAAACCATATATAAAATACCTATGCTTTTATTCTTTTCTATTCACTTTTTAGCCAACGCAAATAGTAGATTAATTTTAACTTCCCTATTCTTAACTTTTGTCGTAGAATTTCCTTTTTCTTTTTAATGTTTATTCATTTTTGAGAGCGGGAGAGAAAGAGTGCAAGCCGGAAAGGGGCAAAGAGAGAGGGATTCAGGGGATCTGAAGTGGGCTCTGTGCTAACAGCAGAGAGCCTGACGTGGGGCTCAAACCCACAAACCCTGAGATCATGACCTGAGCTGAAGTGGGAAGCTTAGGAAGCCTAACTGACTGAGCCACCCAGGCACCCCCCCAGAACTTCCTTTTTATTTTACAAATTAAAGTAGAACTCTTTGCTTCTCTTTCTTTTCCTGCCTTAGACTTCCACCTTGTGGCAGCTGATCAGTGGCAGGTATGCCCAAATAGCCATTACCTCCCTTTTTGGGGGGTAATGCACTAACAACAGAGGGCATCTTTTTTTAAAAAGTTTATTTTATTTATTTTAGAGAGAGAGAGCACAGAAGGGGCAGAGAGAGAGGGAGAGAGAGAATCTCAAACAGGTTCCATGCTGTCAGTGCAGAGCCTGACATGGGGTTCAGTCTCATGAACCATGAGATGACCTGAGCCAAAATCAAGAGTCAGACACTTAACCAACCGAGCCACCAACAGAGGATATCTTTAAAACCAGGTCCATCTTCTGTTTTTCTTTGGCTGCCTTGATTCTGCATTCTAGCTTTTCATTTGGGTTAAGAGTAGAGCTGCAGTGAATCATGGAACAATTTGCCCTCTTGCCATTTTGACTTCTGTCAAAAAGACAAGTCTTAGAACAAAGAAACATCTATTCTAGCAGATGACTCTTTTTATTGTTTTTTAAATTTTTTTAAATGTTTATTTTTGAGAGAGAGAGACAGAGCACAAGCAGGGAAAGGGCAGAGAGATGGAGACACAGCATCTGAAACAGGCTGCAGGCTCTAAGCTGTCAGCAGGGCTCGAACTCATGAGCCAGGAGGTCATGACCTGAGTCGAAGTCAGATGCTTAACTGACTGAGCCACCCAGCTGCCCCTTTAGCAGAAGACTATTAATTCTTATGGTTTTAAGAACTGTTATTGTTGTTATCATTGTTATCACAACAGCATTGTTAGTAATACTCCTGTTGTTGTTATGATGATGATTGGCTTACACTTGTTGAATTACTTAATGATAAATAACAATAAATAATAAATTATTTCAGGTACTGTCTAAGCACTTTATGTGAATAAACTCAGTAAGTTAATGATGAAAATAATAACCTACAGTCTTTTCTTTCCTTGTCTTAATTCTCTGTTTGTACATTTAATATTTCCTCTTTGGTTTTACATAGCTGTTTCTTTAAGGTTTTAGCTATTTTCTTTGGACATAGATTACTGCAGATTGTTCATGACCAGCCAGTTTCATTTTTACACCTTGATTTTTATTTATTTATTTTTTTAGGGGGAAATACTTCCCAATCCATCAGATTATAAATCCTCACTCATAGCACTGACTGCACATAATTGGCTATTTCGCATATCAGCAACTACTGGAAAAGTCCTTGAGAAAATATATCTTGCTTCATATTGCAAATTCAGGTATTAAATGTGGCTTTATTACTGAAGATCTTATTTATATATATACATATGTAAATATAAACCTATGAAATAAATTTGAGACTTGTGGCCCAGGAAATTTCAAGCTTTTTTTTTTAGTTTACCATTGTATACCTGGATCTCAATTTATAAACCTATACTATTTTTCTTTCCTCATGAGTACCTTTGAAGGTCTGAGGATAACAGACCTTTGATCATTTATTGTTGTATCACTCTTAAGTAACTAACCTGTAATAGTTGGCAGATATCACCCCCACCCTTTTTTTTAAGTAGGCTCCATGCCCAACGTGGGGCTTGAACTCACAACCCTGAGATCAAGAGTCACATGCTCTACCAATTGAACTAGCCAGGTACTACCCCTCTCCCGTTTTCATTTCCCATCTTCTTTAAACTTTAAGTGTTTGTTTTTGAGAGAGAGACAGAGACAGAGATAGAGCGCAACCAGGGGAGGGGCAGAAAGAGAGGGAGACACAGAATCCCAATGAAGCAGGCTCCAGGCTCTGAACTGTCAGCCCAGCGCCTGACGCAGGACTCAAACTCATGAACTGTGAGATCATGACCTGAGCAGACACTTAACCCACTGAGTCACCCAGGTGTTCCTAATTTCCCTTCTGCAAAGAGTATTTTATATGTAGGTTGTACTTCATGGTTGATTTTCCTGAAGGTTAGTCTGTTTCAGTTAAATATCTGCCTAGTACAATCTAAGAAGTATTTTTGTTGTTGTTTGTTTTTAAGCAATCTCTACATCCAATGTGGGGCTTAAGCTCACAACCCTGAGATCAAATCACATGCTCTTCTGACTGAGCCAGCCAGATGTCCCTAAAAACTGTTATTTTGACTAGTAGTTTTTAAATTTCATATATATATATATATATATATATATATACACACACACACACACCTACATAGGTGTGTGTGTGTGTGTGTGTGTGTGTGTGTGTGTGTGTGTATATATATATATATTTGGAGTGAATAATGCATGCAGAATGTGAAAGTAACATTTTTAATGCTTTTTGTAACTTCCATTTTAAAGCAGGAATAGTTTTTTGTTTTCTAAGTTTTGAATACTGTTTGATCAAACACAGAGTTTATTCACTGGCACTCTAGAAGGATTAAAGTTAAATATATATATATATATTTTTTTTTTTTAAATAGGAGTTATTGCATAAGGATCTAGAGGGAAATTTTAAGTTGTTTTTGTTTTAAAAGAAATTACTTTGTTTTATAATTTAAATAACTAAAGAACTATTTAGAAAATACTATTATATTTTGATTATAAGGAAACTGACCCCAATGAATAACCTTCTCCTCATTCTTTTATAAGATATTTGAGCTGGGACACTCCTCAAGAAGTCATTGCAGTCAAGTCAGCTCAAAACAAATCTTCAGCATTGGCCCGGCAGGTAGACATCTTTAAGTATCAATAAATAAATCTTAAGCATTAATGAAATGAAGAAATTGTCTGCAAATTTGTTGTGAAAGAACTAATGGTCTTTGATTTCTGAAAAATGGTATAAAAGTTGTTTACCACGAGCTTAAGAAATACCCTTTAAGCCACTCTGGAGAAGTACAACAGATTATTTTACATTCCATAGTGGAAAGAAATTGAACCTTGTTCTTCAAAGTAAGGGAGCTATCTTTTCCAAACAGACAAATCATTCAAGCTTTAACTGTTGATAATTTCTTCTCATCTCACGTAGACATGTCAGTGTAATGCTACTTTCAGGTGATATGACCATAACTATGTGTCTTTTGATTAAGGTCTTTATTATTAGAACTCCAACTTACAATATAACTTATACTATATTAATATACCATAATATATGTATAATAATAACAATTTAATTATATGGTATATGGTAGATATTATAAATATATATTTATGCTGTAATTGTAATATGGAAAGTGTATTTTGTTATGCAGTAGATAAAATGTTTTTGTACAGTATGTAAAATATGTTTCAGTGTTAAGAAATGTTTACTGTTAGGTTTACTTTTATAGATTTTTGTGTGTATGTGCATGTGTGTTTAAGGGCTAAAGGTTTAATGGACTTATTTTGAACACATATGCCTTCCTGTTTAAGTAACTTTGCAATGTAGACGGAGGTTTTCATGAGTTGAAAACATCCACATAACTGTATGCTAGGATAGATGGATGTTTTCAACTCATGAAAACTGTTTCTGAAATTCTTTTGAGAGCTGCCTATAATTTAATCTTTCCTTGTAGGCAGGCATTCAACAGCCTATTTTGCTGTACCTTGCAGTGTTCCATGTTTTACCTTTTTCACTCATAGGGATTCTGGAGATCAGCAAAAAGGTAAGAACTTACTTCTAATTTAATTGCAATATCAACTTTTTTATAAAAGATCGGATGCCGTTGGTTATTTGTTTTATTAAGTCATTTGATTGCAAGTGTTCCCCTAATTGTAAAAAGCTTTCTGATCTAGCTTGTTTCATATCAAAACACATGAGAATGTTTCATTTAGGAAGAAAGTCTAATCATTCCTTCCTCTTTCTACATGTTTTTATGCCATTCAAGTGCATAGTGTTGAATTACCTTTGGTGTCATTAACAAACCACTACTTTACAAAATTATGAAATGAGGAAGGTGGTTTTTTGCAGAGGGATATTCCAAAGCTCATTTAAAATGACCATTAGGAAGGTGAAAAGCTAAACAAAAAGCCTCATTTTAATTGCAAGGTATAGATCTAAAACTTGTTTTATGATACAGAAACAGCCTTATAATTAAATATGTGAGTTTTCCAACTCATTCAGTTTTAGGTTTTATTCTTGTCATTGTTCTTGATTTATAGGCCATGATATGGGAGGAAAGAAAGGACATACTTCCTTTGAGTAAAAGAATCAATAGCCTTCTACTTTCCATTTAAAAATTGTTTCTTAGTCTGGGGGGATAGTTATTTATTGGTCTATTCTACTAGCCTTTAATTAAGTATTACTGAAGCAGATCTTCAGAGTCCTCTAATAGTCATTAGCAAATAAGATGAACATGTTAAAAAATTTTTGTAAAAGCATAGTATACTAAACTACATAAAGACAAATGAATAGTATCAATTACTTGTTCATTCTTGGCTTTGTGCCAGGCACTTTGAGTAGTTTACAACTTTGTAATGTATGATGTATTCCACTAGGAAATTAACCAAATCCTAAGTGAATGCAGAAACTGGAATTAGAAACTAGAGTTGACTCCAAAGTATGAACCAAATTTTAAAATAGAGTGGCTACTTTATTATAGCACTCATTATTTGAAAATATGTTTGAATTACACAAGTCTTCTTTTTCAAAGTGGGAAACCAGGATCCGCCAATAAAAAATTATGAGCTAGTCAAGATCAAAGCAAAGAAAGCATAATTATCCTTCTAAGAGATGACAAAAAACATAACTTACGAATTTAATTGTTTTCTTTGTGCTCGTGGACTAAGTAATTGTGTATGCTTATTACAGTCCAAAACAGGAATGAACACTTAGCTAAGTCATAAATTGTTTCTATCTATTTTTACATGCCTACAATAATCATTGGAGGGATTTGGTTTTGATTAGGGTTAGTTGGAATTGAAGCGTATCTTTCACTTACCATGTATAAAAGACTACCCATGGGCGGGCTTAGAATGTACTTTAAGCTATTTATTGGGGTAGTAAATTTTCACTAAGTAATTAGAAACAGAAACAGATTTTCACTTAATTTCTACTTGTTCTTTCATTGCTATGAAAATTTGTCTATGTTGGCTTTTGTAAATATTAAAATAGGCACAGAATCAAGTTCTTTGTCAGAGCTCTGTGGAGGATTATGACAGGATCCGTTGCATAGAACAAAAACAGAAAGGGAACAAAGAACCAAAGCTTTACTCAAGGTTAGCCAGTCTAAATGTCTCTATAGGTGTTGGCTTGGTCTTTAACATGTTTGGGTTTTATATGACTAAAACACCTAGCTGTGTTAGATATTTAAAGAACAAAGTAATAATAAAATTCTGGAATTGGCTGTTTCTCATTAGAAGTACTTTCTCAGAGCCAGTCTTTTCCCTTCTAGCTAAAAACTGTCTCTTTATAAGTAACATTTTAGCATGAAGAATAGGTCTCTATATTTACAATGCATATCCTGTATGGTAGAATTAGATGGTCTCAGTGTATGCCTACGTCCATGAAGAATAGGATTTGTTGGGTTTTTTTAATTTTTTTTTTAATGTTTATTTTTGACAGAGAGAGAGAGAGAGACACAGAGCATGAGCGGGGGAGGGGCAGAGAGAGAGGGAGGGGCAGAGAGAGAGGGAGACACAGAATCCAAAGCAGGCTCCAGGCTCCGAGCTGTCAGCACAGAGCCTCATGTGGGGCTCGAACTCACGGACTGTGATATCATGACCTGAGCTGAAGTCGGTTGCTCAACCAACTGAGCCACCCAGGCGCCCCAGAATAGGATTTGCTATTAAAAGATATCGGCAAAACTGTAAAGCAAATGGATGAGGCAAATTAATGCTGCTGAATCATTTTGAAGGTTATATGCTACACTGCCATTAGTGTTCCAGTTTGAGACTCCAGTGGCCTACCACCCTAATGACACCTTAACTTCAGGTCTCTAAATTATAATTAAGTTATAATACTAGGCGGCAGTGATGTCGTGGTGACCTGAATATTAAGCAAAGCACAAACCACTGTGAACACTCAAGAGGATTGGCCTTCTGGTCTTTTCTCAGGTGATATCTACCTTTCCCCTCAGATTTTCGGGAACGTTACAGATGCTACCTTGTCTCATGGGATACTGATTGTGATGTACAGCTCAGGACTGGTCAGACTCTATAGCTTCCAAGCCATCATTGAACAGGTACAGAAGCCTGAAATTTGCCATATTATAATAACTTGAATTTTGGACTGAGGTATGATTTTTTTTTTAATGAGATGCTTTAGAGTAAGGCACTTGTGTAGATTTCAACTCTACAAAACTGTGCAAATGCAGAAAGACAAAGTAACCTTTAAAAGAGGGTGGGAGGATAAATAGAAAGGCCCTTTAAATAAAGACATTTTCTCTGTCAGATACATGTGAATTTAATATTTTCTCTCTCCAGACAGCAAATAAGTGGGTGCTAAAGCCACCGTTTTTGTTTGTTTTGTTTTGTTTTTAGTTCATGCAACAGAAACTTGACTTAGGGTGTGCATGCAGATGGGGTGGGACTGCTGGAACTGTAGGAGAGGCTCCTTTTGGCATTCCTTGTAATATTAAAATCACAGGTATGGCTACTATGTAGCATTTTTTTCACCTTAAAAAATAAGTGGTCATATAAATAGTTATTTATTGTAATCATCCAGTTCTCATAATTTAATTATAAACTCAATTCATTTTACTTCTATATAGCTTATTCCTTGCTACTGAATAGGTATTGACAAAATCTATCAGTTTTTCATTGAACTGAACACCTAGTGATACTGAGTCTTGCTTGGCATTTAACTAGCAGAAGGCAAAGCCCAACATCACTGAGAAGAGAAATGTAAATTAAAATTATCCTAAGATACATCTTTTCAGGTTTTCAGCTATCAAAAAGTTACTAATGGGGTTGTTTAAAGTATAGTATAGAAGTATATAAGAATATAAAACTATATAAAACTATAGTCATTTATTGTTGGAGTCATTTGTGGAGGATAGTTTGTCAATATGCAGCAAAGTTTTAAATATATATACTCCTTGAACAATTCCATGTCTAGGAATTTATACCAGATACATTCATATGTGTACAAAAATGACAAATGTACAAGTGTAACATTATTTCTAATAGCAAGTGGTTAGAAACAATGTATAATTGATAGGTGACACTAATATCATTTCATTGTTTGGCCGTATCATAAATTTAAGTGTTACAAAGAAAGAATTTTTTTGTATTGTTGCAGAGCAATTCCCAACATATATATTAATAAATGATAAAAAGGAGTGTAAAACTGTACATAAAAAGCTTCATTTGTATAAAGAATTTGTATTCACATGTTTAAAATGTACACATGAGCATATACTTTTTAGATTTGCTTGGAATATATGGAAGGACACACAAAAACCTGATAAACAGTAGTTTCCTCTGAGGGATACAGATGAAAGGAAGACTTATTTTTCATTATGTATCTTGTGATACTTTTTGAATGTGGTGCCTACATTACCTTCACCAAAATGTGGTTCCATGTGTATGCATGTATACCCACACACACAGATCCTTGAAGTTTTAAGAACTTGACCTGTGTATCATTCTATGGATGAACTTTGAATTTGTTGAGCCAGTTCACTGCTTTGGACATTTAGGTTGTTTTTAATTTTCTGTGATTACAGATAACTAGTAATGCTTGAATCAATTATGTCATTGTGGGTGGCAGAATGGCCATTTGAAAAGATTCTGTCATTCCTTCTACCTTTAATAACTGACATTTTTCTGTAAATAAAAACTTCCACTCATCACCTAGGGATGAACTGTAATTCCTCCTAAAAAGTCAAGGTAAATACTTAACTCTTTCTCTTTAAGTATCAGTATTCAAGCAAGGATTTGGTGTTAATAGTCACGTCCAAGGTGGCAAAATATTTTAGAGGTCAGCACACATATATAATCACAGTGGACTCATGGATTTTCATCTATCCAAAATTATATAGTTACAGTCATTATTCTTCATGATGTTCAAATTGCCCCAAATTTGGCCAGTGAGAACTCCATTTTGACATACCCCAAGAGTCTTGGGGAATTCCCTTGCTCTTCTGGAACAATAATGTATCCTAGGTTTACCTTTTACTTTCCTTGTCCTCGATGTGACAAGGAGAGAACACCCTCATTGACTGTGTTAGTGTCCTAGGACTGCTGTAACACCACAAACTGATAGCTTTAAGCAACAGAAATTTAATCTCTTACAGTTTTGGAGGCTAGAAGTCTGAAATTAAAGCACTGACAGAGACCACCTCAGGTCCTCTGAAGGCTCTAGGAAAGAATCCTTCCTTGCTTCTTCTGGCTTCTAGTTGTTGCTGACAATCCTTGGCATTTCTTGGTTTGTGGCAGCATTGCTGCCCTCTCTGCCTGTCTTCACATGGGCCTTCTTCACTCTGTTGTCTTCAAATCTCTCTCTCTCCTTATAAGAACACCAGTCATGGGTTTTAGGACCCACCCTTATCCAGCATGATCTCTGCAAAGACCCTGTTTCCAAATAAAGTCATATTCACCAATACCAGGGGTTAGGGGTTCGACATATCTTTTTGAGGGGCACATTTCAACCCAAAACATAGACCAAGATCTAGTTGTGCTCAATGCAGCTGGGTGTCTTTATTTTTGGTGAACAGAGCTGGGAAATATATTAAAACAAAAACCTTTTAGTTCATTCTCGTATTTCTAAATTTAATTGTTCTTTGATTTTTTTAACTTTTTTTTTTTTTTGAGAGAGAGAGAGAGAGAGAGAGAGAGAGAAAGACAGACACAGAATGCACGTGGAGGAGGGACAGAGAGAGAGGGAGACACAGAATCTGAAGAAGGCTCCAGGCTCTGAGCTGTCACCACAGAACCCAGTGCGGGGCTCGAACTCATGAGCTGTGAGATCATGACCTGAGCCGAAGTTGGACCCCTAACCGACTGAGCCACCCAGGAGCCCCAATTCTTCTTTGATTTTATATTTGTATTTCTTTTGGCTCCCACTGAACTTCTTGATTCCTAGGGAAACTTTATCCTATAATATATATGTGATAATCTTAAAATTGCCATATCAATGCTACTACTGAAAACTAAAGTACAGTGTGAAGGTTAAGATTTCTCTGCAGGTCCTTTTGTCCTTAGTGTACAGCCCAATAAGTGTACTATCAGAGTAATGTGTTCAAAGATTGCTTGAAATTATTTTTCTGTGTCATTAGGTTACCAATTTTATGTAATTAGGTTCATTTGTTTTAGTTTTTCAATTTTAGGTTTATTTTTTCCCTTTTGACTTTATTCTTGAAGTTGTAAAATGTGTATGTTTTAATGGTCAAAACTATATAAAAAGATATAGTCTGAGAAACTTTGCTGCCATCCATAAAAGTCCTTCCATTCTGTTACTTCCCTCCCGCAATTCCACCCTGCCCCTATAAGTAATCATTGTTTTTAGTTTCTAGGTTATCCCTCTGTTGTTTCTTTTCATAAAAATAAGCAAACATGCAGGGGCGCCTGGGTGGCTCAGTCAGGTAAGCATCGACTTCAGCTCAGGTCGTGATCTCATGGTTTGTGGGTTCGAGCCCCGTGTCAGTCTCTGTGCTGACAGCTCGGAGCCTGGAGCCTGCTTGGGACTCTGTGTCCCCCTCTCCCTCCGCCCCTCCCCCGCTTGTGCTCTGTCTCTCAAAAATAAATAAATGTAAAAAAAAAAATTTTTTTTTTTAAATAAGCAAACATGCATATGTATTCTTTAAATGTTACCTTCTTGGGGCGCCTGGGTGGCTCAGTCGGTTAAGCGTCCACCTTCAGCTCAGGTCACAATCTTGCGGTCCGTGAGTTCGAGCGCCGCGTCGGGCTCTGGGCTGACGGCCCGGAGCCTGGAGGCTGCTTCCGATTCTGTGTCTCCCTCTCTCTGCCGCTCCCCCGTTCATGCTCTGTCTCTGTCTCAAAAATAAATAAACGTTAAAAATTTTTTTTTTAAATAAATAAATGCTACCTTCTTTCTTACACCAAATGTAGTATATTGTATACTCTGTTCCGTACCTTGTATTTTCATTTAACATGTAAATGTTAAAGCAAACATTTATTTAACAGAAGAAATATATAAGATTAGCTACCTGTATTTTATTGAGATAAAGTTGATGTATAGCATTAGATTAGTGTCAGGTGTACTTGCCAGTGATTCCTCATAGTTAGAATATTATTAAGGCCAGACGTCAGGCAAAGAGGAATTCTTGATGGTTTTGTTCCTTAGCCGTATTTGTCCCAGAAGCCACCTCTATACCTGTAAAATTACAAATAGAGACTGTAGTCAAGCATATGGTAGCCACCTTTAGCCAAACCCAACATGCTGTCACCCACAAATTCAAAAGGTGGCCCTCCAAAGCCTTGATATCCTGACTACAGCTCAAGAAGACACTTAGGCTAATATTGAGACTAAATGTTATGTATATATCCCAGATGACTCTAATCTCTATCAAAAGTTTTAGCAGACATGCACACACAAATTAAAGCAATGTCTGACTCTTCTCATTCTCTCAGTGAGTGGGTTTCTTCCTGGTTTAGCGGACATGGATAGTCTTGGTGGAAAACACTTCTTCTACTAGCTATGATAGTAATTATGCTAGTCTTTTTTATTATGGGGACTATTGTTGCTACATGCTCTGCGTAAAGATGTCAGACAAATTATCTCAATGATGACTGTAGGAAACATCCTATTCTTATGATGAGACCTCACACATGCCTCCAACTCAAAAATATCTGCAACTAGGAGCCCTTCCTTTAGTGAGATAGCTCAGGATTTTTATGCCTCCCATTAGGTAGGACCTGCAATCCCTTTCAGCCTGAAGAAGCTACAGGAGATGAGACCTTCACCCTTCAACACCCCTTAAGAATAAGGACGATAAAAATCCCATAGCAGGGAATGAGACAGGGAAACTGAAGGGGATGCCATGAGAGAAAAAGCTGGGTTTTTTCCCCTTTGCTTCTTTTCTGGCTTCTCTTCCTGCTAGGACCTGCATCTCTACCCCACTTCACACATGCCTTATAATGAAAACAGCCTAAGCCCTTCTTGTAAGGGACGAGGAGTTGATGACGCTCTAGAATAAATGACATCTAAGGAAGGCCCAGGTGAGAATGACTGGACGAAACTGTCATATGTGCATTGCAGGCCACTAGAGCTAGACGTCTCCACACCAAGACCCCCTGGCTCCTAGGAAGAGAACCTGAGCCCTCATCTTTGTTCTAACCATTTCTTGGATGCCTGAGAGGACACGGACATGAGACTGCCATCCTCAATAAAAAAACCCAGACCCCAAGCAGTGATGAGACTCGTGCTTCTTTCCTCTCTCAGTCTCCTGGACAGTCCATTTGTATCTGTTTGCTCTATATCTTCAATAAACTCTGCTTTCACCTAAAAAAAAAAAAAAAAAAAATTTTAAATTTTTGTGTACACTACAAAGTGACCACTGCAGTAAATCTAGTTCCTACTTTCACCGTATAGTTGACTCCCTTCCCCTATGATAACCATCAGTCTGTTTTCTGTCTCTAGGAACTCCTATAAATAATGCCCCAATGAACATAGGGGTGCATATATCTTTTCAAATTAGTGATTTTATTTTCTTTGGGTAAATAACCAGTAGTGGAATTGCTGGATCATATGGTAGTTCTATTTTTAATTTTTTGAGGAACCTCCGTGCTGTTTTCCTTAGTGGCTGCACCAATTTACATTCCCAGCAACAATGCACAAGAGTTCCCTTTTCGTTACATCCTCTCCAACTGCTATTGTTTCTTATCTTGTTATTTTTTAATTTTAGAGTGTGAGTCGGGGAGAGGGGTGGCAGGGGGAGAGAGAGAGAGGGAGAGAGAGTATCTTAAGCAGGCTCCACACTCAGCACAGAGCCTGATGCAGGGCTCAATCCCACAACCCTGGGATCATGACCTGAGCTAAAATCAAGAGTCAGATTCTCAACCAACTGAGCCACCCAGGCACCCCTCTTATCTTTTTCATAATAGACATTCTAACAGGTGTGAGGTTTTGATTTGCATTTCCCTGATATATTCCCTATATTTTAAAATTACAGAAAAATCCTACTATAGCTATTCTTTTCTAAACAATACAACATTTTGTACAATTTACATTAAAACTCTGAAGTATTGCTTGACCTTTCACAGACTCAAAGCATTGTAATCATTATTATTATTTTCTTTTTCATGCCTCTCTTTTCACAGTCTAGCAAGTAGGAACCCCTTTTGCTGACTCTGTTATTCTTTTAATACTACCCTGCCATCCTATAAATATCCTTTACCACAACAACTAGATGGTTCAGAAGGATCTTAAAATTTCCTCATGACAAGACATAGAGTCAGCTACTCTCTGAGAACTTCTAGGACTCTAGTTGAAAATAGTATTAGAGATCAAAATTTCAGGTTACTGGGGACCCATCAGAATTGTGATTAGCAGAGTCCCACTGCTACTCTGGGGCCATTTTTAGCAACTGCTGAGAAAAGTATTTCTTTTTAAGTGTATCTTTTTGCATTGATTTTCTTCTAGTGTTAATACCTATTTTATATTCTCTATAACATACCTACTTAAAATTTTAGCCCCAAATTCAAACTCCAATTATATTTTTTCTTTTTTATAATTTTTTGTCATCCACCATCATTTCATAGCTACTGTATTATCACATATGATGTTTGTACTTCTTTCATAATTTATCTAACATTTTTAGCTGAGTTTTCTGTTGGGTTCATTCTTTCCTCATTAAGAAGACTTCTTTATATATTAAGAATATTACTTTCTTCCTAAAAGCTTTTTAAAAAAAAGCACTTTAAATATATTTGATATGTTTATACCTGTGTCTTCCTCAGCACTGTCAGTTTGTGAATTCACTTTTCATTATTTTTCTCCTATATATAGGACCCAGTAGTAAAGTGTCTTATGAAGAGGCCTAATAAAGCACACACTTCTTTTTTTTTTTTTTAACATTATTTATTTATTTTGAGAAAGAGAACACAAGCAAGGGAAGGGCAGAGAGCGGGGGGGGAGAAAGAAAATCCCAAGCAGATTCCCTGCTGTCAGCTCAGAGCCCAACACAGGGCTTGATCTCACAAAACGATGAGATCATGACCTGAGCCAAAATCAAGAGTTGGAAGCTTAAGCGACTGAGCCACCCTGGCAACCCAAAGCACACACTTATATATGTAACTTAGGGCTCTTGAGTGAATGGGTCTTCCTAAGGCAAGCCCCTTTACTGGCAGTGTTGGCCTCATAACCAAAGATTAAATACTAAAAGCAAAAGGGTAAAGAAAGAGTCCCAAGTAACCACTTGCCGAAACAGAATGTTTGGGATATTCTAAAGCTGTAGTACCTTCCACTTACACACTTGTGTAAGAGTGCATGTTTTGCTCTACTTAAAATTAGTTGACCTAAAGACAACTAATGACCTGAGCTAATATCAAGAGTCAGATTCTCAACCAACTGAGCCACCCAGGCACCCCTCTTAGCTTTTTCATAATAGACATTCTAACTAAAAAGCACCAACAGATATTTCTTTTATGGTGTTAGTCTCTACAAGACAGTGAATGGCTAGATTTATCTAAACTAGTTAACTTATCTAAAGATAATACTAGTATTAGTCGCCATCCTTTAATAAAGCTACCACTGTGACAGGACCTGTCCTAAGTGGTTACATTCATTATGACTAATATCACTTATGTACTGGAAATCTTAAGACTGCTCGTATAAAATTTGCTAAGTATAACCTGTTAGTCTGGAATATGGAAGATCTCTTCCTCACATCTGAAGGAAATTATTAGACCTAATTATGTTGTAGGATTTTTATGAGAGTTGGAAATTGTGTTTAACTCAGAATCGTATACATAGATGTCTAGTAAATGGTGCTGTTTTTATTAGGTGTACTTTGTCACTTTTTGCTATCATAAGCACCTTCGGTCCACTTTTTTATCTCCACTCAGCTGCAGGTCACACATGCCCTGGAAACAGATGTCTAAACTAGTTAACTTATCTAAAGATAATACTAGTATTAGTCGCCATCCTTTAATAAAGCTACCACTGTGACAGGACCTGTCCTAAGTGGTTACATTCATTATGACTAATATCACTTATATACTGGAAATCTTAAGACTGCTCATGTAACATAAAGTTGACTTCTTGCATAACATTTGTTGCCTACCAGCTTTCTCTTTTCTTAGCATTCAGCTCTTTCCTGATTATATCTTATTTCTTAAATGTAGTAATTTCTCGTTAATGAAAGTTCATAGATGATGCATGCATCATGAATGTTCCAAGGCTACCAGAACAGAGAAACTAATAAATTCCTTTTGCCCATCTCTACAGACTCACCACCACTGCTCTTTGAGGTGTCCTCCCTGGAGAATGCTTTCCAGATTGGAGGCCATCCTTGGCACTATATCATCACACCTAATAAGAAGAAACAGAAAGGAGTTTTCCATATTTGTGCCCTGAAAGATAATTCCTTGGTAAACCATGAGTGATCAAACTTTTTAGTAGTAAATGTATATCAGAAATTCTTTATTTTCTACTTTGTATTAAGAATTCCTAAGAATTACTTTTTGTTTGTGTTAATAACTTGTAAACAATGTTAGGTACAGAAGGATACAAAGAATATAACAAACGCCTGTGTATACTACCAAGAATTTAAAAACATTAACATTTGAAAATACTTAGTGACCAAAGATTTCTCATGGGATCTCGTGCAACACATCTCCCAAGCTCCATAGTGGGAATTATTGTTGCAATATGTTCAGACTGCCTCTGAACTTGCTGGTGGAATGTGTAGTTGGTTCTGTTTTTTTCGTGGTTTGCTGCTATTTGCTTTCCAGAGCAGAACCAGTTAGAACTCTGTTGGTCACAATGTAAGCACTGAAACACTTTGAATTTTCAAGAACTTTATTTATGGCAGAATAGGAAGAAATGATAAGACATGGTAAGACAATAGAAATTTCTACTCCTTGAATTCATTTTTATTTTCTTTTTGAAAATGATTTAGGCATTGATTTATAATTTAATTTAATTTAATTTAATTTAATTTAATTTAATTTAATTTAAAGAGTGCCTAATGTGGGCCAGGCATGGCTGGGGACACCTTCCTTCCTTCAAGTTGCTTATGCTCTCTAAAGCACACATGTAGATAAGTAAGATGCAGTCTGTTAATGTACAGTAATTAAGATAAGTGCCAAAGAGTGAATGCACAGTGATGATGGGTAGAGGGGTTCCATCTTTGTTTTCTATTGCTGAGTTAGTGTAGTTTATTTCTGGAACCTCCTGATATATGAGATGAACTTAATTTTTCTGAAGCAGACTCCACTTATTCCATATCTATCTCTTCCAGCACCGTGCTCAATCAGTCACTGTTTGATTCAGTGGCTTTTAGAGTCACAGGCCTCCTTACACCACACTGAAGATCAACATAGTCTTGGGTCCAGTTATCTATTTCTGTTGATGTCGCCACCAGGGAACACTATGTAGTGTCTTCTAGTTTCCTTCTGTCGGAACATTGTTCCCTTCCATTTTCTCATTTACCTGTCACATGTGGCAGCTCCAATGACGTCCTCTTTTACAGTGGCCTCTCTAGATAGAGGCTGTCATGACAAGTCTGTGATTTGATTATTCACCTCTCAGCCAGTGAACATTCTTCAACCACCAGGACCTGTCATAGCCCTCTTTCACCTAACTTTTCCATCCTGTCAAACCCTGTACAATTCTAGATATTCTTTTTATATAAGAACAGATAATATATATTATTGTGTGTGTGTGCACGTGCATGCGCGCGCGCGCGCACACACACACACACACACACACACACAAAATGGCTTCCAGCATCTATACCAAGCATGTCTATCAAGTACTGTCCTGTAATAACTGATTATAACATCTAGTCAAATCTGTATTTCAACATATTCATAACTAATTGCCAAATCCAGGGAAAGTTTTCAATCCTTTTGCCAGACAGCTTTCTGGTAAGGACATTAATTTAAGGATGCATATGCCCTTTACTTCCCCACCTGTCAGTCAAAAGAGTAGATTACCCAAAAACACATGCAGCCAAACTGAAGAATTCAGAAAACGTTTCATAGCTTTCTATTAAACTGAGCTTTAAAATCTAGCATTTAAGCACATAATAAAAGCTGCAGAAGCTGGTAATAATGCTGTCTTATATTTAAAAGATAGTATTTCTTTTGCACGTTATAGTTATTACAATGAAGAGAATCGTCTAAAGAAAGATATGTATAGTATGTGCATGTTTGATATTAAAGGGACATCTGGAGCTAATGCCATCTTGGATATGTTAATTTTAGTGGTAGCAAACAAGGTATTTAATTCCATTGATTTTCTTATGTATATACAATGTGATAATACCACCATTCCTATTAGAAATTATTAGGATACTTATAAAAATTCCTTAAAAATTAAAACATTCACTAGTACAGAATATGTGTTAAATTCCTTTTTTTTTTTTAAGCATGGAATTCAAAAAAGTAGCCCCCACCTACTTCTCTAGTCTCATGACTGGACACCATGCATATTTTCTAGGAGCCAGAATTAAAATGTTTATTCATGTGTATGCACACACATGCTGTATAGATTAGCATTTTTGTGCTTCAGATTTTGCCATCTCTTGTAGCCATTTTGTACTCATCCTTTAAGGCTTACTTCAAGCTCTTTTTTTCATCCTGAAATTCTGCTCACTTGGGTTGAATGCTTGATAATATCCTGTGTGTGGCTTGATCACTTTGTTTTCTACACCGTCTTATTCTTTTCTGTTCTGTTTGTGTTTCTGCCTCCCTTTTTGATAATGAGATTTTGACGGCAAGGGTTATGTTTAGTTCATGTGTGGTATGAACACCTAGTGTGATACTTGAGACATAGTATCCTGTCAGTATATGCTAGTGAAATTAGTAAGTTAATATTTCAAAAATATGAGTATCTAATAGGAAAGGTGGTATCACTTCATTTTGTGTTGGAAAAATTAAAGAAATTAAATGAAATTAATGTATCCATGCTGGTATTAGTTCCCAGTGCTCCTTTGTATAAGGTAAAACATTTATGTACATATGTGATCATATATCACGGAGGTAACTTCTCTTTATTTTAATGTCTAAATGTCCTGCCATGAAATAAATCTCTCCTTGCCTAAAAGGCTAAGCAGACCTAAAAGGCTATTAGACCATTTCCTCATTATTAGAGGTTAACATCTGACTTATCCAAAAAGATTATGTGACCTGTTTCTGAGATTTTAGATTGGGTTGCATATTTATTTGTGCGCTACGCACGCTTTTTGACAGTTTATTAGGGATGGGCAAGGGAAGAAGAAGTTGTAGGGGACTGCATGTGCATAATTATACAGAGTTATATAATGGAAAGTCCTTGGGCTTTGGAGTCAGAGCTGCTGTTTTGCAGCTGCAAAACATTGAGCAAATGATTTGTCCTCTTTGTGATTTTATCCTCATCAAAATGGGGGTAGTCACATGTGCTTTGAGTATTGTTAAAATCAAATGAAATGGCTCTAAAACATCTACCGCAATGTCTGACACAAAATAGATGCTTGAGATAGGATTACTGTTAGGTTGTTATTTGTGAGGCAAACTGTATGGTACAGAGCAGATGTTCTGGATTTCTCAAGTATGACTGCCCAAATTCAGTTCTTCTGCATATCCCAGTTCAACTGTTGATATTTTCTTTTCCCTGTAGCTTTGATTTACTGATCTATCATTGATGTTAGATTTGAAAACTTATTTTATTCTCCCTTAATCTTTATTTTCAATATTTTTTCCCCAACTTTAGGCAAAAAATGGGATCCAAGAAATGGAATGTTGTTCTCTAGAATCTGACTGGATCTATTTTCATCCTGATGCTTCTGGTAGAATAATACATGTTGGCCCCAATCAGGTCAAGTGAGTATTTTTTTAAATTTTTTTTTAAGTTTACTTATTTATTTTGAGAGAGAGAGCAAGCGAGCACAAGTGGGGGAGGAACAGAGAGAGAGAGGGAGAGAGAGAGAAAATCCCAAGCAGGCTCCACACCAGCAGCGCAGAGCCTGATGCAGAGCTTGACTTCATGAACCCTGAGATCATGACCTGAGCTGAAATCAAGAATCAGATGCTTAACCAACTGAGCCACCCAGGTGCCCTTCAAGTGAGTATTTTCGTTAGTTGCTTTAAAGCGAAAAGTAGCTTTTGGAAGCATTTATTGGCGTGTTTATTTTTGCCAGCTCACTGCTGACCCAATTACAGAAATAATTAGCTTGTTGTAGGTTGCTTCCTCAGAGAACCTGACTTTATTCTTTCAGCCTCCTCATTACTGTTTGTAGATATTACATTTAAATAAATTCTTTGGTGGATGATATATGGGTAAAAGGAGATTCAGATTGGCTTGTCTTCATCAGGTTTTAATTCTCTAGGATTAATGAGAGATGATTGTTTTTGGTGTAAAAGATAGCTTTAGTGCAGGAGTTGTTTGAAGTGAACCTTGTTTTGTTTTGTTGACCCACATCTACATCCAGGTGACCTTTCCTTCCTTGAAATACTCTTCATTTGGCTTCCCCGACACCACAGTTCTCCTGAATATTTCCCTCCCTCTTTGATGTGTCTTTCTTCATGTCCTTTCATGGTCATCCTCTTCTAGAGGAAGTCTTCCAGACTTTAATTATTACATGTCCTCAGGATTTAGACCCTATTTTCTTCTCACTCTTCATTCCCTTTCTGCATGATTCTATCTATTCCTTTGGCTTCAAAGACCATGTGTACACCAAAACTCCAAAATTTATATCCTTGCCCAAATTTCTCATCTAAGCTCAGCCAAAAATCTGGAATTATTCTTAACACTTTGTTACCTTCTTGTCTTTCTTTCATCATATGCATATACTCTTGACTTTTCATATACATATACTCATGTACATTGCCCCCCATCTCTCTCTCTCTCTCTTTCCCTTTCTCTCTCTCCCTCTTGCTCACCCCCTCCCTGTCCCTTACATACACACACACACACATACATACACACACACACCTGCACCATATATCCTGTGAATCCTTTGTTGTTGTTGTATTACTAAATTTTCCTAAATCCTCCTCTTCCTGCCCTTGGCCATTGTCACCATGTTGGTCAGACCATTGTCATCATTAGCCTGGACTATATTAATAGGCTACCTCCTGGACTCCAAGAATTATTTTTGCACTCTTTAAGTCTATTTTCTTCTCATCAGTGAGAGTGATTTTTAGGAACATTAACAAACACAAAAACCTAACTAAATGGATTCTACTTTAACCTTCTTATGGCTTCTTGTTCCTGAGATAAAGACCAGCATACTTAGTATGGTCTGGAAGATCATCCTCCCACTCAGTTTACTTCAGCAGTGCCGTCATTTCAGAAAGCTGGGGGCTGTTTCCTCTGGAATGTGTTTCCCCTCCCTGTTCTGCCTCATTTCTATTCATATTTCATGCCCCAGCTTAAATATCCTTTTTTTGCAGAGTCCTTCCCTGAGACCCCTCGTTAGATTCGCTCCCCCATCACATTTTCATTGCACCCACTGTGTCATGTTCTTCTAACACAGCAATTTTAATTAGTTATCTATGTGATCATCTGTTTAAATATCTAGCTTTAGAATCAGCAACTCCATAATGACAGAGAAAGAGTCTGTTTTGCTAATATTTAGAACCCCAGCACTTGAACATAGTGCTTAGCACAGAGTAGGTGCTCCGTAAGTTTGTTGAATAAGAAAGGTATTGTCTGCCTTATTTATTCCTCATGCTTCATGATAATTAATCTACTTCTCTGGATTGATTATAAAGATGATAAAGGGACTTAATTAAATAAGATGATGAACTTTTATAAAAAGTCTTAAAATCTGTAGTTTAGCTTTATTAAACCATACTTTTAATGTTTGTTGCTACCCACCTTTTAAAAAAAAAAAGTTTCTTTCTTTTGAGAGAGAATAAGCGTGTGTGCGTGCTTGTGTGTGTATGTGTGTGCGCGTGTGAACGAGCAGGGAAGGGGCAGGGAAGGGGCAGAGAGAATCCCAAGCAGGCTCTGTGCTGACGCAGGGCTCCATCTCACAAACTGGTGAGATTGTGACCTGGGCTGAAATCAAGAGTCAGACACTTACCCCACTGAGCCACCCAGGCACCTGTCTACCCACCTTTAGTAGTACTTTGGGTTTAAGAAAATAAGAGCCACAGAGTGTGTGCCCTTTTGGCAGGTTCTAAAAGATAGGCACTTTTAAATAATTAAGATAGTGAATTGAGTAATTTAAAATACAATCTGATTTCTTGATCTCTGGCAAAGAAAGCCTCCTGGCTCCCTCCGGCCACTGTGGCTGCTACTCCCTGCTATTCTTTTTGCTTGCATTCTAGATTTTATGCTTTAATAACATTGTGCTTTTGACGCTTGTTAATGCTGTGAACAGATTTGTGTGGGTGGTGAGCAAATTTTTTTATTTTCTCTTGCTTAATAAGTTTGATCCATAAGGCCATTTGCACTCAGAAAACCCAAATCTTTAAATATAATCCTACAAAAAAAAAAAGTGTTAAGTAAATTGCAGTTTTCAAATATTACTCTTTTATGAAACCTCTTAGTTTAGGCTTAGTTGCTAATCGAGTCTCTCCCTTTTTTTAATTTTAATGTTTATTTATTTATTTTGAGAGAAAGAGAGAGCCAGGGAGGGCCAGAGGGAGGAGGAAGGGAGGGAGGGAGAGAGAGAGGGACTGTGTGTGTGTGTGTGTGTGTGTGTGTGTGTGTGTGTGTGTGGACGAGAGGCAGAAGGGCAGAGAGAGAGAGGGGAGAGAAGGAGGGAGAATCCGAAGCACAGAGCCCGACATGGGTCTCAAACTCACAAACTGTGAGACCGTGACCTGAGCCAAAATTAAGAGTCAGACACTTAACTGACTGAGCAACCCCAGGTGCCCCAAATCCAATCTGTCATAGAATTAACTCTGAGTATTGGTCATTAATATCTCATGATAGATTCAGAAGTAAAAAATGCCAATATCTAGTATAATGCCATTGTTAAAACTGAAACATTAAAGAGTTGTTGCAGGACAACAAAGATAAGGTTCTTTAAGAGTAACTTTCAGTAAGCCAGTTTGAAAGATGGCTTAAGCCTGAGGAAGCTGCTTCATTACCTACCTCAGGAGTACCTGTTGTCACAGGTTTTTCTGTCTAACAAAATCTCTGAATTTGAAGGAGTTTCTGGACACTTAAGTGATCAGACATGAACATTTCAGACTACTCAGGAGGAGAGAACTAACTCAGTGTTGTTACTGTACTTTTCATTTGTTAAGTTTTATTTCAGTAGTTCAACTTTACCACTTTGATGGTGTGTTGAGGTCTTAGGTTCTTAGAATCTTTTTTCCTTTTCAGAGTTTTAAAGCTAAATGAAGTAGAAAATAATAGTGCCCAGCATCAGATCTCTGAAGACTTTGTCATTTTGGCCAACAGGGAGAAGAACAAAGTAAGTCAGGAGTACTTTAAAATTCTTTGTATATCACTGTCTTTCTATTTGAGAATATAGTATGCAAATGTGTTTGTCTTTCGGTGTGGCTGAAAAGAACAGCACGATCCTGTAGAAATCTGAGTGTTTTTGTCTGCATAGGGAGCTAGGCTTAGCCTCATGCACAGTTGAGATTTGAAAAGAGTTGGTTATATTAAGCTGTCTTTTGCTAATTTCTGTTTCCTTTCTGGGTTTCTCTTTTAGTTTTTATTAATGAGTTATCGACCTTTGGGTTTAATTAATTGTGCAAACGTGGAGTCAGTTGGGTTAAATATGAATCAGAAATCACATACCATGCTTTAACTCCAGGTAGTTGTTTTCTTTTAGTGTGCAAATTAAGAGCATGAAGAAAATTATGTGGAGAGAAATTTCTAAAAGCAGATCCACTGCTTTTGGTATTTTATCCATTAATTTATGATAGTAAAGTATTTTTGCTAATAGGAGGATCAGAAATCTGATTTAGAATTTTCTCAGTAGAAGAAAGAATTATGGGTGTTGGAGAAGGGTTGATTGTTTAACCAAATTTAATACAATTTTGCTATTTGCTGTACATGATAGGACTCATCATATCTTTTTATTTGTCTCCATATGATAGAATGAAAATTTACTCACTGTTACAGCTTCTGGACGGGTGGTGAAAAAAAAATTTAACCTTCTGGATGATGACCCAGAACAAGAGGTATTACTTTAGCCAGACATAGCAAACCAAATGAGTGTGTACTAGCCCTATGGTTTTTAAATTATGCTTCCCAAACTCTGGGGTAGAGGTTCGGGGTGACCAGTTCCATACAGACTTCGTTGGTAGGATTGTGCGTGCTATTTCAACCAATGCGTCCCCATTATCTGCTCTTCTCATATTAGAATTATTCATAAGATTTTGTTTGCAGAAAGATTTATAGAGCCAAAATAATTTGAAAACACTACTAGCTTATTGCTTGTTAATATATACAGGGTTTTTTTCCTTTTCTTTCTTTTTTTTTTTTTTTAACGTGCACACTTTGTAGGGAAATATATCCTGATGACTTTATGTCTTTTCCTTTACAAGACACAGATATGTTTATTAATGATCGTGGGCCAGGGAAGAAGGGTGTGAGGGTGTGGTAAATTAGTTCAGCCTGTGGCCTGAACTTGACATCGCCAGCCACTGAGCTAATACATTTTTATCCTTTTCTTTTAAAGAGGCATTGAAAGTTCTTATGAAATCAACTGGCAGTGATAATGCTTTGAATATATAACCATTGCATGAATACAGAGTCTGTTTAGACCAGATAATTGTATTCGTTCTGTGACCATTTCTAGGTAGAAATATTAGAGTAGCCTTCTAAGGATAGTTTTTGAAAATCTTTTTCAAAGGTTAGAGGTTTCCCAGTATGTGGCTGCACTCCAAAAAGTATGTGGCTGCATGCCATATATATATGGCAACAATAATTAGCAAGGAGAAGGTGGTAGCAAAAAGAAAGATAGTCTCCATCAAGAGCTTAGAAAACAAGGTTTAGCCTGCAAAGGAAAAACCAAAAGGGATTGTAACTAAAAGCTATAAAATCACTGACACCCAGGCAAGAAGTCACTCTTTGAAGTTTGACCAAGGTAATATTAAGGCAAAAAAGTAAATAAAAAGGAACCATGTATAATAAATCTGATAAAGTTTTATGTTATGGGTAGTAAAGGCAGAAAATATAAGTGGATTAAAAAGTAGTTTTACCAAATGTAAGTGAAGGATTAGTACGTGGTGGTTAAAAGAAACTTGTGCCTGCCAAAATGTGCCTTCCTGTAGCCCATCCTCGGATGGCTGGCACAGATCTGCTTCCCCTGTGAGGCTATTGGAGTCCCAGGTTTTCTTCTTTAAACAGAGTTCTGAGGTTAGATTTTTCTCTTGTAAGTCTTTACCATCATTAGTCATTTCCAAGAAATATCTCTTATCCCAGTTCTGTTCTGTGGGTTGGATTTCAGTTCCTAGTTAATATTCTTCCTCAAGTGTAAGCAGCCATTTTTACTTTTTTTTAGAGAACCAAAAAGAGTTAAAAAAAAAAAAAAAAAAGATGGCAAAGAGAGTCATAAATAGTATGTGATAGGTCATCAGTTCTTCCTGAAATGACTTGTGATTTTCTGGTGTAAGACTCTTCTGACACAGTAGGTAGTTTTTAGGTTTCAGAACTGAGCTGCATATATTTAGTACTATCTGGGAACCAGTGAACACACACGTCAGAGGCAGCAGTTGAACACCTCTTTGGAACTTGGAGAAGTTCTGGGTTGCTGTCATAATAGAGAATTTCAATAATACTTTGGCCAAGATCTGCATAGACTTGAGTCTGTTAGAATCTGTGGGATGCTGCTTAAGTCTTCAGAATCTTGTGACTTTTACTAGGCATAAAGTAGAGACACATTTCTACTTATGCTCTCACCCATTCGTTCTTCTTTCCACATTTTTAAAATAAGAAAGATAATAGAAGAGTTAAACTATGAACAGGAATAATCCTAAGTGGATAACTGGATTTTGCCCCTTTTTCCTCTACCTAACCCATCCGTTCCCTAAGACTTTTAAAATTGTGGACTACGAAGATGAGCTGGATTTGCTTTCTGTGGTAGCTGTTACCCAAATAGATGCTGAAGGAAAAGCTCACCTGGATTTCCACTGTAATGAATATGGAACTTTACTTAAAAGCATTCCACTAGAGGAGTCATGGGATGTGGTGAGTAGAGTCCGTGGAATTCAAAGTTGTAAGAATTTTCTTCATAGGTGACATTCATTGAAACACGTGCTACTGTGTTCATGTCAGTCCAGGCTCGCCTGTACCAATGACCACATCAAAGAGGTATCATCCGACCGGACAAAAACGAGTACTTCTTAAACCTTCCTTCCCTAGGAACTAGAGGACGCCTCCTTTCTGGAGGCCCTAAAGATAAAGTTTTATGTTTTATTCTGAGACATGCTGTTTATTTCCTTACCATAGTCTTAGGTTTTCTCACATTTTATAAGTTTGATAACATTTTTAAAAATAGAAGCGTACTGTGTTGAATCCCCCCAGTTATTTAAGAGATGATATCTAAGCATGTAGGGTTTCTAGGCACTCTCAGAAATATCTGTTTATTTTTTTGATTATTATAGAATATAAAAGTTATAAGGAAGAGTAGCTGCCATTTTATCCAGTCATTTGTTTTATCAAATATCTGAGAGGTTTAGCAACTTGCCCACTCTCACACAGTGAGATAGAGTACAGGCAATGGAATCCAGGTGTTCCGACTCTTAAGACCAGGGTTCTTTTTATTTTCAACATTTCATGTAATGCCTGCCTCATAAGGAATCTGCATGTTCATAAATAATGACAATAAACTATTTCTAGCAACTGTTTTGCTTCCATGTATATATTTGAAGATCTCTAGCGTAGGTGCTATGACATTTTAGTGACACAGTTGTGAATATGGTTGTGTGAAAAGGAGATTTCATTTGGCTGTGTTTTCATTCCAGACATACAGCCATGAAGTCTACTTTGACAGAGACTTGGTACTACACATAGAACAGAAACCCAGCAGGGTCTTCAGCTGCTACGTTTACCAGATGGTATGTGACCCTGGCGAAGAAGAAACAACAAACAGAAGTTGTGAAAAGGAGTGAGATACTTTTAAAACTTGAGATGTAACTCATGAGACTTTTAGCCACATATCCAAGCAACTATGTTCAGTCCTCCTCTCTGTTACCTGTGTAGCAAGTTCTCCAGTATTTTCTAGAAAACATCTTGTATTGACCTCACATGACTGTGACTTCTTTTTTAAATTATTGCCATACAAGTGGTAAGGACTTCATTTTATGGAGAGAGTTTTTTAGAATGACATCCCAAGAAGTCTAGCATTTAGAGCTTTTAGCTAGGTGGTGATGCAAATATCAGGTGTTGGGCAGCACAGAAAAACAAATTGGTGCCAGTTGTTGGGAGAAGGTTACTGATGGAGAAGTGTTAAACATGGTTCTTTTTTTAAATTTTTTTTCAACATTTATTTATTTTTGGGACAGAGAGAGACAGAGCATGAACGGGGGAGGGTCAGAGACAGAGGGAGACACAGAATCGGAAACAGGCTCCAGGCTCTGAGCCATCAGCCCAGAGCCTGACGCGGGGCTCGAACTCACGGACCGCGAGATCGTGACCTGGCTGAAGTTGGACGCTCAACCGACTGCGCCACCCAGGCGCCCCAGCATGGTTCTTAAAGGATGGTATGGAATTTTGATTGGTAAGATGATGCAGAAGAGACAAAAAAAAAAAAAAAAAAGACGTAAAGGATTCAGAAAGAAATGCTCCATCCTGTATACCAAACTTTGCCTTAGGGTGAGAAATGAGATCCATAATGTGAAATAATACCTTTGAGCCAAAAATGTGTCATCATGTTTTTTTAATCATATATGTGTATATATGTATATGTTTATATTTATATGTAGCATTAGGAATTGGTTCTAGTTCTCAGATGATCTTTTCTTCCATGGTTTTATTCTCTTGGCTTGGTGTTCCCATTGGTTATTTACATTTCTATCACAGACTAATGTAAAAGATTCCAAGCAAAATTTAAGTGAAAATTTTTCCTGATATGTAGCCCGTTTAGCTCTGAATATATCTGAGAATGTTTTACTCATTTCACCATTCTGTTTATTTGGTAAGTTTCCCAGTTCTGCTTAGGCAGTATTTTCATACCTATGCAATAAGATAAAAGTATCCTGGATCCCCCCAGTTCTGTTCCTTGTGGAAGAGTAGATAAAGTCTCAATTCCTACTAGCTTGGGGACTGACTGATTAGCTAGAAAAGGCTTTTGACTCTGGCTTAGTTGTGAAACAAGTATTTTTGCTTCTTTGTTAGGACCAATATAGATATAATCCTTGAACTCAGATAATCATTCATCAGATTGTTAAATAAAAGCGATATAAGTCTTGGGAGAAAATTGTTTCTTTTTGCTTCCTGTTTGAGAAATCCGGTTGCTGAGATCCACACGTTCAGCACATTTCCCTGATTCAGCCTCAAAAGAAGAACCAGTAAAAATAGAAGGGGAGGAAACAGCAGTGAAAATCATTGCTGAATCAAATTTAAGGTTAAAATATGGGATTGTAGCTTGGATAATTTGCATTAAAACCCTTTAGTTTTCCCTTTGGTTTTGGCCTGACCCCATGTTAAGAATGATGTGAATTCTGCCCTTTTCTGCCCTTGAAGTTTGCAGATAAATGTCAAGCTAATTACAATCAACAGTGCTGAGGAGAAAAAGGTGTTAACCTATTCCAGACATCAAGAAATTAGTAGCAGAGTCCATAAATTTAAAAGAAATAAAAGGAACAAACCTAAAACTATCTTTTGTGCAATAGGTAAGATTGCTAACGTTTTAATAACAGAAAATATTTATATGTGGCCAAAGATAAATCTTTTTGCATCTGACCTTAAGTGTAATAACCATTTGGGCAAGTAGAAGTGATTACCTTGTGAGCAAGGTATAACTATCTTCATATATTAATTCTAATCCTTATATCTCTACTACTGGAAAAATCCATTCTTGTTTTGTGCATATTTAATATAATATTTGAAGCTTTCAGAGCATTTTAGAGACCTGATTGTGGTTACAGAGCAGTTGAATAATTATGATGTACTGGATATTGCCCCAAAGTTCCAATTAGACACTAGCTATAGCTAAACAGTCATGCCCAATGAATTTACATCTTGAAAAACAAGTCCAGTAAGAGGGAATAGATTAAAATACCAGAGAAAAGAAAGAAACCAGTGTTGTATGGGTTTCAAAGCAGATGCAGTGCTATGTAAAAGCTGAAAGCCTATTTTCCATTTCCAAGAGTGTTTCAGAAAAGGTTAAGACTTCAGTCCTGTTTGATTTTTTTTAAGAAGAGGTTTATTGAGTTTCCCCATCTCCTTTAAGTCACTCTCTTCTTTTAATGAAATGATAGGAACTCATCTGCTCAGAAAGGCATCTGAGAATTAGCTGAGATTCTTGGCTGCTTTTTAGGCTGGGGGCAGGAGTGGGTGGGTGGCTAGAATACTTCTAGTCTAGGTATGAACTGACCACTGAGAAACTCCGCATGTTTCACCACTGCTAAAGTCAGACTAGACCAGGATCCTTATGCCGTATCAGCCGGACACTTTCACCTCAGTGTAAAAGACCACGGTGGTGGGGGGGGGGAGGTCAGTTGTGGGCACTGTAACAAACAGAAGGGTTATGCCCCAACTGGAAGGACAAGCTGTTCCAATCAGGTTCAGCTGATTGTGACATTTTGTGGGAATGTGGGCTGCATGACTTTTAACAAGATGGTTGATAAAAAGATGCCAAATGATACAGAAGATAGTAAAGAATGTGGGAAATTTACAGATAACACACACAGCAGGAGACAGTACAGCATGCTTCCCAAAAGAGTGTGGGTGTCCCAGCCCCCCATAGTGGCATCGCAGCTGTTCATTCCGCCACCTGCCAGCCATGACACCGCCATTCTCTTGGGGTGGAGGGACGTGGCGGTTAATATCCTCCTGGCCCCACCTCAACCCCCACTCTCTGCCTGACTCTTAGAGTCTTCAGTGGTGTGGCCCGCCTACATAACAGGCACTACTGATAGGCATAAAACATTATGGGCAACGTTTCTGAGTGTTTAATGCAAAACTGAGGGAAGCAATTTAGCTTCTTCCAGCAGGTCTAGATATTAAGCTGATGAGAAGCGTATTGCTACATTTCACTCCTTGTGATGCTGTGTTCTCACAGTATCGAGGCGGCAAGATTATCCTTCTTTGACTCTAAAACGTTTCTCTCAACTCTGAGAGAAAACGAAACAAATCCTATTGTAGTTGCTGTTTGAACTGCCTAGTGAGGAGATGATGTTCTATTTAAACAAATTAAGGTACTTGACATTCTTCCACCAACTGAATGTTTTGTTTCTTGTACATATTTTTTAAATGGTAACTTACATTTATTGACTGCTTTCTATCTACCAGTCACTGTGATAACATGTAAAATGAAATGGTTCACTCAACATTCAGAATAACCATATGAAGTGTGAAACTACTGTTATCCCTCCACATTTTGTAAATGAGTATCATGAGGCTTATAGAAGTTACTTTGCCACAACTAATAAGTGCAGAGATAGGAAACACATCCAGATTCTTTTGACACAAACTTATGCCAGATTTCCTCCAAAGCTCTCAAAAAGCAAATCATGTTACTTTATCTCATATAAAGCATACCAATAATGATAATATTAGGTACAAGAAAATACTTAGTGTTTTTTTAATGATGTCTGGATATCCAAATTTTGGACAAAGTTTGGATGAAATACAGTTGGCCTATTCACATATATAACGTGACATAAATGATGGTTCTTCATTCAGTAGTTAAAAGTAATTCTTTAAAAAGGTACAAAATATGGTACTCTCATCCTGTTTGTGGTAATAATGAACACCAGTATTGGTAATGATTCATAAGTTAATTTGACTTCCTTTTTAATAATCTTTGTATTTCTTACCTTTCTTAACCATGTCTACATATGTATCTAACTTTTAGAATTCTAGGGAAAATTCTGGGGCTAATTTCTGGTCCCTGTGTTGCTACAGAATCTTACAGAAGGAATAATTTATTAAAGGCAAAGGATATATATTAGAAAGATAAGACCAACTGAGGGCTTTTCTCCATCATTTTATAATGAAACTTTTCAAACATACAGAAATGTTGATAGAATTTTACAGTAAATACCCAAATACCAACTTCATGGATTCTAAATTTTACGTGTTTTATTACTATCTATCCATGTTACTTTTATGATGCATTTCAAAGTAAATTGCAGACCTCGGTATACCTCCCCCTGATACCTCAGCATGCATACCACTAAATAGAGTTTAATGTTCAGTTTTTAAAATTTTTGATGTACATTTACATGCAGTGAAATGCACAAATGTTAAATATAAATTTGCTGAGTTCTTGCAAATGCGTACATCTGCGTAACCCAAACCCTTTTCAAAATTTAGAACATAGCACTCATTCCGGAAAGTTTCCTCCCGTTCCTTCCCAGTCAATCCTCACCACACCTATTGGGGGTTAACTACCGTTTTGATTATTTTGCCTCACAGATTAAATTTGCCCATTCTAAAACCTTATATGAATGAAATCATACAAAGTGGAATGCTTCCTTCATTCACCGTGTTTTTGAAGTTAATTCACTTTGCATGTACCAGTGATTCATCCCTTTTTATTGCTGACCAGTCTTTTGTATGAATGCGTCAATTTGTTTTTTCCAGTTTTCTGTTAATGGACACCTGGGCTGTTTCTGATTTTTTTTCTTTTTTTTTTTTACTATTGTGAATAAAGTGCTGTGAACATTCTTGTACACATTTTTTTGCGAACATATTTCTTTATTCCTCTTGGGTAAACATCTAAGAATGGAATTATTGGGTCCTAGGTAGGAATGTGTTTAGTTTAATAAGCAATTGCCAGATCCCCCCCCCACCATCCACCCCTGAAGGATTGTATCATTTCACATGCCTGCAACAATATGAAACTTCCAGTCATTCCACATTTTCTCCAACATTTGTGGTTCTTAGTCTTCTTTATCTTAGCATTTGTGGTGGGTGTATAATCATCTCTAGTTGATACGTAGATTGTTTCTACTTGCCTCTAGCAGCCCTTTCTCAGGTCACCCTCTTTATCTTTTTTAACCCCACCCCCACCCCACCAGGAACTGCTGAAAACATTCTTTCTTTGTGATAATAATTAAGATAACTCAAAAGCCAGCTTGCATTATTCTTTCTCAAACATAGAATACATTCTCATCAAAGAACCCTGTTTCCTTTAATGAGGACTAACAGAACAAACCTGGATTGCTAAAGGCTTATGTTAGACTGTTCTACGTGACTGCTGGAGCTGGACAGGATGGCACCAGAGAAGAGGCTCCATAAAACATTGTAATAAAAGCAGAAAGTGATTTTTTCCTTTAAAGGCTGGGAGTTCATGTTATTTGTAAATCAGATGAATTTTTGCTATAATATGATATTAGTATTAAATAAGCTTTATCCTTTCCCTAATAACTACATTGATGTGGGTTATGTATTTTCTTTTGAGAGAGTAGGGGAGGGGCGGAGAGAGGGAGAAAGAGAATTCAAAGCAGGCTCCTCACTGTCAGCACAGAGCCCAATGCGGGGCTCCAACCCACGAACCGTGAGATCATGAGCTGAGCCAAAAACCAAGAATTGGTTGCTCAACCAATCACTCATCCAGGCACCCCCTCAGTGTGATTTTGATTTATATTTCCTGATAAACTAATGATGATAAGCATATTCAGGTGTGTTTATATGCCATGTATAAATTTTAAATTTTCTTAACATAGATTTTTTGAGGCATAATGGACATATAATAAACTGCACACATTTAAATTACACAGTTTGGTAAATTTTTTTTTAACTTTTTTAACATTTATTTGTTATTGAGAGACAGAGCATGAGCGGGGGAGAGGCAGAGAGTGAGAGAGACACAGAATCCGAAGCAGGCTCCAGGCTCCGAGCTGTCAGCACAGAGCCCGACGCAGGGCTCGAACTCACAGACCGCGAGATCATGACCTGAGCCGAAGTCGGATGCCTAACCGACGGAGCCACCCAGGCGCCCCAAGTTTGGTAAATTTTGACATGTCATGTATACACCCATGAAACCATCACTACAATTGAGATATCAAACACATCCATCACTCCAAAAAGTTTCCTCTTGGTTCTTTGTGCCACCCCTCTCTTGCCTTTCTCTCCTGCCTTCCCAAAGCAGCCACTTATCTGTTTCTGTTGGTTTAGGTTAGTTTGCACTGTCCAGAATTTTATATAAATGTAGTCGCACAGTAAGTACTCTTCTGTTTTTCTCCTGGCTTCTTTCACTCAGTAGAGTTATTTTGAGATCCATCTGTATTACGTGTATCACAGTTCATTCCTTTTTGTTACTTAATATTACTCCACTGTGTGGTTATAACCACAATTTTTTACACATTTACCTGTTGATGTACATTTGGGTAGTTTCCAATTTGGGGCTACTGCAAACAAAGCTACTGTGAACATTTAGTACAAATTCTTTGTATGGACATAATGCTTTATTTCTGTTGGGAAATACCAAAGAGAAAATGGCTGGATCCTGTGTTAGGTATATGCTTAATTTTTTAAGAAGCTTACAAACTGTTTTACCAAAATGGCTATGTCATTTTATATTCCCATCATCCCATCATCAGTACATGAGAGTTCCAGGTGCTCCATATCCTTGCCAACACTTGTTATGGCCAGAGTTTTTAATTTTAGACATTTAGTTTAGGTTTTACATTACAATTTTTTAAATTTATGTTTATTTTTGAGACCGAGAGGGTGCGTGTGCGCGTGTGAGTGGAAGAGGGGCAGAGAGAGAGGGAGACATGGAATCTGAAGCAGGCTCCAGGCTCTGAGTGGTCAGCACAGAGCCCAATGCGGGGCTCAAACTCACAGACCACAAGATCATGACCTAAGCCGAAGTCGTATGCCCAACAAACTGAGCCACCCAGGTGCCCCAAGTTTGGGTTTTACATTTAGATCCATAATCCACTTTTTGTTGATTTTTGGGTACAGTGCAAGATATGGATCAAAGTTCTTTTTTTCTATATGGGTATCTAATGCATAGTGGGTAGCATTTGGTCTTTCACCATTATGTATGATATTAACTGTTGGTTGTTCATAGCTGCTCCTTATTAATTTGAAGAAGTTCCCTACTATTACTAGTTTTCTGAGTTTTTATTGGATATAGATGTTGGAGTCTGTCAAATACTTACTCTGTTGAGGCGACCATATGGCTTTTAGTCTGTTAATACGGTAAGTTACATTGATTTTTTTTTTAAACTTTAGACGAGTATTGAATTCTTGGGGTAAACGCACTTGATACCTCTAAAGTTCTAATCATATTTTAAGTCAGACGGTCTCTGCAGTTCTACTTTGTCACATGTGTCATTTCCACAACAACAAATTCATAAAATTTACCACTGTATTGGCACCGTGGTACATGGTAATCATTTCAAGTTCATTACATTTAGATGGCTTTCTGCCTTTACAAATAATTTCCAAACACTTTTGGACCCTTTGCCAAATACTTCATTCTCATATAAACAGAATTTAGCAAGTTGGGACTCAACAGCGTTGGAGAAGCTCTGGGTATGCTGCCAGCCTCTCCCTGTCTTACCTCAGTCCAGAAAGTTCGTATACTAAATAAAATTATATCTGAGGTAGAAAAGTCAGTTAATACCTGCTGTGACCCCAATTAATGCTTTGAACCCATTATAGTTCAATATACTTTGAAACCTTGGACCACCGCAGAAGTGATGAAACTTACAGTGAGCTAAATTCACAAAGGTGACAATCCGTGAAATGAGTCATATGGAGGACAATCTACCTTCTCCGGTAATAGGCATCCATAAATTGATCTCTCAAATGAAACTTTCAAAAGAAAATGATTTATCAATAAATTCTTTATCAGTTCTTTCCAGTAAAAGTTTTAAGGCTCAATTAAGGATTTTAAATTTTCTCTTAGGAGGGCACCTGCTCAAGCAGACAATCATTTCTGAATCCTATTTTAAACACCATTTTTTCTTTGAAAATTCACAAGCTCCAAGGGCACAGCTTTTCAAGCTTCCTCTGTAAGAGTAATAAGACTGGTTAAAGCACGTTAAAAGAATTACAATTTAAAAGCCATTCTAACACTTAATTTTCCTGTCTGTAATCTGTCTTTCTCTCTGTAGAGAGCAAAGTCAGTGAGAGTTAAAGCATTTCCAGCTCCAACCTCTCCCACATCTAAAATCTCAGATTTTACACAGTAATGACACAAGATCTGCTTGAAGATACGCTGACTGACACTATCATGAACTTAAAGAGGTCCTTGAGACCACTACCACATCTAATAGAAAGTCCCAAATATCTCAGCGTGCCTGGGTGGCACAGTTGACTGTCTGACTCTTGCTTTCAGCGCAGGCCGTGAACCTATGGTTTGTGAGATCGAGCCCCATGCAGGGCTCTGCGCTGACAGTGCAGAGCCTGCTTGGGATTCTCTCTCTCCCTCTCTCTCTGCCTCTCTCTCTCTCTCTCTCTCGCAAAATAAATAAGTAAACTTGGGGCGCCTGGGTGGCACAGTCGGTTAAGCGTCCGACTTCAGCCAGGTCACGATCTCGCGGTCCGGGAGTTCGAGCCCCGCATCAGGCTCTGGGCTGACGGCTCAGAGCCTGGAGCCTGTTTCCGATTCTGTGTCTCCCTCTGTCTCTGACCCTCCCCCGTTCATGCTCTGTCTCTCTCTGTCCCAAAAATAAATAAACGTTGAAAAAAAATTTATATTTAAAAAATAAATAAATAAATAAGTAAACTTAAAAAAAATAAGAATGTCCCAAACGTCTCTTTTCCAGAGTCTGTCTTGGTTCCCTTACTGGACTCCTGATCTGATGGTTTCCATTTCAGTTTCTGCCAGAAGGTCTTGGGTGCCTCTGCCACTTTGGCTAGCGTTAGAGTGATTTATTGTGCATATACAGACACTTTTGCAAGTGAAAGGAAACATTACCAATCATTATTGATTGGACCACTAAGAGCAACTAAATGCTTAATCTCATGGACCAGCCTCCAAGAAGCCACAGAAACTGCACCTCAGGGCCGTGTGTGAGGGATAGGTTAGGGAGGAAGGGGGAAGAATTTACCCCCAGCTCTTATCTGCCACTCTCCAAAGATTCCAACATAACTCCCCCGAATTTCCGGATTGCACAAGGGCAGAATTCACCTTGACACCAATGGGCAGGAAGCAAGGGAAACTCAGCAACAGGACATGAATGAGGTGCTCGCATTGGCAGGCTGTGTTGGCATGAAGTTTGCAGGGTCCGCACAGAGCAGTCTTAGTAGCAGTGACTGAAACAAGAGAGGGGGTGAGGCCAAGAGAATCTGAATTTGTTCAGGATGTCTGGTTAAAGGGAGAATTGGGAAGAATTCTATTTCTTCCCACATGTCTGGGTTCTGGTCTGCTTTCTGTCCGGTGAGCACGGCTTAAGGCCAGAAAGATGGCAGAGAGCCCTAATCAGCAAACTCCAATCTAAAGAAATAGACCTTAGCCTTACATCCAAGATAGTTAAATGAATGTACCCTTCTATGTTTTAAGGTGGCATATGATCTGGAAACATTTTATTTTTATTCACACACTGTGAAGTTCACCTTTTCAAAGTGTACAATTCAACGATTTTTAGAATGTTCACAAAATTGTGCAGCCATCACCCCTCTCTAATTTCTAGAACATTTTTGTCACCCCAAAGAGAAACCCTGTATACATTAACAGTCGTTCCCATTTCCCTTCCCCCCACCTCCTGGCAACCACTAATCTGTTTCTGTGGATTTGCCTATTCTGCACGTTTCACCTAAGCAGAATCATGCAAAATGTGGCCTTTTGTGTCTGGTTTCCTTCAGCATGCTGTCTTCAAACTTTAACCCATGTTGTAGCATGTATCAATGCTTCATTTCTTTTTGTGGCCAAGTAATATTCTCTTATGAAACTAAACACATTTGTTTATGCACCTGTTGATGGACATCAGGTTGATTCCAGTTTTTAGCTATTGTCAATGATGCTGCTATAAACATTTGTGTGCACATTTTTGTATAGATAGATATTTTCAGTCCTCCTGAGAAATGCCTAGGAGTGGAATTAGTGGGTCCCATGGTAGCTCTAGGTTTAACTTTTTGAGGAACCGACAAACTATTTTCCACAGCAGTGGTACCATTTTATATTCCCAATAGCAATATACAAGAGGTCCAGTTCCTCCACATACTTGCCAACACCTGTTATTTTCTATTTTTTAGTATAACAATCCTAGTGGGCATGAGGTGGTATTTCATTACAGTTTTGAATTTTATTTCCCTGATGACTAATGATATACATCTTCTTATGTGCTTTTCGGCCATTTGTATACCATCTTTGAAGAGACATTTACTCCAATCCTTTACCCATTTTTAATGAGATTGTCTTTTTATTATTGAGTTGTAAGAGTTATTTATATATTTATATATTTCTGTATATATTCTAGATACAAATCTCTTATCAGGTAATGTGATTTGCAAATATTTTCTCTCATTGTGTGGGTTGTCTTTCCTCTTTCCTGATGGTGTCCTTTGAAGCACAAAAGTTTTCAATTTTGATGAAGTCAAATTTTGAATCTATTCTTTCTTTTGTTGATTGTGCTCTTGATGTCATATCTAAGAAACAATCGCCTAGTCTAAGATCATAAAAATGTACACTTATGTTTTCTTCTAAGAGTTTCTTAATTAGCTTTTACATTTAAGTTGATGATTTTAATCTATAATCTTGAATGAGGGGCACCTGGGTGGCTCAGTCCGTTAAGCGGCCGACTTCAGCTCAGGTCATGATCTCTCAGTCCGTGAGTTCAAGCCCCGCGTCGGGCTGTGTTCTGACAGCTCAGAGCCTGGAGCCTGCTTCGGATTCTGTGTCTCCCTCTCTGCCCCTCCCCTGCTCATGCTCTGTCTCTCTCACTCTCAAAAATGAATAAATGTTTAAAAAAATTTATAATCTTGAATGAAATTTAATGTTAACACTAGTTACTGTTTTAGTCCTTCTTCGTATTAACACAGGAAAATAAGTTGTAGTTTGATTCTAAGTTTATTCACAAATGTGAGGCTTGGGATTCTCCTGGGAAGGGTGAGAATGAGGGCTATGGGGGATATTGCTGGGAGTCCATTCCCAGTAGGTGTTGGTGAGAGAAATAAGCACCAGCCACTGACCTCACTAAGAGCTGGAAGAATAAGATTTCATGTGCTCCTAAAAGGAGTGTGAGGGAAACACAAAGATACTGCCTATCTACCAGTCCAGGCCCACTGACAGGAAGTATCTCTTCTGTAATTTTTTAAATATTTGTTTAATGTTTATTTATTTTTGAGGGGGGGAGGGGCAGAGAGAGGGAGACAGAGGATCTGAAGCGGGCTCTGTGTTGACAGAAGAGAGCTCAATGTGGGGCTCGAACTCACAAACCGCAAGATCGTGACCTGAGCTGAAGTCCAACACTTAACGGACTGAGCCACGCAGGTGCTCCTCTTCCCTAATTCTTAATGTTTCCCCTAAATTCAGATGGGTGTGGTTTTTGCATGCTCCTACAATGAGTAAATACGCATTCCATGATCAAGTGAAATTAATACCTGTTATTTTATAAATATTGACAGCAAAATAGTGACTGTGTTACAAGGTTGTATAATTTTCTGAGCAATTACTTTTTCTGTCTCAGAATCTTAGACTTTTTAAACTTAATAGATTACACGGAAGTGTCTAAGAATACTTTTGAGTCATTGCACGGACAGGCTTGCTAATAACTACTAAAACATTTAGATGCAGCAACCTCTGTGGCTATCTCTTGAGTTTGATCACTAAACTCATTAGGTTCTCTATCTGCAAAGAACAGCATTGTTAATGTTGCCTTTATGACATCAGAATAAAACAAGATGTGCTTTAATAACTAGTGATACCTGCTGCACGACAAGTGGGTTACACAAGGAAGTGCAGCTAATAATAAAATGTTCGTGTCAGTGAATACTGTCTTTACATACAGATTAAAGAAATAAGACTATTTTTAGTTAATTGCTGGTATTAATCTAAAATTCCAATGAATCAGAAATCCTGTATTTAGGTGAGTTCAGAAGTGCATAGTCACTACCGTCATTCTAATAAACAATGTCATTTGGGATATAGTACTACAATCAGTATATTTTTAATACCTAGGACAGTACTTATTTTTGAGGTTTTGAGAAATGTATTGATGAATCAACAGATTCATCAGGTGGGAGGGGAATTTCCAAAGAGGTGTTTTGTTGTTGTAGCAGAACAGTCCAGACTCATAAAGGACCATGAGGAACAGGGAGATAACCTTAATGCTATAGGGAACCAAGGTGTTGGAAGCAGGTGGAAATGACCCATGTGGGATTGGGCTGTGTCAGGGTATAACTCAGGACAAGAAACTTGAGAATCAAAGCTCAGTGGAGCTTTTTGGGCTCATAGCTTTTGTCGTAGATGAAGCTTAATTTGAAATGGTTTTTGACAGTGTCTTTGCCAGATTTGGATCTGTATTTTAAGAATGAGGTCTAGATCTCTTCAAAGAACTAGTTACTATGAACTGCCATGTCCGTGTCCCTTAGATGTGCTGTAACACATACCTCACGGCCCCGTTGCGGGCACAAAATTCAAAATGTTTGAAAGTGAAAAGTGATCTCTCCCTCACCCTCTTTTTGGGTCTGTTTCTGGGCTCTTTCTGATCCTTACCTTTTACATTCAGAGGTATAGTCCACCTGGAATTGGTTTTTGTTTATGGTTAACTCTCTTTTCTCCCTTTTTGTAAAAAAACCTACTCTATCCAGCACCATAAATCCCAGCTTTGTAGTGACACCTTTGTCACCATGTGTCTATATGGACTCTATTCTGTTCCATTGATCTATTTGTCATTATTGTCACCAATATCACACTACATTGATTACTGTAGATTTATAATATATCTTAATATGCAGTAGAGTATGTCCTCATAAATTGTTCTTTCTCAGGAATGTTATGGCTATTCTTTACCCTTGACATATTCTGTGCCTTGGAGTCTAGAATCTTCTTGTCAATCCCACAGAAATTAACTCACTACAATTTTGATTGGGATCAAATTGACTATAGATAAACTTAGGGAGAAATGACATCCTTACTATTTTGAGTCTTCTAATACATTGATGTAATAACATCCTTCCATTTATTTATGTCATTTTCAATTTTTCTAAAAGTGTTTTTAGGTTTTCTGTATAGAAGTGTCATCTTTTTTTATTGCTAACTATTTTATGTTTTGATGCTATTGTAAATGGTATTGTGTTTAAATTTCATTTTTAAAAAATAAATAATAAATTTCAATTTTTTAATGGTTTGATGCTCAACCAAAGAAATTCCATTGATTTCTGCATACTAATCTATATCCTGTAAGCTTATTCAAATCACCTAATAATTCTAATACTATTCTGTAGATTTTATTTTCTAAGAATGCAAAGAATTCAATTCTATTATTTTCTCTATCTATAATACTGTTATCTATTTTTCTTGCCTTATTATATTGACTAGGTCCACCAGTATATTTCTGATTTCAGAGTAAACAATATTAACATTTCACCATTAGGTACTATGTTTCCTGTAAGTTTTTTTTCCATAGATACCCTTTAACAAGTAAAGAATTTTTCTTCTGTCCCTTGCTTACTAAGAGGTGTTTTTTTTTAATGACTACATGTGCAATTTTATCAGTTTACATCTATTAAAGATAATCATGATTTTGTTTATTTCTTCTGATAATGTTGTGAATTACATTGATTTTTATATGTTAAAACCATCATATATTCCTGAAATACACTCAACTTGGTTATGATGTTTCCTTTTATATTTTGTTACATTCAGTTTGTTATCACTTTAATGAAGACCTTAACTTCTTCTTCTTCTTTTTTTTTTTTTTTTTTTAGTGTTTACTTATTTTTGAAAGAGAGAGAGGGAGGGGCAGAGAGAGAAAGAGAGAGACTCCCAAGCAGGCCCTGCGTCAGAGCCTGCTGTGAGATCTGCCAGAACTGTGAGATCATGACCTGAGCTGAATTCAAGAGTCTGATGCTTAACCGACTGAGCCACCAAGACCTTAACTTCTAAGTAAAATATGTTAATTAGCAGTAGTCTAATGCTTTTGCTGCAACAACCAGAAAATGAAATGGATGAATTTTAAAATTATATTTGTGAAGATATCAGAGAGTTGTGGAGCAAGGAGGAATAGACGAACTACAATTCCAGAACAGTAAGAACTCTTCCTAAGTAAGCCAATGATTGTTTTTTTGTTTGTTTGTTTTGTTTTGTTTTTCCTGATGGACTTGACTTAGCAGAGAGAATCTCCTAGAGGGAAAAAAAACCCAGCATAATTTTTGACCATTACACAGGGCTTGTGTGACCTATTAGAAACTGGAAGAGCCTGAATGCAAGGCAGGTTTTCCCCCATGAGATATTTTTTGAGTTTTAGGGTGATGTATGAGGCTGGAGGCTGGCCCAGAAAGTCAGACTGTAATCTATTGTTCTGTGGTGCCTGGAGGGGAACATCCTACTAGGGGAAAGGAGCCTTTCACAAACTCATAACTAGACGGTCCCTGAGGCATGTGTACATGGGTGTATTAGTTTGCTAGGGCTGCTAACAGCAGCAAAGTACCACAGGCTGGGGAGCCTAAACAAAAGAAGTTTATTCACTTATGATTCTGGAGGCTAGCAGTCCAAGATCAAGGTGTCAGCAGGGTTGGTTTCTTCTGAGGCCTCTTTCCATGGCTTGAGAATGATGGTCTTCCCTCCATGTGTGTGTGTCCTGATCTCTTCTTACAAGGACACCAGTCATACTGGATTAGAGCCTACCCTACTGAACGCATGTTAACTTAATAACCTCTTTAAGGATTCTGTCTCCAAATACAGTCCCACTCTGAGGTATTTAGGGTTAAGACTTCAACATATGAATTTGGGGGATACAATTTAGCCCATAATAATGGGGTTGGAGGCTAAAGAGCTACACTCAAACGTCTTCTGAAGGACTACAGTTGTTTCAGGCCTGCAGAAACAGAGACATTACAAACTCTCAATTAGGCCCTGACCCAACTAAGTCACTAAGTGGATTGAAATCTGTCTGCCTAACTGAGGAAAAGGGCACTCACTAATGGGAGCTATCAGCTGGAGACTTCTTCTTTTACACATAGGTTGTGTCATATAATAAAGGATTATTAGACATGTAAAGAAGCAGGAAATAAATGGCCTGTGACCAAGAGAAAATACTAATAATAGAAGCAAACCCTTCCTTTCATTGAGAATGTTTTTATTATAATTGTTATTATTATCATTATTAATTTTAGAGAGAGAGCAAGAGTGCACGAGCTGGGGAGAGGAGCAGAGGGAAAGAGAGAGAATCTTAAGTAGGCTCCACACTCAGTGCAGAGCCCAACGCGGGGCTCGATCTCACAACTCTGGGATTATGACCTGAACCAAAATCAAGAGTCAGATGCTGAACCAACTGAGCCACTCAGGTGCACCTCATTGAGAATCTTTTAAATTAGAGATTCAATTTATTTAAGAGTTAGTGACTTAATCTGGTTTTTCTTTCTTCTTGTGTCAATCTTGAATAATACGGTCTGGCTAAAAATCTGTCCCTTTCATCACATTTTTCAAAGCTATAATCATGAAGTTGTTTATAATATCCTTTTGACATCTTTTAATAGCTAAAGAGTTTGTAATGCTGGTGAGCAGGTGCAAAGCACCTGAAAGCTTGATTCACAACTGACCCAGGGATTCTCTTTTTCCCATGATCAGTCTCATAGGATGTTTATTATGCTCATTAGCCTTGTTCAAAAAGCTGTCTTTTGGGGGGCGCCTGGGTGGCTCAGTTGGTTAAGTGTCTGACTTCAGCTCAGATCATGATCTCGCCTTTCATGAGTTTGAGCTCCATGTTGGGCTCTGTGCTGACAACTCAGAGCCTGAAGCCTGCTTCGGATTCTGTGTCTCCCTCTCTCTTTGACCCTACCCTGCTTTCTCCTCTCTCTTTCTCAAAAATAAACATTAAAAACACAGTCTTTTGGCTGTGTTTTCTCCATCAATGTATTTTTCTGCTACTTTTCTGATATTGTGGATAGAGACTTAGATAATTGTTTTTTTAGTGTTCCTTCTTTTCTAATATATGCGCTTCATATGCTAAAAATTTCCTTTTCAGCATGGCTTTTACTATATCTTACAAGTTGTGACAAGTTTTATTTCAATATTAATCTAAAATATTTTCTGACATCCTTAATGATTTCTTGTTTGCACGATGGAACTCTGTAAGAGTATATTTCTTAATATACAACAAGTGAATTTTCTACTTTTAATCTTGTGTTCATTTCTAGCTTGATTCTACTGTGGCCAGAGAATACACTCAATGTCATTTCAGTCCTTTGAAATTTGCCGAGAGTTGCTTTGCGGTCCAACATTTGGTCAATTTTGCTTAATTTTGCGTAAGTACTTGAAAAGTTTTACTTTTGCTCACAATTTGCCTGTTCATTTCTGGTACTCTCCTGTGGCCTGTTTATCTTAGTGGTGGTTTCTCTTGTTTCCTCTTTAAAAAAAAATTAAACTGTGAAATATAGCATGCGTCCCAGGAAAAGCATAATTCAAAAAATTGCCACAAAACAACCACACAACCCATCGTACAGGTCAAGAAATAGAATATTATCAGCATCTGAGGAGCCACATATGTATGTCTTTCTGTTTACAGTTTTACCTCTTTTCCAAGATGTCACCATTATCCTGATTTATAATAATTTTCCTGTTTTTCTTCATAAATGTACTACCTCTGCATGCATCTCTACAGGGTTTATTTGTGCCTTTTTATAGAACTACATTGTATATATTGTTTTGTGTCTTGCTTTTTTCCTCAACATTAGGTATATAAGTTTCATTTATGTTGTTTTATGTATCTCCAGCTACTGTGTAACATTCAGTTGTATAAAAATTTATTTATCCATTCTGTTGCTGGTAGGCATTTGGGTTGTCTCCGGTTTGGGGCCAATTATTAACATACTTGTACATACTTCCAGATGCACATGTGTATGTATTTCTCGATGGTATATATCTTGGATTAAAATCCTTGGATCAGAGGGTATGTATATGTTCAACTTTATTGGATGCCACACAATTTTGCAGAAAGATCATACCAGTTTATAATCCCACCAGCAGTGTCCGACACTTAATATGGTCAGACCTTTCATTTTCTGCCAATCTGATAGGCATGTATCCCATTGTGGTTTTAATTTGTGCTTCCCTAATGACTAAAGGTAGAGCTCCTCTTTGTTTAGTGGTCATTTGAATATCAACTTTTGTACAGTATCTATTAAAGTCTTTTACCCATTTTTCTATTTGGCTGTTTGTCCCATCAGTTTCTAATAGTAATGCTCACTAGGGTTTGCTAATTATGTGTATTCTAGATATCTTTTCCTATCTTTTTTTCTTTTTTTACTCCAATAATTCCTAATAATAATGGAGTCTTTTGAGGAACAGAAGTTCTTCATTTTAATGTGGTTAAATGCACCAGTCTTTTATGGTTGAGATAGTTTTCATCTTTTATAAACTTTATTTATTTAGAGAGAGAGTGAGAGAACAGGAGAGAGGGGCAGAGGAAGAGAGAGAGAATCTTTAAAAAAAATTTTTTAAATGTTTGTTTATTTGAGAGAGAGAGAGAGAGAGAGAGAGAGAGAGAGAGAGAGACAGAGCACGAGTGGGGGAGGGGCAGAGAGCTAGGGAGACACAGAATCTGAAGCAGGCTCCAGGCTCTGAGCTGTCAGCACAGAGCCTGATACAGGGCTCAAACCCACGAACCACGAGATCATGACTTGAACCAAAGTCAGACACTTAACCGACTGAGCCACCCAGGCGCCCTGAGAGAACGAGAATCTTAAGCAGGCTCCGTGTTCAGCTTGGGATCGTGATCACCCTGGGATCATGACCTGATCTAAAATCAAGTCAGATGCTTAACCAACTGAGCCACCCAGGTGGCCTTAATCTTCTTTAATAGATTCTTTACTGTCCTGGACCAGGAAGATACTTTCCTACATTCTTTCCCAAAAGCATTATAGTTTTGACTTGCTTATCTAGATCTACCGAATACGGATTTTTGTGTTTCTTTATTTCTTAAACATTTTATTCATCACTTTTCTATATTTTATTATTGATGCAGATTCTCATGAATGGTGGCTTGCCTTGCTCCCTCATGATCTTGATGATATTGTGTACTTGGTCTTAATCCATGAGATTCCCATAGCCCCCAACTGGGAAAGCTCTCCTCCAGAGAGGATTTGTTTCTATTTCTGCCTATAGCCAAAGCTGCCACCATCCTGGGGCCACTTCAGGGCTTTGGCTCAGTTCATCCTTCCCAACCTTGTGTTGGTCCAAGCCTCCATATCCTGACAGAAGTATCACTAGTGTCATCATTTCCTTCATGACAACTGCATTTTTGTTTTTGCTTTTGAAGGAGAAAGGTCTGCAGAAACCTCCTGTACCTCTCGAGAGATGAACGATGCCTCAAAGAAGTGGGTTGTAATTAAGGTCCACTTGTTGCTTGGTGGATGGGTGCCTTGGTGCATCTGATTAGCCATAACACCGTACTTGGAAGTCCTTAGTAATAGATTTTGCATAGTGCTCCAGATCATATAGAGCTTCATCATTGTTTTATAAGACTGCATAATGATCTGTTATACAAATTGGGGAGGAGGGGCAGAGGGAAACACATGGCTCAGTCCCATGAACCCATGAGATCCCGACTGGAGATGAAACCAAGAGTCAGGTTTGTATTTTTGGATTATCTTTTGATGTAGTGTGGGAAATGTGTGGCCTGGGGGAGGTGTGGCAAGAGTAGAAGCCAAGAAAACCTGTTGGGTGGTTGTTTGCTCATCTAGGTTTCATAACAGGGTTGCTGGAATTTAGCAGCACCAGAAAAGATGGAGAGAAATGAGTGGATTTCTCAGGGGGTAGAATGGACCCATGTAGGGTCTAATAAGGGAAGACAACCTCAAAAGACTGCTCTCTCGCTCTCGCTCTCTCTCTCTCCAAAATAAATTTAAAACAATTTTTTTAAATATAGAACAATAATATTCTTCATTGGCAATGATGTGAAGGGACATGATCATACAGTTCTGGTGAAATCGCTACAATCTTTTGTAGGATAATTAAGCAATTTGGTTAAAAAAAATTAATGGGATAGATTCACTTTTAGGAATTTACCCTAAAGAAACAACCAGAAATGTAAAATTATCTATGTATAAAGACATTCATGAAGTCAATTTTCTAGTAGTGAAAAACTGTAAACAATATAAATGCCAATTCAACAAATAGGGAATTTGTTAAATAAATCATGGCAGTTTAGCATAGTATCGACGAGTGCAGGTCTGGAGCCAAAATACTTGAGTTTGGATCCCAATCCCGCTACCTCCCACTACCTCCTTGCTATGGGAACTTGGACAAATTGCCGCACAGCTCAGTTTCCCCATCTGTAAAATGGGGTTGTTGTAAGAATCAAATTAGTTAATACACGGAAAGTTCATAGAACTGTGCCTGGGGCATACTAAATTGTCAATAAGCGTTAGTAATTCTCATGATGTTAGTATGATCATCAACCATTAATACTTACCATGAAAGAGACCTACAATTATTCCATATTGATAGATGGTGAAGGAAGGTTGAATCTCCATCCGGGGACCATGATGGTGGTAGGAAGGTCTGAGTGTTGGACGTTCTCCTACAAAATGTGGGTTCTGGGAAGAACAGCCAAGAGAGGGGAGGAGGAGGGGGCAACAAGACACCCATGACAAAAAAGTTCTGTTTGACACTCTTGCCTGGCCTGGCTATGCTTACAGAATACATCTACCAGATCGTCAGTAAATAAAGATTAAACAATCAAGGGACAGACAGGCTTTTATCCTTGAGGAAGTATGACACTCAGGACAATTCAGCATTTAACAATAGCTCTGGATAAAGAGGATACAAGGTTTTTCTAGGTTGGTTTTCCAAGAGATGTATCAAGTTCTTCAAGTGTTGTTTTTTACATTCCTATCACAGCAGGATGGTGACTGCACTTTGTAAGATGTGAGTTGGATTTAGTTCATAGCTCCCCACCCCCCCCACCCCGCCCTGGATTTCTGGGTACAAGTGTTGAAAGTACAGATTTAAAAGGAAAAATAAGCCTTAGAGGTCATTTTACTCAGGCATTCTCAAACTTTTGTGTGCCAGGGACTCCTTCGGCAGGCTAAATAAAACCTATGGACCTCTCCCATGAATATTGTTTTAAAATATATAAAATTAAAAAAAATAGGTTTACAAATAAAACCAATTATGTTAAAACGGAGTTATCAGAATTTAAAAGAAAATTCTAATATAATAGCATACGTGCTTTGTTATTGATGCATTAATAAGATCTGCTAATAACTGCTGAAAAATGCTGAGCATAAATGATATATTGAGATATCCTTAACAAGTCTTTTTCTTTCTTTTCTTTTTTTCTTTTTCTCTTTCTTTCTTTTTCTTTCTTTCTTTCTTTCTTTCTTTCTTTCTTTCTTTCTTTCTTCTTTCTTTCTTTTTTTAGAGAAAGAGAGAGCATAAACAGGGGAGAAAGGCAGAGGGAGAGAATCTCAAACAGGCCCCATGCTCAGCACAGAGCCCAACATGGGGCTCAATCCCATAACCCAGGATCATGACCTGGGCCGACATCAAGAGTCGGTGCTCAACCGACTGAGCACCCAGGCGCCCTCCTGTAACAACTCTTAAGGCATAAAAATATCAGTGGTTTTTATTGGTGAAAGAGTATTAGCCACTATAAATACCAGTGGCGTTTGTTGTCTGCATTCATAATTAAAGAAATTGTTAAATTTCAGTTATAACTTAAGGAAATAAAGATGCAGTGCCCCCCCCACGCCCTCTCCACCCCCCCCCCCCCCCCATCCAGATTCTACCCACGGACCAGATCAAGAACCTGGATCTAGTTCCAAGCCGTCCTGTCACTGCAGCCTGGTTTTTGGCCCCTGTAAACTCTCTGATTATATAGCAAGCCAGTAGCAGATTGAGGCCCCAGAGCAATGAATACTTCCTCATTTCAAACTGCTTCCTGTTGACTGGAATCTCAAGGATCTAGTCTCAGAAGCAACATATAAATGACAGACGCCAAACTAAATTATTTTGGAGCAAAAATAAAATTTGGACTTACACCCTTTGCGTTTCTCTTTCAAAAGAACTTCTAACAGGAATTCTAGTCTCTTCCCGAGATCCAGTGAGGTCAGTTTAAGTTGTTTGCAGATAGTTTATTCAGCCAAATATTTGCGTATTGGACCTTCTTGTACAAAATGTGGGTGCTAGAAAGAACAGCCAAGAAACGGGCTCAATCTCATGACCCTGGGATCATGACCTGAGCCGAAATCAAGAGTCAGGATGCTCAACCAACTGAGGCACCCAGGCATCCCCTTTTCCATATTCTTGCTGCTCTGGCATTTGGGGCCTTGTGGACCTGGGGACTGCCCCTCTCAGGGTTAACTAATTCCTAGAGATAACGATTTGCCTGCCAGCAAGCCTCTGATATGCAGATCATCCACTTCAGAGTCCTTTCCCCTATCCAGCTCTTTTATCCAATTCCAGTACTGTCTGGGCACTATCCCCTACCCTAATGACTACAGGGGCAGGTACCAGACCAACTGGGGGCCACCCCTATAAACCAGAGCCCATGGAAATTCTTCAAACTATCCAATCATAAGTGTGTTCCACTTGCCGATCTTGCCTTGTCCATTTGTTCCCTGGAAAACCACAATAAAGACTCCTCTTGTGTGGGTGCTTCCCTGTGTGGCCCTGCGTGGCCCTGAAGGGCATACTTGCAGTGCCTCCTGTTCATAGGGGACCATGAATATAAAAAAGTAATTTCTTCCTTCATGACAGTCCTTTTCATGTCTGTGTCTCGTACTCACCCACACACAACACATCTCAACACATTTTTAGAATACACACCCTAAAATTAGAGCAGCAGCAAATAAGGTAGACCAAATCATCACCTCCAAGGAGTTTATAGTTTAATCTAGGGTTTATAAGTGTGTGGGGTGGGGAGGGCTCTAAAGTAAATTGAACCAGGGCGCCTGGGTGGCTCAGTCAGTTAAGCGTCCAACTCTTGGTTAATCTCATGGTTTGTGAGTTCAAGCCCTGCATCGGGCTCAATAGCTGGCAGGGTGGAGCCTGGCTTGGGATTTTCTGTCTCTCCCTCTCTCTCTTCCCCTCCCCTGCTTGCACTGTCTCTGTTTCTCTCAAAATAAATAAACTTTAAAAAACATAAAAAATAAATTGAACCTAGGTATGATCAAACCCCATTCTTTTCTTCTTCAGCTGGTTAGTTCCTGCTAACCTATGAAGGTGGTAGATAAGAATCGGGGAATCAAAGAATTGAATCCCGTATCTCTTCTGCCTGGACAAAACTCCACCTGCTAATGTCTGGGCTGAGGAGATAGGCCCAGAGTAGGGCCATTGTAATTTTACTTTGCCAGATGATTAAATGATTAGGAAGAGTTATCAATCCATTTCCCAAGTGCTTCCTGCCTCAGCAAACTCTCATGATGATGATGGAAGCAATTTTAAAAAGTAAATGAAGGGTCAGTTAGATCTTACAGAGCAGTATGGCGTGGGTGAACAAAACTAATGCCTTGATCTAACCCCCTCCCCTCTATGTCCTACAGGGAAGAGGCCCTACTGAGTTAAGCCTTTGGCTTGGGCACCTTTTTAGGTGATTTCCTCGCTTCTTCTGTTCTCCCCAGATATCTTCCTCTTCTTGTGTTTGCCTCCCAGGCTGGTGTACCATTCTGCTCCCTCAGGAAGAGAGTTACTTTCTACCTCTTCCCAAACTGGGGTTCCTGAAATGAAGTCTATTCTTACTCCAGCCCTGCCCTCTTGGGGCAGGTAGACTCGGAGATTCTCTTGAGTTAGGGAGGCAGTAGAGGCTGATTGCACAGCTAGTCTCCCCACAGCCAGAGCTGGAGATAATCTCCTCACCAGTTCCCTCAAAGGAGAAACACCTCAACAAAGCACACATTTATTTTTTCCCCAAAGACGGCACAGTCTAGCCTCACATAAGGAAGTATATTCCACCCATGAACATGGGTTTTTGTTCTTTTCAAAGTCCTAAACTCTGCTTTATTTTGCTAGGACACTGTGACCACTGCTTGAGCTTGGTTTACATCATGCGTCATGGTGTCAGCTGTGAGTCACTGAGACAGCTTTCTGATCCCCAAATCTGTCCAGTAGAAGGGAGAACAGGAAGATGTGTGAGCTCATTCCTCCTACTTGTGGTTTTTTTCTTGTTTCATATATTCCTCTTTTCATAATATGTCCTAAAAAGGCATAGGCAGTTAGGTGGGGCTAGGGGAAGAGTAGTATTAGGTGAGGTAATTTTTCTACTTGTCTCTGTCAGGGTCCTGCAGGGAACAGTGGGTTTGCACAAAGGTTTAACCGAGGAGAGTGTAATAAAGGGAGTATTTACAGAGGTGCAAATGGACTTAAGAAAACCCAACAAAGAATGGTGAAAACAAGGGACAAGCAAGGGGGTGCTCAGCACCACATACAGGCCTTTTATACGCAAGGAGGCATGGTGTTACTGAACTCTGGGAGAGCTATAGCTATGGAAGAGGGGCCACTCAAACACTGTTGTGGCAAAGGAATGCAACCACTGCAAAAACCATGGCCTAGCAAAGGGGCACAGATGGATAAGTAGGTTGACCTCTCTCTCTTCCTGCCCTCTAATCTCCTTCAGTGTACTGGCCACAGCCAACTGGAAGCCAATGGGCAAGGAGCCTGCCAGGGCAGAAGGCAAGCCAAGGAAGGATGGAGAATGGAGGGGCAGAGTCCCCAACACACAGTCAATATTTGAATTAAAAAAAAACAGTCCACTTATCCAACAAGGCAAACCACTATGCACAACTTATTATACTTTACATTAGAATATTGGACTTCTGTATGCACCAAGAGAACTGCAACATTACCTCATGGAAATTCAGTAGATAAATGGCATATAGAACACCTGGTTCCTAATCTCATGACGGACGGGGTTTGGATTTCCTTTCCCCACCCCTTCACATCCTATCTCCTTACTCTGAATTCTATGTTTGTCAGGGACAAACAAAACAAAACAAAATCTGTCAATATGTACGTGTTTGTAGCATCACAGGTTTTTAGGAAGGCTATCGTGTTCATTGCCCACCCTCCCTTCTCCCCCTACACACATCAGAAATCCCTTTGAGAGCATTGCTGACAAGTTATCTAGTCAGACTTTGGTGACCAATTGTTTACCATCTCACAAGGGGAACTTCTAGTATTGAACAACTCTTGTTTTAAAAAGTTAATACTAAGCCACAACAATATTTATTAAAAATTTTCCTCTTTCAAGTGACAAGTTTTATCAAAGTTAGGTCTTTAACGGATGTTAAGATAAGAGACAAAGACCAAGCTTGAAAATTCCCCGAGCAAACAAAACCAGTTTAATTATACAAGCAAAGCTTAATTTAGCTCATTTTGCAAGACTGACTTGCCAAAGTCATTTCTTGCTTATGCCTCTGGAAATCATAAGCAAAACTTGAACTGTTTCCTAAGATCGATATAACCACTAATCAATTCCCTATCTTTTAAGAAAATTCTAGTATTAAAACCAATCACTGTGGAGCGCCTGTGTGGCTTAGTCTGTTAAGTGTCCAACTCTTGATGTTGGCTCAGGTTGTGATCACAAGGCCCTAAGATCAAGCCCCAAATGGGTCTCTGAGCTGAGCGTGGAGCCTGTTTGGGATTCTCTCCCTCTGCCCCTCCCTCCCTCTCTCTCAGAATAAATAAATTTGAAGAAATACAACCAATCACTGTGAAAAATAAACAATCACTGCTATCTAACTATATAAGCTGCTTTTTTTAAATTTTTTTTTTTTATTTTTGGGACAGAGAGAGACAGAGCATGAACAGGGGAGGGGCAGAGACAGAGGGAGACACAGAATCAGAAACAGGCTCCAGGCTCTGAGCCATCAGCCCAGAGCCCGATGCGGGGCTCAAACCCACGGACCGCGAGATCGTGACCTGGCTGAAGTCGGACGCTTAACCGACTGCGCCACCCAGGCGCCCCTATAAGCTGCTTTATAACAATACACCTATACTCCTGAACCTCATTCCATGTTTTGGGTTGAATGCTCCTAGTTTACAAACTGTCTTTTTGGTGTGTGTGCAATAAATACACTTTTACTAATCACTGCTTCCATGATTCATTGGTTTTCTGTTCCTTCTGAACTTTTGAGAAGTTTAAAAGTTGAAAGTCTCTCAGTTTAGCTTCTAACTTCAATACCATCTGTACCATTTGGCCATGTTTTCATTCTCCTGAGAAGTTTTGTTAAATGGAATCTGGAATCCCCCAGATGATTCTTCTTCTTTTCCTTCTCCTTCTCTATAGGTTCCATGCCCGGCATAGAGCCCAAAGTGGAGCCCAACGCTTGAACTCACGACCCTGAGATCAAGACCTGAGCTGAGATCAAGGGTCAGACACTTAACCAGTTGAGCAACCCAGGCACCCCTGGAATCCCAGAGATTCTTATTTTCTGCTTCTGTGGAGAAAAATTAACTCATGAGTGAAGTGCAGATGCCGAGTTAAAGGGGTGAAGTTAACTGGGAACGAGGAGTAGACACTTTAAGGAAGAAGAATAGGGACACAATGACATTGTTAAGGAACTGCTAGTTAAAGATCACAAAGGAAGAGAAGCAGTATAAAGTTAAACAGGAAACGTCTGCAGCACCCAGGAACCAAAAAAATCTGAAAAAATAAAACTGGAAGATTTGGTGATAGTTTATTCCTACAGGTTTACTTGTACCTTTTCCCCCTCTGTTGTATGTCCTGAGAAGCTAACCCTTATGGACTAGATCAATTATCCTCTGGCTTCTGGTTAGGGTCAGCCATTTGGGACTCTGGACAGGAGACTGGAGAGGAAAAAAGTACAGCTGGAATATTCATCTTGCCTCTCATTCTCCCTGTGGGGTTGCTGCAGGCTGGCTGTGTCCCTCAACTCAAGGCCATAACCTCAGTCATACTGCGCTCTTTACATAGCTCTGTCTCTGGATTCCAGTAACCCTCTTTCCTTCAGGCCTGGGCACTGCAAAATCCTTGTGGTTTCCCACACCCAGCCCACAACTTTGTAAATAGTCCAGTTCATTGCTAAATTGCCCAGTTGGAGTGTACCACCTGTTTCTTGCTAGGACCCTGGCACACTCAGTTTGATTCATCTCCCCAACAAACTTTACTGAGTAACTATTACATGCCAAGGAAGAATATAATGATAAATTAGACAACACTCTCAAGAGGGCAGTTTGGGGAGCGGAGACAGCCACAGGAACAGATGTTTATATCACATCTTGATAAATGATGCAGCCAGGCATGGGATGGGGAGGTGAGTGGGTGGAGGCATAAAACAGAGGCAGGAGCAGATTCAGGGAAGGTTTCTTGGTGGAGATGGGAGTCAGGAAAATTTAGAAGCGAGCATGTGGACAGAGTGGTCATCTGGGTGAGAAGTTTACAACCATGGACATCAGGGGGGTAAGGGTGTAAAAGGATGAGGGCTAGGTTGGGCCAGACCATTAGAAAACCTTGTACTGCGGGGAGGCGTCCTTTTTTTCCATTTGCTTACTCTCCCTCGGTTTCTCCACCAAGGGAAAAATGATGACCTAGGTGAAGTCTGCAGCCTCCTACTCTTAACCCTTGATCCTGCCCTACCACCAGGGCTTGACACTCCTGCTTCCTGGGCTGAAAACTGGTCTTTTCTGTTGAAAAGCACTTCCATACAGCACCTGCACATTCTCAGGGCTTTCAAAATGGCACAACGACACAATACGGTAAACCAGTCCTTGGAGATGAGCTACAGGCGACGGCTAGAAGTGAACGTTCCCAAATGCATTCTAGAAGCCCTAACAGCCAGAGCCACGTTTTCCTTAACAGCAGCAGATGACAACACCACGTCCCTTGTCTAATGGAGAAGGGTGACAATGATGCTGGAAAGAGGGCAAAAGAGTGAAGAAGCTTCACTTCATCAAAGCAGGGCTTTGTTACAAATAGGTTTGTGCAGGTGAGCGTATTTAAGATCCACTATTTCTGACACTATATAGGCAAGTCCAGGGTCCAGACGATGTCTGTCTTCCCTGTCGAAAGCTCAAACCGCGAGTAGTTTGCTTTGCTAGGTAGGGCCTCCTTGGCGCATTCCTGGCATCGAAGACGGCCAATCCTCAGGGCTGGGGCTCTGGAGGCTTCCTTAATCCACATCGACACACAGTCCCATCTCTTCTCATAACCTAGAGCGAGCACCACTGCCTTCGTCTCCCCACAAATAAGAGACGAGGGCAGAGTCAAAAGCAAGCGGCGGGCATGGAATCCTCCGCGCTCCCTGGCTCTCAACAACCAACTGGATCGGTTACCGGATGCTGGGCCAGGGGGCGGCCCGAGATCTCGGGGGTGGGGCGGGTTTCTGAGCGCGAGCTGCCCACCCTCGGGAGGCCCCACACTCCGGCAGGCCCGCGAGGAAGCCCCTCCTCCCGGGCGGAGACGGCTCCCAGGAGTGCCCGGAGGCCGCCGCCGCCGCCTGGCAGAATTTCTGTCGCTGCTGAGGCGCGGAGTATGGGGCTCTGATGGCCATGGACGGCTACAGGGGCTTTCTGGGGCTGCTGGTGTCGGCGCTGCTCGTCGGCTTCCTGTCCGTGCTCTTCACCCTCATCTGGGTCCTCCACTACCGGGAGGGACTCGGCTGGGACGGGACCGCGCTCGAGTTTAACTGGCACCCGGTGCTCGTGGTCACTGGCTTCGTCTTCATCCAGGGCATCGGTACTGGGCACCTCCTGGGAGGCAGCGGGGAGGGACGCGCCGGCCGGGCTCCCCGACCGATCCCAGCCGAGTGCGGCTGACGTGGGCGAGCGAGGGGGTGCGAGCGGGTGCGAGGGGGAGCTCGGCGAGCGCGGGGGGCCGGGGGCCGGGGCGCGGAGACGGCCGGGCGTGGCGGCGGGACGGAGCCGGCAGCCGCGGGCGCGCGGAGCCTGCCCCGGGCCGACGTGGGCGAGCGGGGAGGGGTGGCGCGGCGGCGGCGCGCGAGGCGCGGGCACCGCCACGAGATGCTTCGCGGGGGGCGGCTGGGCACGGCTGCGGCGGAGCGGGTGGCCCGGCGCGCCGGCCCCACTTGGTTAACTCTTTGCTGCGAGGGGGCGCGGGGCGCACGTGAGGCAGCCGCGTGACGCCAGAAAGCGGAGCGGAGGAGGGAGGCCGCAGTGCGGAGCGTCCCTGGCCCCGAAATTTGCCCCCCGTGGACGGAGCCTGCGCAATCAGGGGTGCCGAAACGCTCTTTAGGCGAGGCCTTCCTCTGAACTTTCTTCCCGGCTGCAGATTAGGAGAGGAAGGCGGAAAGGGTAGGGCGAGAATTGGTCTCCTGTTGCCCCATCCTCAGGCCTGAGTGAAGGTGGTCGGGGTGAGCGAAGCATCAGCTCTAGTCTCGCGTCTCCTAGAGCGTTCATTTCAGTCCAGCCCAGGAAGCTGCCAGGACTCAAAAGGGGGTTAGGGCTGCCCTGCCTTCACAGACTTGTGTTTGTGGCTTCCGACCAGCGAAAGTTCTCCCGCGGGGCTTCCTGTTGGGCGCTGGCCTTGAAGTGGGGCGGGAGCTGGCAGGTGGGGCTTGCGGCTGCCTGGCTCCCGGAGATGCTTGTGCTTGAGACATCCCTGGGGTTTGCTGTGTCCACGTTTGGCCCCACGAGAGTGCAGCTCCGGGCGTGTACTCACGCTCTGGGATGAGGCTAGCCCAGAGGGAGGGTTCAGTGGATGACATATTTCGTTTTTGTTTTTGTTTTGAGCTATAACTGACATACAACATGTTTCACGTGTATAACATGGTCATGTGTAAGATTATATGTGTGTGTCGTAGACTCTTAAGTCTAGAGTTCTCTTCTGGCCAGCAGAAGAGCAGACACAGGATGAAAGCAAGAGATGGCTCATGTCCAGGAAAAAGACAAGAGCCCCGAATAAGGGTCCTTGCCCCGTATTTATTCAGATCAGAAGGCTTGCAAACGTGATGGGCCTGCACAAAGAGACAAAGAAACTAGGAACTTTAACTTGGGGATGTGAGGGAAGAGCGGGGTTTTGAAGAAATACAGTTTTTCGGGTTTGGGGTTTGGGTCAATATAAAACAAAATCCGGGCACCGGGCAGATGGGTAGATGGTTGTTAACAGCAGACAGGAGGCGCAGTGCCTGTTTATCTTAGCTAGCCTAGGGGATGAGACAGACAGGGGGAATAGCTTCAGGGTGAATAAGGCACCTTTCTTTTTGTTAACCATCTCTGCTTCCGGCTGCTTTGCCTGCAGCACAGCAGTCCATAGTCCAGTTCACCAATTTACCTAACCTGGCCCTATTCTCCTGTGAAAGCAGCTTTTCTGCTATACTACTAAATTGGGGGTGCTTTCACCCTGAACATCTAATCTTGTTTATTTCCTATACCTATGTATCAGGCACCTTTGCACCGTTTCTGTCTCAGGCCTTTGCCTCTCCCTCTCTATTTTGGGGACTCTGCACCCCCTCTCTTTTGGGGTGTCTTTGCACCTCCCTACTCCTGGCACCTTTGTGCCTCCCTATTCTTGGGGTGTCTTTGCATTCCCCTATTCTTGGAGTGCCAATCTGGCTTACCCAAACTCAGGTGTGAGCATTTTATGACTTTGTATGTCATTATGCCTTGTTAACCCATTGGTGTAAGCTCGGGGGATTCCTAAGCTTATCCCCCACACATGTGATTTATAAATCGAAGTGGTCACCCCAGTAAGTCTCGTTAACTTCCAACAGCTCACGTAGCTACACATTTTTTTTTTCTTGTGATGAGAACTTTTAAGATGTACCCCCTGAGCAACCTTTAAGATCTACTTTCTTAGCAATGGCTCAAATATACAATATAATATTATTAATGTAGTCACTATGCTGTACCTTACATCCCCTGGACTTATTTTATAACGGGAAGTCAAGTTTTTTGACCGCCTTCACCCATTTCGCTTGTCCACCCCCCTCCTCCTTCAATCCATGGCAGTTTTTATTGTGGTTGTGTGTGGTATTGTGTGTGTGTGTGTGGTATTGTGTCCTGACAGTTTCCTTCCTCCGCTGTTTGGCTGGAGGAACCTCCAGCCAGTGGCGCAAGTGCCATTTCTTTGTAGGCACTTTTCGAAAAGTGAAGTAAAGGCCTTGCAGACAAAGTATTTAGAAGAAGGTAGAAAATGGTGAGCTGAGGTTATACCTCAGAAAATAATGGACAGACGGGGCGCCTGGGTGGCTCAGTCGGTTAAGCGGCCGACTTCAGCTCAGGTCATGATCTCGCGGTCCGTGGGTTCGAGCCCCGCGTCGGGCTCTGTGCTGACAGCTCAGACTTGGAGCCTATTTTGGATTCTGTGTCTCCCTCTTTCTCTGACCCTCCCGTGTTCATGCTCTCTCTGTCTCTCTCTCTGTCTCAAAAATAAATAAAATGTTAAAAAAAAATTTTTTTAAATAAAAAAGAAAATAATGGACAGAAGTGTAAAGGCTTCAGAAAGAGGTGCCACCGGCCAAAACCTCTAGCTCTGTCTCCAAGCGGGCTGCCTTTTCTCCAGCCGTATCTGGCTCTCCGAATCAAACAAGCTAACAGAAAAGCTCCGACCTCATTCCTGAAGAAAAGATTTTTGTTTCCATTTAAAGCTCGTGCTGCAGCCTTCAGCAGGTGTGGCCAGCATTCTCCCACTCTGGGATGTAGTGGCAGACAAGTTGCTAATGCTTCCCTTACCTGGGTTGTGACAGGCATGCGGGTGCGCCGGCCATTGGCCAGCCAAGTTATTTCGTTACATAAGTCCCAGTTATTTTGCCACTGACCTAAAACGAGAAAAACAGACTCAAGTCCCAAAGTCACTGTCATCAAAAACACTCTTTCCTTCGTGGTGGGGCCCTTCAGTTTGGCCAGAGCTGTGAACATCTCCTGTTTGCTCCAAATAGTGGCAACAGTCTCTTCATCTTTTCCAACCAGCCCTTCAGAGCAGCTCCTAATACCAGGAAACTTTCCAGAGTCTTCTCATAGTTGAGGGTAAGGGAAACACAGATGATATTAGCTGTTTCCTGACTTACGAGAGAGGAGACAGTCACCAAACAATCGCTGGCATTTATTGAATGTTTCCTGTATGCCCACTGAGTGCGTTCTTTCACAGTTATGTAAGAATAAACCAAGACACAAAGCAGTTAAGTACCTTACCCAGGGAGGTAGTATGTTTCCAGTGGCTCTATTTTCAAGGTTCATTTCTCTGCTTTTATGGCAATATGCTTATTTTCTGCAAAGTATTCTTAAGAGAAGCAAAAAAAGGTTCATCTCAAATACACTTTGAAATGGTTTATTCGTGTTAGAGTCCATTAGAGTTTTCCTAAAAGTTTAGTTTCTTGAAACTTCGGACTTTTCTTAATCTGTTCATACTGACTTTTGAGCAAAAACGTGTGAATGGATATTTTGGAAATGGTCATCTGTTGCTTTTATGCAAACCTTGTTTCCCCTAAGCTAAGTTACGGGCTTTGTATTAGTTTTGGAATGTTTGTTCTGTCAACATTCCCCATCCTGTTTACTATTTGGATTCCAGACTTGGAAAGCACTTTAATCAGATAATGTATTTCATTGACATAAACATAAGCTTTTTCATACATACAGGCACATGCGTTGTATAACTGAGTTCTTACGAATCTTGGTCACCCCACACTTGCTCCTATCCAGCAGGACAAGGGCTCTGGTTGCAGGGCCAGCGTTAAAGAGTTGGCTTTGTAAGCCAGGAGGGAAACACACGTTACAGACTAGCCATGTTAAAACAAACTTCTTTACTGTTTCAGTGAGGAAATATTTAGGTTTTGCTCTTTCAGATCCCTAGTAATGAACACAATGAAATGGAGTTTGTCTGTGATGCGCAAATATTTAGAGATGAGGAGGGGAAGGCTGAAATCCAGTTATTACTCTGAGCATAAAATGCCTTACAAATATAATACACGGACTGTAGACAACATGTAAAACCATTTGAGAACAAGTAAAGAGTCCTGTGAAGCACCTTTAAGAAGTAAGCTCTGGAGTAAGCACAAAAGTTACAAAATAAATGCCCGTGTGTGTGTGCGTGCGTGTGTGTGTGTGTGTGTGTGTGTGTGTGTGTTGCGGTGATGGGGGGAGGGGGGCGGGTACATGCATACCTAAACGCACATAGTCCAAATACATTTTGGGAAATCTATGTATTCTAAAATAGAATATAACAGACAATAGGACATCTAAAACTGAAATAAAATTTTAAACTAGTGGGAAACCTAGCGAACATGAATGAGGAAGAATTTCAAAGAGAACTTGAGAAGAGGCTTTGTACTTCTCTTAAAAGGAATGTTTCCCATGAAATAAGTACACTGCCAGGAAATCAGAGAAACAGCCCTTGAAAAGAAGGCCACAGAAAAGATTGAAACAAACCCTCTCAAAGTGGCAGTTGACCTTTTAAAAGGTTCAGCAGGGTGGAATATGTTATTTGGTAAAAGGTAGAAAATTCAAGTATATAAATTGGGTGAATAGAAGCCTCAGCAATTCTATACTCCTTCCCTTTCCACATGCAGAACTCTGCTTACTGTATAAACTGAAGGAAGAGAAATTGAATTGTATGGTGATCTCAAGTTGGCTTTGTGAGAGAATCTAACTACATTTAAGTAACATTTAAAAGACTAAGAAAAAGAAATTGAGTAGGCCTTAAATTAAGGCAGTTGGCATAGCCTAATAATGTATCTCAAAATGACCAAATCCAAGTCCACTTAAATATGATTTGAAAAGGCTCTTGGCGTAGCACCTGGCAAAGAAGATGGTGGAGAAAATGCCCCAGATACCTACTCTAAACCCAGCCTTGAGGACACTATTAATAATAATACCTACCAATTTTAGGGAAATGAGGGTTTTTACAAAGCATGAAGACACAATTCAAGGCAACCCAAAACGCATTTTTTGTTATAAATACATGCAGATCTCTTTGTAATGTAACTAATAAAAATGTTTTAGAAACGATTACTTTGCTCACTGTTGTATATCTGGCACCTAGAATAACAACTAGATCTGGCAACTGGTAGGCCAATAAATAGCAATTGAATGACTGAGTGATTCGTTCTGTAACAAAATGCAATTTTACTCATAATGATAATAATAACATCTAAAGTAAATGTGCTCTCCCTCCCCCCTCAGTGATTATCCTGTTCAGCCAGTTTGGCAGTACTGGTTTATTAGGGAAGAATGGGTGTCATATTATATTGGAAATGCATCTTTATTCTAAAGGCCTCAGGGTCATTAGAATGTTGCTAAGTACGACCTGTGCCTCCTCTTGCCAATCTAAAGACATCATCACTTCAGTTCTCCCCTTTTCCTTCTGCATCACTAAGTTTCTCCCCCCCCCCCCCATGGATTATTTCTAACATGTTACAATTTCTATCATCCTAAAAACAACCGTACCCTTAACCCCATCCTTCTGGATGTTCATTCAGTCATCCTGGATTCCTCTTTCCCTATCACACTTCTCACCCAGTCCTTCAGATAATTATATAGATGCCAAACTTAAAATACAGTATTACCCAGATTCTGACCATTGACTATTTTAGTTATTTATTCACTCATTGGCTTCTCCTACTAAAATGTAAGTTCTGTTGTCTGTTTTCCTCACTGCCGTATCCATGGTGTGTAGAACATTACCTAGCATGCAGTCAGAATTCAATAAATATTTACTAAATTAATGCAAGCTTGGGCAGTCCTCTAAACCAGGGGCCATACCTACAAGGATGGTTTATAAAGTAAATATGTGAAGTGGAATAGGTGTGTAGCACCCACGAGAATGTCTTTCTGTGTTCAACTAAACATTTAGACACACAAGACTGCCAAGATCACACTGGGCACCAGCCCACTTAGGAGGATGTAGGATAGGAACCAGAGCTTGCTAGCGTGACTGCATCGGGTATCCTTTTTCTTTTCTTTCTTTTTTTTTTTAAGTGATTTAAAAAAAAATACTTATCTTGAGAGGGAGAGAGAGAGGGAGAGATAGAGAATCCCAAACAGGCTCTGAACTGTCAGTACAGAGCCCAATGTGGGGCTCAATCCCACGAACCATGAGATCATGACCTGAGCGGAAAGCAAGAGTCTGATGCTTAACCAATGGAGCCACCCAGGTGCCCCAAACAGGCATCCTTTCTGCAGTGGTTCATGTAGCAACCATATATCCCCCCCATAAACTAGCCTCTCTGCAGGTGACAGTTTATTCACCAGGAGATGAGATCTACATTGGTGGGATCAGAGCTTTAGGTCTCCATGCCCCAAAGCAGCCAGTATCTCTTGCAATACTCTATAGATCTGGCTTGCAGTGTTCCTGCAGGGGATATATACTGAGTTGAACAGTGTCCCCCAAAAAGATATGTCCAAGTCATATTCTTAAGGACCTGTGGATGTGACCATAGTGTCTTTACAGAAGTAAAGTTATGGGTCTCAAGATGAGATCATCCTGATTTAGAGTGGGCCCTACATCCGATGACTTGTGTCCTCAGAAGGGAGAAGATTGGAGACACAGACACAGAGAGGGGAAGGCAATATGAAGATGGAGGCACAGATTGGAATGATGTGTCAACAAGCCAAGCAACACCATGAATTGCCAGCAGCCTCCAGAAGCTAGGAGAGAGGTATGGACTGGATTCTCCCTCAGAGCCTCCAGAAGGAACTAGTCCAGCCAACACCATGATTTTGGGCTTCTGGCCTTCAGAACGATGAGAGAATACATTTATTGTTACTGGAAGCCACTCAGTTTTTAGTAATTTGTTATGCTAGCCCTAGGAAAGCAACATAGGGTATAACAGTTATCATTGCACTCTGGGAAGCCCAGAGTTTGGCATTCTTATCACGTATTTATAGATTTTTCATTACTTTTCTCAGTCTAGACACAGTTTACCAATCAGAGGGTCATTTTATTGTGAGCAATGTTTCCTAATAACATTAGTGTGAAGCTACGTTATCTGTTAACTAAGACCATTAACGAAAGGTCAGATCCTCATACAGCTGAAGGGACATGCCTTCTGTGTGTGCATGTTGAGGGTGGAGGGAGGACTGTAAAGAACTGGAGAGTGTCTACTTTTGACAAAATAGGAAACCTCTTAGCTGCAGCAGATTGTGGCTCTATGGGGATGCCAGCCCCGAGTGGCTAGAGCTTCCCATTATCCAGGAGAATACAGATTTTAAAAAACTGGTTCAGTCTAAAAGTAAACCAGCCACAAAGCGAAAACGGAACCCCCCAAATATTGTGCTGATCAAACAAAACACATCCATGGACCAAATCCACTCCATACCTCCCAGTTTACAAGTGACTTTCTGTCTTGACTTTGTGGGATTTAAATTTTTCCCTTAAAAAGAATAATCTTCTCTGTTGAGAAAATAGACCAGAAATGTTTTTTTATAACGTTTTTTTTTTCTTCCAGGAGAAACTTTCTTAAAAGGTAAAAATAGGCTATGAAAGAACTGTACAGACTTTGGCTGTACTTTTCTAAGTTTGTTCATTCATCCAGTTTTCATATATCATCCTATTTAATTAGCATACATTTATTAAACACTTACTGCATGCCAGACACTGTGTAAAACAAATAAGTAAAATGTAGCCCTGTCTACAAGCTGTTCCCATTTAAGTTTGTTAGAGCTGAGTTACAGTTTTCTTCTAGAAAACCTGAGCCCTAGATATTTAGAGCTGGCTAAGATTTGACGTTCAGCTCCTAAGTTTAAAGATTGTCTGACTAGGGTCAAAGAGGTGATATCAGAGCCAGTACCATTTCTAATTTGTTACATAATATCGATGTGAAGCATAAGAAAATATAGCTTATGTTTCTACAATGCAGAGTTTCTGGGTATTTAAATATCTAGCAATTAATTGAATTTTTCTCTCTTCACACACTCTTCGATACCAGGTAGCCACCTGTGTGATGATTTCAGTCACTTTAAAGAGATGCTTCAGTGCCAAGATACTAAAACAAATCTACCAAATCATCCAAATCACTTCCTACATTTTGATTCTCTAAAGGTCGAGACGGTTTGAATACACAGGCATGTTCCAAAGCTCAGATTCTTTTCTTTTCTTTTCTTTTTTCTTTTCTTTTTTTTTTTTTTTTTTTTTTTTTTTTTTTTTTTTTGCAGTGGCAGGTAGATTTTTTTGGACTGGGACACACTGGGGACCCTCACCCATGGCAGGGAGTGGCGGTGAGGTTGAAGACAAAAGTCTGATGGTCACTTGTGGTAGAATGGCGAATTCTGGTTGAGCTGGATGAAGATGGAGCCGAGGGCCAGGCTGGCTGGTAGCTGCAAAGCCCGACTCTCCTGCCAGGTGCATCTGCACAGGGAGCTGGGCAGAGGCAAAGAGGGCAGGGGCTGGACGCAGAGCTTGGGGGTGCATGCGGTGCAGGGAGGAAGAGTCAGAAAATAAGTCCGTTGGTTAGTATGTTGCATCTGCTTTTGCAAGGGCTTTTGTCAGGCCAGGTCACCACCAGGCTGGAGGAACCCTATCTGGGTGGGCTGATGGTGGCTGTGCACTGCACAGGGCTGTGGCCATGACAGGTACCGCAGTGCCGGAAACGCGGAACGTGTTCTGAGCGCAGCCTAGGGCTGGCTAAGGGGGTCCACAGCGAGGTGGGCGGTCCCATAAGCACGGCCTTGGTATTGGCCGACCTCTGCGGTCCCTGCGAAAGCTGCTGCTGAGCCCGCCTCCTGCAGGGTTGTAAGTACCTGGGGTGGGAACATCTGTTTGGCCCTGCCAGCAGCCACTAAGAGGGTGCCTGGGCGACTGTGCCCTCCGGGGCTCTTCTGCATGCTAAGGAGGGGAGCTCCTGTGTGAACAGTCAGGCTCTGCTGTTGCGCAGCTGACGTCAGCCTGGTCAGGTCACTGTGCTCCCTAAGCCTCCGTTTCTCACCCTCAGGTAAAACTTTCTTGAGCTGTAGGAAAAGCTGGTGCTTCTCTTCCTGTAGGGCCCCAAGCTTCTCCTGCAACTTCAGGATTTGTTCCTTGTTCTCCTCTAGCGACATTCTCTCTGCCTGTAAGGGTTAAATTGTAGTGTAGGGCTAACGCTTAGCTTGAAAAATAACAGCTTTGTGTTGACACTGAAGGTTAAGAGATAACAGCCTTGCTTTGTTCTTGTAAACTATGCCTCATACTCTTGTAAATTAGGCTTCACCAATTAAGGAAACAAAAGTTCAAAGAAAAGAGCATCAGAGGCAGGGTCAAGGAGATCCACTGGTTGCAACTTGGAGGCAGAAAGTCTAAAATAAACACCTCATTAGGCAACTGTTTCTAACTCATCTGGAAACTGTTTCTTTGTTCTGTTCCCAGGTGATGATAAAACGATGTGATCGGTTATAGAAACTCTGTACCCCGGCTGTTTGGGGCCGCACTCTTATCAAGAGTGTTGGTCCCGATCCGTCGGCCTTGCCTCTCATTGTAATAAACTTTGTTGTGACTGTCACTGGTGCCCGTAGCATTCTGTTTCAGGAGTCGTGTGGATGCCACATGCCGTGTCCTTTTTCTCCCTTCTCCCTGCTCTTCCTTCATCTTCTGTTCCATTGTCTTGTCCACCTCTTCTTACTCCGCTGGCCGCTTGCGCTCCCGCTCCATTTTGTGTGCTGGTGCAACGCCCGGGCCACGACGTTGGAAAGCTTGGGGCGCTCCAGGAGCACAGGCGTGGTGCTTTTGAGGACGCTTGGGCCGGGGGCGCCCGGCTCTGCCACTGACTGCCAGACCTCGAACTGGGCCTACCCGGAGGCGGGCGCCCAGGCGGGGGGGGGGGGGGGTGTTGCGCCGGGGCAGCCCAGGCGGAAGCCCGCCGGTCAGTCCGCGGCCAGCCACCGCAGCCCGGGTCACGTGCCCGCCCCCCCCCCCCCCCCCCCCCCCCCCCCGCCTGTCCAGCCTGGGGTGCTCCGGCTAGCGCAGCTCTAGCGGGCCGGGGTTCCAGGCATTCGTGCTTCAAAGTTCAGGTTCTCTTTGACAGCTACCGTAGGAATCTTTCCAAGAAGATTATTTTAAAGGATTCTCTGCATTTACATTTAAACTGGAGATCTTTGCATAGAGTATGGTACATTCTTGGGTGCATGGGGAAATTAGTAAATCCTGCTCTGAGCATATACCAAGGATATCAAAATAATACCTCATTCAAAGGGTTAAGGAAAGTGTAACGCATACGCCATATTTAAATAGAATTTGTAAGTGTTTTAAAATTCCACTGTACTTCAAACAATTACTCCTATTTTATTTGGGGGTTCATTTATTAAAATTTTTTTTCGACGTTTATTTATTTTTGGGACAGAGAGAGACAGAGCATGAGCGGGGGAGGGGCAGAGATAGAGAGGGAGACACAGAATCGGAAACAGGCTCCAGGCTCCGAGCCATCAGCCCAGAGCCTGACGCGGGGCTTGAACTCACTGACCACGAGATCGTGACCTGGCTGAAATCGGACGCTTAACCGACTGCGCCACCCAGGTACCCCTATTTGGGGGTTCATTTAAAGCATATGTCAAGCTGTTAAGTGGGCCCAGGTGTAGACTACCTTTTACTTGCTTGAAAGGACCACTTGGTCTTACACTTGGATCAGCAGTACAGGTTGTCTTGAGTTTTTGATTTGTGCATTTTCAAAGAGTATCTGCTCATTTGCTGGGAAATAATGAATTACTGTACTTTTTAATTTTTTTATTTTTAAGTGTTTATTTATTTTTGAGAGAGAGAGAGCACACGTTGGGGAGGGGCAGAGGGAGACACAGAATCTGAAGCAGGCTCCAGGCTCTGAGCTGCCAGCACAAAGCCAGATGTGGGGCTTGAACCCACATACTGTGAGATCATGACCTGAGCCCAAGACAGATGGGTAACTGACTGAGTCACCCAGGCGCCCCTACTGTACTTTAAAAAATTTATTTATTCAACAAACACTTAATGAAGTCCTACTATGTACCAGACTGTGTCCTAACTGCTGAGATATGACACTGAACAAAGTAGACACGCCCCTACCTTCATGAATCACAAGACTGAAACACGGAAGAACTAGAGTCAAATTGTTTTCTGTTTGGGGACATTTCTCCCTCCAAGTGCCTCTCTCTTCACATATGCTTTGACAGATCTAAAATTTGTATTGCCTATAGATAGTTTATGGATGGAAAGCTGGTGTCAAACCAGAGATTACATCTTAGAGAATGTATATTTTCACACATTCCTGCATTGATCATGCAGCTAGGAGCTGAGAAATTTTCTAATTAAATTCAGTTCAAGTTACTATATTTTCGCCTTCATTTGTCCGAGAAATAATTATACACAGGTGTTGATTTCCTTTTCCCTTTCCTTCTTTGCCTTCTTTTCTCTTTTCTTTCTTCTTTCTTCCTGGTGTGTTCCACTACCAATCATTCTTCTTCTGAAGAAGATTTAAAATGTATTTCTCACATATATACGTGTTCATGTTTCCCTTCGTTTTCTGCGAGGATATGGTCTTGCCAACTCAGGCCTCTTAACAGAAAACCCTTGTTTCAGTTGCAAGTAGCCGTTTGATGCCGTTTCCCCTCCTCATGGGCTTATGAGACGTTTTTCTTCCTTCTCACTGAACCTCAGGAATGGTGTCTAGGTAAATGCCAAGCCAAAAAAGCAAGAAATATTTAAATTCCGCTCTCTAGGCAGTTTTTATAGCTGTTGAGAGTAGCTTCTTGTTTAAGAAATGTGGTTTGCTTTGTTAAGATTGCCCTTTTCTCTGGGAGTCCACCGTATTTTTGTTATTTATACATCTTTAAAAACATGTAAACACTTTATGCAAATGTAACATTTTGCAGTTATCCTTCATTTATCTAAAGAACACTCTGAATGATAGTCAACTATTTATATTTGGCAGAATTTCCACATACCCAGGAGAGGCAGAAACTCCAGGCCTCCCTCACATGAGAGCCCCCTCCAGTTTCCGCGGGCTGCCGACTTAGTGGCTGAGATTAATTCGCTATTGGGTTTGTGAACTTACAAAAATATTGTTTTAACTTGAAAAATAGTAAGAATTCTTTCAGTCATACGGAAAGTAACATAACATCCCCATGTATCCATCACCCTGATTTAACAGAGGTTCTGATTTTTGTCAACATAAAAAGGTATAAATTAGAACTCAAGGGTGGTAGGAAGAAAAGATTATACAGGATGATGGAAGAGGGTAAGCACCCTAACCTAAGCAAGAAACTAAAAGAGGAGATTGAAGAACTCTAAACTAGACCCAGGGGCTGAAACATCGTAACTGCCTGGGCTCATGCGGATGGGAGGGAAGCACCTCTCCAGCTCTAGAAGCCCCTTAGGATTTTCTCCACTGGTAATAGGACAGTATGTTTTATTGGTAACCCCAAATCATCAATAAAAGATTACATTGTGTCCATTCATGCTACTGCTAGAGAAGGAAAGCTTGTGTGCAACCAGTCTGAAAGCATTTGAGTAAATGTGCAAGGTTCAAAAATCCAGTTTTAACACTCAAGGAGCAAAGATTTTAGTTTTGCAGGAAATTCAACACATTCCTCTATGATGCCTGTAGTATTTAGAAGAATAAAAATTCTTCACTGAACATTTTTTTTTAGGCAAGTGTTTTATTGAAGAACCACACACATGCAGAGAAGTACCTAAATCATAAGTTACATGTTTTTATAACATGAACACACTCACGTACCTAGATGGTGAAACAACATCCCAGGCACCCAAGAATCTTCCTGGTAACCATCGTAACTTCTCTCGGTCATGATAATTACTCCTGAGTTCTAATATCAGAGGTTAGTTTTGATTTTGGAAATTTTTAACACAACAGGATCCAGATCAGGGAGAAAAAGCTGTTGTGATTTATTGTTCATAATTTGCTTTTCAAGCAAACATAGTCCACGTATTTCCTTTTCATACATAGATGTTCAAGTTCCCTCATCTAAGATAAGGGCAGTGCCTGGATGATAGGATGATGATGATAGCAACAATAATAATTATTTTTAAAATGTGAATTGAGATTAAGCAAGCTACTTAACATCTCTCTGCCTTAGCTTTCTCCTCTGTATAATGGTAATAGTAATCATACCTTCTTCACAGAGTTGAGGTAAAAATTATGATGTAAACATATAGAGCACTTAGCATGGTGTGTAAGGGTTCAGTTGTGTATGTGTGTGTGTGTGTGTGTGTGTAAGTAATAAATCATGTTAACCCAGAAGAGGGTGAGATGTATTATTAGATTTTCATATTATCCACATTTTTATTTTACTAATGCCTGATCACACAGATTGCAAAACGCTCCACTGTGTGGATGAAAGGTCACAAAGTCATGGGTAAAGAGACATTTGCTTTCCTTGAAAACTTGAGAATCATATATGTTTCATATGATTTATATGAAAACTTGAGAATCACATGTACATAGGGATATGTATATCCACTAATTCCAAGGAGAAGAAGCATAAGGAGGGGAAACCATGTGTCTGAGTTGACTTCAGTTTGACTTCTAGACTTTGATCAGCCTGAAGAAAGTATCTTACATTTATTTAAAAAAACACGCAAAAGTCACACACACAAATAAAATTAGCGAAATCTGAATTAGGTCAGTGGATTATATTGATGTCTGTTTTTTAGTCGTGATGTTGTACTATGGTTATGTAGGATGTTACCATTGGTAATATCAGATGTTATCAGCTGTGTGAGGAGTAGATGGGATCTGTCTGTATTATTTCTTACAACTTGCATGTAAATCTACAATTATCTCAAAATAAGAGTTAAAAATCATACTTATGGAGCTACATGCTTTGAGCCCAGGGCTGTTCTAGGCTCAGGATACAAGGAGAAACAGCAAAATGCACTCCCTCCTTCAGAGAGGATGAAGTAAGGATGAGAAGGGACATTGAGATAGATTTTAAAAGTACAGTTGACTCTTGAACAACACGGGTTTCAACTGTGCAGGTCCACTTACGGGTGGATTTTTTTTTTTTGGATAAACACACGACAGTACTGTAAATGTATTGTCCTTATGATTTTCTTAACATTTTCTTTTCTCTAGCTTACTTCCTTCTAAGAATACAGTATATAATGCATATACAAAATATGTGTTAATCAACTGTTTATGTTATCAGTAAGGTTTCCAGTGAACAGTAGGCTATTAGTAGTGAGGTTTCGGGGGAGTCAAAAGTTATATGTGGATTTTCAACTTAGTTGGGGTCATTGCCCCTAAGGTTGTTTAAGGGTCAACTGGTATACCTGGCTGCACTAAATGGCTTGAAAAGATTCATTGAATATAGAAATGATTATCCAAAAAGTCTCCATGTCCTCGAGGAAATATAATCGATCAACATTTATAAGGTATCCATATATGCACTAAAATTAGTAAGTAGCAATCCTTCAGAGTTTGGACTAGATAAAAAGAAGACTGTCTTAATGGTGAGGGCTGTCAAGTGTTAAGGAATGGAACCAAAGAATACGAAGATTGACATCTTTTGCTGTAGGCTTTAAAGAGGCTGAACCCACATCTGTCTTTGTAGGTTTATGCCTTTGTGACTGAGAATGGACTAGATAATGCCATAAATTTCCGTGATCCTATGAAGTTCTATATATTTAAATTATAAACGTCTGTAGTGGGAATATGCTTTTTTTTTTTTTTTTTTTTTTCCGTGCTGGAACTAAGCGATATACACTGCTGTTATAATGGAATCCACCTTCCAGAGGAAGTATTCTTCAGACTTTATCCACCTGTCATACATTTTCAGACCTCTAAAGTTTTCCTGACATGGACTGGAGGGGTGAGAATGAGGGTGGGTAGGGGCAGGATATTGTCTTCAGAACAAAAATTGCATGCTGCTTAACATGGCTATGTAATCTATTGCTTAAACCAGCACATTTAAAAAAGATGCTATTCAAAAATGTTTTTGTTGAAGTTTAATCTACGTGCAGAAAAATGTACATATGGTGTATAGCTTGGTGAAATCTTCCCTCCGTGAACACCTATGTAACCAGCATTCAGACTGAGAAACAGAACATTAGCAGAAAGCTAGAAATCTCTTGCATGTTCCTTTTCAGTTACTATACCACTTCCTCACAAGGGTAACCATTATCCTGACTTTTCTTATTGCAGAGATGAGTTTTGCCTGTTTTTATAGTTCGTATAAATTGAATCCATACAGTCTATAACTGTTTATGTCTGGTTTCTTGGCACCCACATTATAGGTTGATCCATATCATTGGGTGATGTTCTAGTTATAGATCATTCTCTTTGCTGTGTATTATTCCATGATGTAAATATATCACAGTTTATTTATTCATTCTGTTAATGATGGGCATTTGGGGAGTTTCTAGTTTGGGGCCACTACAAATAGTGATGCTAATAATATTCTAGTGCATGTCTTTTGGTGAACATATGTACATATTCCTTTGGAGCATATACCCAGGAGTAGAATTGCTGGATCATAAGTTATGCATAAGTTTAGCTTGAGTGAATACTGCTAGTTTGCCAGAGTGTTTGTTCCCATTTAAACTCCCATCAGCAGAACATGAGAGCTGTGATTGCTTTACATCCTCTGCAATACTTGGCATTTTTCATGTTTAGCCATTCAGATATGTGGTAGACATATTCTCATTTGATTTTAATTTGCATTTCTCTGTTGACTAGTGAAGTTGACATCTTTCTTATGTTTATCTATATTTGGATATACCTTTCTGTAAAATATGTGGATATACTCTTTTGTTCGGTTAAATCTTTGTGCATATATATATATATATATATATATAATCCTTAGTCTGTCTTTTCTTATCAAACTATGACTATATGAGGAAACCAGGTCATAAGATTAATAATTTGGTTTTGGATGTGTTGAGTTTGAGATATTTGGAGGCACCTCTATAGAGATGTAAAGAAGCTGTTGGATTTTGTGGGTCTGGAGGTAAGAAGAAAGTTCTGGGCTTAAGGGGTTCCTGGGTGGCTCAGTTGGTTAAGCGTCTGACTCTTGATCTCAGCTCAGGTGTTGATCTCGGCATTGTGAGTTCAAGCCCCATGTTGGCCTCCATGCTGGGCATGGAGCCTACTTTAAAAAGGTATGAACTGGAGATGAGAATTTGGGAGTCCCTGCCATGTAGGTAGCATCTCAGTGAAGGAGTGAATGAGATCACCCACAGAGAGTGTAGAGGGAGGAAAAAGTCTTAGAATTGACCCTGAGAGCCACCAGAGTTTGTTCATAAGTCAGAAATAAAGAAGATGATGGCAAAAGAGCCCAAGAATGAACCCCTGAGAGGCAGGGAAGAGGGGAGAAGCAGAAGCCAGGTGAAAAGGGTTTCATGGAAGGGAGTGTTCGGCGCGTCAAACTGTTCAACTTGTGTTAATTAAAAACAACAATGCCACGTTCTGTCCCCTTTTGCTTCTTTCTAGCCATCATCGTATACAGACTGCCATGGACCTGGAAATGCAGCAAGCTCCTGATGAAATCCATCCATGCAGGTTTACACGCTGTTGCTGCCATTCTTGCAATTATCTCTCTGGTGGCTGTTTTTGATTTCCACAATGCCAAGAATATCCCCAACATGTACAGTCTACACAGCTGGGTCGGACTGACGGTCGTCATACTCTACATCTTACAGGTCAATGTCTCAGTGTATTTGTAAGCATGATATGAAAAGCAAAACAGTTCAGATACTGTAGATGTTTTCTACACATTCATATCTCTTGGAAATAATCTTCTCATTCCCTTTAGGCCTGTTCCATTTTGTTTCCATTGTAAGTATTCTTCCCTGAAGGGCCACCAGAACTGCAGAATTCAGTCTTTAAGCTTGAGCATGAGATTTAAAAAAAATTTTTTTAATGTTCATTTATTTTTGGAAGAGAGAGAGAGAGAGAGCACGAGCTGGGGAGGAGCAGAGAGAGAGGGAGACACAGAATCCGAAACAGGCTCCAGGCTCTGAGCTGTCAGCACAGAGCCCAATGCGGGGCTCGAACTCACAAACTGTGAGATCATGACCTGAGCTGAAGCTGGACACTCAACCAACTGAGCTATCCAGGCACCCTGAGCATGAGATTTTAAATATGGACATATCTATGTAGGGAAATTACTATCTCCATAACACCTAGACTGCCATTATCTGGACTTCAAGTTCCATGTGCTGAATAAACAAGAATAGGCAAGATTTCTTTCCCATATTCCTCTATCATTTTTCTTTTCTTTTTTGTTTTATAAAATTTTATTTTCGGGGCGCCTGGGTGGCGCAGTCGGTTAAGCGTCCGACTTCAGCCAGGTCACGATCTCGCGGTCCGTGAGTTCGAGCCCCGCGTCGGGCTCTGGGCTGATGGCTCAGAGCCTGGAGCCTGTTTCCGATTCTGTGTCTCCCTCTCTCTCTGCCCCTCGCCCATTCATGCTCTGTCTCTCTCTGTCCCAAAAATAAATAAATCCTTTAAAAAAAAAAAAATTTTTATTTTCATGTTTATTTACTTTTGAGAGAGCGTGTGCACACATGAGCAGAGGAGGGACAGAGAAAGAATTAGAGGATCCAAAGTGAGCTCCATGCTATCAGCATGGAGCCCAGTGCAGGGCTCGAACTCACAAACTGTGAGATCATGACCTGAGCGAAAGTTGGGCGCTTAACCAACTGAGCCACCCAGGCACCCCTCCTTTTTTTTTTTTTTTTAAGTTTATTTATTTATTTATTTATGAGAGTGAAAGAGAGAGAGGGAGAGGGGGTAGAGAGAGAAATGGAGAGAGAGAATCTCAAGCAGGCTCCACATTGTCAGCACAGAACCTGATGCCGGACTCATGACCTGAACCAAAATCAAGAGTCGGGTGCTTAACTGACTGAGCCAGCCAGGTGCCCCTGTCATTTCTTTTTCCTAACTTTATGAGTGAAGACATGAATTTTACTTCTTTGTTAGATTTTGAAGGCTCAGTGATTAGTTTAGTTTTCCCCTGTCTTTTCTTCACTTATTAAAAACACATACATTTGAGAGCAGTGTATATGAACAAAAGTTAATGGAGTGTGATAAGGATTTGGCTATTCTAGGACACTAAAGTAAAAGGTGAATTTTTAAAATCTTTTTGGTGGTAACCATTTTGTTGAAAAATCTTTGTGAACTACGGCAATTCACTTCCCTTCCTTAGGACAGTATATAGCCAGCTATCTAATTGGGATATCAATGTGAACTTCACTTTTCTGTGAATATAGGAGAAGTAAGAAACTGAAATGAATAAAAAATAGAAGAAATTATAATGAAATGAAAAGCTGGTTCTTTAAAGAAAATAAAATAAAAGAGATAAACCATTGCAAACCTGAGAAAAAACAAAATACACAACCTTCAGAATAAGAAAAAAATTAATCATAGATACAGATATTATTTTAAAATTAGGACAGATTGTTAAATTTTAATATATCATAATATACTTAAAAATCTTTAAGAAATAAGGATTTTTTTCTTGCCAAATATAGACTACCAGATTTGACCCAAGACGAATTAGAAAACCTAAACAGGATTGGGGCACCTGGGTGGCTCAGTCGGTTGAGCGTCCGACTTCGGCTCAGGTCATGATCTCATGGTTCATGAGTTAGGGCCCCGCGTCGGACTCTGTGCTGACAGCTCAGAGCCTGGAGCCTGCTTCAGATTCTGTGTCTCCCTCTCTCTCTCTGCCCCTTTCCCGCTCACACTCTGTCTCTGTCCCTCTCTCAAAAATAAGTAAACATAAAAAAAAAAAAAAAAAAAAAAAACTAAACAGGACAATAAAATATTAGATGAAATTGGTAAGATCTTTTGAAATCTATCTCTAAAAAAGGCACTGGTCCAGACTGTTTTGTATCTTTGACTTTCTAGGAACGGATACTTTAAACTTTTCTAGCACACTGGGAGAAAACAAACTCCTCTTAGATGTGGAGCCACTGTGTACTACATCTTGACATCTAAGATGGCGGCCCCGATGATAAACACCTTTACTAACATCCAACAGCAAACACCAGCTTACAGTGTGAAATATTGAAGACATTTCCATTACATTCATAAGATATTGGTGCTTGCTACCTTTGTCATTCAAATTTATTTTAGAGGTTTTAGCTACAAGATAATGAAAAAATCTGTGTAAGTAATAGAGAATTTGTGACTTTTTTTCAGTTTGCAGAAACAAATACATAGAATGTATGTCTAATAACCCAGAGATGGTTAGAGTAATGAGTATTTGGGAAGGTGCGTGGATCTAAGATAGCCACGCAGGGGCACCTGGGTGGCTCAGTCGGTTAAGCATCCAACTTCGGCTCAGGTCATGATCCGACAGTTTGTGGGTTCGAGCCCCACATCAGGCTCTGTGCTGACAGCTCGGAGCCTGGAGCCTGCTTTGGATTCTACGTCTCCCTCTTTCTCTGCCCCTCCCCCCCTCAAAAATAAATAAACAGTTAAAAATACTAAAAAAAAAAGAAGATAGCCATGCATAATTCAATAACTTTTGCGTAAACTAGAAATAACCACTTAGAATAAGAAGTAGAATTCATTTATAATGTGAATATAAAATTATAAAATATGTAGGAATAAATTGAACAATGAAAGTATAAAATCTATATGTAGAATATGTAAAATACTATAAAATTTTATTGAAAAACAGAAAACATGGTATAATTAGAGAGATACCATGTTACTAAAAGAGAACAATTAATATAGAAATATCTTTCCCTCGGGGCGCCTGGGTGGCGCAGTTGGTTAAGCGTCCGACTTCAGCCAGGTCACGATCTCGCGGTCCATGAGTTCGAGCCCCGCGTCAGGCTCTGGGCTGATGGCTTGGAGCCTGGAGCCTGTTTCCGATTCTGTGTCTCCCTCTCTCTCTGCCCCTCCCCTGTTCATGCTCTGTCTCTCTCTGTCCCAAAAATAAATAAAAAAACGTTGAAAAAAAAATTAAAAAAAAAAAAAGAAATATCTTTCCCTCTTCAACTATATTTATGTGTAATATAATTCTCATTTTAAGCCCAATAGTAGTTTTAAACTTGCAGAGCAAATATCCAAGGATAATCAAACAAATGTTGAAAAAGAGGTGAAGGGAGACCTGCCTTCAAAACAAGCTATTAATACAAGAGTAAACAAAATATAGTCATGGAAAGAACAGAGAGGACAGACACAGTCCAAGTAGTACACGATTTTTTTTTCTTCGGCACTTTGGTATTTCAATTTAGTGGAGAAAGAATGCTTATTTAATAAATGTTACCATCATAATTTGTTATCCATTTGGAAGAGACCAAACAAACAAGCGAAAGGACTCTGTATATAACACAAAGGAAAAAAGATTCCTAAAAACCCAATGAGAAGAGAAAAAGACAATTAAGAAGCAAACAATCTATATAATCTGAAGTTGGGGAGTCCACAGGTTGACAAGAAATCCAGAAGTCATAAAGGAAAAAAAAGACATATTTGATTATATAAAAAATTTTTTTAAAGTATATGGAGGGGGGCACCTGGGTGGCTCAGTTAGTTAAGCGTCCAACTCTTGATTTCGGCTCAGGTAATGATCTCACTATTTGTGAGATCGAGCCCCACATCTGGCTCTGTGCTGACAGCGTGGAGCCCGCTTGGGATTCTCTCTCTCCCTCTGTCTCTGCCCCTCCCCTGCTCATCCTCTCTCTCTCTCTCAAAATAAATAAGTAAGCATTAAAAAAAGAAAAAAAAATTTTAATAACAAATTATGTGGGGCAAAACATACCAAAGTCAACAGAAACTGCACAAAGGGATATGGGGATAGTCATGTCATATATTAAGGCTTAATGTGTTTAATATGTAATTTAAAAAAACGCCTAAAAATTAATGACAAAAAAGGCAACCTCACAGAAAAATAAACAGAAGATTTGAACAGGCAGGTCACAGAAGAAACACTTAAATCACCAATCAACATATAAAATGTCCAACCTCACTAAGAAGCTAGGGAAATAGAAAATAAAACAACAATAAAATGTCATTTTCCCCCACAAGACTAACAGGACAACAGTGGTGATGTTCCTTGCTGCCAAGGGTGTGAGTGGTCAAAGGTGCTCTCCACTTTTGCTTTTCCACTAGTGACAGGAAAATGCGTTGTCACCAAATTTTAGGGAAGTAGTGTGTTAATATCTACTAAATTAAAAAATATATATATGCTTACCCTTTAACCTAGCAATCCCACATTTGGAGAGAGTGGAAATAAAATACTGTAACGTAAGGAACTCTAAAAAGGATTTTTTTTTAAATATTTATTTTTGAGAGAGAGAGGCAGTGAGAGAGAGAGGGAGAGAGCATGAGCAGGGGATGGGCAGAGAGAGAGGGAGACACAGACTTCAAAGCCGGCTCCGGGCTCTGAGCTGTCAGCACAGAGCCCGACGTGGGGCCAGAACTATGAGATCATGACCTGAGCTGAATTTGGATGTCCAACCAACTGAGCCACCCAGGTGCCCCTAAAAAGGATTTTTAGCGCAACATTGTTTATGCAAGCAGGAAACCAGAAGCCACTAAATATCCCTCAATAGGGAATGGTTAAATAATTTTTGGTAAATCCATGGTGGATATCACACAGCCATTACAAGGAATGTAGCCATGTGTACTGACCAAGAGTGAAATCATGATATATTCTTCAGTATAAAAAATACTGGAGAATAAGTAATATGTTTAGTAAAACGTCATTTAAAATAAAAAAGGAAAGAGAAAAAAAGCATGTATGTGTTTATGTGTAAAGAAAGGTATGGGAGAATACACCAACCCACTGCCACATTGTGGGAGTGGGTGGGATTGGTTTGGGGGCTTATTAAATTTTTAAATGTGTCTTGTTTGACTTGCTTGAACCTGTGGCTCTTTTGTTTCAAATACAAGTAAGTCATATGTTATATACAAAGCATATATACATAATTTTTAAAACCAAACAAGCAGACAGGTGTCCCCTCACCACAGATTGTGAATACTCACGTTGTGCTTGGTGCCTGTGGTTGTTCAGCAACCAGGTGAACAGTTTCTTATCAGGAAAAGTTGACGACCTTCCAACTTTATTCCTTTGCTGCATAAAAGCTATTTTCAAGTTACTTGCATTGCTTCTCCATACAAGTGACAGAACAGATCACCCAGATGTGCTCAGGGAGAAATTAAGTGAAAGCACATTTCCTTTCCCAGTGGAAAGAAATGAATTCTAGGCTTTTGGTAGGAGCTAAGCTCCCTACTTATTATGATTTACAGAGATTCCTGCCTCCGTATTCTTAGTTGCAAAAATTCATGAGCCACAAAAATATGCTTTGACAGAGACATACTTCTGTCAGATTTCTTAAGCTAAAAAAGGGAGGGGTGCCTGGGTGGCTCAGTCTAGCGACTCTTCCTTTCAGCTCAGGTCATGATCCCAAAGGTTGTGGGATCGAGCCCCGAGTCAGGCTCCGAGCAGAGTGCGGAGCCTGCTTAAGATTGTCTCTCTCTCCCTCTGCCCCTCTCTCACGCTCGTGCTCTCTCTCTAACGTAAAATAAGATAAATTAAAAATTTTTTAAAGTAAAAAGGGGAAGCAGTTTCTCTTTCTGAATCAAGACGAATTCTAGATCCTTGGAGCTGCCGCTTGTGGTTGGAGAACAGAGAGTTTCCACTTTCCTGGAGCGGGTGCAGGCGCTGGCTTGCTGCTGGCTTATGCGGTCACGACTGCCTGCACTTCAGTCTCCCAAGTTTAACCGCGTGCAGACCATTCACCCGAGTTTGTGAAGTCAGTTTGTGCTCCCCTCCCCTTCAAAGAACAATTCAAGAAGCAGTCCTACCAGAGTGTGAAGAGCGTGGGAGAGAATGTCAGGTTCATATCTTCTTACCTTAGCACTGTTGGGGTTTGGCTTAGCTCCTTTGTTTAAAGTCAGGATTTACCTGCCAAGGGAAGCTAGTGTCCGGGTGCGTTCAGTAAATAGAGTAAGGAGGGAAGGAGGGAGGTAAGCAACAAAGAATACAACCAAAAAAGGCTGAAAGGTCTTCTTTCTTCCTCATGTTTACCTATGGGTTGTAAAGCATTTGAAGTGTAGAATTCTTTTCTGCTTGTGAAATCTAGCCTCTGGGGCATTTAAAAAAAAAATAACAAACTATCTGGGGCTCAAAGTGTGCTCTTCACTGGGCTGTTTTCTCTGTATGTCTGATTTCTGCTTCCCTCAGTCTGTTGTCAGGACAGGATTGCTGAGAACCTTGAGCCTACCCCTAAAAGTAGAGAGTCCACCTTTCCTGAGTCCACAGATTAAACTCAGTAAAAATGTGTTTGGGTCCACTTGTGTCTTAGGTGTTCTCTTGAAGAGGCACTTTTACAGGGGGTTGGACCGACCCGGATCACCTACTCCCCTCCCAGCCCTCCCCACCCGCAAACCCCAGCCCTGAAAACAGAATCACAGCAATGATTCCCCTGCAAAGCAGAGATCCTTTATTTACTCTTTTGAAGAGGAAATTAAGCTGAAATTTCTTTGTGACATTCTTCCACCAAATTTTGCTGACACATATTTTCTTATTCTTTCATTTCATCTCTCTGAGGTATTCCTTCTCTCTGCTTCCGAGGCATCCTCTTAGAGTAGTTCTCAAAATCTAGTCCAGAGAACTCTGAAGCGGGGAATGGGGAGTGGTAACCAAGATTTTCAGGTGGTTCTTTCTGTTCAAAGCTCTTTTCATAATACTAAGATGGTATTTATCTTTGTGTCAGTTTCTCAAAAGTGTTACATGGCCTTTTCCAGAGACTACATTATATGTGGTATCACATAAGCCTGAATGTGGAGACAAATAGAGGAACCCAATTATCTACTACTGAATCAGAACTTAAAGTGATTTGCAAATATGTAAAACATGCCACTTGGCATGTTTTTTGTTTCACATAATATAGTTATTTTTCCTAAGACATGCTATTTATGTAAATATGTAGTGAATTTATTATCTTTGTTAAATGAATAAATATTTTTAGAAGTTTCAGGTTTAATTTCTAATATGGTAGATATCAATAGATGTATAATATAATAAAAGCTCTTTGGGGTTCTCAATATTGTATGTATTTAGAAGTAATGAATCATGATAAAATTAACTCTTAGGATTCCACTATCCAACCTAATTTAGAAAACATAGAACCCCACCCACTTCTACTTCAATCCCATATCTGTCTAACTACCCCAACTTCTAATGGTAACCATTCTCTGGAAGTTTTTCTGTCATTCCCTGTTTTTCTTTACAATTTTTCTACATACTGTGAATCCCCAAACAATATGTTGTTTAGTTTTGCTTTTTTAATAAATTTTGAAAAACACAGTATCATAAGTATTCTATTGCAACTTTTTTTCATTCTACTGATTCAACTATCTTGATTCCTTAGCTATACTTTATTCATTTTTACTTTTGTATTCCATTGTTTAAATATACCATGAATTTACTTATCCAATCTCTTGCTATTAGACATTTGGGCTATTTTTAGTTTTCTGCTATAAACAATACTATATTGAACATTCATATACACATCTCCTGGCCCTCATATGCAAAGATTACTCTGGGCGTATACTTAGGAGTGGAATTATACTCAGACGAAAAAAGAAATGCCAAACTGTTTTCCAAATTGGTTGATCCCAGTGTGTTCCTGCCAGCAGCATATAAGAGTACCCATAAGGCACATCCTTGCCAACATGCATCATCTTCAAACTTTTAATTATTGCCAAACTAGTGGGTATAAAATGATGTCTTCTTGTGGTTTTAATGTTTATTTCACTGATCACTCATGTTTCCTTTCTAAGAAAGAGAAATATCTTTTGTCCACTTGAAAAATGAGGGTTTTTTTTTTCTTTTCCTTGAAGATTTGTAGGAGTTCTGTGTCAGATTCCTTTTCATTTATATGTATTGTTTATATCTTCCAGTTTGAAGCTTAAATTTTCTCTTTTGTTAGTATTTGTTGATAAACAGAAATTCTTCATTTTAATGAAACAAATTAATCATCTTTCCCTTTAAGGCTATTATTTTTTATTTCGTTTTGGAAACTTGTTTGGAAATCTTTCCCTCCCCTGAGGGCCAAACAAACTATATTCTTAGGTTCTGCCTCGGAACTGTTGGATCAGAAACTCTGGGTGAGGGGCCCAGAAATATGTGCTCACAGGCCTTCCAGGTGGTTCAGAAGCATGTGGTTTGAGATCAATTAACCTAGGAGAAAAGCTTTTCTTCTGTAATCTGTTAATGTAGTCAGTTACATCAGTAGATTTTTCTAATATGAAACTTGGGTGAATTAAAAACATTTTAAATTGTCTCAAGATTCTCTTTTGCTCTCTGAAATATTCGAATTCCTACCTTTCACTGTTTTACTTGTGTGCTAACTAGGCTTCTCAGAAAGGTCATTTCACAGCTTCGTGACTTTTGTTTAGCAGGAGGAAATCTGATCCCTGGCTACCTTCTTGCTCAGATCCAGAGAGCAAGTAGTGTTTAAGAACACAGGACATGCAATCAGGGAGACCTCAGTTTGAATCAGGTTCATCCATTTGTAGCTTGTGACCTTAAGATGAATTATTGAACTTTTCTGAACTTAGTTTGCTCACCCGTAAATTAAGGCTTTTGATACATCCTTCACAACATCATGCTCAAAGCCAACCAAATAATGCATGGAAATGCTCAGCCTAGGGCTTAGTGTACTAGAATTACACAAGTCAGCCATTGTATAAGTCTTATGGAAAGCTCCTTTATGACCTGTAGATGGAATTTTTTATTTCTATTCTAGATCGTAGGCACCTTTATGGTTGACAGCATACATTTTATGTCAATGAAATTTTGTTCATCAATCCGCCCATTTATTCAACAGAGCCAAATGCCCATTGTGTATGAGATTCCTCGCCAGGCTGTGGGGGATGCATTGTTCCATAAGAAAAGCATGGGTCCAAAGAGACATGCTCTCTGCCCTCATGTAGTTTACAAGACAGGTCTTTGAGTATTTGGTAGACAAGGTGGGTATGGAGCATTCTGGGAGAGCTCTCATATGGTATAGGGGGTAAAGGAAGTCAGACCAAAACCTGAACTCATGAGGTTGGTGGTGAAAGGGGAGAGAGTATTCTAGGTGAATAGAAGAGTAGGTGGGTGCAGTTTTCTTTGTTTGAGAAGCAAGAAGGAGGTCAGGCATCCTGGAGTGGAGTATGGAAGATGAATTGGAGGTTGGGCAGAAGTAAATATAGATAGACTAGCTGCAAGGTGTTTACAGAGGTTCAGATGAGAAACGATGCTGGCCTGGAGGTGTAGCAGTAGCAGTGAGCAAAATGGATGGTTTCTAAAGATATTTCAAAGGTGGAATTAATGAGATTTGGAAAGTTAACCGTAAAGGGATGAGAGTCGCTTGCAAGCATGAGCAAGTGGGGGGATGAGAAAGGGAACATTAGAGGAGGAAGAGAGGGTTTGAGGAGTGTCAGATGCTACAAGAAGCGAGGAGAATATGGTCTGAAAACCGTCCTTTGGATTTAGTGACCTGGAAGTTACTGATGACACTAGAGAGCCGTTTTCTTAAAGGGGAGAATCCAGATTTCAGTGGATTGAGGAAGGAGTGGAAGGTAAGAAAATAGTTCAGTCAAGAGGTTTGGGTAAGGGAAGGAGAGGGTGGTAACTGGACAGGGATAGGAGTCAAGGCGGGTGTTTAGTGGAGGGTTTTTTGTTTCTTTGCTTCTTTTCATTGTGAGAAGCTTGGGCATGTTAAAATGCTCCCAGGATGGCACCAGTAGAGAAGGAGAGGTTGTGAAAAGTGGAGTGAATCTATAGCTGTGCCTTCAGGAAGCAGGTTGCAGAGCACAGCTGGAAGCTCGAACACCAACTCTATTGTAATTGAAGAAAGGAAGGAATTGTTGGCTTGGCTTTTTTGGTTTGTTTGAAGTTCAGCAGCAGAAAAGTGAAGCTCTGTTTTTCCCATGAGATGGTACTAAAATCATCTGCTAATAGTGAGGAGGCACACAGGACAGCCACTAGTTTGAGGAAGAGAGAACATGGAGGACCAGTTGATAAATCAGACAATAGTAGAAGGATTGTTGAGCAGTGTTGAAGTGCTCATAACTGTGAGCATCATAACCATGAATTTATAGTGCCGCTGGTCTCCTTGGCTGTGTGACTTAACTCTAGTAGTACCTAGCAGACCAGAGGTAGTCCTGAAGATGGCTGAGCCAGTGTTGGAATGTTGCCAGGTAGATTTGATGCAAGACAGTGCAGCAAGGAGATGTAGAATATTGACAGAGGAATTTAGTGTTCATTTGTGTGTCCTCTCTGTAAAAAACTGTGGACATATTCTAGTTGGTGCTGATTAGATGTTTTAATCCCTGGAAGAAACATGCTTTTACACTTGAAGAATGCAACTTGGAAATGACCTAATACAGACCTTCTCAAAGTGTGGCCTCTAGAACAGCATCATTAGCATCACCAGGGAAATCAGAAATACGGATTCTTAGGTTCTATTCCAGACCTACTGAATCAGAAATTCGAGGGATGGGGCCCAGCAATATGTACTTTAAATGAAGGAATGATTGAGTATAGGAAATAGCAGGAAAATGAAGAGGATTTCCATATATTAATCTGTAAATCACTTGATTGCTCATTAAATCCACCTCTATAGTTAAAAAAAGAAAAAGGAAATCATACCTAATACAAAAGCTAGATAGGCAGATATTTCCTGGTTTCATTAATGGTTTGCAAATAAAAGCTTTTGTTGGGTCTCGAAGTTCACACATACCTTTTTTTAAAAACTCTTGTTTCATAAAAGGAGATAAGACTGGCATAGTAAAATACATTTGTTAGTGAGCAAATAATAATAATTAATAATTGAGAAAGCCCAGGTACTTAACACAGGAACTGTAAAAGTAAAATTTTATTGTTTATTTCCAGTTATAAAAGTAATATACATTAATTTTAACATTTATAAAAATGTTAAAAAACATTTAACATTTCTGTATTTATAAAATACAGAAAAAAGAAAAAAACAAAACTCATTGGTAATGCCATAATCTAGAGGTATCATTACACTTTGGCTTACTTCCTTTGGGCTTTAATTGTGCCTATGAACATTTAAGGGAAGTTCAATTGCCTAGGGTCCTCTAAGCAAATTTCTGGCACCCCAACTACTTAGCTCATTGAGCCCTACAAGAGGCACACGTGATAAATCCTGAAAGAAATGAGAGAAAACGGAGTATCAGGAATGAAGTCAAGAGAGCAGAAATATGGGAAATGCATATTTCTATGGACAAGTCACAGAAAAGATGTGGTATGAGTACATAGAAGTATATATGTGCTAAATCCTTGGTGGCCATTTACCTGAGCCCTGTTTCCATATAGAAATCACAATCTGTACATCGGGATGCTTGCCCTTTGATACTAATAGAATCACTAAACTTCACTGAAGGAGAATTAGCAACATTCTCAACCACCAAAGGGGACCCTCTGAACCATTTCTCATACATCCAGGCATTTGTGGCATTAGGTGGACAATGAAATATGCAAACTAGCCTATTGAATGCATTTTTTTTAAATCAACTTCCATTCATTACCATTTCCCAGAAACTGATTCTAAATATATTTTAGGGTCTCAGACCCATTCTGCCTTCAATCTTCTGGTGTCCCCCATTAGTCCTTTGATCCCATTCAGGAAAGATGAACAGTGATGTTGTGTTTCTCCCTATTCTCCCTTCTTCTCATCGTTGTTTTGTTGGGGGCGGGGGACGGGGAGGGTAGATCCAAAGTAGGTACCTGAAAAAAATGCCCTTTAAATTCAGTAGCTCAGCAGTCACTAAGAAATCTTTATTCTCTTGAGGAGAAGAGAATAGGTAAGGGGTAGGAGTTGTGGGGCCACAAAACAAATGGAAAGTGTCACTAGACTTCAATTACTTAGGAATCTTGCTATCCTCTGCAGAGAAGCATCCCACTAGGGATTTAATTATCAAGGAAACGGCAATAACCTCTCTGTTTTTCCTCATAAAACAAAATTGTAAACTTCTTAACATGTAACTTTTTTTTTTAAGTTTATTTATTTATTTTGAGAGAGAGAGAGAGAGCAGGACAGGAGCAGAGAGAGAGGGAGAGAGAATCCCAAGCAGGCTCCATGCTGTCAGTACAGAGCCCGACGTGGGGCTCAAACTCATGAACCATGAGATCATGACCTGAGCTGAAATCAAGAGTTGGACACTTAACTGACTGAGCCACCCAGGTGCCCCTCAGTGCTCACTTTTGTGTAGGCTTTAGGTAACTGGATTCAGGTTTATCTAGAATCTTGTACATATAGGACTAGAGTCACTGTCAGCGCAGAGCCCTATGTGGGGCTCAAACTCACGAACGACAAGATAGTGACCTAGCCAAAGTCAGATGCTTTACCAACTGAGCCACCCAGGCACCCTAACACACAATGTTTTTGATTGAACTGTCTAAATGTGTCCTATCATATATGGTTTTAGGGACTTGAAAATCTTTTATTTCCTTTTCTACTTGGCAACCTTAAGGAAATAGATAAAAACAAACAAGAAGTTCACTGAAGCTTTGTTAATGATCGAAAAAAACTAGAAACAGGAACATCCATAGATAGAAAACTGAGTAAATTATGTTACATCCTTAAAATAGAACATTAGCCATTAAAAAGAATAAACCAGATGCACATATGTTGATATGAAAAGATCTCCAAGATATATTATTAAAAATTTTTAAATGTTTATTTATTTTTGAGACAGAGCACGTGCAGGGGAGGGGCAGAGAGAGAGAGATAGGGAGACACAGAATCGAAGCAGGCTCCAGGCTCTGAGCTGTCAGCACAGAGCCCAACGCAGGGCTTGAACTCACAAACTGTGAGATCATGACCTGAGCTGAAGTCGGACGCTTAACCGACTGAGCCACCCAAGCGCCCCATCTCCAAGATATATTATTAAGGGAAAAAAAGCAATATGCAGATGCAAAAGAAATACGTATAGTAAGATACCATTTATACTTTAAAAATTCTCGGGGCGCCTCGGTGGCGCAGTCGGTTGGGCGTCCGACTTCAGCCAGGTCACGATCTCGCGGTCCGTGAGTTCGAGCCCCACGTCGGGCTCTGGGCTGATGGCTCAGAGCCTGGAGCCTGTTTCCGATTCTGTGTCTCCCTCTCTCTCTGCCCCTCCCCCGTTCATGCTCTGTCTCTCTCTGTCCCAAAAATAAAATAAAACGTTGAAAAAAAAATTAAAAAAAAATACAGCACACTGAAGAATTTAAAAAAAAAAAAAAAAAATGGGGCGCCTGCGTGGCGCAGTCGGTTAAGCTTCCGACTTCAACCAGGTCACGATCTCGCGGTCCGTGAGTTCGAGCCCCGCATCAGGCTCTGGGCTGATGGCTCGGAGCCTGGAGCCTGTTTCCGATTCTGTGTCTCCCTCTCTCTCTGCCCCTCCCCCGTTCATGCTCTGTCTCTCTCTGTCCCAAAAATAAATAAACGTTGAAAAAAAAAAATTAAAAAAAAAAAATTCTCTTTCTCTCTCTCCACACACACACACACACACACACACACACACACACACACATGCTTGCATAGGCATAGAAATTTTCTGGAAGGATACTTGAGAAAGTGGTAATAGGTGTTGCCTTTGAGTAGTGGAACTGGAGTGGGGGAAATTTTCATCTTATGCCCTTGGTTCTGTATGAAGGTTTTCTCATTTTACGTACAATTGCTTTTATAATAATACTTTTAAAATTGGTTAACTCTTAAAATTAAATGATAACCTTTGTACTTGTTGATGTTTAGCTTCTCCTAGGTGTTTCCATCTTTCTGCTTCCTTGGGCTCCACTTTCTCTCCGAGCACTTGTCATGCCCATACATGTTTACTCCGGACTGCTCATCTTTGGAACAGTGATCGCAACGGTACTTATGGGAGTGACTGAGAAATTGTTCTTTGCCCTGTAAGTTATATAGTTTTACTAATTGTAATATTTAAGCTATAAAATGTTAAATACTTACCCATTGGGGGAAAATGTAACAAAATTTTTAATATTAAAAATAGAAAATTTAAAAATTTATTTTTAACAAATGTATTATACATGTAGTATAGCATTAATAATGCTTGGAAGAAGGACCAAAAAGTTCAAAAAACTGTACCACTCTTACAACTATTGAGGTTACACGTGCCCTCTTAATCTTTTTGATGTGCATATCTTTATATTAATTGTAATTATAGTGTGTATACATTTTGTATCGTCCGTTTTTCAATTTTTAAGTGCTACTGGTGTTCCAGGTGCTACATTATTTTCATACTTATAATTTTTAACGTCATACTATTTCATTGAGTTATTTTAGCATAACTTAAATTTCTCTTTAATATCAAACTTTAAGGGAATTTACATAGAAGCTCTACCAGTGGGTATTTTTTTAAATTCAAGACTCTTTGGCACGCTGCTGCATCACCCTATTTGTAATTGGACATACTCTCTCTTTCTTGTAGGAAGAGTTCTGGGTACAGTACATCTCCACCGGAAGGTGTTTTCACAAATACCCTGGGCCTTCTGATTGTGGTATTTGGGGCCCTCATTTTTTGGATAGTCACCAGACCACAATGGCAGCGTCCTAAGGAACCAAATTCGATCTTTCTTCAGCCAAATGGAGGTGCTCAAGAGGGAGTGGAAGGCTCAGCAATAAACTTTAGCAACGTGGACAAATCAGATTCAGAATTAAACAATGAAGCGGCAGCAAGGAAAAGAAACTTCATCGTTGACGAGGCTGGTCAGAGATCCACCATGTAAAGGGTTGTAGAGATGTGGCCATATCACTTCACTTTTACAAACTAGCTCTACAGTTTATCGCTTCTTCTCTCTAGCCCCAAGGTGATTGGGCCACAGAGTCAATATTTATTTTAATCATAAAGTAGGATTCCTTGGAAGAGTTTGTATTGATTGAGGCCTATGAACTTACCTGAATTGGAAAGGAGATGATCGTGTAAATAATAGCAGATATAAATTGTGGTTATGTTACCTCTTTCTTGTTGAGGACCAAAACATTTAGCACAGTGCCTTGCATAAAACAGTCGATCAAAATGTGTCTCTCAAAAACAAACAAACAAACAAACAAAAAATAAAAATGTGTCCCTCGGTTGGTAAATTTCATCAGCTGGTGGCATCTCTGGCCTCTTGTCATTTCCTGTTAATTCTGGGAGTCCAGTTCTAACACTTTAGAATTCGATCTGGGGCAGGGTTTATGCTGCACAGATAATGTGAGCAGAGTACAGAAAAAAATTTAGGAAACTAACTGGTTCCCTTTTCTCAGCGCTCTCTCCCCAACTAGTTTGAGCTCAGATTGGCCCTAGAGACCAGAGTTATATTAGAGCATTTTGAGGCAATGACTGAACCAAATGTAGCTAAAGAGATCTTCTCTTGTCAGACCTAGAAGTTTTTCTAAAATTCCACTTCATCCCAAAGCTCTCCCTGGGGTTTGGCGTATTTTATAACCCCAGATTCCAAACCAAATTAGAATGGAATATGCCTGAAAGCTTACGTAGCATAAACTGCTCTACAAACCTCAAAGAGCATTTTTTCCCGACTTTCCTTTTTCATTTTAGAAAGTACTTACGTGGCACATACTACCTGCCAGACACTATTCTAAGCACTTTATAAATATTGACTTGTTCAATCCTTAAAGTTTTCTTGGTAGGTACTATTATTTTCTCCATTTTACATATGGGAGATCTGAAGCTCAGAATGGCTAGTGACTTGCCCCAAGGTCACACAGCTCATCAACGGTAGAACTGAGATTCGTCACTTGGCCATCTGACTCCTTCGTCCATGACCCTAACCACTTCTCTATGCTGTATCTTCTATTATATACTAGTTTGTACACTGCTGGAGTGCAGTGGGGTTGTTAAAGTTTAACTTCTGGCTCTCTTGTCCAAGGCAGATTCGTCAAATAACCAAGGAAAGAGGCCCACCCTAACCCTGGAAATAGATCATGGCACCCTGATGCAGCCAACAAGCCAAGGCCTACCTCAATGCCTCTTTGATCTTAAAATTGTGTCTTGGTGACAAAGAAAGATTTGGGCAAGAATATATGTAACTTTCAAGATGAATCAATTACAAGTTTTTTTCTTCAGGATCTTACCTGCTGTATAGCTTTGTTTGGGGATAGGAGAGACTCACCTCGTGGTCTGCCCTTCCCGGTGGCAAGAGCTAAGGTCCTTCCTGATTTTGGTGGAATTTTAGGTGATATCTAGAGCTTTGAGTTCTTGGTAGTGAGTTGAGAGACTCAGAGGTGACATCATTCATGCATGGAGATCTCTGTCTTGACTCTAGCTGACTTGAATTAAGACCTAGAGTAGTGCCTTTGCTGAAAGGATGCTTTTCATTTTGGGATTGATTTTTGGTTTCCCTGCAGTTTTAAAGTGGGGCATTTTGATGTAGGTGGAAACCCTACAGTTTATACCAAATACACTTTTTTTTTTTTTTTTTTTTTTTTTTTAAGTAGGCTCCCTGCCCATTTCATGGAGCCCAGTGTGGGGCTTGAACTCACAACCCTGAGATCAAGACCTGAGCTGAGATCAAGGGTCAGACACTTAACCAACTGAGCCACGCAGACACCCCTACACCAAACACACTTAACTTTTTTGGTGCTTCATAAAGTTCCTTTTAAGTTAAGTGGTAGTTACCTCCATAGACTGAATATGAGCTTCTCTCCATCATGTTCCTTAAGCTTCATGCCTAACCATTCAAGATTCCCTTGCCAAAACACTGTTTTCTTCTTATTTAATTCTCCTTCCAAAATTGGTAATGGTGTCTTAAGTATCCCCAGTACCCAGCCTAATGCCTGGCGCGCTGTGAGCACAGTTAAATTCAATATGGACAGAGCATGCTACAAATTTTGGTGTTACGTGGAAGAGTAATTGCGTTGTCACACACAAACGTATTTTCGATAAATGGATGTTTCATTACAAGGAGGTGCCCCAAATTCCAGGAGTGTTTTGGGGGAAGGCGATAGTCCCAATGACCGAAGCTGCTATTCCATTTTATGTAGGCCAAGGAAGAGGTTACTGGTGAAAAGTTAACTATGGATTTGGCATGAGAATATTCTATTCCATTGCAAAGTCTTTGAGCACACATCATCTCAGCCCTTTATTTTCTCTCTCATGGGCTAATGAGAGGGCAATCTTACAGATATTATAAGAACTTCTTTCTTTCTCAACCTTTATGAAAACAATGCATAGTAAAATATATCTAGAAAACCTTTCTGAGACTCTTCTTTTAATGGGATTTTTATTCCAATGGTAATTGTACCTTTATCTTTCAAAAGCTGGTATTTCCTACCTAAAGCCATCTCTCCCCAAAATATCTCATTAAAGAGTCCACAAAAAGAAAAGGGGAGAAGAAAGCCTTAGGTATCATTTCCAAAACAGTGATTGAAATCTTCCCAAATAATTATAGCTTATATCATCTGCAGAGATAGTCTGGCTTGGCTTACCCCATAATCTAATTTCAGAAAGGAAAAAAAAAAAAGCTTTTATTTTAGCACTCATCTAAATCAACACTAAAGCCTTTTCTCTGGGTGGGTTTTATTGAGAAACTCAAATGAATATACTTTTTGAATTAATGTTCTCAGATGCATACAGCTTTCTGTGCTTCTTGTGTCAGACTGATTTCACCCTCCAGAATACTTTCCTTTCCATTCCTTGTGTGGTTTCATTTAAGCTGTGCTGGTTAGAAACAGCATCTCAGACCTTACAATCAAATGACAAAGAAGCAATTGCACTTTTTAAGGGATACTGACAAGTGGTTCCTATTTTCTAAAGGACAAAAGAAAGAGAATGTCTTGTTTTTAATTAGGCTCTTTTCCCCGCTGAGTTGAAAATTGCAGTGCAATACCGATTGACCACAATGCCAGATCTAAAACCTCAGAGAAAGAAGTAAAGTGTTATGCTAATTTTATTGCAATATGATAGAATTTTTATCTTGTTATGTCCTTCTTGTGATAACTCTGACAGAAAACTGTTAACTGCTATGTCTTAGATGTGCACATAGGAAAGTATAGAAAAAAGAAAACTATTATTCTTTATCCCGTAGAAGATGCCTGAACATTTTTAAGTGGAAAAGATTACTATGTTTAAATTTGCCTTCTTATGGAAAAATATTAAATAGCCTGAATATTTTATAATTTTGTAGAAAAAAGATACATCTATTTTTTCTTGACTTGTTTTTATATAGTAATAAAAGTTATTTTGGAAGCGATTTGTGTGTTATCCATTTGTCCAGGCTGGATGGTGGAGGCATTGTTCTGCAAGTTTCTGTTCTATGGTTGTTTGTTTCGTGGAAAAAAATTTTTTAAGTTTCTTTATTGAAAATGCTGTCAGAGTACCACACCATTTCCATTGCTGGAAGGATCAGAGGATTGTTTCAAAACTGCCAGGGTATCCTCCTCCGGGCAGGATCTGAACTGGAGCCATCCTTGTAGTGCAGAAGGGAGCCATCGGTGTAGGCAACCAAAGCAGACACAGTGTAAGTGGGAAAAGCATGGAAGGAGAGCCTATTAAAAGAGTTGGTTATTACAGAACTCTGTTTACAGTAACTTGTCCTTGAGAAAGTATATAACTCATTATGGATGAATTGTTGACTAGTCGCATCTGAGTAATCAGTACTCCTCCAGTCTTAATCACTCAGTTAGCCTTTTTTTGTCTCCTGAGAAATTGTCTAGCTATAATAACATAATTAATATTATATATACAATATGCAATAGAGCTATAATATTGCATGTGAATTGATTTTTTATGTTCCATCATATTTTGTATTCTTATTTTCAGAGAACTGTATACTATTTTAAATTTATTTTAATTGGCAAGTACTTTTGATACTTTATGACTATATGGCTCAAATACATTAACACGTAATTTTACATATATTAGCTCATTTAATTTAATTTGCGGTTGTACTGGACATTTACACTGTCCGCCATGCCCAGCCTTACAAACATAGCTGTGTTTTTTTGACCACCCGCATTTCCTCAGCCACAGCTAACTGGATGCTAGTGGGAGAAAACACATCACCCACATGTAGACTTTTCACAGCTCACCAACATACTATGAAGTAGCCTGGTATGAAATGAAAATATCCTCTTTCATTTCCTTTCAGATTGAGGAAGGAGGACTTCAGAGGATTTGGGCTCTGTCCCTTCCAAGAATTTGAATTGGGAAATACTTCAAGAATAAGTCAGAACAGAAGTTAAATGAATGGCTGGTTACAGGAGCCATGAGGAAATCTAGACCAGAGATCAGGAAATTGTCTACAAAGAGCCAAATGGGTTTTGTGGACCGCATGGTTTCTGTGGCAAATACTCAACTAATGCCATTGTAGTCAAAAGAGACCACAAACGATAGTAAATGGAGGAGTATGACTGTGTTCCAATAAAGCTTTATTTACAAAAAACAGTGGCAGCCCACATTTGTCCCACAGGCCAAAGTTTGCCAATCCCTGGTCTAGACCATTAGGTGGGGCCATGAGAGTTCATGACAGGCTAAAATGATAAGAAATCAAGAACTATGTGATGAAGAGAAAATACTGATGATAGAGAGGAAGGATTGGCAGGTCATAATAGGAAACACAAGTGGGCAGTGGAGTAGTCTTGGAGAGGGTGGCCAACTCAAATTAATGGCAGGTACTAGAGTGAAGATCCATGAAATGCTGCTGAGTGTTCCTCAAGGTTGCTATGGATTCAGTTCCAGTTCCCTTGGAGACTGCTCCTCAGAATCATGGGAGATCTCAATGATTTTCACTATACCCTCAAACCAATACTCCAGTGCACTTCAAAATTGCTACCTAACAATTTCTTTGTAATCCAGAAAACAAAGACTGAAACTGTAATGTAAACAACTATCTATTCCCTTATAAATTTTAAGTGTCTTTAATAAGGCAGCGTGGAAATTCTGGTATGCCACTGTGATAGATAATATCCAAAGATGACCACATCAGCTCCTCTTCTCCTCATATACACACACACTGCTCCTTATACTGGGAGATAAATTTATTTCCTCTTCCCTTGAATCTGGGCTGGCCTTTTGGCTTCCTTTAACCAATGGAATGTAGAAGCAACATTCTGAGAATCTGAGCCCACGCCTTAAGAGAACTCACATTCTATTTCCTCCCATTGGAACCCATCCAGTATGCTGTTGAGGGAGTCTGGTCTAGGCCCCTTAAAGGCCACCCAAAGAGAGACCCTAGAGAATAAGAAGTCATGTTAGGTGTTCCAGCCCCAGATGAGCTCACATGCATGAGATTCCAAATGAGATCAGCAGAACTACCCGGCTGAACTCCGGTCAACTCACAGAATCATGAGAAATAATAAATAAGCCTTATTTAAGCCACTGTGTTTGGAGGCGGGGGGTTGTTATGCAACAATGGATGTGATACACGACTCTTATTTTAAAAACTTAATTGGGTGTAGACTAAATCCAAATAGGAAGTATTTTCCAGAATGTGTTCTGTAGGGTTTATTACATTTTCCTTAAGGATTTTGTTTGTTTTGCTGAAAAAAGAAGTTTGGGAAACACAGAATTAAACAAAGTTAAACAGTTTTTTTTTTTTAAGGTGGGACTTTGCACCAATAACTTTCTCCAATAACTTATGAGTATTTTCAAGCATACAGAAAAGCTGAAAGAATTATAGAGTGAACATATAGGTACCTACCACCTAGAGTCTATAATTAGCAATTTGCCATGTTTGCTTTATCACATTTCTATTTATTCATCCCTTTCTTCATCAAATACCCCATCTTAAATTTTTATACATTTCAAAATGTTACAAACATCAGTGAATTGGCATGGGTAGACATTCTTAGTTTGTTCACTATCATAGAGGGAAAGCATTCAATATTTTATCATTAAATATGTCATATGTCCCTTCATCAGGTTGAAAATTTTCATTTGCAGAGTTCTTTTTAAAGCCATGAATTGGTTAAATTTTGTCAAAAGGTTTGTCTGCATCTACTGAAATAATCATATTGTTTTTCTCCTTAGGTCTGTTAATATAATGGTGAAATACACTGGTTTATGAACATTGAACCAATTTTGTACTCTTGTCATGTGCGTTACAGCTACATATATTATAAACCAATAACAGAGTTAAAAGTTTTGCTTTAGGGGCGCCTGGGTGGCGCAGTCAGTTAAGCGTCCGACTTCAGCCAGGTAACGATCTCGCGGTCCGTGAGTTCGAGCCCCGCGTCAGGCTCTGGGCTGATGGCTCGGAGCCTGGAGCCTGTTTCCGATTCTGTGTCTCCCTCTCTCTCTGCCCCTCCCCCGTTCATGCTCTCTCTCTGTCCCAAAATAAATTAAAAAACGTTGAAAAAAAAAAAAAGTTTTGCTTTATATAATCATATGTAATTTAAAGAAATAAAGAAGTACTGTATCCATGTTGCTCAGGCTATATTTCAAATTTAGAAAGTCTTCTTACCAAAACAACAAAAAAGGGAAAGAAAGAAATGAAGAAATTAAAAAAAATAGCCTTCTAAAAGTTATCCACATATTTATCATTTCCAGTGTTCATCACCCTCCTGAAGTCTCCGTTTCCAACTGGCATCATTTACCCTCCTGCTGGAGAACTTCCCTTAGTATTTCTTTTGTGCAGGTCTGCTGATGATAAAGTCTTCTTGTTTTCATTTTTCTGAAAATATCCATATAATTTTTGTTTTTGAAGAATTTAGTTAGTAGATATAAAATTCTGGGTTGGCAGACATTTTGTTTCAGCACTCTAAAGATGTCCTTCTACTGTGTTCTGGCCTCAATAATTTATGATGTTTAAACAGTAGTCCTTTGTGTTATTGTTCCCGTGTATATAATGTGTCTTTTGTTCCTGGCTGCTTTCAAGATTTTCTCTTCATTTCTGGTTTTCAGCAGTTTAATTGTGATATATCTGGGTGTAAGCCATTTTTTTTAATTTTAATTTTTTAATTTTTAATTTTTTTATTTAAAACATTTTTTTATGTTTATTTATTTTTGAGAGACAGAGTGCGAATGGGGAAGGGGCAGAGTGAGAGGGAGACACAGAATCCGAAGCCTCCAGGCTCTGAGCTGTCAGCACAGAGCTCAATGCGGGGCTTGAACTCATGAACTGTGAGATCATGACCTGAGCTGAAATCGGAAGTTTAACCAACTGAGCCACCCAGGCTCCCCTAGGCTTTTTTTTTTTTTTTTAATCATGCTTTGAGTTTATTGAATTTCTTGAATCTATAAACTGATGTCTTTTATCAAATTTGGGACATTTTTAGCTATTATGTTTTCAAATATTTTACTGCCCCATTCTCTCTTCTCATTTTAGAATTCCACTTGTAATGTGTTTGCGTTTTTGATATTGTTCCCAGGTCATTGAGGTTCTGTTAGTGTTTAAAAACTATATACGTTTTTAAGCAAATGAAAACTCAAGTTATTTTACATTTGTGTAGGTATTATATATTCCCTCTTCTTTACTTTTAAAAGAACTTTTTATTTTGAAAGAATTATAGATTCACAAGAAGTTGCAAAGATAGTACAAAGATGTCTTGTATCTTCCTGATCCAGTTTGCATGCCAATGGTTATATCTTACATAAGAATAACACGATAGGGGCGCCTGGGTGGCGCAGTCGGTTAAGCGTCCGACTTCAGCCAGGTCACGATCTCGCGGTCCGTGAGTTCGAGCCCCGCGTCAGGCTCTGGGCTGATGGCTCGGAGCCTGGAGCCTGTTTCCGATTCTGTGTCTCCCTCTCTCTCTGCCCCTCCCCCGTTCATGCTCTGTCTCTCTCTGTCCCAAAAATAAAAAAAAATAAAAACGTTGAAAAAAAAAAATTAAAAAAAAAAAAAAAAAGAATAACACGATATAAAAATTGATATTGATACAATGTGTGTATATAGTTCTATGATAGTTTATCATGTGTAGACTTGTGACCACTACCACAGTCAATATACAGAACTTTTTTTTTACTTTATTTATTTATTTTAAAATAGGCTCCATGGGGCGCCTGGGTGGCTCAGTCGTTTAAGTGTCTGACTTCGGCTCAGGTCATGTTCTCACAGTTTGTGGGTTTGAGCCCCTCATTGAGCTCCATGCTGAGAGCTTAGAGCCTGGAGCCTGCTTCAATTCTGTGTCTCCGTCTCTCTCTCTGCCCCTCACCTGCTCCCACCCTGTCTCCCTCTCTCTAAAAAATAAACAAAACATAAAAAAATTTTTTTTTAAATAATAATGTAGGCTCCATGCCCAAAGCGGGGCCTGAACTCATGACCCTGAGATTAAGAGTTGCTTACTCTACTGCTGGGCCAGCCAGACATCTCCAAGATACAGAACTCTTGCATCACCACAAAGATCTTTCTCATGTTACTCCTTTATATTCACACCCATCACCTCTCCCCCCATACCGTTTACATCCTTTTACCCTCCCCATTTATAATGTAGTTATCTTAAATACTTCTTCTACCTATTAAGAATCACATCCAACAGTATTATAATTTTTGTTTCAACCATCAAAGAAAATTTAGAAAACGCATTGAGGAAGAAATTTGTATTTGTCTCATCTGTTTACTCTCTTCATTGTTCTTCCTTCCTGATTGATGTTCCAAGATTCCTTCTGGTATAGAGAACTTTCTTTAGCTATCCGTTTAGGGTAAGTGTGCTGGCAACAAGTCTCTTAAGTTTCCCTTCGTCTGAGAATGATTTTATTTCCTCTTCATTTCTGAAAGACATTTTCAGTGAATATTGAATTATGGGTTGATAGTTTTTCTTTTAGCACTTGAGAAATGCAATGCTGTTTGTTCCTTTTGGGCTCCATAGTTCCTAATAAGAGATCTGTGATCATTTAAATTGTTTTTCTTGGGGCGCCTGGGTGGCTCAGTCGGTTAAGCGTCCGACTTCGGCTCAGGTCATGATCTCACGGTCCGTGGGCTCGAGCCCCGCGTCGGGCTCTGTGCTGACAGCTCGGAGCCTGGAGCCTGTTTCGGATTCTGTGTCTCCCTCTCTCTCAGACCCTCCCCCATTCATGCTCTGTCTCTCTCTGTCTCAAAAATAAATAAAACATTAAAAAAATTTTTTTTTAATAAATTGTTTTTCTTTTATAAGGAGGGTGCGTTTTTTCTCTTGGTGCTTTCAAGATTTTGTCTTTGTCTTTTTTCTTTTGGAAGTTTGATTCTGATGTGTCTTGGTATGGATTTCATTGTCCATTCATTACAAGCATATTTTCATTTATATCCCTGAGCATAGTTACAATAGCTGCCTTATAATCTTTGTTTATTAATATCACTGTCTGCCTCATTTGGATCATTTTGAGATGAGTTTCTATTGGTTGCCCTTTTCTCTTGAATATGGGCTACATTTAGCTATTTCTTTGTATGTCTAACAATTTTTATTGTACGCTGGACATTGAGTGTGGTTGAAGAGTCTGCAGGTTATGTTATATTCCTCTAAAGAAAATTGACTTTTGTTTTAATAAGCAGTTACGTTGGTTACGACTCAATCTGTACGCTCTGTTTACACTGAAGCAAGCAGCAGCTGAAATCTCTGCTCTGTTCGTTTAGTCTTAGATCGGTCACTTAGTTTGCCCTATGCTATGTATAGCTCAGGGTTAGCCAGAGATGTGAGTAGAGTTTTTGTGCAGAATTTAAGTCTATGCTTAGAAGCTCTCTTCTTTCCAGGGTTCTCTCCTTAGATTCAAGCTGCTGTGGTCACACTGAATTTAGTTTGCTTATTCTTAAAGCCGGTAAACCTGATCTGGGTTTTAGAGGAAATGTTGACTTTAGCTGGGCAGACAAGGCATGGTGATATTTAGGTCTATTTTACCAGACCCTGACCATCTTGTAAGCTATTTTAGAACAGAGATTGGTCCTACATCTAGCAGGAAATCGCTACTTAGGAAAAACCCTCCCTGGTTCCTGTTTCTTCTTCTTTGCTCCTGCTCCCACCGCCCCTTGGTCTGAGTGAAGCATTTCTCCTCAGAGCCTTCAAAGAATCCTGCTCCGGCCACTAGCTCTTTTTATCAGGCTGTATCTATTGCTCATTATCTCTCCCTCCCTGATTTCTAGAAGTGTTGGAGAGTTGGGATTTGTACTCCCAGGCTTATGGTAGGGCCAGATAGATATATGTTGAATGTTTATGAAAGTGTAATCAACAAGCTAAGCAGACTATGAAAGCAAGAGAGATGGTCAGTGGTGGATAAGAAAAACAAGCATGGGGCAGCAGAACTGGTGAGAGCTGCTATCCCTTTTGTGGTCAGACAGAAGGGGTTGTTGTTTGGCCCTAAGCTGAATTAAATCTCCCTTCCTGTCTCACTGGCATTTTTTAAAAAATCTCTTCACTCCCCAGTTTCTCAGTTCCCTAACCCTACTATTTTGCTCTTATCAAAAGCCATTCATATTAATGTGCATGGCAAGATGAAGACTGGAGAGGGCACCTCTAATATGAAGGAATTTTCTTGGAACCACTTGGAGAGCTTAATATGTGTCCACAGTGGACTAGTGTCTGCCTCCACCTGGAAAACATAAAGGGTGGAGAGACAGGCTAGTTAGCTTTTCAAATGGTGGAGGCAGAGAGGCCACTGCTACACTGGGAGAGGCCTGCAGATCCAGAGGCTGTTGGGCAAAAAGTTCATCTCCAGTCCACAAGGCACTTACTCTGTCCTTAGCTAGCACCTAGAAATCTGGTGATATCGATGGCATTTCTACTTTAAGAGGGTCTTTTGCCTTTTTAGGTAGCCCTCTTAGAGAAGACCTAAGATGACTTCTTGCTGTATACCGCCCTTGGGTCCATATCTCTTCTCACAGAGATGTGGACTTTCTTCCATGATAATCTGCATAGGGAACAGTCTTGGATCCCAGAGAAGAAATTTTTAATTATGGAGTGCTAAGCTTTAGGCAGCTAGAAAAGGGAAGACAGTATGAGCTGAACACGGCCCTCCTCATTCACCAGGGAGACACAACCCATAAGGACACCCATTATAAAGACGGGCAAATTTGGGTGGAAAGGATGCTGGATAAGTGAGATGTATTGGTTCCCACAGTCTGTCAATCTCTGTTCTTATTGGAGGTAGCCCAATATGCTAATGTATATTGCAAATCTGGATAAGAGGGTAGGCATATTTTGTTTTTTAAAAAAAGACAAAGAACACATGTGATATCACCTAAGTTTTCTTATTCAGATCTTACTATAGTTAGGGAGTCAGCTACCATCACTTTCCTTCTGGTAGAGACCTGAGGATGTGTGAAGGACGAATGAAGGTTATGGGGTAAAAAGAGGAAGTCTATGAGTGATTGAAAAATGCCCCATTAAGGTGGATTTTTTGGAAGCAGAGGAGGCTTTCTCATTGACTTTTAAGTACATTTGGCCATCTTTGATTGGTTCAATATCTACTGGTATATACCTGGGAAATCTCTAGGCTGAGTGGAGTCCTATGGGTTTTCTGTTTCAACTGGAAGGACATCTGGTCCTCAGCCTCAGGATCAGAATCTTACATAAGCATTTCCTCCTTTTGGTCAATGTTATGGTAGAAATTTAACTTGGAGCCCAGTCCATATAAATGTTTTACATGTACTTCTATCACTGTTCTTTCCTCTTCCACTGTGGCTCAGCTGGGGGAAAGTGGAGAGGGGTGAAAGCATCCTTGCCTCTCCCAGCTTGACCCAGCTCCCTCTCTCTCCTATCAGAACTCCTCTTTCGCCTCATGTCTCTGACTAGGGGGCCGACTATGAAAGATTCTGGGCCCAATGAACTCACCTGGAACACTCAAATAGAGGAAGGAAAGCAAAAGAGGGCCGAGGTAAGGGAAGAAGTAACAGCTTTTAAGTGTGACTTTACTCACTCCAGAAGGAGCAAAAGTACAAGTATAATTCAAGCATGTGCAAAAGTTTGGAGTGGTGATCATGATTCAGGCCCCATGGATGGAAAATTATCCCTGGCCTTCCACTCCCACGCCCAGTCTCTCTCTTCCCTCTCTCTCTCTATCACACACACACACACACACACACACACACACACACACACCCATCTCTCCCTAACATGTAGTTTATCAGTTTAAATCAGCATGCAAAGCTGGATATGTTTCTTTGTTTCATTAAAAAGATTTTTAAAACATTCTATTTCTACCCTGCAAAATGATATTACATTTATAAAGTTGTTCTCCTCACCTCCCATTCAATTCCCTGACTCTGATCTTACCAAGTACCAATATTTGATTGATTTTGAGAAGAAAACCCCGCAAGATCTACAGGTTATGAAAATCTTTTTTCCTCCACGGATTAGGAAAAGGGCACTGAGGTCAGATGTTCAAGATCCATTTTCCCCCAGAGGTCTGGTGGATCCTGGTTCCCAGAGGCAACACAATGCACACAGCCATGCTCTCTCTTTCATTCCCTGTTACATCCAGAGCACTGGACTGCAGGTGAGGTGCAACAGGAGACTGAGAATCACTACTGTGGTGCTCATCGGTATGGCAAATCATCTTTAAAGATTTCTTGTCTTGGGGCGCCTGGGTAGCTCCTTCAGTTAAACTCTTAATTTCAGCTCAGGTCACGATCTCACAGTTTGTGGGACTGAGCCCCATGTTGGGCTCTGCACTGACAGAGTGGAGCCTGCATGGGATTCTCTCTCTCCCTCTCTCTCTCTCTCCTCCCCCACTCATGCGCATGTGTGTGCTCTCTCTCTCTCTCTCTCTCTCTCAAGATAAATAAACTTTAAAAAAATAAAGATTTCTTATCTTTGGAAACAATGTACGATAGAAAGAGAGTGGACAAATACAATGTCATACTATAAAAAGCTATGTGGCCATAAATTATTGTATAGGTAAGTATTTAACAATATGGAGAACTGTTCATAAAATATTATTAAGAAAAATAAATATTATATAAAACAATTTGTAAATGTTAATGTGCATTATGTCTCTCTCTCTCTCTCTCTCCCTATATCTATCTATCTATCTATCTATCTATACACATATGGTTATATGGTTCTCACTGGGACAGTGTAGGATAATGGATATTTTAAATATCTCTCTTTTTAGGGTACCTGGGTGGCTCAGTCAATTAAGCATCCAACTTCAGCTCAGGTCATGATCTTACAGCTCATGAGTTCAAACCCCGCATTGGGCTCTGTGCTGACAGCTCAGAGCCTGGAACCTGCTTTGGATTTTGTGTCTCTGTCTCTCTGCCCCTCCCCCACTTGTTCTCTCTCTCTCTCTCTCTCTCTCTCTCTCAAAAATAAATAAACATTAAAAAAAGTTTTTAAATATCTTTTTGTTTTATCTGTATTTCCTACAATCAACATGTATTGCATCTATGTTAAGAAAAAATCACAAATATTTAAAAATATGTATTATCAGAAATCCATCTGTCCAGTTGACATCATCCAAATCTTTGTTTAGTCTCATTTAACAAGAAATAAAAGCAATATTTTTAAAACCAAGATAAGTAATTTCTCAACACCAGGAAAGAGGAACCAAAGCATTTGCCAAGAGCCCAACTTGGTCAGACACCAGACTGGCCTGAGGACCCATTTGTTCTGCAGTACTGATGATCCTCAGATCTGGAGGCATCAACATTCTCAAGGCTTTCAAAAGTAATGTAAATTACCCGAAGCTGGTCAGTATCGAATCTTCTCAACTGGATAAAACAGAAAGATCTGGATTCTTGTAAGAACTCCGTCATGGTCCAGGAATGTAACCTTGGACAAGCCACTTGATCCCTCCATCTTCTGAAAAAACAGGCCCTTCTTTTTCACTCACTGATATTCATGGAGGTGCTCCTCTGTGCATAGGCATTATCTGTAGGCACTGCCCTAGGCTCATGCTAGAATGCTATGAATCTGTGTTATTTTATAGACTTGCCCTCAATTTAGCTTATACCACCATTGCCATGCTTCAGCACAGAGTTATCCAGAATTGTCAGACCTTAAGAGTAGAGCAGAGGGGCGCCTGGGTGGTGCAGTCGGTTAAGCGTCCGACTTCAGCCAGGTCACGATCTCGCGGTCCGTGAGTTCGAGCCCCGCGTCAGGCTCTGGGCTGACGGCTCTGGGCTGATGGCTCGGAGCCTGGAGCCTGTTTCCGATTCTGTGTCTCCCTCTCTCTCTGCCCCTCCCCCGTTCATGCTCTGTCTCTCTCTGTCCCAAAAATAAATAAATGTTGAAAAAAAAATTAAAAAAAAATTAAAAAAAAATAAATTTAAAAAAAAATAAAAAAAAAAAGAGTAGAGCAGAACTTTTGTAATCTAAGCATTGAGAGTTCCAGGAAGAGGAGAAAATTAGTGTGGGCTTTTTAAAGGTGACAAAAGAGTCAGCCTGGGGTAAGAAATAAAGTGAATGAAGAGTTAGAGATTGTAATCCACTTGGCTTAGCACGATGTGGAGGAAGGGGACAAAAGGGAGAACCCCTGAGAAAAAGCAATGGGGAAAATTGATCATTGCAGTAAATTCCCAAGCCTAATAGTCTAAATGCCTTATTTCCCCTCCAACGTACAATTCATTATTCTTTTCAGGCAAGAACAATCTGAACCAAACAATGTTCCTGTGTTTTCTATTATTGCAAGAGAGAGAGAGATTAAATCAAACATCTTTGTCCTTGAATATTTAATATCGTACATAATGGTAAGATCATAGGATTTGACAAATATAGGAAACATGGGCCCAAATCAATAGACTGGTGCTTTGTTCCAGAAAAACTGCACAGAATAAACGTGACCATAAAGAACATAATAGGGTCAGGAAAAGTAATTTTTACACTTCTCAGAAGATATTTAGATACATTACTAAACATAGCATTTTCATTTGGTTTTGGTATATCATAATTTGATTGCTTTTCTGCACTGCACAACAACATGCTTACCAAGAAAATTCAAAGGCCCACCGGTAGTAAAAAACTAGTTGAAAAATGTTCAGGGGCGCCTGGGTGGCTGAGTCGGTTAAGCGTCTGACTTCAGCTCAGGTCATGATCTCACAGTCTGTGAGTTTGAGCCCCGCATCAGGCTCTGGGCTGACAGCTCAGAGCCTGGAGCCTTCTTTGGATCCTGTGTCTCCCTCTCTTTCTGCCCCTCCCCTGCTCATGCTCTGTCTCTCTCTGTCTCAAAAATAAATAAAAACATTAAAAAAGTTTTTTTAAAAAAAGAAAAATCTTCACATAAGGACAGGTACTGACACTCAGATGTCACAGACACAGAAAAAAGTCATGTAAGAAAAAGAAATATGAGGTATTAAATAAGGGAAACTGACCACTAATCAGAAATTTAACGATGAGAACAAAAATTCCTTTGGGCAAAAGTTGGTAAACACATTCCCATTTCATGAGACTCCTAAGAGCCCAAGGTCATGGAAAACAAACTAGTTGAAACAATGTCATGTTATTTGAAAGAAACTTCACTGTGCTCAGTTGTCTTAGCCAAATACAGGGGTGGTAAAGTAAAAGTGCATTGTACATCAAAGTAGAGAGTGGAAAGTCAAACCTAGTTAGATGCTCCGAGGTCAGGATTGAAGATATTTCTGGCCACTGTGACACTTTGATTCATTAAATAAACACTAACAGTGAAATGAACTCATTTTTCATTATATAAAAATGCAACAGTGTTCTTGATTCATAACTACGTGGTTCTTTTACTTGTGTTAAGAAGTTAAGAAAGCTCAATTGAGATCATACTGATATTTAGTCTTTCGAATCCAGAAGTGTGCCATCTGAGGATTTTTGCAGCTATTACATGCATGGACAGGTGCTCTATACATATTCTAGCATTACTGGAGTATTTTGTATGTGCAAAGACTTGCTAGAAAACTTCTGCCCTTGTCTCTCTCTCCTTCACACATCTACATCGCGGCTTTCCTAAGTAAAATGTTGTAGCATTATAATACCTTATGGGTTGTACATTATATATTATGTCATTAAATATGTGAAGTACATTTTATGGTCCCGAGCCTTATCGCTTACTAGTTGTAAGATCTTCAGCAAGTCCGTTTCTGAATTACAGCTTCTACATCTGTAAAATGGAGCTAAGAATACCTTTTTATTGGTGGTTTTATACAGTTTCTGGAAGTTTTTGACACTCCTCCCATTGAAAGGTGGAGTTCATTTCTGCTCCCTTAAATATGCGCCAGACTCGGTGACTCATGTCTAAAGAATGGAATGTGGCAGAAATAATACCATGTGACTTCTGAGACTAAATTTCCCCTGGCTGTCTCCCTTGTAATGATTGCTCTTGGAAGCCAACCATTTCACCATTTGGTAAAAAAGCCAAGCCACCACAAGGAAAGCTCATGCATAGGTTTTCCAACAGTTCCGGATGAACTTGCAGATGACAACCAACATCAGCTAACAGACATGTGAGTGAGTTTTCAGATTATTCTAGCCCCCACTCTTTGAGCCACCCCAGCTGACACTAGGCACAGCAGAGATAACCGGTCTCCTCCGAGTTCTTCCAAAATTATAAGTGGATGTTGTCACTGTTTTAAGCCATTAAGTGTTGGGGTGGTTGGTTAGGCAGCAACAAACAACTGGAACCGATTTTGCTAACGTAATAAAACTGAAAACATGCGGCAATGACTTCGGGACTAGTCAGAAGTTAGAATTTAGGAAGGTCTTCAAGAAACTGTCAGTGGACGCTTCACGGTTTTTGGAGACATCATTGGTTAGGGTTGACAGGAAAGTGAGGAAAATGTTATCGGAAGCTGACATATAGTGGTAGAAAGTTCAGCAACACTGTCATCTGTGGTTATACGGAAAATAGAAATTACACAAATTAACTGCATGGCCAAAGGAGACTTTCGGAGAGAGCACCGAGTGCTGCCTGGGTTTTCTAACTGACTATAGTAAAAGGCAAAGGAAGAGAGATAAGAAAGAACTGTTACATAGTATAGGAGCCAGGAATTGCTGGATTCAAAAATCACGGCTCCAGGGGCACCTGCGTGGCCTAGTGGTTTAAGCCTCCGACTTCAGTTCAGGTCACAGTCTCACAGCTCATGGGTTCAAGCCCCGCGGCAGGCTCTGGCTGACGGCTCAGAGGCTGGAGCCTGCTTTGGAGTCTGTGTCTCCCTCCCTCTCTCTCTCTGCTTCTCCTCCGTTTGAGCTCTGTCTCTGTCTCTCTCAAAAATAAATAAAACATTAAAAATTTAAAATAAATAAATAAATAACAGCTCCTCTTTCCCCGCCTCTCCAAATGGCAAAGGAAATGGCTTCCAGGTGAAGATCAAATTCAGAGTGTTACCTGGAAAACAGTTCAAAGGCAAAGCCACCAGTTGACTATAAAACTGGCAAGACCTCACAAAGGTTTCAGGCGTTGCTTCGTCGACCTTTGCAAGCAGACGAAAGGCATGCAAACCGAAAGGATGTTACCAGACAACAGCTTTGGAGAATCTAAGGTACAGAAGGGCTAAGCGAGTGGCTTATGTCTTATGCAAGTGGCTTTTGTCTTTGTTAGTTATCCACTGATTGATAAGAAGCCTACAGCGTTTCTTAAAAAAAAATTTTTTTTACACTTATTTATTTTTGAGAAACAGAGTGAGACAAAGCGTGAGCGGGGGAGGGGCAGAGAGAGAAGGAGACACAGAATCTGAAGCAGGCTCCAGGCTCTGAGCAATTGGTCAGCACAGAGCCTGATGTGGGGCTCGAACCCACAAACTGTGAGATCATGACCTGAGCCGGAGACCCACGCTCAACCGACTGAGCCACACAGGTGCCCCACCTACAATGTTTTTTACAAGAATTACAATCGGCTTAGACTGAGAGGGACATTCAGGCCGTCGGTCCCCAGACTCCTAAGGGCAGAGCGCCGCCTAAACAACTATTAGCCCCAAACGTGCTACTTTCAGCGGAGAAGGACAGGCTCCAAGGGTGGAACCGAGCGCGCGGAGGGCGGAGCCAAAAGCTACGTCCCGGAAGTGGGACTGAGGCCTAATTGAACTGGCGCCGCGCTCCCCCGCGGTATCAGAGCGGTGGCTGCATGCCTCCCATTTTTCTCTTTTTTGAGCAGCAGTGTGCACAGTGCTTATCCTGGGCGTGTCCCACCACTGTGTATTAGATGCTGTTGGCAGATGGCTTGTCTCTTGATTCATGGGGCTTCAGATTGCCAGGAGCTTCGTCTGGAGAACAGTACCCAAGGAGCCTCTGCTGCTGGACCTGATTCATGTGTCCAGATCACACCCTCAAGCCTGAGCGTGAGGCTACAGCAGGTGCAGCGTTTAAGGGGTCTAGGTACAGGGCGGGCTGGTGGGGGGGTGGCTGGAGGAGGTGATGAGTGTATTTTGCATGTAGGACGAAATGTAAATAGTTTATGTGCAGTGGGTGAATTGTGATAATCTTAAAACATGTCCACAAGTTATTTGAAATTCTTCCCAACAAAAAATACAGCTTAATTTCTCCCTGTTTTGAACCATAATTGGCCCCAGTGATTTGCTTCTAACAAGTACAATACACTGTGTGACTTCTCAGACAACATCACAAAACGAGAGACAGCTTTCACCTTGTTTTCTTTCTTCTTGGGATGTCTGCCTTTGGAACCCAGCCACCATCTTGGTAGGAAGCCAAGCAGCCACATGGAAAGGCTGTGTGTAGGTGTCTGGCCCCAGCTCCACCCAAGGTCCTGGCTCACAGCCAGTATCAACAAGCCAGCTGTGAGTAAGCAAGTTTTGAGCCGGCCTCAGCCACCAGTCTCAAGCCGCCCCAGATGATGGCGTAGGACAGAAACTGTCCTTGCTCAGAGCTGCCCAAATTACATATTCACAAGAAAAATAAATGCGGTTATTGTTTTAAGGCACTACGGCTTGGGGTGGTTTGTTATGCAGTGGCAGATACCCGGGTACTGACATGGAAACATCTACTAAAAATGTTCTAATGTCTAAACAAAACCTTGTAACAATTACATCATTTTATGCATTGTAAGTTACAACTACTTTATGGTCCCTGGCTTTATCACTTCCTAGCGCTGGGGTCTTCGGTAAGTCAGTCTCCTGGGGTTTTCTGCAACTGTAAGATAGAGATAAAAATACTTGTCTTTTAAAAAATCATTTATGAAGCAACAAGGAAAATGATCTATTGTAGGTTATAAAACTAGATTCAAATGATTACAACTTTAAAAATGTGTAGGTGAGAAATAAGTGGATTCTATTAGTGGGCTTGAAAGCAACTTTCCATCGGGGGGGGGCACCTGGGTGGCTCAGTCAGTTAAGCGTTGGACTCTAGATTGCGGCTCGGGTCATGAGTTAGAGACCCACATGGGGCTCTTTGTGAAGCCTGGTTGGGATTCTGTCTGTCTGCCTCCCCCACCCTTCCTGCTTGCTAAACTTTTTAAAAATAATTTTCCTTCTATTTTCCAAATTTCTGTAAGATTATTTGCTTTAGTAATCAAAAAAATTTAAGTGCTAAAAAAAAAAAAAAAAAAAATCCCCTTGTGCATTCCCAGCCCAAACCCAGGGAATGGGTTGGGTTATTTCTTCTCACTGACCTCCCTGCTGGTTCAATCATGTAAAGTGTCTTGTAAGAGTAACAGAGACAAAACAACATCCTGTTACTTGGGGTTTGGAAGTCAATGAAGGGCTGACTCCAGAACCCAGATATCCTGCCTCCCTAGCCAGTGCACCATTCCCTCACACTGTACCTCTCAAACGAGTTAGTTTTCACCTATTTGGGCTACACATTAAAACCAATGTCAAGTTAAATGCTCATCTTTTAAATAACCAGAAGTCCCAGCTGTCTGAGCTCAGAGGCCATGTAATCCAGTGGTCAGGGGAGTTGGTCAAAATGCGTGGGTTGGAAACCTGCCTCCCTCACGTATTATCTGGGGTCTTTGCAGATGTACGTAAGGATTTTTTTTTTTTTTTTTTTTTAGACTGTGCGAGCAGGGGAGGGAACAGAGGGGTGGAAAGACATAAAGAGAAAGAGAGAGAGGGCGAGAGAGCAAATGTTAAGCAAATGTTAATCCACCACGCTCAGTGTAGAGCCCGACACGGGGCTCCATCCCACGACCCTGGGATCATGACCTGAGCCGAAATCAAGAGTCAGATGCTCAACTGCAACTGACTTAGCCACCCAGGTGCCCCATAAAGATCTTGAGAGGAAATCATCCTGGATTACAGAGATGGGCCGTAAATCCACTGGTTAGTGTTCTTATAAGAGAGGGAGACAGAGAGAGCAAAAGCCCATGTAAAGATCAACTAGAGACTCGGGTAATGTAGACACAGACTGAGGAATATCTGGAGCCAGAAGAGGCAAAGAAGGGATTCTCCCTTAGGGCCTCAGAGGGAACACAGCCCTGTGGACACCTTGATTTCAGGCTCCTAGCCCGCAGAACTGCGAGAGAATACATTTCGTTGTTTTGTGGTAATTTGTTACAGCAGCTCCGGCAAACTACCGGAGTGGATGAAGCTCAGTCACAACACTGGACGAAAAAAACACTGAGGTTGCAGGGGGAAAATGATATTTAAATAAAGTTTTTAAAACATGCAAACTGATACTTTATATTATTTATAGGTACATGTAAATAAAAGCATAAAGAAACAAGTGGGAATGATAAGCACCAGATCTAGGGATTGGGAACTGTGAGGAAAGAAGGGCACACAATGGGGGTTCACAGAGGGCTTCAGCTGTGTTGATGATACTGAGTTTCTTTTTAAGAGGGAGAGAGAGGGCGCACGTGAGCAAGGGGCATAGAGAGAGAGAGAGAGAATCCCACGAGAGGTAGAGAGAGAGATGTGGGGCTCACCCGAAGCAGGGCTCAAGCTCACCTGATGTGGGACTGGAACTCATGAACCTGATAATGGCCTGAGCTTAATGACTGGGCCACCCAGGCGCCCGATAATACTGGGTTTCTGAAGCGGAGTGGTCAGGTCAAGCACGATCAATATACTGTTTTTAATACCATTGTGTAGGACTAAACGATTTCATGATTAAATGTAAAATAACATTTGAAAGGAGAAAGGAGAAGGACGTGAAGGGAGGTGGATAGCCTCGAAGGTGGTGAACCTCCTTCTCGGGTAGCACATGACCTTTCAAATGTCAGCCAGAACAACATGATTTGGTGCGAGTGTTATCTCCCGACACTTAATAAGCAGTTGAAAAGCACTTTGTTAATATTCAGAGTTCTGATGTCGTTTATAAATAATTCCAATAGTAACCTTTTTCATTGGAAAAACACCTGTATAGTGCTGACTCTGATTACTCCCTGTGGATCTTGCTTAGCTAAAAATTAATATATCATACTTTCTAGAATGACAGACTGTGGGCTGGAATCAGAGAAAACAGTAATTTATAAGATGGAGTAATTACTGGACGATCCAGGTACTATTTACTGACTTTCTTCTTCTTTGTTCTCAAGCCAGCAAAATTATCGAGTCCACATTCCCAGAGTCCTTTTATTAGCCTTAATCTTAGGTTGTCTATCAAAAACAATACTGTCGTGGATTAATAAACACCACAAACCCATAATAAGCGGCACAGGCCCTTCGTCCTCCGCGGTAATAAGTGAGCTCAGCTGAAGCATTATATCAAAGTGTGACTGACTAGCTGGGCTTTTGAGCGCTTGCTGCCTTGGCATGACTGAGGCCACCTCCCTGGCTGTGCTATTTGGAATATCCACCAGGTGGCAGCAACTCCTTGGCTGCCAGTGGCCTCCAAGGACAACTGAGGCCGCCATTGACTTCCTCCTCACCAGTTGAAAGGTTGTGGTGTCAAAGTTAGATTTAGTGGTTTCTCTTTGAGCTGGGATTTAGAAAAACATTGCGACCATTTTCAATTAGAAAGTATTCAGGTTTAATCAGAACTAACATAAACAATAATTTGATATGGGATATCTGCAGTCTCACATTCTTTCCCTTTTTTTCAGTACACTTGGTGAAATACTTTATTATTTTTCAAACATTCCTATTTCCCACAGTGCACTAGGCATGTGATCATTTTAAATAATGAGCCATGCATATTGTGAAGGTACAGTGGAAGTCAACATCTATAATAATCAAAGAAACAGCTAATCTTTCAAACAATTTGAATTTTATGAAGGGCAGAATCATGACAGCAGGTAAAATACGGCTGGTTCCAGTGGTCTCTTCTTGTAGAGCACTATTGCTAAAAATCCAGATTCAGGGGGCGCCTGGGTGGCGCAGTCGGTTAAGCGTCCGACTTCAGCCAGGTCACGATCTCGCGGTCTGTGAGTTCGAGCCCCGCGTCAGGCTCTGGGCTGATGGCTCGGAGCCTGGAGCCTGTTTCTGATTCTGTGTCTCCCTCTCTCTCTGCCCCTCCCCCGTTCATGCTCTGTCTCTCTCTGTCCCAAAAATAAATAAAAACGTTGAAAAAAAATTAAAAAAAAAAATAAAATCCAGATTCAGCTGGGAAATGTCACATCAAGTCTCTAGTTTCCTTATTCTGTTTACAGTGCCCAGATTCAGAAGCTCTGAACCCTTAAGCACCCTAAAAGGTCCCTAAAAGAATGATTAAGATCATTGTCCTCAGAAATTTCTGAGCTTACACAGGCTAATTTTCAATTTAAGGAAGACTCTCTCACATCCCTCAGCTATAAAAATTCTAAGCATGTTTGAGATGTGTAAAGAAAATAACCATGAACTAGAAAAATGCCTTCTCTAAACTAAACATAAATGTAGAACACTAGAAGAAATGTGGTGACAGAGCTACCCCTGGCTTTGGCATCTGACAGATTTGAGCCCTTTCCCTAATGAACCATGGGATCTGGGGTATCTCTTCCGTGTAATGGATTTAACATTTTCTCTCTTCCTGACCTCCTGGGTCTGTGAGACTCACACAGAACAAATAATCTAGATGCTCAATAAATGTTTGTTGAATATTATTAAAATAAGTCATGGTGCTGGGACTTTAAAAGCTGTAGTTTAATAAACAACCCTAAATATATAACCATGCAGGTTTTATAACTAAAACATAAGGCAGTACTGGTTTTCAGAAATGAACTATGGATATCCTTCCACCCATACCGAGTAGTGGTTTTCAACTCTGGGCAGCTTTTCATAAGTCCCAGTGCCCAGGGGTTTTGGGGTGGGAACAAGCTATCGTTTTCATGTTGTTTGGTTGGTTAGTTGTTTGGCTGGTTGAGCCCTCGGGGTGATAATAATAAGCAGCCAGGATTGAGAACCACTGTTCTACTGCAAAAGTAAGTTAGTGTCATTACTGAATATTGGTTATAATTCAATCAGAGTAGAAATGAGTTTCTAGTCGAAATAATTTTCTACTATTTATGGCCAGAAGGACGGGGCTATGTCCAGATCACTTTTCTTTGTTCTGACACTTACTCTTCTATTTCTCTTTGTACAAAAGAAAAATTGCTTGATGCAGAAAATGTGAAAAGCACAATGAAAATAAAACAACAACAAAAAAGCACTCCAAATCTGTAGCCACTGAACACATTGGGGCATGTCCTTGCAGTTTCTTTTTTCTTGTGTATATATGTGTATTTTTAAAATGAAAATAGAATCAGGCCACGTTTTATAGCCAGTTTGTTTACTTGAGAATACAATGTAGTATCTTCCCATACCAATGAACTTTCTTCGGTGACATGGTTTTTAATGGTTACTTTGTAGCTATTAGATACACGATAATTTCTTTAATTTCTTACTACTTAACATTAGATTGTTTTCAATTATTCTATTATTTTTTGCACAAAGCTCTCATAATTTCTTTGAATAAATACCCCACCTTTTATATTTACTCCTGATCCGTTTGAGCAGGCTTTAGATGAATCAACAAACAGGAGGATGAGTTTCTTGGAAGTACGGTTACCAATGACCTATCTCTGCCTTCCAGAAGTACCTCCAGAATAGCTGGCTATCTTAGCCAATACCGTCGGGTAGGAAGACTCAGAATTAGCTGACTATTCACTAGGTCAGCGGTTCTCAGAGTTTAATATATATACGAATCACTTGTCAAGTGCCGAGCTTGTCAAAACGTGAATCTGGGGTTGAGGCTGAGATTCTGGTGGTCTAACAGGCTCCCGGGTGATGCTGATGCTGCTGGTCAGTGGACCACACTTGAGTAGCAAGGACCTAGATTATATTCCCATTAGATCGAGTATACCTGTGTCTCATCTTTGGGTTTCCTCATAAAACACAATGATGTCCACAAATAAAGGGGCAGATATTGAACTGAATATCTATTTTCAATAATGTATTTATTCAAGCCAGTTCATTTGGACCTTGCTTTTGTAAGAAAAAATTTTGCTCTTTAGTTTTAGCATTCTCTCTAATTTCTAGATGACCACAGGCAGCTTTTCTTTCAATGTTAGAAATTCTATAAAAGAGAAAGCTCAAGGATTTATATCTGAGACTGAGATATGTCATGGATCCCAGAGGTGAATAAAGCAGCATACCCTTTCATCCATTCATTATAGGAATCTTTCCACTTTCACAGGGGCCGTTGGAAATCTGAATTGCAAAGAGTATGCTTAGTGATTGATGGGATTTTCCAGGAAATGTCACATTGTTTTTGACCAGGAAAACCTAAATAAACAAGTACTTCACAGTTTTTGTTTTAACAAGGCAAGGTAACCCACCCTGTACTTTGAATATTGATAACACTTAACATTGAAACAACTTCTTACAATTTATTTATTTATTTAATGTTTATTTATTTTTGAGAGAGAGACAGAGCGTGAGCAGGGGAGGGGCAGAGAGAGAGAGGGAGACACAGAACCTGAAACAGGCTCCAGGCTCCGAGCTGTTAGCACAAAGCCTGATGTGGGGCTTGAACTCAGGAACTGACCCGAAGTCAGATGCTCAGCTGACAGAGCCACCCAGGTGCCCCTAAATTTATTTTTTATTTAAAAAATTTTTTTAAGTTTATTTATTTATTTTGAGAGAGACAGAGTCAGCCTGAGTAGGGGAGGAACAGAGAGAAAGGGAGAGAGAGAGAGAGAGAGAGAGAATCCCAAGCAGGCTCTGCACTGCCAGCACAGAGCCCCATGTAGGGCTCGAACCCACGAACTGCAAGATCATGACCTGAGCCAAAATCAAGAGTCAGGTGCTTAACTGACTGAGCTCCCAGGCACCCCAAATCCAACACACTCTTAAGAACTATTTATTTTTAGGGCACCTGGGTGGCTCAGTCAGTTAGGGGTCCAACTTCAGCTCAGGTCATGATCTCACAGTTCGTGAGTTCGAGCCCTGCATCGGGCTCTGTGCTGACAGCTTGGAGCCTGGAGCCTGCTTCAGATTCTGTGTCTTCCCCTCTCTCTGCCCCTCCCATGCTCATGCTCTGTCTCTCAATAATAAATAAATGTTAAAAAAATTTTTGAAAAAAAGAACAATTTCTTTTTCATGTTCTTTGTCAGTCGTATTAAATGTTTTCTTTGGAGAAAATTATTATTAAATCCCGTAAATTTTTATAATATTTATTCTCATAGTGAAATTATTCCACTTGTTTGTACAGGTGGAAATTTAATTGTTTAATGATTTCTGGTTTTTTTTTTTTTTTTTAACATCAGGTTAGCATCCCTTCCTTACTCAGTCAGCAGCCCACAGTACAAGCTAATTAAATTAACCCCTGCATGTCAGCTCACATACTGTGTTCAATCAGTTAAAATACCAAAGATACTGCAGAATAATTACTAGACTCACGATTTGATCAGTGTTTCAGACTTTTCAATAGGTCCACATACAGATATTTCATATGTACTTTATTGTGTTGTCACCATAGCAACTCTGTGAAACATTAATTTTATCTCTGTTTTATAAGTGACAAAGCTGAAGTGCAAAGATGTTAAGTGACTTACCAGAAATCTCACATTCAGGGAGTGGCAGAACAGTGAAAATAATACCTTTTAAAATTTTCTACTACCAACTCATTTTCTTCTTAATTTCCCTATTAAAATGTTCAGAATTTAAAAAGCCTTAATTTAAAAATATAAGATACAAAAATGCAGATGTTTTACCCTTTTTGTTATGCTGTGATAGATTCCTTTATCTCTGAAAAAATATATATATAAGATACAGGGGCGCCTGGGTGGCTCAGTTAGTTAAGCATCTGACTCTTGATTTTGGCTTAGGTCATGAGTTCGAGCCCTGCATAGGGCTCTGCGCTGAGAGTGTGGAGCCTGCTTGGGATTCTCTCACTCCCTCTCTCTCTACTCCTCCTGCACACACTCATTCACTCTCTCTCAAAATAAATAAATATTCATACATATATATGATACATATATATGATACATATATGATACACGTATGATACATATATATCATATATGTATGTAGGTATATGTGATACATATGTGATACATATGTATCATACGTGTATCATTGGCAGAGCCCAATATGGGGTTCGAACTCATGAAACCGTGAGACTGACCTGAGCTGAAACCAAGAGTCAGACACTTAACTGACTGAGCCACCCAGGCACCCCTAAAACCGTTCTTAAAAAGTTTATATACATGTATCACTTCTTGGCCTATTGGCTAAGATCAAGTGTAAAAAGTTTATATAAATGTGTAAAAAGATAATCTTATAAAATTACACATATTGTGTCAAAATATCTTTTATGTAAATAGCTCTTTCCTAATTTCCATTTCTGCTTTCACAGCTTTATAATCCTGTGATGTCCTACAACCACAGACCTCCGGTTCTCTTGATATTCAAGACTAGACTGCTGAAACCTTCCAGCCAAGAGACACGTCCTGTAGAATCCAGAGTCTCTCGGTAAAATGAAGCATCTTCTATAGTATGGCCAAAGACATATTTCCCGTCTACGTTTCTAATTCTTCCAGTCCCAGAAATACGCTGGTGTCCATCAATTACATTTCATCCTTTGGAAGATGAGCATTGCTAGGGGTGACTGCCTCAGCGCACTGGCCTAGTTCAACATGCACCCGCCCCCTCGCTGTCCAAGAAGAGCCCACAACATTGCCTCAGGCTTGTCTGGAATTGCACAACAACCGGCTGGGAAGTCTTCCTGTAGAGTGGTTTCACAAGATCAGGTCAGTTTGCCTGCCTGATAACATTATACTAAAAGTGACCTTTCTCTTAGGAGTAACAAAATTTAAGTGTCCAGCAACCCCTTTTTGTTAAAAAGGACCCATCCTTGCCTATTCTTTTCCTTTCCAACTTCTGTCTTCCAACAAAGGATCTGCCAGACAGGTTCTTGGGGCATTTGGGAACTTGAATTTGGAGGAAAGACTGAGGATGAAAAGCACTCAGGCTAGTGATGATAGAAAAATTTCTCAGAGAGAACCTGATTTTTATGTGGGCATGCGACCTTCCAGAACCTCTATCTCCTTTGCAGCTAGGCATGATATGGTGTGGCCATATGACTAAATTTTGGCCAATGGGATGTGAACCAAAATAACATGTGTAACTTCTGGGTTCTGCCTTTAAGAATAAGGGGTGTGTCTTTCCTTCTCTCTTTTCTTTTTTTCTTTTTCTTTTTCTTTTTTTTATTTTTTATTTTATTTTTAATTAATTTTTTTAAAAATTTACATGCAAATTAGTTAGCATGCAGTGCAGCAATGATTTCAGGAGTAGAATCCAGTGATTCCTAGAACCCAGTGCTCATGCCAACAAGTATCCTCCTTAATGCCCCTTACCCATTTAGCCCATCCCCCGCCCCCACAAACCCTCCAACAACCCTCAGTTTGTTCTCTATATTTAAGAATCTCTTATGTTTTGTCCCCCTCCCTGGGTTTTCCCTTTTTTTTTTATGTTTATTTATTTTGAGAGAGAGAGAGAGTGGGGAAAGGGCGGAAAGAGAGGGAGAGAGAGAATCCTAAGCAGGCTCTCTGCTGTCAGCATAGAGCCCCACATGGGGCTTGTGAGCTCATGACCTGAACTGAAATCAAGAGTTGGACTCTTAACCCGACTGAGCCACCCAGGTTCCCCTCCTTCTTTCCGCTAGCAGAAATGTGGGTGTGGGAATGGACCATCATGGTCAGAAAATGAGGGCAATATCCAAGAGATAATAGAATAAGAAGAGAGAAAGAAGAACTGGGCCCTTGACTACTTTGCAAAGGAAAGCCACCAAACTTTCACGTGGGAAAGAAATAATCTTCTAACTTCTTTTTTTTTTTTTAATTTTTTTTTCAACGTTTATTTATTTTTGGGACAGAGACAGACAGAGCATGAACAGGGGAGGGGCAGAGAGAGAGGGAGACACAGAATCGGAAACAGGCTCCAGGCTCCGAGCCATCAGCCCAGAGCCGTCAGCCCAGAGCCTGACGCGGGGCTCGAACTCACGGACCGCGAGATCGTGACCTGGCTGAAACCGGACACATAACCGACTGCGCCACCCAGGCACCCCTCTTCTAACTTCTTAAAGCCATTGCATACCATTCTTACCTGCTTGAGTGGATTTCCTCCCAATGTCTATATTTGTGTCGGTCCCTGCAGTACCTTTCAGGCTCTGGGCCCTCCCAGCACCCCGTACCCCACTATGATTAACTAGGCCAAGTTTAGGATACTGCAAGGTGCAGTTTGTTCTGTACTTTCTCTACTCTCTCTTTCTCCTGTGGTTCATAGATATGTTCTCTGTGAAAAGCATTACACAATGTTCTTTCATTCTGTTCTCTGCTCTAAGCTTTCAGTCAATCAATCAGTCTTTCTCACTTTCTCTAAGGGTCTGTTATTAAGTTCACCACCTTTGTGTTGTTGGCATCTATTAAGGCTGCAATTCTGTGGTTCTGCTGCTCATTCCTGACTGACTTGTTGCACAGTAGAATGGGGTAATTCATTTATCACCTTCAGAAAATTTTATCTGCACCTACATAGGAAAAGGACAGGCTCTCTCGCATAAAAGCACTGGGAAGATTACTTTCCCAAGGAAAACAGACAAATTCTCACTGTCATCTCTTTGTCATCTCTCATGACACAGCCACTCTTGGCAGAAGTAACTGGATCTCAACCAGATCCACAGACTGAAATAAGCCCCACCTCATCCCTGCAGGAAAGCCGGCAACTGTGGGGGATAGAGGGCCATTCACCCAAGCCAGAGAAAATTGTACCTTGAAACAGAACAATTGGCAGTCCAGGCAAGCTGTTGGCACCAGAAAGATGCTGCAAGAATTACAGTGGCCTCTTTATTGGAAGGAAGAACGTGGCATTGAGAAATCTAGGAGCAAGTTATATTTGAAGAGCTAGGTGTTTAGTTGGTACTAGAGAAGTCTGTCAGCAGATAGCAGGACTCTAGGCTTCAGGCAAAAAAAAGTTCAATGACAGGACTTTGGGCCCTAGAGTAGTGATTCCCAACTGTGAGAGGTGATTCTGTCTCTCCAGGGAACATGTCTTGAGATATTTTTAGTTGTTATCATTGGGGGATGCTAATGGCATCTAATGAATAGAGAGGCCAGGGATGCTGGCCTCTAAATGCATAGAGCAGCCCTATACACAGACATACACAATAAAAAATTGTCCGGCACAAAGTATCAATAATGCCAATGTTGAGAAACCCTACCCTAGAAAGACTGATATTAATAGGGCATGACCCCTATTTCAGGGATGACAGGGGTCCTGAGAAGTCTGCTAAGGTACAGACTCAAAAACAGGAAAGTAAGACCTGGCCCCAATACCAAAGCTAAACTGTAGGTGAGAGAGGCAAGACTGAATCCCATTTATCAGGACTGAGGCACAATGTCATGGCCAGACTAGGAGCTAAGTATATTCATACCAAATCCCTAGGGGATCCAATTAGACCATCTCAAACCCCTCTAGAAAACTAGGAGGATTGTTTTCTAGCAGGATTCTTAACCTGGTCCCATAGATCTTTTGGAGGCAGAGGAAGATCCATGTGCATAGATAAGGGGATCCTCAAATTTTATGCAAAATTATGTGTTTGCATCTTCCTAGGGTAAGGATGGAAAGCTTCCTTCAAGATCTAAATGTGGCTATAAGACCCATAAAAGGTCAAAACCCACTGTTGATGGCCTAAAATGTCAGGTTGAGTCTGCAGGAGAGAAATACAAGGTCTTATGGAAAGAGGAAAGATGAAAAAGTAATGATAACAGCCAGTGGTACTTAAACACTGTGTGCCTGGTACTGTTCTGTTGCCTAACTTGGATTAACTCATTTAATCTTCATAACCATCTTAGGAAGCACATACTTTTTCAACCTCATCTCATAGATGAAGAAACTAAGGCTAGACTTTCTCCAAGACAGTGCTTCCTAACTTTCTTCATAGCACGGCACACACACACAAAAGCTATTATATAGAAAAACTGTTAGAATTAATAAGAGAGTTTAGTAAGCTTGCCATAAATAAGATCAATAAACTACAATTGCAGATCTATACTTTATCAACGAATATTCAGTAAGCACAATTAAAAGAAAGATGCCAGTGTTGATGACAAATTACAAGGCACCTTGGGATAAATCCAACAAAACATATGCAAGATCTTTATGGAGAAATCGAAAAGTGTAATAGTGTATGTCAAAGGCATAGTGGGCTAAAGGGACAAAGATGCTTTTGACCAGAGGCAACTTGGCCATGGGATCTTGCAGCCCCATGTCTATTTCTCACCTGTTGGCTTTGACCTCTTCAGGGCTAAGGGTTTTAAATCTCTGAAGCCCATTCAGGGCAAAAGACATGCATAGACACTTTTCCAAAGAAGACATCCAGATGGCTAACAGACACATGAAAAGATGCTCAACATCACTCATCATCAGAGAAATACAAATCAAAAACACAATGAGATACCACCTCACACCAGTCAGAATGGCTAAAATTAACCACTCAGGCAACAGCAGATGTTGACAAGCATGCAGAGAAAGGGGATCTCTTTTGCACTGCTGGTGGGAATGCAAACTGGTGCAGCCACTCTGGAAAACAGTATGGAGGTTCCTCAAAAAACCAAAAATAGAACTACCCTACGACCCAGCAATTGCACTACTAGGCATTTATCCAAGGGGTACAGGTATGCTGTTTCGAAGGGACACATGCACCCCCATGTTTATAGCAGCACTATCGACAAGAGCCAAAGTATGGAAAGAACCCAAATGTCCATCGACAAATGAATGGATGAAGAAGATGTGGTGTGTATATATACACACACACACACACACACACACACACACACACACACACAATAGAGTATTACTCAGCAATCAAAAAGAATGAAATCTTGCCATTGCAACAACGTGGATGGATCTAGAGGGTATTATGCTAAGCAAAATTAGTCAGAGAAAGACAAATAGCATATGACTTCACTCGTATGTGGAATTTAAGATACAAAACAGGTGAACATAGGGGAAGAAGCAAAAATAATATAAAAAGGGAGGGGGACAAAACATACGAGATTCTTAAATACAGAGAACAAACTGACGGCTGCTGGAGGGATTGTGGGTGGGGGGTGGGCTAAATGGGCAAGGGGCACTGAGGAAGACACTTGCTGGGATGAGCACTTGGTGTTATATGGAGGGGATGAATCACTGGATTCTACTCCTGAAATCGTTGTTGCACTATATGCTAACTAACTTGGATGTAAATTTTAAAAAGTTTTTTAAATGACAGTAAGAAAAAAAAAATCTCCAAAGTCCATTCAGAACATATCAGTTTGTTTACATGGCACACCAGATAGAAAACTTTGCTATTACCATTAAAGAAATTTAATTATAAATCTTCCAACAAAGAAAACACCAGGCCTAGCTATTTCTAATGGCAAGAACAGTAAAGACATTTAAGAGACAATTTCAATCATACTTGAAATCTTGCAGAATAGAAAAAGTGGGAATAGTGCCTACCTCATTATCTGAGGCTAGTGTAACCTTGATACTAAAACCAGGCAAGAATTGGAAAAGAACCTTTCAGGCCAATACAAGGTCAATAGATAAAACATAATTACAAATCTACACTTTAGCAACTCATATACAAAAAGGAACGATGCTGATTACAATGGCAACAAAATGTGTAAGGCGTCTTGGAATAGATCTAACAAAAGATGTGCAAGTCCTTGATGGAAAAAATCATAAAACTTCAGTAAAGGACATTAAAGATGTAAACAATATTTCCCTAAAATGACCTGTAGATTTAAGGATATTCTATTCCTGGAACTTGACAAGCTGGTTCTAAAATATAGGTGAACAAAGAGCTAAGAATGGCCAAAACAATCCTGGAGTTGGACAGATAGAAGCAATGACCCTACTACCAACTATTAAGATTTGTTAATTAAGTCATTAGTAATTTGGAACATGTTATCAGTTCAGAGATAAATCAGTGGACCAAAACAGAGTCCTGAGTAAGACCCATGAATAGAGGAATGTACGGAAAACTTATCTAGGGTATTGCAGATTAGGAGGAGGGGGACAGACCCTTCAGTAAGTATTAATTGATTAGCCAGAAGAGGGGAAAAGTCAAGTGAACTCCTACCTCACACTATACACAAAAATCAATTCTAGATGGATAAAAGGCTTAAAGACAAAAGTTTAAAATTTTAGAAGGATACATAAAATATTACCTTTCTAATTTTGAGGGAACAAGGGATTTCTTAACACAAAACTGGAAGCATAAATTCAACTACATTAAAATCATAAAACTGCTGTTCCTCAAAAAATATGGGGCGCCTGGGTGGCGCAGTCGGTTAAGCGTCCGACTTCAGCCAGGTCACGATCTCGCGGTCCGTGAGTTCGAGCCCCGCGTCAGGCTCTGGGCTGATGGCTCAGAGCCTGGAGCCTGTTTCCGATTCTGTGTCTCCCTCTCTCTCTGCCCCTCCCCCGTTCATGCTCTGTCTCTCTCTGTCCCAAAAATAAATAAACGTTGAAAAAAAAATTTAAAAAAAAAATATCAAGAGAGTGAAAACAGAAGCCAAACACTGGAGGAAGAGACTCACTACACATATAGCGGACTCAGGGTTAGTATCCACTCATAAGAGCTCCTTTGAACAGATAAGGAAAAGATAAATATCCACTATAAAGATGAACAAATATGAACAGCTTTGAACAGAACACATCCAGGTGGTAAACATATGAAAATATGCTCACCCTCATTAATTACAAGGGAATTATAATGAGTTCCCATTTTATAGTCATCAGATTGGCAAAAAAAAAAAAAATCTGACAATAACAATGTTGGTGAGAATTTGTAATAATGGTAACTGTTAGATGGTAATCTGGAACTAACAAGGAAAGCTGAACATCAACCCTCCCACCAAGCAGGGTCTCTTCTGGTGTGGTAAGCAGACTTTTAGGATGGCCCCTAATGAGCTCTCAGTTTCCGTGCCCAGTGTGTAATTCCCTCCCCTTAAGGTGGGCTGCACGTAGTAACTTGCTTCTAACTAATAGAATACGGCAAAGGTGATGGGATGCCACCTCTGAGATGAAGCTTCAGAAAACTGACTTCTGCCCACCTTTCATTCTTTCTCTTGCTCACTTGTGAGAAGCAAGCCGTACCTATGGAGAGACCCACATGGCAAGGGATGAAGGTTCCGGCAAACAACCAGAGAGGACCTGAGGCCTTGAGCCCAACAGTCCAGGAGGAACTAACTCTTACCAAGAACCCAAGTAAGTGAGCTTGGAGGCAGATTCTTCCCCAGAAGGTGACTGCTTCGGCTGACATCTTGATAGCAGCCTTGTTAGAGCCCAGAGCCAGAGGTCACAGATGAGCCATGTCTGGATTTCTGGTTCATAGTAACGGTGAGCTAGTTACTGTATGTTGCTTTAAGCTGTTAAGCCAGGGGGTAATTTTTTATGCAGCGGTAAGTAACTTCTATGAGTAAAAGCACATTGGCATGCGGAGCATGGAGTACAGGTGAGCCCAGGATGTTAATCCTTCAATCACTGGGGCTGCCAAGAGCAAGTAAGTCAAGGCAGAGCTGGGACAAATAGAGTTCAGGGGCAGGTTAGCTCCAGCCAACAACAGCCTCATCTGTTTACCCCAGTGTGCCATATAGTGCTATGGGGTTTTGCATATGTGTGCCATTATGTGAAAAAAGTAGCAAAGCACTAGACCATAAAATAATTTCTATTTCCTATCAAGTGTGTTTGGTAATTTATATTTTCCAGGACAATCTCTTCAGTGTTTGATCACCTGAGACCTTGCTAAAAATGCAAACTTTCAGACTCACATCTCAGATCTATGAAGTCAGGTAATTTTGTGGGGCGGGGGCAGCGATCTGTGTTTTTAAAAGGTTCCCAGGTGGTAACGATAGAGGTGAAAGTTGGAGAAACATTGTTCAAAGGATTTGTGCATTTCATCTGTTTTCGTATTTATTGGCAAAGGTGTCCCAAATACTTTCCAAAATCCTTTCAGCATCTTAAGTTATGTTCTCTGTTCACGACTGTGTTGTTTGTGTTTTCTCCTCCTTGGTCAAGCTCTCATAACGGTTGTCACTACTGTTAGTCTTTTCAAAACATGTGCTTTGCTGCTTCTGTATTTTCTGTGTCAGTAATTTTTTTCTTTTATTTCTATCCTTGTACTTTCTTTAGGTTTATTCTGTTATTCAGTTCCTGTTAACCAAATATTTGGGAGCACTTTTAACCAAATATTTTTCTTAGATTTATTAGGGAGTAGGTAACACATGTGGTATAAATTGTGGCCCCAAACACGTGTTGTAACAGATTTGTGATTAGATATTCTCCAAGTATTTTCCCTCTTTTATACTTTTTACAAAAGACGTTTTACATTTTGCTAAAGACAACGGGTAAGTTCCCCTCACTGTCTCTTTCTGTAGGGTGCCCCACCCTCACCACCCCCACACCCCAGTTCAGCCATCTTGAATGTACCTACTATAATCTTTCTGGGTTCATGTGGAAGTTTTCGACTCCATCCTCGCAGCGTTTACAGGCCTTGCGTTTTTGTTTGTCCTCTTCAGTATATGGTCACCAAAGTTAGTCAGAAACCTCTGTGGCAAACTGATGTTGGTACTTCAGATGGGCCTACCTCTGTGGATTTTTACTTTAAAAAAAAAAAATGTTTGTTTATTTATTTATTGAGTGAGAGAGAATGTCAAACAGGCTCCACACTTAGTGTGGAGTTGATGCGGAGCTCGAACTCACGAACTATAAGATCATGACTGGAGCCAAAACCAAGAGTCAGGTGCTTGACCGACTGAGATACCCAAGTGCTCCAGATTCTTACTCTTTTATTACCGATAGCAAGGATAGTCCTCATTTTCACAGTAGGCCAGCCAAATCTTTTAGAAGATTTTTAAAAAATTTTTTTAACGTTTATTTATTTTTGAGACAGGGAGAGACAGCATGAACGGGGGGAGGTCAGAGAGAGAGGGAGACACAGAATCTGAAACAGGCTCCAGGCTCTGAGCTGTCAGCACAGAGCCTGACGCGGGGCTCGAACTTACGGACCGCGAGATCGTGACCTGAGACGAAGTCGGATGCTTAACCGACTGAGCCACCCAGGAGCCCCTAGAAGATTTTTAGAAGTATGCTTTGTCCAGAATTTTATTTTATTTTTTATTATCTTTTTAATTTAAATTTTAGTTAATATACAGTGCAATATTGGTTTCAGGAGAATTCAGTGATTCATCACTTGCATACAACACGCAGTGCTCATCACAACAGGTGCCCACCTTAATACCCATCATCCATCTAGCCCATCCCCCACCCTCTTCCCTTCATCAACCCTCAGTTTGTTTTCTGTCCTTAAGAGTCTCTTGTGGTTTGTTTCCCTCTCTCCTCTTTTTTCTCCTCCTTCCCGTATGTTAATCTGTTTTGTCTCTTAAATTCCACCAATGAGTGAAATACTATGGTATTTGTCTTTCTCTGATTGACCTATTTTGCTTAGCATAATACGTTCTAGCTCCATCCACATCATTGCAAATGGCAAGATTTCATTCTTTTTGTGTTTCATCCAGAATTTTAAATTCCATACTGGAAGACTTTCTCTGGACATCTAGTCTTCCATATATCTAGAAATAGAAGTTATCCAGTTTATAACATAAACATCTTCTGTCTTTTCCATAGTTTTTCAGTTGGATGCTTGTTTCATTTTTAAAAGCTTTCTTATTTTTTTATATTTTTGAGCTATAAATTTCCCTCTGAATACCACTTTACCCTGCAATAATGATCAAGGTAAAATTTCATTACTTACTATGCGATATTCTTTGCATAGATGCGGTGCATCATGATCTTTATGTACTGCCCCGTTAGTCTCCACGAACCCCAAGGAGATCTGTACTATTATTATTCATCATTTTATCAATGATGAAACTGAAGTAAAGAAAACTTAATTTCCCTAGGATCATCAGAGATAGGTGGCATGTAGGGAAACTAGAATTCCAATCCAGGTTTGCCTGAATTCAAAATGAGTTCTTGCAACCACTTTAATCTAGCTTGGAGGGGGGGTGCGCAGGAAGCAGGGGGGGATATTTGAGGGGAGAATGAAAAGGAAAAAAAATTGACATCATTTGGAAAATGGTGCAGGTTGTTAAGGGGATAATAGCAATCCCACCCAGCCTCAGAGAACATGGAGCAAACTGAGGTGTGCCAAGCAGTAACAGGTGTGCAAGAGCACCGCCTGGGCTCTCGGGTGCTTTGACAGCAACTCGTCTTTCCCTCATTCAAATCTTCATTGATTTGTACTTTCTTGGCAATATCTCAGCTTATGAAAAAAAAAAACAATGTGTAATCCAAGTGGCCCTACTTGTAATGTATAGAACCATCACGGACCAACATATTTTTAGCCCCAAACAAAATAGTCTCTTCTGCTAATCCCAGACCTTGGCTTCAAGCCAACTGGCTTCTTGCTTTTATTATTTGCAATAGAATCCAGGATTCAGAGTGAATAAAAGAGCTGAACAGGAATATAACTCCTGATAATATTGTCTCTGCGCCTTGTGCACTTATCCTTTTTGTCTCGCCCCAGGGGAAAAGCAGTTTTTCTTACTTATGCTAAATCCAGTTGTTCCCCACAGCGACCATGTAAATCTTGGCACCGAGTACGCAGCAGAATAAAAAGTCAAGGCTGTGGGAGGTGCTCACATGAGAGCAACAGGCAGCTGCAAAGCCCCAAACCGCTCCATCCATTTTCTGCTAAAAATAAAGGGTTCTATTCATCAAAAACTTTTATATGTTCTTATGATTTTTCTTACAAAAAAGCCAACACGATATGCAGCAAAGAAGAATAACCGCCGGTTCACAGACCATGCCATCCTTTCATTTCCCAGAGTAAGCAATCCAGACAGAGGACAAGCAGGAGGGGCTTGCCATTTGCCGAATGTGCCAGACCAAAAAAAAAAAAAAAAAAAATGTCTTCTGTAAAAAGGGATCTGACCTCAAATTAGACATCGAAATTGTTCACTTCAAGGGAAACTGTCTCCTTTCTGCACACCCATTTAATCAAATGAATTACCCTAAGCCTGCATGCAAGAGATGTTTCAGCTTTGTTTTAATGTGTTTTCTAAATATCATAGGTTTCTTATCGTTTTTCCCCAGCCAAGGAGAATTGGTTAGAATTTACCAAAATTGAAAGTTTGTTTACACCTGATTCTTTTACTGTCTCCCGTTTCCTCCCAGTCTTTCAGAATGATCTTTTTGTTGTAGATCCAAATTACCATAGACTTTAGAAAGCTTCCTCTACTTACTAACACAATAGCATTAAGGAAAATTTTTAAAGAGTTAAAAAAAATCACAATCCCACCTCACTAAAAAGGCAGCTGGTTTACGCTCTAGGCTTCTTCTCTGCCCCAAATTTGCATGCATTCATCTTATATACATGCATACATATCCTAGTATGTAATCCTAGTATAGATTGGAATTCTAAAATCCCTAACATTTTATCACGTCCTATTTTCTGTTTCTTTTGTGTTTGCAGATCGGCTCGCCTAGAGAAGGAATTACACTGGCCCAGAAGCTACTCATTCTTTGTAAGTGCTCCACATATATGTACATCCTACCTCTCTAACAAGACCAGAAAATCTTTTGGGAGTTTTTCCTATTTCCTTTTGGGCTTTCCACAGACTCTGGGCAAGTGTTAAGTGCCTAGAAAGTGCTTCATTGATAGGATGTTTTCAGTTATTCATTCAGTCTGCTAGGTGTTCACTTAATAGAACTGAAACGTTATTGAATTGAATTTAAATTCCCCATTAATAGGGGTGTCTGGGTGGCTCAGTCGGTTAAGCATCTGGCTTCGGTTCAGGTCATGATCTTGCTGTCTGTGGGTTCGAGGCCTGCATTGGGCTCTGTGCTGACAGCTCAGAGCGTGGAGCCTGCTTCTGATTCTGTGTCTCCCTTTCTCTCTGACCCTCCCCTGCTCATGCTCTCTCTCTCTGTCTGTCTCCCTCAAAAATAAATAAACATTTGGGGCGCCTGGGTGGCTCAGTCGGTTAAGCGTCCGACTTCAGCCTGGGTCATGATCTCGCAGTCCGTGAGTTCGAGCCCCGCGTCGGGCTCTGGGTTGATGGCTCGGAGCCTGGAGCCTGCTTCTGATTCTGTATCTCCCTCTCTCTCTGCCCCTCCCCCGTTCATGCTCTGTCTCTCTCTGTCTCAAAAATAAATAAACATTAAAAAAAATTAAAAAATAAATAAATAAATAAACATTTAAAAATTTAAATTTCCCATTAATAAGAGAGTAATTACTTGAAATACATAGGAATTTGACTAACGAACACCTCCAAAGCTATGAGTCACTGTGTTCACGGTCTCTCAAACATACCAGCTTCTTCCATGCCTGTCCGTCTTTGCTTCTGCTGCTAACCTGGAAAGCACGTTTTCGTTCTTTCAAACTGTTGTGCAAATCACCTTCTTTAATGAAGTCTTTCATTAACACCACCCCAGGATATAAATCACCAATCTCTTCTTCAGGCCACTCTAAACTTTGTGCTTACTTTATTATAGTAATTTATGTATCATATGACTACCTCTCCGTAAGAACATAAGCTCCCTGAAGTCAAGAACTGTATTGTATTCATCTCTGTACTTCCAACATCTGCCATGTTTCTTTGGATGCCATGATCAGTTCAGAGTGTAGGTTGAACATTAGATGGTTACTGGACACCTACCTTAGTGGTCTTACAGTTAATGTAATGGGAAAGCAAGTTTAAGTAACTTGTCACAGCATGAGAAGCAAGTCAGAGAACAATGAAGCACAACGTGATGCCGCCATTTCTATGCTTCAAACATTCTGACACAGGGAATAAAAAAATGCCAGCAAAAAAAATGCCAAATGGTTTCAGACCTATTCTATGAATTAAAAGATAAGCCAGTCACTTTTAAAATGTTTCTTATAGAAAACTTCAGACATATATAAGAACTAGAATAGTTTAATGGAATGTCAAACATCAAGAGTTATTCACATACAGCAAAAATCGTATGCCGTTTATGCCCTGATCCACTTTCTCTCCCTACTGGACTACTTTAAAGCTAAATCTAGACATCACATCATTCTTGCGTAAACATTTAGGATGCAGCTCTATAAGATAAGGGATCTTTCATTAGACACTAAAATAATATCACTATCCTAAAAAAATAATACTGCTTTCTTAGTATCATCAAATATCATCAATGTTTAAATTTGCCTCAATGTTTTTTTTTTTTTTTTCAGAGCTTTACCATCAGGATTCAAAGAGGCTCATACTTAAATTTGGTTGATGTTTTTCTTAAGTCTCTTTTAACTTAAGACTTTTTTTTTTGCCCTTGTAATTTATTTGTTGAAGGAGCTGGGTCATTTGTCCTATAGTTTCCCATATCCTGGATTTAGGGATTGAATCCTCATACTGCGTCAATCATGTTCTTCAGTTCCCTGTACTAGTTGTAAACTAGTAGTTAGATTTTAGTCCTGTCTAGTAGAATTTTCTGTGATGATGGAAGTATTCCATATCTGCACATGTGACTATTGCACTAGTGTGACTGAGGGACTGAATTAATTAATTTTGTTCTAATTAACTTATACTTACACAGCCCCAAATGGCTAGTGCCTGCCATATTGGACAGCACATACAGGTTAATTGAAATTGAAGCTGAAATAGACACATGTTGCAAATGGTTACTGTACTGAATTCAAGTTTGCTGGTTTATCAAGAATATTGCGTAATGGTGCATTTCCACAAGAGGGCGAACATGTCTGGTTGTCTCTGCAATATTAACAGTCCTTTGATGATCATGGTCTATATCCATTAATTCATTAGAAGGTTGCAAAATGATCGTATACTGTTTTTATCATTCCTTCTTCACTTATTAGCTTAACTCTATCAAGAAAACTTCCTCTTGTCAACAGTTTTATTGGCCTGAGGTGTAGTTTTTACAGGAAAGGCAGAATAAATGCTTGTTTCCTAGCATTCACCAAAGACGATCAATTTTTTTGTTTGTTTAGCATCATTATAAATTCACAGATTTTAATGTTTCATTCCATTGCAGTTATTATTTATTCATCTTGATGCTTAAATTGTCCCATTTTTGGCTCATGGGAACCTCTTCAAATTGGTTTCTGAATCCTTTTGTCATTACCCCATAGTTCTTCATAGCTTCCTTGCTTTCTAATATGACAAAATATTCCAAGCTCATCATAATCATTTCCTGCCCCAGTTAATTAGCCATTTACCCAAAAGGCCGATTCCTTTTGGTGGAAAGTTGTATTTAGAAACTACAGTCTGAGGTCGCCTGGATGGCTCAGTTGGTTAAGCATCCTACTCTGAATTTCGGCTCAGGTCGTGATCTCCTGGTTTATGAGTTTGAGCCCTGCCTTGGGCTTCACGCTGTCAGTGCGGAACCTGCTTGGGATTCTCTGTCTCCTCTCTGCCCCTCCCCAACTCATACTCTCTCTCATAATAAATAAATGAACATTAAAAAAAGAAAGAAAGGAAGGAAGGAAGGAAGGAAGGAAGGAAGGAAGGAAGGAAGGAAGGAAGGAAGAAAGAAAGAAACTACAGTCTGGGTGCTAGGAGAGACCAGTGAGCCTGGGTTCATCATTATCTTAGGCTTTTCTAGTAGATAGAAACCAGGAAATATTTTTTTAATAGAAAATGAATCATGCATTTATATTTCTAATTCAAATTTAGGATTACATGGTTTTTATTTAAATTCTCTGATTTTATATTTGTCATTTTTTTTAATGTTGACAATCTTGGCTCCTCTTGAATTAACATGATTACTTATTTGCTTTATCCTATTACATACATAATAGTTTAGAATAAACTATGCCAATATTACTAACAATATAACTACTGGAAAAAATTTAAGTTTGTTTATTTTTGCAGTTCTTTTTGTCTTAGAGTACATCCCAGTCAAATTATGTTTTAAAATATCTTGAGGATGCCTGGGTGGCTTGGTCATTAAGCATCTGACTCCGGCTCAGGTCATGATCTCATGGTTCATGATTTGAGCCCCGTTTTGGGTGAACTCATGCCCCACTTGGGGTGAGGTTGAGCTTCGCATCTGGTGAGCCTGGATTCTGTCTGTCTCTCTCTCTCTCTCCCTCCCTCCCTCCCTCTTTCTCTCTCTCTTCTTCTGCCCCTCCTGGGATTCTCTCTCTCTCTCTCTCTCTCTCTCTGTCTCTCTGCCCTCTCTCTCTCAAAACACAAAAAGAAAAGAAAAAACACTTTGAAATAGTTCTTCTCTGTACAATAAAGCTGCCTACTCAATACACAATTAGGTTTACTAACTTTATGTTTTAATTTTCAGTTACTCCATTTTATTTTAATCATGCAAAACATTCACATGATTCCAAAATCACATCTCTAAGTAAGGTAATTTTAGAAATGTCTGGCTTCTGGTACTATTCCCTCCTTTTGCTCCTCCCACCTCTCTGGGATTTTTTTTTTTTTTTTTTTTTTTTTTTTTTTTTTAGATTGGATGTTGGCTTATCTTCCACTTAAGCTATAAATCTGGAACATTAAAAAATTACCGTGTACCCTGAGTCACAAGGATTGCCATCTTATTTCAGCAGGGCTCATCCCATCCTTCCTTCTTTCCATTTGATTTGCCCAAAATGAGGATGATAGCAGCAATGACTCCAATGACAGTTTGCATAAGTGTGGCTCTGGTCAGCAGTTGGAAATACCAAGTTGTTTCCTACTACTTTTATGTTTGTTAGGGTCACAAAGTAGATCTGAAACCATTTCGTATTTTCTGCTGACATATCCTCTGCTCTCTCAGAAGCAGAACCGTTGCAGCAGTGAAATAGCAGCATCAAAACTCTTGTACCCTCAGTGAGAACATCAGGACCCTGCATTTACTGAACCCTGGAAAAGGAAATCATTTGGGGAAATAATTTAGCCCATCACTCTGCTCAGATCTGCACTTAATGCATTTTAGGTAACTATTATGATCAACACCAAAAATATACTTGTAATAGAGCTTCATGTGTGGCAGCCATGAAAAGGCACCTCCTAGATCTGCAACTGCAGGGGAGTGTAATTGACTGATGTTCCCGTGCTGGTGTGCTCTGAAATCCACCGCGGCATTAAGAAAAGTAGCATCTTTATTGAGATATAATGCACATACCATAAAACTCACCTTTTAAAGTATGCAATTCAAGAGTTTTTACTGCAGACACAAAGTCACGCAACCATCCCCATCATCTAATTTCAAAGCATTTTAATCACTCCAGAAGGAAGGTCTGTGCCGTGAGCAGTTGCTTCACGGCCCCTACTCCCTCCAGCTATGGCAACCACGAACCTGCTTCTTGTCTCCATGGGTTTGCCCAGCGTCAGCATTTCATGTAAATGAGATCATTCAACATGCGGCCATTTATGTCTGGCTTCTTTTGCTTGCCACAGTGGCTTCAGGGTTCATCCATGATACAGTATGTATCAGTGCTTCATGCCTTCTTATTTTTCTGTTTCGTTTTGCCCTTTTTGAAATTGTGGTAAAATACACATAACATAAAATGTACCATTTTCACCATTGCAAGTTCAGTTCAGTAATGTAAAGTACATTCACATTGTTGTGCAACACGTCTCCAGAACTCTTTTCATCTTGTAAACCTGGAAGTCTATACCCATAAAACAGCAGCTCCCTACCCCCTCCCCACCGCGGCACCTGGCGGCCACCATTCTACTTTCTGTCTCTATGAGTTTGACTACTCTAGGTGGTCCTCATACAAGTGGAATCATATACTATTTGTCTTTATTTTTATTTTTTTATTTTTTAACTTTATAATGTTTATTTATTTTTGAGAGAGAGAGAGTGAGGGAGAGGCAGAGAGAGAGAGAGAGAGAGAGAGAGCGCGTGACGGAGAGTCAGAGAGTGAAACACAGAATCTGAAGCAGGCTCTAGGCTTTGAGCTGTCAACATAGAGCCCAACACAGGGCTCAAACCCACGAACCGTGAGATCATGACTTGAGCCGAAGTTGGACGTTTCACTGACTGAGCCACCCACGTGCTCCTTACTTGTCTTTTTGTAACTGGCTTATTTCACTTGGCAAAATGTCTTCCAGGTTCATCATATTGTAGCATATGACAGAATCTCCTTCCTTTTTTAAGGCTGAATCATATTCTGTTATTTATTTCCTTTTATGACCAAATATATTCCATTGTATGGATAGACTACATTTTGTTTATCCATTCATCAGTTGATGAACACTCTTTGGTTAATATGAACAATGCTGCTATGAACATTTGTGTGTAAGTTTTTGTGTGGAAATAGGCTTTCAGTTCTCTTTGATATATACCTGGGAGTAGAATCACTGAGTCTATGTTTAACTTAAGAACTGTCAAACTGTTTTCCAAAGCAGCTCCACCATTTTACATTCCCACCCACAATGTGTGAAGGTTCCAAATTCTCTACATCACAGCCAGCTCTTGTTTTTTGTGGGTTTTTTTGTTTTTTTGCTGTTTTTTTTTTTTTTTTAGTTTATGTATTTATTTTGAGAGACTGTGCCAGTGGGGGAGGGGCAGAGAGAGGGAGAGAGAGAGAATCCCAAGCAGGCTCTGCACTGTCAGTACAGAGCCTGGTACGGGGCTCCAACTCACAAACCATGAGATTATGACCTGAGCCAAAACCAAGAGTCAGATGCTTAACCGACTGAGCCACCCAGGCAACCCTATTGTACATTTTTTAAATCATAGCCATCCTAGTGGGTGTGAAGTATATCTCACTGTGGCTTTTATTTGCATTTTCCCAATGACTTATGATGCTGAACATCATTTCATACTTATCGGCTATTTGTATATTTTCACTGGAGAAATTTCTGTTCAGATCCTTTGCTCATTTTTAATTGGGTTTATTTATCTTTTTATTGAATTATGTGCTTTGTGTGTTTTGGATACAAGTCCCTTATCATATAAATCCGATAAGGACAATCACCATTTTGTCCATCATAGCAGTTACACAGAGACTGTGATGTTCATAGCAATTCCCATCCAGTGGCTGAGTAGGGCAGGGATACTAAGGCAGGCTCATTCCTAGGCAATATGGGATTTCTCAACTTTGGTTCAAGGTGACTCTGGCTCAAAAGTCATCACCTCCATAGCATATTTTGGCTAAGGACTTCCCAAAAGCTTTACTAAACCTTCCTGGGACTGCTTGGTGGTTCAGGATCCTCCTATCCAATCTTCTCTCCCTTTCCTCTTCACTGGGATCAGACTTGCTTTGCAGTCTGACAGTTCTCAGCCTTTTTCCATTCCTGCCCCCATATTCTCTCACATCATCACTTTCCCTAATAAAACCTCAGAACATCTAATCTTGTCTTGGGGTCTGCTTCTTAGAGGACCTGGCCTAATATACCGTGCAATGGCAATGTCTACACTAAAGAATCAGTTTAAAAGTTCAAGGCAGAAGTCCTTCTTTAATGGATGTCAGCAGTGACCAGAGACAAACCCAAAAGTAGAGATTTGAACTCTCTAGTTTGCTATGATGTTTCTACTCAGTGAAAAGAGCAATGATATTCCAGCCAGGTATATTCTACAAGCTCTGCCACTTGTTTAATTTTATGATTTCGAGCAGTTATTTAACCTTCCTATGCTTTAGTTTCCTTCTCTGCAAAATGTGCACAACAGTGCTATCTCCTCGTACTGTTTGGAAGATTAAATAAAATAATGTCAAAAGCATCTAGCAAAGTGCTGGGGCGCCTGGGTGGTGCAGTTGGTTAAGCGTCCGACTTCAGCCAGGTCACGATCTTACAGTCCGTGAGTTCGAGCCCCGCGTCAGGCTCTGGGCTGATGGCTCAGAGCCTGGAGCCTGTTTCCGATTCTGTGTCTCCCTCTCTCTGCCCCTCCCCCGTTCATGCTCTGTCTCTCTCTGTCCCCAAAATAAATAAACGTTGAAAAAAAAAAAAAAAGCATCTAGCAAAGTGCTGGCACATAGTAAGAGCTCACCAAATGTTAGTTTCCTTGCCAAATCCTCTCAGTGGGGCCTTAGCAACATCACACTTGGTTGCTTGAAGGAAAGTAATAATTTCTGTCTAATGAGTCACACCCACACTTTATAGGAGTGAGCAGAGTGTTAAGTATCAATTTTCCTCTTGCCTATCTCTCAGGCTCCCTTTTCTTGGTCTATTCTGGCCCAGCCATTGCCCCCTTGGGTTCCTGGACACTGGATGAATGAGCTTTTCTCAGCAGTGTTCCAAAAGTAGGTCCCAGGCTCAGAGCTACCTGGCCACCTGCACTGGCAAAACCTCTCTTCCTCCTCCTCACCTCACCAGAATGTTGTGTTGCTCTTTTCCCTGTCCTATTACTTTTCCAAATGCTATGCCCCTTACCCCTAGTTTTAACCAGCTTACATCTTTCTTTTTTAAAAAAAATCGTTAAAGTCTGCTCCTTTCTATTCACACGCATCATCTTGGCACCTCCCCACTCTCTTCACTTCCACAGACACTCTAATTTCGAAGGGTCTTGGTGGTAAGGACGAGTTTCAGAGAAAGTCTCCAGTCATCATAGCATATCCTACCCTAGCAAAAACCATGTTGTGGTTGGAAGTGTGGGTTATGGGTCTATCCTGAGGTGTGGTGAAGATTACAAAGTTACTTTTTTACCTGCCACATACATAGAAAATAAAAGTGTAGGTTGAACTTTTAAAACTTTAAACACTGTAAACCCCCTGTTACCTAGAAGTGTTCTAGACAGCATTATTTAAGAGCTGAGACCATACCCAGAGAAAAACTACGTTTACTCCATGTTAAGTAAAGACCTGCAATAAGGTATAGGATTCTGTGCAAAAAGAAAAAAAAAAGAGTAGAGTGACACTGTGGAGCAGATAGGACCCTAAAACGGGACCAATAGTCAAGTAATTTGTTTTTTACTACCATACCATTTGTCTGGTCCACACCTGATGAGTAGATAAAAATCTCAGGGTACAGGTCTGCTACAGAGAACAAAAGAATCTTAAAGGATTGGACTTCTGTTCAAAACTAACTCAGTTGTTTGGTATTAGTTTATCTACGATCTCACATGCACAAAGTGCTTGTGTGCACTGCTCTCTTACAGTTATAGTGGTGTATTTTTTGATCTTGTAAATAGTAAGTGCTCACTGAAACAAAAATCTGTTTCTGTTTTGGCAAACATCTTTCCTGGAATTTCTATATACAACCTGTGTATCTTAATATTCTTCAAATAAATCTTACCTAGAGAAGACAAAGGTGGGGGAGGTGAGGAAACACTACTCATTTAGGACACATACACAACACTTGTGTTGGCTCAGAGCTAACATTCTCAGAGGAGAGACAAACACAACACGGAACTCTCCCAGGAACTTGAATTGCCTCTGCCAGACTCCTCAGAATTTCTCTCATTCCTTTGTTCCCCCCACTTTGGGTCACCTTCTCATAAGCACCGGAAACATGTTAGGTCTTGTTTCTTTCTCTTGGGACCATGTTGCGTTTCAGGGGCACAGAGGCCATCTTCTCTTTTTCCTCCACATCAGTTTTTTTTTTTTTGTTGGGTTCCTCTTCTGTTCTTAGGTCAAGAGATTTCTGACTAAGGTCATTTCAGGGAAGCTTGAAAGTAAAAACAGGTCAGTTTTGAGTTTATGGAAACATTTAAACACCTGATGTTTTTCTTGGAAGCCTTTAGTATCTAGGCTCTTGGGAGCCTTGTGGATACCATTATACACAGGAGGAGAGCTTCCTGCATTTTTCACTTTTATAAGTATACAAAACAAATGTTTGGAAGAGTAAAGTGACTTCAAGCTAAATTGTCTTTCCTTACTATTTTAAATTACAAAAAATAAAACCACTACACATATCAATGATTCTTAAAGTTTAGAGTGACTAATAATCATGAGAGGAGCTTGTTAAATAAGCAGATTCTTAGGCCTAAACCCCAGAAACCCAATCAGGTTGTCTGGGGTGTACCCTAGAATTTGCATCTTTTTTTAAACATTTATCTATTTATTTTCAAAGAGAGGGGAGACTGGGTGGTTCAGTAGGTTAAGCATCTGACTTCAGCTCCAGTCATGATCTCACCACTTAAGAGTTCGAGCCCTGCCTTGGGCTCTGTCCTGACAGCTCAGAGCCTGGAGCCTGCTTCAGATTCTGTGTGTGTCTCTCTCTCTGCCCCTTCCCCACTCACACTCTGTCTCTTTCTCTCTCTCAAAAATAAATGAACATTAAAAAAATAAAAAATTAAAAAGGAGGGAGAGAGAGAGAAGGGAAGGGGCAGAGAGAAAGAGAATCTCAAGCAGGCTCCATGCTGTCAGTACAGGGCTCGAACCCATGAACCATGAGATCAAGACCTGAGCAGAAGTCAGATGTTCAACCAACCGAGCCACCAGGTTTGCATCTTTAACAAGCACAATTGGGATTCTGAGAAAGTAGCTTTCTGCTGTGGGTTCAACTGTGTCCCCCTAAAAGGCAAGTTGAAGTCCTAACCCCTGGTACCTGTGAACATGGCCTTATTTGGAAGTAGGGTCTTTGCAGATGTAATCAAGTTAGGATGAGGTCATATTGGATTAGGGTGGGCTCTAAATCCCAGATTGGTGTCCTTAGAAGGAGAAAGAAACAAGACAGAGACACACAGGGAAGAAGGCCATGTGAAGATGGAGGCAGAAGTTGGAGTTATGCTCTCGTACACTAAGGAACACCAAGCAACCACTAGAAGCTAGAGGAGGCAAGGAGAGTTTCTTCCCCAGAGTCTTCAGAGGGAGTCTGTCCCTGTTGACACCTTTCTTTAAGCTTCTAGCCTCCAGAACTGTGAGAAAATAAGTTTCTGTTGTTGTAAGCCACCCCAGTTTGTGATGGCAGCCCTAGGAGATTAATACACCCTCACACTTCACTCTGAGAAACACTGTTAGGGGCACCTGGTGGTTCAGTCAGTTGAGTGTCCGAATTTTGATTTCGGCTCAGGTCATGATGCCATGGTCTTGGGATCGAGCCCCATGTTGGGGTCTGCTCTGAGTGTGGGGCCTGCGTACGATTCTCTGTCTCTCTCTCCCTCTGCCCCTCTCCCCTGCTTGTGCATGCTCTCTCCCCAAAATAAAATAATAAAATAATAAAATAAAATAAAAAATAAAGAAATACTGCCTTCCATAGCAAATACAAACATGGAAAATGCATATTGATATAATGTACTTGATATTTGGTACTATTATATTTCAAATTAATTAAAAACTGGAAGCCTTACAGTCAAAAAGAATGAAATCTTGCTATTTGCAACTACATGGATGGAACTAGAGGGTATTATGCTAAGTGAAATTAGTCAGTCAGAAAAGACAAATATCATATGACTTCACTCATATGAGAACTTTAAGACACAGAACAGATGAACATAAGGGAAGGGAAGCAAAAATAATATAAAAAATAGGGAGGGGACAAAACATAAGAGACTCTTAAATACGGAGAACAAACAGAGGGTTACTAGAGGGGTTTTGGGAGGGGGGATGGGCTAAATGGGTAAGGGGCATTAAGGAATCTACTCTTGAAATCATCGTTGCACTATATGCTAACTAAATTGGATGTAAATTAAAAAATAAAAATATAAATAAATAAGTAAATAAATAAATAAATAAATAAATAAATAAATAAATAAAAAACTGGAAGCCTTACCCATGGATACCTTAGTTTGCATGACAAACATCTGACTATGGTTAATAATCTAGAAAGACCCATTTTTGTTGTAGGAATTAAGGACCAGTACCATCTAAAACATTTTAAAGTAATTGTATCAATATTCTATGGGTCTGTAACAGATTATCACAAGTTTAGTGGTTTACAACGACACAGATTTATTAGCTTACCATTCTGGAAGTCAGAAATCCAAAATGGGTCTCACTGGGCTAAAATCAAAGTGGTGGCAGGGCTGTGTTCCTTCTGGAAGCTATATGGGAGAATTTGTTTCCTTGCCTTTTCTGGCTAGAGGCTACCTGCATTCCTTGGCTTGGGTCCTCTTCTATCTTTAAAGCCAGCAATAACTGACTGAATCTTTCTCACATCACATTACTTTGACGCTGACTCTTCTGCCTCCCTCCCACGTTTAAAAACCCTTGTGATTAAGTTGGGCCCACCCAGATAATCCAGGACAACCCTATATTAAGGTTAGCTAATTAGTAACCTTTATTCCATCTGCAATCTGAATTTCTCTTTGACTATGCAATGTAACATATTCACAGGTCTGGGGATTAAGACATGGATAGCTTTAGGAAGCCAGTATTCTGCCTCCCACAGTATCCAATCTTTGGATTCATTCAATATTCTTTGTCATTTCCTCCTTTTAAAAATCTTCACAGGGATGCCTGGCTCAGTCAGTTAAATGTGAGATTCTTGATTTCGTCTCAGGTCATGATCTCACCGTTGGTGAGACTGATCCCTGAAATGGGGCTCTGCGTGGACAGCGCAAAGCCTGCTTGGGATTCTCTCTCTCCCTCTCTCTTTCTGGACCCTCCTCCTCAAAATAAATAAATAAACTTAAAAAAAAACTAAAAAATCTTCACAATGACTCTCTGAGAAAAGTAGGGCAAATATCATAATTACCATTGCTGTTTTGCAAATGAAGTAAGAGGTAGTAAGAGGTAATGATAAACCCCACATCACTGAGGCAATTTGCTTATTCATTCAACACATATTTATAAATAATAGTAAAGTTGGGATTCAAACTCAGATGCCTAACTCTCCCAAGTTCTGTCTCTACCATTTGACTCTGCTGTATTCCTGAAATGAATAAAAATCATGGCCAAGGCAACTGATTGAGATATTTAAGTCTCCTACAGTTGTAAAAGATTCACACACAATAAAGATCATTCTCTTCTCTTCTCTTCCTGCTTTCTGCAAGGAGAGCCAAACCTTTGGATTCTTGGGGCCAGCCTCTTTTTTTCCAACCCCATAAACTTATATACCCCATCACTCTCCCTTTCAGGGAAGAGAGTTAAAATCTTTTTAGGGGCTTTTAGGGGCTACTCAGGGTTTTGTTTTAAAGGTTAACCCTTGAAGGAGCAAAGCTAAACTTTATTCCTGAGAGCATAGTGAGGTGGCTGATTTGTTAGAGTGTGGTGGGTCCCCCAGAGTGGAGAATGCTAGCTTCCTTGAGACTGGGAGAGGGAGCAATTAGGGTTATAGTAGTTTCTGTGAGTATTGTACCCCTGGGACCTACTTATAAGCAACACTTCCGATGGAGGTGTCTATATGAATATCTTAATGCAGCTGGGTCCATTGTTGATGTTAAATATATATGTTTAAGAAATAAATGTGGCCAAAATTGGCTTTCAATGAAAAATTCACTAGGGGTGCCTGGGTGGCTCAGTTGGTTGAGCAACCACCTCTTGATTTCAGCTCATGTCATGATCTCACGGTTTGTGGGATCCAGCCCTACTTGGGCTCTGTGCTCACAGCATGTTGCCTGCTTATGATTCTCTCTCTCTCTCTCTCTCTCTCTCTCTCTCTCTCTCTCTCTCTCCCCCCCATCCCTCCTCTCTTCACACACTCTCTCTCTCTCAAAATAAATAAATAACCATTAAAAAAAGAAAAAATTAATTAAGCAGTAATTTTGTTGTATCTTCCTGTGATCATTAAATTTTGTGTGCCAACTCAGCTAGGCTATGCTACCCAGTTGCTGGGAAGGTATTTTATAGATATGATTAATATCTATAGTCCGTTGACTTTAAGAAAAGGAGACTACCCTCGATATTGTAGGTGGGATTTATCCAATCAGTTTTAGATCTTAAGGGCAAAAACTGAGATTTCTTAAAAAGGGAATCCGGCCTCAAGACTATAACATAGAAATTTTGCCTGAGTTTCCAGGCTGCTGGTCTGCCCTATGCATTTCAGATTCAACACTGCATCATGAACGCATGCCTAATTTCCAGCATACCGACCCACCCTAGATTTCAGACTTGCCAATTTTTTGGCAAGTCTCACGAGCCAATTTCTTTTTCTTTTTTCTTTTCTTATCTTTTCTTTTCTTTTCTTTTCTTTTCCAGGAATATAATTTAGTGATTAATTACTTACCTATAACACCCAGTGCTTCTCCCAACAAGTGCCTTTCTTAACACCCATTTAGCCCATCCCCCCACCCAACCCCCCACCAGCAACCCTCTTTAAGAGTCTCTTATGGTTTGTTTCCCTCTCTGTTTTTATGTTATTTTTGCTTCCCTTTCTCTATGTTCATCTCTTTGTTTCTTAAATTCGACACAAGCAGAATCATAGGATATTTGTCTTTCTCTGACTTATTTTACATAGCATAATACACTCTAGTTCTATCCACATTGTTGCAAATGGTAAGATTTCATTCTTTTTGATTGCCAAGTAATATTTCATTGTATATATATACCAATCTTCTTCATCCATTCATCAGTTGATGGACATTTGGGCTCTTTCCATACTTTGGCTATTGTCATAGTGCTGCTATAAACATTGGGGTGTATGTGTCCCTTCGAAACAGCACACTTGTATCTCTTGTATAAATAAGTAGTAGATTATTTGCTGGGTCATAGTGTAGTTCTATTTTTAGTTTTTTGAGGAAGCTCCACACTGTTTTCCAGAGTGGCTGCACCAATTTGCATTCCCACCAGCAGTGCAAAAGAGTTCCCCTTTCTCTGCATCCTTGCCAACATCTGTTGTTGCCTGAGTTGTTAATTTTAGCCATTCTGAATGGTGTGAGGTGGTATCTCATTGTGATTTTGATTGGTATTTCCCTGATGATGAGTGATGTTGAGCATCTTTTCATGTGTCTGTTAGCCATCTGGATGTCTTCTTTGGAAAAGTGTCTATTCATGTCTTTTGCCCATCTCTTCACTGGATTGTTTCTTGGGTGTTGATTTTGATTAAGTTCTTTATAGATTTTGGATCTAAGCCTTTATCTGACGTGTCAGTTGCAAATATTTTCTCCCATTCCATTGGTTGTCTTTTAGTTTTGCTGATTGTTTTTCTTCACTGTGCAGAAGTTTTTATCTTGATGAGGTCCCATAGTTCATTTTTTTAATTAAAAAATTATTTTAAGTATTTATTTATTTTTGAGAGAGAGAGAGACAGAGACAGAGACAGAGAGTGGGGGGATGAGAGCAGAGACAGAAGGAGACACAGAATCTGAAGGAGGCTCCAGGCTCTGAGCTGTTAGCACAGAGCCTGACACAGGGCTCGAACTCATGGACCACGAGATCATGACCTGAGCCGAAGTCAGACGCTTAGCTGACTGAGCCACCCAGGCGCCCCCCAATAGTTCATTTTTTATTTTGTTTCCCTTGCCTCTGGATACATGTCAAGTAAGAAATTCTGTGGCTGAGGTCAAAGAGGTTTTTGCCTGTCTTATTCCCTAGGATTTTGATGCCTTCCTGTCTTATACTTAGGTGTTTCATCCATTTTGAGTTTATTTTTGTGTATGGTGAAAGAAAGTGGTCCAGGTTCATTCTTCTGCATGTTGCTGTCCAGTTTTTTCAAAACCATTTGCTGAAGAGACTGTCTTTATTCCATTGGATATTCTTTCTTGCTTTGTCAAAGATTAGTTGGCCATATGTTTGTGGGTCCATTTCTGAGTTCTCTATTCTATTCCATTGATCTATGTGTCTGTTTTTGTGCCAGTACCATACTGTCTTGATGATTACAGCTTTGTAATACAGCTTGAAGTCTGGAATTGTGATGCCTCCAGCTTTGGTTTTATTTTTCAACATTACTTTGGCTATTTCTTTAGCTTTTCTGGTTCTGTACAAATTTTAGGATTGTTTGTCCTAGCTCTGTGAAGAATGCTGGTGTTATTTTCATCAAGATTGCAGTGAATATGTAGATTGCTTTGGGTAGTATCGACATTGTAACAATATTTGTTCTTCCAATCTATGAGCACGGAATGTTCAAAAAATGGAAAAATTTTTGGTGTCTTCTTCAATTTCTTTCATAAACTTTCTATGCTTTTCAGTGCTATAGATTTTTTCCCTCTTTGGTTAGTTTTATTCCTAGTTTTTTATGGGGTTTGGTGCAATTGTAAATGGGACAAATTCCTTGATTTCTCTTTCTGCTCCTTCATTATTGGTGTATAAAAATGCAATCGATTTCTGTACATTGATTTTATATCCTGCAACTTTCCTGAATTCATGTGTCAGTTCTAGCAGTTTTTTGGTAGAATCTTTTGGGTTTTCAACATAGAGTATCATGTCCTCTGCTAAGAGTGAAAGTTTGACTTCTTCCTTGCCAATTTTGCTGCCTTTTATTTCTTTTTGTTGTCTGATTGCTGAGGCCAGGACTTCCAACACGATGTTGAATAACAGCGGTGAGAGTGGACATCCCTGTTGTGTTCCTGACCTTAGGCGGAAAGCTCTCCGTTTTTCCCCATTGAGGACTATATTAGTTGTGGGTATTTTGTATATGGCCTTTATGATCTTGAAGTATGATCCTTCTATCCCTACTTTTTTGAGGGTTTTTTTTTTTATGAAGAAAGGATGCTGTATTTTGTCAAATGCTTTTTCAGCATCTTTTGAGAGGATTGTGTGATTCTTATCCTTTCTTTTATTAATGTGATGTATCACATTGATTTGTGGCTATTGAATCAGCCCTGCATCCCAGGAGTAAATCCCACTTGATTGTGATAAATAATTATTTTAATGTATTGTTGAATCTGGTTTGCTAGTATCTTGTTGAGAATTTTTGCATCCATGTTCATCAGGGAAATTGGTCTGTAGTTCTCCTTTTTTAGTGGGGTCTTTTGTCTGGCTTTGGAATCAAGGTAACACTGGCCTCATAGAATAAGTTTGGAAGTTTTCCATCCATTTCTATTTTTTGGAACAGTTTCAAAAGAATAGGTGTTAACTGTTCTTTAAACGTTTGGTAGAATTCCCCTTGAAAGCCATCTGGCCCTGGACTCTTGTTTGTTGGAGATTTTTGATTACTGATTCAATTTTTTTACTAGTTATGGGTCTGGTCAAATTTTCTATTTCTTCCTGCTTCAGTTTTGGTAGTTAATATGTTTCTAGGAATTTGTTCATTTCTTCCAGATTGCCCAATTTGTTGGCATATAATTGCTCATAATATTCTCTTAATACTGTTTTTATTTCTGTAGTGTTGGTTTGTTCTCTCCTCTTTCGTTCATGTTTTTATTTATTTGGGTCCTTTCCTTTTTCTTTTTGATCAATCTGGCTAGGGGTTTATCAATTTTTGTTAATTCTTTCAAAGGACAAACTCCTGGTTTCACTACTTTTTTTTATATATATATAATTGATTTTTGTTCTAGTATTTATTTCCGTTCTTCTGCTGGATGTGGGCTTTATGTGCTGTTCTTTTTACAGCTCTTTCAGGTGTAAGGTTAGGTTGTGTATTTGAGACCTTTGTTCCTTCTTTAGGAAGGCCTACATTGCTATATACTTCCCTCTTATGACTGCCTTTGCTGCATCCCAGAGGTTTTGGACTGTCGGGTTTTCATTTTCGTTAGCTTCCATGTATTTTTTAATCTCCTCTTTAATTTCTTGTTTAGCTCATTCATTCTTTAGTAGGATGTTCTTTAATCTCTAAGTATTCATGTCTTTCCAATTTTTTTCTTGTGGTTGATTTTGAGTTTCATAGCGTTGTGGTCTAAAAATACGCAAGGTATGATCTCAATCTTTTTATACTTGTTGAGGGCTGATTTGTGTCCCAGTATGTGATCTGTTCTGGAGAATATTCCACGTGCACTTGAGAAGAAAGTGTATTCTGCTGCTTTAAGATGAAATATTCTGAATGTATCTGTTAAGTCCATCCAGTCTAGTGTGTCATTCAAAGCTGTTGTTTCCTTGTTGATTTTCTGCCTACATGATCTGTCCATTGCTGTAAGTGGGGAGTTGAAGCCTCCTACTATTATGGTATTATTATCAATGAGTTTATTTATGTTTGTGATTAACTGATTTATAGATTTGGGTTTTTCACTTTGGGGGAGTATATATTCACAATTGTTAGATCTTCGTGGACAGGCCCCTTAATTATGTTATAATGCCCTTCTTGATCTTTTGTTACAGACTTTATTTTAAAATCTAGTTTGTCTGAAAAGAGGTTAGAGTGGAAGAGAGCCAAAGCATAAGAGACTCTTAAAAACTGAGAACAAACTGAGGGTTGATGGGGGGTGGGAGGGAGTGGAGGGTGGGTGATGGGTATTGAGGAGGGCACCTTTTGGGATGAGCACTGGGTGTTGTATGGAAACCAATTTGACAATAAACTTCATATATTGAAAAAAATAAAATAAAATCTAGTTTGTCTGATAGAAATATGGCTACTCCAGTTTTCTTTTGATGGCCATTGGCATGATAGATTGTTCTCCATTCCTTTACTTTCAATCTGCAGCTGTTTTTAGGTCTAAGATGAGTCTCTTGTAAGCAGAATATAGATGGGTCTTATTTTCTTATCCATTCTGATATCCTATGTCTTTTGATTAGAGCATTTAGTCCATTTACATTTAGAGTAAGTACTGAAAGATATGAATTTAGTGCCATTGTGTTGCCTGTAGAGTTGGTGGTTATGGTGATGTTTTTTGGTCCTGTCTAATATTTGTTGCCTTTGGTCTTTTTTGTTTTGTTTCATCTTTTCTCCACTCAGAGAGTCCCCCTTAAAATTTGTTGCAGGCTGGTTTAGTGGTCACAAACTCCTTTAGTTTTTGTTTGTCTGGGAAACTCTTTATCTGTCCTTCTATTTTGAATGACAGCTTTGCTGGATAAAGAATTCTTGGCTGCATATTTTTCTGATTCAGCACGTTGAATATATCCTGCCACTAATTTCTGGCCTGCCAAATTTCTGTGGATTGGTCTGTGAACCTGATCATCCTCCCTTATAGGTTGAGGACTTTTTTCCCTTGCTGCTTTCATAATTCTTTCCTTGTCTGTGTATTTTGTGAATTTGACTGTGATATGCCTTAGTGATGGTCAGTTTTTGTTGAATCTAATGGGAATTCTTTGTGCTTCTTGGATTTTGATATCTGTGTCCTTCCCCAGATTAGGAAACTTTTCCACTATAATTCTCACATAAACTTTCTGCCCGTTTTTCTCTCTCTTCATTTTCTGGGACTACTACGATTCAGATGTTATTCCTTTTTAATAAGTCACTGCCTTCTCTAAGTCATGTATCATGATCTTTTGCCTTTGTTTTCCTCTTTGTTTCCCGTTTCATTATTCTCCATAATTTTATCTTATGTATCACTGATTCGTGGCTCTGCTTTGTCTATCCTTGCCGTCGTGGCAGCCATTCAAGATTGCATCTCAATTATAGCATTTTTAATTTTGGCCTGAGTATATTTTATTTCTTTTATCTCTGCAGAAAGGGATTCTCTGGTGTCTTCTATGCTTTTTTTCAACCCCAGCTAGTATTATTATTCTCGTGGTTCTATATTCTGGTTCAATCATATTACTTGTATCTGTGATGATTAAGTCCCTGGCTGTCGTTTCTTCCTGCTCTTTATTTTTGGGTGAATTCTTTTGTTAATACAATAAAAAATTGGGGCGCCTGGGTGGCTCAGTCGGTTGAGCATCCGACTTCAGCTCAGGTCATGATCTCGCGGTCTGTGGGTTTGAGCCCCGCATCGGGCTCTGTGCTGACAGCTCAGAGCCTGGAGCCTGTTTCAGATTCTGTGTGTCTCCCTCTTTCTCTGACCCTCCCCTGTTCATGCTCTCTCTCTGTCTCAAAAATAAATAAATGTTAAAACAAATTTTTAAAAAATAAAAAATAAAAAAAAATACAATAAAAAATTAAAATAAAAAACTAAAAACAAGACAAAAAATCAAATAAAAGAAGCTAGATCCTAGGTGTGTTTCAGTCTGCTTGTTGAAAGATGCTTGATGGAATAGAATAAAATAGAGAAAAAAAGGCAAGGAAAGGGAAAAAAGGTAAGAAAAATTAAAACTAAAATAATATATAATAAAATAGAATAAAATAAAGAAAATGAAATAGAAAAGTAAATTTTAAAAAATAGGGTAAAGAGATCATTTCTCTTTCTGTATCCAAGAAAGAGAAATAAAAATGAAAACAATATAAGCAAAAACAGAAGAAAAGAAAACAAATACGTGAACCAGCAAACAGAATGAAACCCGGATGAAGTTACCAGTTTCCCCTAGAACTGAAACTATGAAGCACTCTATAGTCCATACACTAAACAGGTGGAGTGACTTGTGCTGGTCTTCTGGGGGATGTGCTAGGAGGGCACAGTTGGGCGGGGGTTGGTGTTTTATGGCTCTGTTCTCCACTTGGTGGCGCTGCTTACCTTATTGAGGTGGATCAATGTATGTGTGCACATGCGCATGGGTGGGAGAGGTGGAAATGGCTTCACACAGCTCCCTAGTCTCTGGTGCAGGAACTTTGCAATCAAGCACCCTTCCTTTGTCGCAGGCCTTTGTCCACTCACTTCCTCCACCCTATCCATGTCTTCCTGCCAGGCATCACCTCCCTCCAGCGTTTCATCTGAGATGGGGTTGTGTTTCAAAACCTCACACTTCAAGACCCCCGCAGCTTGGACCTGTGCTGACTGTGGTGGACGGTCTCACTGAGCAATGCCCGGGTGCCAGCTTGCCCCAGAAATGTTTGTACAGTTGCACAATAACAGAGGTTCAGAGATTATGGCAAATCACGACACACAGCCGGCACCAAGTTTCACCACACTCTGGCATCTTTGTCCCAATACTAGCAAACTGTGTCTGCTCTGTGGGGTTCACTGGGACCTTTGCCTGTGGAGAGGCCATATGACCCCTACCAAATGCACTCCACCAGGGGAAATGCTTCTCCCCGTGTGGCACGTGGACCCCTCAGACCGTGCTGCCTGCTCCTCAGGATTTGCCCTACTTCCTTCCCAGAACACTGCCAGGCACTGAGCTCCAAAACTTCAGACTCTGTGCTTACTGTTTGTAGAATCCTGGTGGTATTGAAACCCTCTCCTTTCTCCCTGTCTTGTTCAGTCCTCTGCAAGTGTTTTCACTCTTTATCTCTCTCTCTCCAGCTATTTTGGGGGAGGAGTGCTTTTCTTGCATGATCCTGATGTGCTGCACTCTCCTCTTCCTTTTTTTCTCTCTGTCCTCTCTCCATGAAAATGGCTCTCTACCTTCCATGGCCTTTCTCTCTCCCAGATCACCTTTCTGCACTGTGTACCTGCTAAGTTCAGTGGCTCAAGTTATGCAGATTGTTGCATTAATCCTCAGATCAGTTTCCTAGGTGTTCAAATTTTTTAGTGCTGATCTTGCTGTGTTTCAGGGACAAGACACGCTCTGGGTCTCCATGCTTCTCCACCATCTTAACTCAGCCTTTTTTTTTCCTCATGAGCCAATTTCTTAAAATCAAACTGTGTGTGTGTGTGTGTGTATACACAACACAGAGGAAACACAACTATCACTTACTTACAAAAAGACACATTGTAAAGAGATATATGAAAAAAAAGAATACAGATCTAGTATTAAATTAGAAGATGCTGGAAACCAAGAGTTGTCATCTGTTCTGCTGAATTTTAAAGACAGATGGTTTTTTAAAATCCTAAAGTTGCTGGAGCACCTGGGTGGCTTAGTCAGTTGAGCATCCAACTTCATCTCAGATCATTATCTCGTGGTTTGTGAGTTTGATGCCCGCGTCAGGCTCTGTGCTGACCACTCTGAGCCTGGAGCCTGCTTTGGATTCTGTGCCTCCCTCTCTCTCTCTGCCCCTCCCCCACTTACACTCTGTCTCTGTCTCTCTCTCTCAAAATTAAATAAACATTAAAATTGTTTTTTAAAAAATAAAATCCTAAAATGGCTACTTGAGTCTGGTCAGTGTTCTACATCCTGATTTTTCTTTACACTGTCTGTGCCCTATGGAAAGTCTCCATTCTGCCCCACACAATTTGAGCCAGCTTAAGCAAAAGGGGAAATTTGTTCACTCCCACAGAAGTGCTGGAGCATTGACAAAATGGTCTGCAACCTGGACTCATACTTCCTGGTCTTGTCTCTAATTTCCATGCAAATATGCCTTATTCTCTTCTACTCTAGATTGAATTTCTCCATGTTTTGGAGGAACATGGCTTCTGGCAGTTCTAGGCTTTCATCTTTCCACCTCCCCCACTTTAGAGCATGGGTCAGCAAACTTTCTGTAAAGGACCAGATAGTAAATACTGTAGACTTTGCAAGTAGTGGTCTCTGGTGTCTCTCATGTGGTCTCTGTTGCAACTTGCTCAATTCTGCCACCGTAGCATGGAAGTGGCCATAGATAATACACAAATAAACAAGTAAGTTTCTGTTCCAATAAAAACTTTGTTTATAAAAATGAAACAGTTCCAATAAAACTTTGTTTACAAAAACAGGCAACAGATGAAATGGAATATTTGCAAAGCATGTATCTTGTAAGTAACTCATATCCAAAATATATTTTAAAAAATTCTCGGGGCGCCTGGGTGGCTCGGTCGGTTAAGCGTCCGACTTCAGTTCAGGTCATGATCTCACAGTCCGTGAGTTCAAGCCCCGCGTCGGGCTCTGTGCTGACTGCTCAGAGCCTGGAGCCTGTTTCAGATTCTGTGTCTCCCTCTCTCTCTGCCCCTCCCCTGTTCATGCTCTGTCTCTCTCTGTCTCAAAAATAAATAAAAAATGTTAAAAAAAAAATTAAAAAAAATTCTCTAAACTCAACAGTAAGAAAACAAGTGATTCAATTAGAAAATTGGTGAAAGACTTGAATAGACACTTTCCCAGAGAAGATATATAGGTGGTAACTAAGCACATGAAAAATGTTCAAAATTTCTAGTCATGGAGAAATGCAAATTAAAACAATAAGATACAATTACAAACCTATTGTAATGATTAAAATAGAAATACTGACAGTACTGATCACTTGCAAGTATGCAAAGAAGCTGGATACTTCATGCGTTTCTGATGAGAATGTAAAATGGTACAGCCACTCTGGAAATTAATCTGACCATTTCTTAAAAAGTTCAATGTATACTTGACATATGATCTAGCAATTGCACTCTTGAGTATTTATCCTAGAAAATGAAAACTTTTTACACAAGAACTGTACATGAATGTTTATTTGCAATAACCACAACAACTTGAATGTCCTTCAAAAGGTGAATGGTTAAACAATATGTGGTATATCCATATGATGGAATACTACTTAGCTATAAAGATGAACAGACTGTTGATACACACAACAAATTGAATGGCTCTCAAAGGTATTATGCTGAGTGAAAAGGCCCAGTTTCAAAGGTTATGTGTTGCTTGCTTGATCCTACTTATATAACATTCTTGAAATGACAAATTATAGAGATCGATCGAGAAGAGATTAGTGGTTGCCAGGTTTGGAGAAGGAAGTGGGGAGTATGTTACTATAAAGGGGTAGCAAGAAGGAGTTCCTTTGTGGTGATCAAATAGTTCTGCATCTTGATTGGGATGGTGGTTATATTATTCTGTACATTGCTAAAATCCATAGAACTATTCACAAAGACATAAGAAGAAAGTGAACCGCTGGTGAAATCTGAGTAAGGTCTAAAGTCTAGTCAATAGTATTTTGCCAGTGTCAATTTCATGGTATTAATAATGTGTGATAATTACATAAGATGTCAGTGGGTGCAGCTTGGTGATGGGTATTGGGATCTCCTACTATTTTTGTAATTTCCTGTGAGTTTATAATTATTTCAGAAAACAACAGCAAAATAGACAATAGGCTGAATTTAGCCAGGACCTCGTTTGCTGATTCCCCTTCTTTGGAGAAAAGAGCTTCTTTCTTCCATTTCCGTTTCAAAAACATCCCAGACAAAGACTCTGATTGTCCTGGGTTGGGTCATGTGCATCTCCCTAGGATCAATCACTGTGGATAAAAAAGCAAGCTCATACGATTACATGTTGGAACTGGTATGGCATGGGGGAGCGTTGTTCCCCCAAAGACAGGATGCAGGGTAGACAAAAGCATATATGTCCACTATAATGGGTATCTTAAAAGTCTCAAAGTTAGGAAGTACAGATGGGCCTCATGCAGAATGAGAAACAGGAACCCCAAAACCATTAGGAACTGAAGAAGCTAGGTTCTTCATGGAACCAAATGGTCTCTTGTCTCTACTTTTTTGTTTTTTTGATGTTTGTTTGTTTGTTTGTTTGTTTGTTTGTTTATTTATTTATTTATTTGGAGAGAGAGATAGAGCATGAGCAAGGGAGGGGCAGAGAGAGAGGGAGACAAAGAATCCTAAGCAGGCTCCGGGTTGTTAGCTCAGAGCCCAATGCACCGCTTGAACTCACGAGCCATGAGATCACAACCTAAGCTGAAATAAAGAGTTCAACACTTAACCAACTGAGCTACAAGGCATCCCTCTTGTCTCTACTCTTCTCTGTGCATCTGTTTCATCCTTCACTTATTCTGCAGTTTGGGTTTCTCTGCTTTTTTGTGGGGGCTAAATGTGGTTGCTTGGCTTTCTCTGCTTTTCTGTGGGGGCTAAATGTGGTTACCCCACAGCCACTGTGTTCATATATTTTCCCAATTAAAATGATTATACTATTATTACACTTGGATTTTACATTATGTTGAAGAATACTAAAAGATAGTAACCTTTTGCCTTTCAGTAGAAAGTGTGAAATTTGTATTATTAATTTTTTAAGTTTATTTATTTTGAGAGAGAGTACACAAGCAAGGGAGGGGCAGAGAGAAAGAGAGACAGAATCCCAAGCAGACTCCATGCCATCAGCGCAGAGCCTGACGTGGGGCTCGAACTCACAAACAATGAGCTTATGACCTGAGCTGAGATCAGGTGTCGGAGGCTTAAACGACTGCGCCACCCAGACATCCCCCTGTATTACTAGTTATAGGTAAGTTTTATCTTTATGGTGCTATACTTCTAGCCTAGCCTAATAAGCTATGTGTATTATTTTAAAATGTCCAGCAATATGTAACATTTGGAATTGATTTAAAACAAAACATGGCCTCTAATGAGAGTCTGTATACATAATTACAGTTAAAAAGTTTAGTAAATGAAGAACACTTTGAAAAAGTACACTGAGAAAAACTATCATCTCTTAGTATGTGATAAAAATTTCTGGAAAGATCTCTAACGCCAAGTGTTATCCTTTAGTTTACTAATAATTAAATTAAACAAAGAAAAAAAGAAACAAAAAACCAGATTCTGAAATATAGAGAACTGGTGGTTGCCAGAGGGGAGGTAGGTGGGAGAAGGGGTGAAATAGGTGAAGGAGATTAAGAGTACACTTAGCATGAAGAGTGCTAAGTAATGTACAGAATTGTCAAATCATTATATTGTATACCTGAAATTAATATAACACTGTATGTTACTTATACTGGAATTTTAAAAAGAAATAAAAATTAAAACAATATTAAATTTTAAAAGATTTGAATCGTATGGGGAGGTGGGGGAGAGGGGAAAATGGGTGATGGGCATTGAGGAGCGTACTTGTTAAGATGAACACTGGGTGTTGTATGTAAGCAATCAACCATGAGAAACTACCCCAAAAACCAAGAGCACACTTTACACACTCTACGTTAGCCAATTTGACAATAAATTATATTTTTTAAAGAAAGATTTGAATCGTTTCAAAGTTTCCTTAGACTTACAAATAAAAATTCAGTAAATATGAATTTCAGATAAATAATGAGTAATTTTTCAGTGTAAGTATGTACTAAATATTTTATGGGACATACTTACCCTAAAAAGTGTTTATTGCTTATCTAAAATTCAAATTTAACTGGGCATCCTGTGTTTTACCTTGTCACCCTAATCCTAGACCTTAAATTTCATTTATTCATTCACTCATTCATTTGTCTGCCCATCCATCCATCCATCCATCCACCCATCCATCCATCCATCCATAGATTTGTTAAAAGAGATAGTAATTGGTCACCTGCTATGTGGTCAGACACTCTGCTAGGTACAAGGGACACAGCAATGAGAAAATCCAGAAAAGATTCCTGCTCTCATGGGACTTTCAACCTCTCTATCTGGGGAGAGTGACCATAATCACATAATTACCAAGGTAGCTATATAATTGCTAGGTGACTTAAGTGTGTGGAAGGAAAGGAGAGCACATTATAAAGGACGAGAGGTTGGTGACAGCTTCCTTCCCTAAGGAAGTGGTGCTTGAAATGAAAGCTGAAGACTGGGCTGGATTTAACGGAGTGGTGGGAAGAGTATTAAAGATGGATGCTTCTTGTCTATGTTGAGATTAGTGACTATAGAGTTGGATTGAATGGTTTGTTGGCATCCTCTTTGGCAGAGTTGGAGAAAAACATGAGTAATGGCACCCTCTCACCTCCTCAGTCATTCTGGCTCCTATTAACATTCCCAGGCTTGCTTTGTGACCGTAACAGCACACTTCCCATGAGGAGTAGTACCACAGTTACCACAGTTACCACAGTTACCATAGGTGAACCCTTCTTCAGATGTCAGTATAAGGAAGCATGGGCATCAGACGATACAACTTATGATTCCAGTCCTGAAAAGACATTACTGGTCTTATGTCACTTCACTTATCCAAGATGAAACTTCTCCATATTAACCATGAATAACTCATGGAATTGGTTTCTAAGTCAGGAGACTGAATCCTGGCATTTATTCTGCTTGTAGCTACTTAGGTGAGTGTGAACATGCCATTTAGACTCAATTTCCTTAGCTATCTAATGGGATTCACACCAGAATTCAGCCTACTTCATTGGATTGTGAGGATTAAAATAACATGGAACCTTATACCTGAAAAATGAGTTTTACTGTTCTTATAGTGTTAGTCATACCAAAATAGTTACTACTATTGTTTTTGGTGTGGAAAACTTCTATACAATATTCAACAAATATACAATATTCAAAAATATGTCCCCTAAAGTTATACTAGGTATACTGAAACTTAAACACTTAAGTGTGACATGAATAAGTGCCTTTACAGCTTTTTCATCTGTTTAATGAGAATAATCATATAGTATTTTCTAGTATTCCCCCGATGTGGAAGTTGAGAGGGTTAATGTGCTTAAAGCTCCTTGAAAGTTGATTGCTCCCTAAACACAAACATAAATCTCAGTTATTACTACTATCATTATAGCTGATATTTCTTTTTTTTTAACACATTAACTTCCCTCCACTGAACAAACTGCTCAATTGTTGGAGGACTCATCTCATCATTTCTCTCTTCTCGATGTGTCTCGTTGCTGTTGAACTAAACAATTCTTTAGCTCCCAGGGTGCTTATTTAATAAATGATGCTGTACATTTCCCAAAGAAAGACTTTCAATTTTCCTCTTGTGTGATGGTTGTGATCAAGCTCCAACACCCTGCGGTCTTGTTCAATGAGAATGTACACTGGGAACTCACTCACTACCTTGATTGTTGTACTTAAACTGTTAAGTTATATTAACTGCAGAAGTACCTGATGCTTTTCTTCTTCTCTTGACAATTTTCTTCTCCACTTGCCCCCAAACTTGGAAAAAACGGTTAATTGCTATGTACTTTTTAGTTAATTTTCTCTAATTTTTACAAGATGCTATGAAAGTTATCAGCATTTCATGTATCTCTTAAAATGGCATGCACATGTGCATGTGCATGCACACACGTGCACACGCACACACACACACACACACACACACACACACACACACACACAATACATTCTGGCTAGAACTTGAGTGGAAATAATAGTTGATAGACCTGAATGGTAGAGTCATGGAGCTGTCAGAGATATTGAGATAAAGTTCAAATTCTTCATTTTACAGAAGAAGAAACTAAGGCTCAGAGTGTTTAAAAGATGTAGCCAAAGATCACGTGACAAAGGCAGCACAAAAATATAGACCTCCAGAGGACCATATCCAGCCCACCACTACCTGTTTGTGGAAATAAAGTTTTATTGCAACACAACCACACCCATTTGTTTTATTTCCTGTGGCTGCATTTGTGCTACACAGTCAGAGTTGTTTATGTTGTTTTTGTTTTGTTTGTTTCAAATTTTATTTACTTATTTTTAAATTGAGGTATAATTGGGGCGCCTGGATGGCTCAGTCGGTTGAACGTCCAGCTTCGGCTCAGGTCATGATCTCATGGTTCATGGGTTTGAGCCCCGCGTCGGGCTCTGTGCTGACAGCTTAGAGCCTGGAGCCTGCTTCATATTCTGTGTCTCCCTCTCTCTCTGCCCCTTCCCTGCTCATGCTGTGTCTCTCTCTGTCTCAAAAATAAATAAGCATTAAACAAAAAAATAAAAAAAAAACAGCAATTTAAAAAATAAATAAATAAATAAATTGAGGCATAATTGACATACAACATTAATTTCAGGTGTACAACATGATGATTCAATATTTGTACGTATTGCAAAATGATCAGAGTATTTTCAACAGAGACCATATGGCTTACAGAACCTAAAATATTTACTAGGCCTTCAGAGTCCTCTGCCTTTAGCTGGCAGAAGGGGAGGAGGCATGAAGTGTACGTGAAGTGGGGCCTGGGGAGTTAGTTACAGGGCAGCCAGGCCTGGAGTGGCACACATTATTTCTACTCACATTGCATTGGCAGGCATTAGTAATATGGTCCCACTTAGATGCAAGGAGGGTTGGGAGATGCAGTCCTGAGCAGCTGATTCCCAGTGCAAATTCTACACTAAGTAAGTGGGATCATGACTTTTGATGGACAGTTAGCTGTCTATGGCACAGGTAATCAGGACCTGTTTGTCTATTGTAGTGTAGTAGACACATTTGGCAGGTATATGCTCAGCAAATGGTCCCCATCTCTGAGAACTGTAGCCTCCCAGAGGTGAGCCCCTTTGGCCATGTCTTTACTATCTTCCACCACCACTTGTCATAGATCATTATTTTTTTTAATGTTTATTTATTTATTTTGAGAGAGAGAGAGAGAGTGTGAGCAAGGGAGGGGCAGACAGAGAGGGAGAGAGAGAATCCCAAGCAGGCTTCTCACTGTCAGCGCAGAGCCCAACACAGGGCTTGAACTCACAAACTCATAACCTGAGCAGAGATCAAGAGTAGGATGCTTAACCAACTGAGCCACCCACGTGTATACACATACATAACTTAACAATTTAATAATTGAATTATATGTGTGTACACATACACATCACATCTTCTTTATCCATTCATCTATTGATAAACATGGGTTGCTTTCATATCTTGGCTCTTATAAATAACACTACAATACACATAGGGGTGCATAGACCTGTTCAATGTTTTTATTTTCTTTGGGTAAATACCCAGTAGTGAAATTACTGGATCATATGGTAAAACTATTTAACTTTTGGAGGAACCTCCATACTGTTTTTCATGGTGGCTGCACCAGTTTGCATTCCTACCAACAGTGCAAGAAGTTTCCTTTTTCTCCACATCTTCACCAACATGTGTTGTTTCTTTTTTTTTTTTTTTTTAAGCCATCCAGACAGGTGTGAGGTGATATCTCATTGTGGTTTTGATCAAATATTTCATTTTAAAGACAAAGAGAAATGAGTCTCAAGAGAGATTTTCCTTAATAGTGATTGTATATATGACCTTAAAGTCTTTAAACTATGCGTTCCATTCTAGATCATCTAAATCTTTCAAAAGAAGGCAGAGCTAAGGGATACTGGGATATACCTAGGATCCAGAATTTCCTAAATTCTTGAACTTTTCAGCAAAATGAGCCAGTAAATTCTCTTTATCACTTGAGTTAGTTTGAACAGTATCTCTATCCCTTTTAATTCTGAGAGTTACATGCTCTACCAACTGAGCCAGCCAGGTGCCCCCATGTTGTTGCAGTTGTTGAAGAAGGTCTGAATTTTTTTTTGCCTGAGATCAAAGAAAATAAATAAATCTATTCTTTTTTAAATAAGGAAATACATAAAATAAAGAAACCAGGTGTTAAATTGTATTATCTGTACTGGTTTCATGGGATAGCTTGAGCATGGAAGTAGCCAGATTAAAGAATTCTGTATTTTCAAATTACTTCCATTTGTCTTCCCCAACCAGTCCCAATTTTTCAGATTAAGAACTGAGATATAGACATCCATAGTACTATTAGAAATAAAACTGGTATTTTGGGGGTGCCTGGATGGCTCAGTCAGTTGGGAGTCCAACTCTTGATTTTGGCTCAGGTCAAGTTCTCAGGGTTGTCGGATCAAGCCCTGCATCAAGCTCCACCCTGAGCATGGAGACTGCTTAAGATCCTCTCTTTCTCTCTCTCTCTCTCTCTCTCTCTCTCTCTCTGCCCCTCTCCCTCATTCATGCTCTCTCTCAAATGAAAAAGAAAGAAAGAAAGGGAAAGAAAGAAAGAAAGAAAGAAAGAAAGAAAGAAAGAAAGAAAGAAAGAAAACAGGTATTTTAACATTAATAAATTCCTGGATACTATATTTCTAAGACTAAATCCCCTTTCTTTTAATTTATTAAATTTCTCTCCCAGGACAAAAGCCTCAACAATACAGAGGGATGATTTCAGCATATTTGATTATTCATACTCAGATGTAAACATTGAACCCCATGCCTGAAAAGCCATTTGAATGGCTGAGTTGACATTTGCCCTTCCTTTCCCTTTCTCTGAATTTTCCAAAGTACTCACATTTCTGAATGTAGAGTCTGTAATCTTTGTTCAAGCAGCAGACCTTCTATAGCCAAGTTTCCCGAACATTTGAGAGCCAAGCTCCACGATAGTTTATATCCAGTTTCATGAGAATATCTATTTCTGGATTGGGAATGGACTCACATATACACCTAAGCACAGTCTTCTAAACCATGTGGTGTTCAAGCATGACATTCTTACTCCACCAACCCCCACATCAAATTAATTCATTGCTTTGGGTTGAATTCCAGACAATTCCATCAATAGGCAGTTCTAAATCTCTTCACATTAACAACTAGTTTTGGGTGTTGAGGTGAATTTCCTAGTAAAATTTAACACCTGAAAAATGTGTTAGACAAAAATTTTTAAATCTTTTAGATGCATTTGTCTTGTTTTGTATCCAAACCCTCAATCTCAATATTATTAAAAGTGAATTTTCTTGGGGCACTTGGTGGCTCAGTTGGTTAAGCAACCAACTCTTGATTTTGGCTCAGGTTGTGATCTTGTGGTCATCACATCGAGCCTAGTAGGGCTCCACACTGAAGGCAGAGCCTGCTTGGGACTCTCTCACTGTCTCTGCCCCTCCCCTGCTCACAGGCACACACACTCTGTCTCAAGATAAATAAACATTTTAAAAAAGTGAATTTTATTAACCCAATGATAACAAATAGGCTTTTCATTCCAGTCAAACCATGACCATTTGAATATAGTCAATAACTGTAATATATGAGGAACTTCAGTGGTTGTCCCCAACCCTCTTCTTCATGCCTCTTCTTCATGCCTCATTTATACATTTACCAGGCTTTCCTTTGACCTTCAAAAATGAAAGCTTTTTCTGTTAGCTCCTGTAACATTTAAATTAAACACTGTAGAGTTCATTTGTTTATTTTAGTTTGGGGTTTGTCTGATTTTGGAATCTAAATTGTCTTTATGTCTCTTTAAGCCTTAGGCTACTAGAATCCATGATCAAGTTTGGTTAGGACTCTTGGTGCTGGGGTTTGGGCAGAGTCATTTGTGCCAAGTGTTTCTGCAGTTCTCACGGGTCAAATGCCATTCAATAGACTTTTGTAAGCTTCCCAGTAGAGTTGGAAACACGTGTTGCTTGATATCAGACTCGGTTCCTTCAGCCTTTAATTGGACTATGGCTTTCATTACCTCTTGCTAACCTTTTGGAGTGTCTTCATGAAACTTCTCTTTGTCTCCATGTCTTGTTCCTATTCCTCAGATCACAGGTTAAACCTTTCTCCAGACTGTGAAAGACTCAAGGACTTACCCATGTATGACCCTGATCTTCATCCATCCCTATGTCATATGGAGAGTAACAAAGGGAATGAAATAAAATCTGAAACCAAGAGTTGGAAGGCAGATTTTCTAGAAAGACAGTAACACCTTTAAGAATTTGTCTCTTTAACGTTAAGGTCTGAGCTAAGTTTTTCTTTTCCCCGAGATTGATCTTGTTCAAATGACCTGGGACTTAACTCTCTCCTCCAAAAATTGTGAGATGAGTAATCAGGATGATATCCAACGAGAATTTCAATTTAAATGTTGTTTCTAACACTTACTGGCTCTTGCAGCAAGGAGAAGAATGTTATGTATGTTCTTTTAAAAGCTACGTTTTAGAAATTGCATCTTTTGATACGTGTTCTTGGTTGCTGTTACTGACTAGGATGACCTATTTGCCAGTTCTAGAAGATGACAGCTGTTTCCTGGGCTGAGACTACTCTATAAGCTTATGGGGGAGAAAAGGAAAAAAATATTAAAAGTAATTAAGTTGAGGTAGGCTTGTAAAACAATGAATTAAAAATCCAAAGGGAGCAGAGAATATAATAATTTCTCTGCCATGACAGTTTCTCTTTGTTATAAATGTCCTTATTTTTAACATGAGTTTCCAGGGTGCTAAACCAATTAAACTGAGGCTCTGCTTAAATATTCTCTCTTAAGGCCTATTTTAAAACATAAAGTGAAGTTGACTTGAAATTAACCTTTCTGAAATAAATAGTTCTGACTTTTTGCTAGGGAATGGAAGAGTTAGCTACTGTCAAACACGCGTTTTCTCACAAAATGTACAATTACAGTTCTTCAAAATCTGAACAGAGAAGATAAAGGCAACTTGGTTTCAAAAGCATAAAAGTTCATAGTTTAAGGTGGCTTTCCATTGATTTTTAAGGGGAATTTAGTATTTTCATCATCTGCCCTTTAGATATATTTATTTCTTTGGTGTCAAATCTTTGTTGATTTTCTGTCATTAAAATTTAAAATTCAACTACATGAGCCCAGGGGTGACCAATCTGAGCCACTTATGGTTCTTCAAAGCTTGTCCAATCTTGTATGTATATTTTGAAAATTTTGGACTTGCTTCTACTGCTTAAAAATGCCATTACTAATTATATGACGCTATGAATGTAAATAATACATTCTTTGAATGGCTGAAAATGACATTGCAAGACAGAGACACATGAGGGCACTGTAATCAACCCCAGCAGTCTGAGAGGTGTTTTTATAACAACCTTAGTGAGGGTGGTGGGAAGAGATGGGCAGCAGGGAGGCAGGGTGGGCTTTTATCAATGGCATGGATAAATTCTGACTTCTAAACTCAGCCAACACTTGCATTAGCTTTTTTTCCCCCAGTTAAATAATGGCTTCTGGTTTTTTTTTTTTCTTTTTCAGTTATTTATGTATTTATTTATTATAGTTAGCGTGTAATATTTTATTAATTTCAGGTGCACAACATAGTGATTTGACAATTATATACATTATGAAATGCTCACCACAATGTCTATCTACCATGTGTCATCATACAAAGTTATTAAATATTATTCACTACATTCTCTATGATATACTTTTTATCTCCATGACTTATTTGTTTTATAACTAAAAGTTTGTACCTTTTAATCTCTTTCACATAGTTCACATACCCATCAATCACTTCCCTTCTGGCAACCACTAGTTTGTTTTCTGTATTTATGAGTCTGTTTCTCCTTTTGTTGTTGTCTGTTCATTTGTTTTTTGCGTATAAGTGAAACCATATGGTATTTGACTTTGACTGACTTATTTCACTTAGCATTAGCTTCTTTTTTTAATACCAACCTCATATATTATTTTAAAAAGTACTGCTTTGATGATATTTGCACTCTTAAGAGCAAAAATTGGCAAAGAAGCAGAAATGGTGATTATTTATAATACAAAGCCGATTAACAGCAGTGATTGTGAACGGTCAGCAACCGAGTGTATTGGCTAACTTAGAAAACACTGACCTGGAATCAAAAGTGGGCACTATTAGACTTACCAGGAAGGAACCGGGGAACCCACTAAGAAACCTCTCCTCTCATCCAAAATTGCAGTTCTGTGAGCGTCTGCATTGGTGCTGGAAAAACTGCTGAGGGCAGAAGCAGAAAGTAGGGCACTTGCCCAAGTAGTCTCTGGTTCTTGGTGTTTGTTTATGGGTTTGTTGGACGGTGTTTCCCAGTAGTGGTCTTTTGCACCAGGATCTGTAGAGCTTTCATGTTACACTCACCTGGTTTGCAGTGTTTGAGCGTGTGGACTACAGATTGTAGTTCTACTCACCTGGATTGTAGACTGTAGTGTCTGAGAGCCTCCAGGCGGCCCAGCTGCTACATTTGAACTGTGCCCTTTGTCCAGGGCCTGAACAGCGTTCCCTTCGGTTCCCTCCCGCTCTTGTGCCGGGAGGTGAGACCACACTGCAGTGTGCTGAGAACCATAGGAAATGAATGTTGGCGACCACAACTGAGGGCCACGTCACCGACCCTTACTTTATGGTAACTACAGCAATTATTTGTGAACTGTTCACAAGTAGCTGAGGCTTTTGCTAATGGAACAGACATTTTCTGCCTTCAGGGTGAGTTGGTGAGGTGGGACATTACCAAAACAACAGTTTGTCACAGAATTCTACATGGGTTTTAGGTATATGTTTGTTCTTGCCAAATGCACTTAAGCTTTACACAATTTTATTGGACCTAAATTTTAAAAATGAGTCTTGTCTTAGGCTCCAATTATCTTTACAATTAAAGTTGGATACATTTTTTTCACTAATCATTCATCTACATTTCCAGATACTATTTTCACCTAGACTGAGAACCAGAGTTTCTGGAAAAACTGGAAGAGCACCCAAAAATGGCTTTATAAAATTTAAAAAGAAAAAAATTTTTCATTGAAAAAACAATTTTTTTCTTGCAGTCTTTAAAAGTATATGACTGAGTGAATTAACTTTGAAGGCAGCCGAGTGCAAACCCAGAGGTCAATTTTCCCTTTATATCCAAGTAGATTTTTATGCTTTGTCTGCATAAAATAAGAGTATTTTCTCCATTATGAGTTTGTTAATGGGTCAATTGCTGATAATTTAATAAAGTAGTTCAAAGGGAAAATATTCCAGACCATTTTAAGATTAGCCCATATTAGAAGCAGCCCTCGTGGCCATTGATAAATGAATGGGTAAAGGAGATGGGATATATATACAATGGAATATTATTCAGCCATAAAAAAGAATGAGATCTCACCATTTGCAACAACATGGATGGATCTAGAAAGTATAATAAGCCAATCAGAGAAAGACAAATACTATATAATTTCACTCATATATGGAATTTAAAAAACAAAACAAATGAAGGGAAAAAAAGAGAAACCAAAACACAGACTCTTTTTTTAAAAATGTTCTTATTTATTTTTCAGGAAGAGAGAGAGAGAAATCAGGGGAGGGGCAGAGGTAGAGGGGGATAGAGGATCAGAAGCAGGCTCTGTGCTGACAGCAGCGAGCCCCATGCAGGGCTTGAACCCACCAACTGTGAGATCATGGCCTGAGTTGAAGTCAGATGCTTAACTGAGCCACCCAGGTGCCCCCCAAATAGACTCTTTCAACGTTTTTTTTTTTTTTTTTGGGGGGGGGACAGGGAGAGACAGAGCATGAACGGGGGAGGGGCAGAGAGAGAGGGAGACACAGAATCGGAAACAGGCTCCAGGCTCCGAGCCATCAGCCCAGAGCCCGATGCGGGGCTCGAACTCACGGACCGCGAGATCGTGACCTGGCTGAAGTCGGACGCTCAACCGACTGCGCCACCCAGGCGCCCCTAGACTCTTAAATATAGAGAACAAACAGAAGGAAGGAGAGAGATGGGCAAAATAGGTGAAGGGGATTAAGAGTCACTTATCTTGATGAGCACTAATGTTGAATCGCTATATTGTACACTTGAAAATAATATAACACCGTGTTAATAACTACAATGGAATTAAAATTTAAAAGAAGAAAAGTAAGACTGGCCCATATTACATAGTGTTTAAAGGTGGTCAAAAGGAATTGGTTTACAGAATATTTGGATTTTAGCTGTAAGCCAGTCACATACACAATTGTCTATACCCTTTTGTGTGACTCACATAGTAATAATACAGACTCCACTGGGCAGATATTTCAGGTCAGTGCTGATTTAAATTTCCTACATTCCTAGGCCTTCCTTTTATACTCATTGAATTAGAATCTCTAGAGATTAGACCTAGAATTCACATTTTCAAAACACTCCCTATACCAGCTGGAGAATGGGTGGAGAATGACCGCATAGTACCCCCTGGATTGTCCCCTGGCTGCCAGCCCTCTGTACTGCCCCTCCCAAAGTGAAGGGACTACTGAAGCCTATCTTTGTGCATCAGAAGATGGAAGTTCAGAGGTGTTAGGAAAACCACACAGTAAGAGAAGGACCAGGATTCATTTGCAACCAATCAGTGCCAAGGCCAGGCTCTCCCCACTCTCTTACAGGATGAGAAGAGGTTGCAGAAGAAAGCTAGAGGCAGGGGACACCTGGGTGCCTCAGTTGGTTAAGCCTCCCACTTCAGATCAGTCATGATCTCGAGGTTCGCGAGTTGGAGCCCTACATCAGTCTCTCTAATGTCAGCGTGGAGCATGCTTCAGATCCTCTGTCCCCTTCTCTACCTGCTGCTCCCACATTTGCTCTCTCTCTCCTTCTCTCTCTCAAAAATAAAATAAACATTAAGAAGAAAACAAAAAGAAAAGAAAAGAACATTAAGAAGCAATGGCCTGGAGTCCCATGAGACTCCTGACCCCTTGACAATGACCTTGTGCCTCATCTGTTTCTGAGAATTTCCAGAGGGATATTTTCCAGTTGCTTCCAAACCACTCTGCAAGCTTTAGTCGCCCATAGTGTCCCCTCTGTTTCCAGTCCCTGTTTGCTAGTCTGTGCCATCCCATAGATGCTTGGGGAACCAGTGTACTCACCAAGGCTGCAGTGCTCAGGGACCAAAGGGGCTGCTTCCATGCAAAGGTGAAAGAGCAACCCCTATCCAAACCCTCCTACCTGGGCACCATATCTCCAAAAGTCTCAGGAACGGCTGTTAGTACCAGGCTCTTGGTCTCTGAGTGTGGTGGCCTGTGCCTTGCTCAGGAAGTCTCTGTGCCAGCACTAAATCTTGCACCAAGAAGCTCCAAACACCGCCATTACACTAAAGACATTTTATTTTTAAAAAGAAAAATTATCAATTAAAAATATATACATCATCCACATTTATTTTTTTTTTTAATTTTTTTTTTAATGGTTATTTATTTTTGAGACAGGGAGAGACAGAGCATGAACGGGGGAGGGTCAGAGAGAGAGGGAGACACAGAATCTGAAACAGGCTCCAGGCTCTGAGCTGTCAGCACAGAGCCCGACGCGGGGCTCGAACTCACGGACCGCGAGATCGTGACCTGAGCCGAAGTCGGACGCTCAACCGACTGAGCCACCCAGGCTCCCCCCACATTTATTTTTTAAGTTTGTTTGTTTGTTTGTTTGTTTGTTTAGGGAGGGAGAGAGAGATAGGGAAGGCACACATATGAGCAGGGGAAGGGGCAGAGAGAGAGAGAGAGAGAGAGGAGACAGAGAATCCCAAGCAGACTCCATGTGCTGTCAGTGCAAAGCCCAGTGTGGGGCTCGAACTCACTAACTGTGAGACCTGAGCTGAAATCAACAGTCGGACACTTAGCCGGCTGAGCCACCCAGGCACCCCATCACCCAGGTTTCTTTTTTTTTTTTTTTAATGTTTATTTATATTGAGAGAGAGAGAGAGAGAGAGAGAGAGAAAGTGCGTGTGTGTGTGTGATTCAGGGATGGGGGAGGGAGAGGGAGATTCCCAAGCAGGCTCCACACCCAGTGCAGAGGTCCCATGACCTCAAGATCACGACCTGAGCTGATATCAAGAGTCAGATGCTTAACCGACTGAGCCGCCCAGATGCCCCCACATTTCTATTTTATTCTCCAGAAATTTTAATCTCCAAAATGGCTGAAATGTAAAAGTACACTTTAAAGGACCACAGTGACCAGCAGAAAGCAAATGAGAGGAATTGACCTACTGGAGATTTTTATCCTAGAATCAGTTATGAGTTGAGAACTTTGCCCTGCAGAATCTTCGTCTCCTCCGGCACCTTTTCTCTTGCCTTTTCCATTGGCTATCCTTGCTCTTTCACCTCTCTGCATATCAAACACCGGACAAAAACACCTGGAAACAGCTCCGGTCACCCACCTATGCCCTGTTGCTAGCTCAGGATTCCAGGGATAGCTCCGTAAAGGCTGGAACACCTGTCTTATATGTGTTTTTATATATGATTGATATTATATATAAAATACATTAAAATATAAAATTATATATATATTTAAAGTATATTTAGTGATAATTTAGTTATCAGTGAAAATACTTGACTGATAAGTGATCAAACCTGGCTTCCGATCTCAGCTACATGTGTGTTATAGCATGGCCAAGTTTCCTAATTCAGTCTCCATTTCCAGATGTAGAGATAGTGGTAATTCCCATCTCCTAGTATTGTTGAGAAGATGAAATGAGAAATTACTCATAGACATCTTAGTACAATGTCTTCTAAATCTTCAGTCAGCATTAGTTGCTTCTTTATGTTTGTGAATAAAGTAGAGCTGTAATATCTCTGACTCTGACAATGGCTCCAGAAGTGGAGGAATCAAGAGCGAGGGTTCTGCACCCGGATCAAGTGGTGGCTGATGTGGAGCCCAGATCTTTGCTCAGTGTGGCAAGGGGGTTGCTGGGTAGAACTTTGCAAATATCTGGGAAGGAATGATGAGTGCATTTGGTTGACAGGACAGATGTTTGAAGATTGTGAGCTCAGCAAAATGATCTGCCTAGATAGGAGAATTCAATATAAAATCAAGTACTTCTGAGACATTTGCTAAAGAGGGTGAAATGTAAAGTTCTGGCAAATGCCTACAGTTTTGAAAAAACAGAAATATCTGGAAATGAAGAATTAAAATGTTCCCTAATGCATATAATAAAAATATTAATTGGCGTAATTTTATGGAATCAATTTAAAATATATATAGTTCATGGGGGCCTAGGTGGCTCTCAGTCAGTCGAATGTCTGACTTCCGCTCAGGTCATGATCTGGCAGCTTGTGGATTCGAGCCCCACATTGGGCTCTGTGATAATGGCGTGGAGCCTGCTTGGGATTCTCTGTCTCCCTCTTTTTCTGCCCCTCCCCTAATCTCTCTCAAAAATAAATAAACATTAGAAGAAGCATAAAATAGAATAAAATAAAATATAAAGATAGGTCATGTTTCCCTTTAAAGATATTAATGGTTGAGTGATATACTGTGAAAATCTAAGAAGTGTTGAATAATTTGTCAGCAATTAAAGTCACTCTCACTGTTTCTTGGACATCTTACAAGACCCTTAGTGGGCCTTGAGGAGGCTGAGATCGCCATCAGAAATAATGCCCCTTACCCATTTAGCCCATCCCCCTTCCCACAAGCCCTCCAGTGACCCTCAGTTTGTTCTCCGTTTTTAGGAGTCTCTTATGTTTTGCCCCCCTCCCTGTTTTTATATTATATTTGAATCTTTAATGCAAACTGAAATTGAAATATGGGGTATGGTGCAGGGTATGGAGTCCAATTTCTCTCTTTCTTTTTTTTTTTCCATATGGGTATCCAATTTTCCATTACCATGAATGGACTAACTTTCCTTTTCTGAGTGGTATGCAATACCAGTTCTGTGCTAGAGCAAGTTTCCACATATGTATGGGTCAGCCTCTGGGCTTTACATTCTGTTTACCCCTACATCATATATCCATGTTCTTGACAAAAATTGTCCTGTAAATTTTCATCCTTATAGTGCCTGTGTCTACCCTTTGGTATCAAGGCTATATTTGATTCACAAAATGAATTAGGTAGTGTTCTCTGGTTTTCTGTTCTCTAGAAGAGTTTGTTTAAGACTGGAAATCTCTTCTTTGAATGCTCGTCCCATTTGTTTCTGCGCTTTTTAATTTGATTCCTTTCATTCTACCTCCCTGTCCTTTCCTACCCCTCTTCCTCCTCTCTCTCTCTATTTGTTCCCTCTTGCTCCACCCACTTTCTTTTTCCTTAAAGAGCTTCTTGGACTTACAAGCATCAAGGAAATTGGATTGAAGCCCAAGTATTAAGATATTTTAACTAATGTTTTTAAAAAAATTTTTTTTAACGTTTTTATTTATTTTTGGGACAGAGAGAGACAGAGCATGAACGAGGGAGGGGCAGAGAGAGAGGGAGACACAGAATCGGAAACAGGCTCCAGGCTCTGAGCCATCAGCCCAGAGCCTGATGCGGGGCTCGAACTCACGGACCGCGAGATCGTGACCTGGCTGAAGTCGGACACTTAACCGACTGCGCCACCCAGGCGCCCCTAACTGATGTTTTTAACATTTCCAGATATAACATTGCTTTGTGTTCAGTGTGACCAGTTAGTACTGCCTGGATGTGAAAAAAAAAAAATCTTGTAGTCATTTAAAATAATACTGATTGTTAAATGAGAATTTCAATCCTCTGTTCATAACTACTTATTTTGAAATATTTTTGAAGCCAATTCAGTCACATTCATAACATGGTAATTCTAGACCTCTCTGCCTGTGACACTCAACAATGAAGGGAAACAATTCAGTTATGTAAAGAACACATCAAAATTTCATGAGGGCAAGAGACTTTTCACAAATAAGCTATGATGATTTTCCAGGTTTTTCTATGAACATTTAGTTCTATGCTTTATATTTCATAGACATATATCTTCTCCTCTCCTTTCAGTTAGCACAAATGCAATTTTCTTGATGGATCATTATTTCTGAATGGTAACGATTACTTTAATTCTCTGTAAGAAAAATCTGGGACCCTTTCTCCTTTTATTTTAGTTGAAATGTAAATATTTTAAAACCCTCCATATCAATTTGATTTCTTTTTTTTTTCTAGTAACTTTGTGGCTAAGTACCAAATGCTCTTACAAAAATGCAAATCTCTTATTCAAAATATAATTAAATTATAACATATGCAGTTTATAAGCAATTATAGTCATATAATGTGTGTAATTTGGATTTTTTTTTGTAAAAAGGCTATAAATGCACAGCTACCACATTAGAAAAAGAAACATCATATTTATTTTTTGGAAATAAGGTGCACTATAGCAACAATACTATTTCTGGGTAAGAATGTAAAGTAGGTCTCTCTGAAAGAATACCAATTAAGCTTCCCTCTTTAGGAATTCTGCAGGGGTCCTGCCAGTTAATTACGTCATTTTATGCTGATAACAGACACCAACCTCAGAATCTGGAAAAGCTCTATGGCCACATATAATGATTGTTAAGATTGTCAGTGTCTATTTTGTATCACTTCTTGTGAGCAGTCCTTCCCCCAAAAACCTTAACTGAATAGGAATATTCAAAAGCAGATTTCTGAGTTTTCATAGATTTAACCAGTAGACACTGTGATGAGTTACCCAAATCCCCGTTTAGGAAGAAGGACTTCGTATTAGTTTTCCAGGAATGAGCAAAATAAATAAATAAATAGCCATAAGCTGGATGGTTTAAAACATCATAAACTCATTTCCTCCCAGTTATGGGGATCAGAAATCTGAAATCCAAGTGAGGCAGAACCTCACTCCTTCCGAAGACTCTAGGATAAAATCCTTTCTTGTTTTGTCTAGCATCTTATGGCTCCAGGTGTTCCTTGGCTTGTGGTTACGTAACTCTAATCTCTGCCTCTGTGTTCACCAGGCCTTCTTCCCTGTGTCTCTGTGTCTTCTCTTCTGTCTCTTATAAGGACACTTGTAATGGACTTAGAGGCCATTCAAGTAATCCAGGATGATCTCTTCTTGAGATCTTCAACTTAGTTGCATCTGCAAAGACTTTTTTCTTTTTTTTTTTTTTTAATTTTTTTTTCAACGTTTATTTATTTTTGGGACAGAGAGAGACAGAGCATGAACGGGCGAGGGGCAGAGAGAGAGGGAGACACAGAATTGGAAACAGGCTCCAGGCTCTGAGCCATCAGCCCAGACCCCGACGCGGGGCTCGAACTCACGGAGCGCGAGATGGTGACCTGGCTGAAGTCGGACGCTTAACCGACTGCGCCACCCAGGCGCCCATGCAAAGACTTTTTTCAAATGAGGTCACAATCACAGGTTTCTGGAGTTAGGATGTGGACATATCTATCTTTCTGGTGATCACTATTCAATCTGCTGCAGACTTATTTCTCCAACTATGGGTGGGGCTATCAGAAGGCAGTCTCTGCTGTCAGCCCTCTTTGGGGATTGCCTCTTTGGGGGAATGCTTTGTCTAAGGCTTCCTTCCATGGGAAGCCCATAGAAAAGTGGATATAAAGTGGACCAAAGTGATCAAAGGGGATACAGAGGCCAGGCCTCCTTGACCCAATGTGGAGCATCCTGCAAAACCACTCCAGTTCTATGGCTAACATTAACAACTCAGACAACAACAGATGTTGGCGAGGATGCAGAGAAAGAGGAACTCTTTTGCATTGCTGGTGGGAGTGCAAACTGGTACAGCCACTCGAGAAAACAGTATGGAGTTTCCTCAAAAAATTAAAAATAGAACTACCCTATGACCCAGCAATTGCACTACTAGGTATTTATCCAAAGGATACAGGAGTGCTGATTTGAAGGGGCACATGCACCCCAAAGTTTATAGCAGCACTATCAACAATAGCCAAAGTATGGAAAGAGACCACATGTCCATCGACTGATGAATGGATAAAGAAGATGCGGTATATATATACAATGGAATATTACTTGGTGATCAACAAGAATGAAATCTTACCATTTGCAACAATATGGATGGAACTAGAGTGTATTATGCTAAGTGAAATAAGTCAGAGAAAGACAAATATCACATAATTTCACTCATATGTGGAATTTAAGATAGAAAACAGATGACCATAAGGGAAGGAAAGCAAAAAATAATATAAGAACAGAGAGGGAGACAAACCATAAGAGATTCTTACATACAGAGAACAAACTGAGCATTGCTGGTGGGGTTTCCCACCAGCTCTTTCCATACTTTGGGTATGGAAAGCCCCATACATGGGGCTGTTTCCATACTTTGGCTATTGTCAATAATGCTGCTATAAATATTGGGGTGCATGTGCCCCTTCAAATCAGCACTCCTGTATCCTTTGGATAAATACCTAGTAGCGCAATTGCTGAGTCATAGGGTAGTTCTATTTTTAATAGAACTGGTGGGGTTTTGTGGGGGGGGGATGGGTTAAATGGGTGACACGCATTAAGGAAGGCACTTGTTGGGATAAGCACTAGGTGTTACATGTAAGTGATGAATTACTAAATTCTATTCCTGAAATCATTATTACACTGTATATCAACTAGCTTGTACTTAAAATAATAATAATAAGGGGTGCCTGGGTGGCGCAGTCGGTTAAGCGTCCAACTTCAGCCAGGTCACGATCTCACGGTCCGTGAGTTCGAGCCCCGCGTCGGGCTCTGGGCTGATGGCTCGGAGCCTGGATCCTGTTTCTGATTCTGTGTCTCCCTCTCTCTCTGCCCCTCCCCCGTTCATGCTCTGTCTCTCTCTGTCCCATAAATAAATAAAAACGTTGAAAAAAAAATTAAAAAAAAAATAATAATAATAAATCACTCCAGTTCTAGAGCCCTGCTGTGGTGAGGTGAGGTCTTCATTTTAGACCGTATTAAAGCTCAACCTGTCTGCCTGATCATCTTCCTCTTCCTCCTCCATCTCCATCTCCTTCTCCTCCTCCTCCTCTTCCCTCTACCCCTTCCCCTCCTACTTCTCTCTTTCTCCTGAGTCTGCTTAACACGGAACCCAGCCTGAAACACTTTGATGAAAATAATTCATTCATTGATTCACTCATTCATTGATTCACTCATTCAATTTATTTAACCATATAAACAAATATTTATTGGTCACCTACTGTGTGTCAGGTGCTTTCTTTCATAAGTATGTCACAGTGAATATATTTGAATCTTTCTTTGGTAAATCAGGATTTCTCAGTGCGTAAAGCTGACCATCCTGGGGCCTCATTCGTTAGTTGCAGACACTAAGGGCTTAGGAGAAGACCGCACAATTTGACCTGGAACATCTCTTCTGTTTTGAATAAATCCCAACCTGACATTAGCTTCTTTTGCTGTACAAAAGAAGTTTCCTCCTAATAAAGGCACCACAAAGTCCATCAATTGAGTGTGCTAATCTCGCAGAGTTTGCCTCCATTGTAGACTTTCTATACTGATTTAGGTCCCTCTCTTACCCTTTTAAGTTTATTTATTTTTGAGAGGGAGAGAGAGAGAGAGAGGGAGAGCATTGGGGAGGGGCAGAGAGAGAGGGAGAGAGAATCTCAAGCAGGTTCTATATTGTCAGCGGAGAGTCTGACCTGGGGCTCTATCTCACAAACTATGAAAGCATGACCTGAGCCAAAATCAAGAGTCGGATGTTTAATGGACTGAGCCACCCAGGCCCCCCCCCTTTCTCTTAACCTTTTCAAATCTCAGTATAGAGATATGGAAAGAGAAAATAATGACAGATTCACAGTGTTAGAAGCATCACTGGATTACAGAATGTTAAGGCACTATGAAAACCAAAAAAAAAAAAAAAAAAAAAAAAAAATGCAGTGCAACCCCCTTTCACTGCAGATGGGAAAACTGATAGCTCATCTCACAGTTGCCTGAATCATGTACTATACGTGACTTTGTTTTATGTAGGGGCCATTGTCTCCCCATCCACTTTGTAAACTTCTTTTGGACAGAATCTGAACTTCATACTTTCCCACACTGCTCAGTGTTTAGAAAAATAAAAGATAGGTTTTGAATAAATAATTAACTTATTGAGCCCTTTTCTTTTTTTTTTTTTTTTAATTTTTTTTTTTCAACGTTTATTTATTTTTGGGACAGAGAGAGACAGAGCATGAACGGGGGAGGGGCAGAGAGAGAGGGAGACACAGAATCGGAAACAGGCTCCAGGCTCTGAGCCATCAGCCCAGAGCCCGACGCGGGGCTCGAACTCCGGACCGCGAGATCGTGACCTGGCTGAAGTCGGACGCTCAACCGACTACGCCACCCAGGCGCCCCATTGAGCCCTTTTCATCCAGCAAAACTGCTTCAATCAAATGGGCAAAGTTTTAATCTTCTATGTATATGCAGAGACTTCTAGAGGAAATCCAATAACTTCCCTTCTCACTTGAATCCTAGACGTAGCAATGATCACGGTCAAGGAGTTCCTCCTAAAAACATAACCCAGCCTTGCAGAGTAGGCCAGAAATGTCATATGTATGCGTATAATTTGTACCAGCCCTGTTCCATCAAAAGAAATTCACAGATAATGAAACAGTTTAGGAATAAAATAGCACCATTTTTAAATTTAAGTGTTTGTGTCACTTACAATAAAAAAAAGGGGCACTTGGGTGGCTCAGTCAGTTAAGTGTCTGAGCTGATCTCACAGTTTGAGAGTTCAAGCCCCACGTCAGGCTCTGTGCTGACAGGAGGAGCCTGCTTGTGATTCTCTGTCTCCTGCTCTCTCTGCCCCTCCCCCCCTAAATAAATAAATAAACAAACTTTGAAAAATTCTTTAAAAAAATAAATAAATAAATAAAAAGGATTTGTGTCATTTACAATAAAACACATATTTCAATGTATTAAAAAACTAAGAAGGTGAGAAAACTGAGGTAGAAAATAAGACAAAGCTTGGGGTGATGCTGATATCCAAAGTGCATGACATTGGTAGGCCTGAAATTTGGCTGTGAGCATTCCCATTAATTAATAGCAGTTGCAGTAGAATGGTCCAAGTTCCCAAGTCATAAGAATCTGTTTCAGCCCAGATAATTAATCTAAGCCAATCACAGTAATCCTATTCCCCTTCTCAGTAGGTGGGTTAAGAATATGTAAGTGACCTATTTTTGGTAAAATTGACAGGAGTGAAATTCTTCTAGGGAAGGAGGAGCTTTCCAGGAAAGACCTCCTCATTCTTATTCTCAAAAGAGAGATAAGAAGTATATAGTCCCAGGGTGCCTGGGTGGCTCAGTTGATTAAGTGACTGACTCTTGGTTTAGGCTCAGGTCATGATCTCACAGTTTGGTGAGTTTGAGCCCCACACTGCCAGTACAGTGCCTGCTTGGGGTTCTCTCTCCCTCTCTCTCTGTCCCTTCCCTGCTTGCACTCTGTCTCTCCCAAATAAATAAATAAACTTTAAAAAAAGAAATACACACTTCTGGGGCGCTTGGGTGGCTCAGTCAGTTAAGCGCCTGATGTCAGCTCAGGACATGATCTCACAGTTCATGGGTTCCAGCCCCGCGTCTGACTCTGCTGACAGCTCAGAGCCTGGAGCCTGCTTCACATTCTGTGTCTCCCTTTCTCTCTGCCCCTTCCTGCTCACATGCTCGCTCGCTCTTTCAAAAATAAACATTAAAAATTAAAAAAAAAAAAAAAGAAATCTACAGTCCCTTCCTGCCTCTGGATGTTGTTATGTCTGGATATGATGCCTGGACTGATGAGCCATCTGAGTATCAACCTGAGAATGAAGCCAAAACATAGGGGGTGGGGGTGGGCAGGGCTCTGGGAATCACCGTGAAGAGGTGCTGCAGCCCTGACTTCCTCCCCTGGAGCTACATTCCCTCTGACCTCTGGTTTTTGTTGTTGTTGTTTAAGGCAACTTGAATTGGGGTTTTTCTGTATCTTACAGCCAAAAGCATCCTAAATGGTTTCAAAGCAGCAGTTTAGAATGTAGTTCCAAAGTGAGACAAATCTGGATCTATCATCGAACTTGTTCTATGTAATACATGACCTGTATATTAGAGTATGTAATACCTACAATACAGAGTTGTTGTACAAACTTAGTGGAGAAAGAAAGCAGGCGAAATGTTTAGCACAGAACCCGATGCATCGTAAGTGCTTAATAAAGAGTAGATTTTAACACTGAGGAGAAACACAGGTAATCAATATCTAAGTGACTGGCTCTTGGAAATGGCAATTGAACTTTCTCAGGCTGTAATTCAGGCTCTTAACCTGTCGTTAGTGAGGATGGAAGACAATTGGCCACTTCTTGCTTGTAAAACAATCCATTACATGCTGGACAGTCATTATTAAGGGTCTCATTTGTTAATCTCAACGGAATATCTAAAACCAAAACCACGAACTAAGCAACCTATATCCAATTAAGTTGTGCTCTTACTGAAAGGACACAGTAATGTGACAAAGGTAGGACTCAAATGTCACTGCCAGGTGTCCAACAAATAGTTACCAGGATGGTCTTTAGGGGTCAGCTCTTCTGGGCTTCAGCCTCCTTGTCTCTGCAAATAAGCTCTTTTGAGCCTGCCTGGTGGGTGCTATCAATGCTAGTGACCTTTGGTATAAAAGTTCCTTCCTCCCTCAGGCCTTGCAGAAACAAATCCTTTGGAGCCAGCCACCAAGAGACAACGCAGTATTGTTTCATTTTTTTCCCAAGGGGCTGCATATGATCAGTCACAAGGCCATCTCCAGCCAGTCCAGTGCTCTCCTAGCATTAAGTCTCGTCCATTCAGCGGGAGAAGGATTTCAATATAATGTTGTATGGACCAGCTGACTCTCAGAACCCCCAGTATTGCATTAGCAGCAAGGGTTGTGGAGGATGGATATGGGAAGTGGTAGGAGCTGAGGGAGAAATGTGGCTGGTTGCCCCAAACAAATCTCTCTTATCTATAGACCTGCTTTTCATCTTTCTCCAAGAAGCAGTAAAAAATAGCTAATTTAATTATGTTTCTTGGGGACAAGGATTGTACCTTCATTGGTACCATTTATTGCCTGAAAGTTCATGGTTTTGGTGTTATAACCAAAACTAACCAATAGTTAGTTGTCCTTATAAATTTTTAATAAAGTTTAAATGTCAGTCTCTTCAAAATAAAGGCATTAAGCACATTTTTTAAAATAAATACATAACAAGGTAATTTATATTTTTAAAAAGGAGCATGCCAACCACAATGAACTCAATAGCAGAGGCTTCTCCCATGTCCTGGGGGTCCTTTTACAATCTCAAGAAAAGGGAGGGGATCAGAAAATTACTGAGATTGGATTCCTTCAGTTTTAAGAGAATAATGGCAAAGCCAGGTTTAATTGTAGCTAGAATAATATATAACAACACTTCTGGTTATGGAGCAGTTCATCCCTATTGTAGTAATTTTTAAAATGTGCAAATCAAAAAAAAAAAAGAAAAACAAAATGAAGATAAAATCACACATACCCCACCACTTAGAAATCATACTTTAACATTTTGGTGATTGCTTTTCCTGAAAACACACACATACCCATCCATTTATATATTCATATATGTGGGACCATATTTATATACTCTTGTATTAACTGACTTTTTTTTTTAATGCAGCATAACATTGCAAATATATTTCCATACCAATAAATACATTTCTGCAATTATATTTCTACAATGTAATTTTAATAGCTACAAAGCATTCCATTATAGAGGATCTACTATATGTTTTATATCATAAATAATGTGCATAACCAAATCATTAGTGTGATTATTAGACTTTTCCAGTGTTTTCGTTGTTATAATTAACAGCACTGTGATAATTGTAACTAAATTCCTTTACGCTTCGTTATTAAATCCCTAATTTCCTTAGGATAATTTCTGAAAAGTGGAATCGCAAGTTCAAAGTGTTTGTACAATGTTGTTTTTAAACATAGATTGCGAGAATTCAGTAGGCACATTTAAATATTTTTAGGAGTTGCATTTCCTACTTAGAGAAAATTCTGTTGGCCTGTTAAATCATCATACCCAAATTTTCATTTTCTTTCTCCATACTTAACAGATTCATAACCAATTGTAATAGGTCTTATTTTTACTTGAAGTTAAAATTCTTTTATTTACTAACTGATCATTTTCTTGAATTTCTTCTACACTCGGAATCCCAATAACTGGGCTTGTAGCCCAATCTTTCAGTCTGTTAATATAGGCAAATCTCTCTAGTACTTCTATTCATTTTTTGATTAAATTGATCATATTGCATAGAACAGTGGCTGTTACTATTTAAATTAAGTGAATTTAAAGTAGAATATGCTAGGCCTTTTTGATTTGCAAATTTACTTGTAAAAGCCAGGCCCACATAGCAGTTAAAGGCTCAATCTTTTGATATTAACACAGCATGAAAAGTTTTTTATTTTGGTAGCATCTACTTACTTTAAAAATATGTATATATACATAATGTATGCAATATATCTGTATATGTGTATACATACACACACATATAACATTTATTCTAGAAGTGTGCTTTGTTGCTTACAGATGTGGAATAAATTAACTACAAAGCAAAATATTTGCAAATGTGTTTTGTTATTGCTTCTAATCTGTATAAAAGACCACTAGCTAGATGCTCCCTTTTCTGCTATCTCAACCTTAGCAAATAAGAATACCATTTAGCACTTTGCTTGGCGCTCAGGAGATGCTAATGTTTAGATAATAAACTGAGTATTTGTACTTTAAATTTTAGCCTAGGTTCACAGCATGGACCACTCCATTCAAATAAAACTGAGAAAACCATGTAAAAATATGATCCCTTTGGCGACAACTGTTATGACATACGTGAATTTCCTTAAGTAAACGTGATTTGAGTATATTAGACACGTTAAGAGACAAAATACTAATTGTAAATACTTGGGAAGCATTGTGGACATGGGAATTGGTAAGTCATTTTTATAGGAAAATTTGATTTTTAGAAACAACAAATTGAGCAGTGGTTATGATTTTAACCATCTGAATGAAACAATGAGCTAATTATATGTAATGACTCACTGCTGTACTTTCAACACCTTCAGGGATCAATTTCACCCCAAAGTGAACAGAGCCAGCACCACATGTCCTGTTATCAAGCACTGACCTCTCTGATTCAAATGCAAAATGCTATTGCAGATGAAATTCACTGGGACAAAATGTTCAATAGAAAGATTACATTTCCAGTGGGGCAGAAAGATATTTGCCAGCATCTCATTAAGGCTTTGATACCAAGTCTTGGATTTCAATCAGCACTGAGATAGAATGGCAATAATCCAGTATCAGGAATGTATCTAGGGCTTTGTTTCCAGTAGCATTATGCATTTTTCCCATCTACAATAAAATCCTGAAAAAAATTTCTAAGGGAATAGATATGGAAAGAAATAACCTTGTAGTCATTTTAATGTCAGCCACAGAACGCATTTGGTGAAGCCTCTGCAGCCTGATAACTTTGCCTCTCACTAGGGGAGGAGAAGGTGACATCATTTACATTTAGCCCAACACGTGAAAAAGCCTGAAATTCTCTGCACCGTAAATGTAGCATCAATTCTTCCACCTTTGCAGCCCCACCACCCATCATTAATATAGTCTGGCCATTTTATCGCCGGCATTTTATCCTCTTCCCCTAGAAGTAATTTACCGACTTAATGGAAATGTGAGAGATTTGCTTTAACAGATTTTATGAATTTAAGCAAAAGGTCCCACTGAACATTTCCCTCTGGAGAGAGGTTATTCTTTGGCCAGGAGGCATTTGTAATAGTTCAGTAATCAAAAAAGAATTGCCTCAGGCTTGCTAATTTGCTCAGTCTCTTAAGTAACAAAAGGGTCTAAACTCTGCCTCTCAATTTAAAGTGAGCCCATAAAAGCTTCCAGCTTAGCAAGAAATCTAAGAATCCACAATCTGAGCTTTTAACCCCATTTCAATTTGTGCAAGTGTAATATCATTAGGGGCTCATTTCTACCAAAGAGTAGCTGTGGCTTTTCATAGAATTTAGTTCCTTAGAAGAGGTGGTGAGGTGGGCGAACACTTTGAAGAAGACAAACTACCAAAGAGATAAGGCTTGTTTCCCCTGAAGGATCAGAAGCTGGGAACACTGCAAATTTCATGGGAAAGTCTCTTTCCTATGAAACTTTTGGTCAAATGCGGCCAGGTAAGAATTCTGGATCAAATTTTGATTAGGGGGTGGAAGATTTAACTGCATTCTTCTTTGTTTGCATGGCTGCATTTGAAAAAGATACAATCGGGCAGAATTATGACACTGCGTCCACAGATGTATCCCCAGCATCTAGAATAGTGCCAGGCACTGAGACGCTCGGTAAATATTGGCTGAATGAATGAACTGTAATACAGCAGAGCCATTGTCATTGTTTGGTCAGGGAGAGACATGGTTTCTGCCTCAGGTTCCCTCAATATCCTGCCATTCTTGGACTGGCTTCTTTGGGCTGGTTGTTCCAGTTCCTCCTGCTTCCTGACACCTCTTCCTGGAACCAACTAATCAAAGCCCCCAACTTAGTGGGAAAATGTGTAACGAAGATTAAGGCCTCTTAACCGAGGAAACAAATAGAAGAAAACTAACGTGTAAATCCATAATCTTGCCCAACAACCTTGGAACTTAAGAAAAAAATTCACACAATTGAGAACCTGGGATAAGCATATTTGCTAGATTCCCAAGACAGTTCTAATTTCCCAAATCTTGTTTCACTGCCTCTTAAATCATTGGCTAACAAATGCTCATTAGACTAAAAGGCAGGGAAAGGAAAAAACTAAGATAGCAGAAAAGAGGGAAGAGGTTTTGCTAAAGCTTAATTGAACTGAATCATCTCCTCTGAATATGTCATTCTGGAAGTTAGTAAAACCCCCACCAAGTAAGCATGGACAGCCCATAAATAAGGTAAAAGGGTTAATAATGCAAGCTTAGGTGGTTCAGCATCTTCTGATATGCAAGGTAATAGCAGCAGTGATGAGACTAGCAATGGTTGGTTCGTAAATGTCCATGAAGAACCAACCGGACAGAAAACATGGCACTTCAGGCAACTGGGAAGGGTTCTGTTTGCCAGAAACATGAGCAAGACTTTTTCCTGACCAATACTATCTTCATCTCTGTTAAAATTCTTCCTGAAATATCCTGCCACGCCAGTACAGTTCTTCCTGATCACTCTGTATGGATACTCCCAGGAACTTCACCTGGCTTATCTCATTACTTGGTTAACTGGCTAAATCATACTGAAGTCTTTCAACTTTGAGAATCAAGGAATAAAACAAATACCACTTTGGTTAGAATAAAAATTCCTGTGGACTACTGATTGCCATAGGTGAAAGAGAGAGAGAGTAACACGTATAGGGATTTTGCCTCTGTAAATTATGCCTACATTTGTATTGTTTTGTTTTTCAAACTGTGGACAAATTTCTGTCTTAATATAATTTTTTCATTAATTAATGTACGTATGTAGTGTAAACAGTCAGATAATAATAAAGGGCTGTGCCACAAACCTCATCAACAATATCTGCTCTTTTACCTATTTGTCTTTGTTTCTACGTAAAATACTTGGGCTGCTATTTCTTGATGTTTTTCAGTTTTAGATTGTACTTGACTTCCCACTATGGAAAATGAGAATATTTTTCTTACCAACACATTCTCTCCCTCATCTCCTTTTCATCTTCCCATGCAGTTATAACATAATTTCATTCAATCGGCATTCAATGTTTCCATTATTATCGCGTTGTTAACATTATTCACCACAGGCTGCACAGCATACCATAAATACACTTTCTTTTGGTACAATGTTTGTTTTCTCTGGCAATAATTGCCTCAGATTTTCATTTATGTAGTTTTTCGGGATTCATCCCCCAACTCTCTGAAAGAAGTATAAACATCCTTCCAGTATATTCAGACACATGAAGTAATCTGGCAGTTCTGTTTTAATTGTTTCACTGATATCCAGCTGGAGTCCCACCTTTACCAGCTCCCATCTGGCGTGGTTGTGTCCAGGCCTGTTAAATGCTGAAAATTCCCTTCTCCCCTGTCCTATGTTGCCTTCTTTGTTTCCCAGCCTCTGTCTTTTTTTCTTGGCTTACTCGTTCTTGCAGAGCACTGTTACCAAATTTCTTTTCTTTCAAAGATTATAAACTTGTACAGGTGTATACACTTGTACAGGTGTTCTGAATAACAGTAATTCATGAGAGCTGCACTTCCTGTTTTGCAGAGGAAAGGTTTATTAATTATAAGGGAACGGGAATATACAGAATTAAACAATTACAGTAAACATAAAGAGAAGAAGTATAGAGAAGAATAAAGAAAGGTTTCTACATCAAATCAGGTACTCACAACATCCAACCTTTCAGCTAGGGAAGCCCTACAGTGAATAGCCTGGTTGGAGTCCCGATTGAGGGTCCCGGTGTCCTCCCCTCAGGTGAGGTTTCCAACTAACTATTCCCACCAGGGCAATATATACACTACCCGTGTGTGATCCATGGTTAGCATTAAGTTTGCCTAAGTGCAGTTGTGAGATAATCGGTTTTTCTTTCTTTCTTCTTCTGTTTTCTTTTTTCCTGTTTCTCTTGTCATCTCTCACAATATTAGGAGCCTTGGGTCTGCATGTTTCTCTTCTCTCCCTGATCCATTCGAGGGAGCCAGCCTGGTCTGCCTCAAGGAAGCGAGGCAAGTCAATCCCTCTTGATGTCAAGAATAGAAGGGCCAATTCTGATCCAGAGGCCAGATACGGAGCATAAGCCAACTAAGACCCCATGATTGCGTATGTGCAGTTCTGGGCAGAAATGCATGACAAGTCACCCGAACAAGTTCTATCCAGGACAACTGGCAACGAAAACTACTTGTTCACGGTTTTTGTTTTTTGTTTTTAGCTACGTATTTTTCAGACTTGAATTTTTTAAAGTATTTTTAATGTTTATTTATTTTTGGGAGAGAGGAAGAGAGAGAGTGTGAGTGGGGAAGGGGCAGAGAGGGATGGAGACACAGAATCCGAAGCAGGGTCCTGGCTCTGAGCTGTCAGCACAGAACCTGATGGGGGGCTGGACTCACAAACTGCAAGATGACCTGAGCTGAAGTCAGACGCTTAACTGACTGAGCCACCCAGGTGCCCCTCAGACTTGAATTTTAATGCAACTTGAATAATACCTGAACCTCAAAGACCACCAAAGCTCCTTAGATTACCCTTTGAGACTTTTACTGTATTAGTTCAGTAATAAACCAAAACACTAATCATAGTTAGACCTATTCTTGTTGCTGTGAGAAATACAGAGAAAAATATAAGACACGCAAGGAGTCTATACTCTGACTGAGAAGTGTGGTAGTCACAATAATGGCCTTCCAAAGACGGTCACGTCCTATCAGAATTTGTGAATATGTGCGGCCGGGTTTTTGTGCCGCAGAGAAAAAAAAAAAAAAAGAATTTGTGAATATGTCATTACATGGCAAAAGAGAATTAAGATGCAGATGGAATCAAGTAGGCTAATCAGCCGGCCTTAAAAGAAGGAGATGATGGTGATGGTGTTGGTGATGAATGCATCAAGTAGGTACAATGAAATCACAGAAGTCCTTAGATGTGGAAGTGAGAGGCGGGAGGTCAGAGTGTCAGAATGATGCAACACGAGGAAAATTCGACTGGCCATTGTTCATTTTGAAGGTGGAAGGTGGCCATGAATGAAGAGATACAGGTAGTCTCTAGAGTCTAGAAAGGACAGTAAAACAGATTCTCCCCTACAACCTCCAGAAAGGAACACAGCCCTGACAATAGTTTTCACCTCGCGAGAACCATGTCAGACCTCTGAACTACAAAACAGTAAAATATTAAATTTGTGTTGTTCTAAGCCACTAAGTTTGTGGCAATTTGTCACAGCAGCAATAGGAAACTAATGCAAGGAGATAAGATAAATACACAATTAGCAGTTTCATCAAGTAGGATTACGTAATTATTACAAGCTTAAATTGTGTAGCTTGTATGAAAAGCTGAAGGAGATCCAGAGATGTGAATATGTAGTAACATTCACTGAACATGTAAAAGATGCCAACACTATGTAAAATGCCTTAAATTTGACATCTCATTGGGTTAATTCCAGTGATTTGATAGTTGTAAAGGAAAGATGAAAAGTAGAGAAAGATATTTGCATCTTTGTAAGAGGCTTACATACTCTTCAGATGTGAATTTAAATGGAATTTGGATTGTTGTGCTCTTTTTAATTGTTTTGCAGCATGTTCCATTTAAAATAGCAATCATGGATGGGGCGCCTGGGTGGCTCAGTTGGTTAAGCACCCAACTCTTGATTTTGGCTCAAGTCATGATCTCACATTTTGTGAGACTGAGCCCCACATTGGGCTCTGTGCTGACAGCACAGAACCTGCTCTCCCTAGCTCTCTGCCCCTCCCCCACTCTTTCTCTCTCTCAAAATAAAATAAACCTTTAAAATGGCAATCATTTTTTAAAGTATGGCTGAGCATAGACCTCAGCCTTTTCAGTTGAAAGTAAATGACCCAACTCCATCTATTCCTTTTAACCATTAAACACACAGAGACACAAAGACATACATCTTGACTCAACTAGCCAGCCTCCAGAAGTGTTGGGGGGAAGTCTGTAGACTGAGAGTATCTCACATGATGTACATTAACCTGGTTGAGTTTTTAGTATGTGAACAAATATGTTCAAATCTCTTGATGAAGGTACCTACTCTCTCAGCCGTTGACGCATGCCACCTGAAACCTAGTTTCAAAGACGGAAAATTTGTTCTAGTTCCCTAAATTACTCTGTTGAGTCAGCGGTTTTATTTTCTCTTACTAACTAGAGTTTGTCTTGGAGCTCTAGAAATTGATTACTTATTTGGGCACAAACTTACACCAAAGAGCAGAATTTAGCATTGACTCCTCCCTACTGAACAAGATTAACCCTTCACGTGAGGATAAGGCAAGACTTAAAGTCACCTTGATGAAATCCTTCTAAAACAATTCTACTTTAAAAGCAGTGCAAGAAAAAAAAAAAAAAAAGCTCACCTATGCATCCCTTTCACGTACTACGGATATACCTTGCTATATTTTTGCTTTTCTTTACAATAAGCTGTTCCAGTTGTCTCGCCTATGGGTATTCACAGACATATAATCTTTTCTCTGAGAATCTGAACTGTTGTTAGTGATTAGAATTCTAAGGCAAATATGCCAAGAAATGACTACAAGGGCCTGATTATCCTATAAACACTCTTCAGTTGTTGATTATTTGTCACAGTCGTCCTTGGCAACAAAAGCTTCCCTTCCCTCCGTGAGAAGTTGCAATAATGTTTTCACTTGAGGCTCCATTTGCCAGGGTTGTGTAGGTATTCTCGGTGCTGGGAGTGCTACTACAGTGCCAAGAATATGGGAGTTTTAAAAAGAGGAGTATGGGATCTCCAACATGACATTGAACAACTCCCTCATGGGGGTGCCTGGGTGGCTCATTCGGTTAAGCGTCCAGCTTCAGTTCAGGTCATGATCCCATGGCTCCCAAACTGGAGCCCCGCATTGGGCTCTGTGCTGACAGCTCGAACGAAGCCTGGAGCCTGCTTCGGATTCTGTGTCTCCCTCTCTCTCTGCCTGTCCTCTGCTCGTGCTCGCTCTCTCTCTCTCTTTCTCAAAAATAAATAAACATTTAAAAAGTATTTAAACAATTCTCTTATGTAAATTAAGACATTCCTTGTCTGGCCTCTCCCTGGTTGCAAGTTCTTGTGGTTTACAGCAGTTAGAGGAGAAAGAAAAATGCATCTTCTTTCCTGGCCGCTTGGTTGCATATGCCATTTGAAGAGAAACATCATGCATTTACAGTGCAAACCTTTTTTCTATACATGACCCAGACTTGAAAAGAGAAACTACACCAAAATCCAAGGAAATAGAAGAAAAGAAAATCAGAGGAAGCTGGAGGTCAGTAAATGTATTAAAGGATTAGGGGCCAAGGAGGAAAGAAAAGAATTCTAAAAGACTCAATTCATTAGATTAGATTGTTTAAGCAAGCCAGTAAGCAATGGGCTTGGGAAGCTCTAGGGTTTTTGTTTTGTAATGTTTTTACATTTTTAGCCACTTAATAGCTGAGTTACATATTTGGTCAATGAATGTCAAGTCAGTAGAGCATATACAATTTCAAGTTCTTAAAGATTCAAGGTGAGGGAATAATATCTAAGGGAATATTTTGGTTAAGACAATTAGGACTTGAATAATATCTTCCTCTGCTTCTCAAAATAACAAAATCTACCTTCTGGATTTGGATACGATGTCTTAATTCTACTCTATCCTATTTCTCTAGGGATATTGAAGGGGAAAATGTTGATCCTTTTTTTCTTTTAGTAACTGTTGAAAGTGAACTGAGTGAATGGCAATAACTCTTTAGGAGAAGTTTTCAGAAAAAGGAAATTTTCAGTTTCATGATTAAATTATGAACTAAGAAAGCAGTGTCATCTATTTTGTCTTTTTTAAGTTTGTTTATGTCTTTTGAGAGAAAGATACAGCACGAGCAGGAGGAGCAGACAGAGGGAGAGAGAATCCCAAGCAGGCTCCGTGTAGTCTGCATGGAGCCCGACGCAGGGCTCCATCCCATGAACCATGAGAGCATGACCTGAGCCAAAATCAACAGTCAGATGCCTAACCAACTGAGCCACCCAGACCCCCTGTGTAATCTATTTTAGATGGGTAATAATACTTAAGTAAGTATAAAAAGCAAAGATTTTATCTTGTTTTCCTAGCTGCAGAAGATTCTATTCAATTCACTGAAATACAAAGGAATAAAAGAGCTAACATTTACAGAGTGCCTACTGTGTGGTTCACAAAGCGCCTACTATGCTGTGGGTGCTGTGTGGTCATTTACAGTACATGTAAACCTCAGTGAGGTGCTAATATCCTCATTATTCAGATGAGAAAACTGTGGTTCAGAGAAGTGAAGGAACTTGTCTGAGCTCATATAATTTGAAATTGACAGGAACAACAACAAATCCAGATCTTAGTCCAGAACATGTCATCATTCCACCCCCACTCTGTGCCCTCAGGGAGCTGTCTGGTGGTGGAAATGACAAGCACTCAAAAACATATAACCAAACTAATAATATAAATACCTTTAGAGATGGTGCTTGGTGCTTCAAAGGAGAGTCAGAGAGAGAGAGAGAGAGAGACAGAGGTCATTGGGTTGGAAGTGGCAAGCCTAGGCTTGGCCTGAGTAGAGCATGGTTTGGAATGTTTTTGCACAACAGAGGGGCAGCCATCCCACCCAAACCCTTCAGCCTCGCCTTGGAGTCCTGCTGACCAGTGGAGACACATCTGATTAGGATACATCAGCCAGTCACATCTTCCTGAAAAAAAGTCTAGGTCCAGGGCATTTCTGACTTCCACCATGCCTACCTGCTTGCTCTCGCTCTTGCCTGGCTCACCGGCCACGTCCGTCGTATCCGCTTGCTGCCTTTCTCTCTAACGCCAGCCTCGTTGATTTACTCTCAGTTCCTCAAACGCTCCAAGCTCCCTCACACCTCCCTCCCGCGTTGGGACTTTTGCATGTGCCTGTACTTCCACTGTGCTTCAGCACTGCAGTGTACTTCAACACCTCCCCTCCACTTCCCCACCCCTAATCCATCAGGCTTTTTAGATGGAATTCCCAGAAATGGACTCTGGCTGATTTAAACTTAAGAGGAATGCATTGGAGTATATTGGGTGGTTCACAGAATTTCCAGGAAGGGTGGAATACCCAGATTTGGAGAACAGGAAAAAAAACAAAGCCAGACAAATGGAACTTCAAGCAAAATCAGACCTAGAACCAGTCTGAAGAAGCTGCCTTTGCCCCTGAATGCAAAGCTCTCTTAGACAAAGGAATCCTGGAGTCATTGCTCTAGAAACTGAATGCTGCTACCACAGTCATTGCCACTAAAACAAATTCTTGGCACTGCTTCTTGGTATCACTGGCTCCTGCCTTGAGCAGGTAACTCTGTTTGTCCAAGCCTGGGTCATGGGCCTAAACCCCAATGCAAGGAAGGCTAGGAAAATGAGTTAATGGGCTTTGGAGAATCCTGCCTCCTACCAGGACTCACGTAGTGGAAAGGCCTCAAACATAGGAAAGGAATTTGGATACAAAGTGGCCAGAAAATCCCATCCCTTCTTCCCCTGCTTGCCTTTTTCAGACTGGCCACTTTAGAATTCAGATCTTTGTTGTAATAACTTGACCAGTTAAGATCAATAGCTTGATCTTAAAAGATCTTCCATCGGTTATTATCTGCACCAGGCTTGTTCCTTCACAGCACTTAGCACAGTTGATCACTCTTCATTTGGACTATATGGTTCGTGAGTATAGGGACCTTGATTGTATCGTTCACAATGTTTCCTAGTACCCAGGATCATGCCTCACCCGGAGCACTGTCACTAAATAGTTGTTGAATGAATGAGTAAATGTGTTAATACTTGGAAGGCAGAGACTCTATCTGCTTAACTTCCTTTAGATTAAATGTAGCTTTACATTGAAGAAGGAATTTCCACAAATTATACTGGGAATTAATTGGATAACTATAAGCCAGAGCCACAGTCTAATTAATCAGCACAATACCGTATACAATTTTGCATTTCCATTATTTTTTTTATTTGGTGGTAATATTTACCTAACTGGCACGTGATCATGTTATGGATTTTCACTCAGCAATTTCTGTTCAGAATTGGCCACTTCTCTTACCTGAAAACCTAGAGATTAAAAAAAATACTTTTAAAAAACGCATATCGTGTTCTCTGTAACAAATCAGATATAATCTTGTGTGCTATTATATGTCAAGTGTTTTCTTATACAGAACTTCATAACTGAAATCCAGAAGTGGCAATAGTGACTAATGACTTTCCACCTCTGTCATTATACCTTTGTAGGAATGTCTTCCCCACCGTTACACTGTTAGGTCTCTTAATGGTGCTTACCTGGTGCTTTTACCAACTATAGCATCTCAGTAAATATGTTTTTAATTCACCACTAGCTTTACAGTAATGAGCGTAGCCACTCAGTCACCACTTCCAACAAGCTGGCTCCTGGCCCTGTGCCTCTGGAGTCTGAGCACGGTTTAATCTGTCTCCACCACAGAATCTGAGACCTTGACTTCTAGGGCTTGTCTTACAGATCTTTGCATTTTCCAAAATGTTCAACATAGGTCTGGACACACATTGTTACTTGGTGAGTGTTGGCTGCATGAGGCTAGTGGCTATTTTAAAATCTCTTTTAAAGGTGCATGTGTTCTATCTCCACAATTGGTATAGTGCTCTGTAGGCATTGCCTATGGTCACTGCAGCTGCCTCCCTGTCCCACCACCCCGGGAACTCTAGAGCTTATACTACATGGGCTTTTAAGGATCCTTATCCTGCTTACAAAATTGTGTGCAGGGGCACCGGGGTGGTTCAATTGGTTAAGCGTCTGACTTTGGCTCAGGTCATGATCTCACAGCTCCTGAGTTCGAGTCCTGCATTGGGCTCTGTGCGGACAGCTCAGATCCTGGAGCCTGCTTTGGATTCTGTGTCTCCCTCTCTCTGCCCCTCCCCTGCTCATGCTCTGTCTCTGTCTCTGTGTCTCTCTCTCTCAAAAATAAACATTTAAAAAAACGTGTGCAGTATTTTGTGTGTAGGTGAATTTATTCAAGGAGAGATTGTGTTTTTCACCCACCTGGCTAATGAGTTAGAAAAGTTTAAGAACTACTGTTCCAATGGCTTCTAAATCTCAAATTATCTGTTGGAAGTATAGGTAGAGAACGATTCTCCCTACATGCATCTATCCCTGTATTCCCTGGAAAAGTAATAATAGTTGTAACAGTAATAATAATAAACATAAACATCATTGGACACTTACTATGTGATAGTCACTTTTCTTAATACTTTTCATGTATTTCTTTTTTTTTTCCTTATTTCACCCTGAAACCCCATGAAATAGGTGAGTCGGCTACCAAAATTCTGTTTTAAAATATAAATTAGAACATGTAACAGTTCTGGTTAAAAATGTATAGGGGCGCCTGGGTGGCTCAGTCAGTTGGGCATCCAACTCTTGGTTTCAGCTCAGGTCATGATCTCACGGTTCGTGAGTTCAAGCCCCACATCTGGCTCTATGCTGACAGTGCAGAGCCTGCTTGGGATTCTCTCTCTCCTCTCTCTCTGCCCCTCCCCCACTCGCACTCTCTCTTTCTCAATATAAATAAAAAAAATTTTTTTTAATGCATCAGTGGTTCTCTGTTGCCATTAAGATAAAACCCAAACTTATTGGCATTTGTATGGTGGATGCTGACTGTTGAGTCCACCACTTTTGCACAGTGGGCAGCTCCAAGAGGTAGACTCTAGACCAAGGTCCTTGGGACCCAGATGGCAGCAGTTTTCATTTTTGTTTTTAAACAGCAGAACCTTTGGGGTACCTGGATGGCTCAGTCAGTTACGCATCCAACACTTGATCTCAGCCCAGCTCATGATCTCACATTTTGTGAGATCGAGCCCGGCATCGGGCTTTGTGATGACAGTGTGGAGCCTGCTTGGGATTCTCTCTCCCTCTCTCTCTCTCTCTCTCTCTCTGCCCCTCCCCTGCTCACGTACTCTCTCACTCTCAACATAAATAAAAAACATTAAAAAAAAAAATCTTTAGGGGCGCCTGGGTGGCCCAGTCAGTTGGGCGTCCGACTTCGGCTCAGGTCACAATCTCGCGGTCCGTGAGTTCGAGCCCCGCGTCGGGCTCTGGGCTGATGGCTCAGAGCCTGGAGCCTGCTTCCGATTCTGTGTCTCCCTCTCTCTCTGCCCCTCCCCTGTTCATGCTCTGTCTCTCTCTGTCTCAAACAAAACGTTAATAAAAATTTTAAAAAAATCTTTAAACAGCAGAATCTTTTTCTTTTTTATAACTAACAAAACCATTATTAACCCCAGTATGCAAGATAGGTAAGACCACCAGTGTTTTATCGACATGGATTTATTTTACACATTCAACTTTATAATATTTAACATCTACTTCTTATATAAGTTAATAAAACAACACACTTTTGATAAACACAAACATTTGAAATGGGGTTAATGGGATTAATTGCAGTCTTAACAGCATGTAAACTTTGAGGAAATTTGAATCAGAGGCTTATGGACTTTCTAAAATATTTGTGCAGGATTCTGGGATTCTGCGGAACACAGTTTGACAAAACACTTTAGCATTAAGTTCTTCCCACAAGGCAACCCTTTCTCAGCCTTAACTGTTCAAACACTGCTAAAGATGCCATATTCTTTAATGTCACATTTCCTATGTCTGTTATGTGGATGATAGCATGCTTCCTGAGAATATTTGAATCTTTCTGACAGGTTTTTATATCCATGCCCATGTGAACAACTTTCTCTCCTGGACCATCTAACTCTTCTTTGCCAACTCCTCTTCTGGGTCCTGTTGTCTCACTACCCAGAGCCATTCACTGTTAACATATTGGTGAATTTCCCTCTAGTTTTTTCTCTGCATAATTGTTTACAAGTACTTGAGATCATACTTTATATATAAGCTTATATTCTTATATTTTTCACTTACATTATAACAAAGGGCTTTCTCACATCATCAATTCTTCAGAAACATAATTTCAGCAGTGGTAAATGTTTCCACCATATTGCTTATACCACAATTGACTTCAGTTATTCTCTAGTTGGACATCCAGATTGCTTCTAATTGTTCACAATTATTTTTAAAACTCATGACAATGTTTGTAAATACTCTTTTTAAAGTTATTTTTGTAAAATGGACTTTCAGGCATTGAACAAACTGTTTAATGATGCAAACCTTTTTTTTTTTTTTTTTAATTTTAGAGAGAGAGAGAGAGAAAACTCCAGCAGGAGAGAGGGGTAGAGGGAAGAGAGAGAGAATCCTAAGCAGGCTCCATGCACAGCCCAGAGCCCAACACAAGGTTCGGTCTCACAACCCTGGGATCATGACCTGAGCTGAAATCAAGAGTGGGACCCTCAACCAACTGAACCACCAGGTGCCCTGCAAACATTTTTTTAAAAGTTATTTTCCTAAAGGCTGCAACAAAGTGTAAGCAGGTAAGAACATCTGTCTACTTATTGAGACCTAGAAGTTTTATATAGTTTCTAACTTGATAGCTACAAAGTTATATTTCCTTGTTTAAATTTGCATATCTACACTAGTAGGAATTGAACATTTCTACACATATTAGCCATTTGTAGTTACTCTATTGCAAACTATCTTTTTCTTTGCCTACTTATTTCCTAGTATACTAGTAATTTTTCTATGATTTCTATCAGTTCTCTGAACGTCAAAAGTAATTCATAAGTAGTACACTCATTGATCTAAATGTTTTGCTACACAGCTGCTGGAAAACAATATATCAGGCATCATTCCTATTTTTCCTTGTTTACTTTGTTACATTGAGAAAAGCGAGATTCTAGTTTGTGACATCTGAACTATCAGAATTGTAAATCTGTAAGGTCCAAAGTAATAAGTACCACTATAATTACATTGTAATTCATCCAAAAGCCAATGACTATTTCTTTTTTTTTTTTTTAATGTTCATTTATTTTTGAGACAGAGAGAGGTTGAGCAGGGGAAGGGCAGAGAGAGAGGGGGACAGAGGATCCAAAGTGGGCTCCATGCTGATAGCAGTGAGCCCGATGCAGGGCTCGAACTCACGCACCGTGAGATCATCACCTGAGCTGAACTGGGACACTCAATGGACTGAGCCACCCCAGCGCCCCCCAGTGACTATTTCTTGAGAACCCATTATGGGCTAGACATTGTTCTTAGGTCTAGGGACATAACGGCACTAAGCGAGATAGGGCCCCTGCAGTTTACTGTCGGATGGCACAAATACCGTTCTTTTGAAAGTGTGCAATTATTCAGAGAAAAGCTTCTTAGGCAGTAGGTCAAATGATGAGGGGGCTACTAGTGAGAGAATTATAGCCGGCACCCAGTGACAACTGATGTAATAACCTCTCTGGCCCCAAAGTCCTAGAAGCTGACAGTTGAGATCATCTAATTCCACCTATTGCTTCATTTCTATTCCAGTCTCTAAGATTAATTAGGTCCAGGGTCAGGGATATAAGGACTATGGGACTCATACCTCTTTGTCTGCCTAGAACCACCCTTAATGTTAATCCACTTCTCACCATGTCTTCTAGCTACTTATTTAAGGCCATGTGTGACCAAATCCCTGCCTGCCATCCCAATTCTAGGAACATATCCCTCCCTTGCTGGCTTCCTTCATCACTACCTAATTTTCTCCTTACTCTATTAATTCTTTGGGCCCAGGGCTCTCTTGGTTGGACTTTATCACTGTGGCTGGATTCTTGTTTCCTGCTGCTGCATTGCTCTCAAGAAGACCATCTGCCTGGATCTGATGCTCACTAGTCATGCTTGCTGCAGCCTGCTCACTTAGCATCACAGATGTCTTTCTGTTGCCTCCAGAAAGCATTTAGGAAATGGAATCAACAGTGGTAGATGAGGGAGATATGAAGCCCGAAAAGGATGATTTTGCAGGATTGTGCTTGGATGACTGAAGGAATGATAGTTTCATTCTGTGAGACTGGAAACGGAAGGAGCAGGTTTGCTGGGGAAAATGACAGGTCAGTTTTGGACATGTTGAATTTGAGGCTTGCCTGTAGGATCTCCAGAAGATATCCAGTGGAGAGTTGGATGTATGTCTCAAGAGCTCAGGGGATAGTGTTACATTGTATAAATATCTTTCAGTGTATAAGTGTAAGTATATTTATATATCACATATATATTATAGTCATACATACACACAGACAACATTTTAAAAGCTAAGTGTCTGTCAGTGATCAAGATTTCTGGAAAGATCACTGAGCAAAGTTCTTTTCCCATTATGCAAATCTGTACATTTTGTTAATCAACAGTTCTGTATAATTAGAAGCTCGTTTCCATGTTAACGTAGAAAGTCTTAACCACACTGAAATTTGCCTAAAGTCAGTAAGGTCAGATGTTGAATAAATAGTGATTCAAAGAGGAATATTACAGATCAAGGCTTCTAACCTGAAACTTAATCAATCCGGGTCTGACTTGAGCTTTACGCAGGGTTTGTGTTCGTTTAACAATGTTTCGCCTGCCAATCAGTAATTGTTTTCCACCCCTCCATTCAAAAGACAACATATTGAATACCTAAGAGAAACTTTAAAACAACAATACAAGATCTGATTCTACCACAAGAAACTAAATCAATACAAGAAATTCTGGGGGCAAAAGAGTATCTGCCTACCACACTTGCAGGGGGAGGGTCATATACTCCTTTAATGGGGCACTCATAATTCCCATCACAGTTAATGGGAGTTGTAGGTGTGTACTAGGAGGTGCGCAAACCTTGCTGTCTCCATCAGAAAATGATTCCTTTTGTGTTGATCTTCTAGCTGTGTTTTCATTCTACCTTTTAAAACCATTACACCTAACAGAGTTTTGAGTGCATTATAGGTAACTTTAAGAAGCCATCATTATCTTCTCTCTCTTAACCACATAATAGGGGGTAGAAAAGTGAGAGCACAGTATATGCACCACGCTGAGGAGAAGGAACTTGCCTTGAATTTTTGAACCCTCAGCCTATTTTCTGTAATGCTCAGTGGTGAATCACTCTTAAGTGCTCCATCATTCACTAGGATATGTGCTTCCTGCCAAAGGTTACCAGATTACAAAAGTATCCTCAGCTCAGAAGGGACTCATAATTCACCATCACCTTATTTTGACACTAAGAGAGAAAATATGTGCATCAAGACAAGTAGAGGAAATAATGAAAAAAAAAAAACTGTATTAAGTTAACAATGCAGCAAACACTCCAAAGGGAAAAATACAGACTAGAACAATAATAAGGATAATAGAAAAGTAATGCTATTAAATTATGAGGAGAGATTTGCTGGCCAGCTCATGAACACTCCCCTGAGTGAAGATAGTTTCTTAAAGAACTTCATTTAGGCATGAGAGGAAATGGGGAAGTTAAGATAGTTCCCAAAGTTGGAAGAAAATAGGTCGTTGTGCCAATATCTGAAGGACAAAGTCAAATACATTTCCTGAAGGTGAAGGAAGTATCTGGAAAATATTAACAACACAATGACTTGGAAGGAGATGTTAACATGCAAAAGATGAACAATGTAAGGTCACAGAGGCAGGGTGGTAGAAAACTCAGGAACTTAAGACAATCAAAGTGAAATGTTAGAGGATTCACATGTAGAAAAAAAATGAGAGACACAATATTTATGAAAAGGTCCTGAGAAATGCTGTATGCTCTTTGTCTGGTAAAAAGGTCATAGGAATGTATGTCTTAAATTTTAGTTCATCTCATTTTAGCAAAGTTACAACCAAACGAATGACATTTACAGAAGAACACTAAAAGTGTAATTACCAGAAAGCTTCATGCATTGCTAATGCAGCTACAATTTTCTTTTTTGCAACATAATTTCATCATAAACTTTGATGAAAATGCTATCACAAGGTTGTCAACAAACATTTTTAAATGCTATGGCTGGCTACCTGGGAAAGACTTACTGAAGGCCCTACAATATATTGAAATGCCTGGATCACTAAGTAAATGTAACGCGTTTCTATTCCTTGCAAATTCCTTCCTCTTCTGATCTGGGTGTTATATCTTTCTGATGGTTTATATGTTCATTGGTTTAAGGGGCACAGTTCAATATGCTCCTTTTTTCTTTACTTTTTTTAATTGAATATAATATACATATACATACATATATATACATATATATGTATGTATATGTGTGTGTGTGTATATATATGTATATGTATGTATATATATATATATATATATATATATATATATATATAGTAAAGAGGACCCTTTATAAGGGTAGAATTTTTTTTTTTACAAATTATATAAATCCATAAAATTATACTTTTACAATGTGCAATTGTACAATATTTTATAGGTCATATAAATTTGTGTAAACTACACCCAAATCAAGATGGGTAACATTACCAGCACCCCACAAACCTCCCTATGTCCCTTTCCAGTCAATACCCCCATACCTTAATAGCTACTAATCTGACTTATAGCATTAGTTTTGCCTACTTTAAAATTTCATATAAATTAAACCCTGCAGTATGTTCAATGTTACATTTATAAAACTTTCTATAAGTGGATATATTGAGTTCAAGTGTAACGCTGGATATGAATGTGTTCAATAAATGCACTTTCCCTCTATTTCTAACCTCTCTTACAAACTATTCTGAGAAATTTTAAAGTGCAACCTCTCCAACCATTCCCTTAAAACAAAAAATCCCTTCAGTACTAATGCTTACTATGCTCCTCCTCAGCCCTGCCAACTTAAGTAGCAACGACATAGTGGTTTGAGTTAAGTAATGTGGAGTATTAACTTTTCTTAGCCATTACAGTCTTTCTAATCAATGTTGATAATAAGGCTTTTTTTAAGTGTTAAAAATGAAATAAAACAAAAAAATGTGTGGGTTTTGGTTTTGGTTGTTGTTGCTGTTGTTGTTTACACATTGACACATTAAAAAAAAAAAATTCAAACGGGCCATTGAAGAAAGTCTTTGTTTTGCTCTAGATCCAGACATCTAGCCCTCTTCTCTAGAAGCAACCATTATAACTCATTTCTTGTGTATCTTTGTAAAAACAGTACATACATGGTTATGTTTCTTCCTTTTTGCACACATCGGATAATTCTAGGCAAACTATCCTTAACTTCACTATTTTCAACTATAAATTATAATTATATTGGAGGTCATTTGTCATCAGCACATAGAGAACCACCAAGCTAATTTTAATGGCTTCACGGTACCACATTCTATGGTTATACTTTTATTTACTTAATCAGAATTCAGGATTTGAAAAACAGGTAAGCATCCTTGTTTGGCCAGTGATTATTTAATCACAAGGAGACAGAAATTTCAGGACACTAAGAGGCAGAAATTAGCTAAAGGATTTTAGATATCCTTTACTTCCAACTAAGTGGATGGAATTCCAAACAATATCTGGCTATTTCCCACACCACTTTCAGCTCCCTGCCGAAAAACAGGAGCCTTCAGCTGATGTAGTTCCCCAGGTTAGTAGGATCAAATAATAGCCCATGGTGTTAGAGAAACCAGACTCCACAGAATAATCTTGGCTTTTCTAAGAAGTGGTATTCTAGCCTTTTAAAAAAGTTGTAGTTTCAAGACTGAAAGTTTTCCTCCTGAGATCAGGAACAAGGCAAGGCTGTTCTTTTTCACCACTTTTATTCAACATAATACTGGAAGTTCTAGCCAGAGAATTAGGCAAGGAAAAGAAATAAAGTCATCCTAATTGGAAAGGAAGAAGTAAAAATATTTCTGTTCATAGTTGACATAATCTTATATGTAGAAAATCCTAAAGAATCTATAAAGAATCTGTTTAGAGCAAATAAATCCAGCAAAGTTGCAGGATACAAGATTAACACACAAATCTCAGCTGTATTTTTATGCACCCACAATGAACAATCCCCAAAGGAAATTAAGAAACCAATTACATTTACAATAGCATAAAAAAATTAAGTGCTTAGGTAAAATTTAACCAAGGAGGGCAAGACTTGTATACTGAAGACAAAATAAAGCCATGTATTGCTGCAAGAAATTAAAGGGCTAAATAAATGGAAAGATATTCTGTGATTATAGATGGGAAGACTTGAGAGTAAGATGGCAATCCTCCCCAAACAGATCTATAGATAGCCACCAAAATCCTAATGGCCTTTTTAGCAGAAATAGAAATATTCATCCTAAAATTCATATGGAATTTTAAGGTACTCCAATAGCCAAAGTAATCCTGAAAAAGAACAAAGTTGGAGGTCACACACTTCCTGATTGCAAAACTTGCTACAAAGCCACAGTAATCAAAACACTTCCATCACTCTACAAAGTTCCCTAATGCCTCCTTGGCAGTCAGTCATTCTCTATTCCATCCCTGGGCAACCACTGATTTGGTTTTTGCCATAGTTCTGCCTTGTCTAGGATTTGATAGAAATACAATCATACAGTATGTAGTCATTTCTATGAGGCTTCTTTGACTTAGAATGGTGTTTTCAAGATTCACTCATGCTGTTACATGTACGGGTAGCTCATTCCTCTCTGAGTTGAGCAGTTTTCCGTTGTATGGATATATTACAATTTTATCCATTCACCAGTTGATGGACATTTGGGTTATTTTCAGGCTTGGTTTTTTGTTTTGCTTTGTTTTCCTTTCTTTTTTATGGTTTTTTTTTTTTAATTTTTTTTTTCAACATTTATTTATTTTTGGGACAGAGAGAGACAGAGCATGAATGGGGGAGGGGCAGAGAGAGAGGGAGACACAGAATCGGAAACAGGCTCCAGGCTCCGAGCCATCAGCCCAGAGCCCGACGCGGGGCTCGAACTCACGGACCGCGAGATCGTGACCTGGCTGAAGTCGGACGCTTAACCGACTGCGCCACCCAGGCGCCCCTTATGGTTTTTTTTTTTAAGGAAGTTATTTATTTATTTCAGTTTATTTATTTATTTTGAGAGAGAGAGAGAGAGAGAGAGCAGGGGAAAGGCAGAGAGAGAGAGAATTCTAACCAGGCTCTGCACTGTCCGCACGGAGCACAACACGGGGCTTGAACTCATGAACCGGGAGATCATGACCTGAGCCAAAACCAAGAGCTGGAAGCTTAACCAACTAGCCACCCAGGTGCCCCTCTTTTTTTTTTTTTATAGTTTCATTCTGTGGTGTCAAGTTCTACATTTACCCCATTTGCAACTAATAGGAATTCTTGAATCTGTGGATTCGTGATTTTTGCCAGTTGTAAAAAAATGGTCTTTTCAGAGGTTGACTCTGTTCTCTTCTCTCTCCCCTTCTCTTCTAGAACTTCATTAGATGTTTGCTAGACCTTCTCCTACTATCCACCACGTTTCTACTCTTTCTTCCATATTATCTTTTTTGTCTCTTCCTGCTGCATTCTGGATCATTTCTTTAGTACTACCTTCTAATACAAACATTTTCTCTTCTTGATCTACCCTCAATATTTCTAGGACCCTGGAAAAGAGTACAAATGAAAGGCCACATACTATATAAACATATTTAAAAGTCAGAAATCAAACTAACAAAGAATTAAATAAAATATATTCCCTCCTCCTATCTTGACAAAAGCCAGGTTTGAATTTAAAATTCTTGGATACCTAGAGCTCTGCCCTATACTATGGTGGCACAGGGATTGTTGACTCCCATCTGCCAACCCAAACCCCTTTTTATCCTCAGCTCCATTCCACACTACAATGGACATTGAATGTACACATTTAGGCAACCAAACTACAAATCCACATTCCATTACAGCCCATCTCATTCCATGAGAGCAATTTCTTGGCCACCCCCTGAGAGTACAGGCTACTCTCAGGAGGAGAGACCCAGGGAAGAGGTGTATATAAGGAACCAGAAGCTGGTTTGGGACTATTTGGGATGGTAATTGCAGAGTCTCTGCTGCCAGGAGTATGATCTATAAGGGGGCATATAGATTTCATGACTGGCCGTATCCTTAGCCATGCAGATTCCTTGTAGCTGGATGAAGGCCAGAGCAGACTCCAAAGTACAAGGCCCAAGACTGGTCTAAGGGTAGTACTGCTCTCTTTAGCTATGTTCAACTCATCTCTTGAGGGTTTTTTCTTTTTTAATTTCAGTTAGTATATTGTTACTTTTAAGAAGATCTAGTTGGTTCATTTTTAAAATCTACTGTTTTGGTCATATTTTTAGCTACTTCTTTTATGTGTTACAATAGTGAACCATATTTATTTTATATTCTGTGTCTGATATTCTAATATCTGAAGCCTTTCTGGGTCTTATTCTGCTACCTGTTATTTTGGTTGGTTGGCTCTTGCTTTTGGTGCCTTCTTTGTGTGTTTTGTATGATTTTTGAGCTCCTATTTCTTGAAATTTATGTGGAATTCTTCAAAGCATAGAATTCTCAAGGATGGAATTCTTCAAAGCTTGGAATAAAAGGAGTTCCTACAAAAAGATTCACATTTGCTTCTCCCAGGCATCTGAGTACATGACAAGTCTGGAAAACTTGAAACCAAATTTTTGGTCCATGTTTTTATGAGCCATCCAGATACTGACATTTCAGGCTGAAAAGCCATGTGAAGGCCCACCTGTGATTGCACATTCTCAGAAATTTGCCTCCTCCTTCCCATCCCAGTGAGTGCCAGAGTTGCTGGACAATTTTCCAAGAGTTGGGGTGGATTTTTTTAATTAAAGAAATGTTTTTAAGTTTATTTAGTTTTGAGAGAGAGACAGAGCAGGGGAGGGGCAGAGAGAGAGAATGTCAAGCAGGCTCCACACTGTCTGCTCAGAGCCCAGTGTGGGGCTCAAACTCACAAACCATGAGATCCTGACCAGAGCTGAAACCAATAGTTGGACACTTAACCGACTGAGCCACCCAGGCACCCCTGCGGTAGATTTCCTATATCAAGGATGTATTGAGAGGTTTCCTTTTGAAATCGCAGTCTAGAATAGGCTTTGGGCTTTGTCTCTTGTGATCTCTTGCCTACAAGCTATGAAAATTCATCAAGTTAGGCAAATGCCATCTAAGTTGTCCCCTTCTTTTGTCTGATGTATTCTTTACTTTCTTGGCAAGAAAGTAAAGGTGTTTTATCCTGCATTTTCAGTTATTTTCAGGGGGGAGTTCAGGTGGTTACCTAGCCTGCTTTATTGCTATAAACGTCTTATACACTCTTAACATTTCTCCAGTTTATTTTTCTTAATTCTCCTGAATTAAGAATTAATTCTTAATTCCCACTTAATTCCATTCCCAATGCATTGGCTCATACACATATAGTTTCTGGCTCCACCCAAAAGCCTTCAAACTATATTCTCTGCTTCTTGTCTCTATCCTGCCTCTTCTCTCCATCTCCCATCTCTCCAACCAAGCTGTATCAGTTAAGGTCTCAGCAGGAAACAGAGTTCACCCAAAGAGTTCAAATGAAGATACTCTGATGAAATAAGTTACAGAAAGACTGACAGAGGTAAGGGAGCAAATAAGAGTTGATGAGGCACTTGGAAACTAGCTACAGAGGAGATGCTAAAGAGACAAAAGGAGAAAATAAAGTTTCCAGAGCCCAATGAAAGAGCCATGGAGGAGGGGCCACCTGGAAAGAGCTGTAGCCATGAAGGAATTAAGCTACTATTGGAGATATAACATAAAAGGAGGGAAGTGGGGAAGAGATGCCTAATTTCACCTTCCATCTGCCTTCTGATAACCTTGCTTAAGCCTCTCATTAGTCAAACTCAACCATAATGAAGTTTTCAAAGAGGCTGGGGTCACTCCCCAGAGGCACAGACATGGGCAAAGAAGGGAAAGAAATGAGTCTGAGGGCCAAAAATACCACCACACCAGGCTTTCTTCACACCACTTTGAAAGGTCAAATGTCTAATATGCTAACCTTACACCATCCTCCTACTTAAAATCTGTCAGTGGATTCACATCATCTTCAGGACTAAATCTAAACTGGGATATGTGACTGTGCCCCTGCTTGTAGCTTCATTCCCTAGCTCTTATCCTAGCCTACAGCTATTCTGAATTATTTCCAGATTCTTCAGCAGTCCATGCTCTCATACCTCTGTACGTTGGCCACATTCCTTCCTCTTCCCAAGGCAACTTTCTGCATCTTCTTTGCTTGGTTAGCTTCTATTCAACCTTCCAGAATCAAAGATTTAACTCTGGAATCATTTTCTCCTGAAAATTTTCTTTCCCAGAGTGTTTCCATCACTTCCCTACAGAATCCCATCATAATATTTAGTTGACCTGGTGTCCTGATGGAGATATGCATTTTAGCTATTACATACAGCACCCAGCGCCATTCCAGGCACATGGTAGGCAATCAATAGCAAATTTCCAAATTAAACAAAAACTAAATACTAGGAAAGAAGGAAGAAAATGAAAAGATACAGTTTGAAATTTTAAGTTATGGGGAGATATCTTGAAATTCAAAGAATTTTCTTTCTCAAATTTATTTCTGAGATATTTATCTTGCATATAGGAAAAGTAAGATAAGGAAAAGACTAGGCACAGTCCCAAGGACTTAGAATTTGAATCCTAAAAATGAATCCTAGATTTGAGCAATGTCCCTCTAGAATTGAAGAAAGACATTTCTTTGGTGTTAGCTTTGTTTCTAGATAGTCTTTTAAATTATTTAAACATAAAAATTTTTAATGTGTATAGACCCATACATTTCCGGAAAATTCATATTCCAATAACTTTCCCTTTTTTGTATATTAAAAAATCAAAAACTGTGGAAACCATTCTTGTCCGGTTTTAACAGATAACATGATTGATTTCAATAGTGTTATGTTTTCAAAAATTCTTTAAGAGAAAATAAAAATGCTACCTACCACACAACAACAAAGAACTGAGGAATTATTTGCAATGCTGATAAATATTTATTTATTTATTTATTTATTTATTTATTTATTTATTTATTATTTCTTTAGCTAGCTATTTATTCCAACAGTAATCATTTTATTTCTGGGCTCAAATAAATATTCCATGTGTACACGATGAAATTTAGGAGAAAATACAGGAATTAGAAGTTCTTATTGCTAATTTTCATAACTGTAACACTCCAGCTAAGCAAGTTTACAACTGTCCAAGGATGCTGAGTAAAAACTGAATAAAGACTTACAAATTTTTTAAAGACAAATTGTCACATTTCTGACAGAATGTAAAACTTGTTTTATATTTTAGATATTGCCTATGATGCCACATGACACCTCAGTAAGGGGTTTTCTCACTAAAACTGGTGTATATAGGCTAAAAAAATGTTGTTCATGTGCAGTGTAACACATAGGTTCACAGCCGGAAAATAGCCCTTCTTAAAATCCGGCCAGTGTTGAGTCAAAGATCTTAATATATAACTTACACAACACTGTGAGCGCTGACCAATGGACCAGAATACTGGTTTAAGGCCAGTGCTGGCAGCTTCTCTTTGGGATACTGAAGATAGAAGGCCTCGGCTTGGGAAACCGTAAGCCTCGGAAAACACTACACGTCCCAGCATACTTTGCGACTATCATTGACCATAACTCCCAGAATGCCTTGCTCGGCGCACGCAGGTTTCCCCTACAGCTGGGGCTTGTAGTTCTCCCTCTCCGGTCGTGTCAATCTGTAAGGCAAGGGCGGTGGTTGCTTATCCAGTCCGAGGATATCAGGCGTATTCTTCCAGATTTTAGCAAAGTGGAAACACTTCGGGTCCCTGGGCTGACTGAGGTCTTTGTCTTACCTCTTGGTTTCTACTTGACACAGGTAAGTCACGGAGGGGCTGCAATTCCACGCAGCGGGGCCCCACCCCTTCTTTCTGGAAGCGACCTCGTTCTGGTGAAGCCATTTGTCCCTAAGCTCTCGCCGTAGTGGCCGCCGCCCATCTCTCTTTGTGTGTGCCTCGGCAAGTCGCGGAGCTAGTGGCGGCGATTCTTGGGAGTCCGGGGTGGAGGAGAGGGACGTTACCGGGTCGTTGCAGGCGGGCGGACTCTTTTGTTTCCCGCCAGCTTACAGGTGGGTTGACTGTGCTTCCCTCAAGGCCTTTTTGTCTGCTGTGTCTCACGTCGGGGCTCAAAGGGCGGTTTGGCAGTTCCTGCTGACTGCGCAGCCCGGCCCGACTCCTGAAGGAGAGGCGGGGAGAGCCAGGTGCGGTGAGTTGGGAAGGCGGGTGGAGACCAGACCACTTTATTTCCTCCTTGACCCACCGGAGGTGGCCGGCGGAGCCTCGAGTCTTGCTCGGTCCCCAGCGTCCCCCTTTCCCAGACCCCCAGTCCTGGACTGCGCCCTCTTGGTGGTGACCTCAGGGGAAAAGCAACTCTTCGCCTTGCTCCATTTTATAAATAAATTACTACCCGGCGATGACAGCGTCTTCCCTCCCCGCGCGTGTTGGAAAGTACCCGAACATGGAGGTTGTAGCACAAAATTACCGAGACTTTGTCTTCCTTGTAGTTTTGAGAAAGTGAACTTGACACTCGTGGAGCTCCCGGCCTCGGAGGAAGAGCCGGTCAGCTGTAGGTAGTGAAGCCAGTCAGACTTTGTTGTTGGGCTCTGTCTAAAAATATTCGTACTTTAAATATATGTGATAGTTAATGATGGCAGTTTTTGTGTTTTGCTTGTCCTGAATGTTAGTATTACACGTCAGTTTTAGAATTTACAGGAATTTTTGTCTGCATATTGTTTTCATCAAATTTCTAGGGATGAAAACAAAACTCTGGTGATAGATTTGATCTATGTCCTATAGTCGAAGAGCACCTTAAAGCCAATCCATGCCTTCTGTTTTAAGAGTCATTGTGTTAAATTTGGACATTTGAACGTTAAAGAGCTTACTGTGTGCTAGCTACTTTGCTCAACTCCAAATATTTACTTACATACATTTCTTCATAATGTTTCCCAAGTCTTAGTGATATATATATGCTTCCATATTTGAAAAGTAGAGTTTATATGTTGTCTTTTGATCGCAGTGCACTACATGGCCTCTTGAGATAATTCTCTTTTTGAAGACTGATTTTTTAAAAGAGCCCTGCTTTTACCAACGTAATGATGATTGTAAACGATTGTATATTTTTTCCAACGTAATGATGATTATAAATGATTATATGTTTTTTAAGCTCACAAACATGTCGGACAAAAGTGAATTAAAGGCAGAATTGGAACGTAAGAAGCAGCGGTTGGCCCAAATCAGAGAGGAAAAGAAGAGAAAAGAAGAAGAAAGGAAAAAAAAGGAAGTATGTTTTCTTTTTTTTAATAAACAGTGTAAAATAATTGGATTTAATATCAAATACACTTTTATGTAATACCTGCAGAATAATTAAAAATCTAGCAGTTGTGACTGCAAATAGAGCACTGTATGTGAATTTTAAGGAAATCAGATTAATAAAATGTGAAAATGACAAAGTCGATAAGTTAAAATGATTTTTTTTACTGAATAAAAATATTTCATATGGATTGATGCATAAAAGTTCAATTTACATATTTCTAAGAATATGCTTATTATATAAAGTAAGGGACATCTGCCTTGTAATAGCTCTTAAAAAACATGGCATATATATCATAACTTAGTCTGGATTTTGAACTTACTTTTCTGAATGTTTTGCCAGTCTGTTCTGCTAATAATTTGCAAGACTAAATAATGGCAAAGAGGAATACATAATAGATTATTTAATTGATAGGGAATTTGTGCTTTTTTCCTTCATCATGAAATACTGAAATATTTTTGGCAAGCAGTGAGTTTGATACTGCCTTAAAGATAGACCAGGTAGCTGTGTCTTCTGATTTTTCACATCACCATTTCATCATGTATAGCAATTACATGTTAATCCTGAGCTGGAGATATTTTACTCACTTCTGTGTTGAAATGTACATTTTTTCCCAGTGGAAACTATTTGGACAGACTTGTATAATTTTACCACAGATATGTTTTAAATGGTCAGTGTACAATAGTTTGTCCTAAGTGTGACATTAGTTCCAAGGTTTTCTATTTGATAGCTAATAGCCAAGACTTCTAGAAATCTCTTAAGGGAAAAGAAAATCAGAACAATTAAAAGTATGATTTATGTGCAGCATTGCTATGATGCTATAAAGGCCTGTAATTGAAGAATTTTCTAATTTATTCTGAACCTTGGAAAGTTGGAGATTTAAGTTAGCTGTTTGATTAAAAGTTAACTGATAGAATGGTAGAGTCATTCCAAAGTAGTATCTATAGCCTTAAACCCTTCAGTGCTGAAAGCATATTTGATTTTTGTTTTCCAGAAATGGCCTTAAGTGGCATAAATTGCCTCTTAGGGATATCTACTACATGATTTATAGCTAATTTAAAATTTATAAAACATTATGAGGGATAAGTTAATAGCATTAAATAGTGAGTCTACTAATATATTGCTATGTACAGGTAAATTACCAACTTGGTAATATAACCTCTTTGACTATTTTGATGAAGTTATGGATGACTTCTTTAAGTTAAAATGGTATCATAGAATGTTATGATTGACAAAATTCACTGCAGATAATTGTATGAGTAATAGTGGTTAGCCGAAATAGGCATCTGAGGTGAATATATAACACTTTTCCTTCAAAAAACTTAAATTTCACTTGAAATGTTTTGGATGATTTCAGATTATTGAGGCTTATCTAGTTTAACTGTGATTTTGCTGAAACTATAAAAGGCTAAAATCCGGCAATAATTTTGCTATGCAAAAGTGAATTTTAGCTTTACCAAATCCATCCGTGTTTTTATTATTATAAAAATACCACCTATAGTTTCAAAAACTAAAATGTTTCCTCCAGATGAATTTTTGACAAACATCCTCTACATAAAATTGCATAAATACAATGAAAAGTACATTGTACAAAAGTTTGAGATACTCATACTTGATTTTCAACAGAATACGTTGTCCATTTACTTAAAATGTGTTACCTGTTAAATAATCTTTTTTTCTTTTTTCAATACTGTTGTGATATTTATATCTACGCTTTTGTGTCTCTAGGGAAGGTTTCCACAATTCCTAACCATGAATAGCAGTTTCATACTGTGGATAAATAGAAATAACTGTACTTTTTAAATTTACTAGGTAAAAACTTTTGTGGGAACTCCTTCATTACATATCATTTGGAGATTACTTACTAGAACTCTACTGAGAATGGTTTTCATTTAATGACTATAACGTGTATTCAAAATTAAGTCCACTCTCCCAGAGTATACAGTATTAGCACATTATTTAAAATACATTTTTTTGCAAACAAATATTTCATGTCCTATGTAAACTTAAGTTTTTAACTTTAAAAATTTAGACTGATCAGAAGAAGGAAACAGTTGCTCCTGTGCAAGAAGAATCCGATCTTGAAAAAAAAAGAAGAGAAGCTGAAGCATTGCTTCAAAGCATGGGGCTAACTCCAGAATCCCCCATTGGTAAGGATAAGAATATATCCATTTATAAGAGATAGATTTTATTTAGCTTAGACATATCTGAGATGAATGAATTGACTTTAATATGTTTTGCATATTTTTCTTATTTGTGTCTCTTAAAAATGACTAATCTTACAATGTATTCAGAATTATCTTTTTTCACATGTGCCAATACATGGTTATTTTGTTTGTTTAAAAGAGCTGCAAGATTAGGTATACTTATTAACATGCAGTGAACAACCAGTTGACTTTTATTGTTCAATCAGTAATTTATTTCAACATTTGTTGAGTAAGTTTTCTGTGGTATACTGTATTTAACTCAAAGATAACTGTGATTCCTGGTCTTAACTCTATATTTCTTTCTGTAGGTTAAAGAGAGGTATAATGAGTCAAAGTTCTAAAAGCTTATTAGTATTCAGAGGTAGAGGAAGGAAAGGATACACCTCTGCTGTCATTGCCAATAAGAGAAGTAATATTGGTAGCTTATTTTGGCAGTGATTTGACTTGTTCTGCTTTTGTGCTATTCATTTTGATAACAGTACTAAACCAAAAAGCTGAAGTGGTAGAGGTACTGAAGACAATCTAGTTACATATCAGAAAGCATTAAATATTTAAATGAGCTGGGTGCTGTTACGTAGTATTTTAGTTTGATATGGCCTTTATCATTTCTGGTTCGTTTGTGGATTAATTCCATCTAGTTCAGGGTACATATATTTTAGAAATAGTAACTGCTGTTTGCCTCTTGTGAAACTACAATATAACTATTTCTAGAGCTGATATTTCTAGAAGGTTTCAAGATGAAAAACTAGTTACTGTCTTAGTCTGCTTCATTGTTATTTCTTTCAGCTCATTTGCCTTTATGGTAGAATTTGAAGATTGAAATATATTAACTTGAATTTTATTTATTTATTTATTTATTTATTTATTTATTTATTTATTTATTTTGACTTGTCTTTATTTAATAAGCTAATGTTGCATAATGGCAGTTTTAAGAGTAAATGAATCGTAACACTACTGTTAAAAAAATACTCTAGTAACTAAACCAAGTTGCTTGTTAGTTGCATAGACTATAATCAGTTTTTCTGAGTCTTTGGCTTCATTTTTCTCCTATAGGAATTTTTTCCCTTTTCTGTTTTTAGGATTTCATTTTCATGGAATTCACTTGCTCATAATTCTCAGTTCATATTCGTTATCAATTCTTGAAAGGACAGTCTTTTTTAAAATTTTTAAATTTTTATAATGTTTATTATTTTTGAGAGAGAGAGAGAGCGTGAGTCGGCGGCAGGGGGCGGGGGGGCAGAGAGAGAGACAGAGAGACAGACAGACAGACATAGTATCTGAAGCAGGCTCCAAGCTCTGAACTGTTAGCACAGAGCCCGCCTTAGGACTCGAACCCATAAGCCAAGATATGACCTGAATCGAAGTCTGACACTTAACCGACTGAACCATCCTTGTGCCTTGAAAGAATGGTCTTTTGGTGTGTGGGTGTGGGTTTGTGGGTGTGCATTTCTCCCTCATTCCCCATCTCCAATTCCATTCTCCTTCCTAGTCTTGCATTAAGTTCCCATTCTTGCATTTTTAACATATATCCTCTTGATCTGTCCTACGTGTGCGTATGTATTTCAAGGTCTCATATTTATGTATATTTTACACACATAAACGGCATTGTGGTGTGTGTGTCATTCTGTTTATACCTTTTTGTCAAGCAGCATTTGAGAGCTACCTATGTTGCCAAATACAGATCTAGGTATTTATTTTTGACTGACACCTAATATTCTATTCTGTACCATATTTTACCTGTTTCCCAGCAATAGGCACTTGGCTTGCTTCTCTCTCTTTGCTTCACTCTCACAAGCAACACTGCAAAGAATATATACTTTCTCTTTGAGAACTGTGGAAGAGTTTCTCTGGGATGTAAGCCCAAGAGTTGATTTGCTATGTTATTTGTATGGGCTTACTTACATTTATTAGATTCTACATACCACTTAAAATGACCCTCCCAGTACCACTGAATAAGAAAGTAACAATATTACCATATCTACATCATCACTTGACCTTCTCCAACTTTCCAGTTTTTGCCACCTTGATGGGTATAAAATGGTATACCAAAAAAATTTTTTAAGTTTATTTATTTACTTCGAGGGGGAGAGAGAGAATGAATGGGGGAGAGTCAGAGAGAGAGAAGGGGACAGAGGATCTGAAGCGGGCTCTGTGCTGACAGCCAAGAGCCCAATGTGGGGCTTGAACTCACGAACCATGAGATCACGATCTGAGCCAAAGTCGGATGCTTAACCCACTGAGCCACCTAGATGCCCTTACCAAAATGTTTTAATATAAATTTATCTCTTTATAGTGAGGTTGACCATCTCTCAAATATCTGTTATTTTCTCTTCTGTGAATTGCATATTCATATCTTTTGCCCATTTACCATTGGAGTTGTAGGAGGTCCTTGTATATTTTAGGGGAGGACTTCTTTATTTTAGTTTTTTAACAAAAATACCTCTCCCAGTCTATTACCTGTTAACTCTGTTGATAGTATCTTTCATTGAACCAAATCCTTCATTTTGATAATAGATCTGTCAATTATAATCCTTTTTTTGTACCTTTAAAAAAAATTTTTTTTAATGTTTATTTATTTCTGAGACAGAGAGAGACAAAGCATGAGTGGGTGTGGGGCAGAGAGAGAGGGAGACACAGAATCCAAAGCAGGCTCCAGGCTCCGAGCTGTCAGCACGGAGCCCGACGTGGGGCTCGAACTCACAAATGGTGAGATCATGACCTGAGACAAAGTCAGTTGCTCAACCAACTGAGCCACCCAGGCACCCCTGGTCTTTTTTTTTTTTTTTTTTTTTTTTTTTTAAAGAAATACTATCTTTGAGGACACAATATATATTCTCCTACATTTTTTTTTCTGTTAGGCTTTATAGTTTTAGCTTTCACCTTTAGATATTTGGGTTATATTTTTGAATATAGTATGAGGTAGGGATCCAATCTAGTTTTTCTCCATATAGTTAGCTAATTTTCTCAATACTATTTATTAAATAGTCCATCTTTTCCCTCACTGATACCTGATGCCAACTTTGTCGTACAATTAGTTCCCATGTATTCATGGCATTTCTATTTTCACTGTTGATCTAATTTGTTTGATTCTGTACTATTAACCCCCAGTTTTAATTACTGTGGCTTTGTATTATATCCTAATTTCTGATAGAGAAAATCACCCCTCTTTTTTCCTCTTTTTCAAAATAGCTCTAGCTTAACAAATTTTTCTTCCCTATAAAAAGCTAGTTTAAGTTTCCCCCCCAAAATCTTGCTGCGCCATATGTTGCATTTAGTGATATGTTTGTAGTCTTTCTAGATCTAGAAGATTCTTCACACACTACTTTTTGCCCTATGTCATCAAGTTGTTGAAGAGAGTGGGCCAGTTGGTCTCTAGAATGTCCCACCTCCTGGGTTTGTATGATGGTTTTTCTCACATTTAGCTTTTGTTCCTGTATCTTTTGTATTTCCTCTACCCTGGAAATTTGGTTTAAAAAACTTGTTTGGAACATCTTTGGAAAGAATATCTCATAGAGATTCTGTGTACTTCATATTACATCATATCAGTAGTACATATGCCTGGTTGTTGAGCTATTAGTGATGCTAAGATTGATTACTGGGTTACAATTATGACAGGCAAGTTTCTCCATCATAGTTTTTTGTTGTTATTGTTGTTCTCCTTATGACTATTCAGTAATATCTGGAGATGGTACTTTGGCACCATGTGAATGTTCATTTCTCCATCAACTTTTCACCAAATAGTTTTAATACTTCTTGGTGATCCTTATCTAAATCAGTTTTTAATTAGGAGTTGCAGAACTGTTTTAATAATTCCATCTTTTCTAGTGCACTTAGTGGCTGAAATTCTTCTGTAAAGGGGAGCTTTCTCTCATAATAGATTTATTTGGTTACCCTAAATGAATTTCCTGTTAGAAAAGCAGAAGACATGCTTAGTTTTTTTCACTTTAATTACTAAGAGTCACCTCCGGGGATTGCCAGAGATTTTGTGTGTATTTTTTAAAAAGATTAGCCAGTACTGTATTTAGAATCTTTATATATATATATTCATAAGTAAATTTGCGTGTAATTTTCTTATACTGTTCAAGTTCATTGGCCATCATGGTTATGATTTTATCTTTTTTTTTTTTAATTAATTTATTTTGAGAGAGAGCAGGGGAGGCAGGAGGAGAGATTGAGAGAGAGAAAGAGAATGAATCCCAAGCAGGCTCTGCACTGTCAGCACAAAGCCCAGTGCGGGGCTGGAACTTGAAAACTACGAGATCATGACCTGAGCCAAAATCAACAGTCAGATACTTAACTGACTGAGCCACCCAGGCGCCCCTGGTTATGATTTTAAAATAAATTAGACAGCTTTCCCTTTTGATATTTTGTACAACAGCTTGTAAAAGGTAGATGTTACTTTTCCCTTTAAAACTTGGTAGAATTCAACTGTAAAACTGCTTGGGATTGCAACTTTTTTTCCCAGGGAGTAGTTGAGAGCAGAGATTATTAACCATTTCTAGTCTTCTTTTAAAGTTACAGTCTATTCAGGTTTTCTATTCCTTTTTATCGGTTGATTTTTTAAAAATAATAATAAACATTTATTATCTCTCATAGTTTCTGCCTGTCAGGAATTTGGTAGTGACTTAGCTGACTGGCATTGGTTCCTGGTCTCTCATGGCATTGAAGTCAAGATGTCAGTCAGAGCTGCAGTCATCTGAAGGCATGCTTGTTACTAGGATTTGCTTTCAAGGTGCCTCACCTACATGGCTGGCAGTTGATATTGGCTATTGGTAGTGGGAGTCCTGAGTTCCTCTCCACACAGAACTGCTTGAGTATCCTTGCAGAATGTCAGTTTCTCCCAGAATGAGCAATCCAAAGATAGAGAGAACCAGGAAAAAGCTATTCTTTTTGACTTATTCTTGGAAATCATAGAGCATCAATTTCCACCACATTCTGTCAACTGGAATTCACAAAGAATTTGGACATTTTTTAAAACTGCCAAAACTGCAACAAATTGATCGTTCTCTTTATATTTTGAAATATGTTTTTTGGGGCGCCTGGGTGGCGCAGTCGGTTAAGCGTCCGACTTCAGCCAGGTCACGATCTCACAGTCCGTGAGTTCGAGCCCCGCGTCAGGCTCTGGGCTGATGGCTCGGAGCCTGGAGCCTGTTTCCGATTCTGTGTCTCCCTCTCTCTCTGCCCCTCCCCCGTTCATGCTCTGTCTCTGTCTGTCCCATAAATAAATAAAAAAAAAAAGTTGAAAAAAAAAAAAAATTAAAAAAAAAAATATGTTTTTTTTCCTTTTACTGTATTAATACAATGATTTATAATGATAGTTTTTCTAATGTAAATGCATGTTTACATTCTGGAACAAATCCCACTTAGTTATGAGATAATTTTTTTTCTTATACATTGCTGAATTCATTTGCTAATATTTTATTTAGGAGTTCTTTATGCTCATAAGAGAATCATGCCTGTAATTTTTTTCCTTTTATTATATCTTGTCTGGCTGTATTATAATAGTTATAATAGCCACCTTAAATGGGTTGTGTGGTTTTTCCATCTTCTTCTGTTCTCTGACAGATGCCTAAAGATCTTTCTAGTATTTATTTAAAATTAGACTTGAAGAATACAGGATACAGATGAAGTCAGTGTCCGTAGAACTTTCTTGACAGTAACCCATAATAAAAAATATATTTTATATCATGACCCAGGATGGATACTTGTTTTCCTTTTCACTACAGAATGTACTTAGTAAACATTTTTGAATTGTAGAAGTATAAAATACTGCTAGAATATTCAAGAGGATTTATTAAAAACACCAATCTCTGATTTTCCTAAAACATACTTTTTTCTTTTTTTTTTAAATTCTGAAAGGAATTTGTTTTATATTTTTATTTTTTTGAAAAGATTTGATTTTTTAAAAAGTTACAGCTAGGGACACCTCAGTGGCTCATTCGGTTAAGTGCTTGACTTTCAGCTCAGGTCATGATCTCATGGCTCGTGAGTTCGAGCCCTGCATCAGGCTCTGTGCTGACAGCTCAGAGCCTGGAGCCTGTTTCTGATTCAGTGTCTCCCTCTCTTTCTGCCCCTCTCCTGCTCACACTCTGTCTCTCTCTCAAAAATAAACTTTAGGGGCGCCTGGGTGGCGCAGTCGGTTAAGCGTCCGATTTCAACCAGGTCACGATCTCGCGGTCCGTGAGTTTGAGCCCCGCGTCAGGCTCTGGGCTGATGGCTCAGAGCCTGGAGCCTGTTTCCGATTCTGTGTCTCCCTCTCTCTCTGCCCCTCCCCCGTTCATGCTCTGTCTCTCTCTGTCCCAAAAATAAATAAACATTGAAAAAAAAAAAAATTTTTTTTAAAAAATAAAAAAATAAAAAATAAAAAAAAATAAATAAATAAACTTTAAAGAAATTATTTAAAAATATATATATAGCTAATAAAATCTCTTTTAGCGTCTCTTTGTTGGTAGATTCTTACTTGGTGAGTTGACTACTTTTTGTCAGGAATCCTCGAGAGTAGGGACAGTAACATTTTTATCCCTGGTGTCCAGCACAGGCTAGACATTTAGATGTTTGTTCAATTATTACTAGGTCATATGTCTTTCTGTACCTTGTAAGGCCAAATAAAAGCCATCTGCTTTAAAAGTAAGAACAAAATGTAATTGTTTAAATTTCAGAAAAAAGCGTAGTGGAAATTGAAATTTTAATATTTCATAAAAGAAGCATGGCTTGGTTTTGTTTTGTTTTTAACTAAATTTGAGTGGCCAAAGAAAGTTAATTTTATTTTTTTAAATTTTTTTAATTTTTTTTAATTTTTTTAACGTTTATTTATTTTTGAGACAGAGAGAGACAGAGCTTGAATGGGGGAGGGTCAGAGAGAGAGGGAGATGCAGAATCTGAAGCAGGCTCCAGGCTCTGAGCCATCAGCCCAGAGCCCGACGCGGGGCTTGAACTCACAGACTGCGAGATCATGACCCGAGCCGAAGTCGGACACTTAACCAACTGAGCCACCCAGGCGCCCCAAAGAAAGTTAATTTTAGATACAACTTTCAAACATGTTCTATCCAGTGTGGAGCTCTTAAACATTGATGATTGAAAAAAAGTGAAGTGAATCTCTTTTGTATGTGTAATTACTGTTTTGACCATCTTATAGAGAGATGAAAACAGATACTGTCAATTAGTCTGTAGCCTGAGTGTATCAGTAGGACACAGTACATTGATTAGTATGATAGTTTATTATCTGTATTTTCTTTTATTAGGAAGAAACAAAAGGACTTTGCTAGTCAAAAATAAGTACTACATTTATTTCCCTCATACTTTGTAACTTTTCAATTCCTTAAATCTCATTTTTTGCCAGTTTTATCGAGAAGTAATTGACATATGTCACTATATAAGTTTACTTATTTGTAGTGGTGTGATTTATATATATTGTAAAATGATTACCACAATAGGTTTAGTTAACATCCATCATCTCATACAGCTATACTAAGAAGAAAAGAAAAAAAAAATTTCTTCTTATGGTGAGAACTCTTAGAATCTACTCTTTTAACAACTTTCCTATGTACCATATAATAGTATTAACTGTAGGTCATGTTGTAGGTTATATCAATAATATTTATTTATCTTAAAACTGGTAAATCTGATTTTTAGATAGAATGAATGCTTCCCATGTACCAAGTCATTTCTTCAAGGTTAGACTGATTTTAACAAATGGTTCCTTCAAGTATATTAATGCTACAGGATTTTATTTTTATATATTAATTTCTTTTAAAAAACTTATCTGATGCTCTGAACTACATTGAAAACAATAAAGGAAATGAAACATTTAGGGGAAATTAGTGGCAGATATTTAAACTTCATTATCAGGAGAAGGGGCCATAGAAAGAGAGAAAACATTTTTAGATGTTTGTTTATTTTTAGAGAGATGGGAGGGGCAGAGAGAGAGGAGAGAGAGAATCCCATGCTTACAGTGGGAAGCCCGACCTCAGGCTTGATCTCACGAACCATGAGATGATGCCCTGAGCTGAAATCAGGAGTGGGATGCTGAGCCATAGACACCCCATAGAAAGGGAGAAATTAATATTTAAGACAATTCATGTTTAAAGCAACACCTTTCAGGACAAAAAGAGGAAGTTAAGAAAAAGTTATTTAAATGTTATTTTTCCAGGCTAAGAGTATCCACAAGGGGGCATTATTGTAGTGTGTGCTGTGTTTGAATGTTACGTATCATTGATTACCTAGACAATGTCTTACAACTTTGGGTTATCTCAGAAGCTCACTTCTTCCATTTTACTGTCTATACTAGCTCTTACTCCATACATTCGCTTTCCTTGGTTGTTCACTTTTTCTAGGTTCTACTTCCTGGCAAAAGCCCCTTCTTGCCAGAGGCTTTCTTCTACATGAGAAATAATTGGGCTATGCATCATCCTTCATCCCTTGAGACTTGTGTGGTTCTGAGTTGTCAACTCAAACTTAAGTCTAATTGTAAATCTAGGTGCATTCCTAGTTCCCTTCTCATTTAAAAATAGTCTGGTTGTTTCTTTGTGTGCCAAAAGGCAGCAGTGTTAATTTTACATCCTTGGAAGGCCAAGATCTAAACTGGCAGGAAAGGCCTTCTTGATTGGGTTTTTGTTCTAGAGAATTTAAAAAGTCACAGTCTTTTTTTTTTTTTTTTTCAACCTTTATTTATTTTTGGGACAGAGAGAGACAGAGCATGAACGGGGGAGGGGCAGAGAGAGAGAGGGAGACACAGAATCGGACCAGGCTCCAGGCTCTGAGCCATCAGCCCAGAGCCTGACGCGGGGCTCGGACTCCCGGACCGCGAGATCGTGACCTGGCTGAAGCCAGACGCTTAACCGACTGCGCCACCCAGGCGCCCCAAAAGTCACAGTCTTTCAATACTACTTAAGTGATCAGTGAAGGCCATGGTGCAGATTTGTTTACCAGTTTACTCCATGTATCTCCCCTGGTTTTCAAAAAAGGAAATAGGATCTTTGCTCTAGACTTCTAAGAAGCTTGAACTTGTTAAACATTGACATATGGTAATGTTAAATCTAGTAATGTGATTCAATCACTGTTCTTACTAAACATTATATCTCTGATACTTGGCAAAAGCTAATTAGTAATGGCTTTTGTTATTTTCAAAGCTGATTGGACTGTTAAACCATCTTTGCAAATGAATTCTAGAGTTGAGTCTTGAGATTTGAGGGACTGAGTTCAGAGGTGTTTTTTGTTTTTTTGTTTTTTTAACCTCCTTGAATACATGCTGTTTGTTCTTGGGAGGTTGTTGAATCTGGGAGTATGGAGGCGTTGCCTTGTTGTGCAATTGCTGTAGTCTTTGATTTTTTAGACTAATTAGGTTGAAATATGGTAGTGACCAAATAACATTATCATTCCCCTTTTTCTGTTAATATTACTCCTTTTTCAATAATGGTAATTATCTTTTTCTAGGCTTGTCCCTTCTGTAGTATACATTATTTATTATTGCAAGATGAAGTTGGTGAGCCAGATAATGAGTCTTTAATGAGTCCTCTCCATAGGTTGCTTGAAAAATACCTTTTGTGAGAAATAATATAGTTCTAGGATGGAGATTTTTATTGAATTACAAATTTGATGTCGTAGCAATTAATTTTGCTTCTGTCTAATAAACTATGGTAATTTGGTAGCATCACCCCTGTAATTTATTTTTTATTTGGGAAACTTTTACTTCTGACACTTTAAATGGCTAGGTTAGTGTATTTATTTTGTGTATAATTACTTTTTAACTTGTTTCCATAAAGAACTTGAAGTAACATTTTTTTATAGTGTAGTCTTAACCAGTATGATACTGTTGAATTTATTGAGTGGAGTCACTGATACTTAACAGTCATCAGAAAGGGTAACAAATATGGTAACCATATTAAACTGCAAAAGAATTTTATAGTTCACCACAAATAGGTTGATAGAAATATTACTGTTTTCCTCCAATCTTTGCAATATGTATACCTAGACAAATTATTTTCCTAAGCATGAAGTTAAGTATGTAACTTAAAGAATACAAAATTTCTTCTTTAAAAATCTTTAATATGAAAAAATCATGGTGTCTCACTATAATAAACATATTTGTGCTTTACAGCATAGTTGGCAAGCCCCTGTTAGATACTATTTATTCCTGTATTTATTCCTGTTGGGATTTAGACTAGGGGAAGCCTCACATTGAGAGATATACAAAAAGATGAGGAAATGTGATCTAAGTGAAGTTAGGGGACATTAATATTCCTTTATTTCAGATACACATCATGTTTAGCTACTTTGAGTTGTACACGCAGCACCTAGCACAGTGCCATCCACCTGTAAACTATATGAAGGTGACCTGGTTTTTCATGGTTTCTGAGAGATTTAATCACAAAGTTAGAAACATTTGATTTTAAGCGAGAATTAACCACTATGTCTTGGGAAACCTTCTAGCTATGATTTTTTCCCCTTCTAATCTTACTATTGGTTACCAATAGAATTTACCATTGAAAACATAGGGATGGTTAGTTTTGTACCTGTGTTTAAGATGTAATTCATCGTAGGGGCAGCCGGCTAGCTCAGTTGGTAGAGCATGCAACTCTTGGTCTTGGGGTCATGAGTTCAAGCCCCACATTGGGTGTAGAGCTTACGTTACAAAAACAATGTAATTCATCATACTATACTTGTACATTTTGTTAGATTAGCAAACCCCCTTTTTTATTGTATCATGTATAAACAAACATAATTTCAAGGATTCAGTGAATGCAACTATCCCCAAAACAGATTAATTAAATATATACTTCTTTAGATTAGTTCCTTTATAACTAGGAACTCACCTTCTTTTCAATACACTATTAAAACAGCAGCTTGCAGCTCAACATAAAATGTGTTAGTCACTTAATATTGTATACTGAAAAATTATTTTAAAAAGATACTTGGGATGGGGGACATTTATGGTAAAATTTAACCAGAAGATGGCAGTGATGATCCTCCTATACTTCCTGCAATGGTAATCAAAATGTTTTACAAACGTAATAGCATGAAATGTGCACGTTTAATTGTTGGTATATAATGTTAAGAGTGATGATTTAGGGGAAAGCATTTGCTGTTTGTTTTATATACTATGAAAAATGTGTATTTTTCTATAAGAAGGGATTAAGAATATTTTGGGTGTCTGTATCTTTGTTTGTACACTTCAGTTTTTTCTGAATACTGGGGTAAGGAAGTTATCATAAGTCTTGCCTTGTTTAAGTTGCATGCATCACTTTATGTTATGCATCATGTCTAGAAGGCATGCTATTTTATGGCCTGTTTGCATTTTTCACCCAAATTGCTGGAAACTAATGGACATTTTAAAGGAGCCATTCCTTTAGCTGTAGTCATTTCTCTAAATTGGCCCCTTTTCTTGTTGGGGCGGGGGAGGGGGAAATGAAATCATTTAAGGCATTAATTCCTAAAATAAAAAGTTGTTAGACAAAAAATAACATTTTGAAATATCAGAAAATCAGAAAGCAAATGACTTCTGAAGAATATTTCAGAGTTTTGATTTTGACAGCAATTATAAATAATATTTATAATCTGGTGATCTTAAAAGTGAGAAGTTGGGGGAGAAGGAATGCTCTCCTTTGAAAATTAGTGCCCACATTTGGTGTTGGCTGGGATGAAGATGCATCCTTTCATAATCTTGCTTTTTTTTTTTAATATAAAGCCCAAATGCATTTTGCCAGAGAAATTGCATGAATCGTCAGCATGCATTGTTAACTTTGTCTTTTTCCTCTTCTTTCTACTGTTCATTTTCATTCATGTATTTTTGTTTTTTGGTTTGCCATTTTTTCTTTTTTGTTAATTACTTCATGTTAAATTACTTTTGAAACGTCATAAGCTGAGCAACCTCTCCGTGTAGTAACAGCGGATACCTGTCTATTTCACTATTTAGTCCCTCCTCCTATGTCTCCATCCTCCAAATCTGTGAGCACACCAAGTGAAGCTGGAAGCCAAGACTCTGGAGATGGCGCAGTGGGATCTAGGTACAGTAAATTTTTAAAAATATTTTAATGATAGAATGCATTTAGTGCCCAGATACCATTGATGCTTTAGAGGGATTCTAAATAGTTGTGTTGAACCTAACATTTTGAAATCTAAATTGTCATAGAAGTTATTTGTTATAAATTGGGAGAAATTTTTTTAATAGTATTTTAATTGTCCCCATTGATTAAATCAGACTGATTTTATGGTGTTTTATATTGAAAATAGAGTTTTAATTCATTTAATTTTTTTATGTCTAAGCCTACTGCATGAGTTATTGTGTAAAGGTTTTGTATATATAATATATATGAAAAATGTAAATAGTGTATAAATAGTGTAAATAGTGTATGATAATATAAAATAGTATAAATGTAATAGTATAAATATAGTGTGAAATAGTTTATAAATGGTGTAAATCCTCTTTGTTGTGCTTAATTCTCCATTCAGGAATTGAAAATCTAAAGAATTCACTTAAACATTTCAGTTGTGTTCTATTGAGTCACTAGTTCTAATTGGGATAGAAAATAATAGTGCATAAAATATCAAATAGAGATAACTGCTAAGGAAACATTAAGAGTGTTTACTGTCCTGGGGCGCCTGGGTGGCTCAGTCAGTTAAGCATCAGACTTCAGCTCAGGTCATGATCTTGTAGTCCATGAGTTTGAGCCCTGTGTCGGACTCTGTGCTGACAGCTCAGAGCCTGGAGCCTGCTTTGGATTCTGTGTCTCCCTCTCTCTCTGCCCCTTCTCTCTCTCTCTCTCTCTCTCTCTCTCTCAAAAATAAATAGACATTAAAAACAAATTTAAAAAAAGAGCGTTTACTGTCCCAAGGGCAAAATGAAATACAAAATGAAATTTCATGTAAAATGAAATAAGTGAGAGAAAGACAAATATTGAATTATGTCACTTATGTATGCAATCTAAGACCTCCCCGCCCCCCCCCCCCCAAAAAAATCCAAGCCGTAGTTAAAGAGAACAGATTGGTGGTTGCCAGAGGTAGTGGATAGGGGACAGTCGAAATGGGTGAAGAGGCTCAAAGGGTACAAACTTGCAGTTATCAAATAAGTCATGGGAATGTAATGTACAGCATAATCACTACAGTTAATAATACTGTATTGCATATTTGAAGATTGCTGAGAGAGTAGATCTTAAAAGTTCTCATCACAGGAAAAATACTATGTATGATGATAGATGTTAACTAGAATTATGGCGATCATTTCACAATATATACAAATATCAAATCATTATTTTACATACCTGAAATTAATATAGTGTTATATGTCAGTTATACCTCACTTAATAAACGTTTACCCCCAAGTTTTTCTGTACTCACGTCTTCCTTGTAAACTGTATTTCATGTTTGTTTTAGGATCCTGCACACATGTTGAGACTTGCTTTTCCAAAGTTCAGTAAGATTTCACTTCTTTCCAAAGATTGTATCAAGGAAAGTATTATTATTCCTTTCTGTCACGCTAACAACATGTCTTTTAAAAACAGGATTGAGGGGCGCCTGGGTGGCGCAGTCGGTTAAGCGTCCGGCTTCGGCCAGGTCACGATCTCGCGGTCTGTGAGTTCGAGCCCCGCGTCGGGCTCTGGCTGATGGCTCGGAGCCTGGAACCTGTTTCCGATTCTGTGTCTCCCTCTCTCTCTGCCCCTCCCCCGTTCATGCTCTGTCTCTCTCTGTCCCAAAAATAAATAAAAACATTGAAAAAAAAAATTAAAAAAAAAAATAAATAAAATAAAATAAAAACAGGATTGAGGCGCCTGGGTGGCTCAGTCAGTTAAGCGCCCGACTCTTGATTTTAGCTCAGGTCATGATCTCAGTTGTGAGACCAAGCCCTGTGTCAGGCTCTGTGCTGAGCATGGAGCCTGCTTGGGATTCTCTGTCTGTCTCTCTCTCTCTCTCTCTCTCTCTCTCTCTCTCTGCCCCCTCAATAAATAAACATTAAAAAAAAAAAAAAAGGAAAAACAGCATCGTGCTTTTTGACTCCTTGTGAGAGCTGGAATGAGATTAAACATAGTTAAAATCTTTATTCAGAATCCTTATTTTGGGCAGGAAGTTAAATGTCCTCCTCCGAGCAATTTCTTAACACACCGTTTAATAAGAAATAAACATGAGAAGTTCTATCTTCTTTGTGCCTGAGTTCCTCTGATTAAGGTTATAAATAAATAATGAGTATCAAAAAAGCAGGCAAGAAAAAAGAAGCAAGGAACTAGGTAATAAACTCAGTATTTTAATTAATTCCTGAATAATCGAGTTATCGTTAACAATTAGAGAACACAAAAGTCTCACCAGTTTGTATTTGAGCTGTGTTTTCCAAAACTGTTTTATAAATAGAACTGAAATTACAAATCTAAGCTATACTGTCATTTGAGGTAAATGATATAATTATCATTTAAGAAAAGTCAGAACTTTTTTTTAGAAATAATAGTACCTTATAAAATAGTATATATTATAAAGACTAAATTTATTTAGTCTACATTCATTTTTAAGGCTAAATTTGTTTCATACTTCTGTACTTTTATACAAATGTATTAATATTCTTTTTGTAATAAGCAAGTGGTATTTTCTTTCTTTCTCTTTCTCTCTCTCTCTCTCTCTCTCTCTCTCTTTCTTTCTCTTTCTTTCTCTTTCTTTCTCTTTCTTTCTTTCTTTCAGGAGCCTCTGCACGAGCAGGGGAGGGCTAGAGCAAGAGGGAGAGAGAGAATCCTAAGCAGGTTCCATGCCCAGCACAGAGCCCAGTTTGGGGCTTGATCTCACAACTGTGAGATCATGACCTGAGCAAAATCAAGAGTCAGATGCTTAGCTGATTGAGCCATCCAGTCGCCCCAGCAAGTGGTATTTTCAAGAGAAGGCTTTTTTTCCCCTTCTACAACATTCTTGTAATACAAATATTTACCCAAAGAATTATTGTATTTATTAATTTGTTTATTTCATTATACATTATTTTTATGTAGATATTATACTTTGTTCATTTTGCACTCCCTGTTCTTGATTTTGAATAGGAGTAGAAAGATAATTTTAAATGGAGTATTAGCAAGTTTGCTTTCAAAACTACTGTATGACATCTACTTGGTTTTTTAAATTTGAATTAGAGCATGTCCTCCTGATGGGACACCTGGGTAGCTCAGTTGGTTAAGCATCTGACACCGGATTTCGGCTCAGGTCATGATCTTACAGTTCGTGAGTTCAAGCCCCACATCGGGCTCTGTGCTGACATTGCAGAGTCTGCTTGAGATTCTCTCCTCCCGCCCCCTTTCTGCCCCTCCCCTCGTTTCTCTCTTTCTCAAAATAAATAAACAAACGTCAAAAAATATATTAAAAAAAAGAAGAACATATCCTTCTGAGTTTCACTGGGAAACTTAGAATTTATTAGAGACCATTGAAATACTGTGAATTGGTATAGGAAGCAAACGCTGATAAGAAAAATATTTATTTGTATATGGAACACATTTATCAAATTGCCAATTTAATGTTAAATACTGTATAGGTTACCACAGAAAATAAAATATTCATGGCCCTTGCCTTCATGGAACTTACATTCTAGTGATTATATCATTAATTTTAAGATATTCACTGTACTGAAAAGTTCTAAGCATAGTGTGCTAACTTGTGTTTAAGTTTAAAGTATAGGTTTTTAATGGTAAGTAATAAAACAAGAAAATAGGTACTTAAATATCTTCAGAGGCATTTGTTCTTATTAGATAATGAATATAAAATTTAGTTTCTTTGAAGTTTAACAGGAGGAAAAAAATTCCTCTTTTTGAGTGAGATGACCTTGTTATCTTTTTAATCTTACTACATACATTGTCTACTTTGAGAGCACAGACTCAGTTTTAATCATTAATTTTCAAGAGAGCTGTGTATGTTCTTTTTTATGTATATATGTATACATACAAGAATAAAAACTATGAATTCTGCATCATCTCCAGATTCCATAGTAGAGAGATAGTTAATCTTGTTGATTAATTGGTGCTATTGGCAGTGAAATAATAGCATTTCTAAATACATGGCTTTTAAAAAGAATGCTAAGGGGCGCCTGGGTGGCTCAGCTGGTTGAGCATCTGACTTTGGCTCAGGTCATGATCTTACAGCTTGTGAGTTTGAGCCCCAACAGGCTCTGTGTTGACAGCTCAGAGCCTGGAGCCTGCTTCAGATTCTGTGTCCCTCTCTCGCTCTGCCCCTCCCTCACTCATCCTCTGTCTGTCTGCCTCTCTCTCTCTTTCTCTCTCAAGAATAAATAAAACATTAAAAAAAAAATCTGTTTGAAAAGAATGCTAAGATCTGAGAATGAAACAGAATGAACTTGAACTGAGCAGGCATGTTGGTAATGAAAAAATGAAGAGAATAAAAAGTATCAACGGAAAGATACATGAAGATGTGTGAAATGTATGAACCTCTGCACTTACTTGGCAAGACGTCCAAGATTAGTACACTCAAGAAGTAGGAAAAGATATATTAGACATTACCAAGTATGGTATTAAGACATATCTGAATCACTATTTCTAAATGCCAAAAATTTCTGTTGGGCCTGGTTATAATTTACGAATAAATATAAATATAAAAGGCCATGAAAAGTGTTCTCTCTCTAACTTTGTAGATTTGGAGTTGCATTTCATTAAGTTTCTAGTTCTCTTAGCACTTCTCTTATCTCTAAAATTTTGCTGACAGTTACTCAGTTGGGTAATCCATACTTTGTGTTCCTTTTTCCATTCTTGATGAGTTTTTCTTTCAGGCTTTTAGATTATGTTGGAATTTCACTTTATATGTCTATTGATGCCTTTAATATAATTCTGTATGTTATACAATGTATTTTCAGTAATGGCTGTATTTTGAGGCAAAGTTTTTCTTAATTTTAGACTTAAATGGCATCCTCAATAAGGAGCTGTATGTCACTGATAACAGTTATCCCTCTCATATAATGTAAAGGCTGTGGACAGAACATTCCTTGGAGAGCAGCTCATAGAACCCCCTCTGATTCAACAAAGCCTAAGTTTGTTGCTGTTCATTGCTTTTAGTACAAAGTAGATCTTCAGAGTGACCTTTACATACATTATACACAATCCTGTTTAAATCCCAGAATCTTTCTTTATATTTTTAATATGAAGAATTTCTCTAGCTCAATTCATCTGAAAGTTTTTATTGATAAATTATATAGGAAGTAAAGTATAGAAATGATTTGTTGTATTTAAATATTATAGCTATCTTAGTTATATGTTAGAACTTTATATAAATGAGAAACATTTGACAAAAATGGTAGTACTGAATATATTGTGCTTAACTTTTTTATAAAGGACTATGAGCATCATATAGTACTATAACCTAATTATCTTATATACTGTTAACTTATAAGAATGCCAGTGTGATAAAGTACCTTTTGTTTTAGTCATATAAGATTTGGCTAAAGTGGAGAAGGTCCCATGTAAGTTATTTATCCAGTAGGCAAGGCTAAAACACAACCAAATATTTCTTTAGAATTAATATTCTTTAGAAGTTTATTTAGGTAAGTCCTTTGAACATAAAACACTTTTCATGGAAAAATTTATCTTTTCCTAGAGACAGAAATCTTTAGTTGCTTTCTAAAGCAGATGACATGTAAGCCCAAGGCAGTGCTTAACCCATAAATTACATAGGGGTCACATTTTGGAAACTTTAGCTTTTTTGTATCCCAGTGGAATAGTCTTTGGTTTTCTTACCAAAAGGCTTATGTGTTGATTCATTTCCTTTACCAATATGACAATTTCCTGCACACATTTAATGCTTTGGGCAAGATTATAATATATTAACTAAGATGTTTTTACTAATGTTTTTTTAATTAAGAAAATTAAAAGTTTGGCTATTTTTATAGCCTAACTTGATATCCAAAAATAATATATTATTTGTGTTGTATGCTTTGGCTGTTCTTGTCCATTATTATGCAATACTAGTTTCCTGTAGTCTCAAAATACTGCCTTTAACTATTCTGGGTTGCATGTTTGCATCTTTAACCACATTATGCTTATGGCATGCACTAAGCATTGAGTGATACCTGGTGTTTTTTTCATACTAACCAGAACATGTGGTTTTTAATTGTGAACAGTATTTTAGCTTACCTATTCATAGAATGTATTTGCTTGACTAACGTATGGCCTTTTTTGCTAACGCTTCATGGTTGTCCTACAACCATTTAGGACGCTGCATTGGGATACAGATCCATCAGTTCTTCAGCTTCACTCAGATTCCGATTTGGGGTATTGAATAGATTTTTTACCTTCCCTCTTTTATAGTTAATTTGATTCTTTGTGAAACTGTCCTAATTTTACTTAAATTTCTAATGTACATTATACAGTTAGGGAAAGAGTTAATATTTTACTGTGACACCTCATTTATCCTCTATCATTAGTGAAAGAAATATTTTATGTATATGATTTTTTAGGTACCCTAAATTTACCTGTTTAAGTTCCAAAGTCCTTTTTTTTATTTCTGTGTTTTTGATGTAAAATTTTCTAAGCTGTGTTACAAACTTCCCAGATTTTTTCTGATATATGTTCTACATACAATTGAAACTTTTCTGGGTTACTAGATATGAATATTAATTTATTTTCCTATATTAATATTTCCTGATGATTCCTTCCTTAGAAGGTTTCAAGAGGAACAGAGCTGTTGGTCATCTACACCATGGCCCCAGATTGTATTGATTTATTCATTAATTCATTCATTCACTCATTTAGTTATTCTAGTCAAATTATAAATGTTTATAGATGCCATTGTTCCTTACTCAGATAGTTGTTTTACACTGATAATTTGTACCTTCTAAAACACATGACCAACACCTTTTGGAATTATGTCTAAAGTCAGAGTAAGTTTTCCCACTTAATTCTTTGATTATGCACTTTTTTCCCTTTGAAGCTAAGATATTCCTAAAGTGGAAAACACATTAAAAATTTATTATGGCCCACATTTGGAACCTTACAGAAAATTAATCCATTTAATGTACTCATTTTATTTTTTTGTACAAGATTTTGAAAATGATGTTTTATAAGAAAAGTTACTATATTACATATATATGTACATATATATGTATTAATGGGTGTGTATGTATGTATGTGTGTATATGTACCCTGTGTATGTATGTATGTGTGCATACATACCCTGCTTGATATTCTGGAAGTTACAGCAGTGCTTTTATTAGATGTTCTTTTAAGACAGTCTTATAATTGAGAATTTCTTTGGGAGTTTGTAAGCATACCACATTATTTGATTTAGAATTTAGATATTCTAATAAACCAAAAAAAAAAAGGTATTTTTTATTTGATCCATTTTCCTCAGTTACAGTTCTCTTCTTTTGTTTATCAAAAAAGAATGTATTCCCTCTGTTTAAAACAGAAGGTGACTTTAGTAGTTTTATGGTGTTCAAAATACCTGTTACTTTAGTTCAAGTATAGACAGTCTGTACTATAGTTTGTCCATGTGTGAATCACACATGCAGAGATTAGAGATTTAAAATTTTTAATTTAAATTGACTTTATGATTCTCAATTTCTGCAAAGTAGAAAAAAGGCTTTCAAGAGGAACTTATTTTCCATTCTTAAAGCTGAAGTCTCCTAATGGTGAAGGAAATGAAATGTGGACTGAGTGAGGTCTGTATACCTGACTCTTCAGAAAAGTCAAGATTCCTATCCTCCTGCTAAGAGCATTTCTTATAACCAACAATATTTAGCAGTCCACTCTGAAATTCCTATCCTCTTACTCTATTATGCACACACTTGCTCTAAAAAACTAAATTATTTTCCATTTCAAGGTGAAAAATAAATGAATGATTCAGAAATATCTTTGTTTTTGCTGTCTTCTAAATTTCTTTTCTTAAAATGAAGCCAATTCATTGTTCATCTAAAATTTCTTGAATAAAACAGGGTTTTAAATTACAGTGTTGGATACATAATGTTTAATTCTTATTTTTCCAAAATAACATGATTTGATATAGTCAAAATGTTTCATTTCTTGTATTTAAAAACATTTGTCTTTATTTAGACGAGGACCTATTAAACTTGGAATGGCTAAAATTACACAAGTTGACTTTCCTCCTCGAGAAATCGTCACATATACAAAGGAAACTCAGACTCCAGTTATGGCTCAGCCCAAAGAAGGTGAATATCTATCCTTAATATGATGAGCATTAAGCTTCCATATTGAATAAATGGATTCTTTCTTTTTTTTCTCTTCTTTTTTTTTTGGGGGGGGGCATATTTTCTTAGGGAAATATGAAACTAATACATTAAGGTTTCTGTATTGATGTATTTGTTTCTTAGAGTTTTAAAACTTCTAGAAGTTAATAAAACTATAAGCTGTGATTATGGTTTTTAATTTTATTGGCATAAACTTGAGTTTTTTAGTCCTCATTTTGTCATTGATATGTGCTGTTTTAGAAGCAGAAAAGGTTAGCAATCTATTTCTCTGTCACTGAGCATAATCCTCTAAAATAGTATATCGCATAGTAAATGAAACCATGTAAATTATTTTCTGTAGAGCATGTATATTCTGATATGCTATCATTGTTATTCGTATTAATGAACAAATCTAGACCTAATTCTTAAACTTTTTCTTTTGTGATCTAAGGGCTCAATAATATTGAGTTTATAAGCAATCTTTAATCTGTGCATAATGGAGAGAAGTATACACAGACATTGAATGTGGAGTCCTTTGATTCTTAAACCAGAAGGAGTTACCTTTTTTACATTAGGGACTAATTTTTAAAATCTCATCAGGTAGTTAATGATTCAAGCATGAAGTTAATATGCTAGTTCTTATGTTTTCCAGTGAGGCTAATAAATTTATGTCACAAATAAAAGAGGTTTACATAAGATCCACAGTTTCTTATCTGAAACCTTTGAAGCCATATATGTATTCAAATTCAGAATTTGTCAGATTTTGGAAAAGTTACTAGTAAAGTAGATGTACCATAAGTAAATACTCCAGCAGCATCTTGGACATTAATATTTTGGCAGCAGAAGATATGACTGTTCAAACTAAGTAAGATAAATAATAATTGTAAATAGCTTTATCTGTGGTCAGGATTTACCACCAAATGAGTTATGGATTTTAGAGTTGTTGATATTTTGGATTGTGGTCCCGTAATAAATTTTCCATTTAGCAATCTGTGCATAAGGAACATTTTTTTCTCTTTGGCCAGGAAGATTCCTATTTAACAATGGAATATCAAACATGAAAATGTTATTTATCAAATTTTTAAAATTTTAGTTGCATTGCTATATTTCTCCCTGAAGGAGAAACAAAAGTAATATTCACTTCAGAAAGTCTAGAAAATACAAGTAAACAAAAAGGAGAAAAAAATCCTTGAAACCTCTGGCTATTACCAAAGAAAATCTTTAAATTTTCATGTTTATATATACCTCAAAAGGTATTAGGATATACCTGTTTGTCTTTTTTTTAATTTAATAGTAGATTATCACATGCACTTTTTAACAACTCTCCTTTCCCTGCCCACTAAGGATGGAAATGAAATAAATACCTTAAACTTTTTTGTTGACTTTCCTCTTGTTCCCCAAAAAACCATACTATTACGCTTGGAAATATTTGAGGAAATCAGGGTAACATTTTTATCGTAAGTAGTTTTTTTTTACTTGATCATGCAAATGTTCATTTCTATGGATACGTTTTTTCAGTTCTGTTGCTCCATTGATTGGTAAGATTGCTTTCACAGGTGGAAAAATCCTCATCTTACTAGAAAAAAAAGCCACTGATGGTAAACTAAAGACATAAGCAACTTAAAAAAGGAAAGATAAAGTGTTGAACTATCAGTATGGAGAATACTAATACTGCAGGATTCCATAATTTCTGGAAAATAATATTTTATTAATTAGTATATTCAAGTATTTTAATGTCTCTCTGAAGCTACATTATTAGATATGTTAACTCAAAAAGTGAGCAAAATAACCAAAATTAGGGCACAGTGACTCATTTAAAAAGTATATTAGGCTGTCTTTCTTCATCTAATAATTTGGAGATTTATTTTTAGTTATTCCATCATAATTATGAAATGCATCTTGGAATGTTTGAAATGTAAAGCATTCTGAAGCAATTTTGGTCAGTGCCGTCATAGTAGACTTAAATTGAGTTTAAGTGAAGAGTTCCTTGTTTTTTTAAAATAATTTTTTTTCTCGGGGCGCCTGGGTGGCGCAGTCGGTTAAGTGTCCGACTTCAACCAGGTCACGATCTCCCGGTCCGTGAGTTCGAGCCCCGCGTCAGGCTCTGGGCTGATGGCTCAGAGCCTGTAGCCTGTTTCCGATTCTGTGTCTCCCTCTCTCTGCCCCTCCCCCGTTCATGCTCTGTCTCTCTCTGTCCCAAAAATAAATAAACGTTGAAAAAAAAATTAAAAAAAAAAAAATAATAATAATTTTTTTTCTCATTATTACAGTAGTATATCATAGAGAATTTAGAAAATACAGAGAATGAAACTAGGTTACTATCTTTCATCATACACAAAAATAAATTCAAAATGGATTAAAGATTTCAGTATAAGACCTGAAACCATAAAACTCCTGGACTGGAAGAAAACATAGACAGTAAGTTCTTTGACAGCAGTCTTAGCCATATTTTTTTAGACCAGTTTCCTCAGGCAAGGGCAGCAAAAAGTAAAATAAGCAAATGGGATTACGTTAAACTAAAAAGTTTTTGTGAAACCATCAACCAAAGAGGTGACCTATCGAATGGGAAAAGAAATTAACAAATCATACATCTGAATACAGGTTAATATCCAAAATATATAAAGAACTTAGACAATATAAAAATAAACTCAATTAAAAAATGGGCAGAGGACTTGAATAGACCTCTTTCCAAAGAAGACATACAGATGGCCAATAGACACATGAAAAGATGTTCAACGTCACTAGTCATCAGGGAAGTGCAAATCAAAACTACAGTGAGATATCACCTCACACCTGTCATATTGGGTAGAATCAAAAAGACAAAAAATAACAGATGTTGGGTGAGCATGTGGAGAAAAGGGAACCTTTGTACACTATTGGTGGGAATGTAACTTGGTGCAGCCACTCTAGAAAACAGTGTGGAAGTTTGTCAAAAACTTAAAAATGGAGTCACCATATGATCCAGCAGTTCCACTCTGGGTATTTATCAGAAGAAAATGAAAACACCAATTTGAACATTATATGCACCCTTATGTTCATTGCAGCATTGTTTACAATAGTCCAAAATATGGAAGCAACCTAAGTGTACATCTATAGATGAGTGGGTAAAGAAGATGTAGTGTGTATATATACAATGGAGTATTACTCAGCCATAAAAATAATGAGCTCTTGTCTTTTGTGACAATGTGGATGGACGTAGAAGGTATTATGCTAAGTGAAATAAGAGAAAGTTACTGTATGTTTGCGCTTGTATGTGGAGTCTAAAACACAATAAAAAACCTGAAACAGAACCCAAACAGACTCATAGATACAGGAAGCAAACTGTTGGTTACCAGAGGGGGCAGATGTTGGGGGTGGGTGAAATAAGTGAAGGGGATTAAGAGGTACAAACTACCAGTTATAAAATAAATGAGTCATGGGAATATAATATACTGCATAGAGAATATACTCAATATTATAACTTCATATAGTGACAGATGGTAACTAGACTTATTGTTGGGGTAATTTTGTAGTGTATAAAAATATTAGATCACTATGATGTATACCTGAAACTAATAGGATATTTGTGACAATTACACTTCAGTTAAAAATATATATATAGGGTGCCTGGTTGGCTCAGTCGGTCAAGTGTCCAACTTTGGCTCAGGTCATGACCTTATGGTTTGTGAGTTCAAGCCCTGTGTCCGCTCTTTGCTGACATTTCAGAGCCTGGAGTCTGCTTTGGATTCTGTGTCTCCCTCTCTTTCTGCCCCTCCTCTGCTCATGCTTGTCTCTCAAAAATGAGTAAACGTTAAAAAATTTTTTTTAAATTATGTGTAGGATGAGCACTGGGTGTTGTATGGAAACCAATTTTACAAATTATATATTAAAAAATGTTATGTGTATAAAGGATATAAAGAGGAAATGTCATGATTCCATTGTGTAATAGCCGCTGTTAATATTTCCAGTTTTCTGTGATCTATTTTTTCAAAAATTCTGTGTATATGTATATACACACACAAATATATATACACATATGGTTTTATATCCTGTTTGAAATTTGCATTTTAATTGCTAATTTTTGAGATGTGTATAAATTTTTATTTTTTATTTATTTTTTAAATTTTTCGTGGGGCTTGAACCCATGAACCATGAGATCATGACCTGAGCCGAAGTCAGATGCTTAACTGACTAAGCCACCCTGGTGCCCCTGTGTGTAAATTTTTAAGTGTGAACATGTAACTTACTGCCTTTGAACTAATTTGAATGTATAGCTGTATAAGACTGGCATTTTTACAAAATTCTTTTTCCTATTTTTATTTTGCAAGTAATTAAAAATTTGAAAGATCATGATTTGTTAGATAGGCTGATGATCCAGAAGCACAAAATAAACTGTATTCTTTTCAGTTTTAAATTATTTGGAGCAAGGCTTTTAGCATCATCAAACTTTGTCAGATTTTCCATGAGCATAATAAGGACTGTTTCTTCTTAGCTGCTGTAATACCTGGTCTGGAATAGTGCCTGGCATGTAGTAAGAACATAATATTTGGTGAAGGAATTAATTGTTTATATCTACTGTGGAGAATAATTTTGCTTACTTGGGTTATTAATTTTCATGCATTTACTCTGGAAGTAACTACTGGAAAATGGGTTATTTTCAAGTGTTAATGCTACAGTATAATTATTGATGAAATTGGTGAAAAAGTATGATTAGTCTCAGTTCTTGGTTTAATGTGACTATATAATTTTCTAATCTCTATTTGCTCTTAGATCTATAAATGAAACCATTATAGATTCTCCTTATAGCCTTTGTGGATTCCATTGTGACAAACTACGTAGATACTAATGTGGTGTTATTTTATGTTCCTGTGTATCCCTCAGAATGTTTTGAACAAAATTGAACATGTTAGCATCTTTCAAATATATTATTTTAGCTATTTATTTGTAAACAGTTCTTCAAACTTTATGTTTAATAGCTGAAAATTTTAACAGCAAAGAGTGCTACATGTCAGGTATAGTGTAAGCACTTCACGTTATCGCTAATCCTCTCACCAAATATTGGTTCTTTTTACACATGAGGAAGGTAAAACTGAAGGAGATAGTTTATCAAGGGTCACGTAGCTAGTAGCTAAGATTCTAAACCAAGTCTGATTCTAAGATGTGCTTTCTCTCTCATGCTGCCACTAAAGCAGCATTTGCTACTTTTCATAATAGTAACCTATGATAAAAATTCAATTTATAGTATAATACAGTACAGACGTGGGTACAGATGTATCACTGAAACTAAAGTTTTATTAAATAGCACCTCCCCTTTTGTTACATTTCTCTTTTTTTAATGAAAAATGACCATAATGTGCTAAATTTATATCTGCATCTGGATAATATTTTATAGTAATTGTCTAAGAGTAATGAATAAACAGCTTTGATCTTTCATAGTGCTATGTGTAATTTTTCTTATCTTATTGAAGGTGAAGTGACAAGATACTTGAACTCAGCCTAGTTTCTGTTGATTATGTCTGCATCAGCAGTACTACCTTTTAAATGTTCTTATGCAGACTAGACCTAGATACTACAATTAATAAAGGTCCTATTTGCAACCTAACAAGTATTCACTATTCTACAATTTTATGGAGTATGCACTGTATATGAAGGCACTAAGTCATTTTTGTTGTTGTTGTTTCAAGTTGAGTTATGTAAGTGAAGGAGAATGAGAAACTTATCCTGCTACCATAGGGCCATCCTTACCCTTTGGAGCTGTTGATAAAAATGAAATCATTTCTGTATTATTATAATTATTTTCATGTCTAGGGCGCTTATATTAAGTTTCTTTTCCCAATTTGAGAAAGTTTTAGAAAGAAAGAAAAAAAAGCTGAAATTAAGATTTTTTAATGAAAACACTTTGTGCTGAACTGCACTTGTACTCATCCATTTTTTTAATGCAGTGGTTCTCAAACTTAGCCTGGTTGGTTTCCATTTAAGAATTATGTAGCAAATTCCCAAACTCACCATGAGACAGAATTGCTGAAATTACAATTTGAGTGTAGCAGACAGTAAATTAAACTTGGGTAGGCAGTGTAATCAGTGCAGAAGTAATATGAGTTACTAAATTGAAGATAAAAATTGGTGTTAGGCTTAACTCTACCATTTTTTTTTAAGGCTGAATCTATTATTTTAAAAAGCAGTGGGTGTTTTGTTTTGTTTTGTTTTTTTGCTTTGTTTTTCTTTTTCCCCATTCTAGCCATCTTCTTGGTTTCAAGTTTACTCTGTAAGTTGGTAGCACTGTTTCTGAACTGAGGTGCTTTGCTGTCTTAAAGCACCTACTGTGAATGAAATTGACTAGGAACATGTGACCTCAGTCAATTTCTCTCTCAGCAGGTAAAAAGCTTCTTATGGTGCCCACAGATAAACTCCTGGAAAAGTTACTTTCTTCCCTTACCTTTTAGAAGTCTAACTCTTTTGAAAATAGAATTATTTTTTCTTACCTACCTTTTCAGGGTGAATTTTTTTGTTGCTATTTTTAGACAGATTTTCAAAGAGGAAGAAATCCTGTCACCTAATGTAATCAGTTTGTTTACATCAGAGGAAACTGAGGCTTGAGGAAGTTAAAAGCCTGTCCTTATAGTGTGGGTGAATACTAGGGCCACAACCAGAACGTGGCTTTTGATTTCCCCTGAAGTGCAATTCTTATGCTATTCCAATTTCTTATCTGTGTGGAGTTTTTTTTTTTTTTTTTTTTTTTAAATTTTTTTTTTCAACGTTTTTATTTATTTTTGGGACAGAGAGAGACAGAGCATGAACGGGGGAGGGGCAGAGAGAGAGGGAGACACAGAATCGGAAACAGGCTCCAGGCTCCGAGCCATCAGCCCAGAGCCTGACGCAGGGCTCGAACTCACGGACCGCGAGATCGTGACCTGGCTGAAGTCGGACGCTTAACCGACTGCGCCACCCAGGCGCCCCTCTGTGTGGAGTTTTACAATTACTTTTGGTGTTGGTTTGGTAACCAGATATTTTTCCTCAGAAACGTCAATTAGTATTTATAATGTATAGAAAAGTATTATATGTAAACAGCTCTAAGTTTTTTTTATTGCATCATCTCAATATCTATCAGTAATCCACGCTTACCAGGTAGACTAAATTTGTGGGCCTTCTTGTTGATACTACCCTTGTCCAAAATTGATTTTTCTTTTTTAAATTCTGGAATAAATAAGGTATTTAATAAATTCATTTAACCCTTAGAGAATCTGTGAGAATGTAAATATAATTGAAAATTAAAACGTTTGTTCTAAATCTTAAAGACTTTTAATCAGCATATCTGAAATTATGGCGTGAGAAAAATGTAGTATTTATGACATCATAGATCTCAGGATCTATGTAAATGATGCCATTACTGCCTAGATAAAATCTGAATTTTGTATAAGAAAGACCATGTAGAGAGACAAATTGTGTTAAATGGTATAATTGAAATTTTACTTCTTTCTTATTTTCCCCCCCAAGTTAGCATTAGATCTGTATTCAAAATATTTCCTGATTAAAAAGTCTGCTATATATCTTCCTTTGTTGAAGCTCTAAATTATTAAGGAAATCCAAGTAACCTTGCATATCACTCTATGTTATTTAAAAAAATAATAAAAGGAGTGGATTCTGTTGATCCATTCATGAAGCTTTGTCCCAACATAAGGTTCTCTTAATATTGATTTTAAAGAATAAGGTGTAAGTAAATGAGATTAAGGACAAATGGGTTGAAATGAAGTGGGTCAAATGATTTTGATCTAGAAATTTTTAAAGGAAAACTATTTACATCTAATTTATATTTTAAAACTAATGATGAAAGCATTTCCCTCTAATAGTTTATGAAAGATTTTGTGAAGTTATTCATAAGTTGAATTTTTGAAAATTATGTTTTTATATGTAACAAATTTTCTAATTTTTAGATTGGTGGCAACTTCCTTTGTACCATGAATAATCAACCTACTGTGTAACTTAGGAATACTCCATAGGACATTAAATTATCTTAAAATAGGGCACACCGATATAATGAAACTACAAAATAAATTTATAGACAACAAATGTATTTCCTAAATAACATTAATGCACTAATGATGGGATTTGTTTTTCACTTCATAATGAGAATTAATCGTGATAAGTGATAGATTAAAAAGTATCAGTGTTTAGTGAGGATTCTCTAGAATGTTACACATTACCTGTTAAATGTGTTATAATATTTTAAAATAATTCAAAGTATACTTTGTTGCTTATTCTTAACTCAGATGTCTCTTAAATGTAATGTGAGATATAGATGAGAAAACTTGCTCTGTAGACTCCTTCCCTCAGCTTAACAAAAGCCACCCATTTTACAGATGATTTAACTTTGATTAACCTACTCCATTGTAACAGATTATTCCGACAACTGGAATTTCGTTCTTTGGTATTATTTCTAGGTGCAGCTTAATTTACAGAACAGCTTTTCTTTCCATCTCACCAAAATACATCACAATTTTGATGTTAACTCAAAGTAAAAATTCAATGGTTCATTAAACCTAGTCTTAGCATTCATTGACAAGAGATTTGTCATTTTAAAAGTAACTGCTAGTTTATGCATTCTTTACTGCTCAGTTTATAACCCTAGATTCCCTGTCAGAGAAAGCATGGAGTTAACCACTTAGCATATTGCAATGAATATTCATCAATAAATTGATGTGACATGGCAGTCCCATTTTTCAGTCTTCTTGCTCTGTTGCATTCTTTTTCTGTTTTAAATATATTATAGTTTATCATGTAATAAGGACTAGCTTAGAAAATTTCCAGAATTATGATACTATATTTTTGATCATGTTAATAGTCATTTAGTAGCTATTGTATTAGTTTTTAATAAGAGAAGTGTATTTGTTCAGAGGAACATTCTCTAATCTGATGTTACTGATGGGCGTTTTCGTCAAATATTTGGTATATATAGATAATTGCCTAAGACCAACTTTATAATAGAAATATTTTTTGTAGTTTTTAAGAACAGATCATTTGTTTTATGTTCCTTGAAATTTTATTTAGCTTAGTCTTTTGACCTATCACAGTTTTTAAATCAGTTTTTAATCCATGTAGTAAGGGAGCTGTGTACATTCACTTTAAAACAAAATCCTGAAAACATGTATCTAAATGGTAAGTCCTCATTCAGCTACAAGTAAACTATATGGGCAAATAGCATAGCAGATGCCGTATAATAGGCAGATATAGATCACTGTCTAACATACTTCATCTACATTTTAAATTTTAAAAGGAAAAGAGTGTCTATAAACAAGATCTTTTCTGTTAAATATGTAGATTATGAGGTCACTTAGCACTAAAGTACTGACCATATGCATTATGACAGGAATTTGACACCTGTCATTGGAAATGGTACTTAGAAGCCGTATAATGCAACAAAGTTGAGGGAGGAAAATACAATGTGGGTAGGAGGCTGTAATTTATAATTCACAGTGCTCAAGAATGACCTGTCCAGGGTATCTCAAAATCCTTCTCTTTGATTTTAGGATTTACATACAGTAAACCCTGCTAGTAAACAAAATTGATTAGGATAGCTAACAGCAGAAAATAGAATATATATATATATATGTATAGATATATATACATATATATATATATTCTCAGACTTCATTTTTAATTGAAGTAAATATATCATTCTAAAAGTCAGCTTCTGAGTTAAAAGTAATTCACCAATTTTATTACATTACACCTGCAGGTGATTTTATGGTAGAATTTCATCCTAATGTTTGAGTAGTACAGTATAGAATTGTTACCAGTTATACTGTTTTCAGATTAATAATCTGTTGTATATGAGAATTCATCTAAAAAGAAGTACTGTCTTTCTGTTTCTCTGTGTGATTATTTTGCCCAAAAAAAGCTTTCATTTTTTTAAGTAGCACAAAAGCTGTAATTGGCATGCTTTGTAAGGAAGTGTCAATGTGCAAGAGAGTGGCGATCACTAAGAATTCTTTTACGTGTTCTTTCCCCTTTGCACCACCGCCTCCTCAGCAGGGTCACTGAGATCACTAGCTTTTCTTGAAATGGCCATTTTCACTGGCAGGTGCATTATACCCTGTATTTTCAGATTGTTTTTCCATTCTGAATGTTTGGCAGGTTGATTGCTCTGGCTGCATTGACGGAGAAAGGGCTGACAAATGCGGTTGGGCTGGCTGAAAAGACAGTGATTACTGTTTTCCTTTGTGGCTGATTGAGGCCCTTGAAAGGAAAAATTTTAACCTTCACCATTTGGTTCAAAAGTATGAGCATATATTGAAATCATTCGTGCCATTTATCCTAGTTCTGTAAACTTGTCAGAACGTAAAAATCGCTCAATTTCAAGTAATGTCGGATTGGCATACGTCATTATCATTTTGATTAAGTTGGAGGTTGTATCATTGTGTGCATTATACAGTGTCATTTAAAGCTTTCTCTCCTACAGGTACAGTTATATTTTTATTGCTTATACTATAGACTTAGAAAGATTTTCATAGCTCTCCAAACCTAACACTATGTGTGTGGTTTGGCAGCTGGTGTGGCCTACAAGCTGCATTTTGTTTGCAGGGTAAAGGCTTATCTGTAGGCCTCCTGGAGTGTGGGTAATTGCACAGGCTCACCATTGGGGAGAGACAGGATTGGAAGCAGCCGAGCGGAAGAATGTTGTGCCATCCCTTTGCCACCTTGCAGCAGAAAGACACAATCCCGGCAGTGCCATCTGGTTGTTGCTATCTTGTCAGCTGGCCTGGCTGCTGGGACCATGACTTGGCAGCTGTTTCCCATCCTTGACCAGTTCTTTTGTGTATGTAGCATGTATGTGTGCTTTAGATAATTTTGAACATAGGTTGGGGAAATGACTATAACTAACAAGTCCCCTTATTGAATAGGCCCTCATTACTTCAGATGCACTGTGCTGTAGACGCCTGCTGCCATTCCCTTATAGACAAATGACACATCTGTTTAGGCAGTGAAAATAACCGTTTTCTCCATAGAAAATCTATCCCAGTATGTAGTGCAGAGTTGTATGTTCTAAAACATTCTAAAGTAAGTGATTTTAAGGTATCTCTTGGTTTGGAGAGGAGATTTAGTAATAAAGTCTTCTTATAAACATTGTATATTATCTCAATATATATTTTTGTTCAAGTTAATAAAACATTATTTTAAGTGCTTATTGCCACATCATGCAACGGTACATAATGAGACTTGCATTTAAAATGACAGAATAGAAAATGTGGTCTCATAGCTATTATCTTTAAAATCTGCCTCTCAAATAGCAACCTGAGAGTTAATGTAAGCCGTCTTTATGCCATATGAAGACCCATTAGACACTGATGGTTTCAGATCACAAGTAAGCAGCCAGCTCTGTAGGCTATTTTAGACATTTGATTTTCTTCATTCTGCAGCATTAATGTGTCAGCATGCTACATAAAACTATGCAGGAGTTACATGTTATTCTGTCTGGAATGATAAATGCTTGCAAGCTTTTAGAGATTTCCATGAGGAATTTATCCTAGTTGCATATATATCTTATTTCAGTTTATGTAGCTACAAAATTTGGAATGACTGTTGGAGGTGCCACATAGGTATGTATAAACACCAAGAAGTTCCACTTATTTCTTTCTTTAAAATTGTGTTGATGAAGTTTGTATCATTTTTACTCATTCTGTCTTATCAGTGGTTTATCTTTAGCTTTTATCTGAAGTTAGATACCTTCTGAACTATTGCTCAGAAGTTCAGTTATTTTCATAGAAATAATTTTTGTGTTACTGCTCTGTGTTTTTAGATGAAGAGGAAGAAGATGACGTAGTGACTCCTAAACCACCTATTGAACCTGAAGAAGAGAAAACTTTAAAGAAAGATGAAGAAAATGATAGTAAAGGTATCTTAAAGAATTTAACTTTAAAAAATTTTGTTGATTCCAATTAAGATTTTTTAAATGATTTATGTGTTAAGGTAGAATAAAATGCTCTAAATCGATGAGGCGAACCTAGTTGGAAAAAAAATGTGTGGCATTCACTGATCCAAACTGTGATAGTGAGTTGACCTGATTTGATGGACATAAATCAGACTTCAGGAAAACATTTGTTTTCCAGCTCCCCCTCATGAGCTGACTGAAGAAGAAAAGCAACAAATCTTACACTCGGAGGAGTTTTTAAGTTTCTTTGACCATTCTACACGAATTGTAGAAAGAGCTCTTTCTGAGCAGATTAACATCTTCTTTGACTACAGCGGAAGAGATTTAGAAGACAAAGAAGGGTAATATTTAATTGCTAAAATTACGGCTTCAGCAACATTACTTTAAGATGACTTAAATTACTTTAAGATCAAGAGTGAGAAGTTATAACACCATCTTTTTTTGGGTTTTATTCTTTTTCTGTAGAGAGATTCAAGCAGGTGCTAAACTGTCATTAAATCGACAATTTTTTGATGAACGTTGGTCAAAACATCGTGTTGTTAGTTGTTTGGATTGGTCATCTCAGGTAAATTGTAACAGAATTGGTTACTGTTAACTCATTTCTGAATTAAAATTAATAGACACTTTTAATTATGGAAATGTAATTAAATCAATATATATCATTTAAGGTAATAATGGATGATGGTTCTAATGTTATCATATTTATTTTATTTTATATACTTTGGAAGAAAGGATTGGAAACATTATTTAAAACTCAAGATTGAATTTATGCCACAACCCAGGTTTACTGATTTCAGTTGCTCACTGAAGCCTTTGGATAAAATTGCAGCATGTTTTAATAAAATGTTTTAACATTAACATTTAACATTTTATTAAATGTTTTAATGTTAAAACATTTTAAATAACTAATTGTAGTAACTTAAAGTTGTGTTAACATCCCATTGAGCATTAACTCTAGAGATATCTCTCTTGGGGAAATGTTAGGTATTTGTATTTGCAAAACAATTGATAAAAACAGTTGAGTAACTAAGAATGTGAGGCAGTTCTTACGCATAGCATTTTTTTTCCCACTTGATTCTTGTGAGCAGTATCCAGAGCTACTCGTGGCTTCCTATAATAACAATGAAGATGCTCCTCACGAGCCGGATGGTGTGGCCCTTGTATGGAATATGAAATACAAAAAAACTACCCCCGAATATGTGTTTCACTGCCAGGTAAGATGGTCTCTTAACAGTCTTCCCTAAGTTTAAGAATTCATTAATGAATTTAGACAAGTGCCTTTTTTCTTTTCTTGTCAACGTGATGATTTCATTGGATTGGCATTTACTAAACCACCCCATATTTGCAAACAGATGTTAACAGAAAACTGAGGACTTCTCAGTTCAACATGATATGCCTTTTGTAGCTTTTCTGACATCTCTTATGTTTAATCACACCTAAAGTCCTTTGCAGTTGTGATTTTCTGTTATTGTGATTGATTGTTTAAAAGGAATCTTTTATAAAATGTCTTTTCTACAGGGAGTTTCTCAGGAACTTATTTGCTGAATATACAATTAGATGGTTGGCCCACTGAATTACTTATACATGGCCTGAGGAATTGGAACTAGATAGTTTTAACTAGAAACATATGTTTGAAGCAGGAAACAGATGCAGATTTTTAAAGTGGGTTTAGTGGAAGGTTAGAATTTGTAAGCCTTTTCTGGTTGCATAAGTTATAATCTTTTAATAATCATAATTCTGAAAAAAATGCTTAACTGAATCACAAATAACTTATACTCTGTTGTCAGATTACTGTTAGAGGCTAATGGAGAGCCAGTTGTCTTTTGATTTAATACTGTAAGCACATGAAATAATTTTTTTGCTTTTTTTTATAAATTGAACACATTTATGCAAATAATCATTACTTTTGACTTTTAAGCAAAAGCTATTCTAAAGGTATATTTTTATATTCCAAAATAAAATGAAAATTTTAAATAAATTTTTTTATAATCTCTAATACCTTATAATAAAAGGGAAGATGTTTTGGATATAGAATTATTTTTATAACAAGCTTCTTCCATTTGAACCTTAAGTATAAAAATCTTACTTATTTATAGTCAGCTGTGATGTCTGCTACGTTTGCAAAATTTCATCCAAATCTGGTTGTTGGTGGTACATATTCAGGCCAAATTGTGCTGTGGGATAACCGTAGCAATAAAAGAACTCCAGTGCAGAGAACTCCGCTGTCAGCTGCTGCACACACAGTAAGTAAAGAGCTTATTTCCACTAGACTCCTGTGCTGTTTCGCCATTAAATACTTAGTAGTGTCCATCAGAGTAGTCTTGGAATGTGTTTCCTTTGATGTATGAGTTCCTTATCTAGCCACCAAGAATGAAGGCAGGTTTTTTTTTTTTTGTATTTTTGGAAATCTGTTTTATTAGAAACTCTTCTATCTTCTGAGACAACATTTTGTTTATCAACAGAATAGCATCAAACTTCACATTAAAAATATCATCAAGATAGGAGACTGTTTTGATGTGAAACAGAATACTTGTGATTATAGTGTAAAAACAGTTTCATTTCTTTGGTAAAATAATCCCAGAAAACTTCTTTTAACATCTTTCTTTAGCATCCTGTATATTGTGTAAATGTTGTTGGAACACAAAATGCTCACAATCTGATTAGCATATCTACTGATGGAAAAATTTGTTCATGGAGTCTGGACATGCTTTCCCATCCACAGGTAGGTTAAACTTGGAAAACTGAAATTTTGAGACAAGTGTTATTTTTTAAGTCTGTACTGATCCCAGCTTATGTTTTTCATAAATGTTTTATAATAGTATTATAAGTTTATAAACTAAACATGTATTAAGTATAGTTGTATGTATACTTTATTTTCAAACCCGCGTCGTTTAAAGTACATTTCTGTAAGTATTATAGTAAAAGAATTGCTTTTAAACCGATTAAACTAGAAAATTAGAAATTGCAGGTTTATCATTTCCTCAATTTTCTTCTATGTAGGATAGCATGGAATTGGTTCATAAACAGTCAAAGGCAGTAGCTGTGACATCTATGTCCTTCCCTGTTGGAGATGTCAACAACTTTGTTGTTGGGAGTGAAGAAGGTTCCGTGTACACAGCATGCCGCCATGGCAGGTAAATCTAAACTGGAATTTGTAGTTATTTAAATGTCTCCCTTTAATAATATCATTAAAACAAGCTGCCCCCTGTTTAAGTAGAAATTTGTCAGAGAGCCACTCATTATTTTTGACAAATTATATTTGAGTTCAGATATATAATATTAAAACTTACATACTTTTTAAAATAAAAGGTTATTTGGGATTATGATGTGTTCTGGATCTTAAGGATTGTAATGTGTTTTTGTATGTGTGCATGTGCTCACAGAAGTTAGCGGTAGGAAGTAGCTTTCAGCAATTGGAAATACAATATGCCCGTGCCACATACTGACCCTTACAGTTGTAAATAAAATTTTCAGCCATTTTCCCATTTGATTTATTTGTACTTTGAGCTTTGGTTCATCTTCCTGATAATTGTATTATAATTGTATTGTAATGTCATGTACATATTTTAAATTGACTGGTATGTCTTCTGCTGTGCAGTTTGTTTTGAAAGTGTCTAGCTGTACCTTATCAGTTGCTTCCTTAAAAAAAATGGTGTCTAGGTTTCATCTCAAATACAGATGACCTTCACTTCAAAGCTTTTGATACAAAAGTACCCCGGATTTTCTGTCTTACGTATAGCATCCCTTTGTCTCTATTCCACCACCTTAGATATTGAAGTCATGAGTTCTGCTGTCAACAGCATATATTTATGGTTCAACATGTACCAACTGCTTTAGTAGTGTTTTCAAATCTGAATAGTTTTTACACTCAACATAAGTTACTCTGATGTGTTATGAACAGAATTAGGTTTGTTGAAATTATGTTAGTCTGACGTATAATCCTTAATAAGATGTATTTATAAGTGGTCTACTTACAAGAGATTTCCCTAACATTTTCACTCTTATGAAATAGCAAAGCTGGAATCAGTGAGATGTTTGAGGGACATCAAGGACCAATCACTGGTATCCATTGTCATGCAGCTGTTGGAGCAGTGGACTTCTCACATCTTTTTGTCACTTCATCATTTGACTGGACAGTAAAACTTTGGACAACTAAGGTATCTAAAAACTAAGGTATCAAGGCTCATTTGCTCAGGTTTCTGACACAAGGTGGTGCTCTAATTCTACATGGGAAAGATGAAAAGCTTTCTAGTAGCTTAGAATGATTCACTGATAGATGAAACCGGATAAGTTATACTGAACATGAGTGAGCTACTAGATGTTCTAGTGTTCATAAGTGTACTGGCAAATACATTAACCCACACACAATCAAAGACCAATTTTCCCACTTAAGGCTTTTTAGGCACAGAACTGTTTATCCTGAACTGAGTTGGGGAAGAAGCACTTGAGTATCTCTCATAGCACCTTACATAGCTGTGTATAGCCTGGCACAAAAGCCATCTATTTACTCTTGGGAGAGCTTTCTGGAGGCTGCAGTAGCTCACAGAGCTGTTAGAAAAACGGAGAAAACACAACTAACTGACATACAGTAAATCCTATAAAATAAGACTATACAGGGGCGCCTGGGTGGCTCAGTCAGTTAAGCGTCCGACTTCGGCTCAGGTCATGATCTCACGTCCTGTGAGTTCGAGCCCTGCGTCGGGCTCTGTGCTGACAGCTCAGAGCCTGGAGCCTGCTTCAGATTCTGTGTCTCCCTCTCTCTCTCTGACCCTCCCCCGTTAATGCTCTGTCTCTCTCTGTTTAAAAAATAAATAAACATTAAAAAAATTTAAGAAAAAATAAGACTATACATAACAAACTTGAATCATTAAAGAAGTATTGTGTGAAGAAGGCATGGATGAATATATATTTTTGTTTTCCACAATAAACACTTTAAATTGTTTTGGTTTTAATAAGCTTCAGTTTTTTTAAAAAAAACCCACTGTGTTATTAAGTGCTTCCTAATCCTCTAGCAATTCCAGATAAATGTGACATCGCCCTGCTTCAGTGAAAGTCTCAAGGCAAATCCAAGTAAGGAATGTTACTTTTTGTGATAAGCCTTCTAGTTTCCTTTAACCCCATATTTAAAAAAATTTTTTTTTTATTATTTAATGTTTATTTTTGAGAAAGACAGCGTGATTGGGGGAGGGGCAGAGAGAGGGAGACACAGAATCCAAAGCAGGCTCCAGGCTCTGAGCTGTCAGCACAGAGCCCGACATGGGGCTTGAACCCACAAACTGTGAGATCATGATCTGAGCTGAAGTTGGACACTCAACCTACTGAGCCACCCAGGCGTCCCTCATTTGCCCCATGTTAAAACTAAGAAGTCTTGACTTTGCTATCTTTCTTTTCTGCAATATTACATTGTAGTTGGCAAAGCTGCACAATCAGAATATCAGATTCTACTTAAATCAAGTTAAATTTTAAGCTGTATTTTTCTCATGTTTCTATTTGCCTTATTCTAAATGTTGACACTTTGAATAGTTTATTATGAGACAGAGTTTAGAGATCTTACTTTGTTCTTCAGTTTCTTTGAGGAAACCTAGTGGTCTTAAGAAATGTTCTTTATTGTTAACAGTGAACTCATGTTTATATGTCAAATGCTGGCCTCAGAAAGCTGGGAAGGATTCACTGTTCACTCTTGTTCTTTCATGATGCTTTCTTTCAGTGTAAAATATGAAGTGAGTTAGAAAATTTTGCCTCTAAAAGCTTGCCTTTTAAATTTGAGCATTTTCTTGTTTGGCATTAACGAGTATAAAAATAGCACTTAAGGCTAATGAAGGAAACTTATAGAAAGGTACATAACACAGTGTCTAGCATGTAATAGGCACCTAGCACTGTTTAGTTTCTCTCCCCTTCATGAGGATCAGACAGAGCCTGAATGCTTTTAGTCAATCATTTGTTCGCTTTCTTGGGTTGTTCTTAAAAAAAAAATTTTTAATGAGATTTTTCAGTGGAAAAAGGTAGAGGAAGAAGAAGGTTCTTACAACCACAAGCAAAGAAATACATAGTTTAGCTAGTAAAACCAAAGCAAGATGCAGAATTGGAGAGATGAGGCCAATTATTTCAGTATAGGCTGCAGGCAGCTGTATAAGAAGCTAGATTTCTTAATGTGTTTTCACCTGAGTAGTCCTTTGTATAGATACAGGAGACATCACATCTTTGTTAGGTTGTTGCCCAGCTTCCTTTTTCAGTAATTGAAAAGAATCTTTTATAGATTTGTAGATTTAAATATTTCACAGGGCTTCAGTTGCCAGGTTTTTAGCTTTAAACTTAACAGCAGGACTGGGGGCGCCTGGGTGGCTTAGTCAGTTAAGTGTGCGACTCAATTTCAGTTCATGAGTTCAAGCCCCACATCGGGCTCTGGGCTGGCAGCACAGAGCCTGCTTGGGATTTTCTGTCTCTCTTCTTCTCCCCCTCTCATGCTGTCTTTGTCTCTCAGAAAATAAATAAACTTAAAACAAATTTTTTAAACTTAACAGCAGGACTGGAAAATGAAGAATTGCTCTTCATTGCCTAAACAAGAACAGAACGTATGTCTGTGATAGCAGACTGATTGATGCTTGCTTTTGTGGTGTTACACAGCTGGTTGATTGGTGGTTGGTATTTTTTGTTCTAGTATTTTGCTGTATTTCAACATAGAACTGCCTTCTGAATAAGAATGACAGGCAGGCATGTCGGTTTCTTTGCTAATTGAGCTAGGCATTGCTTCCTTCTGTGAGCTTCATTTATTCATTCATCTGTGATACATATGTCTCCCCCACCCACATACATATGTACATACCTCTCCAGTATTAGTGACCAAAAGACTAGCCCACATTGAACAGGGTGTTTTTATACATGCTCATGGGCCCTCTAAAACTTTACAGAAAAGTTATCTTTTATTCTAACTTTTCTACACACAACTAATTCTAGTCTATGAAGAATAGAACAGCAACAATCTGAATAAATATTTTTTTATTTGATCATATCATGGCTTCCAGTATTCTTGTTTTGATCTTGGATTTATACTTCGTGATTAATTATATTATTGGTATTTACTGTCTGCCCTGTCAAAAAACCTGATAGAGCCTCTGTGCTCTCCAACACAATAGTTATAAATAATAGACAAGGTTTCTAAATAATCTCCTTAAAAACATTGTTCCAGTTCCATTTTAAGCTTTTAAACCAGTATCTTCACATTCATGAATTTAACAAACTTTAAATGTTTTTCTTCTCTGCCTTGTAAGTCTGTTAAAAAAATCCCAGAAATCTCAATTTGACACTGCCTGAAATTTAGCTTAAAGTAAGCTACTTCTGGGGCACCTGGGTGGCTTAGTCTGTTAAGCGTCCAACTCTCAGGTCATGATCTCATGGTTCGTGGGTTCAAGCCCCGTGTTGGGCTCCATGTGTTCAGTGCGAAGCCTGCTTGGGATTCTCCCTCTCTCTCTCTCTCTCTCCCCCTGTCTGCCCTGCCCCTGTGCACGCACTCTCTCTCTCAAAAGAAATAATAAATTTTTTTAAAAGTTCAAAAAAATAAATAAATAAACTATTTCTGTAGTCAGCTTCTGATTTTTGCCTGGTCAGGAATTTATAAGGCAGCAATAGTTCTGGGTCATCAAATTGTTTTCATGACTTTTTTTTTAATTCAGTTATTTTTAGTAAAGAAGATAAACAGAGGGAGATGATTTTCCACGTTTTGGTGAGGTTTATACCAACCAAGACATTGCTTCTAATATATTTGGAAGACACTATTACCTTTTCAAAATGCCAAATTTGAAAGTTTACAACAGAAGTATTTGGCAGCCCTGAAAAATTGTGGGAAGAATGTGTGAGGAATGAAACTTCTTGAAGGTAACCAGAGGATTCCATAAGAGCTCAATTTAGGGGTAGACCTGGTAAATTAGCTTAATATTCTACCACATCTAACCATACTTGTTACATAATCACTCTTAAAATATAAGAATTACTTATTTGGGGGCCAAAATGTTTTCATGTATGCACAGTATATTCTAACCTCAGAACAAATGCCTGTCAGAATTGTATTTACCAGTCATGGTTAAAATTATTAATGTGGGTAATTTCTTAGAATAGGTAGTTTTCAGACTTCGATAGTCCATCTACACCTTGAATTTTCACAATCTCTGATGTCTTAAATCCTCTTTTCTATTTTAACAGCTTAATTATTTAACTCTCAGAGAATACCAGCCTTAAAATGGGGTTAAAGAGATTTTCCTAATGCTTGGAATAGCAACTGTGCACATGTTGAACAAGTTCAAATGAAAAAATGCTTTGAATTTGGATTGTTTCTTGGGGAAGGCTGTCCGACCATTAGGACCAGTCCTCCATGTTAGCATTACTATAGTAACTTGCTACTAGCCAGTGTCCAGCCTGCCCTTTGCATATTCAGAAACTTAGTCTTGTCAGTCTGCTAGAGTTGATTAGCCAGGGAGTGCTGACTGGAACTAACAAGCTTCTAAGACGCTGACATGGAGAGGATCAATTTATTAATTTACCAATGAGAAACGATTGCCAGAAGGCCCAGAGATGCTCATGCTGGCCTGACCAGCTCATTGTTTCCCTGTAGACAACCCACGTGGGAAGCCAAATTATAATCAGAAGATTGCTTAGTGAGCAAGGAATTGGAACAAAAGAAGTTTTCTAATTTGAATGTTTAATGGCATCAAGCAAAGATAGTGTGATTCATTCATTTTCATAGAGAGATAGCCTTGCCATGGGTGGTAATTTTTAGAATCCATTAGCTGAGATTCTCTCCTGGACAATTGGGTACTGTCTTCATTTTTCTTTTAAGACTCTACTTTGTATTTCCATTGCTTTTAATAGACATTCCTTCTCAAAAAGTTTGTATCTTCAATAAGGCTATATAGGAAGATGTTTCTGATCCTGGAATTATTTGTTTTTAAAGAGATTTTATTTCTCTTCTCATCCAAGTGAGGGCATACTTACTCAGTTCTCTGGAGAGCACTTATTTGTTATGTTCATAGATTTACTATAGGGACACTTCTGGTTATTAAGCTAGAACTCTCTCTATAGAAAAATATAGAATTACTATATTAGTTTCCTAAGGCTGCTGAAACAAATTGCCACAAACTGGGTGGCTTAAAACAACAGAAATTTATTATTTCACAGTTCTGGAGACTAGAAGTCCAAGATCAAGATGTTGGCAAGGTTGGTGACTTTTGGAGGCTTCTGAGGGAGAATCTGTTCCTGTGCTCCTTGCCTCTTTCCTAGCTTCTGGTGGTTGCCAGCAATCCTGGTGCTTCTTGGCTTGCAGCTGCATCACTCCAGTCTCTGCCTCTGTCATTACATGGTATTCTCCCTGTTTGTCTCGGTGTCTCTGTCCAAATGTTTCTCTTTTAAGACAGCAGTTACGCTAGATTTGGGCCCACTGTAATGCAGTATAGCCTCAGCTCAACCTGATTACATCTGCAAAGAACTTGTTTCCAAATAGCATCACACTTACAGGTTCCAGGTGGACGTGAATTTGTAGGGGGAGAGAGAGAGAAACTATTCAACCCAATACATAATCGTAAAGAACTCAGAAAAAAAAATATGGCTTCTCACTTGACCACACAGTGTTTATTCACACCACTGTACTATAATGAGCTACTTTTGCTTATTCGGATGCTACCTATCATTCAAAGAAGCTTGTTTTGATTCATTCTTTTGGCAGATGTGTTTGCAGACCTTTTATTTGTAATAATTTTACAGCTTCAGTGATCCTTTAGACGTTATTTAGTTAAGTGGGTCTCAGTTTGGGTCACATTAGAATAACCTGGGCAACTTTTAAAACTTTTAGTGCTAACCTTGGGATGCTTGGGTGGCTCAGTCAGTTGAGCATCTGACTCTTGATTTCAGCTCAGGTCATGATCCCACAGGGTCAAGGAACTGAGTCCCACATTGGGTTCTGCACTGATAGAGCCTGCTTAAGATTCTCTATTTCCCTCTAACCTGCTCACACTCCCTGTCTCTCTCTTAAAAAAAAAAACAAAAAGAACACTTTTAGTGCTCACTTGGCATGCTGAACTAATTAAATCAAAATATCTAAGGGGAGGAGCACCTGGGTGGCTCAGTAGGTTAAGCATCTGACTACAGCTCAGGTTGTGATCTCTCGGTTAGTGAGTTCAAGCCCCACATCAGGCTCTGTGCTGACAGCTCAGAGCCTGGAACCTGCTTTGGATTCTGTGTCTCCTTCTCTTTCTCTCTGCCCCTCCCCTACTAGTGCTTTGTCTCTCTCTCAAAAATAATAAACATTTAAAAAATTAATAAAAAAATATCTAAGGGGGAGATCCAAACAACAGCGTATTTTTAAAAATTCTCCAGAGTTAGGAGGATTACAATGTATAGTCAAGGGTCAGAACCACTGATACAAAATCTTTGTCTTGTAAATAAGGAATTAGGGGCCTAGAATGATGAAGTGACTTTTCCAAAGTCTTAAAACTAGTTATTAGTAGCCCTGAGACAGTGATCTGGGTCTTGTACCCCTCTTCAATTCCTCCCTGCTGCCTCTCTGCCATTTAGGCAGAAGTCTTCAAGTTAAGAAAAAATGTTACCGTTAAAATGTACTTTAAGTGATCCATTTGGGGTTTTAATTGACAGTTATATAAAATTATTGTATTACAAAACAGTATTTGGTGTTAAGTACATGTTTTCTTTTTGAAAGGAAAAAATTGCTAGTCCTTGGATGACTGTTTTTAAAATTAAACTTGAAACAATTGTAAGAGGTCTATAATCACATTTGAAAGATTTGAAACATGTTGCCATTTATTGTATTTTTATTTTTAATACAATCTTTTACCCAGTTGTACTGCTTCCTGCTTTTTTTTCTGGCTGCAGCATAGTGCACTGAGTAGATGAAACATTTAATCTAAATCATTTCCTGAGATATTTACAAGTCTTCTTTTTCATTATAAACATGAATAGCTTTTAATCTAGTTTGCATTCAACTTTTTTCATATTTTATAAAAATGGAATCATATAATATTTACTTATTTGTGTCTGGCTGCTTTGCTTAACAGTATGTTTGTGAGATTAATTCATATTGTTTTTCTTCTCTTGGTTGTATACTATTCCATTGTGTAGGTATACCACAATTTGTCCATTCTACTGCTGATGGTTTTTGGGTTGATTGCAGTTTGGGGCTGTTATGAATAGTGTTGCTGTGAGCATAGTTGTAGATGTCTTTTGATGGACATAAGCAACCATTTCTCTTGGGCATATATGTAGGAGTGAAATACTTGGCCATAGGATATGCCTACATTCTGCCTTAGTAGATACTGCCAAGCAGTTTTCCAAAATAGTTTTACCAGTTTGTAATCCACTAGTAGCACATGAAAGTTCCCCCAGTTCTGCATCCTTGTCAACACTTAATATTTTCTGCCTTTTTCCATTTTAATCATTCTGATGGGTGTAGTTGCATTGCATTGTGGTTTTAATATACATTATCTTGAGACTAATGAGATTAAGCACCTTTCATGTGGTTTTTGACCATTACGTGAAGTGCCTGTTCAAGTCTTTTGCCCATTTTTCTATTGATATCCCCTCCTTTAGAACATTATGTAGACCAGGGGCGCCTGGGTGGCGCAGTCGGTTAAGCGTCCGACTTCAGCCAGGTCACGATCTCGCGGTCCGTGAGTTCGAGCCCCGCGTCGGGCTCTGGGCTGATGGCTCAGAGCCTGGAGCCTGTTTCCGATTCTGTGTCTCCCTCTCTCTCTGCCCCTCCCCCGTTCATGCTCTGTCTCTCTCTGTCCCAAAAATAAATAAACGTTGAAAAAAAAAAAATTTTAAAAAAAAAAAGAACATTATGTAGACCAATATGTATTCTTACAGAGCTGAGCAAGTGAACATGTTTTGAACAATTTCTGTTTTAAATCTTTGATGGGACCACAAAATTGCTTGAAAATGGGATGTCCTTGGGGAAGTATACTATCACCTCAGGAGTAATATACCTTAGCATGGTGGTTCTTAATTGTGGTATGCATCAGAATCACTAGTGCAGCAACACCAGAAACACTGATGAAGTGTATGGAGCAAGGGGGTGGGGTGGGGGGAGGATGGGTTGCTGCATCTGGATTTTTAAAAAGCTCTGCAGATGATGGTGATGCCAGGCCTATGTTGAAAACCACTACCTGAGAGTGAGACTTCATTTATCATTGTTGCCTAAGAGATTTATAGGAAAATAGTGATCTTAAGAGGATAAAAAACTTACTAGTTTCTGTTTATAGCTTATAAAACTTTTACGTTTTGTGAAAAATTTCTTAATTACAAGCAAACATTTTTAGATACGAAGATAGTCATGCTGTTGACATTTACTATGATATCTGAAATTTGTAAATATTTTTAAACTATTATGGAAAATTCCAAATAGATACAAAAGCAGAGAGAAGAGTATAATGAAGCCATGCATTACCTAGCTTCCACAATTATCAACACATGACCAGTCTTGTTTGATTCATTCCCATGAACACTCCCTCCATATGCCTGGATTTTAAAGCAAGCCGAGACATATTATTTCATCTATAATTACTCAGTATGTATCTCTAAAAAAGAAAGTCTTTAAAAAAGAAAGCCATGATGCTCTATATCACACCCCCAAAAATAATAAGTGATTTCTTAGTTTCATTAAATAGCCAATCAATGTTCAGTTAAAAAAAATTTTTTTTTACCATTTGTTTGCAGCAGGACCCAAATAAAGTACATATATTTGCAGTTGATATGTCTTTTGAGCCCCTCTCTTAAGATAGGGCTTCCTTTCCCTCTCTTCTTGCTTTATTGCTGTTGTTGAAGAAGAAACCAAGTTGGTTGTCCTGTTAAGAGTTTCTCACAGTCTGGATTTTGCATTCTTACTGTATTATAGTTGTAGATTGTTCACGCTTCCGTAAAGTGAAGTTTACCCTCATGAATCACTTGGTATCTCCCTGTCCTTACTCTGATGTCTCCTCAGGGTTTTTTTTTTTTTTGTCATCTGAAGCTCATTCTGCAGTAGAGTGCTTGTGGATGTGCTTGTGGTTGCATTATTCCCAATTCATAATAGCCTGTCTTGTTAGAAAGGTCAGTTTGGCTATATATAAAATTCATGATTTAGTTTTTTGTTTGATTACCTTAAATGTTATTCAGTTGTCTTCTGGCAAAAAGCATTGTTGTCAAAAAGTCTGATGACAGTCTGATTTCCTTTTCCTTAATTGTGACCTGGTCTTACAAAACCTTTTTTTTTCTTCTTCTTTTTCTTTAAAGGGTTGATTTTCCTAGATACAAAGGAGTACTCTTAAATATGTAGTTTCAAGCCGTCTTTTATTTTAGGAGAGTTCTCTTGAATTATTTTTCATACTTGTACTATATTATTGCTTTGGTTTTCTTCTTCAGTGGCTGCCTTTATAGGTATATTTTTGTTAATTTTTGTCTGTCACTTTTTAAAAAATTCATTTTATCTCTTTTTTTCTTTTTTAATTAACAGCATTATTGAGATACAATTCAAATACCATAAAATCCACCCTTTTAAAGTGTACAATTCTTAGTGTATTCACAAAGATGTGCACTGTCATCACTGTCTAATTTTAGAACATTTTCAAATTTCAGAAAGAAACTTTATATAAATCCTTTAGCAGTCATTCCTCATTTCCCTTCTCCAGCTCCTGGAAGTGACCTAATCTACTTTCTATTTCTGTGGAACTTCCTGTTACAGACATTTCATGGAAACGCAGTATGTGACTGGCTTCTTTCACTTCACATAGTATTTTCAAGATTCATCCATGTGTGGCATGTATCAATACTTCATTCCTTTTGCGGCCCAAAACTATCCCATTTTATGGATATACCACTTTTTGTTTTACCCGTTCATTAGTTAATGGACATTTAGGTTGTTTCCACTTTTGGGCTGTTGTGAATAATGTTGCTGTGGACACTTGTGTACAAGTTTTTGTTGTGTACTATGTTTTCATTTCTCTTGGGTATATACTAGGAGTGAAATTGTTAGGTCATATGTTAACTCTAATTAGCATTTTGAGTAACAAGCTGTTTTTCAAAACAGCAGCACTAATTTATATTTCCACCAGCAATGTATGAGGGTTCTGATTTCTCACATCTTCACTAACACTTACTATTGTCTGTCCTTTTTATTAGAAGACATCCTAGTGTATGAAATGATATCTTATTGTGATTTCGATTTGCATTTCCCTGATGGATAATGATGTTGTGCATCTTTTCAAGTGATTATTTGTTGTTTGTAGATCTTCCATAGAGAAATGTTTGTTCAGATCCTTTACCCAGTTTTTGATTGGCTTATTTTCCTTTTTTATTAATGAGTTTAAAGAGTTCTAGATACAAGTCACCTATCAGATGTATGACATCCAGATATTTTCTCCATTGTATATGTTGTCTTTTCACTTTCTTGAGGGTATTGTTTGAAGCACAAGAGCATTTAATTTTGATATAGCCCAATTTATTGACTTTTTCTTTTGTTTTTTGTACTTTTGGTTTGGCGACTCCAAGGTCACAACAACTTAACTCCTATGCTTTTTCCTAAGAGTTATAGCCTTACCTCTTTATTTGGATATGTGATAACATTTTGAGTTACTTTCTTTTCTTCTTTTAAGTTTTAATTTTAATTCTAGTTAGATAACATGTAGTGTTAGATTAGTTAACATACAGTGTTATACTAGTTTCAGATGTATGATATAGTGATTCAGCAATTCTATACATCTCCTGGTGCTCATCACAACAAGTGTACTCCTTAATCCCCATCACCTGTTTAACCCCTCCTCCTCCCCCCATACACCTCTCTTCTGGTGACCATCAGTTTGTCTTCTGTAGCTAAGAGTCTGTTTTTGGTATATCTCTTTCTCTCTCTCTCTTTTTATCTTCCCTTTGTTCCTTACATTCCACATTAGTGAAATCATATGATACTTGTCTTTCTCTGACTGATTTCGCTTAGCATTATACTCTCTAGCTCCATCCAAGTCATCGCAAATGGCAAGATTTCATTTTTTTTTATGACTGAATAATATTCCTGTGTGTGTGTGTGTGTGTGTGTGTGTATACCTTCTTTATCCATTTATCAGTCAATGGACACTTGGGCTGTTTCCATATCTTGGCTATTATAAATAATGCTGCTATATGGGGCGCCTGGGTGGCGCAGTCGGTTAAGCGTCCGACTTCAGCCAGGTCACGATCTTGCGGTCCGTGGGTTCGAGCCCCGCGTCAGGCTCTGGGCTGATGGCTCAGAGCCTGGAGCCTGTTTCCGATTCTGTGTCTTCCTCTCTCTCTGCCCCTCCCCCGTTCATGCTCTGTCTCTCTCTGTCCCAAAAATAAATAAACGTTGAAAAAAAAAAATGCTGCTATAAACATAGGGGTGCGTGTATCCCTTTGAATTAGTGGGTTTTTTTTTTTCATTTTTTTTTTAATGTTTATTTATTTTTGAGAGGGAGAGAAACAGAGTGCAAGCAGGGGAGGGGCAGAGAGAGAGACACACACACACACACACCACACACACACACACAGAATCCCAGGCAGGCTCCAGGCTCTGAGCTATCAGCACAGAGCCCGACACGGGGCTCGAACTCACAAACTGCGAGACCATGACCTAAGCTGAAGTTGGGCGCTTAACCAACTGAGCCACCCAGGGACCCCTGAACTAGTGTTTTTGTCTTTTCTGGATAAATAACCAGTAGAGTGATTGCTGGATCATAAGGTTGCCTCTATTTTTAACTTTTTGAGAAATCTTCATACCATTTTCCATAGTGGCTGCACCAGTTGCTTTCCTACCAACAGTGCAAGAGGGTTCCTTTTTCTCCATATCCCCACCAACACCAGTTATTTCTTACATTGTTGATTTTAGCCATTCTGATAGGTGTGAGGTGGTATCTCACTGTAGTTTTGATTGCATTTCCCTGATGATAAGTGATGATGGGCATCTTTTCATGTGTCTGTTGGCCATTTGGACATCTTCTTCAGAGACTTCTCTGTTCATGTCGAAGACTCGTCTGTCTATTTTTAAATTGGATTATTTGGGTTTTGGGTGTTGAGTTGTATCAGTTCTTTATATATTTTGGATACTAACCCTTTATTGGATATGTCATCCCATTCCATAGGCTGCCTTTTAGTTTTGTTGGTTGTTTCCTCTGCTATGCAGAAGCTTTTTATTTTGAGGTAGTCCCAATAGTTTATTTTAGTTTCCTTGGTTTCCCTTGCCTCAAGGGACCTATCTAGAAAAAAGTTGCTATAGCTGAGAAGTCAGAGAAGTTACTGCCTATACTCTTCTAGGATTTTTATGGTTTCAGGTCTCACATTTAGGTCTTTAATCCACTGTGACTTTATTTCTATGTATGGTGTAAGAAAGTGGTTCAGTTTCATTCTTTTGCCTGTAGCTCACCAGTTTTCCCAGCACCATTTGTTTAAGAGACTTTTTCTCATTGGGTATTCTTTCCTGCTTTCTTGAAGATTAATTGACCAGATAATTGTGGGTTTATTTCTGGGGTTTTTTTCTCTTCTGTTCCCTTGATCTTGTGTCTGTTGTGGTGCAGTACCATACTGTTTTGATGACTACAGCTATGTAATATAACTTGAAGTCTGGAATTGTGATTACCTCCAGCTTTGCTTTTCTTTTTCAAAGTATCTTTAGCTATTTGGTGTCTTTTGTGGTTCCATATAAATTCTAGAATTTTTTGTTCTAGTTCTGTGAAAAATGCTGTTGTATTTTGATAGGGATTGCATTGAGTGTATAGGTTGCTTTGGGTAGTAGAGACATTTTAACAGTATTCTTCAATTCTTGAGCATGGAATGTCTTTCCATTTCTTTGTGTCATCTTAAGTTTCTTTCATCAGTGTTCTGTAGTTTTCAGGGTATGGGTCTTTCATGTCTTCGGTTAAGTTTATTCCTAGATGTGTCAATTATTTTTGGTGTAATTGTAAATGGGCTGTGTTCTTAATTTCTCTTTGTGCTGCTTCATTATTGGTGTATAGAAATACAACAGATTTCTGTACACTGATTTTGTATCCTCTGACTACTGAATTCATTTATCAGTTCTAGCAATTTTTGGGTGGCATTTTCCCCATTTTCTATATATAGTATCATGCCTTCTGCAAATAAAGTTTTACTTCTTCCTTACTGATTTGGATGCCTGTTATTTCTCTTTGTTGTCTGATTGCTGTGGCTACTAGTATATTTTGAGTTACTTTTTGTGTAGGGTACGAGAAAGGAGGGGTCCAACTTCATTCTTGTGCATGTGCATATTCATCTTGTACCCCCCAAAAAACATTCTTTTCCCATTTAATTGTCATGACACCATTATTGATGATCTGCTGCAATAACTTTGGGATTTGGCTAAGAACCTACTATTGTATTTATTTATTTATTTGTTTAATATAGAGAGAGAGCGTGCATGAGAGAGAGACAGAGACGGGGGGCGGGGGGGGCGTGGTGTGGAGAGAATCCTAAGCAGGCTCTGCACTGTCAGCGCGGAGCCTGATGCAGGGCTTGAACCAGGAACTGTGTGAGGTCATGACCTAGGCCAAAATCAAAAGAGTTGGGTGCTTCACTGACCAAGGCACCCAGACACCCCAACTAAGATTCTTTTTTGTTGCTTATTGTCTACTAGTGAACTGAATTTTTCTCTACTCTTAGGAGGGAGGTAATGGGCAAGGATAGCTTTTCTAGTTTCATAGTCTAGGTTAAAACTCTGTTGGGATGAGCACTGGATGTTGTATGGAAACCAATTGACAATAAATTTCATATTAAAAAATAATAAAATAAATTTTAAAAATTAAAAAAAAAAAACCTCTCCTGTGTTTAAGTTTCATTTATTTAAGAAATCTTTACACCCTCTGTGGGGTTTGATCTCACGACCCCAAGATCAAGAGTCTGTGCTCCTCCCATGCCCCTTTCTGCAAAGTGGATATTTACCTCTATGTGTCTGTCTATCTTGTACTTTCTGAGATGTGTGTTTTATGTTTTTCTCTACCACTTTTATCTGAGCCTTGTCTTTCCTTTGTCCTACTGTGCTATATATGCCACAACTTTGATTCTTCTCCCAGCGGTTTCTCTTTGGTGAGATTTTGTCTTGAAAGAGAACTTTGGTTTGTTAATTTTGAGAGTTTATAGAACTCAGACTGCACCATTAGACCTTACTTACATCACATTGGAGTCTGCTTGCATTATTTATAAATAGAATTGCGTTAAACTCCCTCCTAGTTTCTGCTGCGGTTCTCAGACTCCACGTGCTCCCCAGCACTATGCAGTGAGCATCCGCTGTCAACTGTGCGTCTCCTCTCTTCTGCTCTCTGGTCGTCAAAAGCCCCATGCCTTTCCACACTTCTTCTTGCAAGGATGCTGGTACCCTGTAGGTCTTGCAGTTGGCAGAGGTTTGTTTCTACTCACATTTGGAGCTTTGTCTCCTGATTTTGGTGTGCATATTGTCTGTGAATCTTTGGTTTTGCTATCCTCTTTGCTGTGTCTGGGTTTATGGGGAGATTTAGGGGAGGTTCAAAAAGTATACAGCCATTACTATCCTCTTCCCAGAATCCTCTCATGGTCAAGTGTTTTTGAAGTACATTCTGTTCCTTTTTTTTTTTAAACAGTATGGTGTCTACAAGTTAAAAAGAAACTGCAATCCCATAGTTGATTCTTAGTTTATAACTCCAGGTAATTTTGTAGCGAAACAAATAAGAGGAACTTCTAGGCTGAGTTAAAGATCATAAAATGTTATTCATACCTATTAATGTATGTTGTATTTTGACTATGCTAAGAATCAACTTTTCCCTTTCAGAATAACAAGCCTTTGTATTCATTTGAAGATAATTCAGACTATGTTTATGATGTTATGTGGTCACCCACCCACCCAGCCCTGTTTGCTTGTGTGGATGGCATGGGGAGGCTGGATTTGTGGAATCTCAATAATGACACTGAGGTGAGCAGGATAATAACAAAAATAGCACTGAAAAATAGAAAATTGGAGATTTATTGAATAATTTGTGAAATTCTTTTTATCCCAAGGAATGTAAAAGGGCTCTGTGATTGTAGCTTCATCACAAAGCAACCAAATAAGCTTTGTACCCTAAATAATAAACAGCATGCTGTGCAGAATTGAAGGGAAAAATAATGTTGCCAAGAGCACTGGGGCATTTCCTTTTACTTCTGAAAAGCACTATCATGTCTGTAATGTCCTGGCAAAGTCTCATTCATAAGGCAACTGGGATATTTTTCATTCATAGACTACAAAGCAGATAGTTTCAGACTGTTGAAATATGTTAACCTTAATTCTGAGTTTCTAAATTATCTCTTAGCCTTGACAGAATTGTATATCATCCGTAAACATTGGTCTTAGCCTGACTTACTTGAATGAAAGAATGTATTTTGATGACTTGTTCCATAAAGGACTGAAAACAGGTTGTTACTGTTACTATAAAACGAATACAGAAATCACCAAATTGCCTAATTACTATGCTAAAATCATTTACTGTCAATGAAATTTAACTGTAGCTATTACTTATATTAGGTGTATTTTTACCAACTTAGAGATGTTCCTTGAGTTCTCTATTGCTACGTGGTGGTAAGAAGTAATATTTTACAGTTCTGTCAGAAGCAGTTATTGAGGGGAAAGTCTCCTGGTGCCTTCCCCCCGCATTCCACATTTCTTCATATGTCTAGTGGCAGCTGTCCAAATTCCTTGAAATAAAATAGTTGGTTATACAGGGCAATGAAGTTATGTATTGGAAATGTAGGAATACTTAACTATCCTAACTACTGGTCTAGTAGTTTGAGGAGGAACATTCAGATACTCCTAGGAAAAGTTGTTAAGCCCTGACTAGATGGTTGGGCTTACTATTACATTTGTAGTTACCTGGAATGGTATACTAAGTAATTGTATTTTTTTACTTTGGGTTTGGTGTTTGAGATTTGTGGTAAGGCTTAAATTTGGATCTTTCCTATAATCATTACCTCAAAGAATATATCTAAATTATAATTTTTCTCTATAACAGTTTTGGCATTCTAGGAGTTAAATTAATCACGTGGGGATGACTAGTGTCAATTAAAAGGATTATTTTTAATCAGATTTCAGAAATTTTATTGTGTCTCCAGTCTGAGCCAAACATTAAATGTTTGTTCCGTGTGTGGCAGATAAATCTCTCTTTCCTCAGCATAGGAGAGGTACAGTCAGAGTCCAAGGGGCTGGTACCACTGTCACTGTGTTGGTGCTATCTTCCTACTCGCTCCAGAGAGTTCATGGGAACAAGAGCTTTGGAAAGACCCATACTGCACCTTCAGTATAAGCTGTTTCTAGGAACTGTGGATCAAATCACGGGTTTCAGCTGACAGAGTTGCAACCTACAAAAGTAATTTCTGTCCTCTAAAATTGAACCGTAATCTGTTTATGAGGGCTTTTGAAATTTCTTTAAAATGGGGTTTTGGCCGTCTGTTTTCAAACAGCTTGATTTCTTAAAAAAGTTAAAATAACAACAAAGAATCCTTTAATAAACAAAAGATCTTTCAAAATAATGTATCCAGTCGCGTGAGAATTTCTTATATAAGAACTTCAGTTATTTTCCCAAACCATTTTCAAGGATTGACTATAATGTCATTCATAAAGTATTACCGCATAGGAAGAAAGTTGGGAAAATTCTTTATCTATTTTCATCTTTGTTTTAAAAAATGTAGCCAGATTGAAAGAAAGAAGAGTTACTGCTTTACATGTTTATAGAAATCTTGATGAAACTTTTAACACTGCACTATATTTTAAATGACTTTAGGTGCCAACTGCCAGCATTTCTGTGGAGGGTAATCCTGCTCTTAATCGTGTAAGATGGACTCATTCTGGAAGAGAGATTGCTGTGGGTGATTCTGAAGGACAGATTGTCATATATGACGTGGGAGAGGTATGGGGCTCACTGCCTGTAATTTTGATACATCTGTTTAGCTTTCAGGGCATTGTAGTTATGGTATCTTTGTGGCTAAAACTAGTGTTCAAGGTTCATGAATTGTATAAACTATATGGTTGCAAAGATGAAACTTTTTCCACCACAGAAGCAACTCTTGGAATTAATTTTCCTAAACTAGACGTTCTGTGTCCCCATGCAACAGATTTTGAGGATAATATCATACATTGGAAGTACCTTGTTTCTTGAGGCATAAATCACCAGAAATTAGAAATTCTTCAGGAAGAAGCAGAAATTTGGAGTCAAAGTTGAGTTTATAGACATTGGGGCTTTCCAGAATTAAGTTCTTATTTTTCTGTATTTGTAGATTTGTTTGGGCCAGGTAGTAAAATACCTTTTGAGGGGTGCCTGGGTGGCTCTGTCAGTTAAGCATCCAGCTCTTGAATTTGGCTCAGGTCATGATCTCACAGTTGTAACATAGAGCCCCTGCACTGGGCTCTGCACTAACAGCACAGAGCCTGCGTGGGATTCTCCCTCTCCCCCTCTCTCTGCCCTTCCCCTGCTTGTGCATGTGTACACTCTCTCTCAAGATAAATATTTTTAAAAAGTAGTATTACTCTTTTGAGAGTTATTTGATGACTGTGTGTAACGTGAACCTTGTTGCAAAGCCATTATCATTGAATCCAGTAGGATGAGTTGCATCTCTCTCATCTTTAGTACTTGGGTTGGCCATCCGCAATGTCCAGGGTGATTTCCTTCTTGTTAGTCCTGACTAGTGCCTTAGTCACTCTTGCTTTTGCTCTGCCTTTATGATTCGCCACCCCTCTGGACACCCTACAGTTTCTAGCAATTGGATCTGGGGGGAGGTAGATTGAAGCATTTAGAATAACCAATTGAACTGTCCACATAGATGGAATTCCTGTCTTTCAGCACCAATGTAGTAGTTACTAGCCACATATGGCTATTGAACACTTAAAATGTGACTGGTACAACTAAAGAACTGAATTTTAAATGTTATTTCATTTTAAGTAATTTAACTTAATTGCCACATGTGTCTGGTAGCACCATATTGGATATCACTATCCAATCTAATGTGGTAGGTTAAGAAACAGGCACATTCATTTGCCACCCTGAGTGGTTTGTGTCCTCATATGGCAGTATCTGAATTCCTCCAATATTATGATGACAGTTATCAAAAAGTTTTGGTCCTTGGATGCTTCAGGGAAGCATTTTTTCCCCTTTTGCTGTTTGTACATCACTAAAGTGTTAAGAGATAACGTACCTTCTGATGAAGGGATTAAGATATCTAAAAAGGTTATCTTATGCTCCAAGCAAAAATAAATACTTATAAGAAACCCCTTTGAAGCATGCTTCAAAAACTATTTCCTATTAGGAATAGTGCAAGAAGTAAAAACTGTTAAGGAATTCCTCCCCACCAGCAAAATCCATGAGATAGTGCATGGGAGTTATATTTACAGAGCGTCATTGTTATTTTCTCTTGCACTGATGGTGGTAACAGCAAAATCATTTCTGAGGCTGTCACAACACACTTCACAAACATCATCGTTTGTTTTGAAATGTATTGTAAAGCGTTGTTATAGTCCCTGTAATTATGGAAAGACCATTTAGGTCAATTATTACTTTTTAATGGAGAAATTATTTGAAAACAAACTGAAATACTGGGTAAGATGATCTTTTATTTCAGCGTACATTGAAAAAACATTGTTTTTCTTTTAACAGCAGATTGCTGTCCCCCGAAATGATGAATGGGCACGGTTTGGCCGAACGCTTGCAGAAATTAATGCAAACCGAGCTGATGCAGAGGAGGAAGCAGCTACCCGAATACCTGCTTAGCTCCTGACAGGGTGATATTGTAGCCTTAGTGGATTTGGGGAAGACTCTAAGTAGAACCTAAGCTATTTGCATGTTTCTATCTAAATGTTAATTAAAAGGAGATTTTGTGGATTAAACCATGGATTTAATGCAGCAAGCAAATCTTACAGTCTTACAAAAATGTCCCTTTTATATAACATGCATCTTGTTTTGGATTTGTGTCATTTTTAATACAGCCGATTGACTTTACAGATTGTAGCCTTTTCTGAATTCTTATACACAGGTGTATATTTGGTATTAGTTATTCTTTTGAATTCTTTTCAACTTATAACACTATATGCAGGTTATTTCTAAAGTACAGATTAAATAAGTTCTGCATATTTTTAAATAATCACAATTCCCTGTTCTACTGATAATGTTCTCACTAACCATAATATGTAAGAACGTTGTTTATTCTTAGCCAAAGCATGCATACATCTGCCCAAGTTCCATTCTGATGTTCTTTTTCTTCTTTATAATTCATGTGATAGCTATCTATAAATAAAAACAAATATGCTTTAACTTTTCAGATTTTTATTTTCACTTAGCCTTGCAGTTTTAACTTTTCCATCTCTTTTATAAAGTGTCTTTTTTTCCCATATCTTTCTTTAAGCTCTTGTAAGCAGTCACCTCAAATCTCGTAGTTTTGTCTTTTTTTTTTTTTTTTTTTTTGAGAGAGAGACAGAGCATGGGCAGGGGGAGAGGCAGAGTGAGAAGGAGACCGAATCTGAAGCAGGCTCTAAGCTGTCAGCACAGAGCCCAACGTGGGGCTTGAACTCAGACTGCGAGATCATGACCTGAGCTGAAGTCGGACACTTAACTGACTGAGCCACCCAGGCACCCCACAGTTTGGTGTCTTAAATATTCCATACATTATACTGTAGATCTCTTAATGAATTGGACTGATGTTTAAATAACCTGTCAGTTAAAACATTTCTCCTAGGTTAACTTTTGCATTACTCCCCTACTTTCCATCTGAGATCTATTTAGTCTAAAGAATAAACAGAAAGCTGCCTCTTATTTTCACTGATTGAGATTGCTATGTATGTGAGCTTTCTGAGACTAAAACCTCCTTTGAGAGAAACTGATTTCATGGTTGTAGTAGTAGCTGTAAAGGAAAAGTGTTCAAATGACGTTGTCATTGTATCAACTCCACATCTTGAAATCTGTTACCACACAACCTTGTGTAATAAGTCTGAAAGATAAGTGACAAATATCTAAGAATTAGTGTTGAAATCAAACAATTTCAGGATTAGAGGAAAGCATTATGATCAGATCTTTATTTTATCCACTTTAAATTGTCCATTTCCTTAATCCTGACCTCTTGTCTTTCTAAAGTTTACCTGTTGTTTATTCATCAGAACATGAACTAGGAAGGGAGAGTAGATAGCAGAATTTGAACATTTTTGTTTTGGTTTTATAATTCTAGCTAAAATCTGTTGGAAGATAAATTTCCAAATACAGTAATAAAATTTCTGAGCTATGAGTATCATATAGTGTAAGAAATAATCAACTAGGAATACTAGACTTAACTCTAGTTCTAGCTCTGGCACTCATGAGAAGTGTGATTTTAGCCAAGTCTTTCTGTCTGTTTGTATCTCATTCTTTTTATCTAGGAATTAAAGCTTAGATTAGATGATTTTTAAATTTCCTTCCAGCTCTAAAATTATTAATTGTAATTACTTCAGGCAGTTCTCCATTTTAATATATTCAGTTTTCACAAATTAACACCCTAAAATTGCCTATAGCATACCAAAGATAAGTTGTTGTTTTTTTTTAATTTTTTTTTTTTTCAACGTTTTTATTTTATTTTTGGGACAGAGAGAGACAGAGCATGAACGGGGGAGGGGCAGAGAGAGAGGAAGACACAGAATCGGAAACAGGCTCCAGGCTCTGAGCCATCAGCCCAGAGCCTGACGCGGGGCTCGAACTCACGGACCGCGAGATCGTGACCTGGCTGAAGTCGGACGCTTAACCGACTGCGCCACCCAGGCGCCCCGTTTTTTTTATATTAGTAGGCAGACATCTCATGTTAGCTCATGGTAGCAGTGTCTTTGAGTCAGAAGTTCAATTTCAGCAGGATAACACTGTCTTTGTGTAGAGAAATTCATGTAGTCACTGTAATAGTTGTTATGTTTTTTGCCATCAGTTTGTAAAAAGGACTAGAAAAAGGGAAAACATCATTATGACTAGGGTTGGAAGTTACAAGATGTGGCAAATCAGATGCTCTTTGAGCTCCAGTTGATGTGTTCAGTTGCGAAAGAATAAAGTTGGTAAGTAAAATACTTAGCACGAGAGATTGTGCTTTTGAGGAATACCTTCTCTCCCTCTCCCCGCAAAAATGCAATGGAGACCTTTGCCCATTTAACTTTAGTCTACATTTTTAGGAATACAGGAATTTAATGGGAGGAACGGCCTTTTGAGGTTGATTGTATGACAGGAAAAAAGTAAGTACTAAGACTGTCAATATTGATATAGAATCTTCTGACAGATCAAGCTGACTAGAAGAGTAGAGCACAGCTCTTTACTCTTTTACAAATGAAAACCTTAAAATTTTCAAAAATATCCAGTTATGGAAATTAGACCTTATTTGTGATCAGTTATACTTTTTTCTGAGTGGGAAACAAGCCATAGCTTTCTCGCTAGTTTCTTATTTTGTTTATTGTATGGTTATTATCTTTTGAATGAGATGTTAAAGATTATGTTAAAGGGTTATCCCTGTTTGTGTTGGAAGAATAATCAGTTTTGCAGACAATAATTAACTTAGAATAAGTCTCAGAAGTAATTTTTGGTATAATTTAAGCAAAAAAAGAAACACAAAAATTCATTGGTAGAATCTATCTTCGTGTTTATAGATCCCATTCCCTACAAAGTTTAGAAAATCTCTAGATATAAAATATTGTTGCAGTAATGCTGACATACTGCATCTTGAAGGAGTGAATGACTTAAAATTTAAGGGGAAGAAACTAAAGGAAAGTAGTATTAGGAGTGATCCTACTCTTTCAGTATTGTAAGAATGTTGATTCATTCTGTTTTGTACTAGTACTGAATAGACTAGTCTCTACCTCTTAAACCATATGGAAAAGAAGGGCTTGAATGAATGAAAGAAAATCTGGTGTAAAGCATGTGATTTTTCATCTTTCCATTCTCTTGGGCAGTGCAATTTTAGAAATTCTTTTTTGTTTTATGTTTGTTTATTTTTGAGTGAGAGTGAGAATGGGCAGAGGAAGGGCAGAGAGAGGGACAGAGGATCTGAAGCAGGCATTGTGCCGACAGCGGCAGGGAGCCTGATGTGGGGCTCAGACTCATGAACCGTGAAATCTTGACCTGAGCCAAAGTTGGACACTCAACCAACTGAGCCATCCAGGCGCCCTTGAGCAATGCATTTTTAAATCTTTTCCACAATCCTGGTATTTCAACATTGGTATTGTGTTATTTTCTAAATAGGAAAAGCTCTGCAATTAGGTGTATATCAGAGAGGATGGATCACTGGTTACAGCTCCAGCTGCTCAATGGTTGTGGGAACTGAGTTGTTCCAAACATGACGTAGCATCCAAGGTGGTAGTGTCATGCCTGAATCTTGGGCATAAGTCTAGGATAAAAAGCTATTGGCTTTGCCTCATTTGATGATTTAGTGATGAGATTTCCATTCAGATTTTTTTCCCCAAGCTACAAAGAAGCAAAAAAGGAATTCTTGCTTTCCTGCTATCATCTTGCCAATTGCTAAGCAACTAAAGAAAGATCTTACGGGTTTGGGAAAAATACCTGGGACTCTTCTAGTGCTGGTCAGTTATTTACTTAAAGATCTGGTTTACAGATTCTGGGGGCGTCTAGTGCTACCAAAGAATTTGAAAGTTGCCCCAGAGACAACCCATGTTTAATAAAAAAACACCCATGTTCAATATTTTTTTTGAATTCAAAGATTACAGTAAAGAACATTAACCAGTCTCTTTAATCTTACTGCCCCCAAAAGGTAACTTAGTATGTTAAATTTTTTAAATCCTTTTCACATATAACAAACCTGTTTTAGAAAAAGATGCTACAATCCTAACTCAGAATGCCAACCAGAAGACTTTGAATAGTCATCACATTGCAGTACTTTTCTCAATAGGCTGACGCTCTTGGAGCTTTAGTTGGATTTTAGGTGTACAGATTCTTTCTGCCTGCCATGTTCACAACTTCTTAAAGTTCAAATGGATTTCAGGTATTTAAGTTTTCAGTATATAGTTCCTAACCACTGATAGTTTCAACATAGCCAATCAGCTATCTTTTACAGACTTTTCTAAAATTACAGTATTTTGTGTTGTTAGTTTCATAGCAGGAATCTCGGTTTTGGCTTCTTAATATTCCATTACCAGTTCCCATTCAGAGGATGGAACAGCTTGCACTCAGGTAAGCTTTCAGAAAGGTCTGTTTCACTTTGTGAGGTCATTTATTCAGGTGTCTGGTAATGTATTATCATGCCTGTTTTTTAATGTGCTTGATTTGGCCAGAAAACTGTGAGGCAGTGATTGTGTGGGGTGTAGAACACACCTGCCTGGTGCCGAACATGCAGAGACCTGCCTCTGGTGACTTCAGAAATCAGGTATAGCACCGGTAAGGCTTTGATGGCGAGGAATGTTATCTTTCGTGAATTTTTATGCTAGATTAAAAAACATTTTTTTCTGACAAAGTAACGGAAATGGTTTGGAACAAAATCTCTTCTGCTTAAGTGTGGCTGGTGTATGAGGAAAAGAACACTGGGCTCAGAAGACCCAAGTTCTATTCCTGATACCACCCGTAATGTAACCCGGGACAAGGGTCACTATTCGTCTGGGTTAAATGAGGAAAATGTTCACTTTCTGTGAAGATTACAGGAGATACTGTGTAATGTGAAAACTTGTAAATTATAAAGCCCCACACAAATAAGGAACTTTTCTCTTTTTCTTAAGGATACAAAAATGTAAAGAGACCATTTGTGTAGCCATCTGTGCAGCATAATAAGAATGCATCTTCTGAGGGTTAAGTGGTTTGGTGTCCAAGAAAAAAATTTTTTTATTCTAAGACATCATAATTTAATTCTCAGATGTTTAGGAATGGCAGTGAACTGAGGGATATTAATTACCCTTAATCAGTGATACTTTTCCCAGGAATGTTTTTTAAACTCTGTGGTTTATAAATTATGAAAATAGGAAAACAATGACCCACTCTGAATTTCCAGCCTGTACTCAGCTGTTGCTCTTATGTTACTTACGTATAACATGGGTTGTGATATCTGGAGACCGAAAAAGAGGAGGTGGAACCTCTTTTACAAATCATTGAGAAAAAAATTCATGACTACCCAACTACATGGTAGCAGAACTGGAATCAGTCACTTACACAAAATTCTGGGGAGAAGTTCTTCAACTTTTAAAACTTACAGTTCCGGGCACCTGGTGGCTCAGTCGGTTAAGCGTCCGACTTCAGCTCAGGTCATGATCTCATGGTTCGTGGGTTCGAGCCCCGCATCAGGCTCTGTGCTGACAGCTCAGAGCCTGGGGCCTGCTTCAGATTCTGTCTCCCCCTCTCTCTCTGCCCTTCCCCTGCTCATGCTCTCTGTCTCAAAAATAAACATTAAAAAAAATTTTTTTTAACTTACACAGTTCCATTCCTTCTTCCCTACAGTCAGTCCCTTTGAAAATAACTTGTGTTTGCTGTAGGAAGATAATTACTAGAAGGAGGAGCTTCAGTCCTTGATGACCTGTGTATGGCTGTCAGGCTTAGAGGAAGCCCTAAGATGAGTCCTGCACTAATAGCTTTTATCTAACTCACATCTGGATTGGCAGATCTCTGCTATCTCATTGTATCCAAAATGTGGTTTTGAAATAAGTCAAAACTTGACATGTTAATGGGTACCAATTGAGCAAGAAACTTGGCAAAATGACTAGATCCTTCCTAATGGGCTTCATTCCCAATAATGTTTGATACAGTCATGATCTGTCAGTACATGGAGGGTTGTTAGATGGCTGTGAAGGACCTGTCCTCTTCCATCAGCTCTCCTGAAACTTAGGAGTTACTTGAATAGAGGTGGTATCAATTGGGAAAAAGGACTTTTGTATTTTGTGTTGAAAATCAGACAAGGAAGGGTGCCTGGGTGGCTCAGTTGGTTAAAGGTCTGACTCTTGATTTCAGCATAGGTTGTGATCTCAGATCATGAGATTGAGCCCCACATCAGGCTCTGTGCTGACAGCGTGGAGGCTGCTTGGGATTCTCTTTCTCCCTCTCTCTCTCTCTCTCTCTCTCTCTCTCTCTCTCTCTCTCTCTGCCCCTCGCACTCTTGTGTACTCTCTCACACAAAATACACATTAAAAAAAATTAGATAAGAAGAACAGTGTGATTCATAGAAGACTGCCCCTGGCGTTTGTTGTTCCTCATCTCTCTAGACCTTCATCCTAAATATTGTAAAATGAATGCCATAGTAATAATAGTGTAACAAGAGAATAACTGGAATAATAGATCCACAGAGATCAAAAGCCCCCCAAAAGGCTATAACATTATCAGGATGTTGTACCTTAGTTGGAACTATATCCACTGAGAGGAAACAGTTGACCACAAAATTCTAATGTTTGGTTGGTAAACTCGTTCAAAACATGGTGGTTCTGAGATTTGTATTTCTAGTATAAAGAGTCTTGGACTTATAAGTCAGCTTGTGTTGAAACTCGGTTAACCATAACTTTGAGCACATGGTTTCACCTCTCTAAGCTTATTTCTACATCTGCTGCTTCACAGGGCTGTTATAGAATTAAACCAGAATCCGTGTGAAAATGAAGAATTATACAAAAAAAAAAAAAAAGATACAAATATGAGGCATTGCTATTATGGTACGTGATGAGTAAATAACCTTTAACAGGTTCAATAACTGCTCTTCAGTAGTACTTACAAGTTTATACGCTTTATCTCTTGGCTGTTAGAGCTTAAAAACAAGCTTGTACAAGTTCAGAGGTCTCTGCTTTACCACACAAGCCTTTCTGGATTGACCCGTTAGGATTCCCTTCTAATCCTTCTCCCCTCCCCTTGCTTCCTCTACTGAAAGAGACCGCAAAACCAGAATGCAGTAAGTTTCAAAGAAAAAGAATGGGGCAGAAACACTCAAAAGATCTTCCACTAACTCTTCATACTTAATGGAACTGTATATTTCTTGTTTCCAAAGTTTCCTCTGCTTTACAAAGAACTGGCTATTGTGCATTCTGACCATGTATTTATTAATAACTGGTAGCATTTATTGAGCATTTGCTAAATGATTATATATGACACATACTCTTATTTATCCTAGCTTCCTATAATGTGGGAACTATTATGATTACTAATATACAAAAACAAACTAATTTGAACCAATTTCTGTGGGCCTGATTTATAGCCAGTTTCCAATGGTACAAATGCCCCCACCACGGCCAATAAATAGCAAACTACCAATGTGATATCACTGAATATGGAATTGGGAACATGCGCATATAATGGGGTTCTCCTTCAGCTCGTACAAGCCAGGTCCAGAATATCACTGGGCTTCGGGACATTAAGTGATTCACAATCTACGAACCAAACCTAAACAGTCTGATTGAGAGCTGTGTTCTTAAGCACCACACTACACTGCCTTTATGATCTTAGCCAATCAACAAGTCAGTTTTTTATCCAGATAAGCCTATGTACTAGCTACATGTTTAGAAGACTATATTAAAAAAAAAAAAAAAACAACTCTGTAAGAGAGAGGAATTAAGATTAGTTTTCTGGCTTCTGGGAACCTACAAAGTAAGTTTCCATTGGCTGAGGATGATGGCAGTAGCTGTGACTTTACAGCTGAGCCATCGTATGACATCCCATATGGCATCTCTGTTAGCAAGGACTGTACCTAAAACCCATTTAGCAGTCACTACTTTTCTCCTCTGTAGGCCCTCCCCCTAACATTTACAGGCCTTGAAGCAGTAGGTCAGAAGATTTCACTGTTATAAAAACAAGCTATTAAATTATGTTCATAGCATGTACATACAGCTTGGATTTTAGAATTTTCAGAATTCCACCTCAAAATGTAGCAGCCAGAGGAGAACCAGCCCACAGCCCATTCCTCTCCTTCTCTTCCACCTGTTCTGTGAATGATGAGCCTCCAAGGAACTCTTGTGAATTCTGCAGCCCACATGCCTAAATTTTGAACCACTGGAAAACCACAGGCACTTCTTGACTACCCTTTAGATTTATAGGTGCATTTTATCAAAGATGGACCTGGTTGAAGAAGCTCATGCAGGCTCTGGAAGCTGAGCTGTTCAGGGAGAAAATTTGAGTCCCAGCTACCTTGAACATGATCTTATAAAGGAATAAGATGGGCTCGAGGTGGGGATATCCTATTGGCCCTGCAGGGGCACAGCTATAGGAGGGTGTAGGCATAGATTTTGAAGATACCCTCTAAAATGAGGCACCTAAGGGCAGTGCTGGGCCTTTTCTCTTAAAGTCAATTGAGTAGTTTTTTTTGTTTTTTTTTTTAATTTTTAGGCATAGTTAAGATAGAAGATTGTGTAAGGTGTCCGACGTGTTTATTTTATATACTTATATAAACAGCTATTTAGCATGAAAAAGTGTTAGCTAATAGCTCTTTCATGTCACATAATTACATTTTTGTGTGTGTGTGTGGTGGAAACAATTAAGATCTAATCGCTTAGCAACTTTGAAACTTATAATATGGTACTGCCTATAATCACTGTGCTGTGCATTACATCTCCCAAGTTTGTACCCTTAAGTAGTATATCCCCAAGTATCTCACCCCCCAGCCTCTGATAACCACCAATCTACTCTCTGCTTTTGCGTTTGGCTTTTTAAAAAGATTCTGCCTAGGCGCCTGGGTGGCGCAGTCGGTTAAGCGTCCGACTTCAGCCAGGTCACGATCTCGCGCTCCATGAGTTCGAGCCCCGCATCGGGCTCTGGGCTGATGGCTCAGAGCCTGGAGCCTGTTTCCAATTCTGTGTCTCCCTCTCTCTCTGCCCCTCCCCCGTTCATGCTCTGTCTCTCTCTGTCCCAAAAATAAAAATAAATGTTGAAAAAAAAAATTTTAAAAAAATAAAAATAAAAAGATTCTGCCTAGGGGCGCCTGGGTGGCGCAGTCGGTTGAGCGTCCGACTTCAGCCAGGTCACGATCTCGTGGTCCGTGAGTTCGAGCCCCGTGTCAGGCTCTGGGCTGATGGCTCAGAGCCTGGAGCCTGTTTCCGATTCTGTGTCTCCCTCTCTCTCTGCCCCTCCCCCGTTCATGCTCTGTCTCTCTCTGTCCCAAAAATAAATAAACGTTGAAAAAAAAATTAAAAAAAAAAAAAAGATTCTGCCTATAAGGAATATCATACAGTATTCATCTTTGTGTCTGACTCACCTCACTTAGTATTAATGCCTTCAAGTGTCCATCCATGTTGTTACAAATGGCAGGATTTTCTTCTTTCTCATGGCTGAATAATATTGCTCTGTGTGTGTGTACAATAACTTCTGCATCCATTCATCTGTTGAAGGACAATTAAGGTTGTTTCCATATCTTGGCTATTGGAACAGTGCTGCAGTAAACATAGAAGTGCATATATCTCTTCAAAATCCTTTTTTTCATTTCCTTTGGATATATATCCAGAAGTCGAATTGTTGGATCATAAACGGTAGTTCTATTTTTAATTTTTTTGAGGAGCCTCCCTACTTTTTTCCCATTGTAGCTACACCAGTTTACATTCCTACCAACAGTTATACAAGGGTTTCTTTATCCTCACGTCCTCACCAACACGTATCTCATCTTCTCAATGATAGCCATTCTAATAGGTATGAAGTGGTATCTCATTGTGGTTTGATTTGATTTTCCCTAATGATTAGTGATGTTGAACACGTTTTCATGACCTGTTGGCCATATATATGTCTTCTTTGGAAAAATGTCTATTTCCTATGCCTATTTTTTAATTGGATCATTTGGGGTTTTGTCATTGAGTTGTAGGAGTTCTTTATATATTTTGGATATTAACTTCTTATTGGATAAATGATTTGCAAATGTTGTCTCCCATTCCATAGATTGCCTTTTTGTTTACTGTGCAGAAGCCTTTTTGTTTGATGCAGTCCTACTTGTTGATTTTTGCTTCTGTTGCTTGTGCTTTTGGGGTCATATCCAAAATATCATTGCACAGACCAATATGAAGGAGCTTCTTCCCTTGTTTTTTTCTAGGAGTTTTACAGTATCAGACCTTACGTTTAAGTCTTTAATCCATTTTGAGTTAATTTTTGTAAGTGCTATAAGTGTTCAATTTCATTTTTCTACACGTGATTATCCACCTTTCCCAACACCATTTGTTGAAGTTCTTTTCTGATTGACTGTTCTTGGCTCCCTTGTCAAATAATAGTTAACTCTGCATGTAGGGATTTATGTCTGGACTCTTCATTCTGTTCCATTGGCCTGTGTGTCCTTTTTTTTTTTTTTTAATGTCAGTATCCTACTATTTTAACTATAGCTTTGCAGTATAATTTGAAGTAAAGAAATGAGATTCCTCTGGTTTCTTTCTTTTCTGGATTGCTGTGGCTAGTTGGGGTTTCAAATTTTAGGATTGGTTTTTCTAGGTCTTGAAAAAGGCCATTGGAGTTTTGATAGAGATTATGTTGAAGCTGTAGATGGCTTTGGGGAGTATGGACATTTAAACAATGTTAATTCTTTTGATCTATGAGCATGGGATTTCTGTTTGTTTGAATCTTTCACTTTCTTTCATCAAGGTCTTGTAGTTTTCATTGTACAGATCTTTCACTTCCTTGGTTAAATTTATTCCTTAAGTATTTGTTTTTGATGCTATTGTAAGTGGGTTTATTTATATGTTTCACCGTTAGTGTATAGAAATGCAGCTGATTCTGTATGCTGACTTTTATCCTGCAACTTTGAGCTTCAAGTTTGTCCTTCAAACTGAAGTGAGTCTCTAGTAGGCAGCATATAGTTGGGTTTTTTTTTTTAATCCCTCCAGCTACTCTGTGCCTTTTGTTAGTGAATTCAACCCATTTATATTTACAGTTATTACTGATACGTAAGGACTTACTAATGCCATCTTATTAATTGGTTTCCAGTTTTGTATTTCCATTTTTTTTCCCCTCTGTTTCTGCCTACCTTTGTTGGTGACTTTTCACAGTGATATGTTCTTTTTCCCCTTTCTGAATCTTTTGTGAATCTGTTCTAGGTTTTTATTTGTGGTTACCATGAGGCTTACATAAAATGTCTCATAGATAGGAGCATCTGGTTGGCTCAGTCACTTGAGTGTTGGACTTCAGCTCAGGTAGTTCCTGAGTTCAAGCCCTACATCCAGCTCAATGCTGCCAGTGCAAAGGCTGCTTCAGATCCTCTGTCCCCCTCTCTGTGCCCCTCCCCTGCTTGTGCTCTCTCTCAAAAATAAACATATTTAAAAAACAAAACCTCATAGATAAAACAGTCCATTTTAGGGATGCCTAGTGGCTCATTTGGTGAAGTGCCTGACTCTTGATTTCAGCTCAAGTCATGATCTCACAGTTTGTGGGTTCAAGGCCCACATTGGGCTCCACACTAACAGCACAGAGCCTACTTGGGATTCTCTCTCTCCTCTCTTTCTGCCCCTCCCCTGCTCGCACTCTTGCTCTTTCAAAATAAAGTTAAATAGTCCATTTTGAAGTCCTACTTCAGTTGCACAAAAAGCTTCATCCTTTTGCATTTTCCTTTCATATTTTTGATGTCATTATTCTTTGTATTGTTTATTCATTAACAAAGTAGCTATAATTATTTTGAATACTCTTCCCCTTTAACCTTTCTACTACAGTTAAGTGGTTAACAAACTTATTACAGAATTAGTTTTCTGACTGTATATACATAAACTGCATATATAACACTTTTACCAGTGTGTTGTATATTTTCCTGTGTCATCATGTTGCTGATTAGCCTTTTTTGAGATTGAAAAACTCCTTTCAGCATTTATTGCAAATCTAGTGGTAATGAACTCCCTCAGTTTTTGTGAAAATAGTTCTTCTTCATATCTTAGGTATAACTTTGCCAGAGTATTCTTGGCTGGCAATTTTTTTCTTTCAACACTTTGATTCTACTCTCTCCTGACCTATAGTTTCTGCTGAGTCTCTTCTCATAGCCTAACAGGGATTCCTCTGTAGGTTACAGGCTTCCCCCCCCCCCCCCCCCCACTGGCTGCTTTTAGGATTCTGCCTTTATCTTTGATTTAAAACAGTTTTATTATAATGTGTCTTAGAGAAAGTCTTCTTGCATGGAGATAATAGGATGACCTCTTAGCTTCATGAACTTGGATGTCCCTATCTCTCCCTAGGTTTGGTAGATTCTCAACCATTATTTATTTAAATAAATTTTCTGCCCCCTTTTCCTGTTCTCCTTCTTGAACCCCAGCTATTCTAATATTTGTTTTGATGGAATGCTATTGATTACATAGGCTTTCTTCTTTTTTATTCATTTTTCTTTTTCCTGATCTGTGTTATTTCAACATTTCTGTCCTCTAAATCACTTATTCTGTCTTCCATTTGCTTTTACTCTGCTTCAGATGCTCTCTGTTGGATTTTTCATTTCAGTCATTCAGTTTTTCAGCTTCAGAATTATTTTGGTTCTTTATGATCTCTGTCCCTTGGATAAGTATTTCATTTTGTTGTTTTTTTTTTTTTCCCCCCTCTGATTACATTGACTTGTCTGAGTTTTCTTGTAGTTCATTTCTTATTTTATCAGGTAGATCACAAAACTCCATACCTTTGAGAGCATGGTTATTGGATAATTATTTTATTTTGGTGATGTGTTTCCTTGATTTTTCATGTTCCTTGTAGTTTGGCTTGCTCCTTTTGCATGTGAAGTAGCTGACATCTCTTTAGATCTTTACTAGATGCTTTCAGATGGAGTATACTGTTTGTTAGTGCTGTTGTATTCGGAGTTTTCTCTGGCTTTGTATAAATACACCCAACTACATAGATTCTTCTTGCTCTCTGTTATGGCAGAATTCTTAAGCTTTTATAGCTTCCCTGGTCCTTACCACTCACCAGTGCCCACTGGAATCCTCTCATTTTTCAGAAGGTGGCACTATAGCTCAGGTTTCTGGTTTCTCTCTGATGGTGTTTACTTGACTTACTGTTGCATTTGCACTCCAGTGTGCACAAGTAGCTGGCTGCAGGGTCAGGGGAGATGTTGGTTTAGCCCTTGGGGTGATTGGGTGCCTATGGACCCAGTGGGATGATCCTTGGGTGAATCACTCCCAGAGGCCTGTGGGCTGAGTTCCTGAGCACTGCCAACAGGAAATGCATTCTTCGATGCCCTTTGATAGTCTTATCTGGCTCTTTCCCAGACCACCCTCGCCCCAGTCATAAAGGTCCCTCACCACTGGTCCCCTCACAGTGAGCCAGACACTCACTGCTTTCCTTGACCCCAGGGAAGGGATTGCCACTGCTGGATAGTTCAGCCCTATCCATCATGGCTATGTGAAAGTTCCTCTTACAGTCCACACTAAACCAAACTTATTTTTCGTTTTGTTTTTTTGTTTTTGGGGTTTTTTTTGTTCCCACGGTGTGCCGGAATCTCCTTGGGAAGTCTGGATTTTTGCAAATTCTTTCTCATCCATGCATATCCACCTAGGACAGTACTTTCCAAGTTCTTCTCTGACTGCAGCAAGAGGGTTTGAGGCAGTTTTGCTGGTTCTTCAGCCCATAACAAGGTCTGGTTGCAGGGGTGGGCAAAACTCCTCCTAGGTCCCTTGGCAGATGGTGCTCATTCCCACAGTGCTTTTGTTCAAGGATGGATGTCTAATTCATTGTTTAAAAGGGGGGACAAAAGTCACTACGATCCTGAGTTTTTAAGATAGTTCTATTGTCTCTAATGCTTCAATGCAAATAAAATCGATTATCACTAAGTACTATTTCATGACCCCTAAGAGTATTCACTGCTGCGAATTGCTTTTTAGTATTGATAGGTGCATCACAAAATTGTGGGTGTTAGGAAGCAAAGAGCTAAAAATTTCAATAGCTCCTTGTAAACAGTACTTTCTGTGAACAGATAGTAGTACATCACATTTTGTAACTAGAGGACCATTCTAGGAGCCACTGCAACACTAGTTCTTTTCAAGGAAGTTAACTGGAATAAAAAAACAATTTTTTTTTCCTGTTTTCTTAAAGTGGTAGTAGTAAGATTGGATCAAGATGGTAGACAGGATCTACTATCTCTCTCAACCCTAAATTCTATATAAGGTGATAAAGCAGAAGAGAAATAATAAAATCTGCTACAGTGCTGAAAAACTAAGGGCTAGCAAAAGAGTAGAAGTTTTGAAAAATGCCAGAAAGATAAAAAGCAGCTGGGATCAAAGCTATGGCAAATAAAATGAGGAAACTGCAACACAAAAGAGATAAAAACTACTACACACAAAAGAATGGGTTGAAATCCAGAATCAACCGACACAAAGAGCACGAAGGTGCTCATGGCTGCTGGTAAGGGTGATTCATTAGGGAGTTGATGCACAATAGCTAAGCAAGTCCCATTCCCCAACCGTGGGCCAAGTGGTGGGCAGAAGGGGTGTCCATACCCAACTATAACATAACAGTAAGGGAAACCACTGGAGCAGGAGAAATAGGGCAATGCCACCCCCCCCCCCCACCAGGTACTTGCTTATCAAGAGAAGAGAAGTCTATACCCAGAATCAAAATATTGGCATATATGCACCTGGCAGCATAGCTCACCCCTCCCATTATGGGCTTTGATAAACAGAACAACATCCACAAAAAGAAATCTCAAACACAAAAGTGAGCAACTAAATAAATTACAACTATGAATCACCAAAATATTTCAAGAAAGCCAAGAATATGAAAGGCCCAAATTTTTTTTAAAGTCCACAGAATAAACTGTATTTAATATATCCAAGTCCACAGAATAAACTGTATTTAATATATCCCAAAGGCATAGAAGAGGATATCAGAGTCACTAAATTTAAAAAACAAGAAACAGGCCAGTCAAGGGATACAGCTGAAGAGCAAAGCTGTCAGCAGAATGATCACAAGGTAGCTCCCATTACTCAACCTAGAAGTATTGATGGAGAAACTCTCAAAGAAAGCTAAAAGATGCTGGGGTAGTTCCAAAAATTCCAAAATCTACCTAAACAGGAGATAAATAAGAAAATGTAGAGAGACCAAAAGAGTGGAACAGATTCCTTTGGTCTGAAAAGTTTTAGGAATAAAAGGGTTCATGCCCATTCAGCATAGAACCAGATGAAATTTTAAAAGGAAAATTTTAAAGTACCAACACTACAGGACCAATCCTAAAAACTGTCAGAAGCCAAAAAAAACAAGTTATATACAAGTTAACACTACTGGCATCAAGCGTCTCTTTGACAAGAATATATGAAGACAAAATTACTTTGAACTAAGAATTCTAGACTTCCAGTTTCTAGTCCTGCACAAAAGAAGTTTAGAAGTTGCCACTCTGTACTAAAAGCAAGTAAAAAGCTGAACAAACAACTCTTCCTAGATCCATAAGGGAAGTAAGGTCAAAGTGCAAACCACTGTCCCCCCAAAATTAGACCAACAAGCAAATATAGAAAACCACAACATGCTAGAGCAATTACATCCATGGGAACCAGTGCCAGGGTAGGGAAAACTGAACAGCAATTGACAAATTGCTGGAGGTTCAATGTGTGGAAAAATCAGTTAAAACTCCAGGGGAACCCAGTCATGTGAAGTGTAGACTAGGGGAAGGAACAGCTTTTGTTTTACCACGGGAGTCCCTACCAGTATCTCAGTGAATACCTAAAAATAATCCCCTTGTGTTTTCAGCAGGAGGAGGAGAAAAGGAACTACTTTTGAAGTATGCTAGAGCATTCTGTTTTAAGGTCTGTCCTCAGAAGACAGTAATTAACCAGAGCCTAACTACCTGAGGGAAGAGAAGCACCCAACTCTGGTGTACTCTAGCCATCCTGTCCCACGTATCAAGAAAAAAATTACAAGATTCACTAAGAGTCAGAAAACTTACTTTTTAAGAGAGTAAACATCAAAATTATGTGACATGGCAGGAATGTTGGAATTACGAGACCAGGAATTTAAAACTAGGATTTAATATGTTAAGGGCTCTAATGGAGACAACATGCAAGAACAATGGGCAACATAAAAAAAGAGATGGAAATTCTAAAAACGAACCCAAAAGGAATGCTAGAGATCAAAACACAAATGAGGAATGCCTTTAATGAGTTTATGAGTGAACTGGATGTGGCTAAGAATCTCTGAGCTTAAAAATGTCTCATTAGACACTTCTAAAACAAAAAAGAAAGTATCTAAAAACTGGGATGACTACAGAAGTTGTAATGTGTATAATGGGAATACCAGAAGGAAAAAATAGGAACAAAACAAGTATTTGAAACAATGAGAATTTTTCCCAAAGGTCAGATACCAAACCACAGAACCAGTAAGCTTAGGGAACATCAAGCAGAAGAAATGCCAAAAACAAACAAAAAACAAAAACCCAAAAAACAACCTACACCTAGGATTTAGTTTTAAAACTACAGAAAATCAAAGATAAAGAAAAAATCTTAAAAGCAGCCAGAGAAACACCTACCTATAGATGAACAAAGATTTAAGAATGATACCCAACTTTTCAGAAACCATGAAAGGAAGAAGACAAATATTTAAAAGTGTTGAAAGGGAAAAAAACCACCAACCGAGAATTCTGTAGCATGTGAAATTATCCTTCAAAAGTGAAGACAAAGATTTTCTCAACAAAAACTGAGGGAATTTGTTGCCAGGAGACTTACCTTGCAAAAAATGTTAAAAGAAGTTCTTTAGAGAGAAAAAGAATGATACAGGTCAGAAACACTCTGTTCCACATAGAAAAAGGAAGAGCATCAGAGAAGGAATAGTTAAGGTAAAATTAAAACCATTTTTCTTATCCTTAATTGATGTAACAGGTAAATTTGTTTAAAATAATAGCAACAGGGGTGCCTGGGTGGCTGAGTCGTGAGCATCTGACTTTGGCTCAGGTCATGATCTCACAGTTCGTGAGTTCGAGCCCCGCATCATGCTCTGTGCTGACAGTTCAGAGCCTGGAGCCTGCTTCAGATTCTGTGTCTCCCTCTCTCTCTGCCCCTCGCCCGTTCATGCTCTGTCTCTCTCTGTCCCAAAAATAAATAAACGTTGAAAAAAAAAATTAAAAAAAAAAAAAAAAAAGAAGCTGATTTACTATGGGGCACCTTGGTGGCTCAGCTGGTTAAGCGTCAGACTTCAGCTCAGCTCACATAATCTCATAGTCTGTGAGTTCAAGCCCTGCATCATGCTCTGTGCTGACAGTTCAGAGCCTGGAGCCTGCTTCAGATTCTGTGTCTTCCTCTCTCTGCCTCTTCCCCTCTCATGCTTTATCTCTGTCTCTCAAAAATGATAAACATTAAAAAAAATTTTTTTTTAAATAATAGCAACACCATATTCAACTATATATACTTGTGTGTGTGTGTGTGCGCACTAATGTACAAGTGAAGTGAATGACAACAATGAAGGGACAGAAGGGAGGAATGAGGATTATTTTATTATAAGGTATTCCCACTATGTATAAAGTAGAATATTACTTGAAAGTGGACTTGGATTGGTTATAAGTTTATACTGAAAACTCTAGGGGAACAACTAAAGTTTTTAAAAACTATGCTATGGGCGCCTGGGTGGTTCAGGTGGTTAAGCATCTGACTTCGGCTCAGATCATTATCTGGTATGTGAGTTCAAGCCCCGCATCAGGCTCTGTGCAGACAGCTCAGAGTCTGGAGCCTGCTTCAGATTCTGTGTCACCCTCTGTCTTTGCCACTCCCCCGCTTGCTCTCTCAAAAAATAAATTTAAAAAAATTAAAAAAAAATTTTAAGTATGCTATAAAAAGGAGATAAAATGGGATATGAAATGCCCAATTAAAGCCAAAAAAGGCAGAAGAATGGAAGATAAAAATAAGAAAAAGGGCAAGGAATAGAAAACAGTAACAAATATGGTAGGTATTAATGTAAGTATATAAATAATCACTTTGAGCATCAGTGGTCCAAAATTCATCAATTAAAAGGTAGACTATCACGGCTGGTCAAAAAACAAGACCCAAATATGTGTTGTCTATAATAAACACACTTTAGCAAGGTGCCTTGGTGGCTCCGTCAATTAAGCATCCAACTGTTGATTTCAGCTTGGGTTATGATCTCATGGTTTGTGAGTTTGAGCTCTGTGATTCTCTCAAATCTTGGGATTCTCTCTCCCTGTCTTCCCCTGCTTATTGCTTGCTCTCTCAAAAATAATTAAACTTTATAATAAACACATTTTAAATATAAAGACACATACAGATTAAAAGCAAATGGGTGGAGAAAAATACACCATGCCAACACTAATCAAAAGAAAGCAGGAGTAACTATATTAATTTGAGACAAGAGCAGACTTAAAAACAAGACAAGTTATTGGGAATCAAGAAGGATTTTATGTAATGATAAAAGGGTCAATTCTCCAAAACAACCCCCAACAATCCTTGATGTGTATGCACCTAACAGAACACCCAACTGAGATTAAAACTAATAAAACTGAAAAAAGAAATACATAAAACCACTATAATAGTTGGAGACTTCAACACCCCTCTCTCAGAAATGGACAGATCCAACAGGGAGAAAATCAGTAAAGATGCTGTTGAACTCAACCACCATCAATCAACTGGATATAATCCATATCTGTAGACTACTTTATCCAAGCTCACATGGAACATTCACCAAGACAGACCACATTCTGGGTCATAAAACACACACAAAAATTTTTTAAAGAACAGAAATCACACAATCCCCTCAGACCACAATGTAACTAAACTAGAAGTCAATAACAGAAAAACTGGAAATCCCAAAATATGTGGAGATTAAGTAACATACTTCAAATAACATTGGTCAGAAAGAAATCTCAAATTTTACAATATTTTGAATTAAATGAAAACATCAAAACTCATGGGAGTTAATAGAAGCAGGGCTTAGAAGAAAATATAAGCATTGAATACATATATTAGAAAGGAAAAAAGATCTAAAAGTAATCTAAGTTTCCACCTTAGGAAACTAGAAAAGGAGCATTAGAAGAGAAATAAACATTAGAGCAGAAAACAATGAACTGAAAATAGGTAATCAATAGAGAAAAATCAGTGAAACCAAAAAGCTGGTTCTTTAAAAAGCTCAATAATATTGATAAGGCTCAGCCAAACTAAAAAGAGAAATTATTGCTAATAACAAATCAAAGTGGGGACATCACTTCAGATCCCAAGAATATTAAAAGTATAATAAAGGAATACCACAAAAAACTTTATACCCACATATTTGATAACCTAGATGAAATAGACTAATTCCTTGAAAGACACAATTTGCCAAAACTCCCAAAAGAAGAAATAATATTAATAGGTTCATATCAAAGAAATTTAATCAATAATTAACTCTCCAAAACAGAAAGCACCAGACCCAGAAGGGTTCACTGGTGAATCCTACCAAACATTTAAGGCAGAAATTCTACTACTTCTCTACAATCTCCGAAGATAGAAGAGGGAGTATTTTCTAACTCATTCTATGAGGCCAGCATTATCCTAATACCAAAGCCAACGACATTATAAGAAAACAGAACTATAAACTATCTCTCATAGATGCAAAAATCCTCAGTAAAATATTAGAAAATTGAATCCAACAATGTGTAATAATAATTACACACCACAACCAATTGGGATTTATCCCAGGCATGCAAGACTGGTCAGCATTTGAAAATCATTGTAATCCATCACAATAGGCTAAAGAAAAAACACATGATCATATCAATACATGCAGAAAGAGCATTGACAAAATCTTGAACACTCATTCTTGCTAAAACTCTGTAAACTGGGACTAGAAAGGAACTTATTCAACTTGATAAAAAATATATATCTACAAAAAGCCTACAGCTTAATGGTGAGAAACATGAAGCTTTCCCACTAATATGGAAGAAGAGCTTTCACATTATGAGAAAGCAGACAAGGATGCCCCCTCTCACCATTCCTTTTCAACATATTGGAAGTATTAGCTAACACACTAAGACAAGGAAAGGAAATAAGAGATACACAAATTGGGAAGGAAGGAATAAAACTATTGGCTTGAAAATGAACATGATTGCCTATGTAGAAAATCTGAAGGAAGTGACAAAACAAACCAAAAAACCAAAAACCTTCCTGGACCTAGTAAGTGATTATAGCAAAGTTAGAGGATACAGGATTAATGTACAAAAAGTCCATTTCTTTCCCATATTCCAGCAATGTACAAGTAGAATTTGAAGTTAAAAACACAATACCATTTACTTAGCATGCCCAAAATTAAATATTTATATATAACAACATAAGAAAAAGATCTACATGAAGAAAACTATAAAAGTGATGAATAAAATCAAGGAACTAAACAGATATTCCACGTTTGATAGCAAAACTCAACATTGTCAAAATGCCAGCTTTTCCCACCGTGACTGATCAATTTCAATTAAATCCCAATTGAAATCCCAGTAAGTTATTTTGTAGGTAACATCAAACAGATCCCAGAATTAATAGAGGCAAAAGACAAATAGCCAACACAATATTGAAGAAAAACAAAGAGGACTGACACCACCTGACTTCAGACATAGTATACAGCCATAATAGTCAAGATGGTATGATATTGCCCCCCCCCAAAAAAAAAAAAAATCAATGGAACACAAGAGAGAGGCCAGATTTAAACCCACATAGTCAAGCAATCTTTGACAAAGGAGGAAAGGCAATACAATGGAGCAAAGATAGTCTTTTCAACAAATGGTGCTAAAACAACTGAACATTCACAAATTAAAAAAAAAAAAAATCTTGGGGCGCCTGGGTGGCTCAGTCAGTTAAGCGTCTAAATTCTACTCTTGAAATCATTATTACACTATACATTAGCCAAGTTGGATATAATTTTTTTTTAATAAATATACTCTTGCCATTTGATCTAGTAGTTAAATAAATAAACACTTACCATATGATCCAGTAGTCATGCTCCCTGGTATTTACTCAAAGGAGCTGAAAACTTGTGTCCTGCACCTGGATGGTTACAGCAGCTTTATTATTCATTATTGCCCAAACTTGGAAGCAACCAAGATTTCCCTCCGTAGGTAAATGGATAAACACTTAGTATATCCAGACAGTGAAATATTTAGCACTAAAATGAGTACTCAAGCCATGAACAGAGATGGAGGAATCTTAATTATATATTACTAAGTTAATGAAGCAATCTGAAAAAGGCTATATACTCCATGATTCCAAATACATGACATTCGGGAAAAGGCAAAACTACGGAAATTAAAACATCAGTGATTGCCAGGTGTTGAGAGCAAGGGATGGAGGAGTAAGTGGGACACAGAGGATCTTCAGGGCAGTGAAAATACTCTGTATGCCACCATAATGATGGATAAATGTTGTTATGCATTTGTTCAAAGTCATAAAATATACAACACCAAGCGTGAACCCTAATGTAAACTATAGACTTTGCATGATTCTAATGTGTCAATGTAGGTTCACTGAGTGTAACAAATGTTCCACTCTGATGGGGGAAATGTTGATAATGAGGGAGGCTCTGCATGTGTGGAGATATAGGGGGTATATATGGAAAATCTCTAATACCACTTAATTTTGCTGTGAATCTAAAACTCAAGAAAGAAAATATTTTTTAAGATAGTAAAAACAAATTAAATGATATACTACAGATATAAATATAAATATCTATTTAATAATCTAGTAAATATATCTTTTACACAAAAGAAAGCAGCAAAAGAAGACAGGAACAAAAAGAAAGAAATGAGATATATAGAAAAAATCCAGTTACCAAAACTAAGTGAATTCAGCAAGATCATAGGATACAAGATCAATATAGAAAAATCAGTTGTATTTCTATATAATCTGAAAATAAAACAATTCCATTCATACAAGCACCATAAACAATACTTAAGAATAAATTAACCAAGGAAGTACCAGACTTGTGCAATGAAAGCAAAACAACATAGCTGAAATTTTTAAGTATCTAAATAGGTAGAGATTCCAAGTTCATGGATTGGAAGAGTAAAGACTGTTAAGGTACAATTCACCCCAAATTTCTTTACAGAACCAACAAAATTCATATCAAAATACCAACTGGAGGCACCTGGGTGGCTCAGTGTGTTGAGTGTCCGACTTTAGCTCAGGTCATGATCTCACAGTTCATGAGTTCAAGCCCAACATGGGCTTTTTGTGGTCAGCACAGAGTCTGCTTTGAATCCTCTGTCTGCCTCTCTCTCTGACCCTCCCTTTGGCTCATGCTTTTTCTCTCAATAATAAAACACTAAAACAAAAACAAAAACAAAAACAAAACCAGCTGGCTTTTTTGAAGAAACTCTCAAGCTAATCTAAAATTTATATGGAAGTACAAAAGATCCAGCCAAAATAATTTTGAAAAAGAACAAAGCTGGAGGGGTGCCTGGGTGGCTCAGTTGGTTAAGCATCTGACTCTTGGTATCGGCTGAGGTCATGATTTCCCACTTGGGATCAAGCATGTTGGGCTCTGAGCTGATCATGAAGCCTGCTTGGGATTCTCTCCCTCCCTTTCTGCCCCTCCCTCACTCTCACTCTCTCTTTCCAAAAAAAAAAAAAAAAAAAAAGCTAAGCTGGAGAATTTACACTTTCCTATTTCAAAACTTAACATTAAGGGGCACCTGGATGGCTCAATTAAGCGTCTGACTTCGCCTCAGGTCATGATGTCCTGGTTCATGGTTCAAGCCCTGCATCCGGCTCTGTGTTGACAGCTCAGAGCCTGGAGCCTACCTCAGATTCTGTGTCTCCCTTTCTCCCTGCCCTTCCCCTGCTTGTGCGCATGCTTGCTCGTTCTCTCTTTCAAAAAGAAACATTTAAAGAAATTAAAAAAAAAAAAAAGCATGAAGCTATAGCATGTGGTACTGGAGTGCCTGGGTGGCTTAATCGGTTAAGCATCCAACTCTTGATTTCAGCTCAGGTCAGAATCTCACAGTTCTTGGGTTAAAGCCCTGCATCAGACTGCATGCTGACAATGTGGAACCTATTTAGAATTCTCTCTCTCCCTCTCTCTCTGCCCCTCCCCCCACCTCTCTCTCAAAAATAAACTTAAAAAAAAAAAAAGTGCACTACTGGTGTAAATTAACTCCAAATAGTTCAAAGATCTAAATGTGAAAGTTATATAATTTTTCAAAGAAAACACAGTAGAAAATCTTGACGACCTTGGTTTAGGCAGAAGTCTTAGATCATACCAAAGCATGATCCATAAAATTCAAAAATTGATAAACTGGACTTAGACTTTAAAACTCTTGCATTTCAGGGGTGCCTGGTGGTTCAATTGGTTAAGCATCTCACTTCAGCTCAGGTCATGATCACGGTTCATGGGCTTGAGGCCCACATCAGGCTCTGTGCTGACAACTCAGAGCTTGGAGCCTGCTTTGGATTCTGTGTCTCCTTCTCTCTTTGACCCTCCCCTGCTCACACTCTCTCAAAAATAAACATTAAAAAAAGAAACTCTTGCATTTCAAAGACACCATTAAGAAAATAAACCGGGAGGAAACAATTGCAAATCTCATATAGGACTCATATCCAGAATGTATAAAGAACTCTTACAACTCAATAATAAAAGGACAAACCCCAACTTACAAATAGGTAAAAGGCTTAAACACCAATATCTATAAGCACATGGAGATGCCCAACATCATTAGTCAATGAACAAATGGATGTTAAAATCACAATGTGTATCATTTCATGCCCACTGGGTAACTATAATAAAAGACAATAAAGTGTTGGTGAGAATGTGAAAAAACTAACATTCATATGCTATTGATGGGAATATAAAATGATACATTTTACATTTGGGGAGGTAAAGAAAATGTATTAAAATTGGATTGTGGTGAAGGTTACATAACTTCGTAAGTACCTCAGCAGCAAAGCTGTTACAAAGAAAAATTAATCACTATACCACTAGACTTCTAGTTTATAGTATTGGGACAAGATAGACAATACCACAAGGACACAATCAGATAATCAATGCAGGACGTTCTGTAAGACAAATGACTTACATACAATGTTAATGACCAACAGACAAATGAAAAAGCATGGGACTATTCCAGAATTAAAAACTAAAGATGCACAACCAACCATAACGCATCAATACTGATTAGATTCTGCCTCAGAAAAACAAAGACATTTCTGAAGTAGTTGGGAAAGTTTGAATTTAGACTGAATATCAGTTTATGAAGTTATTGTGAATTTTTAAAGAGCGTCCAACTTCAGCTCAGGTCATGATCTCGTGGTTCGTGAGTTTGAGCCCCGCAATCAGGCTCTGCGCTGACAGCTCAGATTCTGTGGATCTGAGGGATTTGGTGTCTCCCTGTCTGTCTGCCCCTCCCCCACTCTCTCAAAAAAAAAAACATTAAAAAATTTTTTAAAATAAAATGTGTGATAATGGTGTTGTTTGGTTGCAGAATGTCCTCATTTTTAGGAAATGTTTGCTAAAATATTTAGGGATGAAGCACCATGTTGTCTGCAACATACTTTCAAATGGTTCAGCAAAAATAACTGTATTTGCAAAGATAAAGCATGGAAAAATGTAAATAAGTGAATCCAGTGAGAACATTCAAAGAGTTTTATATTACCTCTTCACAAACTTTTCAGGTTTGTAATTTTTGAAAATAAAAAGTGAGGAGAAAATTATATTCCTATATACCAGGCATCTAAATTATATGACATACCTAGGAATGAATATATATACACACAATGTATAAGACCTCTTTGGTGATAATAAAATTTTATTAAGACATTAAAAAGACTTAAATAAGAGATATCATGTAAATGGGATTAGAAGGTCTGGTATAATGATGTAAATTCTCCCCACGTGGCCTATAGAATCATTGGAACTCCAATTAAAATCTCAGTGTGTTTGGTTTGTTTAGTCTTTGGGAGGAAGTTCACAAGCTGTTTCTGAAATGGATATGAAAGAGCAAAGAAAGAAAAGCCACAAGCTCTTGAAGAACAACAAGGTGAAAGGACTTGCAGTACTATATATAAAAACTTTTTTTAAAAGATAAGGTAACGAAGAGAGTGTATATAAGCACAGGGAAAGACCAATAAAACAAACAGTCCGGAAGTAGATGTCTGCACATACCAACGCTCAACAGATAACAGAGAAGGCACTTCAAAGCAGTAGGGAAAGGAAGGTCTTTTCAATAAACAGGGCTGGGACAACAGACTAACCCATATAAAGAAGCAAAAAAATCACCTCCTACCACACACCGAAGACATTTCCAAGTAGGATAAAACCTCAATGTGGGGGGCAAAACTATAAAGCCTTTATGAAAAAAAATAACAACCATATTCATGACCTAGAGAAAGAATAATTTTAAAGTGAAATATAAAACATGCTAACTGTAAGGTAAAAATATATTTGAACGTATTAAAATGTTAATATATCAAAAACACTGAAAAGACAAGCCACAAATTAGAGAAAGGTTTTGCAAGCACAACTCATGAAAGACTAGTATCCAGGATATAAATATAAGAATCCCCTGCAAATTATTGGGAAAAAAATTAACAAAATACTTTAGCACATACTGCACTCACCAAGCCAGTAAACATGTTGACGTTCTCATATGCTGTCAGCAGGAAAGTACGTCTTTTTGAAGAACAATGTGGCAATATATATGAACACATCAAAGGCTCATTCAGCCTCACTTGACATAAGGAAAACGCTAATTAAAACCAAAATGAGATAACATCAAGCAGCTTGGTAAAAATTAAAAAGCCAATACACCCTTGGGTGAATGTTTATCAGTACAAGGATCTCTGGGAAATAGTTTGGCATGACCTGGCAAGAATCTAACGAACCTGTGCCTCTCTGGTTCTACTCTTAGGTATATATCCTTTTAAAAGTGCATACTCTAGGGGTGCCTGGCTGGCTTCATTAGGGGACCATGTGACTTGATCTCAGGGTATTGAGTTTGAGCCCCATGATAGGTGTAGAAATTAATAAACTTAAAAAAAAAGTGCATACTCTAGGGGTGCCTGGGTGGCTCAGCCAATTAAGTGTCTGACTTCAGCTCAGGTCATGATCTCACAGTTCTTGAGTTCAAGCCCCATATGGGGGTCTGTGCTGACAGCTCTGAGCCTGGAGCCTGCTTTGGATTCTATATCTGCCTTTCTCTCTCTGCCCCTCCCCCACTCACACACACTCTCTCCTTCTCTCTCATGAATAAACATTAAATTTTTTTAAAGTGCATACTCTAGGGGCGCCTGGGTGGCTCAGTCGGTTGAGCAGCTGACTTCGGCTCAAGTCATGATTTCACGGTCCGTGAGTTCGAGCCCCGCGTTGGGCTCTGTGCTGACAGCTCAGAGCCTGGAGCCTGTTTCAGATTCTGTGTCTCCCTCTCTCTGACCCTCCCCCGTTCATGCTCTGTCTCTCTCTGTCTCAAAAATAAATAAACGTTAAAAAAAAAAAATTAAAAAAATAAAGTGCATACTCTAGAATACACATACAAAATATCCACTATTTGTAATATCCCCAAGTTAGAAACCACCCAGATGTCCAAACTAAAATGGAAAAATTATAATATATTCATATAATGGAATAAGCAAAGCATAGCTACATACAATTACATGGATGAATCTTATAAACATTTTTAGCAAAAGAAGTCTCAAAGTCTATAATATAATTTGACTCATAAATTTCAGAAATGAACTAAATATTTAGGGATGTATATATGGGTGTAAAACTATAAAGAAATGAAGAGTAGGACTAGTGTTAAAGAAGAGAGAAGGAGTGTGATGGGGAGAATCATGTGGGAACTTCAGAGGTGTTAGAAATACTGTATTTCTTGACAGGGTAGTTACACTAGTGTTCACTTTATGATTTTAAAAGATGTGTGTATATACATACATACACGTATGTCTCATGTACTTTCTGTATATTCCACAATAAAATATACAAATGGCCAGTAAATATGAAAAGACATTCAACCTCATTAGTAATTAGGAAAACAAAAATTAAAACCACAGTGATCATCCATCATGATTTACCTAAAAGGAAAGACTGATAATACCCATTTTTTCTGAGGTTACAAAGAAATAGGCATTCTTATATGCTGTCAGTAGGAAAGTAAATCAATAAAGCCTTTTTGAAGAACAATGTGGCAATACAGACATCAATGTAAAACCCATATTATCTTGTGAATTATCAGTCCAAATTTCAAATACGCTAATGAAATATTAGCACATGTACTCAAAATATATGTACAAAGATGTGTACCATTCACTGCAGCAGTTCTTGCAGTAGTAAAAAAAAAAAAAAAATGAATGTCAATAAGGGAGTATTTACTAAAAGTGTCTATAACCATACTATGGAATACTACGCAGCTATTAAAAATTAAGATAAATCTCTATGAATTGGCATGGAAAGATCTCAAAGATATTAAGTGAACGACAGTCACAGAACAATACATACATAGCATAATCCTGTTTTTAAAATATAAATATGTACATATATCTTTATATAGATGTATGAAAAACAGACTGCAAATTTAGACTCTAACCTATTAGCAGTGATTACCTCTCAGGAAGCAAGTGGTAAAGGGAGAAGCGGGGTAAAGAGGGCACTTTCACATCTTTCTCTATATAGTTGACCTACAAACAACTTGGGTTTGAACTGTGTGGTCTACTTATATTTCGTCAATGCAGGACTGTGTTATGATTTTCTTAACATTTTCTTTGCTCTAGCTTATTTTATTACAAGAATACATTATTTAATACATATAAAATACGTGCTAATTGATCCTGTTATCAGTAAGGCTTCTTTCTGGTCAATAGTAAGCTATTAGTAGTTAAGTTTTCAGGAGTCAAAAGTTATGCGCCCATTTCCCACTGCACAGGGGGTTGGTACCACTAGCCCCCAAGTTGTTCAAAGGTCAATTATATGCACAGATATTCTATGAATCTTTTGTAAGAACATATCCATGGGCTACTCGCGTATTTTTAACAGGTGGCAATAGTGAACAACTGTATTGTTATTTATTCCATTCCAATGAGAACTGAATACATTTGGAAATAACTTGCTTTCAAAGCTAAGTCTTTTGTTGCTGGAGGGCCTGAGAGTGCCTATAGTTGTGTTACAGACCTGTCAGCCATCAAGTAATGAGTGTTGTGTAGGATACTAAGTGACTTGGTCTATTTCCAAGTTTGTCCCTTGAAAATATTTGCATACATTCTCCTATCCCGGCTTATCGGCAACAGCAATAATGTTTTCCCAAAGCACTTTGCTAAAGTAAATTCTGACGTACACATCAAATCACAAGCACAGCAAAGTGTAGATGTGGCTGTCAAGATGTATGTTTAGATCTAAATTAGTAATCACATCCTGGGTGAGTGACTTTTGGAATAAGTAGTTTGTATTTGGATTCATAAGGAAGAACCTAGACCCCACTAAAAATCCCAAGATACAGCTTGTCTTTATCGTCCTCCCTCCCCTCACTCCCAGAGCCCTTTCCAAATCAAATACTTTCTTATAGAAGTGGGAGAGAGGGATTCCTGATCATGAGTTCTTTGGAACTGGTAGTGAATCAAAATAAAAAGCACTATCAGAGTATTTATGAAGGAAAATCCAACTACATGCATACATTTTGGTGTGCATTTTATTTTTGATTGGAAACATGTCCATATGAAGGAAAATTGCCAAAGTATCTTTTAATCTTAAAAGCTAGGCCCTTGCCTTGCTGTGTCAGAGGAAAGCAAAACTAAGCCAGTAATGCTGGAGACATCCCTATTTCCGTATGCCCACTGACAGGAGAGGAGCTGTCTAGGAAATGCCTTTTGATTGATGAACAGAGGAGAATCTATACACATATTAAATACAAATGGAAACACATCAGCACACACAAGTCATTAGCCTGGTCCTCTGGCATCTACTAGCATGCATCTTCCAAGGATCTCTTATTCAATGGTGTAAGCACTTGGCCTCATTATGCCTCCTTATCAGCAAATACCTTTTATTCCAGAATGGAAAACGAGCTGGGAATTAAATACATCCAATATTGATGCTTTATTTCTATAAGTCACCAATAAGAGAATGAATTTAATTTTAATACATTTATTTTTGTGTGACTCTTAATAAAACACTTTCAAAACATTCTGTACATTTCAAGCCACTTAGAACCGCATTACATTCTATAAACGTGATTTGTTGGGATGAGGTGCCAAGATGTCTCTGTACAAAGATGTACAATATGTACAGTCACTATAAGTGCAAGCTGTGCAAAGCAGTCTAGAACACTAATTCATGCCAAGGCTTAGAAAACATTTCAACACTTAAGACTAAAGCTTGAAACTGCGTTGTCGCTTTTTCCTGGGCAAATGATTACTTTATAAACAAATATATGTATATGTCATATAGAAAGAATAGTTTGACTCCTCAGCTCAGTCAGCACCATGCAGCTGACTGGATACATTACAGGGCTGCTCTTCGAGGCCCCTCTCTCCAGGGCAACCATTTTGCCACACTCAGTGGTTGTCTCATCACTGAGCGGCCGCCGCCACTGCCTTTGACTGAACCACAGCAACACTAGGAGCTTTAAATTTGGGGAGATAAAGGCCAAACTTGTTTTCAATGCCAGCAAAAGTGGCTGTGGCCAGTCTGTATCCACCGATGTGATCAGGATTGGCAGGAGGAAGGTCTGCGATGCGTGACTTAGGTGTTGGTTCTGAGCCAGAGGGCTTGCTGTTGATAGGAAAAAGCTAATGGTTAGTGCGCTCAAGACTGATGAGGACGGCACATGAGGATGGGAGAACACTTTCAGCTTCACCCATGTGCCACAAAGAGGAGTGTTCGTCCGAATAGTTCCTGGTCATCTATGCTACGTTTGTTATGATTTATAGCTGCTTGGAAAGCAACACATTCACATTTTTTTTGGTGGTCTCAATTTATAAATAGGTCCACAGAAAAAAGATCAGAAACAAATACACTTAAATATTAAAACTCTCTGGGAAACAGGACTATGAGTGACTTTCTCTTTTACACTTTTCCATTTTCCAAATTTTCTGTACTAAGCATAAATTAGTCATAAAAAGTTTATATTTTTCTTTTATTCTGACATAGTTTAAAAAGCTAACTTTTGGGGCGCCTGGGTGGCTCAATTGGTTGAGCGTTCGACTTTGGCTCAGGTCATGATCTCACAGTCTGTGAGTTCGAGCCCCACGTCGGGCTCCATGCTGACAGCTAGGAGCCTGGAGCCTGCTTCAGATTCTGTGTCTCCCTCTCTCTCTATGAGAGGGCCCCTCCCCTGCCCACACTCTGTCTGTGTCTCTCAAAATAATAATAAAAAAAAAAAAATTTAAAAAGCTAACTTTTTAAATAGTAAACTCATGAAGTATTACTAAATTTAAAGAGAAATAGAGAGAAATCTTACGTTTACACAATCTGAAAGCATAGAAAAGCCTGGAATTGTGAGACTACTATTCTTACTTCCTTTGTTTAAGTCCCTCTACTTCTTGGTTCAACAGCTAATTTCCTATTTGGCCTCTGAGCAAGAAAGGGGGTCAAAGGTTTATGAGGTGAAGACCCAGATACGGGATTTGATCATCTGCTGAAAAGCTGATAAGTACTTGCTCGGGTACAACCTTCCCCCCTCAGCAGATTCAACAAGTAGTTCCTTTTCTTCTCAGAACAGACTTCAAGTGGCCCAATTTCTGACCTAGATCTCACCAGTGATCATGTCCATGGGCATAACCTCTCTTTTTTTTCCTGTTTGTTAGCTCTAAGAACACCTATACCTATCTAGTCATAAATTATGGTGAATAATGAAGTCTTGGAGGTATGAAAGGGCTTGATGGAGCCTTTGAAACAAAGTTCATTAAAATGTTACTAACACAAATTTACATTACTTCTGGTTAAAAGACCATATAATAAATTCAAATAATAAGGACCTAGATCCATGAAGCTCAGTATTTGCTTATACTAAAAAAGATAATTTATTCACATAACATTTTAATTTGCTGCTTGCCTTCACTTTCCCCAAGTAACTGCTTAATACTGTGTATGATGTCCCCCTACCAAGGTCTCACTCCCCTGATACTGAAGCTTCTCAAGCCCACTGTTTGTTTTATTTATTTATTTTTTTACATAGGCTTCGTGCCCAGTGTGCAGTCCCACGCAGGGGTTGGACTCACAACCCCGAGATCAAGACCTGAGCTGAGATCAAGAGTTGGATGCTTAGCCAACTGGGCCACCCAGGCACCCCAAGCCCACTGTTTGTTTTAAATGCACTGGTCCTGTAGGATTCTCTGTCCTCCTAGTTTCTAATAGTTTCAAAAATGCCTTTGTAGGCCAAAGGCCTACTTTGATTTTGGTGCTTTCTTTTACAAGGAGTTGAATAGCTGCACTTACAGGCCTCCAAAATCAATGTAAAACCACCGCTGGAGAAGTTCATAGGTGACCAAGGTAACACCAAACTGGGGAGAAGATCGAAACACTCGAGCTGAAAAAGATGGGAGTGGGGATACTTAACATGGCTGTGGCAAAGCCGACGAGTGAGTAATGGGAGCAGGTCCCTAACACCAGACAGCCATTCTGTACGGCCCTAGTCCCTACCTGCAGTCCCTTTCCAAAATGCTGAGGGCCCCTCTTCCCGGAGTATCTTCCTGAAACAGTCAATGACACCACTGTATGTCGTCTGGCCAGCACGGGCGGCCACTTGCAATCTTGTCTTGATGACATCAGCGGGGGTCACCAGAGAAGCAGCAGGCACACCTTTCAGGAGAAAGGCACATGTAAGTCATGCAAAGTACCTTATAAAGAACAGACATACTGCTAACATCTAACAATACAATTAGCAACTTTAACTGCTCTAACTCAAAGTTTCTTAAATAGATGCCTGGGCACTCCTGGAAAAAAGGACACATAAGCCTACTAGCTGCTTCAGTGTGGAACAGAATTCTTTTTTCTTTATGAATTAGAAAAATCACTCTATACTGCATGATCCCAAAGAACTGTGACAGGAAAAAATGCAGCAATATTACCAGGATGATTCCCAAGTATTCCTCTTTAGGTTTCAATTATTTTACCTCCTTTTTTTGGTAAATAAGACACAAGTATTTATGTATATAGTAAGAAATGAGGACACTGTCCATTTAATGAGATGTTAAATGTACCTGACAACAAACCAGTGGTTTTTGCTGATTCTTGTCATCTTACTGTGCAAGGTGACTGTCAGTACTCATATCCACTCACCTGTTTGAGGGCTAACTCAAGAGTTGACTGGGACTCCTTTCAGACATGCTTACATGACAGAAGTTACAATTGGAGCAGAGGCAGAGGCAGCCAGGCAACCAGTTAAGGAACAATATGAGAACCGATCATCAAAAGGCCTTATTATCTATCCCCGGTGCGTGAGCTCCCTGGGGTCATGCTGAGATTGATCAGCAGCGGGACACCCAAAATGGATTTCACAACCACGTCTTTCACATAAAACAAAGCAGGGAATAAAGGAGCAAGATAACCTTCCTCAGGGGGAAGATATTCAAATGGCCTGAATATCACTGAATCATCACCAGGCAGGTGGAGCTAGTGGACTTTGTGGGAGCCTGTTACAGGATGATGCGAATACCCCCGCTTCCACATGGCCCTGCACCGTATTCAGATGAAACAAGGAAAATTGCCTGTCTTTGGAATGTTCTGAATTCTAAATGTTCTCAGGCCCTGCCAGCAAGACTTTACTGGAAAAAAAATGAGAAAAAATCATCTTCCATTATGAAAACTTGACATCGAGTATCTGTGGGCAAAAAGTTGGTGCTGACAGTTCCATGGAAATGTTTCCTTGGTTCCATCAACTGTTGGCAAAATGCCTGTCCACGATTAGACTGTTCTTTGGCTGGTTTTTTGCTGCTGACTGGAAAGCACAGGCCAAAGTCTGGAGGGAAAATTTCCTGGCCCCATTTAAAACTGGGAGCCTTTGGTGAGTACCCAAAAGAGGCTGGATGAGCACTCAGTGCCAAGACAGAGCAGATAGTTTTTCTGGCTTTCAAATGTGCAGTTGACTGAAATAGCAAAGGCCAGAGGACACGGGATTTGGTAGACCCCAAATAAGGACTCAGAGCTCCCTGGAGAGTTTTTTTAACCATCACAAGTCATTCCCTGCCATCGTGGGCGAGGACAAGAACATGGTCCATCCCAACACCCTTAGAACCCCACCATATGCACCCCACACTTCAGGAAGTGCTCAGGCTGTTCTGCTGTATAGCCAGGGCACCAGAGGAGAACGAACCCAGTGAGAGCTATATGGCACCATGAGTCCAGGCAGTTAGACCTACACCAGCATCTGGGGACTCCGTTTGGGTCTGTGTACACCCTTCATGTTTCTATCTCTGACCAGCAGTAATGGAGAGCAAACACACGCCTTTTCCTTCCTCTGTCATTTCTGAGTGCCGGTGCAGCCAAGGACACGTGGTCCTCCCCTACTATCCCCAGTCAGCTCCTTCAAGAGGAAGGCTAGGCCTGTGCGATCAAAAGAAAACATCTTAGTACCTTCCTGCATGTGTTAGGCTCCTCTTTCAGATGGAATTTCTTTTGTGTCTAATTTGGGATCTTAGACCAGATGAAGATTTTCATTTATCCCACTGACATTTTTTGAGCTCCTATTATTACCATGCTGGCCACAAAGGGATAGTAAGGATAAAGAGAATAAAACTCCTCCCTGCAAAAAGCTCCCAGCCTAGTACAGAAGATAAAACTTACGCAAACAAGTATTATTAAAGAAAGTGTTAAAGGACAGAGAAGAGATGCCCATTTGAGTATGGGATAGTTTGCTGGGAAAGTACTGCTTACTTTGATCTAATTAGAATGACGGTAGAAGGAACATCAACAGTATCATGAGGAAAGCTCAAGTTCTAAGGCAAATCATGGGGACTCCAACATGCAAAAATAGCAAGTGAGGCAGGCTAGACCTGGGCATCACATAAGATACAGTGAAGCAACTGATTTGATGAAGAATTTTTCCACCTTAATGCTTAGCTTGGCTACACCCAAGGTTTCAGGGGCATGGGAGGCGCACATTAATGATGAAAGCCCAATTTAGATGGGCAGATCTAATTTGGCTCTGAGTTGCTAAGCTGCATTATGCTGTTTATCCACAGTATGCAAATGTAATTAACTCTCATCAGAATTAGAGCACATCCCACAAAGGAAAAAAAGTGATCATATTTAAACTAAGTCAGATACAAACAATAACCTTCCAGAAATAAAGGCAGACGGTACACAGAGATTCTGTACTTCTTAAAGAGAATGGGGGAAGGGTTCTTTGGTTTAAAAAAGAAAATTCTAGTTACCTGCCATGGCTCCAGCTGCAAGGAGATTTATACCTCCCACGTGTCCATTTTCATCAGCCAGAAGTAGTTTACAATGAGCATAAACAGGAAAATAAATTGCAGAGAAGGGAATGTCTCGGAGGAAACACGCTTTGGCACCCTGTCACAAGTGAGGAAATAGTGCAAAACAGTTATGTAAACAGGGCCATGAATGCCCATAAGGGATCCAGGGTGACAAGTATTAGGTATTCCCTCAAACAGCATGGGGACTGATGTGGAATAGAAATGGGGGGCGGGGGGGTGGGGGTGGCGAGAGGAGCATAGACAAATATACATGGCTCAAAGTTTGAGAAAGGCTTGTGGACTCGAGTCCTAGAGTTCATTAAGTGGGTAATGATGTTATCCTGATAACTAAGAATTTTCTGGCATTTCCAATACAGATTGAGATTTTTTAATGTTTATTTATTTTTGAGAGAGAGAGAGAGAGAGAGAGAGAGAGAGAGAGAGAGAGAAAGCGAGCACAAGCAGGGGAGGGGCAGAGACAGAGGGAGGCACAGAATCTGAAGCAGGCTCCAGGCTCCGAGCCGTCAGCACAGAGCCCAACGCAGGGCTCAAACCCATGAGCCATGAGATCATGACCTAAGCCAAAGTTGGACGCTCAACCAAGCCACCCAGGCACCCCCAGATTCAGATTCTAAGGTTAAAAAAATTTAATTCTCAAACTTCCAGGCTGCTTGTTCCATGTGGCTTTGGTGGATGCAATGGGGAAGGACATGAGTGGCAACAGACTTGGAAACCCAAGGTTAATAGCTTGATTCCAAAGTAAGCAGCAAAGGCAGCCCACAGTTCTAACAATTCACCAATTCGATCTACACAGCTTAGAACCCATGAAGTACCAGTTAAGAAGCTACAGACAATGGCAGTGGAAAAGAAAGGTGACTATTCTACAAAAGGGGAAAAAAGAAACCACCAATCTTCCCTCCTGGGCCCCCATGTCCTGAACAGCAGAGGAGGGGCGGGGGTGGGGAACTAGGACAAATTATTTTAGCGGAAGTTTCCACGGGAGCAGAAAGCTCACAATAAATGCCTCCCTCAGCTTGGTTAGTAGCCCATGCTATTCTACTGCCCAGGGCTTTATCTAGCCAGGCCAATACACTGTCTTTGGCACTTGTTTCCCTAATGGTTCTGTTTTCAAAAGACAAACTCCAACATTAAAAAAAAAAATTCCAAGAACTCTCTGAAGAATGATACAGACAGAAACAGTATCAATAAATTTAGCTCTCAAAGGTTAATTCCAAAAAAAGGATGGAAATTGCAGGTGAAGGGGAGGGAATGTATACAGAACTCTCCCAAGATTCAAGCATCATTGGTTTACTGGTCTCCCAAGAGCCCTGTACCTGTGTGAATCTAACCTAGAGAAATTCTAATTTCTAATTTGCAGCTCCAGAAGCCAATTTACACATATCTACAGCAACAGATCTATAAATAAATCAGATGCTGTGGAAACACAGTTGTCTAATAGCAGCTAAATTTACGTATTCCCCTCTTATACCAGGCAAAAGAATGGAAAGAAATACTCTTCCTTGTTTAAGAAAAATAATAGCTTCTGCTCCATTACATCTGATCTGTAATGATGGGAGTAAGTATACCTGCAGGGAAGGAATCTGTTGACTGGCATTCTGCTAAAGTACAGTACACTCTGGTTTTTTGTTTTTTGTTTTTTTTTTATGGAATTCATTATTGACAAATCCTACCACTTAACTTCTTAAGACCTGAATTCTACCAAACTCTACTACTGTTTCACTGTGGTCAAATTATTAAGACAAACATAAGCTCCTACTGGGAAGATAACAATAGAGATAACTCAGACTCAAAATAAACACAAGACTATTTTGAAGTCCTAAAACAGCCCAAAGAGAACACCAAAGAAACTTTTCCCAAACCTGTGGTCAAATAAAAGGCTGTGAGCCTAAAGCCAGCAGGTCTGCAGTGCTGGCCTCCCTGCTGGCAGCCTCATAAAAGCCTGAAGATGACAACAGGAGAGTGTGTTTGTATATCCCACTGCCTCTAATAGAAGTGTCCTGATTTTTTCTTTTTGTCTGATTTTGTACTCAAGGGACTACCCTGCTGGACAAAATTACTTTTCCAGTTTGGAGGGAGAAGCCTGGTTTCCACATTCTTTCACGGTTCTATTGAGTACATTATAAGCTGTCTACTGAGATAACCCAAGGGAATCTACCCACCTTATACAGACCAAAAAGTCCCAGGTCCCGGAGTACATTCAGGGCACTGACCCTGGGTCCTGTGGTGATTTCTCCAGCTACCTGCAGGCGAATCTTTACTATCTCCAATGGATTAGTAAAGATGACTTGAGAGCCGCCAGCCTGTAGGCAAGGGAGGAGAGACAGAAGCAGATTTCCAAATCAGAGACCGACTGACAGTGTAACCAAGAAAAATCCAGAAAAGCCTCTACATGGTACCACTTTACTCTTCCCTCTTCACAGGAGACTGAGAGTCCCATGCTTCGGCCAATAATGGAGGGGCCCACAGGGCTGGTCCCAAATTCAAGTCAATCTATGTCTGGGTTTGTTTCTATCTGAAATGTCAGGAGTATTTCTCAGACCAGTTTTTCCAGAGTCAACTCAGCACCCAAAATGGCAAAACTAATAAACTCATTTGGAAAACAAAAGTGAAGCCAGATGAGGCAGTGGGGAGTTCCCCAATGAAAGGGAAAGTGATGGCAGAAGACTGGTTGGTATCTTTTGTAAGCTGGAAGTAAAATTTGGATCTACAGTTGTTTTTTTTCTTTTCTTAGCAATCATTCTTTTTAGCTCAGCCACCCATTTCCACTGCCGTGGATTGTAAAGCAATTAACACAACTTCGCCCCCACAGACGTGCCTTAAGTCAGAGGGGAAAAGTCTCCCATGGTTCAACTTCTAAAATATATTATCCTGAGCAAAACTCTGGAGACAGATACACAGCTAAAAGGAGAGAATGTAGAAAGACACGTTCAGTATTAAGACAAAACCAGAAAAACTCTGCTAGGAAGTGGAACCTCTAGTTACCACGAGTACAAAACTGGCAAATCAAAGCCACACTCCACAATGGTGGTGAGTGACAGGGATTTGAATTTGGATAATGAGGGTGTATTTGCATCTGAAATCTGTTAACTAGTCGAGGAGAAAAAAAAGAAGAATGTTTAACAAAACTGCTACCAACTTTTTTTTTTTTTTTTTTTGGTTTTTGTAAGAAAGTAAAAAACGTATATGGGTGTGTGTATGTGTATGGATACATAAAAATACATTTGTTAAAACATAAATAAATATACACATCTCCATGAAGTGAAAAAATCTCATTTGCACATCTTCATCTGAACTGTAGCTGTTTATATTACACGATCATAACCATATTCATATAGTCATAATTATATTCTATAATTGTAACTTCCTGCAACAGCAAGTCACATGTGAATCAGGAAACAGGAAAGGCCTCACTGGGGCACTATAGTTCCACAGGTATAGAAATATTGCAAACAATACCCATAAAACCCAACACTCTACCTTCACCCCCATCCCTGTTCATTTATCTAAAACCCACAGTCCTTCCAGTCCTACTTTCATGGGGCAGCAAGTCTCAGCCATTCTGCTAACTGGCCGGAGCTGGAAACCCCTCAACTACGCCTGCTCCAATCCTGACCCCTCACTCCCATCCATGACATCCACGACTGCCAACACTGACGCGAGATTCCTTTCCACTTCGTGGGCAGCTTACTGTCCTGGATCCCCCAGGGCCCTAATCCCCTTTTTGTCCACCAAGCTCAGGGGGCGAGCAATTTGCTGTCTCTCTCTGGGTCTCCTGCAGCTCCCAAGTCGACAATCCAGACCACTGGCACACAAGTCCCCGAATGATATGTGACCCAATTTTACATGTTGATTTGCCTGTGTTTCCCTCTCTTTTAATCTGTTGCACTGCAGGCAGAAGGAAGCATTTCAATGTTTCAATCTAAGCAAACAATACTTTCAAAAGGATTGCTGGGTAAAAAATTATGTTAAAATGATAATCCAAGTAATTGCTCCTGCAGCTAGTATTAAAGACCAAACGAATTGAAAAAGTTTACTACTTCCCTGAAATCTCTTGTTTAAATAATGGTTGCAAAGACCATCTTTGGGAAAATGCACCTTACGTTCTCAACTAAAGCAGAATTAAACAAATAATAATAGAAACACAAATTTTGATTATAACCCCCAAACTTTGTCACCACCAGATGATGCCAAACCTTGGGTGATCCTCACATTAAATATGGACATCATGTTTAAATAAATACAAAGTTCTTCCATGTTTTTAATAATTAGTAAATTAAAACATCCCACAGAGCAAGAGTATTCCAACCAGCAGTCTCCCAGCCCACACTTCCTCCTCCCCGGCTCGCCACACCCTTCTGGAAATAACTGCCAGTTTACTGAGATTTGCACTCCTTTAACAACTCTTACATTTCTTTCTCAGTGTACATGTAACGTGTAACACAGTAACTGTTGTGTGCTTTGAAGATCTGTTACCCAGAATGCACACAAAGTCCTGACAATGCACTGGACATAATGACAAAACTAAACTGATTTGGATTTATACATACATCTGACAAGCGAGCATATAAACAACAAAGCAATGACACTATAGCAAGGCACATATCTATGAGTTTCATTCACACCTACATACTCTACTATATTTGAAGGAGGAAAACATCTAGCAATTGCACAAGTCTGTATATGCGGTAAAACTTATACTTTTGTATTTTATTATATTTATTTATATTCTATTATATTTATTAAAATTTACTTATATTTTATGATAGACCCAGGAATATGTAGGCAAATACTATCCAGAAACATTGAATAATTTAAAAAAAAATAAAAATGACTATTTAAGTTGTCTAAAACTTTGGATATTTCGTAACAATTAAAGGGAAACACACATGGCAAATATGTGCTGTCCTTTTCCGAACTCTGAGATTGACCTAAACTGGGGACATGAGATGGGGGGATAAAATCTGCAGTTAATTCAATTGCTCTAGTAAGAAATCTAGTGACCCAGAACAAAGATTATGTTTTACCACGTTTTTAAAAACATTTTTGAAGTTTATTTATTTTGAGAGAGACAGAGACAGTGAGAGTCGGAGAGTGGCAGAGAGGGAGAAAGAATCCAAAGCAGGCTCCATCCTGCCAGAGCAGAGCCCGATATAGGGCTTGAACCTATGAAACTGTGAAATCATGATCTGAGCCAAAACCAAGAGCTGGACACTCATCGACTGAGCCACCCAGGTGCCCCAGGTTTTATCACATTCTTAATTGTTTCCACTCTGAAACACAAATATAGGAAAATATCATTTCTATTTTAAGGCTCTACTGATTTTAAGTAATATTATTACATTAAAAACAGCTTTTCACAGGGAAAAAGCCCTGGTTATAATAAATATAATCATTGAATATGCTGAATTTCAGAAGTGTTAAATTGTGAAATAAAAATATGATAACTTTACAATAGAATAAAAAGTATATTTTTACAAATATGTCCATATGTTTTGCTTTTTACAAATATGCAAATATGTTTGCTACTTTAAAGAGCAATAAATTAAACAAAAGAATGTAAATGCCCAAGTAAGGAAAGAGTTAAGTGGAAACAATTATATGCTCTTGATCAGGTAATAGGACCATAATAAAATCATGCCAACGTAAACAAAACATAAACTATAGGTATCCACTGATGACCAATATGTCAGAATTAACCTAAGTTCATCAAAATTGGAATGGCTTAGAGATGAAAATATTGGTTGCCTCCTGGAAAGAGAAATGTGTACCTGAAAGCATATCCTATTGTACCTTTTAAATTCTGAATTATGAAATGTATTAACTGCTCAAAAACAAAAAATAGAAAAAAATAATGAGAAACAGAACTGGTCTTAGAAACAATGACTTCTTTTATAGACTATGTCCTCTTTCACACATTCTTCCCCAGAATAAATTTGGGAATTTATATACGTTGAATGCATCTTAAAAACTAGTTAGCACTAGTTATCTGTGGATCCAAAACTTTAAACAGGCTTATCCATCTATTTAGGTATGAACATCAAGCAATCTAACCAAATATAGATAGTGATCTGAAATAACAGACACCAAGATATATAAAATTTCAAATTAAATTATGATGATACACAGCTATACAGTCTTAAATGGACACGGTCTCATCTGCCATCCTGCTGCTCCTTGTACTGATGCTTACATTAGATAACGCCACTCCATACAATACCTTTGAGGAACTTGTTTCACTCATCAAATCACCAAAATTAACTTCTAAACTTCTACTTGCTAAATTTCCCTCTTCAAATTTGCTGCCTATTTTTATAGAGAGAAGCAAGCATTGATATTAAAACTATGTTTTAGAAGCTTTCACTTCTCAGTACTAAGTTGTTTCTTTGTTCTAGAATTGAATTACAAATGACACAATAAAAGAGAACAACTCCCATTTTGAATGAAGGTTATCTATATATAACAGAAAGAGAAAGAATGTAAACACTTCCATTCAATCTTGTGTCACATAAATTTTTTCTTAATGAGAAAATAAACCAACTAAAGTGGACAGCAAAAGTCAGGAAAAAAGGATGGAAAACTGAGATGTCACCAAGCCTCTGATGTGCCCGAGGCCAAGGGGCTGCACGCAGGATCAGGCCTGCTCAACCTCCTGCCCTCACAATCCTGCCCCAGGGGCAGAGTCCACAAAGAGGCAGGAGGACCTGGCCCTGCTCGTGCCAAGTCTCCTGTTTACTTTCTTCTTTGATCTGTTTCTCCTGTAGTTTGGAAATATTTCCCTCTAACCACAATCTGAACAATTCATTATAAAGTCTTTCCTTACAGATATTGATGAAAATCTAATTTCAGTTTAAGGCCAGACCAGGAACTTGAGCAGATGTACAAACTATGTGCATTTAAAATAGCCAAACAAATAAAAATTACAGAATTAACTGTCACCAGGACTGAGTCCAGAAGTATAGGAACAGACAGTGACTCTGTCTCAGATACCATCAACCAAACATTCTTACATATTTTATAAAGCAATGGGAAATATTAATGGTTCTTTCTAAAATAGCCTAGGACCATGATAACTTAAAAGGACTAAAGTACAATTTTCTCATTGTTGAGTCACTAATATATGTGAGGGTGTTAAGATATGAATAGATAAAACTACACATACCTCTCACAAGACTAAAGGAAGAGTCAGAATCTGTGTATCTATCATGAGCCCCTCTGACATAAATATATATGGACTTTGAACTTGTACACATATGTATGTGTTCACATAAATATGCAAGCATCAAGTTGGGAACACACTGATTGGGGGGATGGGAGGTGGAGAGACTGCTCCCAAGCAACTCTTTAGAGATGTGCAAACTCAGCTCATTGAGGAAGACACAGTATAATGAGCTGGCTAGCTAAAAATCTTGGCCCTAGGGTCAGTAGATGCTCCAACTAACAAATGGACCTCTTGCTGCACCTACAGTTGTGTGCATGCATAGACTGAAAGGAGGAAGCATGGAAGAGTGGAAAGATTCTAGGTTTGTTGACCTATAGTGTCACTGACTTTGTAACCCTGGATAGATCATACCCTTCCCATTCCTTGGTTTCCTATATGACAATAGGGATCCCAATAACAGCCCAATATACCTCACAGAGCTCTTGTGCACTAATGTGAGAGCACCGTAGACTGAAAGCAAGATATCAAGGGAAGGGACAAGTTGTTCAGGAGGTATGTTCACACAGGGCTAAGAATATCTGCAACACATTAAGATTACACTAGCCTTCTGCTGAACAATAAATACACCCTGAGTTGTATGACTTCTACCCATTCAGAAGTATACACTCCCTGAAAGAGTTAATGTGATCAGGCAGGTAAGTGCTCTGGTTAGAGTTTAAACATAAAAACAGGTACTTACCAGAGAGATGTTTAAAAACTACATATAGGCTAGTCTATTTAGACTGTTAAACCTTCTGCGTTTTTGACTTGGAAAGACATTAATTTTTTTCCCATTTAAGTTTACAGATATGTCTAAGAAACTCTACGTAAACTTTTCTTTGAAAAAACAACCACAGAGTGGGCAGGTCAACATGGTAGTATGAGAAAACCCAGAACACACCAAATCTACAACTACATATGGAACAATTCTCTCCAAAAAAGACCTAAAAACTAGCTCAACAGCTCCTCCACAACAGATAAAAAGGCCACATGGAGATAGGTATAATAGGCAGAGATGCAGTATTGCCAAAAACCCCACCCATTCTAGAGTGAAATCACAAATATAGAGTATATCCCTGACAAGCAACAGGTTCGAGCCCCATATCAGGTACCCCAACCCTTGGGACCTGTACTAGACAGACAAGTTCCCAAAATGCCTGACTTTATTTTTTTTTAATTTTTTTTCAATGTTTATTCATTTTTGAGAGAGACAGAGAGAGAGAGCATGAGGAGGGGAGGAAGAGAGAGGGGGAGGAAGAGAGAGGGGGAGAGAGAGAGAAGACAGACAGACAGACAGACACAGAATCCGAAGCAGACTCCAGGCTCTGAGCTGTCAGCACAGAGCCCGACATGGGGCTCGAACCCATGAACCGCGAGATCATGACCTGAGCCGAAGTCGGATGCCCAACTAACTGAGCCACCGAAGTGCCCCCCAAAATGTCTGACTTTAAAAACCAGTGAGGCTCACTTCCAGGAGACCCAAGGGCTGAAGGAAACGGAGACTCCCCTTTTGAAGGGCTTGTGCACATACTCACTCACCCTGGGACCCAGTGTAAAAGCAGCAGCTTAAAGGGCACCTAGACCATACATGAAAGAGATCCATAGGCTAGACATAAAGTATCTGCTGGAAGGACAAGGGTCTGTTGGAATCCTCTCTGGGGACAGGTTGTGCACTCTCCTGCCTTGCTAGTGCTGGCACTGGTAGGCATCAGTCTTGCATTCTTCCTCTCCTTGCTAGCATCACTTGCCCTGACCCTGCACTATTCTGCAGCTTTGCCCTGCCTAAACCCAGTGGGCAGCCTTACCCCAGGCCTGCCCTCTTCTGTAGCCCTGGTCCTGCTAAACCTGGCAAGTGAGCTTGCCCTGGCCCTGCCCTCTCCTGTGGCCCTGCCAAAGCAAGTGGGTATAAGCAGTCTGCACAGGGGATGCCCCTTGACAAGCATCTGGCTGTAGTGGTCAGGAGGCCTGCATTTCTGGGCTCCACAGGACTAAAACAATTGGAGAGACAGTTCCTGACAGACTACCATCCCCAGGGTACACAGACAGCAGATAGAAACACATCCCCAGTCTTCCTATGAGCACTTCTTCAAGACTGGGAGAGATGGCTGTTTTGCTTACGATAGAGAAACAAACAGAGTCAAACAAATAGAGGAAATACAGGAATATGTCCTAAATGAAATAATAAGATAAAATTCCAGGAAAAAAATATCTAATGAAAGAAACAATGAAATGGAGAGAAGTCACTTACCTGATAAAATGTTCAAAGTAATGATCATAAATATGCTCACCATTCTTGATAGAATAGATGAAGAAACTTCAATAAAGAGACTGATAATGTAAAAAAGTACAAAAAAGAAGTTACAGAGCTGAAAAACACAATAACTGAACTGAAAAATAAACTAGATGGATTCAAGAGCAGACCAGATGAAGCAGAAAAAAAGGATAAGTGACCAGGAAGACAGGGCAGAACTCAACCAAACAGGGCAGCAAAAGGAAAAAAGTGAAGATAGCTTAAGGGACTCATAGCACAACATCAAGCAGAACAAAATTCTCCTAGAAGGAGAAAAGAGAGAGAAAGAGACATAACTTATTTGAAGAAATAATGGCTGACTACTTTCCTAACCAGGGGAAGGAAACAGACACCCAGATCTAGGAAGCCCAGAGAGTTCCAAATAAGATGAAGCCAAAGAGATTCAAAGCAAGAGACATTGTAATTAAAATCTCAGAAGTTAAAGAGATAATCTTAAAAGCAGCAACAGAAAAAGAACCTGTTATATAGAAGGGAACTCCATGAGACTATTAGCAGATTTTTCAACAGAAACTTTGCAGGCCATAAGGGAATGGCAATGATATATTCAGTGCTGAAAGCAAAATCTCCCAACCAAGAATACTCTAGCTAGCAAGATTATCATTCAGAATTGAAGGAGAGGTAAAGTTTTCCAGACAAGCAAACACTAAAGGAGCTCATCACTGCTAAACTGGCCTAAAAATAAATGTTAATGGGACTTCTTTAAGCTGAAAAGAAAGGGTACTGGTTGGGTAACAAAGTAACATATGAAAGTAAATACTGGGGGCGCCTAGGTGGCGCAGTCGGTTAAGCGTCCGACTTCAGCCAGGTCACAATCTCGCGGTCCGTGAGTTCGAGCCCCGCGTCAGGCTCTGGGCTGATGGCTCGGAGCCTGGAGCCTGTTTCCGATTCTGTGTCTCCCTCTCTCTCTGCCCCTCCCCCGTTCATGCTCTGTCTCTCTCTGTCCCAAAAATAAATAAAAAAACGTTGAAAAAAAAAAATTAAAAAAAAAAAAAAAAAAAGAAAGTAAATACTGTACCAGTAAAGGTAAATGTACAGCAAAGGTAGTAGACTAATGACTTATAAAGCTAGCATGAAGGTTAAAAGATAAAAGCAGTATAAATAACTACAACAATTCACAGAATAAGAAGATATAAAATGTGACATCAAAAACATAAAATTGGAGGTGAGCGTAGTAAAAAAGTAGAATTTTAGAATGCATTCAAACATAACTTGTTATCAACATAAAATAGACTAGTATAGGGTGGTTCAGTCAGTTAAGTCCAACTTCGGCTCAGGTCATGATCTCATGGTTCACGAGTTCAAGCCCCACATTGGGCTCTGTGCTGACAGCTCAGAGCCTGGAGCCTGCTTCAGATTCTGTGTCTCCCTCTCTCTCTGCCCTTCACCCTCTCTCTCTCTCTCTCTCTCTCTTTAAAATAAATAAACATTAAAAAATTATAGACTAGTATACATACAGGCTGATATAGGTGAGCCTCATGGTAATCACAAAGCAAAAACCTATAGTAGATACACAAAAGATAATGAAAATGAAATCTAAACATAACACTAAAGGCACCAAACCACAAGAAGAGAGAACAAGAAGAACAGAAGGTCACTACAAAACTGCCAGAAAACAATTAACAAAATGTCAATAAGCACACACCTACTTGTAATTACTTTAAACATAAATGGACTAAATTTTTGAACTGAAAGACATAAAGAAGCTGAATGGATAAAAAAACAAGACCCATCTATATGCTGCTTACCAGAGATTCATCTCAAATGTAAGGACATACACAGACTGAAAATGAAAGGACAGAAAAAGATGTTTCATGCAAATGGAAACCAAAAGAAAGCCAGAGTGGCTATACTTATCAGACAAAACAAACTTTAAAACACTGTTAATCAAGCAAAGATAGGCATTATATTATGATAAAAGAGTCAATACAGCAAGAATATATAACATTTGTAAATATTTATGCACTCAACATAGAAGCACCTAAATATATAAAGGAAATATTAACAGACCCAAAGGGAAAAATCAACAGCAATACAATAATATTTGGAGACTCTAATACCCCACTTACATTAATGGATAGATCACCTCAACAGAAAATAAAAATGGAAAAATCAGCCTTGAAGGATACATTAGACCAGATACATACATACATACATACATATATATATATATATATATATATATATATATATATATATATAAACATATATAGAACATTCCACAAAGAAGCAGCAGAACATACATTCTTCTCAAGTGCACACAGAACATTCCCTAGGTGAGATCACAAGTTAGGCCACAAAACAAGTCTCAGTAAATTTAAGAAGACTGATACCCTATCAAGCATTTTTTCAGACCACAACAAAACTGGAAATCAATCACAAAAAAATAAAAAAGGAAAAATCACAAAGATGTGAAGATGTAATAACTTGCTACTGAATAACCAATGGGTCAACAAAGAAATCTAAGTAAAAATTTTAAAAATCCCTTGATACAAATGAAAATGAAAATACAACACACCAAAATCTGTGGAATGTAGCAAAAGCAGATATAAGAAGTTCAGAGTGATACAGACCTGCCTCAAAAAACAAGAATAATCTCAAATAAACAATCTAACATTACACCTAAAGGAACTAGGAACAAATGAAGCCCAAAGTTAGAAGAAGAAAGGAAATAATAAATATTAAGGCAGAAATAAATAAGATTAAAAAGAAACTAGAAAAGATCAATGAAACTATGAGCTGGTTCTTTGAAAAGATAAACAAAACTGATAAACCTTTAGCTACATTAATTAAAAAAAAAAAAGGCTTCCCAAATAAATAAAAATAGAAATAAAAGACAGGAAGTTACATGAAGGGGTACATGCACCCAATCTTTATAGCAGTACTATCAATAATAGCCAAGGTATGGAAAGAGCCCAAATGCCCATCGACCGATGAATGGATAAAAAAGATGTGGCATATATATGCAATGGAATATTACTTGGTGATCAAAAACAATGAAATCTTGCCATTTATGACAACGTGGATGGAACTAAAGTGCATTATACTAAACGAAATTAGTCAGAGAAAGATAAATATCATATGATTTCACTCATTTGTGGAATTTAAGAATCAAAACAGATGAACATAAGGGAAGGGAAGCAAACATAAGATAAAACCAGAGAGGGAGAGGGGTGCCTGGGTGGCTCAGTCGGTTAAGCATCTGACTTTGGCTTAGGTCATGATCTTGCAGTCCCTGAGTCGAGTCCCACGTCGGGCTCTGTGCTGACAGCTCAGAGCCTGGAGCCTGCTTCGGATTCTGTGTCTCCCTCTCTCTGGCCTTCCCCCTCTTGAGCTCTGTCTCTCTCTCTCAAAAATAAACATTAAAAACAAATTTAATGGGGACTCTTAAATACAGAGAACTGAGGGTTGCTGGCCAAGGTGTTGGGGGGGGGGGGGGTGGATGGGCTGAATGAGTGTTGGGCATTAAGAAGGGCACTTGTGATGAGCACTAGATGTTATATGTAAGCAATGAATCACTAAATTCTATTCCTGAAATCATTACTACACTACACGTTAACTAACTTGGATTTAAATTAAAAAAAAATTTTTTTTAAAGACAGGAAGTAACAAGTGATAACAAAGAAATACAAAGGATCATAAAAGACTACTATGAACAATTATATGCCAACATTGGACAACCGTGAAAAAAAATGGGTAAATTCCTAAAAACATACAACATTCAGTCTTCCAAGACTGAACAACAGAAAAACAGAAAATGTGAATAGACTGATTACTAAGAAGAAAATTGACTTGGTAATCAAAAACCTACCAACAAACAGAAGTCCAGAAACAGATGGTTCCACTGGTGAATTCTACAAAACATTTAAAGAAGAACTAATACCTATCCTTTCTCTAAGTCTTCCAAAAAACTGAAGAGGAGGGAATGCTTCAAAATTTCATTTTATGAGACCAGCATTATCCGGATACCAAACACCAAACAAGAACACCACAAAAAAAGAAAATTACAGGCCCAAATCCCTGATGAACATAGATGTAAAAATCCCCAACAAAATATTAGCAAACCAAATTCAAAAATACATTAAGAAAATCATATACCATGATCACGCAGGATTTATTCCAGGATGTAAGGATGGTTTAACATCTGCAAATCAGTCATTGTGATACACCACATTAACAAAATGAAAGCTAAAGATCACACGATCATCTCAATAGATGCAGAAAAAGCATCTGGCAAAATTCAGCATCCATTTATGACAAACCCACAACTAACATCACACTCAATGGTGAAAAAAATGAAAGCATTTCCCATTTCCTCTAAGATCAGGAACAAGAGAAGGATGCTTGCTCTCACCACTTTTATTTAACATAGAATTGACAATCTTAGCCAGAGAAATCAGGCCAGGAAAAGGAACAAAAGGCATCCAGTTTAGAAAGGAAAAAGTAAAGATCATCATTTGCAAATGAGATGATTTCATATATTAAAAAACCCCATAGACCACCAACACACTGTTAAACAAATACAATAAAGTTGCAGAATACAAAGTCAATATACAAAAACCTGTTGTGTTTTTACATACTAACAATGAACTATCAGAAAGAGGAATCAAGAAAACAATTCCATTTACAATTGCATCAAGATGAATAAAATACCTAGGAATAAATTTAACCAAGGAAGTGAAAGACCTGTATGAGAAAACCTACATTGATAAAAGAAATGGAAGAAGACACAAATAAATAGGAAGATATCCTGTGCTCATGGACTGGAAGAATTAATACAGCTAAAATGTCCAAAGTACCCAAAGCAATCAATTCAATCCCTATGAAAATCCCATGGCATTTTCACAGAAATGGAGCAAACAATCCTTAAATTTATATGGAACCACAAAAGATCTTGAGTAGCCAAAGCAATCTTGAGAACGAAGAGCAAAGCTGGAGACCTCAAGCTCCCTGATTTCAAACTATATTTAAAAATGACAGTAATCAAGGGGTGCCTGGGTGGCTCAGTCGGTTGAGCATCTGACTTCAGCTCAGGTCATGATCTTGCAGTTCGTGAGTTCAAGCCCTGTGTCAGGCTCTGTACTGACAGCTCAGAACCTGGAGCCTGCTTCGGATTCTGTGTCTCCCTCTCTCTCTGCCCCTTCCCCACTCATGCTCTGTCTCTCTCTGTCTCTCAAAAATGAATAAACGTTAAAAAAATTTTTTTTCATTGACAGTAAGCAAAGCAGTATAGTATTGGCATAAAACATATAGATCGATGGAACAAAAAGAGAATCCAGAAATAAACCCATGCATATATGGTTACTTTACAGTAAAGGCAGCATGAATATGCAATAGGGAAAGGACAGTCTCCTCAATAAATGGTGTTAGGAAAACTGCACAGCCGCATGCAAGAGAATGAAGCTGCCATCACTCTCTTACTCCAAATACCAAAACTAACTCAAAATGTAGTAACTTAAATGTAAGAGCAGAAACTATTTAAAAAAAAAAAAAAAAAAAAACTCCTAGAAGAAGACATAGGTGGTATACTCCTTGATACTGCTCTTGGCAATATTGTTTTGGATCTGACTCCAAAGGCAAAGGCAAGAAAAGTGAAAATAAACAAGTAGGACTACATCAAACTAAAAAGCTTTTGCACAGCAAAGGAAACCACCAGCAAAAGGAAAAGGCAGCCTACTTCAATGGGAGAAGATATCTGCAAACCATATATCCAATAAGGGGTTAACATACAAAATATGTAAAGAACTCATATAAATTCAACAAAAAAATCCAATTAAAAAAATGGATAGAGCATCTGAATAGCATTTTTCCAAAAAAAAGACATACAGGTGGCAAAATAGGCATATTAAAAGATGCTCAACATTATTAATCATCAGAGAAATGCAAATCAAAACCACAATAAGATATCTTATACCTGTCAGATTGACTATTATCAAAAAGATAAGAAATAATCAGTGTTGGTGAAGACAGAAAAGGGAACGCTTGTGCACTATTGGTAGGAATGTAAATGGCACAGCCTCTATGGAAAACAGTATGGAATTTCCTCATAAACTTAAAAATAGAACTACCATATATATAGCAATATTACTTTGGGGTATTTATCCAAAGGAAAACAAAACACTACTTTGAAAAGATATTTGCACCCCTATGTTAATTGCAGCATTATTCACAATAGCCAAGATATAGAAACAACCAAGGTGTCCATCAATGGATGAATGGATAACGAAGATGTGGTGTATGTTTACAACGGGATACTACTCAGGCATAAAAAAAGATGAAATTTTGCCATGTAGAAACATGGATGGACCTTAAGGATATTATGTTAAGTGAAATAAAGCATAGAGAGAAAGGCAATGAGTGGATGATTTCACCTATGTGTGGAATCTAAAACACAAAATAAATGAATAAAACAAAACTGATAGGTGCCGAGAACAGACTGGTGGTTGTTAGAAGGTAGGGAGATTAGGAGGGTGGGTGAAATAGGAGATGGGGGTCAAGACACACAAACCTCCAGGCATAAAATAATTAAGTCATTGGGATGTAATGTACAGCATGGTGACTATACACAATAATACTATACTGCACATTATGTAACTTTATGGTGACAGGGAAACTACACTTTTGTGGTAATCATTTCACAGTATGTACAAACATCGAATCATGTTGTACACCTTAAACTAATATGTTATATGGCAATTATACCTCAATACAAAAACCCCACAGACACATTAAGACAATAGATGAGTCACAGACTGGGAAAAATATTCACAATACATACATCTGACAAAGGACTACATCCATGATGGATAAAGAACTCCTACAAGTCAATGATAAAAAATATAAAAACCTAATAAAAAATAAGCAGAAAACTTTGAACAGATACTACCAAAAAAGATATACAAATAGCTAAAAAACACATGAAAGGATGATCAATGTCTTTATACATCAGGGAGATGAAAATTAAAACCACAAAAAGACATCCTTTCACTTCAACTTGAATGACTAAAATAAAAAAATTAGGGGTGCCCGACTGCCTGTCAGTAGAGCATACAACTCTTGATCTCAGGGAGGTAAGTTGGATCCCCACACTGAGTGTAGAGATTACTTAAAAAATAAAATCTTGGGGCGCCTGGGTGGCTCAGTCGGTTAAGCGGCCGACTTCGGCTCAGGTCATGATCTCGCGGTCCGGGAATTCGAGCCCCGCGTCGGGCTCTGTGCTGACAGCTCGGAGCCTGGAGCCTGTTTCAGATTCTGTGTCTCCCTCTCTCTGACCCTCCCCCATTCATGCTCTGTCTCCCTCTGTCTCAAAAATAACTAAATGTTAAAAAAAATTAAAAAAAAAAAATCTTTGGGGTGCCTGGGTGGCTCAGGAGGTTAAGCAGCCAACTCTTGATTTCAGCTCAGGTCATCATCTCATGGTTTGTGAGTTCAAACCCTGTGTCAGGCTCTCTGTCTATAGGCTCAGAGCCTGTTTCAGATCCTCTGTCCCCCTCTATCTCTGCCCCTCCCCTGCTCATACACTCTCTCACACTATGTCCCTCAAAAATAAATATATATTAAAAAATATTAAAGAAATAAAATAAAAATAAATTAAATTAAAATAAGATTAACAATATCAAATGTTGGTGAGGATGTGGAATTACAAATATCTGACACTGCTGCTGAGACTGTAAAATGGTCCATCCATTTCAAAGAAGCAATTAGCAGTTTCTTTTTTTTTTTTTTTTTAACTTTTTAAACATTTATTTATTTTTGAGACAGAGAAAAAGAGAGCAGGGGAGGGGCAGAGAGAGGGGGGAAAGAGAATCTCAAATATGCTCCATGCTGTCAGCACAGAGCCCAAAGCAGGGCTCAAACTCACAAACCATGAGATCATGACCTGAGCCAAAATCAAGAGTCAGCCACTAAACTGACTGGGCGACCCAGTTTCTTTTAAATTGAACACAACCTGTACCCTATTCTACTCTTAAATACTCACCTGTGAAAAATGTTGACAAAAAGATTTATACAAGAATGTTTACAGCAACCTTATTTATAACAGATACAAACTGGAAAAAACTCAAATGTCCATCAACAGGGGGTGCCTGGATGGCTCAGTCAGTTAAGCAACTGACCAGCTCAGGTCCTGAAATCGCAGTTTGTGAGTTCGAGCCCCACGCTGGGTTCTGTGCTGACAGATCAGAGCCTGGAGCCTGCTTCAGATTCTGTGTCTCCCTGTCTCTCTGCCCCTCCACTGCTCTCGCTCTGTCTCTCTCTCTCTCAAAAATGAACATTAACAAAATTTTTTTAATGTCCATCAACAGAAGAACAAATAAGCAAATTGTGGTCAATTCATACAGTGGAATAATACTCAGTAAAATTAAAAACAAAACCTAACTACTGATACCCACACAATAATAAGGATGACTCTTGAAAACATGTTTAGCAAAAGAGGCCAGCTATGAAAGGATGCATTTTGCATGATTTCATTTATATGAAATCTAAGAAGAAACAATAGTGGTTGCCTAGGGGAACAGAGGAATGACTGATTAGAAAGAGGAATGAATCAGCTTTCTGAGGTGAAATGTTCTATATCTTGTCTTGAGTGGTGATTTCATGGGTATATACAATTGTTAAAACTCACTGAGCTGACATGTAAGATCTGTTCATTTTTTGGTATGTTAATTACACCTAAATAGTCACATATATGTTTATATACTCAGACATATACTACATCTTTATCATATAGATAACAATGTAATTAAAAAAAAAAAAAAAGTCATCACAAAGTTGAATAGGCTCACCTAGATTTATTTTGACACATGAAGAGGGCCTGGATTTGATTCTCCAAGAGAGCATTATCAAACAAAAGGAATTGTTCTTAAAATATTTGGTGCTCACATGAAACCTGCAGCATGTATTAGCTGTGTGATTTGGGGTGAGACTTAACCTTTCTAAGCTTCTTTTCCTCATTTACCTATTTCACAAGAAGTGACCATGTGCATATTAAAGTACTTTGAAAATTCTAAGTTGACATTAAAATATTATTCTTGCTCACAACAGATATAATTAAGCACTCAATTATATTATGTCTGATATGGACATGTAATATGTGTGTATACATGTATGTATGGATTTCTACATATACAGAGACCTTCTAAAAAAAAAAAAAAAAAAGAAAAAGAAAAAGAAAAACATATGGCCTAATAAGAATGGCTTGCCTATAAGAGCAATGAGAAAAAAATATTTGAAACCAAAAATATTTGTTATATATGCTACACATACAGCATCTGTAACACATATTTATGGGTAACCGTACACACAAATACTGCCCCAACCCCACCTAAAGAAGGGTCAAGCAATTGTTAAACCTAAAGGTCAATGTATAGGTCATACAACAGCTGGCTTCCTTAGTGTAGTGGTTATCATGTTCACCTCACACACGAAAGGTCCCCAGTTTGATCCCAGGCAGAAACACGCTTGTTTTCCCTCTCTGTAGAGCTGTAAAACTTAGTCAAGAGTAACTGTATTATCATCAGTGAAATACACATCAAAACCACAATGAGATACCACCTCACACCTGTCAGAATGGCTAAAATTAACAACTGCAGGCAACAACAGATATTGGCAAGAATGCAGAGAAAGAGGAACCCTTTTGCACTGCTGGTGGGAATGCTAACTAGTGCAACCACTCTGGAAAACAGTATGGAGGTTCCTCAAAAAATTGAGGCGCCTGGGTGGCTCAGTCGGTTGAGCGGCCAACTTCGGCTCAGGTTACGATCTCACGGTCTGTGAGTTCGAGCCCCGCATCGGGCTCTGTGCTGACAGCTCGGAGCCCGGAGCCTGTTTCAGATTCTGTGTCTCCCTCTCTCTCTGAACCTCCCCCGTTCATGCTCTGTCTCTGTCTCAAAAATAAATAAATGTTAAAAAAAAAAAAATTTTTTTTAAATAAATAAATAAAAATTAAAAAAAAATTAAAAATGTAACTACCCTATGACCCAGCAATTGTACTACTAGGTATTTATCCAAAGGATACAGGTATGCTGTTTCGAACGGGTACATGCACCCCAATGTGTATAGCAGCACCACTGACAATAGCCAAAGTATGGAAAGAGCCCAAATGTCCATGGACTGATGGATGGATAAAGAAGATGTGGTATGTATGTATGTGTGTATGTGTGTGTATACATATACGTATACATACGTATATATACATATATGTATATACATACACAATGGAATGTTACTTGGCAATCAAAAAAATAAAATAAAATCTTGCCATTTGCAACAGCGTGGATAGAACTAGAGTGTATTATATGCTAAGGGAAATTAGAGAAAGACAAATATACGATTTCACTCATATGTAGAATTTAAGATACAAAACAGTTATGGGAAGAGAAGCAAAAATAATATAAAATAATATAAAAACAGGAAGGGGGACAAAACATAAGAAACTCAAATACAGAGAGCTGAAGGCTGGTGGTGGGGTTTTGGATGAGAGGATGGGCTAAATGGGCGAGGGCATTAAGGAGGACACTTGTTGGGATGAGCACTGGGTGTTATACGTAGGGGATGAATCACTGGATTCTCCTCCTGAAATCATTGCACTATATGCTAACTTGGATGTAAATTTTAAAAAACAAAAATATTAAAACAAAGAAAAAAAAGGTAACTATGATATAGATACTACAACAACAAAAAACTTACGAGGGCACATCTATATTATCATAAATTCTGAATTAGAAGTCTTTTTTCGAGGTTTTGGTATATTTTAAAAAGTTGGTTAGGGGCGCCTGGGTGGCTCAGTCGGTTGAGCGTCCGACTTCGGCTCAGGTCACGATCTCGTGGCCCGTGGGTTCGAGCCCCACGTCGGGCTCTGTGCTGACAGCTCAGAGCCTGGAGCCTGCTTCCGATTCTGTGTCTCCCTCTCTCTCTGCCCCTCCCCCATTCATGCTCTGTCTCTCTCTGTCTCAAAAATAAATAAAGGTTGAAAAAAAAAATTTTTTTAATAAAAAATAAAAAATAAATAAATAAAAAGTTGGTTAAAGTTCGCAATGAAGATTTAAAATTTAAAAATGCATACCCTGTTTTATTTCTTTTCCCAAAGGTTATATTCTGCTTCCAAAGTGAAATGTTCTGCTGTTGATTCTCTGCTGCCTTTAGAAAGTAAGAGCAGCCTTGGGGCACCTGGGTGGCTCAGTCACTTAAGCGTCTGACTTCGGCTCAGGTCATGATCTCGTGGTTCCTGAGTTCGAGCCCCACATCAGACTTTCTGCTGTTAGCCCAGAGCTCACTTTGGATCCTCTGCCCCCCTCCCTCTGTCCCTCCCCACCACGCACACTTGAAAATAAAAGAAAGTAAGAGCAGCCTGTATCTTCGATCAAGAACTCAGAGTCAACAAAACTTCCATTTGGTTTTAAAAAGCGCGTGTGTGTGTGTATGTGTGTGTGTGTGTGTGTACACATGCAGATGAGCATGTGTATGAGAACACTAGAAGGAAATATATACCAAAATGTTAACAATGAAAAATAAAACTGTCATTTAATAATCTCTATGCTCAGGGCAAAAGACCCTAAAAAATTAAGGTTAACAATTTGTGTGAAAGATCGAAGACCTAAATGTAAGAGCTAAAACTATGAAATTCTTAGCAGAAAATGGGTATTAATCTATGTGATCTTGGATTAGGCAATAATTTCTTAGACATTACACCAAAAGCACAAGCAACAAAATATAATTAAATTGGACTTCATTAGAATCAAAGTCCAATTCTCCAAAGGACACAGTCAAGAAAGTGAAAAATACTAGAAATCACATGTCTGGTAAGGGATTCTAAATATACGAAGAACTCTTATCACTTAATAATAAAAAACAACCCAATTTAAAAACAGGCACAGGTTCTGAAGAGACATTCCTCCAAAGAAGATATATAAATGCCAATACATTCTTAAAAAGATGCTCAACACTGTCAGTCATTAGATCACAACAAGGTAACATTCATACCCGCTAGGATGGATATAAATCAATGACAAGGATATCAAGAAATCTCAAAGCTCCTACACTGCTGGTAGGAACATATAACTGTGCAGCCACTTTGGAAAACAGTCTGGCCGTTCCTCAAAATACAAATTAGAGTTACTATATGACCCACCAATTCCACTTCCTGGGTATATACCCAAGAGAAGTGATGACGCAGGTCTGCAGAAAACTTTTTACATTAATGTTCAGAGCAGCATTATTCATAATAGCCACAAAGTGGAAACAACCCAAATGATCAACTGATGAATCAATAAACAAAATGTGACATATCTACATAATAGAACACTATTCAGCAATAAGACCTGAGGCATTGATCCATGCTACAACATGGATGAACCCTGAAAACATTATGCTGAATTTTAAAAAGCCAGACAATTGTTGGGGCGCCTGGGTGGCGCAGTCGGTTAAGTGTCCGACTTCAGCCAGGTCACGATCTCGCGATCCGGGAGTTCGAGCCCCGCGTCAGGCTCTGGGCTGATGGCTCAGAGCCTGGAGCCTGTTTCCGATTCTGTGTCTCCCTCTCTCTCTGCCCCTCCCCCGTTCATGCTCTGTCTCTCTCTGTCCCAAAAATAAATAAACGTTGAAAAAAAAAAAATTTTAAAAAAAAATTAAAAAATAAAAAAAATAAATAAAAAGCCAGACACAAAAAGCCACAGGTTTTTCATTGCATTTACATGAAATGTCCAGAACTGGTGAATCTGTAGAGATGGAAAGCTTATTAACGGCTGCCCAAGACTTGGCAGAGGCAAAGAGGAAAGACTGATGGGCGACAGCTAGAGGGGACCAAGTTCCTTTTTGGGGTGATAAAAATGTTCTAAAATTGACTTTGGTGATAGCTACACAACTCCGTGGATATACTAAAAACTGCTGAGTGGTACACGTTAAAGTGGGGGAATTGTAGGGTATGAGAATTATATCTTAATAAAGCTGTTGCTGGGGCGCCTGGGTGGCGCAGTCGGTTAAGCGTCCGACTTCAACCAGGTCACGATCTCGCGGTCCGGGAGTTCGAGCCCCGCGTCGGGCTCTGGGCTGATGGCTCGGAGCCTGGAGCCTGTTTCCGATTCTGGGTCTCCCTCTCTCTCTGCCCCTCCCCCGTTCATGCTCTGTCTCTCTCTGTCCCAAAAATAAAATAAACGTTGAAAAAAAAAATTAAAAAAATAAAAAATAAAAAAAATAAAGCTGTTGCTTTAAAAATATTCCTGAGGGGCGCCTGGGGGCGCAGTCGGTTAAGCGTCTGACTTCAGCCAGGTCACGATCTCGCGGTCCGTGAGTTCGAGCCCCGCGTCGGGCTCTGGGCTGATGGCTCGGAGCCTGGAGCCTGTTTCTGATTCTGTGTCTCCCTCTCTCTCTGCCCCTCCCCCGTTCATGCTCTGTCTCTCTCTGTCCCAAAAATAAAATAAACGTTGAAAAAAAAAAAATTTTAAAAAAAATAAAATAAAAAAAATAAAGCTTTTGCTTTAAAAATATTCCTGAGGGGCGCCTGGGTGGCGCAGTCGGTTAAGCGTCCGACTTCAGCCAGGTCACGATCTCCCGGTCCGTGAGTTCGAGCCCCACGTCGGGCTCTGGGCTGATGGCTCAGAGCCTGGAGCCTGTTTCTGATTCTGTGTCTCCCTCTCTCTCTGCCCCTCCCCCATTCATGCTCTGTCTCTCTGTCCCAAAAAAATAAATAAACTTTAAAAAATAAAAAAATAAAAAAATAAAAAATTAAAAAAAAATAAAAATATTCCTGAAACACAGCAGGCATTCAATGAATGAGAGAATAAATAAAAAATGAATAAACAGAAACAAACACCAAATATTGCTACATTTCACTGAGTTTTTAGTTTCTTCAATTCAAGCTGAGAATAATGAGAAGATGCCTATAAAGTACAAGTCCAGTACGAGATGCTTAAGAAATGGCAGCTATTATGATGAATTATAACCATAAGCATGTATTTTCTTTGGTGATATGTAGGAATGAAGCTAATCACAATAAGTAATTCTACTTTCAAATTGCCACAGAATATGATTAGACTTAAGATTAAGTTTTATCTGGTGAGAATGATCAGCAACTACCCTTTTTCTATGAGACGTAAACATATCCTAAGTCTGGTTTCCTTCACAGGAAAAAAGAAGCTAAATCCTTCTCAGCCTTGATGGCTGGTTTTGAATCAGAATGAATAAATGGAAGAATGAATAAATGGAAATATACCAAATATGAGTAAATATGGATTTGAAACAAAAGTGGTTTGAATCCTAACTTTACCATTTACTAAGTACTGGATCTCACTTAGGTTTCTTTTCTTCACCTCTAGGTGGGAGTGATAATGAGATAGTTAACGCCTATAAAATGTTCAGATAGGAAAAGTCCCTACTGCTTGCTCATTAGCAATCTTAGCATATTAGAGCTACATTAGAAGCAAAAACCAGTGTCAATTATAGTAATATTTTAGTTGGGTGACAGCCTTATAGACGCTCATTTTATTATTACTCTTTAGATTTATATAGTATGCACTCTTTGGCATGTATCAAATACCAGATTTTTAAAAAATAGGTCATAAAACAAAACAAACAACAAAAAATAAGGTCTAAGGACCAGGTATTTTTATTTCTTGGTCAATTCATTATCTAGTCAATGAACACCATTTTTCCTAGAGGGCAACAGTCATTTTCACAGCAGAATTTCTCTCCATTATATATAGGCAACTCAAAGCCCAAGTCCTAGATGATCCTTCTGCTGGGGAAAAAACCTATAAAACCAATAATGACTGCTCAGTTTGAGCCATTTCCTCTGAAATAAGCTGCATTAGGCTAACATGTTTTGCATTAGGTTAACACAAGGTAGGTCTTTAAAACTGAGTGATTTTTGGAAAAACATGCGCACTGTTCTTAGCTGGTTGCACTGACAGCATTCAGCCAAATACCCACAGGGACACTGCACATTAGATCACCACCACTACCCAGGATGGTGAGAGTTCTCACGATCAGGCGCACGGGTAACCACTCTTCCCAGTGTTTATCTGGTGGCTGTCTATCAGGTTTCGTTCGGTAAAGAGAGAATTCCTGTATTCCACAGTGGCTGATATTCTTTACACAGAGACTCACTCATTTCGTTTAAGGCCTTATTCTCTGTTGAAATACATAGACCTTTGGGAGAACTGGCAGATTATGCTTTAACAATCATTTACACTGTAGTGTAATTGAATTCATCAATACAAACTCAGTAATTACACATTTTCTTTCCTCCTCGAATGAAGAAGAAATTTAGAAAAAAGAGGGCAGCAAAAAATGTTTGAGATGAAGAACTGTGGACAACCTCATCGTTCTGCCTACAACCCAACCTGTCTATTTTTCATGCTGTCAATTTCCAACTAGACAATCCATCAAAGCTCTCAGAAAGAAGTCACGATGAAAGAAGAAATTTAGAGTGTCAGCACAACCCTCAAGGCACCCCAGACTTCAATAGAAATTCCCAAAGTTCAAACCTAGAAACAGGGTCCATGGTAGGAAAAACAAAGGAACCAAATATCTGATTACAGTTTAACCACCTAGGTCACATGTCAGACATGGGAACAGGTCAGTTTCATGGGCAAAAAACCTCTGGGTATTACAAATGGAAACAAATAATTAGCTACATGGGACAGAAAGAGCATGACTCAGGATATTTCTGGCAAGTGTACGCATGAGCAGTTGCAAAACTAAGTTAGGAAATTTCTTAACCAAACTAAAACTAAAACTGAGAAAAAGAATATTTACGATTTGCAAACATTCTCTCATGACAAAAGAAATAATTACAGCATCTAATTAGGGTAAAGGAAGAAGAGAAACTATATTTTTTGTGATCCGCTTAAACAAAGGTCTTATTCTATGTTTGTTATTTGTCCTTCATGAAAAAAGAAAGTCAGCCAAAGAGGTGAGTTTTCTTCCTGAGAATGTACTTGGGTGGACATGTGTACAAGCATACACACAAATGGACATACATACATATGTACATATGTACACACACACACACACACACACAAAGAGCCCAAGTCACCTCTTCAATAGGAACTTCAATTGCCCAAAGGTGAGGACCCAGGTATGTACCAGGCTGACAAATCTCATCAAGAAGAATCCAGAGCAGCCCCTCTCTCTGACCCTCAGGGCATCTTCTCTGAATTAAAAGTTGCAAAGGTCACTGACCTTATCACCTCAAGTTCCACTAGCAACTGAGGAGGGTTTAGCTAGGATTGTCAGCCAATTCAACTGGAAATTATTAAGGGCTTCAGGGACAAAACGGACTAAATAAGTCTTAAATTGTGTATTAACAAATTTGAAATGAACACCACAAATAAAATTAGTTGAGCTACAAACTTAGATTAGAGAATTGGTCTAAATCCAATGTTATACTTACATTTTAAAGATAGAAACCTTTGTGCTCTAATTAAATATAATCTGAAACTCTGCATTCAGAAATGTAATAGCCTTAACATAATTACAGTTGTTTGCTATAACCTCTGGTCCCTAAAGAAGGAAAATTATAATTATAAAACAATGGTTTACTCAGTCCTACACCTGAAATATAAGAGCTCAATTAATCAGTCATCTCACACTTGAACTTCCAGACAATATAAATGTATGGGAACCCTATCCATTACTCTATTTTCTATAATATTTAAGAATCAGAATCAGAACTTTACAAAGTGTGGAACATAATGTCAGGAGCTTCTAAGAGTTAGAGCTGACAAAAATACTACCTCTTTTCTGCACTTAAAATCAGTTAGATCATGCAATGAAATTAAAAAGCATTCCTTAGGGCGCCTGGGTGGCGCAGTCGGTTAAGCGTCCGACTTCAGCCAGGTCACGATCTCGCGGTCCGTGAGTTCGAGCCCCGCGTCGGGCTCTGGGCTGATGGCTCGGAGCCTGGAGCCTGCTTCCGATTCTGTGTCTCCCTCTCTCTCTGCCCCTCCCCCGTTCATGCTCTGTCTCTCTCTGTCCCCAAAATAAATAAACGTTGAAAAAAAAATTAAAAAAAAAAATAAATAAAAAAAATAAAAAGCATTCCTTATTATCACTGAGAAAATCTTAGAAACCCTTGAGTTCAGAAGGAATGTCACTCAGATATTATACCTAATGTGCAAAAAAGGTTAAAGGAACATACTTGTCATGAGAGATGCCCAGTATTAATACTTACACAACCTCCAGCAAGAATTTCTGCTAAAAGTGGAATGGAGCCATCTCTTCTGGTAAATTTGTCCCGGACAAAATCATTAACCTAATCAGAAAGACAACATTGGTTAACTAGAATTCTCAACCATTTCCTCTAATGGCATGTTATTCATTTCCCAAGTCATCAAAATATTTGTCTCATGATAAAATTAAAAATTATCACATCGGGCGCCTGGGTGGCTCAGCTGGTTAAGTGTTTGGCTTCAGCTATGGTCATGATCTCGGTTTGAAAGTTCAAGCCCTGCATCAGGCTCTCTGCTGTCTACACATAGCCCACTTTGGATCCTCTGTCCCCCTCTCTCTCTGCCCCTCCCCTGCTGGTCCTCTCTCTCTCTCCCTCTCTCTCTCTCTCTCTCTCAATGTAAATAAACTTTTAAAAAATTATTAAATGTCTACATAAAACTTTAAAGTTTTACAAATGTCTTGATAGTGGGCCAGTCTCAGCAGCAGCACCATTAATTTTTGGCTTAATGATAATCTAAACAAAAGACATAAATTCAAAGAGAAAGATACTTACAGTCAGTTTAATGGCCTTTTCTGGAGCAACCCCTATAAGCTGTGGTATCAGACCTAGGTAAACAGAAAGAAGCATTAACAATATGAATGTACTAAACATGAACATACAAGCCCAACAAGCAACAGTTTCCCTCATATTATTAATGCATCAAACATTTTAGGGCTTTCATTAAAATATGGAAAAATGGACTATCCTAAAAACTCTGTACATGTATACAATACTGATGTCAAATATAATGTTATGCTTTCTTGAGGCTATAAATCCTTTTCTTAAGCATGCTTCCTTTAAAGCCTAATTATCTAACACGTCTCAAAAAGTATGTGAGCAAGGAATGGAGACCATGGATCTTCTCTACTCCTGAACATTGCCAATAACAATGTAACCAAATCCCCTCCCTTTACAACCAACAATATACAAACATAGACAGGCACTTTAAAGAAGCCAATGTTGTATGCTTGGAAAACCTCTGCAAAGCCTGCTGTTGAAAAGACCCAGATTTTGCCACAAATGCTGCTACCTATATACTAGCATATAGTGGTTTGGTTATTACAGAACACCAACTTGCATAATTTTCTCTTTATAGAGAAAACCAGAATTCAGTACCATTTATTTTAAAGGAAGCCAAAAATGCAAAGAAAAATGCAGTTTTAAGTATCATTTAATGGATATCTTTTAAATTTTTTTTTTCAACGTTTATTTATTTTGGGGACAGAGAGAGACAGAGCATGAATGGGGGAGGGGCAGAGAGAGAGGGAGACACAGAATCGGAAACAGGCTCCAGGCTCTGAGCCATCAGCCCAGAGCCCGACGCGGGGCTCGAACTCACGGAGCGCGAGATCGTGACCTGGCTGAAGTCGGACGCTCAACCGACTGCGCCACCCAGGCGCCCCTGGATATCTTTTACAAACAAAAACATATGCCTGCTACATTCTTATTTACTAATGTATGTCAAACTTAAGACATTTCAAAAGAATCTTCTTAAAACAAAGGAAATCATTATTCTTAGAAAGTTAAATTTCCCAGGCTGGCTGCAAACTGCAAAAGAAAAAAATATATAAACAATTCAACATCTGTAGATATTCATAAGGCTCAGCTTTGTAAAGCACACAGATTACTCAAATTGTTGGCATACATTTTTTGCATACATTTTTTAAAGATGCTAACAATAAACATTCTATATCCTTTAAATCACCCAGCCAAGGGGGAGTTATGTATGTGTTTGCACACTCACTGCTCATCTTAAGCCTACTTTGAGGATACTGCTGAGTGATTTTCTAAGAGTTGAGAGCCAGCAAGTAATCATACATACAGGCTACTGTCAGTCAAACTGAATTATCAATGACAAACACAAATCTGCACACACCTTTAATGGGTAGCAGACTGATTTAAAAGAATAAATCAGCAGATGGCAGTCTTAACTTTCTAACCTTCATGATTATGAGGCCCTATTACTTTTAATCTAACTTCCATACAACCATGTCAGCATGTGTATTTGTTTTACAACTTGCCTCAATAAGGCTCATGGAATTTTAATAAAGTACTGATTTATGTCATTTTATCACTGTTGCCTGCAAAGAAATTTAGGCTAATCTGTCAACAATTTTGTCAATCATCTGACAGAATAATGGACCAGTTCTAAGCCACATATGACAATCTCAATAATCATAGTGTTCACATACAGGACTCCTACAATCTTCTCCCTAATACCAGAGTCTCTCATTTAAAGAACTGATTTTATCAGCTCACATCCTGGATAAAGCTAACAATCCCTCCACCTCTCCCCCACCCCTAAACTTGCTATATTGGACTCATTTCATTAACATGACATCTCTCCCAAATGAAATTTTCCGTAAGCATCCATCCATTGAGAAGGTTAAACTGTGCAGTATATATCTAGGTTACTTCTGGTAGAGAAAAAGTAAACCAAGGAGGAAGAAAGGTCATTTTTCAACAAAGAAAGATTGGAGATGACAAAGAAAAAAAAAAAAAAAAAAAAAACCCTTAGCACCACTCAACCCTCATTAAATTCCTCATTAAATATAATCTAGATATGCAGGGTTTAGTACAGCTTAAAATAAGCATTCCCAGGCAGAGATCTGCATTCTGGACAACACACACCTTCCTCCCGTGGAGTACATGTGATACAGCTGGAATTCAAGGAGGTTAGAGTTCTGAATATTTGAGTAAAATTAACTACATTCATTCTTAGGAGCAGGGTATTTAAGCCTACTTTGATTTCAAAACCACTCTCTTTTCTTATTCTATATAAAATGCCAATAATGAACATCCTCATGACCCTCTCCTTTAACTGTATCAGAGATACATTTTTCACTTGAATATCTGCAAATAATGCTAACCAGAGGTGTTTTTTCCTCCTGTACATGAGCATAAGCTTTGTTCAGGTCCAGTCTTTCTTTCCAAGGAAGAAGTTCTAGGCCAAACAGTTCAACAGAGCTCAGAGTGAGATAGGGATTAATGAGACTGTGTGTGCAAACAAATAAGTACAGTAAATTACAAAAATGCTCTGGACTTGAGCATGTAGAGAATATTTTCAAAGAATTCCAAGTGGCGCCCAAAGGGATTAAAAAATTAATCTCCCTCCCAAAGGAAACCCTAAATTCTAATGTGAAAACATGTACATGAAAGTCATTCCCTCTCCAAAGAGAACAAGTTCCTACAAAGCCGACGGGGGTGGGGAGAATTCTACAAGGGGGTTGTTGCCTCTGATGCTGACAGCACTGTGCTCAGCCTAGACTTGGTGGTAACATTCTCTGCAAAAGAAAATCTCTCTGGTTTTACTCACAGTGCCTCTGAGCTAAGGGGAGGAAAGGAGACAGAATGAGACATGAAGCCAAGCGTTTTCTTTTATTCATTTTTTTTTTTTTCTAACTTCAGATGACTCACTGGAAAAAAAGACTTGTGAATGGTCTCCTTGGAAGAGACAAACACATTTGATATCTCTTTCAATTGAAACAAGTGCAGAGAGGGTAAACTCACTTTCAACTAACTGCCTGGCTTCTATTTCACAGAGCAGAGGCATATCTCTTTTCTCCAACTCTTTGAGAAAAGCAGCTCTCTGTTTCTTAGCTGTCATCCTTTACTCCACTTGCAGACATGTGCCTGAGTTTGTCAGAGCACAGTGGCAACAGAATTTGGATTCCATGAAATACACACATCAGGAAGAAATAAAGGCCTTGTCTACACACATACTGCTAGTTACCAGCAAGAATGTAAAAAGGGAAACAAGCAACAAGAAAATTAAAAGAGAGAAACATCTTTACTCTGACTGGACAACACACTTTTTTCATAATCAAGGTGTTAAAATCTGCTGCTGCTGAGATAAAACCACTAACTTCAGCAGCTAAGATACAGTTACTCACCCCGGTAGAGTCCAAAGAAGCCCTCATAACGCAAGACTTTCTTAAAACAGTCAAAGCTGTTTTTGTACATCAGCTCCCCAACAACAGAGCCAGTGCCACGCTGGTTTTGCATGCGGGTCTTCACCAGATCTATAGGATATACTGCAGTGGCTCCCACAGCTACAAAGAAAACAAGTTTTACCCTTAGAAGAGAGCGCAATTAAATGGAGGCTCTTTAAGGACAACAAATCTCATCTCAAAGGACTAAAAAACAAAACACGGTATCTATTCTCACAAAAGAGACTGTATGTTATTCTTCCTTCTTCCATACACTGCTGAAGGATGACAGGCTAGCATTTGGGACCCATAAATATAGCTGCTTCAGAGAACAACTGCGTGCATTTTCAAGTCATTACCAACGTTAAGTCATCAAGACTTGATTTCCGCAACATGAAACTATTATATATTTCTTTATACTTTCCATTCAATGCCGAAATATTATACCATTTACCCTTTGAAATAACCATATGTGTAGAAACAGGTAGCTATAATTTTAAAACTTAGTTTACTAAAGCATTTTGGTAAATTACTCTTAGTTATGACCATAATATTGGAACCACATCTCAACATGACCCTATCCCTTTGTACAGAATTTGTGTTTTTTGGCCTTTTTTAATGCCAGGCTTTAGGATTTCTGACACTGGAAAAATTATAAAATGAAGTGGAGTGTTATTTTTCAACTGTTGAAAACCAAAACATGGGGGCGCCTGGGTGGCGCAGTCGGTTAAGCGTCCGACTTCGGCCAGGTCACGATCTCACGGTCCGGGAGTTCGAGCCCCGTGTCAGGCTCTGGGCTGATGGCTCGGAGCCTGGAGCCTGTTTCCGATTCTGTGTCTCCCTCTCTCTCTGCCCCTCCCCCGTTCATGCTCTGTCTCTCTCTGTCCCAAAAATAAAATAAACGTTGAAAAAAAAAAATTAATTAAAAAAAAAAAAGAAAAGAAAACCAAAACATGTTCTGCAACTTCTAAAACTGAAAAGGAAAAAACAATAGTTTCATCAGTTCAGGCTTGTTTTGAAAAATCATAAGCATTTTAATCACACCTCCTAGGATCTTCTCAACAAAGCTACTTCAGATTCTATACATTTTCTATGGAAAGATGTAAGAAAAAAAAAAGTCTCTCAAATGTTGCCTAGGAGCAGGGACTAGGGGTTCATTTTAGCAAATATTAACTACAAGTCTAGATAATTCTTTAGCCAGTAAAGAGGGAGAGGGGAAAAAAAAAATACAAGTAGAAAAGCCACAGTGAATCAATCACTTTAGGAGGCTGTTTTGTTTTGTAAGGTTCTGGGATTTGTATACCTGCCTCACCCCCAACACCATTATTCCATTTCTTCACACTGTCTTAACAGGATAATTAAGGCGAGTGCAGCACGCATGCAGACTTTCACTTTAGTACAGGGGTTTGTCCTGAAGACACACTGGAGCCAGAGGGGCCACAGCTGTGTTGCGACAATCCTCTCATCACAGGTAGAAATAAAGGACACTGCAGAAAGCTCTGTAGTTATGACCCGCAGGAACTAGAAACTGCACCTTTGCTGACCTGTCTCAGTCTAGTGAGATAGTACTGAATTAACACAAGCTTGAGACAGCACACAGACATGTCACTCACCTCCAGCAACTGAGCCCAGAGTGAATCTGTAAGCAGACTCGGCAATCTGGAGCCAGATCGGCCTGCCTAAACCGTGCGATTGCTGCAGGGAGGAAAAAATAGGTAAAGACACTTGGAAAAGTATATGGCAAATAAAAAAGGCTACAATTCAGCTACTTATGATTTTAAAATAGATACCTCGATTAGCCTAAGAGACACAGTTGCCTTCTTCTCGCCCCGTTTTTTAATAAGCCTATTAATACCTGATTTCTCTAATATTGGAGAATACACTATCATTCCAGAGAAGTGAATCTTTCGGGTAAATAAATGTCTCGAGTAAAAAATCTTTCCCCCTTCTTTAGCTAACTTAAAATTTTTTTTTTTTTTTTTTTTTTTTTATTTTTGGGACAGAGAGAGACAGAGCATGAACGGGGGAGGGGCAGAGAGAGAGGGAGACACAGAATCAGAAACAGGCTCCAGGTTCCGAGCCATCAGCCCAGAGCCTGACGCGGGGCTCGAACCCACGGACCGCGAGATCGTGACCTGGCTGAAGTCGGACGCTTAACCGACTGCGCCACCCAGGCGCCCCAAAATTTTAAAATATTTCAAAAATGGGGGCATCTGGGTGGCTCAGTCAGTTAAGCATCCAACTTCATCTAAGGTCATGATCTCACAGTTCGTGAGTTTGAGCACCGCATCGGGCTTGCTGCTGTCAGCATGGAGCCTGCTTTGTATCCTCTGTCTCCCTCTCTCTGCCGCTTCCCCGCTCTCACTTGCTCTCTCTCAAAAGTAAACATTAAAAAAATATATTTCTAAAAGGTACACAAACTATCTTGATTCCTAAATCAGAGAATACTGATGATAAAAAACACCTTCTCTAATGACTGAAAGTCATCAGATTCCTAGGTCCATCAATTACTGCATCAAGATCTAATGCACCTGTTGGTGCTATCTTCCCATGCCTCAAGGCCATTACTTCTTTCACCAACAGCCTCCTGGTTGGATTTGGTTTGGCCGCCTATCGCCTCTTCTCTTAAGGCTGGAGCAGTCACACAACTAGGATTGTTATGTATATGTAGGTGAAGCAAAGTCAAATGCTTCTCTTTGGGACTAAAGTGAAAAACTTTAATAACTACAGTTTTAAGAGTTCAGAGCCTTGGCCCCCTTACTTCTGGCTTTACAAGCTCACCACTGAGGTTATCACTAGTTAACCACGTATTTCTGAACCATGTTACTGAGCATTTTCTTTCCTAGACCTATGTATTCTCCAGCTATACCTATCCAAAGAAAGGCTTTAAAAAATAAGTCTCTGGGGCCTGGAGCTTACTATATTTTAAAGGCTTTAAATCATTCTGCTATGTAGTTAGGCTGAAAACTATCCTAGCTACCCACATTTATAGTTACAACATAGGATTTATTATGATAACAATGCAAAGGAAAAAACCCTATTGTGACTCAGAATTTCATAGGTAACCCACAACATAAAGGATCTAAAATAATTTGTCTATACTAGTCTGCCAGTCTTGTTCTTTAATATATTCTTTATGAAAACAGCAGTTATGCTGCATAAACAGTTTGAAATGAAAGAATAAAATATTTGGTTTATTATAAAGAAAACTTGAAAAATATTAACTTGGAATAAGCTTTTTTTAAAAACCTGCATAATAAAAAGCTTAGATACTCTCATTAGAATAATTTAATGGAGAGGGAATCCATGCCTAAAATCTAAAAGAAAGAAAAAAAGCTAGTCTACTCTGACTTGCTTTCATCTGTACAATCTCTTCAAAGCTCAATTAATCAAGATAAATATGACAAACCTGGATATTTACAAATAATTTGAGAAGCAGCCTATAGAAAGGTTTTATTTGGTTGTTTTGTAAATCTTGAATCACAATACACATCTTTTCAGTTTTTAACCAAAGCATGTGATACCTAAATGTTTAATGTTTGATTGTGATCTCTGCAGGCAGAGATCTTTTAAAAGCTCATTATGCTTAAAAAAGAAAAAAAAAAAAAGCGCATTATGCTTGCCAGTGCTGTGGTTCAACAAATTCTATAGTAAAAAGGAAAATAAGTAATGTATGATGAAAAGTCAAAATGAAACCCAGAGAAAACCCTTGGCAAAAAAAATTGGTAAAACACCATTATTTCAAATATCAGTACATATTTTATAAAGCTCAACTATCACAATATACTAACTTTATTATAATCCATTGCGTGAAAGTATATACCTATTATGTACAAAACTGAATTTAGCATGTGGAAGAAACCATCATGAAAATGGTGGAAAATTACAGAGTAGTACATTATCATGATCTTGTAGGAAATACATTTTTTCCTACCAAGTTAGCCCAGGCAACTGCATTGCCATCCATTGTGTTTAATTTATGTACTGTAACAAAAGTGAGCAATAAATAGAACTGATATTTATATTTGAAATCAAATAAGGGAAAGAGTAGGATATTTTAACAAAACCTTAATATAAGCATAATTTGATTCATTCACAGAAGAGCAAATGGGCCATCCAAAAAGACAATTACTTTTTGTTCTCTTTATCACTACAATAACAACACTAATTTTATTTTATTTTATTTTTTTTAATTTTTTTTTTCAACATTTATTTTTGCGACAGAGAGAGACAGAGCATGAACGGGGGAGGGGCAGAGAGAGAGGGAGACACAGAATCAGAAACAGGCTCCAGGCTCTGAGCCATCAGCCCAGAGCCCGACGCGGGGCTCGAACTCCCGGACCGCGAGATCGTGACCTGGCTGAAGCCGGACGCTTAACCGACTGCGCCACCCAGGCGCCCCAACAACACTAATTTTAGACTGTTTAGAGATTTACTATCTCCCAAAGGGTGAAAGTACTTTACCAAGCAGCATTCAAGACCTGTGGTCTAATGCAGCCATTGGGGGGCCCAGTGTTTCTCAATCTTCTGTAAATAAACTCCCTTTGAGACCACCAGGATGGTCTAACCCACAGTGAGACCACAAAGTACTAATTTCTCAGTCAGTCCACTGTGCATTTAAAGGTAAGATGGCCATACTAAGGACAGGACAAGTGACAATAAAGGTCTCATAGTGAGATGGGGAATAAGCAGACCCGTGGCCCTAGTCACCCCACTGCATTCTCCACCATTATTTAAGTAAATAGTTTCAACAACCGTTTATGAATGAATACTCCTGCCAACCAAAGATTATGATTTCATTTATAAATTATATACATGATCCATCGTACTAATATCTATATAAATATAAGTAATAGGTTTTATTAAATTACACATAATATGCATTGTACACTTGATCTTAGCCAAAAGGGCAAGAAGCGATTACATTGTAAACATCTACAAAAGTAAAAGTTATAAAAGAATGAGATCAGAGGTGCCTGGGTAGCTCAGTCAGTTAAGTGTCCAACTCCAGCTCAGGTCATGATCTTGCAGTTTGTGAGTTCAAGCCCCGCGTGGGACTCTGTGCTGACAGCTTGGAGCCTGGAACCTGCTTCAGGTTCTGTGTGTCCCTCTCTCTCTGCCCCTCCCCCACTCATGCTCGGTCTGTCTCAAAAATAAATAAACATTAAAAAACAAAAAGAATGAGATGGTATAAAATAATTTTCAAAAAAATTTATTTTCATTTACTAAACCAAAAATCTTTTTGATATCACTTCAACATATTATACTGACTATGTTCAGTTAGTTTTTTAAACGTTGATTGAACAAAGCAAGGCTAACCAGTTACTTCTAATACTCTGTTTCAAAGATAGCACAGTGGAAAACACAGTGTGTGTCTTCAAGGTAAAGATAAGTTAAGAGTCTGTTTCTTGGACAGCAAAAATATTTTTAACTTCTAAAAACATGCACATAAAGCTTTATCCCAAAATGGAATTTCTCAATTACAAAACTGGGTGAAAACAGGCCTCGTTCTCATAGATTTATTATTTTCAATCATGTCTCCTTTCAAAAAAATATGTTGAACTAAAACTCAAATAAGGGCTATGATCCCAAAAAAGAATAAAATTACCACTATTTTTTATTAATATAAAAAGCCTCTCCTGTGTTCATCACATATATTTTCTTTACCCTCTCTCTTCCTTTACAAAATGTTTATGGATCAGGCAGTGAAACATCCAATTTCAGCTCAGGTCATGATCTCACGGTTTGTGAGTTCGAGTCCCATGTCAGGCTCTGTGCTGACAGCTCAGAGCCTGGAGCCTACTTTGGATTCTGTCTCCCTCTCTCTTTGCCCCTCCCTCGCTTGTGTTCTGTTGCTCTCTCTCTCAAAATTAAATAAGCACTTAAAAACTAATTTTTTAATGTTTATAAGCCCTACAAAATCCTATGAAAACTGAAGGATTACAGTGTGTTTTAATTCTTAGCTAAAAACATCTCTAACTATAAACACCCAAATACGCAAATGCCTTTTGGCCTCTGCCCTTATTAAATACCATTTATTTATTTTTTTAAATACAATATGGTCAGTAAGTTTTTCTCAAGCTTAGCTATCACTGTAACTTATGGTTCACTTGTATTCAGGTATGTAAATTAATGTAATTAATGCTATGGATTTCACTTCATGAATATTCATAAGTAGAACGCTACTGTAGCTGTCATGCCTGTTAATGACTGTGTACTGAATTTTTAGCATTTAGACTGAAAGAAAATACTCAACAGTAAGAAGATCGCCTACCATGAGCAAATGGGCCAAAGGAAAAGGCATTTCCCTTAAGTTATGATTATGATCATGAAGGTGATATTTAACAAGATTAATTAAGTGTTTTTCAAAGCAAAATAAGAGTTGAGAATCTTAACTGATTTTTAACCTGTTCCCTAAGCACATGTGTATGATAGGAAATGACTTGAGACCTCATTTGGGTAGCAGAAAGTTCTTCTGCTTTTGTTGTTGAACATACCTCAATCTATAAATGAGAATGACCTAGAGCAAGATCATGCCACAAGTCAAGCTATGTGCCCAAACCACACTACTTCAGGTAGTATGTCAATCCAATGAAGAGAGCTACCTCTTCAAAACAGCATACTATTAATGGAGAGAAGAAAAGGAAAAGCTGAAGATTTTTATACTGACTATACGAGGTGGGGGAGAAAAAAGCTAGATTTTAATACCTACTGAGATGTACGATTGGAAAAATAAGGCTAGGGAAAATAGATTAACAAAATTCTTTTGCCAGTAAATCACACCTGAATTTTAATTCAATATTCTTGGCCTTACAAAACAAGATTTAAGAGTTGGTGGGTTTTGTGTTCGTTTTGTTTTTTTGATACCACATGTAAGTAAAATCAGATGATACTTGTCTTTCTTGGACCTATTTCACTTAGCATTAATACCCTCTAGGTCCATCCAAGGTGTCACAATTGGCAAGATCTCATTCCTTTTTATGGCTGAGTAATATTCGTGTGTGTGTGTGTGTACCACATCTTTCTCATCCATTCATCTACTGGTGGACACTTGGGTTACTTCCATATCTTGGCTGTTGTAAATAATGGTTGCCAAAGGGAATGTGCAGGGCGGGGGGGGGGGGGGGGGGAGGGAATGCAAAATAAAGGGGATTAAGAGGTATAAACTTCCAGTTATAAACTAAATCCGTCACAGAGATGAAAAGTACAGCATAGGAAATATAGTAATGTTATAAGCTATTTATAGACACATAATACTGAAAAATATCTTTTGAAATGCAACTTTTTCAAATTTCTAGAGCAAATTTTCATAAATGTATACCACAAAATGTAAAATTAAATTCACTAAGCTCTTTAAATATTTCAATATCTCAACCATTTAACAATTTTATTAAATTTTATTATAAATCAATGAATTGAAATAAATCCATCTATTTTTTAAGGACCTGAGAACGTACAGTGGAAATAAACTTTGATGGCAGCAGGTAAGAATTCTTTGCTACTAAAGAAGCTAAATTGTAAGGAGTTACAGATATATCTTAATCTACAGAAAGCTTTGCTACACTCCAAAGTATTAACATAAAATGTAGATATAAAAGCAAAATTTTCCATTTTCAATCTACTTACCTGACTACAAACATTCTTATTTATTATGAAAAGTAGAACTAGAAATCCTAATTAGCTTTAGAAGCAGAAACATCATTTCATGGAGCACAAGTAGAAGAAAAACTTCCTACCAAAATTTCCCAAAGTGAACCACACTTAACATGCCTTGATGTTTTACTAGCACATGTGGCTATTCACCTATGTGGCAGCAATGAAGAAAAAACAGACTTGGGCTCTTTCTGTGGCATGCCCATTTAGTGTTTTCTCTCTCTCCTTTTTTTCCTGTCTTCTTCCCTATCTCCCCACACCCTTTCAATGTCTCATACGGCACAAGTCTCCTCAGGAATCATGTGGGACACAAGCATTGTCTATGACAGCAGGGAAATACCGGGTGACAGGGAGGAGCCCTCCTAACCCTCACCCCACACACAAAGCCATGTGACCATAACTACAACTGGGGCCTCCTCCAAGTGCCACAGAAGTGAAAGTTTCAATTTAAAACAAGACTTAAAAAGAAAAGAAAAGAAAAATAACTGTGCCATTGTACTCTTCCATGTAATATCATGGGGTTTATTTTCCCACTGAGGTAGTATTTTTGTAATCAGAAATGGGACTGTATTAACTTTATGGGACTCAGAAGCTATTGTTTAAATCATCCTTTAAGAAAAAATGCTAATATTTTATTTAAAAAATGTAGTAATATTCAAGGTTGTCTTTCTGGCTCATTACTTATATAGTTTTCCTGTGTTATTATTGTAATCTATAAAGCATGATCTCAGTGAAAGATGTACTTCATTAGAAGAATGTTTTGTATTTTTAAAGCCCTATAAATATCAGTCTAATTTTTCAAAGTGAACTTAACACTAATCTTTAAGTGTCACCACACAAGTGAAAGGAAGACTGCTAGTTCTAGGGAGGAGTCAAGCCCGTGTATGTCTGCACTCTCATTTCCCTTATCTTAATAAAGAAAAAAACACAAACATAAATTTAGGTCCCCATAAAAATAGTCCATGAGGGTGGGAATAACAGTTGCAATCTTTGAGCTAAGTAGAGACTTTTTCTGGACAGTTTTTAATTTTCATAGCATTCAGGAACTTTAGGCTGTCATGTACATACTATTTCAGCATTTTTGAAGGTGATTCTATTTATGAGACTCCTCCTACCTGTCTCTGAAGTTCTGCCAGGTTGTAAGGTAAGGCTCCCTCAGCCAACGGAGCTATTCTCTCAATATCTGCCAAAGTCAAGCGCCTTCAGGCAAAAATATGGGGAAGAAAAAACTGTTAGACACCAACAAACTCCTCATACCAAGATCATATTTCTTCAGAAAAAAAGAAGATGGGAAAAGAACTAGGCTTTTTTATTTTTTTAACCTTTTTATTCATTTTTGAGAGACAGAGAGAGAGACAGAGCATGAGCAGGGGAGGGGCAGAGGGAGAGAGGGAGACACAGAATCCAAGGCAGGCTCCAGACTCCCAGCTGACAGCACAGTGCCCAGTGCAGAGCTTGAACCCACGAACCAAAAGATCATGACCTGAGCCAAAATCAGAGGCTTAAATGACTGAGCCACCCAGGTGCCCCAAGAAGCATGTTTTAAAAAAATTTTTTTTAATGTTTATTCATTTTTTGAGAGAAAGAGTGTGAGTGGGAGGGTGGGGGGCAGAAAGAAAGGGAGACACAGAATCCAAAGCAGGCTCCAGGCTCTGAGCTGTCAGCACAGAGCCTGACTCACAGCTCAAACCCACGGACCTCAAGATCATGACCTGAACTTAAGTCGGATGCTTAGCTGACTGAGCCACCAGGCACCCCAAGAATGATGCTTTAAAAGTAGTATTTCTTGGGGCGCCTGGGTGGCTCAGTCAGTTGAGCATCTGACTGTTGATTTCGGCTCAGGTCATGATCCCAGGGTTGTGGGATGGAGCCCCTGTGTCGGTCTTGGTGCTGAGCATGGAACCTGCTTAAGATTCTCTTTCTTTCTCTCTCTCTCTCTCTCTCTCTCTCCCCCCCCTCCCTCTCCCTCTCTCTCTCTTCCTCTGCCCCTCTCCCCTGCTCACGCTCTAAAATAAACATAATAGTAAAATAAAGTAGTATTTCTCTATTCACTATCATCTTAGTGAAAAAAAAATCTCCAAACCCAGGATCCCACAACAAAAAGCAAAAGATCTCAGAAAAATAATATGTACTACACAAATTTAATAATACTCCAATGGTAGATACTAAAAGTAAAGAACTAATCCTGGTTAGAAGTAAAGTATAGACATTGACAGTTCATACATACTAAGTGTATTCCCTTAGGGTACATATTTAATGCATAGGTACAAAGTATCTTGAGAAGGACAAATACAAAACTGATGAATACTGGTTGCCTTTAAGGAAAGGCACAAGGATAGAAGAGATACTTTTTTACAGCATGCTCTTTTAAGCTCTGAGTTTTGAACCCTGTACTACTGTTTCCAAAAAATTTACTTAAAAATAAGTACATTCCATGAACCAGGTAGATCACTTCAGATCTAGTTTTGAAAAGCATTTTTTGAAACCATTTATTATCTTATAAAGGTGGCACAGAACCTCTGCTAAAAATGTGAGTTCTAGATGAATGAGACATGGCCTGATATTTCATGTCAATCACCAAAGACTGGATGGCATTTTTAGTATCATCTCCAGACCAATAATTCATTATGTAGCATAAAGGCTTAAAATCACCCATATATACCCAGATTCTAATAGTCCTCAGCTCTAGGGTTAAAACCCATTTTTCATTTATATACACAATGGAATACTACGTGGCAATGAGAAAGAATAAATATGGCCTTTTGTAGCAACGTGGATGGAACTGGAGAGTGTTATGCTAAGTGAAATTAAGTCATACAGAGAAAGACAGATACCATATGTTTTCACTCTTATGTGGATCCTGAGAAACTTAACAGAAGACCATGGGGGAGGGGAAGGAGGAAAAAAAAAAAGAGGTTAGAGAGGGAGGGAGCCAAAACATAAGAGACTCTTAAAAACTGAGAATAAACTGAGGGTTGATGGGGGGTGGGAGGGAGGGCGGGGTGGGAGGGAGGGCAGGGTGGGTGATGGGTATTGAGAAGGGCACCTTTTGGGATAAGCACTGGGTGTTGTATGGAAACCAATTTGACAATAAATTTCGTATTAAAAACAAAAACAAAGACGAAAACCATTTTTCGGATATTCCTACACTTAAAAAAATCTTGCAACCTAATATGAGAGCGTAAGTCCCGCATCCCACAAATCCTGCACAGAGATGAAGGTTTTTCTTTTGGATTTACAAAAGAACTTCACAAATCAAAAACTCTCAATGTGCTTTGGTTATTTTAGTCTATAAAGTGGAGGCATTAGGGGTCCCTGGGTGACTCCGTCACATAAGCATCCGACTACTGATTTCATCTCAGGTTATGATCTCACGGTTCATGAGATCGAGTCCTGAGCTGGGCTCTGCACTCATAGTGCACTACCAATGCAGAGCCTGCTTAGGATTCTCTCTCTCTCCCTCTTTCTCTGCCCTTCCCCCACTCACATGCACATGCTCTCTCTCTCTCAAAATAAACATTAAAAAATTAAAAAATAGAATGCAGGCATAAAATATCTGAGCTTGACTATGATGATAACCATAATGATAACGTCACGAACATATTTCAAGAAATGATACCTTCCAACACAAAATGATACACACTATTCTGTAAAAATGACCATTTGTGAATGAACCAAAAAGATTATAAGACACCTGGACATGTACTGCAGCTTACTTTATAAATGTAGGCAAATTTTCACAAATCTCTTACATTTAATCGAGTCCAGATGAAATCAACTTTTCCCCATTCCTCTCTTACTTCTCACTCCCCCTCACTCTCGTGTGTCTTCTGTCCCCTATCTCCCTCTCACAAGTCCCATGAGCTCTTACTCTCTTCTTTTACCTCCCTCTCTCCCTCTCTTCCCTCCTTTTCTCTTCTCCTCCTTGCTCTTTTCCCCTCTTGCTCTCTCTCCCTTTCCCTTCATTCATTCCCCCCAACCTAAACGTCTGTCTTCGTCTGTCTCTCCCTCCTCCCGTTTCTCATTTGGCCTCTCTCTCTTTCTTGGAATTTGTAGACTGAATTAACAACCGTAAAATGAACTGAAAGCATACCCCTGCTTCACATGTTACAGGAACTGTCCTATAATAAATATCATGAAGAATTATTGGAATAGTTACCCTGTAGCATTATATAAGTCTGCAAGTTGGTAGAGGATATCAATTTCTAGTGGAGTGACTTGTCCATAGCGTATGGCACTCTGGGCAAACTCCTCTAGAAGAAAAAGAAAGAATTGAAAATCTTAAAACATTCTTAACATGCTTCTAGTTTAACCAACTATCCTCTGAAAGCTAAAGGCATTTTAGAATTATTTTAAAAATCTAAAACTGAATTTAAATACCTAAGTTCCACTATGAAAGTTTGAAAGCCGGCAAAAGATAAAATGTTAACACAAGGAACCAGCAAAAACAAATTTATTTCAAAGATAAAACAATCTCTTTAGAATCCTCTCTCTTGGGGCGCCTGGGTGGCGCAGTCGGTTAAGCGTCCGACTTCAGCCAGGTCACGATCTCGCGGTCCGTGGGTTCGAGCCCCGCGTCAGGCTCTGGGCTGATGGCTCAGAGCCTGGAGCCTGTTTCCGATTCTGTGTCTCCCTCTCTCTCTGCCCCTCCCCCGTTCATGCTCTGTCTCTCTCTGTCCCAAAAATAAATAAAAGTTAAAAAAAAAAAATTAAAAAAAAAAAAAAGAATCCTCTCTCTTATCTTGTTTATTTGCTTTCGTCTCCAGAGTCACAAGATAAAAGACGTGCTATTCTCCAATCAACGAAAACACCCTACTACAACACAGCAAAAAGAGGAGGCTTGCCCATCTTTCTGCCACAACTCCCTCCTAGTACAAACAAGTTTCGGCCACACTGCCACTAGCCGGTTTGACAGACTGGACCAAGGTTCTTTTCAAAACTGTCAGAGCTGCTTTTTTATTCCTGACCCCAGCACCCCATTAAATGCACCTGGATTTTTGAAGACCACTACCGCCCAAGTGAAGCATACGCACACCGTAACACACTCTCTAGATCTGGCTTCAGAGTGGTAAACTTAGGTCAGCTTCATGCCCTAGATAAAGAAAAGTGAAAATGCACATTCCAATCAACACACAGTTTTGAAATCTTACCCTTTGTGACTTCGACATCTTTCCTTGTGCCAGCTAAAGTGCTATATATCTTACGAACAAGCTCCATGTTATTCAGTAAGGAGTTAAATGCATTGAAGTAGGAGAAGCTAACCTGGTGTGAGATGCTGCCTCCAGCTGCCTAGGAAATGACAACAGGAAAAGTTTATAAACAGTAAGCAAAAACAAATAAAACACGTTTAAGGACACTACACTTTTCTCAAAGAAGATCCCAAGTAGTCTTCATTATTAAAGTGATTAACAACCAGTCCATAAATACAAAGAAAGTATCCTACTGAAACACTCAGTGCATTTCACGCCCTCAGGGAGGTCTATGTAATTTAGGTTTTAAGGAAGAAAGCAACATCTGGAAGTTGGACTTCACGGTTCATCTACCTATAAGGTCAGAAACAACAAATACAATTATCACAGATCAAAAATAATGGTTATTTAAACAGGATTTTCAAGATCCTCAACTATGAACTCTTGCTAGTCTAGGATAATTCAAACATCAATGTACAATACAGAGTATTTTTTAAACTTGCTTTTTTCCATACACAAAAACCAGTGGTAACTTTATATTTTAAAACTATTTCACAATATCAACTTTCCTAATTGTTTTCTTTTTTTAAAGACCACTACTATAATTAAGATATTTAACAGTCTGAATCTGCATCACGAAAGGTACAACTACCAAAAACTCCAAAAAATGTAGAGAAAATCTAGGGAGCATTTATTCACTATAAATTACATCTTTAGTGGAACAGTGCAAAAGAGGCTCTCTTGTGCCTGGGGAGTGATGGGGGTGGGGGGCAATCTGGCCTTCATTACCTCTGCAGGGTGAAGAGGTAAGTTCTCCCTCTGCCCAGCACTTGGATATAAACTCAAAAGAGAACATTTTTCATAGTTTGCAAAAGCCTAATTTCTAAGCCAGGAGTCAGAGGAACCCATATGATTAAAAACATTCTCTAATAAAAACTCAAAGAAATACTTATGGAAATACCAGTGTGACCTTAATCACAAAGGTCTACTAAGAATAGTGTAGGTAATGATGGGCAAATGTACCCATCCCTCACATACATGCTTTAACCCAAATATAGATGATATTTGTATTAGCTTGAATTTGGATGCCAGTGACCCAAAAGGAGAACTCAAATTATTTAATACATTCCTTCAGGGACTGAAATGGCATTTGGTAAGTTGAAGCTATAATAGGTCTATGTAACCCAATTGGAAAAGATTAAATGGGTCCCCTCATTCCAAGGCAATGAGAGTCCCCCTCTGTAGGATTTTCTTTCCTTTCTCCCCCACCCCCCCCCCCCCGCCCTTTCCTCCTTCTCTCCCTTTCTTTCTGTCCTTCTCTCATTTTTTGGCTAGGGTATGAGGTAAGGGTTCAGGGAGTGGGAGATGGGTGTCAAGGAGGTGAAATGTGTAGGACAAAGTGACATGCTCCATGTTCAAATTCACTGAAGAAAAAGAACAGAAGTTGATCTTTCTACCCCGGTCTAAATCAGGGATAATGATCTTCAGCTGAAACAACAAAAGCACTCACTGGCTTCCCTCCATATAAAACAAGCAGCAATCAAAAACTTACACATAAGTACAATGCACGAACAAGAGAACTGGTAAGTGAGGAAAGTTTCAGCACTCTTTGTGAGGAAGTGAATGACATCAGTTTGCTATTGGTCCAGATGATTACTTTATAGAGATTAGCAGTTTGACAGAACAAAAAAACCGTCTGGTCCATGCAGACTGAATGCACAGGTGAAGGGGCAGAGAGAGGAGGGAGCCACATTGGCTGATGCCCACATATTTCCTCCATACCTTCTGCCACGGCCATGGTTATTAAAACAGTGTAGAGGCCAGTGATGATTCCTCTAGCAAACAGCACCCTGCAGGCAACAAAGGAAGGAGCCATCTTTATAGCAAGGCTTTGGGAGCCTGGTGGGATGGAAAAAGGCCAAGGTGAAGGCAGCAGTGTCTGGGCAAAGTACTGCCCTGCCCACTGGGAAAAGTAATTGCACACCCCTGTCTACAAACTCCCTTGTTTTCTTTCACTGGACTCTGTAAATGGAAATAAACAATTTAGAAATATAGGAGAGCACGATGGTGGCTCTGAAAAAAACTTGATCCGGGAAAGACTATTCACCATCACAGCACTCCCACCTCCCTTACACATACCTGTTTACCTTCTACCAACCAAACATTAAGTTAGAATAGTTGACAGTCAGGTGTGTCCAAGGAGGTGAGCCAGGACCCAATGGTTCAAAAATGTTAAGGAAAGAGAAAATTGAAGTACTTGCTTTCTACTTACTGAAACTAAATTCTCCTCCACAAAGGGAGTGAGCATGTGAGACCGAATGGTAACCATGATGTCACTGAAATCCAGACCAGAAATCATGCCACTTTTGCTTTTGTCTTTCAGTGCAAAGGCTTGTCTTGCATGTTCCAGCTGCAGCTCCTAGAGGGAAGTTAGAAATAGAACCATAGATTGGTTAAAGCACATCCCAACTGCATGTTTTGAAAAAGGAGGACATTCTTCCCTTGCATGCACTTACTACAGAAATGAACACTGCACAGCTCTGAATTTACAACAAAACTTTTAATTTCTTTTAAAAAGCACGTTTTCCTGAAAATGTACTACACAGTACTCCTCAGGAAGAATGAATCATAGCATGACAATAAAGAAAGAGGAGGAGGAAAAAAACCTTAATGCACTTGAAAAGTTTTCAACACTGAACCGTTCTTAGTGTTTTAATTCAGCTTTTAAAATGTATTCTTTCTTGCTTGAAAGCATTCTTATCCAAGGGTACCTTTTTTTTTTTAAGTTTATTTATTTCAGAGAGAGAGAGAGAGAGAGAGAGAGAGTGGGGGCAGGGGGATGGCAAGCAGGAGGCACAGAGAGAGAGAAAGAAAGAGAGAGAATCTCAGGCAGGCTCTGTGCTGCCAGTGTCTCCCAAGGGTACTTTTTGGAATAAAAGTTTAGATTTGGGGTACCTGGGTGGTTCAGTCAGTTAAACATCAGACTTGCTTTCAGCTCAGGTCATGATCTCACGGTTTGTGGGACTGAGCCATGTGTCAGTCTCCGCACTAACAGCGCAGAGCCTGCTTGGGATTCTCTCTCTCTCTCTCTCTCTCTCTCTCTCTCTCTGCCCCTTGCCCATTTGCACTCTCTCTCTCAAATGAGCAAACTTAAAAAAGTTTAGATTCATTTTCAGTATTTCAATGTAATACTGTAATTAAAGGGTCTCTTCTTCTCTCTCAATGAATTAGACACCATTTTTCAAACAATTTTTAAAACATGAACTTAGAAAGTCTACTGACTGGTAAGAGCAATAATTAGTAATTCTAACATGAAAGCTATAAATAACAAACTGATAACTAGTGTTCAACTATCACTGTCTGGCTTGGGCAGCAGTTACTCATAAACTGTAAAATAATCCAGAAGATCACTGAACTTTTCAATTATTCAGCAGTCACATTTTGTCATAAATGATATCAATAAAAACAATAAAACGTGCCAGTAACATGCTGAATACTATACAAAAGTGAAAAGTGGAGCATTTCTGCACTGAGGACCTATGACATAATCCAAATAAATCTGTTACCACAACATAACAATGGTGCTACTGGGTACCATTTTCACACTATTTGCAACTCTAAAAATAATATTCATATCTAAATATATATTATTCACAGATACAATACTGCAATTTTCATTACCATATTTATACAAGACTACAAGTCAATGTTGCTTTTTCTGATATTTAAAAGTTTTGGTAGCGGAGTGCCTAGGTGGCTCAGTTGGTGGAGCATCTGACTTTGGTTCAGATCATGATCTCATGGTTCGTGAGTTTGAGTCCCATGTCGAGCTCTGGGCTGACGGCTGGCATACTGGAGCCTGCTTCAGACTCTATGTCTCCCTCTCTCTCTGCGCCTCCCCTGCTCATGCTCTCTCTAAGTAAATAAACATTTAAAAAAAATTTTTTTAACAGTTTTGGAAAAAGTCTCATTACTTTACTAATTTATTTTCCTATGGGCTTGTGATAGTTCATTGGTAATTCAAAGACATTTAAATTATCTTAGGTTTGTCTTATAATTCATTAAACTACGTATTTGTTTTATGTGGCTTTCTAGATTTTATTTGTATGCTATTTAATAAGTTTTAAAAATATTTTTTCTTAGCAGGTTGGCAGGCTAGAGACAAGAATATCAAACCTATTAAATCTTCCAATAGTCTTAAAAAAATTAAATAAGAATACTGAGGGAAACATCTAAGGTATTTTAACATCTATCACCCAACATCTAAATGTTTGGATTTTTTTGAAAAGACAACAGAAGTGGAGAAACTAAAACTCAATTGGTAAATATGAAAGAGTACAAAATAAACAACCAGCATGATATGACAAAGTTGTCTCTTCCCTACTCCTACTTTTTTATTTTTTATTTATTATTTTTTTTTACCCTACTCCTACTTCTTTAAAATTTCAACTCTATTGAGATAAAAGTGACAAAATTGTGATATATAAAAAGTGTGCAACATGATTTGATACATGTATACATTGGGAAAGGAGTCCCACCAAGTTAAGTAACATATCCATCACCTCAGTTACCTTTTTTTATAGGAACACTCAAGTTCTACTTCCTTAGCAAATTTTAATTATACAACACAGTATTATTACCCATAGTAACCATGATATACATTACATTCCCAGACCTTATTCATGTTATAATGGAAGGTTTGTATCCTTTTTCCAGCCTCCGCCCCCCTACCCACCCACCCCCACCCTGCCCCTGTCAACCACTATTCTTTCTGTTTCTGTGTTCAACTTTTTTTTAAGGTTCTACAAAGAAGCAATCCCTTGTAGTAGGTCTTTCTTTGGCTTATTTCACTTAGTATAATGCCCTCCAAGTTCATCTGAGTTATTGCAAATGGCAGGATTTCCTTTTTTGAGTGAACAATATTCTATTGTGTGTGAATACACACACATTTTTCTTTACTCATTCACCTCTCAATGGACACTTAGGTTGTTTCTATGTACAACAAACATGGGAGTACAGCTATTTCTTTGAAATAGTGATTTTTGTTTCCTTTGCATACATACCCAGAAGTGGGGTTGCTGGATCACCTGGTGGTTCTATTTTTAATTTCTTGAGGAACCTCCAGACTGTTTTCCATAGTGGCTGCACCAATTTACTTTCCAACAATGTACAGGGTTCCCTTTTCTCCATATCCTTGCCAGCATTTGTTGTCTTTGGTCTTTTTGATAAATAGAGATCCTAACAAATATGAAGTAACATCTCACTATGGTTTCGATTTGCATATCCCTGATTAGTGAGACTGAGCAACTTCTCATATACTTCCTGGCCATTTATATGTCTTCTTTGGGAAAATGTCTATTCAGGTCTCTTATCCATTTTTAGTTTTTATAATTAATTAACTTATGGAGTTGAAAGTGTTGTTCACATCCTATATATGTGTGTGTGTGTGTGTGTGTGTGTGTGTGTGTGTGTGTGTGTGTGTATGTATATATGTATGTATCTGGGATACATACATATGTATATATGGACATATATGTGTCTGTGTGTGTGTATATATATATATATATATATATACATGTACATATACGTGTGTATATATGTGTCTCTGTATATATATACATATATACGTGTATATATATATACGTGTGTATATATACACACGTATATATAACATACACACATGCATATATATATATATATATATATGCATGTGTATATGTTACTGTGTTGTAAAGTTCCCTACATATTTTGGATATTAGTCCATTAGATATGTGGTTTGCAAATATTTTCTGCCATTCCATTGGCTGCCTTTTCATTTTGTTGATGGAGTCCTTTACTGTGCAGCTTTTTGGTTTGATGTGGTCCCACTCGTTTATGTTTGCTTATGCTGCCTTTGTTTTCAGTGTCTAATTCAAAAAATCATTGCCAAGACTGAAGTCAAGGAACTTACCCCACTATGTTTTCTTCTAGGAGTTTAAAGTTTCAGGTCTTATGTTCAAGTTTTTAATCTATTTTCAGTTGTTTTTTCTGTCTGGTATAAGATAGGAGTCAAGTTTCATTCGTTTGCATATGGATATCCAGTTTTCCCAACACCATTTATTGAAAAGACTACCCTTTCTGCATTGTTTATTCTTAACTCCTTTGTCAAAAATGAATGATCATATATGCATGGGTTTATTTCTGGATTCTCTTTCTGTTCCACTGATTGATGTGTCTGTTTTTGACAATACCATACTGTTTTGAATACTATAGCTTCATAATTTGAATTTTAAAAATGTGATGTCTCCAGCTTTGTTCTTCTCAAAATTGCCTTGGCTATTTGGGTTCTTTTGTGGTTCCATACAAATTTTAGGACTGTTTTTTCTATCTCAGTGAAAAGGCCCACTGGAATTTTGATAGTGACTGTATTGAATCTATAGATCACTTTGGGTATTACATTTTAACAACATTAATTCTTCTAATCCATGAACATGGAATATCTTCCCATTTATTTGTGTCTTAACTTCTTTCATCAACATCTTACAGTTTTTAGTGACCAGATTTTTCACTTCCTTGGTAAAATATATTCTCAAGTATTTTATCCTTTTTGATATTCTATAAATGGGATTTTCTTAATTTCTCTTTTCAGTAGTTCATTGCTAATGTACAGAAGTGCAACTGGGGGCGCCTGGGTGGCTCAGTCGGTGAAGTGGCCGACTTCGGCTCAGGTCACGATCTCACAGACTGTGAGTTCGAGCCCCGCGTCGGGCTCTGTGCTGACAGCTCAGAGCCTGGAGCCTGTTTCAGATTCTGTGTCTCCCTCTTTCTGACCCTCCCTCGTTCATGCTGTCTCTCTCTGTCTCAAAAATAAATGAACGTTAAAAAAATTAAAAAAAAAAACCTAATTAGAAGTGCAACTGTTTTTGATTGTGTACCCTGAAACTTTAAGTCATTTATTAGTTCTAACAGTTTTTGATGGGTTTGTGTGCATGTGCGTGTGCGTAGTCTTTAAGGGTTTTCTATATCTAATATCATGTCATCTGCAAAAAGGGACAATTTTATTTTTTCCCTTCTAATTTGGATGTCTTTTACTTCTTTTTCTTGACTAATTTCTCTGGCTAAAGCTTCTAGTACTTTTTTGAATAAAAGTGGTAAGAATATGCATCCTTGTTTTGCTCCTGGTCTTTGAGTAAAAGCTTTCAGCTGTTCACTGTTGAGCATGATGTGAGCTATGGGCTTGTCATATAGGGCCTTTATTTTGTTGAGGTATGTTCCATCTGTACCTAATTTGCTAGGCGCTTTTTAAATATTTTTTTAATGCTTATTTATTTTGAGAGGGGGGAGTGTAGGGGCAGAGACAGAGAATCCCAAGCAGGTTCTGTGCTGCCAGTGCACAGTCCAACATGGGGCTCAGTCTCACAAACTGTATCATGACCTGAGCCGAGATCAAGAGTTGGATCCCTAACTGACTGAGCAACCCAGGCACACCTCGCTAAGCATTACTTTTAAATTTTTTTTTAATGTTTACTTATCTTAGAGAAAGAGAGCAAGAGAGAGTAAGAGAGACAGAGCACATTCAAGTGGGGAGAGGCAGAGAGAGAGGGAGACACAGAATCCGAAGCAGGCTCCAGGCTCTGAGCTGTCAGCCCAGAGCTCGACTCGGGGCTTGAACCCACAGACTGCGAGATCATGACCTAAGCCAAAGTCAGATGCTTAACCAACTGAGCCTCCCAGGTGCCCTGCTAAGCATTTTTTATCATGAAAGGATAATGAATTTTTCCAAATGCTTTTTCTGTATCTGTATCTACTGAGATATGATTTTTATTCTTCATTTTGTTAATGTGATGTGTCACATTTAATGATTTGCATATGCTAAACCATCCTTGCATTCCAGGAATAAATCCCATTTGATCATGGTACATGATCCTTTTAATGTACTATTAAATTCAGTTTACTAATATTTGTTGAGGCTATTTGCATCTACCTTCATCAGGAATACTGACCTGTAATTTCCTTTTCTTGCAGTGTCCTTGTCTGGCTTTGGTATTAGGATTAATACTGGTCTTGTAAAATGAATCTGGAAGAAATGTACCCTCCTCTTGTACTTTTTGGATAAATTTGAGAAAGATTGGTATTAACTCTTCTTTAGTTGTTTGGTAGTATTCACCAGGGAAGCCATCTGGTCCTATACCTTTCTCTGCTGGGAGATTTTTAATTACTGATTCAATCTCCTTACTTAGTAATTGGTCTGTTTAGATTTTTTTATTTCTTCATGATTCAGAATTGGTAGACTGGATATGTTTCTAGGAATTTATCCATTTCTTCTAGGTTACCTCATTTGTTGGTATATAAATGTTCACAGAAGTTTCTTATGATCCTTAGTATTTCTCTTATTAATTGTAATGTGTCTTTCATTTCTATGTGTTTTTTCTCAACCTAGGTAAAGATCTGTCAATTTTGTATATCTTAAAAAAAACCAGCTCTTAGTTTTATTAATATTTTCTGTTGTCTCCCTAGACATTATATTTCATTTATTTCTGCTATAACTTTTGTTATTTTCTTCCTTCTGCTGACTTTATCCTTAGTTTATTCTTCTTCTAGTTCCTTGAGGTGTAAAGATAGTTTGAGATCTTTTTTTTTTTAATGTAGGTGTTTATCATTAGAAACTTCTCTCTCAGAACTGCTTTTGCTGTATCCCATACATTTTGGTATATTGTGTTTTCATTTTAATTTGTCTCAAGATATTTTTTTTTAACGTTCCTTTTATTCTATGATCCGTGAATTATTCGGGAGCGTGTTATATAATCTCCACATATTTGCGAATTCTGTCTTCTTCTACTTTCATCATTCTCCCTACTCACTCCATCTTCCTATCACCTCAGCTCCAACCCTATCATCCTTCAAATGAAGCAGGAATTTTAGGTCTTTATTTCAACCTTAAAATATGATTGAAAGTATTCCCCCACAGAAAGGATGTTCCTAAGCAGCATCAGAAATAGACATAGGTCCTCTCCTTATATGTTTTCCCTTACTCACTACTTTTTCTCTCCTTCTCTATGTCTTTGTTACACCTTTGTCTTCTCCCACGTATGTCTTCGTTTTTCAGAAATATCCAGTGGCAGCCATGGACATGACGAAGCCTCATTAATGACACTCAATACTGAAGAAAATGTGAACTTTTATATTAATAAGACAGAGCAGAATCCTCATTGCAAGAGTAATACTGGAAGAACAGATTTTCTATTTTCTATTAGGTCAGCAATCGGAGGGCTCCTATGTATCTTTTAAAGATACATAGTTAGGGGCGCCTGGGTGGCTTGGTCGATTAAGCCTCTGACTTCGGCTCAGGTCATGATCTCACAGTCCGTGAGTTCGAGCCCCGCGTCGGGCTCTGGGCTGACAGCTCAGAGCCTGGAGCCTGTTTCAGATTCTGTGTCTCCCTCTCTCTCTGCCCCTCCCCTGTTCATGCTCTGTCTCTCTCTGTCTCAAAAATAAATAAACGTTTAAAAAAAAAAAAAGATACATAGTTAAAGTTGCAGATAAAACTATATACAGTGTTTGGGATTGGCTTCCAAATGATCCAGGAGGGAGCACAGTAAAGAGTACAGACAAAACAAGATGGGCCAACAGTTAATAACTGTTGAAGCTGGTTGATGGGTACATGGAAGTTCATTACACTATTCTATTTTTAAATATATTTGAAATCCTTAAAAATAAAAAGTTTAAAAAATTAAAATTAATGACTTCAAAATGAGAAGCAAACAAAGGGGGAAAAAACCCCATATCTAAAGCTCTCAGTTTATGTAGTACAGTTAGTATATCAGGGTAGAATTAGATATTGTAAAATACATTCAGACAATGCAAGACAACCAATGAGAATAACAAACCATCTTTGGAGAAATCTTAAAAAATACTAGTTGAAAGAACATTTCTTTTTTAAATAATCATCTCTCAAATATATAATACTTTCAACTTTTCAAGTGTGAGCATTTTCCAATGACAGTCAGGTGGGCACTAACAGTGCAAGTGTTAGAACAAGCACTGGGTTCTACAAATAACCACACGTAGTACTTGCTTCGGCAACATGTATACTAAAATAACCACACCTAAAGGATACAGTTTTCAAACTGTGATCACGCTCATGAAGTAAAACAATACCCCAGGGTTATAAAAGATAAAATACATAAAAATACTCTAAAAAGATGCTTTATCTAAAAAGATAAAGATACTCTAATAAATAAAAAATAAAGTAAGTCTGCTTCCAGATTTCAAGTGTGGATAGGGGAACTGAGGGAAAGGATGAAAAAAGGAAGCTACGCTAAAGCTAAAGATCTCAGACACCTGGAAATGCATTTCATCTAACTATGAGATGAAAACTGCTGCGCTTCAGAAACTGTGGCTTTGAATGAGAATGAACTAGTACATGTAATTCTGCAGTCTTCCAAAACTTCACTCTTCACTAAAAATCACAGTAAAGGAACTAAAAGCAAAACAGAAACTCAAGGACAAAGAGAACAGAAAAGAAGATAGCAACTACGTTTTTTAAGATTGTAGAGCAGAAAGGCAAGCGACAACTGACTTAGCAGAGTCAAGAAAACTAAACACGGAGGGACATCTGGGTGGCTCAGTGAGTTGAGCATCTGACTCTGGATTTCAGCTCAGGTCATGATCTCACAATTTGCGGGTTTGAGCCCCATATCCGGCTCTGCACTGACAGTGTGGAGGCCTGTGTGGGATTCTCTCTCTCCTGTCTCTCTGCCCCTCCCCTGCTTGTACATACTCTCTCTCAAAATAAAAAATAAAACATTAAAAAAAAAAAAGAAATAAAAGAAAACTAGACATTGGAAAAGCCAAAAAGTTATGCAATGTACATTACAGGACCCCTTAAAAACTCCAGAACTGGCTACACGAGTACTCTTACAAGTGACAGTGAAGGTGGAGCTACAAACAGGAAGCTCAGATGGAAGTCTGTTTAAAACTCACTTAGTCACCTGCACTACTTCACTGTAGCCAGGATTCTGGCCTTTCCCAACCCTGGTAGAGGACTAGAGACTCACTGCCTAGAGAATTTAATAGAGGATCTGGACTAGGGGAGACCAGGTCCAGTGGAAAAGAGGTAATAAAATCAAAGTCCATCTCCACACTGAAAGTTAAGACCTCTAACCCTCTTGAATTATTCAGCAACCATAATGTCAATAGCCAGATCTAATATTCTAGATGATTATTCTCTGGGTCCCCAATGCAAAAGAAAGACCTGAACATACAGACATTAAAGGGTCCCCAATATGACAGCCGAGACAGCAAACTTTATAATAAGGTTTAGAGTTAATAAATAATACCATGATCCCAAAGTTCCCAATAAGCCTCAATCTTAAATATGAGCAGAGGACCAATGACTGTAAGAAAAGCCACTAACATGAAAAACAAAAACCCAAACAGAGAAAAAGAAAGAAAATTGAAGAAAACAGACAATTCACAGGAAGAAAAAAATCACCTATCTTTAATGTATTTGGAGAAGTGAGAGAAAATAGTATACCTATAGAAAAAGAACAATATGTTATTTTTTAAAAATGAATATTCAGAAAACGAAAAAGAACTGAAAATTTTAAATGTAACAAAAATTAAAAACTTACTAAAAGTTCAGGCAGAAAGTGGGAGAGAAAACTAAATTATACATTTAATATATTTACTAGTTCCATAAAGAAAGAAAATAGAAGTAAATAAAAAAAAGCAATGAGAGGGGCGCCTGGGTGGCGCAGTCGGCTAAGTGTCCGACTTCAGCCAGGTCACGATCTCGCGGTCCGTGAGTTCGAGCCCCGCGTCGGGCTCTGGGCTGATGGCTCAGAGCCTGGAGCCTGTTTCCGATTCTGTGTCTCCCTCTCTCTCTGCCCCTCCCCCATTCATGCTCTGTCTCTCTCTGTCCCAAAAATGAATAAACGTTGGAAAAAAAAAATTAAAAAAAAAAAAAAAAGCAATGAGAATATTTTCAAGAATTGAGGGACAAAAGTTTTCAAATTCAGAAAGCCCACTAAATGCCCAGCACCAAGGAATATCATCATGGAATTTCAAAACACTGAAGAAAAGGAAAAAAAATCTGACTCTCCAGAATGGGGAAAAAAAAAAAAAAATGTCAAAACAGAATCAAGAATGAGGATGGGGGCGCCTGCATGGCTCATTCAGTTAAGTGTCTGACTCTTGATTTAGGCTCAGGTCATGATCTCACAATTTCCACGAATTCGAGCCTCGCGTCAGGCCCTGCTTTGGCCCACTTCCAACTCCATGCTGACGACACCAAGCCTGCTTCAGATTCTCTCTCTGTCCCTCCCTAGCTCGTGTGGAGATGCAGGTGAGTTCTCTCCCTCTCGCCCTTTCTCTCAAAATAAACTTAAAAAAAAAAAAAAAAAACAAGAATGAGAATGGCATTGGACTTCTCAGTGGCAATGCTAGAAGAAAGAAAACAAAAAAGAAATGTTTTCAAAGTTAGGAGGGAACTAATTTCTACTAGAATTCTAAACCTAGCCATACTAAGTATAAATAGAACAGAGGTTTTCAGGTATGAAAAGTCTCACAAAAAATTACTATACTTTCCTCAAGAAGCCACTACAGGAAATATTCCACCAAAAAGAGGAACTACACTATAATAAAGAGATGGAATCCAGTAAGCAGAAGATTCAACACAAAAGATAGACAAATGCATTCCCCAGTACGAAGCTGAGGGGGATTAGAGACCGACAGCTATGCAAAAAGTACAAAGTCCAGCCTCCTACCATGAAGCAGGTCAGAAAGTTCCAGGCAAATGGTGCAGGGGCTATGAGAAACAGTCTGGCAATTCCTCAAAAAATTAAACATAAAATTATCATATGACTCAGCAATTTTATATCTAGAGATGTACTCAAAAGATTTGAAAACAGCTATTCAAACAAATACTTGTACACCAACATTGGTGATAACCAAAAGGTAAGAACACTCAATTAGTAGGCTCCATTAACTAATGAATGGATAGACAAAAAACAGTATAGCCATACAATGGAATATTACTCAGCCATAAAAAGGAATAAGGTACTAATACATGCTACAACTTGGATAATCCTTGAAAACATTATGCTAAGTAAAAAAAAAAAAAAAAAAAAAAAAAAAAAGAAGAAGAAAAAAAAGCCAGACACAAAAAGTCATGCTGTATAATTCCATTAATAGTAGTCCTCCCTTACCTGTGGGGTGTATGTTCTCAGAACCCCAAGTGAATGCCTGATACTGCACATAGAACCAAACCCTATATATGATGTTTTTTTCCTATACATGCATAAGATAAAGTTTAATTCCTAAATTGGACACAGTAAGAGATTATCACTAAAATAATAGAAAAATTATAACAATATATTGCAATAAAAGTTATGTGAACGTGGTCTCTTTCTCTCTTGTCCTCTTAAAATATCCTACTGTGCTGTACTCACCTTCCTTCCTGTGATGATGTGAGATGATAAAATGTCTAAGTGATAAGATGAAGTGAGGTAAATGATGTAGGCATTGTGACATAGTAGCAGGCTACCATTGACCTTCTAACGGTACATCAGAAGGAGGATTATCTACTTCTGGACCACGGTTGACCATGGATCCACTGAAACTGTAAAAAGCAAAACTGTAAATAATGGGGGGACTACTGTACATGAACTATCCAGAATAGGTAAATCCATAGAGTCAGAGCTGTTTGGTGGTCACCAGGGGCTGAGGAGAAACAGGAATGGGGAGTGACTGCTTAATGAGTAAACAATTTTTTTTTTTGGAGTAATAAAAATGTTTTGGAATTAGACAAAGATAGTGGTTGTCCAGCACTGAACTGTACTAAAATGCCACTTAAATTATGCACTTTTATATGGTTAAGTTTATGTTAAGTGAATTTTATCTCCATTTCTTAAGAAAGAAAGCTCTTAGCTCCAAGGTGAAATTGATAGAATACATAATATTTTGTAAACACATTAAAATGAAATGTTAATAAGTGAGGCAAAATTTAAGAATGAATTGGCATTAATACATAGAAAACTAAACAAATAAGAAAAACTAGAAACGCTAAGAAAAGTAATCATTTTAGTCAAGCACAGTATTTTTTTTTAAGTTTATTTAGAGAGAGAGACAGAGAGAGAGAGTGCTCAAGCAGGGGAGGGGCAGAGAGACGGGGAGACAGAGAAGCCCAAGCAGGCTCCCCACTGCCAGTGCAGAGCCCAATGCAGGGCTTAATCTCATGAACCATGAGATCCTGAACTGAGCTGAAACCAAAAGTTGGACGTGTAACCAACTGAGCCACTCAGGTGCCTCTATTTTTATTTTTATTTTTTAATTTTTGAAAGAGAGAGCAAATTAGCGAGTGGAGGAAAGAGGCAGAGGGGGAGAGACAATCTTAAGCAGGCTCCATGCTCAGTGCAGAGCCTGATCCCACAACCCTGGAATCGTGACCTGAGATGACATCAAAAGTCACACACTTAACCGACTGAGCCACACGGGCACCCCAGTCATCCATAGTATTTATAAAATTATAGTAATTCAGATATGAATTATATGGTGATGGAGATAGAAAATGTCTGTGGGAGAGAGGGAGAGATGAAAGAACCAGCTCCTGATCTTCCACAGTTCAAATTCAATGAAAAATACCAAAAAGTGAAAAATTTAAAAGTAGAGTACAGAACTACAAAAGACCCCATACTGTCAAGGCAATCTTGAGAAAGAATAAAGCTGGAGGTCCAGATTTCAAGATAAATTACAAAGCTGTAGTAATCAAAACAGTATGGTACTGGAACAAAAACACATAGATCAATGGACCAGAATAGACAGCCCAGAAATAAACCCACAATCATATGGTCAATTAATCTGTAACAAAGCAGGAAAGAGTACACAATGAGAAAAAGACAGTCTCTTCTACAAACGGTGCTGGGAAAACTGGACAAAACTATGCAAAAGAATGACACTGGACCACTGTCTTAACCATACACAAAAATAAACTCCAAATGGATTAAAGACTTAAATGTAAGATCTGAAACCATAAAACTCCTAGAAGAAAACACAGGCAATAATCTCTCTGATATTGGCCTTAGCAACATTTTTCTCAATAGGTCTCCTGAAGCAAAGGAAACAAAAACAAAAGTAAACTATAGGGACTACACCAAAATAAAAAGCTTTTGCACAGTAAAGGAGACCATCAACAAAATGAAAAGACAATGTACTGAATGGGAGAAGATATTTGCAAATCACACAGCCAATGAAGAGTTAATATCCAAAATACATGAAAAATTTCTACAACACCAAAAAACAATGATTAAAAAAACAGAGGAGCTGAACAGACATTTCTCCAAAGAACACATACAGATAGCCAACAGACACATGACAAGATGTTCACCATCACTAATCATCAAGGAAATGCAAATCAAAACCACAATATCACCTCACATCTGTCAGAATGATTAGTATTAAAAACGTAAGAAATAACAAGTGTTGTTGAGGATGTGGAGAAAACGGAACCCTCATGCACTGTTGGTGGGAATGTAAACTGGTGCAACCTCTCAGAAAACAGTATGGAGTTTCCTCCAAATAATTAAACATAGAAACACCATCCAATCCAATAATTCCACTACTGGGTATTTACCCAAAGAAAATGAACAATAATTTGAAAAGATACAAGCATCCTTATGTTTATTGCAGCATTTTAAAAAAAGTTTTTATTTATTTGAGAGACAGAATGCTCACACAAGCGGGGGAGGGGCAGAGAGACGGGGAGAGAGAGAATCCCAAGCAGGCTCCACGCAGTCAGCATGGAGCCCAGCTTGGGACTCTAACCCATGAACCGTGAGATCACGACCTGAGCAGAAATAAAGAGTCACACACTTAACCAACTGAGCTACTCAGGTGCCCCTATTGCAGCATTATTAACAATAGCCAAGACATCTGGAAGCAACCCAGGTATTCATCGATAGATGAACAGATAAAGAAGATGTGGTATATACATACAATGGAATATTACTCAGCCATAAAAAAAAAAAAGGGAATGAGATCTTACCATTTGCAGCAACAGTGATAGACCTAGAGGGTATTATGCTAAATGAAGTAAATCAAAGACAAAGAAGACAAATACCATATGATTTCACTTACATGTGGAATCTAAAAAGTAAAACAAAGCTGAAACAGACCCACAAATACAGAGAACTGGTGGCTGCCAGAGGGGAAGTGTGTGGGGGGATGGGCAAAATGAATGGAGGAGAGTGGGGTGTACGGGCGTCCAGTTACAGCGTAAGTCAGAGATGAGAGGTACAGTGTGGGTAATATAATGAATGGTACTGTAATAGCACTGGATGGTAACACATGGCAGCTATACTTGTGGTGAGCTATGAAAGTGATTGCTGAAAAGAAACAAGTTTAAGAGTGCTTAAAAGTTGCCTCTGGAAGTGGGAAATAAGAAATGGGGGTGTAATGCCACAGGGAATTGCTATTTTTGGTAACAAACTTAAAACTAAAAGGGAAGTGGAGAAGAAATGGTATATATTTACATCGGTTATGAAAACTAGGCTCACCTGGAGAAACTGTGTGAATTCTGTGTAGTTAAGATGCTTCTTCCGATTATGCCCAAAATGCAGTCGGATAAATTCACAGTCCCAGTTAAAAGGGATATGGTGATGAATAATAGTCTGTCCAAAAATTTCTTTGACATTTTCTTAAAAGGGAAGACAAAAATAAACAAATTATATCTGGAATAAGTAGTTTAGTCCACTGCAATGTTCCTACAGAAAGAAATTAAGAGAAATTTCAAGTCAATATTATCTGCTTCTATTAAGATTAGCTGCAAAATTTTTCGTGCCCAGAAACCCATGCACAGGAACACAATTGATACAAAATATAATTTTACACTTAAGATTGTGTACCATTACATATAAGGCCATGAGATTCTTAATTTCTCTTGATTTAATTTTAATTAGGAAGTGATTTATATCTTGCACTATAAATGGCTGCTACTTTGCATTCCTGTATAAAATCAATAGTGTTTTCCCGGTTCCTCAAGGAGTCGAATTAAGCCCTTTATCAGAAGCATGAATACCTAAATTACAGTATAATGCAATATTTGTCATACTAAGTATGGTTTGATTGAGGCTTGATTATTACATTCACACTAGCCTGAATCTGTCTATTGAAGATAGGTATAAGAAATACTACCAAAAGCGTATCATTAGCTCAGCAGCAAGCACCTTATTAAAAGCTTCTGATATTGTCAAAAATATGGTCTTGACACAAAGCTACAAAATCCCCATAAAAAGCATGATTATTAGTCTCAACTATTAAAATATTTTAAGATAAGTGAAATTAGTGATTCACTTTTAAATAAAGAAGGACTAAACACAGTACACTAACTTTAAGATAGGAACCAGTCACACTGTGTAAATATACAACCAAAACCCTCTGACAGCTGGTCTTCATGCACTAACAATGTCAGTCACTTTCTTACACAGTTCTACACTTACTATAAAAGTCAATTCACAAATGACTGGTACTTTAACAAGCATAGACTGGATAGCCTAATTTAGAAGCTCATGCCAAAAAAAAAAAAAAGTCATTAACAAAGTTAAGAAAGCAGGAAGCCTGTTTTATTGATGTCTTAAGAACAAAATTATTTTCAAATGTAAGCCAATTAGTGGAAGCGTTTTACCATCCATAGCTACAATTTTACTAATTAGCAAATACAAGTTTAATGTTTTATAATCTCCAACTATGCTACTTTCTCTAATTTCTGTAAGTTCTTTGAATAAGATACTGATCTCATATTGTAAATGGTTTAATGGATTCCCTTTAGTTTTATATACCATTTTTGTCTTGATAAAAGCATTACTGGGGTGGGGAGGGGGAGGTGGAAGACAGTGTAAGAATCCTGAACTGGAAATCCTACCAGTCTGGACTCAATATAACAGCTCCGAATAGGTCACTACTATCAGTAAGTTGGAAGAAGGCATTGGATGTCACTGGGGAGATGGGATTCTCATCTTTTCTTTCAAATGGAATATAGCATTTATTTCTTGCCTAATTAGCAATAGTATATCATAATTTTCAAACCACATTAAAATATTTTCACCTTCCATAAACACAAATTAAATATATGGGGTTTTGGGGCGCCTGGGTGGCGCAGTCGGTTAAGCGTCCGACTTCAGCCAGGTCACGATCTCGCGGTCCGTGAGTTCGAGCCCCGCGTCAGGCTCTGGGCTGATGGCTCAGAGCCTGGAGCCTGTTTCCGATTCTGTGTCTCCCTCTCTCTCTGCCCCTCCCCCATTCATGCTCTGTCTCTCTCTGTCCCAAAAATAAATAAACGTTAAAAAAAAAATTAAAAAAAAAAATATGGGGTTTTGTTTCTAAAAGCAAAAACAAACAAACAAACAAAAACAAAAAAACAAAAACTCAGTAGCAATCCATGGGATAGATCTTGGCTTTTAACCAATATAAAAGTTTACCCTCAAATCTATGTGGAATATCAACAGTTGTAAAATATGTCAAAGTTTGTAAGATAATTAAAATAATAAGGGTTACCAAAAATAGAGCTAAATATATTAAGAGAGATCAGCAAAGATTTTTTTAGGATCTTTTTTTAAATAATTAGCTGCTTTATTCCCGAATTAATTACTTTGATTTCTTATTTTTAAGATCCAACAAATAGTGTTAAACTAATAAGACACAAAGAAATTAAGGGAAAGCAGAATAGAATAACTTAAACTACTACATATATTTAATTTAAATATTAAGATTATGAAAGGGAATACATTTTTTATAACCTTTATTTTAAAGGTCACAAATCCTAAAACTCAACTATTTGACAAGAAATGTGCATACTGCTACCTAGATTAAGTTTTAAACAATGGTAGAATAAAACTGAATTCCCTTTACATGATCAGAAAATATTAGAATATTACTGTGAAATTAATCAAATACAATCAAAGATTCAAAAGCTTTCAAACTATGAAAATTTACTTAATTATGAAAATTGTTTTCTACTATCACAGAAAGGATAAACCGAAGTTATAATGTCGAATTTACATTCAGAAAAAGTTCCATAATAAAAACTTAAACTAAAATCCTATTTTGTAAACTTCCTACCAACCTCTAGCTAAGATCTTGGAATATCTTTGAAACAATTAAAATGATAGCTTAAATTACTCATAGTAATCTTCCCAAATATTGAAGTGTCATTTTCCATGACTATTTGTTTCAACATTTCCTACTTCTCCCAAAGTGGTCATTGATAGCTTTGGACATGATTTTATTATGAGCATTAATATGTGCTGTTTTATTTACCACCCCCCAGACACTTTTAATTATTTTGACTATGTCACAGGCTACAACTATAGTTACTAGGACTAACAAAATTTCAAACCTACTTTGGCACCTCTTGCTGTGTCCCACTTCCCTTCTGTTATTATTTTACTACCAACTGCCTAAGGCTAATTCAGGAAGCTTATAAAAATAATTAGTACAACTATTATTTTAAAATCCAATTCATAATTACCACTTTACCAGGATGTGCTTATCCAAAAAAAAAAAGTTATACAAAAGCTCCAGAACTGGAGAGCTTCTACTTGTGTGAGGCAACAGCTCAAACATGTGATGCTCTCCTTATCCAGTTTTATCCGGTTCTGCATGACATAAAAGGGAACCCCAATAATCTCAAATATTCCCAATACATCTAACTGAAAATGCATAGCAAGTCCTCCCCCCACCCCCACCGCACCCACAGAGAATCCCGTCTTTCCAGTGGCAAACAAGGGTCTTTAGCTCTAAATAGCACTCCTTGGAGTATTATTTCAGTGGCCATAGTTCTGGCCTGGATGAAAGGGCTATGACAGTCACATCTTATTGGCAGCAAGATCATGATCTACTGTTTTATACTAGGTTGGTATTGCTATGGGATATAGGAATCCATTCGTTTTCTGACATATAGAAAACAATAGACCACTTTTTCACTTCCTGCAGAGCATGGGCTTATGAAAGAGATGGTTTATAATTCCTCTTGAAAAGGGAGTTGGGGCCAGATACAAAAGTAGCCTGTCATTACGTTCTCTTTGCTCAAAGGAAAGGAGTATGATTTGTCAGGAGGGCAGGTAATGGTGACAACTGTGATTAAGTAAAAATGTTCACAGACGTATAACATTAGTCAGTTCAGCTGTATCAGTCACTTATGATGATTGGACTAGATGAATTACACATTGAAGCATATATATTATGTAAATATGTCTTAACAGAGGTTTTAATTTCCCCAACAGCCCACAATGTGTCTCCCCATCTCATCCACCCTCATCCCTCCCCTGGTCCTTATGGGAGCTTCCTACTGGTCTTGTTCACCTTTCTTCAGTACAAAATTACCTCTGACCGGGGCTGGCACTCTTCTCCAAGACTGCCGCCATGCCTGTTCCATGAATGAGCCTGGAAGGAGCTGCTGTACCAACGGTGTGGCCAGAGAACTCCTCCTGTAGGTATACAAGCCATCAGCCCTGTGACACAGCCCACCTACCATCAGCCCAACGACATCCTGATTCCAAGGATTCCAGCCCAGCAGGAGCCACTGCTTCCAACTTAAGAGGCTTGAGACCAAACATTTTTATTGTCAGTGGGGGTGGGGGCGGGGGAGTCCTCAATAGCTCAGTTTCATCTGCATAGTTCTTAAAGTGAAGTCAGAGAGGCTTTTAGAAGGACTCCCACCAAAACAGTGAATTCCTTGTGTATAACTGAACAAAAACAATGGCGAGACTTGTGGAAGTAAAGAGTTTTTCAGTGAAGGAAAACTTGGGGAGAAAGAAGAGGAACAACTAAGAGACCAAAAAAGAAAACAAAGGAAAACAAACAACAACAACAGAATGTTCAACAACAGGAACTTGGTAGAGGAAGTCCCAACCAAAATAGCATGTAGACTCAGTCCCAGACTACTAGGTTCTACTTCCAGTTGGGTCATTAATTTCCTAGGTGACTTCCTCTGTTTCTCTAAGCAAAAGTATTTCTATTAATCCTTTACCTACCTCCAGAAGGGACTACCATACAATTAGTCAACAGAGTAGTCCTGCTGCCAAATATATGTGAAGGTCCGTTTCTCAGGAAGGATGACTTTACATTTAAAGAGCATCTATTACTATAGAAACTAGATGCTTCACCAGTCTATCACCAAATGCATAAAAACTAATAACACTATGACCTTTTTTTTTTAACCTTAAACTCTAAGCTACTCTAGTAGCCTTCAGTATTAACAGGATTTTTTTCTGCAATATCTGAAAGGGGTCTCAAAATTCTTACTGATTTATTTTGAACACCCAGGTGAAGCTCTAATTCTTACTAGACCAAATTAGGTATTGGTTACCATTAGATTTTCATAGTATTCCATGTCTACAGCTTTGTTCCCACTGGGAGAGGGTAATTTTTCACATCTAGACTTCCATCTCCCGAACCTTTTAAAAACAGCGGTGGTTATGCCTAAGCCACCCCAATCTATTCTTCCCTTCAGGGAAAAAGAGTCTATTTTAAAGGCACAAATGGAACCCATTTCTATTTGCTGTATTTAATGACAATCAAAAACAGTACCAAATCAAAAGGAATCCCTGCTTTTTCAGGGTTCTACAGTGAGGGGATAAAGATGTGCCCTTGAAAAAAATCACTTTGGAGAGGTCCCATTCCTAGGCAAGCGCTTTGGAACACAATGCTGATGAGATTTTAATAAAAAACTTAGACTGTACAACATATCTTATATTCATTTATTAGTTAATAGACAGGAGTTGGGGTTTCATTTTTTTAGAAGGATTACATCTTTGTTAACGCAATGGGCTTTTATTTTTTAAATGTGGGACAAATGCAAGGCAGCTACTGACAACACAATGTAGTATAACTGGTTATCTAGGTTACCTCAACCTAATTCTATCAAGCAGAATACCCAGTACACTAGAGGCTAGTAGTGAGACCAAGGCAAGTTTAGACTGTATCTAGCACACACCAATCATGCAACGGCCTCCACAAGGCTCAACAGTGGCAGTAACAGATATATAAGCCATTAAGTAATTATCCACAGCATGCATTAGAAATTTTATTAAAAGAACATCAAAGAGGAAACAACTATGGTTTTATTCACTCTTTTAAAAACTCCAGAACCCTCTCCTGCGCTTGCTTGCACATTCTGAAATGGATTACCGAGGTCTCAATGTAAGTCTTCTCCCCCAAAGTAGAGGCATCTCTAACAATTAAAAAACAGAAACAAAAAACTTGTCCAGCACTCAAGTAAATGTTGTTCGATATTCCTATTTACATAAATACTTGCAAAAATGTACACAACTTAAGTATCTAATCTGATGTGTATTAAAAAAGCGTATCTAAAAAAACAAAAGCATAGATGAGAACAATATATACAAATACACAGATAATAACATCATCATCATAGTCCACGAGATACCAATGGCATAACAGTTCCCCCCCACCCCACTCCATTACACCTGGCATCCAATATTCTCTCCCACCTTTCTCTCCTGGTGTGCACAAGAGAAAACTGTACTTTAAATAAATTCTAAACTAGAAAATATAAGGCCATTTGGTGAAAAGGATTTACAGTTAGAATGGATCTATAATTTCCTTTTACCTAAACATATATCTATAAATAAATAAGCACAATTCATTTTATTAAGTGGATACAAACATGAAAACTGACCTTTAACATAGATCCAAAATCCTATAAAAATAAACTCCAAGTTAATTAGTTCCTTATGCTGAAATTCTGTAGTCTTGAAAACAGCCTGTAATGAGTAGGCCTTAGAAATCTTGTTAAATGGCATTTGTAACAGTTTCAATGCTTTTCCTCTTTCCTTAATATAAAATTAAACTTTCTCTCCTTCATTATGATTTTTATTTAAGAAAATTTGTCTAAAATGAATCCTCAAAACCAGGGAGGCAAGACAGGAAGGGAAAATGGTCAAGGTCCCCAAGAAACAGATGACCATCATCAAGACAACCACCCAACTGGCCAGGGGCTCCAAGAACAATGTTGAAAGGGCATTCAGCAGTACCTCATTCCATAGGAATCTTCCTATCTCTACATTATGAAGCAGAAGAATGAAAGCAGGATTTTGGAGGGTTCATATGTTTATTTTTCAGGTCATATCAGGAGCTATAACAACTAAAACTGATTTGTTTTGCTTCTAATCCTAATTATATTTTCTTAAAATTCTAACTCATGAATCATAGTCTGGGAGAAAAACAAAAGATCTTTAAAATGCTAAAGTTGGGATCTAATAACTACAAGCTCTCATTTGCATGAAATAAATGTGTTCATAAACCACTCAACTGCTTCTTATACCCATTTTAATCTACTAATCAACACTGGCATGGGTCTTTATTGTTAGTCAACTGGATGAACTGACTTGAGTGACTTGTTTTTTAAAATAGAAATTGGGAAAAGCATCAAATGGAGATGACACAAAGAACCATGATACCAAGGTAGGAAGGACAAAAGTCCCCACAATTTGGTTTTGGGAAATCTAATTCTTAAAACAATGGATACATGATAGAAGCACAGGTCTACCATCACTAATACAGATATTTGTATGGAAGTATTTCCCAAGTATTGCTGCACATTTGGAAGTGAGACATGTGAGAATGTGTGATACCTATTGAAAACAGAAAATGCAGCATTGTTAGTGGTCTGGGGTTAATGCTGAGTGATGAGATGATAAGGTTTTATATTTTAAACTACAGAATTTGGGTGCTTCTGGGAAAAATCAACCTTCTTTACGAGGCAGAATGGCCAGAGCTTGCTCCAAAGCAGGAGTATGCCAACATGGATACAGAAACCTAAGGAGTTCTGCATAGGTAATTCTTTGGGGAAATCTTACACAGACAACAACTGGGTCAATGGACAAAAGGAAACAGTCAATGCCAAGCTAGAAAATGTGCCCACTAAAAGCATTAAAGAGCACCACTGGTCCTTCTAATACCTGTATTTTCTCACCATTCTTTTCATGGCAGTGATACTTCCTCCTTTGGGTGTAACTGAAGGATTTTTTTTATAAGACAAATTCTGTGGTGAATAAATATTTAGCTCAGGGAAAGCCTGATTTTCAAGAGTCTCTCTACAACATATTGATGCAAATTCACCCTATAAAAGGGGCTCAAGTTCAGCTTTACAAGATAAAAAAGTTCTGGAAATCTGTTTCACGACTATGTGAATATACTCAATGCTACTGAACTGTACACTGAAAAATGGTTAAGATTTTATGTGTTCTTTTATCACAATAAAAATATATAAGTATTTTTTTAAGAAGAAGAGGATTCAAGGTCCTTGAAAACACTGCATTGTTTTTATTGAAAAACCTGTTGCAGGAAAAATTAGCAGATAGGGTAAACATAAACTAACTTCTGCAAATAAGCGTCTTTAAAAACTAAAACATACATGGCTACAAACAGAAATTCTAGTTTATATGCTTGTCAAACACTGATCTTGTGCTAGATTATATGCCTAGCAAAGGATTTATATCAATTTCTATATTTAACACAAATGTTAGTTTCAATGTTCTAGGCTTGTTTCCTAAAATCAAAAATCTACAATGGTGATTCAGAGAATGCTAACTATTCTTAACTCCCTCCTTCAGTTCCATTCTTGGTGTTACATCGTAGCACTTTTCCAAACTGCTACTGAGGAGCTATGCACTCTCTACCCAAAAATCCCTTCAAGAATGATATGATTATTCCATGTTGTTCCTCGTCTGTTTCATAAAGAATTTTGCTCAGGCTAGCCCAGAGCAAGAAAAGTTTACACCACATATTTTTGGAATGTAAAAGTGTCAATAAATGACTCAATGAGCAAAGACTCCTTAATTTTTTGCAATTGTCTAATGCTTTAAAGAAAATACACCATTTTAATTGTATCTGTGTAAATTCTTTGAGGAAATCAATACTTCACTTATTAACTAGCTCCTAGATAATCAGCAATTTATATGCATTTACTAGATTTAGCAATTAAAGACTGGACCAGCTTCACTAACTTCACTTATCCCTTATAATCTTTTTTTTTCCTTACCAAATGTCACCTCTCCATTTCCACTCTTGTCAAACAACTGGAAAGCCACTATGAACATAGAATCTGGAGCACACAAAACAGATTCAAATGCCAAGAATTCTTGATAGGAGATCAATCTGCAACAAAATATAACATGTTATTGGCTGGTAAAGAAAGGGAAAATATCAGGCATTTAACCTGTCTTTACTGTATGAACTATAGCTCAGGGTAACCACACAATTGGTAAAGGGAAGTCATCTGGAATTTCCTTCAAAATAATCCAGGAGATGAAAAATATAAATAAAACAAATTTAATAATTATTTTAATAATTACCCAAACTTGGTGATGAGGATATTGAATTTGCTACACTAGTCTGTGTTTTATAGGCTTGAGATGTCAATAATACATTTTTTAAAGGAAGATTCAAAACAAGAGGAGGGAAACTAAAGCACATGGAGTCCTAGAATACTCAGGGTTGTGAAATCAGCCAGTGGCCAAAATTACACTAAAATTGCCTTCAATGATCTTATACAGTTGGCATATGCTAGTATATAGTTTAGAGTCATCTTCCATAGCAAGCTTGCTGCAAACATCCCACACCATGTTGCTGCTATTGGTAAGTGACTAATATCCAAGTAACAGCATTATAAAAATCTGGTTTTTTATAAATATATAAATACATGTAGTTATTTATTTACTTATTCATATTAGTAATGGTGCTGCCTTTTATTCTCAAATGGCCTGGTTTGGAAAATACATTTATAGTCACCCTATCAAAAGGAATAGACCTAATCTTTTTTTTTTTTTTTTTTTTTTTCCAACGTTTTTTATTTATTTTGGGGACAGAGAGAGACAGAGCATGAACGGGGGAGGGGCAGAGAGAGAGGGAGACACAGAATCGGAAACAGGCTCCAGGCTCCGAGCCATCAGCCCAGAGCCTGACGCGGGGCTCAAACTCACGGACCGCGAGATCGTGACCTGGCTGAAGTCGGACGCTTAACCGACTGCGCCCCCCGGGTGCCCCGGAATAGACCTAATCTTAACGTGGCTTCTTGCCCCTCAGGATCTGATCTCTGTATGCCTCCCCTTTGTTCTCTGCACTCCAACCCACTCTTTTTCAATCCCTGCTCCTTCCACCCAGGACCATCACACAACATTTCACTTTCCTTGGAATGATCCCACCATCTCCAAACTTCTGCCCATTTAATTTGTACCCATCCTTACATAGCCCAGATCAAATATCATTTCCTCAAGACAACCAACCATCTCACAGTCTCAAGATGATTTCACTTACCCTTTACAGCCTTACGGCAGCACACTGTACCTTTTTAGTGCCCCCTGCAAAATTTTTATTAAAATAGTTATGTGGGGCACCTGGGTGGCTCAGTCGGTTGGGCGGCCGACTTCGGCTCAGGTCATGATCTCGCGGTCCGTGAGTTCGAGCCCCGCGTCGGGCTCTGTGCTGACGGCTCAGAGCCTGGAGCCTGTTTCAGATTCTGTGTCTCTCTCTCTCTCTGACCCTCCCCCGTTCATGCTCTGTCTCTCTATGTCTCAAAAATAAATAAACGTCGAATTAAAAAAAAATTTTTTTTAAATAATAAATAAATAAATAAATAAAATAAAATAGTTATGTGATTCATTGTTTAAAGCCTGATTTCCTGCGAGAAGATAGGCTTGTCACAGAGCACAAGTTTGATTCAGGTAAGAACTTGTAAATATTCTTGAATGAACTCAATTTATAATATACGGCTTTTATTTATTTATTTAAGTGTTTATTTTTGAGAGAGACTGAGTAAGCGGGGAGGGACAGAGAGAGAGGATTCAAACTAGGCTCTGCACTGTCAGTGGAGACCCCAAAGTGGGGCTCAAACCCATGAACTGTGAGATCATGACCTGAGCTGAAGTTAGACGCTTAACTGACTGAACCACCCAGGTGCCCCAGGAATATATGGCTTTACAGAGAGCTATATTTCTCAACACAGATTTAGGAAAATGACTACATTTTACATTTCATTTTATGTCTCCATTCATCTAAGACATATTTTACATTTGTAGTTTCCTTTTCCATTACTTGTAACACTCTGAATTATGTTTAAGTTACACAAATTACATTATATCCAAAGCAATGGTGCATACTATGCCTTTTCCCTTTATTGAGGGAAAGGCTTTGTGGTGGTATTATTCAGAGGACTAAAGACTATGCCTTCACTGTGCCCCTGCTGAAGACTCTTTGGTGGAATTAGGAGCTTAAGTGCCTAATGAATCCTGGGAAGAACAACCCAATAAACTGTTTATCAGGTCACCTTTCATAATACATTTTATGCACTGGTATACTACTAAAAACACAAAAGCGTGGTTATCATTACACAAATTTTTAGGTAGTAAAAACAAATGAAGTTATAACATATCAGGTATCATCATCTACACACTCCTAAAAAGCACTGAGTCCTATGAAGTTTTAATAACAATGTATATAACACAAGGGTTGCCTGGCTCTGGCTCAGTCGGTACAGCATGTGTCTCCTGATCTCAGGGTTGTGAGTTCAAGCTCCATGTTGGGTGTAGAGATTATAAATAAACTTAAAAAAAAAAAAAAAAAAAAGAATATATAACACAAATACAGTAATGATATAGGGATGACTTAGAGAAGGCCTTCATTTTCTACATTATGTAATTCCATGTTTGAAATTTTTATCATGAAGAATTAGCATTATTCTTTTGATTATAAGAGTAATTTAAAAACTACAAAGTAATTAGGCTGATTATGAATTAAAAATTTTAAAAAAAAACCTGTAACATCATGGTTTTTCCAAAATAGTCTCAGGAATCTGACATCAAAAATACAATTACCCTAAAATACAGAATATGTAGCTTTAAAATACATTTCATACTCAGTAGTAAAACTTTTCTCTATGAGAAAAGGTAAGACTTTTTCCTTAACTAGCAAAGGTCATAAATGGTCGGCTGGCAGAGTAAATTTGGCCCACACATGTTTTCTTTGGCCATGCAAAGAATAATATTTTTAGTTACATTAGTTGCCAACATTAGGAAATTATAAATATTTCACACAAATATCCAGCTTTCTGGTTTCCCTTGTTAAATTGTGAGCAAGGGCAACCAGTTTCTGGTCCCAATACTTTTCATTCCACCAGTCTCCTGGAGCCAAAGTGGAAGCTACCTCTTCAGGGACAGCAGGGCCCATCAGTTATCTACACCTGCCCCTGGGGACCATCCCCGTGAGCTCGAGCCCCATGTCGGGCTCTCTGCTGTCAGCACAGACCCTGCTTTGGATCCTCTGTCCCTCTCTCTCTCTCTGCCCTGCCCCTGCTCATGTTCTTTCTCTCAAAAATAAATAAAACATTAAAAAAACAATTAAAAAAGAAGATATTGGGGGAATCCTCAACCAATCCTCAATACTCACTTACCTTTGTTACACAGAGTGATTTATTTGAAGAAAGATCAATTAAGAAACACAAAGGCATCAGCAACTTAAAAATAAAGTCACTTCATATTAATCGGCCTTAAAAAGGAACGAAATTCTGACACAAGCTGTAGCATGGGTGAATCTTGAAAACAACAGGCTAAGTGAAATCAAACACGAAAGGACAAATAATACATTATTCCACTTACATGAAGTATCTAACATAGTCAAACACATTAGAAACAGAAAGTACAATAGTGATTACTAGAGGCTGAGTATCGGGACAAAACAGGAACTCACTGTTTCATGGGTACAGAGTTCCAGTATGAGAAGATGAAAAAAAAAAAAGGTAGAATGGATAGTAGTGATGGTGGTACAACAATATGAATATACTTAATGCCACTGAAATATATATTAAAAATGGTTAAAATGATAAATTGTATTATATATATTTTAATACGGTAAAAAGTCACCTGAGATTACCCAAGTATAGGCATTTATTAGAACTCAGCAAATGCACCTTTAAGTTTTGTATTTGTCACTGTGGGTAAATTTTACATATAAAGAAAACACTCAAAACAAATACTGAAATCCAGTTAATAATATGCATGCTGAAATGTGTAAGAAAAGTATCAGTGTTCGCAATTTACTTTGAAATGTGTGAAAAAACAAGATGGATTGATGTAAAGATAGATATATGAAAAACGAAGCATAGAAAAATGTTAATGGTAGAATATGACGGGTATGTTAAGTATACACTGTAAAATACCTTCAACCTTCCTGAATGTTTGAATTTTCATAATAAAATACTGGGAAGTAGGAGGTGAGGGTAATGGACCATTTTGTCTCTCTGATATGCTCCCTATCTATCTTTAGCCCATAGGCCTTTTATACCACATGACAGTGGAACAATACTTTTCATAAAGCAAGAAATGGCCTGTTTATCTGCTAACATAAAGCAAACATGTTCTGGAATAATTTTTAAGGCTCTTTTTCCTTTATCCTGCTATGAATTCCTCTATTGTTAGAAGGCCTTGATCAAGACTTAAGCAGCGCCAATGCAAACCACAAGACGCTAACTGGAGTGAAGAAACCACTGCTTAGTTCATAGTTTAATAAATTGTTTTCTTTCAATAAGGATGGGGTGGCACCTTCACTTTTTACCATACCTGCTGCTTGACTTTTTACAAAGAACATGTATTCATTTTATACTCTGAAATAATGGATTTTACGGGAGCCTGGGTGGCTCAGTCGGTTGGGCGTCCAACTTCGGCTCAGGTCAGGATCTCGCCATTTGTGGGTTCGAGCCCCGCGTCGGGCTCTGTGCTGATAGCTCAGAGCCCGGAGCCTGCTTCGGATTCTGTGTCTCCCTCTCTCTCTGCCCCTCCCCTGCTCACATTCTGTCTCTCTCTCTCTCAAAAATAAATAAACAAAAAAAATTTTTTTGAAATAATGGATTTTATGAATTGGATGTTTTAAAATTTTTCTACAAAGTTCCTTTTAAATTTACTGAATGGGGGGCGCCTGGGTGGCGCAGTCGGTTAAGCGTCCGACTTCAGCCAGGTCACGATCTCGCGGTCCGTGAGTTCGAGCCCCGCGTCGGGCTCTGGCCTGATGGCTCAGAGCCTGGAGCCTGTTTCCGATGCTGTGTCTCCCTCTCTCTCTGCCCCTCCCCCGTTCATGCTCTGTCTCTCTCTGTCCCAAAAATAAATAAACATTGAAAAAAAAAAATTTAAAAAAAAAAAAAATAAATTTACTGAATGGAAACTAATAAAATTTCAAAATATTAATATGTTAATTTTGCAATTTTTAAAACCATCAAGATTTTTGCATAAAAGGTTTTTCTACATGCATCATAATGTTTTTTTATATACATGTAGAAGAGTAAAGGAAAGCAGTTATGAAAAACTAAAAGAGAAAAGTAATAGTTTTACACATTATAGACTAGAGCTTCCAGATGAAATTCTGGCCAGAGCTAAATATAGAAACTATAATTCTAGAAGTTACAGCTTCAAACAAGCAACTGTCTAAACACTTTAGATTATATCACACAAGAATAGTTCCTGAAATCTTCATTTAATGCATAAAATCATTTTGCCTTTCATTATAAAAGCACAATTTCAAAGTTTAAGCCACAATTTCACAAATAACATTTGACTAATGACTTTTACTCTAGACAACCCATCATGCTATTTATACCATACGATGTTGCTTCTACATGGTTCTGCACAACAAACACCTATATCAAAACACTCCTGCTTATTTTACTATCTATTGGAGGAAAAGGAATGCGGAAGAGGAGAAAGGGGGTGGTTTACATGCTAAGAAAACATGCAGCAGAGGGTGAGGCGGTCCAGGGTACAAAAAGGTATGGTATTGACCTCTCTCAAACCTGCTTTTCCCACATACTTATTTAAATCACTTAGACCTCTGTATACTAGTGCTATTAAGATTTGGTTTTGATAATTATAAACAACCTATGTGATGCTACTTCAAATTATAAGACTCTCATCAAAAAAAAAAAAAAAACTACAACAGAACCAAGGAATACCTCTTGGGGCTATAAAAAAAAATGTACCAACTACATACACTATTCTAATCTTTGATCACTGTCCTTGGTAAAGGAGTGGGAAACAGAAAGTGGGGAAGAAAGAGAACATCATTTTTTAAAAAAATGATTAAAGAAGGAAAATGGACTAAAAATTAAGAGAATTTTGTGTTATTGGGCAAATCAATCAATCTCTCTAGGCCTCATTTTCCTTAAACGTTAAATGAACAAGAGTGACTACTTGGAATAAGTTAAACATCATCAAAACCTTTCATTTTCTTGGGGCGCCTGGGTGGCTCAGTCAGTTGGGCGTCCGACTTCGGCGCAGGTCATGATCTCATGGTCCGTGGGTTCGAGCCCCGCGTCGGGCTCTGTGCTGACAGCTAGGAGTCTGGAGCCTGCTTCGGATTCTGTGTCTCCCTCTCTCTCTGACCCTACCCCATTCATGCTCTGTCTCTCTTTGTCTCAAAAATAAATAAACATTAAAAAAAAATTTTTTTTTTAATTTAAAAAACCTTTCATTTTCTTGAATTACAAGTATTTTTTTAAAGGTTTTTTTTATTTTTTTTGAGAGAGAGAGAGACAGAGAGAGACAGAGAGCAGGGGAGGGGCAGAGAGAGAGGGAGAGAGAGAATCCTAAGCAGGTTCCACGCTCAGCACAGAGCCCAGTGCAGGGCTCGATCTCACAATGGTGAGATCATGACCCGAGCCAATATCAAGAGTCAGACACTTAACCAAGCGAGCCACCCAGGCACTCCATCTTCAATTGCAAGTATTAAAGAAACTTCAGCAATGATACTTAACCTTTTTTTTTTTTAATTTTTTTTTTTCAACATTTATTTATTTTTGGGACAGAGAGAGACAGAGCATGAACGGGGGAGGGGCAGAGAGAGAGGGAGACACAGAATCGGAAACAGGCTCCAGGCTCCGAGCCATCAGCCCAGAGCCTGACGCAGGGCTCGAACTCACGGACCGCGAGATCATGACCTGGCTGAAGTCGGACGCCCAACCGACTGCGCCACCCAGGCGCCCCGATACTTAACCTTTTTTGAAGTCACAGGTCCTTCTGAAAACCTGGGATTTCTCCCGAGAAAAACGCAGATACAAATTTCCTCATTTTGCATGATATTTCAGCAACTTCAGGACTATCCATGAATAAGAGGTTAAGAATTGCTGTGTTTCTAGAAAATTCCACCTTTCTCTGCTTTTGGAAATTACCTACATGTTTCATAAACTCACTGATAATTTTTATGATCTGTTTTTTTTTAATGTTTATTTATTTTCAGAGACAGCGTGCGTGCAAGTGTGGGGAGGGGCAGAGAAAGAGGAAAGAGAGAAATCCAAGCAGGCCCCAGGCTGTCAGCACAAAGCCCAATTCGGGGCTCCATCTCAGGAATCAAACTGTGAGGTCATGACCTGAAACGAAACAAAGAGTCTGATGGGTGGACAGATGTTTAACCAACTGAACCATGCAGGTACCCTATGTGATCTAGCTCTTTGAATCAGATTTCCTACAGAACCCCATCTAATTCCAAAGAGAGGAAAAAGGAAGCTTAAGAAGTTTTTAAAATCTGAAATAGAAAGATTTACCTTTTACAAAGAGAAATAGATTTGTCTTTAAGTGAACACTATTAACATTATCAGATACTTTCCTAGCCAAAACCCATCTTTGATCTATTCTACTCTGGCAACTTAAACCCTTGATTCCATTCAACCACATCAACAATGCAACGGAGTCTGGGAGAACCACATGAAGCTTCAAAACAAACACTGAGACAGATGAGCAAAAATGGTCACAAAAGAAGCATCTGAGAAGATCTGGGTACTCTGAAAGCAGGTCTCAGGCCAAATTAATGACAATAAATACCATCCTAGTTTTTAAAAGAGCTAAATATATATGTTACCTTTAACAATTTTGAAGAACGAATTCTGATTAAAAATAATTTTCATATGCATTACTGTCTAATCACTGTTAAGAAATCCAATGACTAAGTGGTTTATCATAGCTTATCAGCTGATTTCACTTTTTTTTTCAATGAAAGGGACACTTTATTGAAGTCCCAGGGCCCTGGGTCTTGGGCAGAAGGCATCCCTGCGAGTAAAGGAAGAGCCGGTAGACAGGCCTTATTTGACCTTCTTGGGGCGTGGGTTGTTGGTGTGGCCACACTTCTTGCGGCAGTTAACTGCACAGGGGTGCAACACTTGTGGCAGATCATCCTGTCGCAGTTGTATTTCTGGGCCAGCTGGCAGAGGGAAGGCTCAATGACGCCACCCGCAGGCAAAGCACCAAGTATAGGGTGGACTCTTTCTGGGTATTGTAGTCTAATGAAGTGCAGCCATCTTCCAGCTGTTTGCCAGCAAAAATCAGACGCTGCTGGTCAGGCGAGATGCCCTCCTTGGCTTGGACTTTGGCTTTGACATTCTCACTAGTGTCACTGGGCTCAACCTCGAGGGAGATGGTCTTGCCCATCAGGGTCTCCACAAAGATCTGCGTCTGCAACGCTGCCACCAAACCGTTGGGAACCTAGTTGTGACTTTTTTTTTTTAAGTTTATTTATTTTGAGAGAGTGTGCATGCGCACAATCAGGGAAGGGGCAGAAAGGGAAGGAGACAGGGGATCCAAAGCAGGCTCTGCACTGACAGCAGAGAGCCTGACATGGGGCTCCAACTCACAAACCGTGAGATGGTGACCTGAGCCAAAGTCAGATGCTTAACCGACTGAGCCATCTGGGCACCCCTGATTTGACTTTTTAAAAGACTAATCACGAAATGTATGCAAGTTCCCCAACATCTACCACTGACAAATTACATAAAATCTTTATCTAAGATATAAAATATACAAATTTCATGCACTATACTAGATTTTGTGGGAAAATATGAATACTAACCCTAGGTTCAAAGAACTTAGATATCAACATTTCTAGTTTAACTATAGTCTCCTAGTTTACAATATAGTCTCTAGTTTATAAGAGTCTCCTAAACGAATTTCATTGCATGCAAATCTTGCCCTATTTCAACCTACCATTTTTAAAAAATCTCATCATATCTGCAGTAGTATCTTTTTTTTTTTTTTTTAAATTTTAGAGAGAGGGAGCATGAGTCGGGGAGAGGCGCAGAGGGAGAGAGAATCCCAAGCAGGCTCCACACCCAGCATGGAGCCTGTTGCAGGGCTCGATCCCACAACCCTGGGATCACCAACTGAGCCACCCAGGCACCCTATGGAAAATAACTTTTAACAACTCCTCATTGCCTAGTTTTTCACACAACTACCTCTACAGGTAGGAGAAAGAACCTGGGCCTTTGAAGGCCTGAGGATGTAGCTTGGAACTCACAAAGCAAGAAAAAATTTTCTTTATAATTCATAAGAATACTCCATTTGTTCTATAATACAGTCATATTTGATCTTAACTTAAAAACGGTGTGCTTTTTCCCCTTGAGTAAAGTGACACTCTAGTAAGATGCACCTTGCTATTTCTGTGACTGCACACACCCATACACTGCCAGGCTAAAAATACCTCCAAGACTAAGTCACCAGCCTACAGGATACAGTCAAAGCTTAGCACAGACGGTCCCCAGTTCCACTTCAACCACAATTCCAAGAGTAACAAAGCAAAACCACAGCCACACCAAGGTACATGTAACACAACCTCTTCAATGTCACTCCGCAAGACACACACACACACCACTGCTATTCCCTTTCCTGGAATTCTCCCAGCTTATCCAACCACCAGCAACTTCCCGTTCATCTTGCCAGATTTCACTCAAGTATCTCTTCTATGATGCTGTACTGACCACCCAAAACAGAGTTAACTATGCCTTCTTGGGTGTCCTTTGTATCTTTCATATACTTCTATTACAGCATCTTATACCAAAGTATTCTTTTCTTTGTTCACTCATCCTTCTTCTCACTAGGCCATGAGTTTCTTCTTAAGGCCAAGAACCCCATTTTTTTAAATTTATTTTTTTAATTTGTATCCAAGTTAGTTAGCATATAGTATAACAATGATTTCAGGGATAGGTTCCTTAATGCCCCTTACCCATTTAGCCCATACCCCCTCTCACAACCCCTCTAGTAACCCTCTGTTTGTTCTCCATATTTAAGAGTCTCTTATGTTTTGTTCCCCTCCCTGTTTTTATATTATTTTTGCTTCCCTTCCCTTATAGAACCCCATTTTATTTATGTTTGTATTACTAAGGCTCAACAGTGCCTGGCTAATGGTGGTTGTTCAATAAATGTTTGTCAAATAAATGAGTAGACAGATAAATTAATAAATACTACTAAGTTCTTCCCTGATTCATTCTTATTCACAGCACTTCTAACCTAACATGCTATAATTTACTTTTAAATTTTTGTATTGCTTTTGCATTTATCACTTTACTCGCTGATGTAATTCCAGTCCTTAGAACATTAGAAAACATAGTAGGTACTCAATGTTTGTTGAATGAATGAAAGAAAACCATTCTGTTCAGATTATTCAATATAAAATATGGTTCTCCATATATAGTTTACTTCCAAAAAAAAACCAAGAAACAAATGCTAGTTTTGCCCAATCCTTGATAATGGCAGCAAGTAATACTTCTTATAAACTTCTAAGAAAAGATAATGGTTTATTAATATTAAAATTCCAGGTGGTCATAGGTAAACTTAGGGTGTTCCTATTTTTTAGTAAGATATTGCAGAACATTCATTTTCAAAAAATGTATAAAGGTTCTTACCCATCCTTGGTTTGATCGGCTACTCCTGCCAAGAGCTGCACGACCTTTGGATTACTATTTGGATCATTATACAGTCCAAGATAGCGCTGGACAAAGTCTTCTGGGGTCATGTAATGCTCTCCATCAACCTCAGTACTGGCATACTAAAAAATAAATAATGTATACTTAAAATTAAAATTATTCAACATCATATTGTAGCCAAAAACATTTTGTGAAAAGGTATATAAAGGACAGTATCAAAATCAAAATAAAGATAATAAATGCAGGATAGTGCATTTTCCTCTGGACAATGAAAAACAAACACTCAGAGCCAGATTTAAGAACACTGGCAAAGTACTGACACATGCCACAACATGGATAAACCTTGAAAACATTACAAGTTAAAGAAGCCAAAGGCAAGAGGCCACAGATCGTATGACCGCATTTACATGAAATGTCCACAAGAGGCAAACCCACAGTGACAAACAGCAGAGGCACAGGTGCCAGGAACTGGGAGGAGGGCAAATAAGAGTAACTGCTTTAACATATATGGGGTTTTTCTTGGGGGCAGCGACCATGTCCTGGAATTAGATGGTGGCAATGGCGGCACACTGTAAATATACTAAAAAAAAACACTGCAGTATACTCTTAAATGGTTAAAATGGAGAATTTTGTCTCATGTGACTTTTATTTCAACTAAACATATACTATGTAAGAGACGAAATACGAGAAAGATGAAGAAAGGTGAAAGGGCAGCTAAGGTAACTAAGACCTGAGAGTGAGAAGGTGACACGTGTAGACTGCCAGAGGCTTCCCACCTACAAGAGTGGGGAGCAGCAGGAGAACACAGGCTGCCAAACCTTAAAAATAAAACGAATGAGAAAAGCATGACAAACACACAAGACCTTCCATCACAGGTATTTGTTCTACATTCCAGTAGCTGGAGAAAAGGAACAAAAATATTCTGCTTTTAGGTCATTAATTTTTAGAAATAAAATAGTAGAATCTGCCTGTCAAATAAAGACCTCACTATTTTAAGGGTTTTACGCACTATGGCATGATCAAACACAACCAAAGCTCTCCTCTTCAGGTTGCAGCTGATCAATTTAGCTACTTCAGTCAACTATCAAAGTAGTAACATCAGAAAATTTCCCAGAATTGAAGAATACAAGGGCTAAGTGCCAAGCACAACACAGTAAAACAAACAAAAACCTACACCAGGCCATGGCCCATCATCATAAAATTACAGAACACCAGTATAAAGAGAAAATCCTACAAGTTTTCAGAGAGAAAAAAGGTCACTTATAGAGAATTATGAATCACAGGCACCAATGCTTCCTCAACAGAAACACTGAAGCTTGAAGACAATGCAGTAAGGCCTTGAAAATTCTAAGATAAATGATTTGCAGCCTAGAATTCTAAACTGAGCCAAACTTTGAATCAATTATAAGGGTAGGTTAAAAGTACTTTGAGATATCCATGTTCTCAATACTTTTTTCTCTTGCCATGTGCCTCCTCAGGAAGCTATAGGAGAATCTGCTCCAACAAAATGAAGGCATGAACCAAGTGGGATACAAAAATCAGATGACCCAATCCAGAAAAGTGGCCAAGAGAAATCCCAAGACAACAATTGTGCTGCAGGCCTCTAGAGTACATAGTCCTGGCAGGGAGCAAACGAAGGGCTCCAGGAAGGAAAGCCACTGGGAAAAACGGAATGCTTATCCAAGGCATTTGGCTACATGAAAAATAACATGGGGAGGAGTATGAACTTTTGTTCAAATGTCACCTTCTCAATGAGATCTATTCTTATCACCCTATTTAGCATTATAACCCATGCCTGCACCTATATTCCCAATCCCCCTTACATTGCCTTTTCCCCCCCTCGGCAGCTATCACTTTCTAACACACTATGTATTTTACTTCTTTATTATGTTTACTGTCTATCTCCCAACAAAGGAAGGAATCTTTGTCTAGTTTGGTCACTGATGTATCCCAAACACCAAGAATAATGCTTGGCACACAGTAGGCACTTGGCAAACCTTTTTTTTTTCTTTTGAGAGAGAGAGAGAGAAAAAGAGAGACACAGAGAGAGAGGCAGAGAGAGGAAAGAGAGAATCCCAAGCAGGCTCCCCGCACAGCACGGAGCCCAAGCCATGGCTTGACCTCATGACCTGAGCCGAAATCAAGAGTCAGACGCTTAACCGACTGAGCCACCCAGGTGCCCCAGCACTCAGTAAATATTTGTTAAATTAATGAATTTGTATGAGGTACACAAGTTGCTAAGTAAATGAAAAGTTAGATAATTTTTAACTCTATCAGAAAGTAAATTACGAAAAAGCATTTTTGTTGTATAAAAACAGGAAATACATGACTTGGCTCAAATAAACAGTATTCACGGTCATAATAATATAGATACCAGATATTAATTTAATAACAATGATAAACATACTGAGAGGAATGGAGGAAGAAGAATGGAGGAGGAAGTAGTGTAAGGAAGTCCTCAACTACTCTCATAGAAAGTCAATAATATCTAGAAATAGCAGTATAGAAATATGAAGGGAAATACCAAATAAATAGTTAAGAGTTAGAAGTGGTTGCTTCTGTATCAGATAAAGGGCTAGTATCCAAAATCTATAAAGAACTTATCAAACTCAATACCCAAAAGACAAATAATCCAGTGAAGAAATGGGCAGAAGAGATGAATAGACACTTTTCCAAAGAAGACATCCAGATGGCCAACAAACACATGAAAAGATGCTCAACGTAACTCATCATCAGAGAAATACAAATCAAAACCACACTGAGATACCACCTCACACCAGTCAGAGTGGCTAAAATGAAAAACTCAGGAAACTACCGATGCTGGCAAGGATGTGGAGAAATGGGAATCCTCTTGCACTGGTGGTGGGAATGGAAACTGGTACAGCCGCTCTGGAAAACAGTGTCGAGGTTCCTCAAAAAATTAAAAATAGAACTACCCTATGACCCAGCAATAGCACTACTAGGAATTTACCCAAGGGATACAGGAGTGCTAATGCATAGGGGCATGTGTACCCCAATGTTTATAGCAGCGCTTTCAACAATAGCCAAATTATGGAAAGAGCCTAATTGTCCGTCAACTGATGAATGGATAAAGAAGATGTGGTTTATATATACAATGGACGACTACTTGGCGATGAGAAAGAATGAAATCGTACTATTTGCAGCAACGTGGGTAGAACTGGAAGGTATTATGCTGAGTGAAATAAGTCAGTCAGAGAAAGACAGATACCATGTTTTCACTCATATGTGGATCTTGAAAAACTTAACAGAAGACCATGGGGGGGGGGCGCCTGGGTGGCGCAGTCGGTTAAGCGTCCGACTTCAGCCAGGTCACGATCTCGCGGTCCGTGAGTTCGAGCCCCGCGTCGGGCTCTGGGCTGATGGCTCAGAGCCTGGAGCCTGTTTCCGATTCTGTGTCTCCCTCTCTCTCTGCCCCTCCCCCGTTCATGCTCTGTCTCTCTCTGTCCCAAAAATAAATAAAAAACGTTTGAAAAAAAAAAAATTTAAAAAAAAAGAAGACCATGGGGGAAGGGAATGGGAAAAAAATAGTTACAAACAGAGAGGGAGGGAGGAGAACCATAAGAGACACAAATACAGAGAACAAACTGAGGGTGGATGGGAGGGTGGGGGAGAGGTGAAAGTAGATGATGGGCATTGAGGAGGGCACTTGTTGGAATGAGCACTGGGTGTTGTATGTAAGCCAATTTGACAATAAATTATATTCATAAAAAAAAAAAAAAAAGAAGTGGTTGCTTCTAGGAAATAAGACAAGGATGGAAAGGATCACAGAAAAGGACTGTTGGTTTGCTTTTTGGTTAAGCATTTCAAATGTTCTCATTTGTGAATCTGACTAAACCAAGCAACCAGCTCTTTCAACAAGAGGAGAATTAAATAAAAAATGTTTCCTCTGTCATATTCTAGAAAACCCCACAGAGGTTATCATAGCAAATGCTTGATCAGCCTGCACACAGGTAGACATATTTTTACTAACTTGTACTACCCAAAAGCACCTAACAAATATCACCCCAAGATAAAGTCATGTTCACTTTACATTCTATAAAAGTCATTGCTGAAATGGTCCTAAGTTTAAGTCCTGGCTCAACAACTCCATTCTCCTCCCAGGATTCTACATATATCACACATCTATAAAATTAAGACTAAATGATCTTCGACATTTCAAAACAATAAGTATGCAAATATAGGATAAAGAAAAAATAAACTGTATGGTATTAATACTAATAGTGAATGGATTCTACCAATTCTTGTTGACTACTTCTTCTATTCTGTGTTCCTCAATATCCTTCATAATCTTACATGTTTTACCAAGATCAGAAAACCACAGAGTTAAGAACAGGCAGGAGTGGGGAAAGGCACAATGTCAGGAAGACTACTGCAACTGGAAAGAGGAATCAACACAACAAAGTCTAAAAATAGAATTTAAAGCCACTGACAAGTCAAAAACTCACTAGATTATGAGTGCCAAACAATGGTATGAGAAATGTACTATAGGATCCAAAAAGGAGTGGCTCGTTCTAAGGACAGGTGGAATGGGGCTGCAGTAGGAAAGAGAGAGTATGTTCAGAATAGGCCTTGAAAGTAAAATTTGATTTTAACTGCAACAGACAGAAAGGGTCTACAAGGTTTTAAAAAAATGTGAATACAGAGATGTTAAAATAAATTATTCTCTCTTTTTTGGAGGGAGAGAACTAGTTGGAGACACAAATGTTAATAAAGAGAGGGCATACAAAGATATGAAGCAGGGGCACCTGGGTGGCTCAGTCAGTTACGCATCCCAATCTTGATTTCCGCTCTGGTCATAATCCCGTGGTTCATGAGACTGAGCCCAGCATCGGGCTCCTTGCTGACAACACAGAGCCTGCTTGAGATTCTCTCTCTCCCTCTCTCTCTGCCCCTCTTCTGCTCATGCTCTCTCTAAAAATAAATAAACTAAAAAACAAAAACAACAACAACAAAGCAAAGATGTAGAAGTTGAAATGGAAAAGACAAAGGCAGTTTGAGATCAAATGATGGAAGACTTTGAATGCTAAGTTGAACAGTCTGAACTCCATTCTGTGGGTAATGGGATGCCATTAAAAGTTTTAGAGGATGACAGAGACATGATCTGACCTGTGCTCTCTCTTGTGGCAATGTAAAAGATGATTTGGAGAAGACAGAAAATGACTGGGGGCAGGGAGACCAAGTGTCAGCTACTGAAGATCCAGGTGAAAGAGGATGAGACCTGAACCAAGGGGGTGGGAGTGCAAATGAAAAAACAATGGGTACTTTCACCCCTTGCTAATGACTTTTTAAAGATGATTTTAATAGTGTTACAGTCATACCATTCAAAATTCAAAAAGTACATTGGGGCACCTAGGTAGGTAGCTCAGTCAGTTAAGCATCTGACTCTTCGTTTCGGCTCAGGTCATCATCTTATGGTTTGTGAGTTCAGCCCCTGTGCTGGGCTCTGCACTGACAGTGTGGAGCCTGCTTAGGATTCTCTATCTCTCCCTCTCTGCCCCTTCCCCGCTGTCTCTCTCTTTCAAAATAGATAAACATTTTTTTAAAAATTCAGGGGCACTTGGGTGGTTCAGTCCGTGGAGTGCCTGACTCTTGGTTTTGGCCCAGGTCATGATCCCAGAGTCGTGGAAATTGAGCCCTAGTCAGGGTCCTGACTTAAGATTCTCTCTCTGTCTCCCTCCAAAGGCAATCAATTTCTGGATTTTTTTTTTAATGTTTATTTTTGAGAGAAAGCGTAAGCGCACCCAAGTTGGGGAGGGGCAGAGTAAGGGGGACAGAGGATCTGAAGCGGGCTCTGTGCTGATAGCAGGGAGCTCGATGCAGGGCTTGAGCCTACAAACCAAGAGATCATGACGTGAGCCAAAGTCAGACTCTCAACCAACTGAGCCACCCAAGCGCCCCAGAAGCAATCAATTTCTTGTCCTTCCAGAGATGTTTTATGCATAAATGATTATACATATATGAAATATGTGCATATACATGCTAATGTATACACATGCAAATGTGCATAAATACTCTTACCCATTTCTCTTTTTTACACAAATGATAACATAATTATTAATTAACATTGTTCTGTAGATCTTACTTTTTTCAATTTCAGTCTTGTTGAAAAGCAATTCAGCTATACACACACACATGCATATCATATATAAAGAACTATAAGAATGCTCACATCTTTTGTCAAAAAATCCTGGCCTGACTCTTATGAGAAATTTAAAAGAAGGAAGAGCAAAACACAAAATGCAAAATTTAAAAAAACACTAGAGGGGCGCCTGGGTGGCGCAGTCGGTTAAGCGTCCGACTTCAGCCAGGTCACGATCTCGCGGTCCGTGAGTTCGAGCCCCGCGTCGGGCTCTGGGCTGATGGCTCAGAGCCTGGAGCCTGTTTCCGATTCTGTGTCTCCCTCTCTCTCTGCCCCTCGCCCGTTCATGCTCTGTCTCTCTCTGTCCCAAAAATAAATAAACGTTGGAAAAAAAAAAAAAAATGTTTTAAAAAAAAAAACACTAGAGATGGGTTATGGAGATCTTTGTTCTCTTCACAACTGTTTGCTGCTTGCTTTCTGTAATCAGATGTCAATTCTCAAAAGAGAATATGAAAACATTTCAGTTAGTATTAACAAAATGCAGCAACTAATTCTCCATTTATTTTTGCCACATAGGTGCCTAACATCTAATACTAATACCTGAATTTGACTGCCAGGACTACCACCACTATACACACAGAACACACACACACATACACACAGAGTAAACTGTACCTACAGAATCACCAGGATTTCACAACAATCTTGACTTTAAAACTATCAGGAAATAAAACTATCAGGAAATAGCCTTAGCACAAACCACTAGCACAGCAGCCAACAAGGAAAACAAATGCTTTTGTTGACAAGTACTGGAACAGGCTTTGCCAGTATCTGGGGTTATAAATGATGCCAAAGAATCAATTACCCTGAGGTATTTTGCTAATGTTTTCCCCAACTCTCCTACTCTATTTTAACTTGATTTTAACTGAAAGATAAAGCATATAGCTCAGAGGGGAAAAAAAGTCTTCTCATCCATAAGGAGTCAGTACTTGACTTCTCCAGGAGACAGTTAACTAATTAACTCATTAAATTACAGACAATTACTTGGCAATGTCAGTGAGTCTGTTGCCTGAACAGACAGAAGAGGGAGTGTAGAACAGAAACTAGAATCTACCCACAGTCACTCAAGATGCTAAAACATTGCAGCTATTATGTTAACAAAGCAAAGCAGATACCTCAAAAACAGGTGATTTATTTAAACAAAAAGTATATTTTAAAATAAGAATGACTCAGTTAAATAGTTTCATTACTTTCAATGCTTATTTTAATTGCTGGACAATAATGTTTTAAACGAAGTAAACATGGCCTACAGTAACACAGAAGGCTAGAAATCAGAAAAGATTAGGTGGCCATATTGAGACCTTCTCCTTCTGCTAACCAAAATGACTTGCATGTTTATACTAAAAAGAATAAAAAGAAAATTAAAACAAAGTTTTGGGTCTCCCTGCTAAATTATTCTAAAAACCTAATATGTCAACTTAATAGTTTCATAATATTTCCATTTTGTTCCTGTCATTTCAAAGGAGGAACAAAAATGACTTTAAATGAAATTAACCAAATATTATATCCATACTCCAAATAACTTTAGAGTTAATCATTTGCCATTTCAAAGATGTCTCTTAAGCAGTTGTAAATCTCTCTTGGGCAGGAAGTCAAGGACACATGAAAGACATTGACAAGAAGTAGCTGACAGTATCCAAACAAAAATAGGTGATTTATTTTCTTGACGAAACTTTCCAAATCCAACTCAAGTATTTGAATGTAAAAGTACACATAGCTTTGACATTTCCAGAAATATTTAAGTTTACATTTAGTTTACATGTGCTTGAAAAAGTCTTGACATTATGAAGCTTGAGAAATGAAATGGATCTTGACGAAAGATCAGAATCTTTATACATTGATTGCTGATAAAAGATGGCAGGGTTTCACATACAGATATATATAATTACACTATCGCACTTACACAGAACTACCTCTAGCTCCAAATGAGATCATGTTATCTCCAAATGTTTTGCCTATCCAGCCAACAGATCAACATATTAAGGTCTCACTTGACTGGAGTAAATTGGAGAGTAGTAATTCCTTTACAATTTGCCAAACTTTAACCCATATAGCAGGTTACCTGTAAAGCAGACTTTACAAAGAGTTTTCACACAACCCTAGATTTCTATCGAGTACAAGGGGAAAAAAGAAGGTTAACTTAAAATTTAATGACACGAATGAGTAAAAAAACCAAATAGTCTAAATGATACAAATTACCTGTTTAAATGATTTAAGTTCAAAAACAGATCTTTTGATATTTTATATGTCCAGAAGATTTTCCAGAGGTTATAAAGAAAAATTCTGATCTCCTGTAACTAGAAGGCTGGTTACTTTTTAAAAAGTACACAGTGTATCAAGATCAAGGATTTTCTTTTTAAGTATGCGCACCAAAACCAAGTAATATATTTAGAAGCATTACTTTTTAAGCCAAAAATCTGCTATTATCAAATCTTCCAGGTAATTTCGCTTTCACTTAAAAACATTTATTAAGTACCAGTAGTGTGCTGGACATTATACCTGATACCAGGGATGCAAAGATCACAAAAACAGAGTTCCTACCCGAAATAACTCAGAGACAGTGGCATGCTGGACACTGAAACCAGGGTCTAAAAACAAATTCTAATCCCTGTGCCATTAACTAGTTGTGATTTCTTGAGTCTTCTCTGAGTCTCTTCTCTAATAAGAAGATATAGAAACATTAACGGTCTTGACATAAGGAAAAAATGAGATCCTGAACACCAAAGTTCTTGGAAATTGTAAAACTAATAACACATAATGAAATACTGTAGTTACTCTAAAATGCTTAGAAACACAGAAAAGCAAAGGATCCAAATTTCCCTCCTTGCTTATTTAATTATTCTGCTTTTGCCCAAACATGAAGGAGTTAATGTTCTACCTCCTCATCTTTCTCCAAACCAAGGTTTCCTTGGGGTTGGCTCCCACTGTTGTTGGGTTTACCAAATCAGTCCTAACTGGTCTAGCCAGCTTCATCTCTGCTCATCCAACATGTGGCTGTAATAGGAGTCAAAACACACTGCTGCTCCAAGACTTTGTTCCAACTGAGATGAACTGACATTTTCAGATCTTAACATCCTTCCAATTTCAGTAACTCTCACATGACAATGCCACAAAGTTCAGTAACTACAGAGATCATGTAAAGCATTTCCCATACAGAAAAGTGAATTATAGGAACAATGGAAGAGCTGAGCTTCTGAAGCTAATCCTCTTGCTGTCCTTCACTTACATGGCTCTTACTCCTAACAGAAACCAAATTTAGTCAGGAACCAGGAACGTATGCCCTTTCACTACACAAGCACTCTGCATAATGAGCAGACCACAACAAACCCTGTTACAATAGTACAATGTGGAATTTATCTGTTATAAATTAATATTCTAATAAGAAAAAATAATTCTAACACATATGGCCACTTTTTTAAAGATTTTAATTAGTGATGCAAATTTTTTCCGATATTTACTAAAATCAACTACACATGCATTAGGAAAAGGCAATTTTATGCATCTAATTTTAACTAGCACTCTTAGTCACGTATTTCAGATACACTAGAAACAAAACCTTCTATTGGATTTTGCAAAAAAGGTTCTCAGAAGTCTGGCTTTCTAACTCAGTTTGCCTCCATGAAATATTATGTGCTTATTTTTCTTTTTGCTTTAATATATGTATTTTTACCTTCCATTATATCAAATCCTATTGTCAGCGACTAAACAATGTAATTCCTAACAGAGCAGAGAGGTATAAGCTCTTTATTAATCACTGAAATCAACTGAAGCTACCATAATAAACTACATATACCAAAACAATTTTCCCCTCAAAGTTTCCAAAAACCTTGGAAATAAAATAATGACCCCAGAGAACTCAATAACTGAAACTAGAATGATTCTCAGGGCAGATTAAGTTGAATAATTAATTCACATTGTTCTTAAAATAAATACTTCAATCTCTTGGTCTAAGTAACCATGGGAACATACAAGGAGCATATATATTTATAAGCCTGGGCAAATCATGTCTTTGACAATCAAGGTGCAGCTCCTAGGAGGACAGAATGCTTTAAGGTTGGTAAGCCTTAATTAAATACCAAGATTTTTGTCACAGAGAAAGAAGGACCTTTTTCCTGGTAAGGAGTGGAAAATATTAGAAGATTTAAGAGAAAGGGCAACCAAATGTAATGTATGAACACGTCCTGGATCATGATTTTAATAAAGCAACTCAAAAAAATGAAACCATCAGGGAAACTTCAACACTGAATGGAAATCCACATTATTAAGGAATATTCTTACATGAAATAATCAAATTATGATTTGATGGTTTTCAGAGTCGTCAAGTATCAAGTCATCATTCAGTAGCTTTTCGAGATACTAGTATTCATATATGCAGTGATAGAATGTCTGGGAATTGCTTCAAAATAATCCAGTGCAGCTGTTAATATCGAGGAAGCAAGATTAGCCAAAAGAGCTGATGAAGCTGAGTGATGGATATATGGTAATTCATTATACTATCTTCTCTAACTTTATATAGGCTTAAATTTTTCCATAATTAAAAAGGTTTTTTAAAAGGATACAGAAAAATAATGAGGTGATTCTATATATACTAACATACCTGTATCTCCCAAACAAAATTAACTTAGAAAGGCAAGTTGCATTGAAACATATAAAGCAAGTCTATTTACTGCATAACCTTGAGCAAGTTACCTAACCTTTCTAGGGCTCAGTTTCTTCACCTATAAAATAAGAATGTTAATCGCTTCTCGGCCTTTTTGGCTAAGATCAAGTGTAAAATGAGAATGTTAATGGTTCCTACCTTTTAGAGTTGTTTTGAGGACTGACTATAATGATTTATATAAAATACTTAAAATAGTGCCTGAGACATAATAGTGACTCAGTAAGTAAGCAAGAGCACAGTTCTAAAAGCCCAATAGTGGCCACAGAACTGATTTCGGTGAATGATGCTTTAGAAACTTCAGTATTATTAAGTAAAAGAGAGCTGGACATAAGGGGGAAATGATTTTTTTTTTTTGAGTTATACACATAAAGAATGAATTATAAGTCTTTCTTTCAGATCTGTGTCTTGGTATTTCAGAGCTTACAGTTGGACTATTAGTCCTTCACTGATCCAGATTGAGCAGTTGAAGGTTCCAAAGAAAACTGTTATCATCCACATATCATCCACAGTCTATCTTAGACCATGGCTATACCCCTTCTCAGAACCTACAAACTTGAGAGAAATTACTTCTTATTCTTATTTCTGAATGTGGAGATTTGTAAATATCTTCAGGTATATGTCTCAACAATATGAGTAATTAGCTGATTTTATGTACATAATCATAAACACATATTAATATTTTAGTCACTTTATAGGTCCAGCACAGTTAGCTGGGAAAGATAAGGGACTCAGATCTTATTCACGAAAGAAAAGTCCTCATCCCATCTTAGAAGGAAAAAAAGGGACCAAGGAACTAAGCTCCATTTGTCAGGCATCATTTACAAATTACCTCATTTAATTGTTATAACATCCCTATGTGCTAGGTGTAATAATCCCTTCTTAGGTAAGGAAACTTACTGGTATAAATACCTAAGGTCCTAGAGGAAAAAGGCATCCAGTAAGGACTCAAATCCAGATCAGACTACAAAGCTCTTGCAGGCTCAAGCTACACTCTGCTGCCTCCTGGATGAAAAAGAGTCAGCTGAGGCCCCACTCAAGATGTTCTAAGAACCCTACGGACAGAAAGAAATTAAATTGGAAGAATCACAGCCTAATTAAAGCAGTCATCCATAAGAAAGCATAGAAACATGTAAGGAAGTTTACATTTCTTTTTTTTTTTAAGTTTATTTATTTTGAGAGAGAGAGTGCATGCGTGAGCAGGGGAGAAGGAGAGAGACAGAGAAAGGAGACCATCTCAAGCAGGTTCGGCACAGCACAGAGCCTGAGAATGGGGCTTGAACTCACGACTGTGAGATCATGACCTGAGCTGAAATCAAGAATCAGACGTTTAACCAGCTGAGCTACTCAGGTGCCCCGAAAGTTTACATTTCAATATGATCTATTTCAATATGATCTATTTAAAATGTAAATTGAGGGGCACCTAGATGGCTCAGTCGGTTGGGTGTCCGACTTTGGCTCAGGTCATAATCTCACGGTTCATGGGTTCGAACCCTACATCGGGCTCTGTGCTGACAGCTCGAAGCCTGGAGCCTGCTTTGGATTCTGTGTCTCCCTCTCTCTCCTCCTCCTCCCCCGCTCACACGCTCTCTCTCAAAAATGAATAAACATTAAAAAAAATTTCTTTTAATGTAAATTGAGGGGCGGCTGGGTGGCTCAGGTCATGATCTCACGGTTGGGTTTGTGAGTTCAGGTCCCACATCAGGCTCTCTGCTTTTGGCATAGAGCCTGCTTGGGATCCTCTGTCTCTCACTCTCTCTGCCTCTTCCCAGCTCATTTTCTTTCTTTCTTCCTCCCTCTCCCTTTCTCTCTCCCCAAAATAAACAAACATTAAAAATTTTTTTAATGTCAATTATTCCACTTCCAAGGTGAAAGATCTTTGGTGGTCTCCACAACAATCTTTGAAAAAAATCCAAACTCTTCCCTGCAGCCTACAAACAAGGCCCTGCTTGATACGGCTCTCCTTCAGTCTCATCTCTCACTGGCCATTCACTCCCTCACTTACTGATGCTTCGGACACACTGGCCTCCTTTCTGTTTGTCAAACATACCAAGCCCTTATCCACATCTAGGCCTTTACACATGTGAGCCCTCTGGAATTCTCTACCCACTGTATAGTCTCATCTCTAGTCCCACCTTCTCAGGGGTCTTTACTGACCACTTTCTTGAAAAGTGATGGCCTTTTCCATCATTCTGTTTGTTTTCTTATTAGACTTGTCACCTTCTGAAGTTTGTTTTGTTTTTTTAAATGTGTGGGCTTTGCTGTCTCAGCCCCACCCAGAATGAGTTAACTTTCACTGAACTCCTCTATCTCAACTCTATAAAGGTAGAACCTAGCACAATGCCTGGCACATGGTAGGCAATTAAAAATATGATTGGTAGTAGAACATGACATTTAATAACACTAATTTTCTCATCTTTTCAATTACTTTTCAATCCTTGTATCAGACTCAAGGATAAAGTCTCATTATGGTGCTAGTACGCCCTTAATGCCTAACACTTTTTTTTTTTTATGTTTATTTATTTTTGAGACAGAGAGACAGAGTGTCTCTGTCTCAGAGACAGAGCAGGGGAGGGGCAGAGAGAGAGGGAGACATAGAATCTGAAGCAGGCTCCAGGCTCTGAGCTGTCAGCACACAGCCTGACGTGGGGCTTGAAGTCACCAACCATGAGATCATCACCTGAGCCAAAGTAAATGCTTAACCAACTGAGCCAGCCAGGTGCCCTGTCACTTTTTTTTTTTTTAATGAAAACTTTATACAGTTTATTGCAAATACTAATATACCAAAGATAAAGGCTGCCATCTTCAATTCCTAAATTCTAAAAAACTGGTGAAAACACTTAACAGTTTAGATAAGAAAACTTTAGATCCCCTTCTGTGTGTCTCATAGACTCTCATTGGCTTTATTCAACCCAATTTATTCTGGGAAGTCCTCTTTTAACTTCAGATTCTGAAATTTCTAAATTCTTACTTTTTTAAAATTTTTTTAATGTTTATTTTTGAGAGAGAGAGAGCACGCGCAAGAGAGAGCACACCAGTGGGGGAGGGGCAGAAAGAGAGAGAGAGAGAGGGAGACACAGAATCTGAAGCAGGCTCCAGGCTCTGAGCTGTCAGCACAGAGTCCTATGCAGGCCTCAAACCCACGAGCTGTGAGATCATGACCTGAGCCGAAGTCAGATGCTCAACCGACTGAGCCACCCAGGCGCCCCTATTCTTACTTTTTAAATTATTCACTTGATCAAAATCTAATACATACACATTAAGGCTTTATTTTTACTTTCCTCTAATTCTTCTATAAATGTGTATGTGTAAATATACATACAACATATATGAAGCGGCTTATAGAAAACTAGAGTCATGCTATAGACACTTCTTTACATCTTATCCCACTTAATAGTACATTGGAAATCTCTAAATCAGCTGAAATAGGCCTCATTCTTTTTAGTTTTGCATAATTTTCCATGGAATGGTTTTTCCATAGTTTTTCTATCACTCCTCTCTGATAACATTTGTTTCTCTTTTCTTTTTCCTACTTTTTCTTCCCTCAAGGAACAATTGAGTGTTACAACTAACAACCTTGTACATATATATTTTTATGAGTATTTTTATTTTTCTGGGTTAAATATCCCCAAAGTAGGATTGTTTATTCAAACAGTATCTTTGTTTTACACTATTGCCAGATTGCTTTCCAAAGAGTCTTTGTTTCCACAAATACCCCATGAAAGCACCTTTTTTCTCCACACCAGGCCTCAGTCGATGTTATCATTTGTGATACACATTCCATCCTTTTGAAAACATAGCCCTGGGGCACATGGGTAACTCAGTCAGTTAAGAGTATGACCCTTGATTTTGGCTCAGGTCGTGATCTCCTAGTTCCTGAGTTCAAGCCCCGCATTGGGCTCCTCAGTGACAGTGTAAAGTCTGGTGGGGATTCTCTCTCCTCTCTCTGCCCCTCCCCTCTTTCTCTCTCAAAATAAATAAATAAACTTAGAAAGAAAGAAAGAAAGAAAGAAAGAAAGAAAGAAAGAAAGAAAGAAAGAAAGAAAGGCAGGCAGGCATCTGGGTGGCTCAGTTAAGTGTCCAACTTCAGCTCAGGTCATGATCTCAGTTCATGAATTCAAGCCCCACTCATGAGTTCAAATCCCACTTGGGATTCTCTCTCTCTCTCTGCCCCTTCCCTATGAACACACACACTCTCTCCCTCCACAAAATAAACTTAAAAAGAAAAAAAAGGAAAAGATAGCCCTAATGCATATTCCAACAAGGTAGAAGGGTCTCCCGCTTAATTAATTCCCTTCTGAGCCCCAGGTTATTGCCAAAAATACATACATATGTAATATGTAAACAAATATTTATTGAGTAAAAGAATATTTCTTTTGGGGTGCCTGGGTGGCTCAGTTGGTTAAGCATTTGACTTTCAGCTCAGGTCATGATCTCGTGGTTCCTGGGTTCGAGTCCCGTGTCAGGCTCTGTGCTGACAGCTCAGAGCCTGGAGACTGCTTCGTATTTTGTGTCTCCCTCTCTCTCTCTTCCCTCCCCTATTCATGCTCTGTCTCTGTCTCTCAAAAATAAATAAACATTAAAAATTATTTTAATAAAAAAGGATATTTCTTTCAATTAAAAATGAATACATTATCATAAAAACACTAAGGAAGAATCACTCTTTGCTTTACGTTAGCAGCACCTTCTTCCATTTATTCTATAGAATAAACAACACAGGATGCCTGGGTGGCTCAGTCAGTTAAGCATCCAACTTAGGCTCAGGTCATGATCTCATGGTTTGTGGGTTCAAGCCCTACCTCTGCTGTTAGCACAGAACCCTCATCAGATCCTCTGTTCCCCTCCTCTCTGTCCTTCCCCCACTGTTTCTCTCTCTCTCAAAATAAATAAACTTTAAAAAATAAAATAACACAGAAAACGCATTTTCATAATTTTTACATGGGATATGATAATCATTGTTACATTGGGTGATAATGAGAAAAAGAACAGGTTCAAAATAATACTTGAGTTCTACATTGCAGTATATTTTTGGTCTAACATATATAATGATACAGTCTTAACATGTGTTGCTTTTCCGTACAATACATTGATAAGCAAACAACAAAAAGTCTACCAACCCCCCCCCAAAAAAAAAAAAAGAGATCTTGACAAATCATTCACTTATAACAGTTTTTGATAAACCTACTTTGCCACATAGCATAGACTAACTTCTCGTTTTGAAGTTCCTCACGTTTATAACAATCAGCCTGTGACAGTCCTGTTATCCTCACCTTACCTCCCTCTTCATTGCTTGTCTTGTCTCCTTTTGCTACTGTATATTTCTGATGTAGCAAAATCGGGTCAATGATAGTGTGTGGGTGAGAGGTAAAAGAAGAGAGAAATCAAGAAATGACAGTTGTAAGGGTAGTAATAGTAAAATCTTAGCTTGACAACTGGTTGTAAATTACAGCACAGTCTAACACATAAGAATTCATTTGTTGTGCTCCAACTTTATGAACTTGTAGGAAGCTGGAAACAGCAGAATCCTAGTGAATATTATTGCTCCTTTTTTTAACTAATAGAAAATATAGGTCATCAAAATTTGAGAAGCAATGAACACAGAAAAAATAAACCTATGTCCCTATACTCAAAATAATAATGCTTCACTTTTCTAAAGCCCTTTTCACATACTTTTAAACATATATATCAGCATTTTCAAAGAGAAGTATTTTCCTGTTTACAAAAACAAATGAGTATTTGTGAATTTAGACAGTTAATGCCACAGATCTAAATTTACAAAAAACAGCTTTCAGTTGTATTCCAAAATTCAAAATTAAATCTCTCTGTAGTCTTTAAATATCTCACTGATCCAGAACTCAAGTAACCCCCAAATCCTACCAAAATCAAATTATACTAATAACAGAATAATTTTAATCTTTGACCGTATCCTTTTTTTTGAAACTACTTTAAACTCCCATAGGACAATTCTCCCTCGTTCTCCTCCTCCTTCTTTCCACTTTAATTATGGATATCACTTATAAATCAGTCCCTTATTCCTGGTCCTGTTTCTTTTATATTTAAACTCCTAACCACAAGGATTTATCTACCACCTGTACAAATTTGTATCTCTCCACTCCTGTCAGATTTAACATATTAGGACATACTTATTTAACAATGAAACTTAAACTTCTCTCCCCCACCAATAATTCCCAAAATAGATGCCTTATCAATTAACATCCATCCAGATTCATTACTTCTTCCTTTACTTCTATATTTAATACCAAATTCAATAGATTCATCCCTTACAAAGTCCCTGGTATTCTTATTCCTTCCCATTTCCCCAGCCATCAGACACTCCAGGTCATTATCTCCCACATGTATTATTTCAATAGCCTCTTAGCTGATCGCCCTACCTACTTCCAACCTCTCCACACTTTATCCAACATACACAAAGAGATGTCAGAATTTACCACTTCAATTTGCCCACTCAGAAACCCATAGTGCATCCCTACTGTTTCAAATCCAAACTCATTGGCCAAATGTTCTAGGTAGTTACGGTGCAAAGGCACTTTTTTTTTCATCACCTAAGTAACCAGATTGTTTTTTCCTTTAACTTAACAAACACAGCTGCCATTAGCACCTCATGTACTTCTAGCTTTCAAAAAATTACCCACCCCCCATTTAGAGACCCCCCCCACAAGTGATTTAGCGTAAGGGTTAAGAATACAGGTTCTGCAGTTTGATTGGACTCCAGCCTCCACCACTTAAGAACTAAATGACATTAACCAAGTCATTTAACTTCATCTATTTAACGGGGACTCTAACCCTACCTCCTAAGGTTGTTATGAAAATTAATGTAATACCCTTAAAGCACTAGGCCAATGCCCAGGACACCGGTGAATGATCAATAAGTGTTAGCCACTGTCATTATTATTACAGCCACTTTTATCCAGGCAAGCCAATTGCTCTACCAGAGGCTATGTATCTGACTTCATTATTCTTGACTCCCTCAACTGCAATCTGTTAGAGGTGGAATGGGTTGAGAAAGGAGCTAGTCACATGTCAATTACCATCCAAATCTTGGCTTAGTCCTCTCCTTCGATAATTCAACTGATGCCTACTGCTAAACTAAATACAAGTGCACACATGGCACACAGCAAATAGTCCTTAGTAAATATTTCTTGGGCTGATATGTTAAATGCTAACGAAATACTGTAGTTAGTATATATTTTTTGCCTATTTTCTCTAAAATATTAATAAACCGTATGCTTCTAAAATAAAACTGCTCCTAAACAGTGTCCTATAGCTTCAAGTAGCTACAGTTTGAAGTACACAAAACAGGAATAAAAAAATCTAATATGTTACTTAGTAACTGTCCTCAAATAGATTCAACTAACTATATTCTACCTTTCTAGCTGGTGAAGGTAAGTATCTGTGATGTCTTATCTATCAATTAATTCTTGGGTCAGTGCTTTATAACTAGTACTAAATGCACTGTTATTAATTCCACAATTTTTCAATATAAAAATAAAACAAGGGCATCATCAAAATAATGTGCAAAAAGATAATGATAGGGGGCACCTGGCTGGCCCGGTCGGTAGAGCATGAAACTCCTGATTTTGGGGTTGTAGGTCGAGTGTAAACATTACTTAAAAATAAAATTTTTTTTTTTTAATTTTTTTTTCAACATTTATTTATTTTTGGGACAGAGAGAGACAGAGCATGAACGGGGGAGGGGCAGAGAGAGAGGGAGACACAGAATCGGAAACAGGCTCCAGGCTCCGAGCCATCAGCCCAGAGCCTGACGCGGGGCTCGAACTCACGGACCGCGAGATCGTGACCTGGCTGAAGTCGGACGCTTAACCGACTGCGCCACCCAGGCGCCCCAAAAATAAAATATTTTTAAAAAATGGTAAGATTTTTAAATTGTCAAAAAGCTAAGCATAGATACTCCCAGTTCTTTCCTTGTATTCTTATCCTCCCTCTCCCAAAAAACCAAACCCATGCAGAAGCACAGATTTTTTTTTTCCATAGGATTTTTAAAGCTGAAAGGACCTCAATTCCCATTTCCCAACATCCCACTGAGTTCCACATGAGAAGGTGAAGCCCAGAAAGGCCAGACAGATAGCTACAGATCCAACAATCAAAATGAGGCAGGAGCGGGAACTGAACCCAGTGTTCCTGACACCTAGGTCAGTGCTCTTTGCACTACATCATGAACCATTTCAACTGATTTCTTCCATGCCTACTTAATATAGAAAATAAAATTAACTGTATCACATGAACATCTCACAAAACAACTAAGTATAATCATGGTGTGGTTAATACTGACATATTTTACACTATTTTTAAGAACACTTGTGAGGAATAAAGGTTTCAAGCCAGAAACAGACTATTTCTATTATAATTACTTATGTTCTGGAAATGATCCTTCCCTTTATCAGATTTTATAAAATCTAAGATTCCAATTTTAGCTAATTTTTTTTCATGAGTTACACATGGTATGGTCATCTATGCAGCCTCCTCCCCAACAATAGCTTAAGCAATCCATGTCTCAGATAAAAATGTCATCTAGTCCAGGCTGATGAGCATATGTTAGAATCTGTTCCTAATATAGAATCATACACTTTTGGAGTTGGAAGGAACCTTGGAGATCACCTCTCATTTTACAGAGGAAACAAATACCCAGCAGGGACCTGCCCAAGGTCAAAGTTTCTATATAAGAACCCAGGTTCAGAACAGAAAGTTTTCAAAAGAAGATTTCACAGAAAAACACAATACTTAATCGAACACCTTAGCTTGTCTCCCTTTTCATCTATTTAAGTACAACTTCCTGCATGAGGAACTTCTGAAATGTAAGAAAAGAAAGCAAAACAAAAAACTAAGCCAACTTGTTTTAAGTCTACAGCCAAGTCACTGATCTTAAAAACTTAGAAGGTAGATCTTTGCAAGAATTGCAGACAGTAATATTTTATAATAAAACCCCAAAAGGCTATCTATGAATATAAATAAGCAGAGGGAGAAAAGACACACACATTCTCAATATTCTTATCTCGCTAACAAATTACATAAATGGTTATAAACAGGAAAACTATAAACTTGCAACTTTCAAGAAAGAAAGAATATTAATCACCATACATAGTAATTACACAAGAGTGTCGATATGTTTTGAAGTTCTATTTTGATCATAGTGCTTAAGGGAAGCTGGAAATTGTTTTTAGTCTCTTTTCACATACTTTAAGTCATGTTAAAAAACAAAATTTTGAGGAAAACATTTTATCAAACCTTAATAAAAAGGAAAATGTGTATTCACACCTTAACAAAATAAGAGAATTACAAACTACATTGTCTACCCATGTTTTTAAGAATAAACGGGGGAAAAAACAGAATAAATGAAAACAGAATATTCCTGAAAGTTAAGGCCTGAGAACCATTAAGCTTACACTTTTTTTTCCTCAATAAAAAAAGGTGCCACACAAGCCAATTTACCTGGAGGAATATGTTTCTTAACTCATGAGGATCACCTCGCTTGGTTGTTTGCACCTGTAAGGAAAAAAAGAAAAAAGAAAAAGCCAGTTAATGCTTTACTAGAGACCATATCATCTCTTCAGATTAGAGTTCACAAATGCTAACAAATCAATGCTCTTATCTTTTATAGGGGCATTTCGTTTAAAACAAACCAAAAGTATTAACACTGATAACACCTGTCAAATTGGAGATCTATGGCTACAGAGTGGAAGTACAGGTGTGAAGAGCTTAATATACAGCAAATCTACCAGATTTCCTCTGGACTGGAAATGGAAGGCAGTGAGGATCAATCTCTTATTTTATTCCACATCCACTAGCAACACAATAGCAACCACCCACCTCCAAATCAAAAGGCCAGGAAGAACAGGGCAACAGAAAAGTTAAAACACCCAAATCAATCGCCTGGCCTAGCAGCTTTTCTCCCCCATGGAAAGCAATCCAGAATATAATTATCTCTGCGCCCCTGTCTTTCGCCACCCAACCTAAAATACGAAAGCTGCTACATTTCCAAATACTTTCGACATCTTGCCACCAGCAGCACAAATGCCAACCACTGCCCCCAGCCCCACCGAAGCCCCAAATAACTCCAATTCCTCACCCCCTCCCCCACTGCAATACACAGATGCCTTAGGTTATCCCCGGCTTTACATGCCACTTCCTCCCACTCCCTTTCTGATGGCCTCCAACTCCGGGCTCACAATTTCACGCACCTAAGGCAGGGCACTACTCTTCCTTCACCGACCTGGTCCTCACAAGCCCCTCCAACTCATAATCCCTCCTACTTCCCCTCCCCCAGCCGGGCATCCTCTCCCTCCGGTCCAAGCCCCCACACAGCTCTCCCACCCGCAAGCCGGAGCCCCAGGATACGCTATCTAAGAACCAGGCAACGAAGGAAATGGTAAGAGGTGAGGGGCTGGGGGCAAGGTCCCCGGGATGTCTCTTATGCAATAAAGGCAGCAGCAGAGAGTCGGGAGTCACCTTGACCGCCATGCTGTGCTCGGAAGCCGGGGACGAGCGAGTGAGCGAGCAGGGCCGAGCTGTCAGGGCGCGCGCGCGCCGCCTCCCCGGCCGCGCCCGCCCACCCGCTCGCCGGCGCCGCGCGCGTCCCTATGCAAATGAGCCCGGGGCGGGGCGGGAAAAGGGCCCCGAATCCCCGCCAGAAAGGGAGCTGGTCCCGGCCGGCGACCTGCCTCGCTGGGGAGGGGAATAATCCTCCCATAGGCTAGACTGGAGTGCCAGCCCTGGGATTCCGATGCGCCGCGTGGTTGTCTACTGCTCAGTCGCCGCCCAGGTTTCTTAAGGCCTCTTAATGGGTGTGGCTTTGGGCACCGACTTCAGCCAAAGTCGTTTAATCCTGAGACTTAAAGGAACGCTTGGGGCCCAGACTGAGTAAGATTTCGAAAGATCAGATGACATGTCCCATTAATGATACTAATAAATGAATTAATGACAACTAATGGCAAATATTGACAATGAAAAGGATTGGGGACCATGCACTCTGGGCAAAACCTAAGGAAATATAACTTGAGAAATCTGCCCCTAAATTGGCATCGGATGAATATGCTTAATATATTTGTAATTCTTGTACTACTATAAAGCTTTATTAGTAGACTTAACATTCCTAATCATCCAAATCCTTTGTGCAATGAGGTGGGGCACAAATGCATACAGAAAAAAAATCCATCTGTCCATGGACAGGACTGGTACTGAATTCTGGCCCAAGTCGCCAGTACATGAAGATTGCCGGCCCTGCCTAAGTAGTAGCTCTACCTGGAACCAAAATAATGTCTCTAAAACTGAGTTCTGCCACTATGACTATATTGAGGTATTGAGCCACATAATGATTCACTCAACATTTACTGGGCATCTATTACATGCTAGACATAGTCCTGCTTGTAAAAAATACAAAAACAAATAGCATTGTGTCCCTAACTTCTAGGATCTTACAGATGGTTAATGCTTACCCAAACCCCAACCTTAAGTATATTTTATTTGTGACTACAAGCATACTTGCTGGTTTTTTTTTTAAAGCTAACAACATAAGATTTATTTTAATATCACTTAGCTCTATGATCCCATCCCTCTCCACCCTCTTTCACATTTCCAATGTTGAATCTAACAGGAGGCTTCCCTTTTCTCCAGTCTCACTAATCATGTTTGTATTAAGTATCCAAGTTAATAGAAATGATGAAAGAGGAATGGAGAATGTAAATTGTTGATAAGGAATGCTACATTACTAGTACTCCTATAATGAACTTTTCTGCTGCAGTTGACTTAACTGTTTACCACCATTCTTTCTTCAACTTGTTCAAAGTTCCTTTAACAATGTTATCGGACATAAGGATTTACAAATTCATATTTTGTTCTTCTACACCCTTATGCCCCTGATACTTTGCTCTCTCTTTTTTCATGACATTTCTCTAAGTAGGATTCTTAAGATTTTTTTTTATATTACTTTACAAGGGAAGAATGTTTAGTAGGCCAAAGTTCCTTAGTTTGAATAAAAGTACTTAAGGAAAGGAAGACATTTATTTAAAATAAAAGTATTGGGGCACCTGGGTGGCTCAGTCAGCTAAGCAACCAACTCTTGATTTTGGCTCAGGTCATGATCTCATGGTTTGTGAGTTCAAGACCCTAGAGGACTCTGCACTGAGAGTGTGGAGCCTGCTTGGGATTCTCTCTCTCTCTCTCTCTCTCTCTCTCTCTTTATCCCTCCCCAGCTTGCACTGACATGTGCACTCTCTCAAAATAAATAAATACACATTTAAAATAAATAAATAAACAAAAGAATTATTTCCTATTGGAATACATTGTCGGCCAAATCTATATAGTTGGAGTGAAAATTTAGGGTCAGACTGGCCACTCCTACAGAGGAAGACATCACATTTAAACAGAGCCCACCACAACAATTCATAGGTATAAGCACCAAGCCACAACGAAAATTTTCTCAAATAAAAATAGCCAACTTTTTAAAAAAATTATAATATATATATATACATATATATAGATATATATATATACACACATATATATATATGCCTTAAAAAATAGCTGATTTTTGAGTAAGTCCAAGAGCTTCACTGGTGCCAATCTAGTTGCAATGGAAATGATGTAATAATTTAAAACTAAATTAGGGTGCTATACAGAGAAAATAGAAAAGCTCAGCTACCCTAAATAAATATGGATTTTGCTAAATTTTTTATCCATCATATAATAATAAAATGGACAAAGGTATTAAAACTATCTACTTTAAGGAAATTAAGTATTTAAAGGAATACAAAAGCCCATGAGTTAGAGTTCCTATGCTGAAGAGCTTTCCAACCTATCATTCTGTTATAATGATTGGCTCAGTTAAGCATCCGACTTCAGCTCAGGTCATGATTTCACAGTCTGTGAGTTCAAGCCCCACGTTGGGCTCTGTGCTGACAGCTCAGAGCCTGGAGCTTGCTTCAAATTCTGTGTCTCCCTCTCTCTCTGCCCCTCCCTGTTCACGCTCTGTCTCTCTCTGTCTCAAAAATAAATAAACACTAAAAAAAATTTTTTTTAATTAAAACTTACTTGTGCTTCAATTGCAAATGAGCAGGATTTAGGGAAAACTTAGTCAATGGGGTATCAAAAGACAAACCTGTCAAATAAGATTCACAATATATTTGGGAAAAGGTAGTAGAAATAGTTCAAAACTTTTCACAGTTTTTTAAAATTACTTGCCAATATAGTAACTTATAACTCTTTCCTTAAATTGCAAATGACATTTGTAAACATGAAATAATTTTAAAACTATGGAACAACTACAGGTTGAAAACTTGATCATTAAAAGTCTATAGAGAATGACATTTAGAAAGCACAGTTGTCAGTTAAAGGCTAAGAAACTGTTGCAAATATATTTATGTTTATATATTGTCATTAATAGTCACTTTTTAGAATTGGTTTCATAAGAGATTCAGTATGTAGCTTGACTGAGCTGGGAATTTAAATATGCTTGTGAAGTTGTGGCCCATGAAAATAATATATTACCCCAGATGTAAAACCAAAATATGGGTTTACTAGACAAACCTGCAGAAACATGTTTCTAACTCCCAAACAGCTTACATTATGTTAATTTGAAACCAGCCAATCACTTTGTGGGTGAAAGTTAGAATTATACTAATGTCTAGTGCCCTAACAAGCTAAAATATAATAATTAAAACAAGAGACAATTTCCAGTGAGCCTGTTCTGCCACAACTCTTGGCCCTCCTTCCATCTTTAATAACATACTATTTCTGTTTATCTTTTAGCCTCCTCTGATTATTTTACTGACAGGAATGCATTTTTGTTCTTGTTTCCATATCCCACATAGCTACTAGGAGTGTCATCTTGCAAGAAGTAAATCCAGGTGGTATATGAACACTTAGTAGAGCATTAGGATATCACTGACTAATTAAACCAGGAGTGAAGCTCCTGGCATACAGCATCATTATGATGAAGAATAAGCGGCATTTTACGCCTGCCATCAAGATGAAACTCACTTAAAATACCTGAAATAGGGGCATCTGGGTGGCTCAGTTAGTTAAGTGTCCAACTCTTGGTTTCCACTCAGGTCATGAGCTCATGGATCTTGAGTTCCAGCCCTGCATGGGACTCTGTGCTGACAGTGTGAAGCCTGCTTGGGACTCTCCCTCTTTCTCCCTCTCTCTCTGCCCATCCCCTGCTTGTGCTCTCTGTCTCTCTCAAAATAAGTAAGTAAACTTTAAAAAATAAAATAAAATATTTGAAATAAATAGCATGATCTGACTTTGGCACACATACACAAAGGATGTTTGAACATCTGGAACTAGAATATAAAATGGTTCCTTTTATTTTACTGAAATATTACAAAACTTTCAATTTTATTTCATTTATTTCTTTTTAAATATTTTATTTTTAAGTAATCTCTACACCCAACATGGGGCTCGAACTCACAACCCCAAGATCAAGAGTCACATGCTCCACTGACTGAGCCAGCCACGTACCCTCAAAACTTACAGTTTTACAAGATGTGCTTTTAACTCCTTCTTTGCTAAGAGTCTATATGGGGAAATGGCAAGGGGTAGACTAGAGAGAAATATGAAGGGTTGAGTGTCCAAGTTTGAGAAAATTATGTTCTAGATGGTAGGCTGACCTCAAAATCAATCAATCAGAAATTATTAGTTCAACCCAAACCACTCATAGACACTAGATAAATGAGACACTTTAGGATTCCTCCATACTATACAAATATACTCCCCGTATGCACATTTTCTCTAGTTTAAATAAATTTTTTTTTTGGTGGAGAGGGCAGAGTGGGATACCAAAAATCAGATGAAATAGTTGTACTTCTGGAGTTACATCATCCTAAACTGTTCTTCCTCACAATCTGACTCTGAGTCCTATAAATTATGCAATGAGGATGAGTAGTCTTATTTTTGGACCACAGTCTTCTTTATTCCCTTGTGGAGACAATAACAGACAGTTTTCTTTTCAATGGATTTTGGAAGGAATTCACGGAATGACCTTCTGTAGAGGTTTAAGTCTGTGAGGGCCCTATCACTATATTAGTCATGTGAAAGCTAATATTTAGTGGAAACCCTTATGATCAGATGGAGGATTGAACTAGATGAACTTTAATGGTTTGTTTTTTTTAACACTCTAATGTCATGATTAAGAGTGAGCCAAATTTTAGCTAATAAAAACTTATTGAGTGCCTTGTGTTTACACTAAATTCACTGTTGCAACTATAGGAAATAAGAAAAATAAATAGCATGATCCCCATTTGACCATGGCAACTGCTATTATTCATTTTTTTGATGAAGAAAGCTGATGATACCAAAACCTTCTGCATGTGGCAAAGGCCAAGGCAGCTGTAGGTAATAATGGGGTATTGCCACATATTCCCACTCCAACCAGAAGTATGTAATTGGGACAACGAACATCTTGCCCGGTTCGTGAGCCACTTACCTCTCTCTACCCTATCCCTGGAGATTTACCTGGATCTCGTTTTTGCCTCCCTTCTATTTAGAGGTCAATAAGGAAGGATGCTAGGGATCTGGTCCAAAGTAAAGAAAAAAATTTCACTTTAAAAATTGTGCCAGGTGGGGCACCTGGGTGGCTCAGGTCATGATCTCACGGCTGGCCACATCAGGCTCAGTGCTGATAGCTCAGAGCCTAGAGCCTCCTTTGGATTCTGTGTCCCCCTCCCTTTCTGCCCTTCCTCTGTTCATGCTCTGTCTCTCTGTCTCTTAGAAATAAATAAACATTAAAAAAAAATTATAAAAATTGTGCCAGGAGAAAAGCAAAAGCTTCATAATATCCAAAGTAACTTAAAAAATAACAAAGTCAGAGGCACCTGGGTGGCTCAGTTAGTTAAGCATTCCACTCTTGATTTCAGCTCAGGTCATGATCACAGGGTCGTGAGTTTGAGCACTGCACCAGGCTCCATGATGAGCATGGAGCCTGCATGGGATTCTCTCTCTCCTTCTCCCTCTGCCACTTCCCTGCTCATGCTCTCTCTCTCTCTTAAAATAAATAAACATTTAAAGAAAAAATAAAAAAAAAAAACAACAAAGTTAGGGGACTCACACTACCTGACTTCAATTTACTGTAAAGCTAAGGAAATCAGTACAGTGTGGTACTGGCTGACATAAGGATTGATAAATCAATAGAACAAATTAGAGAGCCCAGAAATGGATCCAAAATTATAAAGTCATCTGATTTCTTTTTCTTTCAATGTTCATTTATTTTTGAGAGAGAAAGAGAGAGAGAGCCTGCAATCAGGGGAGGGGCAGGGGCTGGGAGAGAGGGAGACACAGAATCCAAAGCAGGGTCCAGGCTCTGAGCTGTTAGCACAGAGCCCGACACAGGGCTTAAACTCATGAACCAGGAGATCATGACCTGAGCCGAAGTTAGACACTTAACCAACTGAGCCACCAAGGCGCCCCTAAACTCATCTGATTTCAAAGGTACTAAAACAATTCAATGGGGCAAAGAGTCTTTTCAACAAGTAACTCTAGAATAACCAGAAATTTATATGGGAAAATAAACTTCAACCTCTATTTCAAACATGCACCAAGACTGATTTAAGATAAATAATAGACCTAAATACAAAAGCTAAAATCATAAAGCTTTAAGCAGAAAACATAAAAGAATATCTTAGTGACTCAAAGGTAGGTAAAGGATGTTTATTCAGGACATTAAAAAGCAATAACCACAAATTAAGAAATTATGTTGCACTAAAATTAAAATTTGTACTCATCAGGGGCACCTGGGTGGCTCAGCTGGTTAAGTGTCTGACTTCTGCTCAGGTCATGATCTTGCAGTTCATGGGTTCGAGCTCTGCATCGGGCTGCTGTCAGTGCAGAGCCTGTTTCAGATCCTCTGTCCCCCTCTCTCTGCCCCTCCTTCCCTCTCTCTCTCTTTCTCTCAAAAATAAATAAACATTTTTTAAAAAATTTGTACTTATCAGGGGTGCCAGGGTGGCTCAGTAGGTTAAGCATCTGACTTTGGCTCAGGTCATGATCTCGCAGTTTGTGGGTTCTAGCCCCGTGTCGGGCTCTGTGCTGAGAGCTCAGAGTCTGGAGCCTGCTTTGGATTCTGTGTGTGTGTGTGTGTGTGTGTGTGTGTGTGTGTGTGTGTGTTTGTCTGCCTCTCCCCTACTCACACTCTGTCTCTCTCTCTCTCTCTCAAAAATAAACATTAAAAAACAATTTTTTTAAATTTGTACTCATCAAACAACAGCATTAAGAAAATGAATAGGCAAGCCACAGTCTCTGGGAGAAAAGTCAGCAAAACATATACACAACAAAGGACTGATATTCCAGTATATAAAGAATTCCTGGGGTGCCTGGGTGGCTCAGGTGGTTAAGCATCCAGGTTATGATCTCATGGTTCGTGAATTTGAGCACTGAGTCAGGCGCTGCTCTGGGCAGAGCCTGCTTGGGATTCTCTCTTTGTCTTTCTCTCTGCCCTTCCCCTACTCGTGTTCTCTCCCTCTCTCTCCTCTGTCTCTCTCTCAAAATAAATAAATAAACTTAAAAAAATAAAAGAGCTCCTAAAACTCAATGATGAAGAAACAACTTAGTTTAAAAATGGGCAAAAGACAAAAGACTTGAACAAATACTTTGCAAAAGATAATGTACAAATGGCCAATAAGCACATGAAAAACTGCACATGATTAGCCATCAGGGAAATGCAAATTAAATCACAGTGAAAAGATAGCACTACACACCCACTAGAATGGCTAAAATTAAAAAGACTGAAAACAGATGCTGGCAAGGATGTGGAGCAACCAGAGCTCTCATGCACTGTAGTGGGAGTATAAAATGGTATAATCACTTTGGGAAAAGATCTAGCAGATTCTATAAAACTAAACACACACCTACACTATGACCCAGCAATTCTACCTTTTGGTATTTACCCAAGAGAAGTGAAAATATATGTGGATAAAAAGACTTGTACAAGACTGTTCATGGCTACTTTATTCATAAAATCCAAAATCTGGAAATAGTCCAGGTATCTATCAATAGGAGAATGGATAAACTATGGTATATCTACAGAATGTAATACTATTCAGGAATAAAAGATAGAGCAAATTATTGATACACACAACATGGATGAGTCTTAAAAGTATCATGCTAAGTGAAAGAATTAGTGCAAAAAAGCATATGATGGGGATGACTGGGTGGCTCAATTGGTTAAGCATCTGACTCTTGATTTTGGCTCAGGTCATGATCTCACAGTTCGTGAGTTTGAGCCCTATGCCAGGCTCTGTGCTAACAGCATGGAGCCTGCTTGGGATTCTCCCTTTCCCTCTCTCTCTCTCTGCCCCTTGCCCACTTATGTTCTCTCTCTCTCTTTCTCAAAATAAATAAACTTTTCAAAAAAAGATTTTTAAAAGGTGTACACTGTATGATTACATTTATGTGAAGTTCTAGAACAAATAAAACTAATCTATGGTGGAAAAGAAAACAGAACCATGTTTTCTGGAGGAGAGGAATTGAAGGCACTATCTGGATGATGGTAATAGTCTATGTCTTGCTAAGAGTTTAGATTACAGGTATATGTATTTTCCAAAACTTAGGGAATGTACACTTAAGGTTTCATTGTGTGTAAATTTCCTCAAAAGGAAAACTATCTGTGAATACTGAATTGTAGCTAATGAAGTATTTAGGGGGAAAAGTACTAGTATCTTAAATTTACTTTGAAATGCATAAAAAAAATAAGATTGAAGACTGGATAGAGAGAGACAGATGAACAGATGGACAGATGGATGGATGAATGGATGGGGAAGGAAGGGGAGAGAGAGAGAGAGATGTGACACCTCACTGAGGGGCATATGGGAATTCATTGTAAAACTTTCAATTTTCCCATATATTTGAAATTTCTCATAATAAAACTTTCTGGGAAACTGTACTGGGTCTTTGTGTTACTAAAGATGGCTACTCAGGTACATAATTCTATCATTTGGCTAGAAATTGTAATGGGACTTGTTTTTTAAACATTGTTAGGCCTCTGTGCCTTGTTGGACAGTAGGGAATAGAAACTTCTTGACAAACTTCTTGTCAAGAAACTTCTTGACAAATAATGTATCTCTATTATGGACAGGGGAATCTGAAAACTACGTTGAATTGAGAGGAAAAAAAAAATGTTCTCCTTAATGTGGATTTAGACAGTAATTACATGGAAGTTGTGTTTGTGTGTATGTGTTTCTTTGGTCTAATGCTTACCCATGGGAAAACTGGAGGAAGTATATGGAAGTTTATTTGTACAACATACTGACAGAAATCTTGGAAATTACCAGCCTATACTGAAACTGTCCTGCTTAAGTGTACCTACAGTGTAAATCTAGACTGAGAAACCCAAGACTTTGGTAGGAAATACTCAGTAATGGGTCATTGTGTCCTTGGATTGCCCTGTTGGGAGAAGGATGAAATCCTAGAGAGTTTCCAAAAAGGGGAAAGAAGATTTGTAGCAGCAGACCTACAGAAAGGACTCACTGAGGAAGAAAGGGCCACAACCCTCAAGACAAGGAATCCAGGAACTGGGGTATGCACAGGAAAAACTTCTGAAGAATTACTATAAAGAAATGGTGTAATATTGACCAGTATCAAATTGTACTGATCAGACAAATAATCAGGAAGTTTAAGTTAGAAAGTCTGGAGAAACAGTATGAAACAGCTAGACTTTGGAGAGGAAGCCTTTCTGGAAAGAGACAGATCAAGGAGGAAAATTGGGCAGAATTGTGGAATGGTTGGCATTCTTTTAATCAGAAGAGGATGAAGCTGAGAACACAGAAGGAACTTGACCAAGAATTGTTGAAGGTCTCAAAGTTGTACTCTGCATATTCCTTTCCCAGTAGCCCTGACAATAGAATACCACTTTAAGGTACTGACAGTATTATAAGGAAAAACTACATGAAAATGAAATAAACAGGAATTAAGAGTTGAGTCCATAAGAGGACCATAACCTCTCTGTACTGCGAAAGATGTCAGAAAGAGTAAAGAATATACTTACACATAAAAATAGTTAATTACAGCTTGTACTTCTGAAGAAGTTTGTGGGTAATACTGATAATAGGTAATACTGAGCTGCTGCTTCTTCCCTGATTCTAGTCAAGTCGGCATTGGAAGAAATCAGAGTAACACATCTCTATATGGTCTTTCCTATATTATCCTATATTATCAACTATCACTACTTGGAAAGAAGCACAGAAACAGTCATTGTTTGCTCACCCTGTTCTTCTATCATCCCGGATGGATAGCTTACCTGGAAGGTTCAGGATAGAGATAGGTAATAAAATAGGTAGTCAGCAATTATATAATTTTAGCATCCCCAACCCTTCAACAAAGCCTTACATAAAACAAGTTTTGTGTTGATGGTAGGGAATAATATTAAGGCGCAGTAGTGGGAAGAGTACCTTCCTCATATCACCCCTTCACAGAGATCCATGTGGCAAAAGCAACAATATCATTTCATCAAATACAGGAGACTCAGAGTTCTAGGTGCAAAACAGAAGCCAAGTGAGTGCAATTCAAGTTACGACAAATGGTAACAGGGGGCATGGATCACAGAGAAGCAAAGGCTTAGTAGCAGATGAGACAAATCTCCCTTTCCTTAAACATACTCGGGAACCTTAAAGGGGTGGTAGGGCATCTTGTCATACAGAATTCGATATGGCTATGAAGTTCTAATCCGTCTCTTATTTTTTTAATTTTTTAAATATTTCCTTATTTTTGAAAGAGAGAGAGAGAGACAAGAGTGTGAGTGGGGGAAGGGCAGAGACGGAGGGAGACACAGAATCTGAAGCAGGTTCCAGGTTCTGAGCTGTCTGCAGAGCCCCATGTGGGGTTTGAACTCATGAACCACGAGATCATGACCTGAGCTGAAGTCAGATGCTTAACTGACTGAGCCACCCAGGCGCCCCTCTAATCCATCTCTCAGATGCAGCATGTCTGCTACTATTGATACCTATGAGTAGGAAATATGAAGGGAACATAATTATCCCTCTCCATAAAGATCTTACAATGTATTGGGAAAACAAAACATAGGTAAAACCATTAAGTTATAATGCATATGCTTAGCTATGTAGTAAATTTCTGCAATATAGGTTTAGAAAATGAAAAAATTGGTTCAAGCTGGATAATATACAGAAGGTTTCATAGAAACTGTAATTTACTACTTGTTCCTGACTTTACCATTTCTCTGTGTTCCTTGTGGAATATGTCTTATTCCCCTTATCCTCCCTTCTTCATCCACACCCTCAGTCCTAACACTTATCTCAATGCCTGACATTAGCTATCCAGGTACTAATTAAATGTTTGTTGATTATTCCTAGCTGATCTCTCCACCACAAGCCATTAGTCCTTTCATATTTCCTATATTGCTTTAGTTACTCAGGCCAGAAAACTGGGTATCAGACTCTTCCTTACCCCTCACATCTGAATAGGTACCCAGTCCCTTGTTTGCCACCCCCTTCAGCGCTTTTTAAAATCTCCTATCATCATTATAATAGGCTTCATTAGGCCTCTTGATTGTTCTTCCAAGCCTCTAGTTCTCCACTTTCTGACTCCTATCACTATCCTCAAATCCATTCTCTACAGTGCTGTCAAGTATTCAATCTAAAACAGAAATTAAATTTTGTCACTTCCCCATCCTTCAGTGACTTTCTACTGACTTCAGCACAAAATCCAAACTCCTCAGTATGGTGAAGAATTGTTCCCTTTTAGTTAAATCTTCTGTCTTACTGCTACCATACTTGTTCCTTTAGTCACAAGGATTTTAGGGCTATTTCCTTTGTGCTAATCCTTTGAGAATATTTTACTCCACATTTACTCCACACTGCATATTCTTTAAGGTACAGCTCAAGAATCTTCTTCAGAAAACAATCTTTCATCCCCTTTCCCTGACTAGGGTAGGCTTCCCTCTGTGTACAGTATTTATCACTGTGTTATAATCACTTCTTTGCTTATTGTCTTTTCCACTGGTGGCTTTCAAACTTCATTGACCCAGACATATATAGTAAAAAATACATATTTTTAATCCTAACCCCACCCAGTACACACTGAAATAAAAATTTCATGAAACAATATCTAACTTTACTATATGCAACATACTCTGGTATTTATTATTCTTTGTTAGTCTCCTTCCTTTTTTTCCTAATTCTGGTTTCAACATACTGAATTGGTTTCATGGCCCAATTTAAAAATACTGCAACAGACTGTCAACTCACATAGATTCGTGAGCATGATAGACGCTCATTATAAGTAATTAAGAAAAAGAGAAAACAAAAATCTCTCTATCTCTAGCAATTAGCACAGGGGTCGGCATATAGCATTAGTCTATAAAAATGTTTAATAAAAGAATGAATACACACTTCTGGGGCAGACCATCTTCATAAATCATCTTTTGCCCCCATCATTTCCCTTTTTTTTTAATTAAAAAAAATTAACGTTTATTTATTATTCAGAGACAGAGAGAGACAGAGCATGACCAGGGGAGGAGCTGAGAGACAGGGAGACACAGAATGTGAAGCAGGCTCCAGGTTCCGAGCTGTCAGCAGAGAGCCCGACACGGGGCTCAAACTCACAAACTGTGAGATCATGACCTGAGATGAAGTCGGACGCTCAACCAACTGAGCCATCCAGGTGCCCCAATCACTTCCCTTTTTTAAGAATAAGAGTTTCTTACAAGACATTAAATTAAAATATAGACCTGTAAGCACAGATACAGAGACAGGAAAAACTGGAGAAGGGATTTAAAAACTGTTGAGTTTGGAGGCACCTGGGTGGCTCAGTTGGTTAAGTGTCCAACTTTTCATTTTGACTCAGGTCATGATCTCACGGTTCGTGAGACTGAGCTCCATATCTGGCTCTGTGCTGACAGCATGGAGCCTGCTTGGCATTCTCTCCCTCCATTTCTCTCTGCCCCTGTCCCGCTTTAAAAAAAAAAAAAAGAAAAAAAGTTTATTTATTTTTGAGAGAGAGAGAGAGAGAGAGCAAGCACAAGTAGGGGAGGACAGAGACAGAGGGAGACACAGAATCCAAACAAGGCTCTAGGCTCTGACCTGTCAGCACAGAGCCCGATGTAGGGCTTGAACCCACGAACCCATGAACTGTGGGATCAAGACCTGAGTGGAAGTTGGACACTCAACCGACTGAGCCACCCAGGTGCCCCGCCCCTGTCCCACTTACTCTCTCCCTCGCTCTCAAAATAAATAAATAAAAAAAATAAGTTTTCAATTGTTGAGTTTAAAGGGTATAATGAGAGAGGCATGATTGCTGAAGGCCAACTGTTAGATATTTCAAAAAAGGCCCAATATGGTGAAGTTACTGAGGTCCAGGATATCTGGTCATCAGTTCCAGAGGTCAGAAATCATCTTGTAAATGACCCAAAGATCACTTAATCTAACCAAATTCACAAGATACTGATGCATAGAGGTGCCTGGGTGGCTCAGTCAATTAAGTGTCTGACTTAGGCTCAGGTCATGATCTCACGATCCGTGAGTTTGAGCCCCACATCTGGGTGTCAGGCTCTCTGCTGGCATCTCAGAGCCTGGAACCTGCTTCATATTTTGTGTCTCCTTCTCTCCCTCTGCCCCTTTCCTGGTCATGCTCTGTCTCTGTCTTTGTCAAAAATACATGAACATAAAAAAAAGATACTGATGCATAGCTCATTTTAACTAATATTTATTACTGAGTACTTACTTTGTATCAGACAATATCCTAAGCTCAAAATACGAATCTATCCTCAAAACAATCCTGTGAAGTAGGCTTATCTCATATTATTATCTCTGTTTCAAAGATGAGGAAACTGAGACTGAGACGTGTAGTTACCTCTCCAAAGTTAAACAGGTAATAAGTGTAATAAAAAGGTTAGTAAAAAGATTGTGATAAAAATCTTGCAAAAAATCTCTCAAAAAGCAGAGCAATACACAAAGAAAAGGAGGAAAGATATTTAAATATGGAGAACTAATCCAAGGAGCCCAATAATTGATTATCAAGTGTTCCACAAAAAATTGAGTTTTAAAAGGATAGGAGAAAAATCAGATAAACAAATAAGAGAATTTTCCATATCCAAAAGATGGAGTTTTGAGTCTCAAACTGTCCTCTGTGTATCCAGGATGAATGAAAAAGTTTCAATGACCAAGGCACATTTTGAAATATCAGAACATTAGAGGTAAAAAGGGTAGCCAGAAATACAGCTCCATGAGTCAAGAGGAAGAGGTGAAAATGGCCCCTGTCACTATCACACCAAATAATCCACAGGAGAAATTTCTGCCTCCCTTCCCCACAGCTTTGGGCTCATGGATTTTGAGGTCCTGTATCCAAGGGAGGAATGCTTCCATCAGGAAATACCACCAAGGTTCAGATGAATTAGAAATTAATACTGCCCCCTGGCCATTTGGGGCTTCTCAAACTGCAGAATTAAAGGCAGGAGGGGTCACCATAGCCATGTGGTGATTAATTCCAATCATCAAAGGGAAACTAAATGATGAGACAAGGATGACTATGTCCAAAACCCAGCTGAGGCAACTCTATAGCCAACCCAACAAAGATAAGTCTATACTGGACTCAGATCATTTGGGAATTAAGGGTTAGGCACTGCACTAGATATAGAATTAGATCCAGTTAAGGTGCTCATAGGGATAAGGGAGCATGTAATGAAGGACTGAAAAAGAAGTTATTAGTAGTTTAGGCCTCATGGGCACCTACAGAAGGAGGGTTCAATAGCAGCTACACTATATTATTCTTACTCCCCATTCTACCCCACATTATATGAAGAGCATTGGCATTGGCTAGCATTTTAAACCCCATCATCCTGTGATTATATGATGACTGATAGGTCTATGTGTGCCCATTGTGTTGGGGACAATGATTGTCATACAAGGGATGATACATGAATTTCTTACAGTACAAATTACACGGGAAGATATTGGGGCTTGATTGCTTTTGCAGTATTCCATCTAAAGGAGAGACCTACTAACAAAGGGGACAAAAGCAGTGAGGAGCCAGAGTTTTCTTTTCAGGGAATTGGTATAAAACAGAGGCCCCTTGGGGTGCCTGGGTGGCTCAGTGGGTTAAGCATCCGACTTTGGCTCAGGTCATGATCTCACGGTCCGTGGGTCTGAGCGCCGCGTCGGGCTCTGTGCTGACAGCTCAGAGCCTGGAGCCTGTTTCAGATTCTGTGTCTCCCTCTTTCTCTGACCCTCCCCTGTTCATGCTCTCTCTCTGTCTCAAAAATAAATAAATGTTAAAAAAATAAAAATAAAAATAAATAAATAAATAAATAAATAAATAAATAAATAAATAAAACAGAAGCCGCTTTCAGAAACCCACTGAATAAATTAAGAATGCATGCTATATGAGAGACAGGGCACTGATGGCAGTCATTGTCAACTAAAGAAGCAGGGATGACCGAAACAGAGTAGTTAAGTAGCAAGATTCATTTCTCCTCTCTTCCTACTTCTAGCCAACACCAGAAGAGTTCGCGTTGAGAAGGAAAGAGGAAAAAATATACTAGAACCAACCAGGCATTCCGCAACCTAATTTTTAGGGGTTTAAAGAAGGAGAATGACTGAAAAATTGACTACACTCCTTTCCTCATTTCAAGTCCCCATGGCTATAAGTCTAGATAGCAATGGAGGAGGTTTCAAAACATCGAAGTTTTGGGGCACCTGAGTGGCTCAGTTGAGTGTCCAACTTCGGCTGAGGTCATGATCTCACAGTTCACAAGTTTGAGTCCCATGTTGGGTTCTGTGCTGACAGCTCAGAGTCTGGAGCCTGTTTCAGATTCTGTGTCTCCATTTCTCTCTGCCTGCCCCCCCCCCCCCGCACTCTGTCTCTTTCTCAAAAATAAATAAACATTAAAAAAATAATTAAAAAAATAAAACACCAAAGTTTTAACTAGGATAGGCTAGACTTTGAATAACTCAAAAATTTTGTAAATGTTTATTTATTATTTATTTTGAGAGAGAGAGGGAGAGAACGAGCAGGGGAGGGGCTGAGAAAGGGAGAGAAAGAATCCCAAGCAGGTTCCACACTGCCAGCAGAGCCCAACACCAGTGGAGCCTGACTCACGAACCGAACCGTTGAGTTCATGACCTAAGCCAAACGACAGTCAGATGCTTAACCAACTGAGCCACCCAGGTGCCCCTAGACTTTGAGTAACTTAAAAGAGCAGAAAATGTACTCTAGGAAAACATAATACAGTAGAGCGATGACTAGAGAAAAATAAAGCATTTTAGTACATACCCCAAACAACTTCAGATTCCTTAGTAACTTGGTCACATAAAAGAAATAGTAGTATGTAGTTTATGATATAATGTTAAGTGGATGAATCAGAACTTAAAATTGTATGTATGTGTACGAGTAATCTGAATATATTAAACAATGCCTGGAGCAGATAATTGAGTTTTCCCTAAATCACAATTTTTCATAGGGTCAGCAATGATCATATATCTAACCAAACCTACTATTACATTTTTTTTTGCCACCTATTTGTTTTAAGAAGTAAAATAAGTTTATTTTGTAAGATTGCTTTTCATAAATCCATGTTGGATGATAGATACTTGGCCACCCTCTGTGGACTTGTAAATTATGATTTTCTGGTTTTTGTTTTTTGGTTTTTTGGTTGTTATTGTTTTTCAAAGATTAACACCATAGTATTTCAAAGAAGAAGACTAAACAAAGTGTGGTCTCTCAGTTCTTCCCTTTTCCATTAAAATTTGAGTATTATGCTTGAGTTTTTCCATTATCTGCAATCATTCTAGTTTGCAGGGAGTCCATACATATAATTGTTAATAGCACAGATATTTCAGAGAACATGTCTTTGAGTCCTCTAGTGAAGATTCCTTTAGGCCCACCTGATGTGAAATCATCCACCCTACCTATTCTATCTCTGACTCCAATTTCTACAGCATCATTGGTAATATTTGTATGAGGACTCTAATTTATGAAGTCTTCCTCTCACATTGGAATATTTTAGGACACTGGAGCAGGGTGAGAATATCCTGGAATTATTTACAGCATATTGATCTATACTAGGAATGCCCTTACCCCTTTTTAACCCAATCCTGGTAAGAGATAAAAAGTTTATGGCTATCTTTTTAAAATATCAACCCCATATGATCCCAATGGAAAATATATATGAACTAGATAGCATAAAAGTAAAGTAAGGCTCACCAAAGAATCACCTTTCAAATTACAGCTTATGTTCTTATCTTATAATTATGATTTAGATAAGTACTCAGCTACCTTTAATAAATGGATAAGGTGTTGTAATATACTAAATACATAACTATGCAATTTTCATTTGTGCTTAGATATGGGCTCATATACCAAAAAATCTCCTAATAGTATATAAAATGTCATTTGGCATTTAAACACATTGTCTAATTTCTTTTGCTTAACACAAAGCAAAGCAAAACCTAAGATAATTAAATTATATTGATGCTATTCAAAAGAATTGGACATTTGTCATCTCCCTGCTGCAGTCCTTCTGTGCATTTTGATGAAAAGAACAATATAAAGTTCAAAATCTGAGAATAAAAGAACTTGAAAGTCTACTTGAAAAGGAAAAATAGCAAAAATCTTTACTAAATGAAATAAACATACAATTTAGCTCAGCAAGGCTTCTACATATCCAAGGACAACGTAGATGTGCAGCCACAATTTTTTGAAAAGAAAATGTCTTCCCGGCCTGTCTTGTGATTCTTGCATAATAAAACTTACATAAAACAAAATGTTGTAATTACTTGTTAATATTTTAAAATATTTTAGGACCCCCTTGCAATTGTTCTTACAACTTTTTTTAAATAGAATTTTTCATTTCTCCAAGTATTTGTCCTTAAATAAGGATATTACATATAATTTTTTAAAGTCAATATTTGGATTTTTAGATAAGAATTCATAAAATGAAAATGCAATAAATTATAATAAATAGGTAATTCCAGTATTACAATAAATAGATAATTCTATTTACATAGGAATTGTCCTTAAAGGCCAGGCAGAGAGGGGAGGGAGATAAACCTGAGCATGGGCCTAAAGAAGAGGGGATATGGGCAAGCTTAAATATTAATGTATTCAATACAAGACTTTCTCTGAATAAAAATCTTTCATAAATGGTAAAAGAGTTTGTTCTCACTTCAAGTAAGAACTCAGAGATGAAGATAATATTCTTCCAGCCCCGGAGGAGTTATCAATAAGAGGTAAATAAGCTTAAGAGAGGAGAAGGTGATGATTCATAATTATCCCCTAGGAGGACAGATCAGAAAGTGAGGCAATCTTTCTGTGATAAGTAGGCCTACCTTGGTGAGTGAACACAGCAGGCCCCAGATATAGCAGGCCTCAATGGAGCCAACTGGAGAGAAGTGAGAGAAGAGTATAAAAGCCTCACTTGGGGTGAAATGTGGGGCTGCTGCGGGGAACAGCATGCGCTCACTCCTGTTTGTTGTGGGAAACCCAGGGAGGAAAAGGAGGAAGGATGTTATATCCACTGGTCCACTTACCCAATACCTCTCTTTGACTCTGTAAGTGTATTCCTAATAGGACCTGGGTTTGGGGAGATGGCAGGCTACATCTAGTGTCTGAATGTCTGGGTGCTCAACTGATTGAAGGATAAAGATGGAAGTATAGAGGAGCAGGGTAAGCTGCTCATAAGGAATAGCTAGGCCTTCGTAGAGCTCTGTGAGAAAGCTCAAATCTGGGTTAAAATTCTCTGGGGAAAACCAGGGCTACTGATGATCTGGGCTTGTCTACAAGAATACATGTGCCCCAGAGAATCTTGTCTTTGGAGCCACTGTACTAGGGATAAACGTACTCTGGCAAAAGATCATCTCCTGGCAATTGTGTCGATTACCCGCCTTAGGCCAGAGCTACTCCCTGGTGACATCCAAAGAACAATTTAATAAGGAAAGACCTGTAGTATACACATGTTGGCAGGATGAGTTGAACATGAATAAGGTGGTTTGTAGTCTTTGATTCTAATCACATGCTGAAGGATGTTTTAAAGCAAAGAAACTTAGCAGTTTCCAATCTCAAGAACCATGAATTGCTGGAACAAAAGCGGAAGCATAGTTGTTTTGTGGAGAAATGATGTTCTTGATAGTATTACACAAAATCATTTAAAATAAACACTTAACAGGTATCAATCATGAGCCAGACACGGTGACTTTCTTTCCAAAGTAAAGTATTTCATGAAAGAAATTAACCCTTTCAACAGCAAGAATGGGAAGAAGAAAACCCAGAAAAACATAGGATCAAACTGAGAGTTGGGCCACAGTATCACCTCTATCAGTAACTCACTGAGAAACCTTAAAGAAGAGTGTGGGATGAAGTCAGGGATTTTCAGGGGTGCACAGGTGGCTTACCTAGGTGGAATATATTAAAAATTAGTATTCATATTCTTTTTTGCCTAAAAAACAATAAGTTAACAATAGTAATATTTAATATAGGAATGAAGAGTGACAAAAATATATTAGATATACATTTATATGGAGATACATACACAAATTTTTATACGTATATATACCAAATTAAAAAGATGGCAATGACTAGATTATCCGATTTCTAAAATCACTTTGCTCTAAAGTTCTGATTCTACATTATTCAAAGTACTTTAGTTTCTCTTAAACCACATCTAAAAATCACACCATATCTATAATAACATAAACTTCCCCATATACAATATACAAAATTAAATCTTACAAAGATATGAAAAAGTAAACATTTTATTACTTAAATGCATCCTAGCCCTACCAACACACCCTTCTTACCTGATGAAGCAGGTTCTCTCTGTATTATATGATGCCAGTTGGCATGACCCTTTCGTCCTCTTAGCTCATTCAAGAGACTGGCAAAGGGATTCTCTGAGAGCCCTGTGTTGATGAGATTAATGACAAACTTAAAGTCTGGATTCTCTCTAGGAAAATTTTCAGAATTCTTTTAATTTTACTAATTTGCACAGCCACTAGTTTGTTTCGTTTGTTGATAACTGTATATATATATATATATTTTTTAGTTTATATTTATATTTTATTTTATAATTCTTTTAGTTAACAACTTAACAATATTAAGAATCAATAATATATATTGTTGACAACAATATATATATTTTAGTTTATAATTATATTTTATTTTATAATTCTTTTAACGGATAGATTTATGAACTGAACATTTAATTCACAGTATTATATAACTGGTATAAAAAGCTACTCACTTTGTGTGCCCAGATGATAGCAAGTTAAGAGTCTTACTGTGCATAGTAATATGGATAAATAGATCAAAAGGTGAAAACCAGTCCATTAAAATGTCAGCTTTGGGGCTCCTGAGTGGCTCAGTGGGTTAAGCATACAACTCATTTCAGCTTGGGTCATGATCTCGGGTTTGTGGGATTGAGCCCCGTGTAGGGTTCTGTGCTGGCAGTGTGGACCCTGCTTGGGATTCTCTTTCTCCCTCTTTCACTGCCCCCTCTACCCTGTGCACGTGCTCTATCTCTCCCTCTTGCTCTCTCAAACCAAATAAACATTAAAAAAAAATGACAGCTTTCACAATTAAGTAAATATACTTAACACTACTAAAATGCATGTTTAAAAATCATTAAAATGTTCAATTTTATGTGTTTTATACCAGTCAAAAAAAAAAAAAAGACAAGGACTGAAATAATATATCATTTTAAAATGAATATTCTAGTCATAAGTTTTCATTTTATTTGTTTAATATCTAAGTAGCTTTGATAGAGTTTCCTTCACCTTCCCCCTACCCTGAAGCTTTCCACATTAATAAACAACCCAAAACAAGATCAACAAATTTAAGACAGGAGAATAATGGTCATTTTTTTTGTTAGCTGAAATTGAAAAAAAAATGTATGAAACAGCATTTTAACTATGGAATGTGAAATATCTTAGGCCTTATTGTATTACCCTAAGTAGACACACATAATTCATGCCATTTTTAGAAATTATAGTTTCAAAAAATGAAGCATGCGTTGCTGGTTGGTCATTTCATAAACAAGTATAATAAATTATAGTGCTCTTTCCTCATTCTGATCAATATTTGCTTGTAAATAATGACAGAATGCAAAAGTAGAAATAGTGACTTTCAACTGTTCGTTGTTTCAGTTAAGCTGCTTCTCTTTGATTCTGTGTATCACAATTCATAGAATGTAAAGAAGAGGGTAAGAGTTAGCACATATGTCTAGAAACCTCCATGGGGCGCCTGGGTGGCGCAGTCGGTTAAGCGTCCGACTTCAGCCAGGTCACGATCTCGCGGTCCAGGAGTTCGAGCCCCGCGTCGGGCCCTGGGCTGATGGCTCAGAGCCTGGAGCCTGTTTCCGGTTCTGTGTCTCCCTCTCTCTCTGCCCCTCCCCCGTTCATGGTCTGTCTCTCTCTGTCCCAAAAATAAATAAACGTTGAAAAAAAAAATTTTTTTTTTAAATAAAAATAAAAACCTCCAAAAAGGCTAGTAAGTTTCTAATTATGAAAGAAACTAATATAACCTCATTAAAAGAAGCAAACAGTATTTTTTAAAAATTCCTCATTCTCTTCAAACTTTCCCTTCTACAGGCAGTCACAGTTAACCTTGTTAGGTATGTTTATATCAAAATACACTTCTTTATATAAATAACATAACATTATAATGTTACATAACTTAGTTTTTAGCCTATTATATACTAGATATTCTCCCATGTCAGTACATATTAACCAGCCCCTTTTTTTTTTTATTTTTTTTTTTCAACGTTTATTTATTTTTGGGACAGAGAGAGACAGAGCATGAACGGGGGAGGGGCAGAGAGAGAGGGAGACACAGAATCGGAAATAGGCTCCAGGCTCCGAGCCATCAGCCCAGAGCCTGACGCGGGGCTCGAACTCACGGACCGTGAGATCGTGACCTGGCTGAAGTCGGACGCTTAACCGACTGCGCCACCCAGGCGCCCCTTAACCAACCCCTTTTGATGAATGTTTAGGCTATTTCCAATTTCTCAATAAAATTAATGCTGTATTGAACATCTTTGTTCATACATCTTTGCATTCTTATGCAAACAATTTTGTAGACAAATGCTTGTAAGTGGAACTTCTACCTCAAAATATGTACAAATTTTAAAAAAAATGTTCAAATTAAAATTTTTGTTAAATTTGTTAAAATTGCAAAATTGCTTCTTTAAAAGTACTAGTTCATACATCTATGGCTAGTGTATGAGAGTTACAAAATGGAGTGTGCAAATTGTTGGTAATGTATGCCTTTAAGTTACTATTCTAATAGTAGTTTTCGATATGAGCTTGTCTATTTTTATTTTAACTCATAAGAAAGTCAAGTAGGCAGGTAGGGCATTCTAAATAATTGTTCTGGGAATTGAAACTCATTGCCCCCCTCCCCTTCCAATAAGCACTATGAACCAAACAAATGAGTTGACTAGCTGTTGTTACTACCTGTAGAGAAGTATACATTTTGAAATAAAGACATATTAAATATCTGCATTTTCTTTTAGATTTCATATTTCTTATACCCACTTTCTGATGTCCATCACTTTAATACCATGTTTTTTAAAAAAAATCTCTTCTGGAGGTTTCTTTCTTTCTTTTTTTTAATTATTTTTTTAATGTTTATTTATTCTTCAGACAGAGACAGAACGTGAACAAGGGAGGGGCAGAGAGAGAGGGAGACACAGAATTTGAAACAGGCTCCAGGCTCTCAGCTGTCAGCACAGAGCCCGACGGGGCTCCAACCCACAAACTGTGAGATCACGACCTGAGACGAAGTTGGACGCTTAACCGACTGAGCCACCCAGGCACCCCTCTTCTGGAGGTTTCAAGACAGGATGCCAAAATTTACTAGTCCATTTGCACTTGAATCTATATCAAACATACAGTTGCTAGTTCATTCCTAATAGTGCAATATGGCCTTTTTCTTTGGAGAAAAATGCCTTTTCCAAACCTCCTATTCTGGAATAAATATTAACATACCAATATCATCTCATATTAACATATAATTTTAGAGTTTACAAACCTCTTTCATAAATATTGTTCCATTTCATTTTCACAACCAAGGTGTGGTAACTGGGAAGGTATTATCTCCACTTAATAAATGAAACAGGTCCCACAATCATGAAGCAGTAGAACTAAGACTAGTAGAGCACTGAACTGTCCACACCCCTCTGTTGACTCTTATATATGTATAAGGACAGCATATTCCTTTTGCAGAAATTTTACTCCATGGTGGTAACATTCACCCAATAAATTCCCTTTATAACAAGGTAAAAGATAAATTTAAAAAAGAGGGGGAAAAACCCTGCAAAAAAAGAAAATACCTTTCTCCTTATTGGTAATGTTACTACTACCTTTCTGAAGGAAGTCATTCTTTTTACTTTTAGGTAAACTGTACCTAAACATGTGTTCTGTGGCATTGTAATAAATATGTGTGAACAATTCTAAGACAAGGACAATTTAAAAATGTAACCTCAATTTTCCAAGTAGATCATACTAAATGCCAGTCAAACAATATATGTTTCATTGTATTTCTAATTCACATTCATCTTATTTCTTACTCATATTTATCATATGTAGGTTTCACTGTATTTTTTCTCTACAACCATAAAGTCACAGGACTAATCCATTTCAGATTTTATTTTCTTATTATAAGGATAATTGCTGGTCAGCTATTGGCTGATCTACAAATAAGGTGGTTTTGTAAAGGAATGAGCCTTGTCATTTTGAAAAAATGATTATTAAAAAAAGATTGTTTTCCTTTTTTGATCCATAATGTCATTAATGGCAGATTTCAGTTTCCTTCTTAACATCATGATCATAATTTCTTGTGTTTCATTTAGATGTAAAGAAGGATCCAAGCATTCTTGGTCCCTTTTCTGATCTTTATCTTCAAGAAGGCCATCTCCATGCAGTTGAACAAATACTGGGCTGAGTATCTGGAGAACCTGACTCTAAGGTAGGCTGTATACTGAGTGTGAACTTGGGGCAATTTCTCTTTTCTGGGCTTTAATGTCTTTATCACTAAAATGAGAGGATGTATTAGTTCTAGACCATCATCCCAAGGGTCCATTTTAGCTTTCGCAGTATCATTGTAAAACCTATTAAACAACATTTGTTCAGACAAGACATTCTAGTGTTTTAGACAACATTGTGGGACTATTTGTGGATACCTAAATAATTATTTATCTTCTGGGACGAAAGGTTTCAGCAATTATGAAATACTAGCAAGTACTATGGCCCAAATCAGGAAGCATGCTGTGCGGTGGTTCGGGCCACTAGAGTTTGAGGTATTATTAGGTAACAATTTCAGCGGCAGAGTACCTCAACGTTACAATATATACTGTTTAAACCCATGAGAAAAGAAAAACGAAGTTAAACAAGAATTTAGGGCAAAAATAGAAACAAATAGGGGCACCTGGGTGGCTCAGTCGGTTAGGCCTCCAACTTCGGCTAGGGTCATGATTTCACAGCTTGTGGTTTCTGACCCCAACGGGATCTGTGCTGACACCTCAGAGCCTGGAGCCTGCTTCAGATTCTCTCTCTCTCTGTCCCTCCCCAACTCGCGCTCTGTCTCTCAAACATAAACATTAGAAAAAAATTTTTTTTCAAATAGAAGCAAATAATTGTAAATTCTCCCGCGAATGCAACTCAAACCCTACATTTTACCTACATAAATCTAGGCCTTAGGTGTTGGCGCAGGCCAAAGGAGAAGTTTCTCTACCCATCTCTGAAACATCGCTGGGGGGGGACAGAAAACAGCTATATGGTATTTATATCATTCAAATCCAACCTAAAAGAAACTGTCCTCGCGCCAGCCAGCGAGCATCTTAACACGTTAGGTCCCTTATGCGGCCTCCACCTCCGGCTCAGGCCTGCAAAGCTGCTGACCGCGCTTGCGGTGGCTAGGCAACGGTCGGAGCATTCCCCGCGGTGTCAGCCCCTCCTCTTGGGGTGCATCCACCTCCCTGCGCCTCGAATCTCCTTCTCTCATTGGCTAGCGACATGCCAGAGGTGGGTGGGGGAAATGCGTCAGACAACGAGCTCACTTCCGGCCAGGGAGCGCGCGGGTTGATTCGTCCTTCCTCAGCCGCGGGTGCTCGCAGCTCGGAAATGGCGGGTAAGTTCCCGGGAAAAGTTTACCAAGGGGAGGGGGCGGGCAGGTTTGGGAAAGAACGCCGAGACCGTGGTGACAGTGCCCGCCTGGAACTTTCGGGCACCAGCCTGGGTTCCAGAAGGCTTCCTTCAGCCTGGAAGCACGGAACTCTCACCCCAGCTCCTTGTCGGCCGAGGTTCGTGCCCCCACCCCCAACTACTCGGGGTTCTGCGGCTTCTGCGAAGAACTCGGCCCCGGCGGAGGGCTGAGGAAGCCGGGGGAAGGCGTCGCGATTTGGGCTTGTAAGGTGCTAGATGTCTTGAGGCCTGTTAATCTCCTCGTTGCTTCTTCCCCACTGCTGCCTCAGCTACAGTAGTCTGGTTCTGTTCCCGCCAGCTGATTTTAATGCTCAGATCTTCCTCTTCCAGGTCTCCCTCCACCTTCCTTCCACTACAGTCAACTTCTGAGCTAGCGCAGTTCTGCCTTGCCCTGCGTTAGGGCTCTCACTTGAATCTTGACTTCGTAATCGTTTTTCTTAATCTCTCGCGTTTAATATTCCTAGGCTCGATTTAGATTTCCTTTGAGAAAGAGTTTCTCGCTTTCTTCCTTCATCTAAACTTCTCTTAGTATTCTTTCTACACTATAATTCTCGTGTTCATTCTATTCTGCTTTCTTTATTGAGTCTCTTTGGTTTACAACATTTAATGACTAATTGCTATTTTTTACATGTATTAAGCCTATTTTGGTGTGGTTTTCCAATTACATATTTTTTGAAGTGAAGGGACAGTTTCTACTTTTATCTTTTCCCGCTGTCTTCATAGTTGTCTTACTACACTTTTATGGATGTGCTGGATAGACAGGCTATCACGTGAACGCTACAGATATTTAAGGAAGGACTGTTCTACCAGATAGTGACTGTGGGATTTTGGGGGTACACTGGTGCTATAAAAGAGGGGGACCATATGTATTATGTATGGTGTGCATATAGTAAGAATTACACCTAAATTTGAATCTCTGTTTCACCACTTAATAGTTGGGCGCCTTTAAGCAATTAAACCTCTTTGTTTCTAATCCTGAGCTTTTGAATATGAAATGGGACTGATAGAGTATTTACTTGTCTAAGAGATTGTGGGGATTCAGCCAAAGTATGATTTCACAAGTTAGATTTTGTTGCTTGCGTTGTATATAATTCCCTTGAAGTGGGTTCTGTTGTCTCAGTTTCATAGGTTAGGGTCTGAGGAGTCAAGTGCTCTAGTTCTAGTTCACAGATCCAGTAAGTGGTGAAGACTGGATTTGATTCTAGGAATTCTGACTCCAGACCATTAATCTGTAGTGCCTCAAATGTTCCCCCCATTTTCTGTGTATGATGTCTCAACCACTTGTTAAAGTTTATGGCGTGTCATTGTACCTTTCTTTTGTTTCTGCTAATGACTTCTTTTTTCCTGAATTTTTACTAATTTTTATGTTCATTATGTCAGGAGATTTATGGTCATCTTTGCTTGACAGTTTACTTTGATAATGATTGCTTCCATTTTTAATTATTACATGTATTGATGGGTGCCCACGTTGTAGTAAAAACCATTTAGCTGCCAGTAGCCCATAGTTTATGACTTTATACATATATGGTTAAAAAAAACTTCAATGCAGTTAAAATTTTCTTTCCCAACCTAATCCCCATTCCTTCTCTCTTATCCTAGAAATAACCATGGTTACCAGTTTCTTGTGTATCCTTCCTGAGATAATGTATGCATTATCAGTTGATGGTTTTTTAATAGTTGGTATGAAGTACTTTGGGTAGAATTTTTCCAGTATTAGAGATGAAATGGTATTGTAATTATCAAAGGATATTCTCATTTTGTTTCTTGGTGGAGCAGTGGCATCCTTTTTATATTTTAAAAAGCCGCTTAGGTGTAAATCCTAGCAGGTAGTATATATTAGTATTAAATATAAAGAAAGGTCAGTAGTCATTAATTTTCAGATTTACTTATTCATGTAAAGCAAGCCTAGTTCATAAGCTACTATCTTACAAGTGTTATTTCTCTTGTTTTCTAATGAGGAAGTCATATGCAGTACATTTATTTAGGAGTCTATAGGCCTTTACTTTTATGATCTGTTAGCATGTTTTAAATCTTACCTTTTATTCTACTTCTAATAAGAACGCTATTTGTAGGTTTGACTATTTAAACCAGTTCCAACAAGGCCTTTTAAAAACTTTCCCTTAGGATTTGGTGCTATGGAGAAATTTTTGGTTGAGTACAAGAGTGCAGTGGAGAAGAAGCTGGCAGAGTACAAATGTAACACCAACACAGCAATTGAACTAAAATTAGGTACGTATGCTATTTTGAAGTGGTATTATATATGCACTGTGTGTTCATATATAATCTTTTTTTTTTTTAATTCGAAGTAGAAGTTTACATAAGAGGAGTTATTCATGTACATGGTTAGTTTTCTGCATGTATTGAACACATTCCGATTTTATTCAGTCTCGATTTATGTCAGAGTGGGTAGATGTTTAAGAAGTGGCAGAGTGTATATATAGGAAATACAGTGTGGCAAAAAATGATAGGTGTCAATGTTCTCAGATGCTTAAAAACATTTACCTTTACATTTTTCTTATAAAAATAGTAGACAGTAAGTGTTGGTGAGGATGTGGAAAAACACTTGTATTGCTGATGAGAATGTAAAATGATGCAACTACTTTGGAAAACAGTTTGGCAAGTTCTTAAAAAGTTAGATGTACTATATGACCCAGCAATTCTACTCCTAGGTATCTATCTACTCAAGAGAAATGAAAACATATGTCCAGGGTCACCTGGACGGTTCAGTCGGTTAAGTGTCCGACTTCGGCTCAGCTCATGATCTCATGGTTTGTGAGTTCGAGCCCTGCGTCAGTCTCTGTGCTGACAGCTGGGAGCCTGGAGCCTGCTTCAGATTCTCTCTCTCTCTCTCTCTCTCTCTCTCTCTCTCTCTCTCTCTGCCCCTCCCCTGCTCATGCTCTGTCTCTCAAAAATAAATAAACATTAAAAAAAATTTAAAAACATATGTCCATACAAAAACTAGTATGTAAATATTTATAGCAGCATTATTCACAGTAGCCCAAAAATGGAAACAACTGAGATCTCTGTCAACTGATAAGTGAATAAACAAAGTGTAGTGTATCCATATGATGGAATAACTACTTGACAATAAAAAGGAGTAAAAGATACTACAAACATGAGAGAACTCAAAAACATTCCAAGTAAAAAAAAAAAATCAGACAAAAAAACCTCACATACAATATGATTGTATTTATATGTATGTTTGGAAAAGGCAAATCTGTAGACAGAAGGTAGAATGGTAGTTGTCAGACTGAGTGTGAGAGAGAATGACTGCAAATAGACATGAGATTTCTTTTGGGGACAGTGGCAATGTTTTAAAATTAGATTGTGACAATGGTCACACAATTCTAAATTTACTAAAAATTATAGAATTATATGCTTAAAACAAGTGTTATTGTTATGTAAATTATACCTCAATAAAGCTATTTAAAAAAATAGTTTTATGTTCATGAATTCTGGTTCCATCACATTCCATCCCTGAATATTCTTATAGTGAAGTTAATAGTACTTACTTTTACAGTGGTTGTAAAGATTAAATGAGGAGGTTAAGTACAAGTAAAGTGCATTAACAACTTGACTTTTAAAAATTCTCAATAAATATTAGCTTCCATTATTTAAAACAATACAAACATAACAAAAATATAAAGAAAGTGACAAAGAAGGTACTCTTCACTACAGAGATAATACTTACCTAGGTTGTTTTTTCTTCTGCATACATAGATTTATTTTTCTAAAATCAGGATCCTGTTGTAAGGATATAAGTATTCGTTTTCCATATTGGTTACTCCATTTTGCATTCCTACCAACAGTGCACATAGGTTCCAATTTCCCTACATCCTTGCCAACACTTGTTATTTTCTGTGGATTTTTTACTATATTTTTTAAACTATTTTTTTAATTTGATAATTAACACATTTTTGATTCAAAGAAAAGTATATCCTTTGTATCTAAGTGAATCAGCCCTTATTATATATTGTAAGTATGTGTTTTTGTCATATCTTACAAAAAGGCCCTCCCTACTCTAAGATTTTAAAGTTTATCCATTGTTTCTTTTAATATTTTTGGGATTTTTTTCAAGTGCAAACTTTTGACTCTTTCCTGCTATAAGGCATGAGATAGGAATCCAGCTTTGCTTTCTCAGATGACTTAGCCAATTTTCCACCTGCCAGTTTAAGTTGTCTTTTCATTAATGATTTAAAATTGCTTTTAGCATATTAAAGTATCATAAAAATCATCTATCTTTTGTCCTTGCTCCATTAGTGTAATGCTGTTAAAAATTTTATGATTAATATATGATGTGACTAGGCCCCCCACTTGTTATTCTTTAAGAGTTTTCCTAAGTTTTCTCTAATTCTGTTTGTTCTTCTAGATGAACATTTTATCAAGTTCCAAAAAGATTTTTTGTTGATTGTTTTTTTTTTTTTTTACTTGAGATCCTGTCAAATTAAGTTTAACTTAGGGAGAGTCAACATCCTTACATTGTTGAGTCTTTTCTTTTTAATAGTAAGCAAGAATATTTTTCGGGATGCCTGGGTTACTCAATTGGTTAAGCATCTGACTTCAGCTCAGGTGATGATCTCACAGTTTGTGAGTTCAAGCCTCATTGCTGTCAGAGCCTGCTTGGGATCCTTAGTCCCCCTTTCTTTGCCCCTCCCCCATGTGCACCCTCTCTCTCTTTGTCTCTCCCCCAGAAATAAACACTAGGGGTGCCTGGGTGGCTCAGTCAATTAAGTGTCCAACTTCGGCTCAGGTTATGATCTGGAGGTTGGAGAGTTTGAGCCCCACGTTGGGTTCTGTGCAGACAGCTCAGAGCCTGGAGCCTACTTCAGATCCTATGTCTCCCTCTCTCTCTGTCCCTCCCCTGCTTGTGTTCTGTCTCTCTCTGTCTCTCAAAAATAAACTTTAAAAAAAAAAATTTAAAAATTAAAAAAAAAAAAAAGGAATATTTTTCTATTTATTTGGGTCTTTTTTAAATGTCCATCTTTTTAAAGAGTTTTAAACTTTATAGATGGTAAACATCTCTTATTAGGTTTATTCCTAGGTATTTCATTCATGTTATTGCTATTATAAATGAGATTTTCTCTTCCACTATATGTTCTGTCTTTATTAGTAGTGTGTGAGAAAACTGTGGAAAACAATTTTTGATATATATTTATCTCCCCACTTCAAAATCCAAGTTATGTAACTCGAGTTCTACACATACATGACAGAATTAAAACTGGGTTATTTGGTCATTCTAATTCCTTACAGTTATAGTAATAACTTGTAACCTCAAGCCAACCTTCGTTTCTCCCTCTTTTTTTTCAGCTCTCCTGTCCCAGTTCCCTCCCCTTCCACCTTGTCTGGACAAATGGTTATTGAAATCTATGTGACAGGCATTGTGCTAGACACATGGGATAACTTTAACTCTTGACTGCATACCCAGAATTCCACTAAGGTTTATCCTGAGATTCTTCCTCTCATAGAAGCTCTTGTTCACTTGGTGTGTGAGGGATTGACAGACACACTTTTTTTTCCACAGAGGTTTGGAGCTTTGGGGTAGGTTATTGTAGAAAGAGTGAATCTTTTTTTTCTGTTTCTTTTTAACCATTTTTATGTGTACAATTAGGTAGCATTAATTGTATTCATAATATTATGTGACCATTAGTGCTTTTTCCAAAATTTTTTCATCACCCCAAACAGAAACTTTGTGCCTGTTAAACAGTAAATCTCCAGGGTGTCTGGGTGGCTCAGTCGGTTAAGCATCTGACTTCGGCTCAGGTCATGATCTCGCGGTCCGTGAGTTCGAGCCCCGCATCGGGCTCTGTGCTGACAGCCCAGAGCCTGGAGCCTGTTTCAGATTCTGTGTCTCCCTCTCTCTCTGGCCCTTCCTCTCTCTCTCTCTCTCTCTCACTCAAAAGTAAATAAACATTAAAAAAAAATTAAAAAAAAACAAACAGTAAATCCCCATTCACTTTTCCCCTCCAGCCCTTGGTAACCTCTAATCTATTTTCTGTTTCTATGAATTTATCTGTTCTAGATATTTTGTTTAAGTGGTATCACAGCAGTATTTGTCCTTTTGTGTGTGGCTTATTTCACTTAGCATAATGTTTTCAATTTATTTCACTTAGCAGATATTTCATGTTGTAGCATATATCAGGACTCCAGTCCTGTTCATGGCTGAATAATATTCTATTGTGTATAGATACCACATTTTGTTTATTCATTTGTTCATGGACATTTGGGTCTTTTTTTTTTTTTTTTCAAAGTTTATTTATTTATTTTGAGAGCAAGAGACAGGAGAATTCTGAGTAGGCTCCGCAGCGTTCATTGGTGCGGAGCCCGATGTGAGGGTTGAACTCATAAAGCATGAGATCGTGACCTGAGTCAAAATCAAGAGTCGGATATGTACCTGACTGAGCCATGAAGGCTGCCCCCATCTTGATCTTTTCTACCTTTTGGCTATTGTGAATAATGGTACTATGGACGTCAGCCTACGGGTATCTGTTTGAGTCCCTATTTTCAATTCTTTTGAGTTTATAGCTACGAATAGAATTACTGAGATACGTTAATTCTATGTTTAACTTTTTGAGGAACTGCTTAGTTATTTTACATAACTGAACCATTATGTAAACCATAATGGTTTACATAGCTGAACCATTTTACAGTCCTACCAGCAACGTACAAGGGTTCCAATTTCACGACATCGTCAGTGCTTGTTATTTTCTTTTTTTCCTTATATTATTATAGCCATCCTAATAGATGTAAAATGATATCTTACTGTGATTTTGATTTGCACTGTTCTAATGACTAAGGATGTTGAGTGTCTTTTCATGTGCTTATTTGCCATTTGTATATCTTCTTTGCAGAAGTGTATTCAAATCCTTTGCCTATTTTTTAATTGGGTTGTCTTTTTGGATATATTTTCTTTTTATTCTATTTTATTCTGTTTTATTCTATTTTGTTCTATTCTATTCTATTCTAATTTATTTTGAGAGGGAAAGCACGAATGAGGGAGGGGCAGAGAGAGGGGAAGAGAGAGATTCCCAAGCAGGCTCCATACTGTTACTGCAGAGCCAGGCGCAGGGCTTGAACTCACAAACCGTGCAATCGTGACCTGAGCTGAAATCAGGAGTTGGACACTTAACCGACTGAGCCACCCAGGTGCCCCTGTTACGGTTTTTTTCCCAATATATTTAAAACATTTTTTTTTTATGTTTTATTTTTGAGAGAGACAGAGTGTGAGTGGGGGGAGGGGCAGAGAGAGAGGGAGACACAGAATCCAAAGCAGGCTCCAGGTTCTGAGCTTTTGGCACCGAGCCTGAGGCAGGGCTTAAACCCACAGACTATGAGATCATAACCTGAACCGAAGTCAGACAGTTAACCTACTGAGCCACCCAGGTGCCCCTTTCAGTATATTTTAAAACCTGATAATTTTACTGGCTTCTCTTACTTTCTGGGGAGTGGCTTCAGCTGATTGTTTTTCAGGCTTATAACCATATCTGGTCATTTTCATAAATTCACTTTGTTTTTGATATACATGCCTCTTTGTTCTCTTTTCAGATTGCATTGGCAAGCACTTTCAGAACAGTGTTTAAAAATGATTACAGTCATCTGTTCCTTAATTTAATGAGAATGGTTCTAGTGTGTCTTCACTAAATATCCTTGCTTATTACTTTGAAGAGTAATTTGTCTTGTTTTGCAAAGAGTTTTTATTTAAACATCCATATTAGAATTTATCAAGTGCCATTTTGGTTTCCATGGAAATATTTGATTATATTATGTTACATGCAAATGTTACTACTACATAATATTTAATATAATAGATTTTATTATCATATCTTTGTATTTTGAACCACCCTTGCATTTCTGAAATGAATATCTTGAGGTTTTTTTAATGAATTGATGAAGACTATTTTATATTTAAATATTTTTATCTTACCACCACTTATAGATGAGATTGGTCTGTGTTTTTGTCCATTGTGCTTTCTTTTTAGAGGAGGTGAAGATCAGCTTTTGTATTTTTTGTGACTATTCTTGGCCTTCCTATTTTACCACTCCCACCCTCACCAGTTTTAAAAACATTAGATTTACCTAAAGGTAAAGGCTTGAAAGAATTCACCTTAATCATGAAGAGATCTTACGCCATTTAATGCAATTTTTTTTTTTTTTACAAGTTAGATTACATTTTCAGGTTTTGTAGTTTGCATGATACATTTTTGACCCTTCCATGTATTTTTAACTTGTCATTCCTTTTAGGTATGTCTTTTATAGAGTATATACTTGAATTTGATTGCATAGTTTTTTTTTACCTAATAATTTTATCTCCTTTATATTTATTGTTTGGTGCTTTTGTTATCTTATTTTTCTCTTATTTCCTTGCACTTCTCATGTAATATATATATTGTTTTCCCTGACCTCGTCATTCTCCAGTATGCTCTGTTTTAAATTCTACAAAAAAGCCATATAACCTATTATTAAAATACAATATATTGTTAGTTCTACTGAGATTGTTTCTATTTTAAGTTCATTTACCATTTGTCAAATACTGCGTTGGTCGTATAGTGGTGAGCATAGCTGCCTTCCATTTGCCAAATACTCATTTAGCTATACTTATGTGGCAGAAATTTATCTGGGGATAAAAAACTGCACTGGAGATAGAGCGGTATACAAATAGTTTCTCTTTTCATGGAGCTTACATTCTGGTTATGAGAAACAGACATAAATACATGGAAAACTGTGATTTGTGTTATGGAGAAAATACAGGGTGATCAGGTACAACTACTAAGGTGACATTTGAGTATGTAACAAAAGGAATGAATTTGTGAGCAACGTAGATATCTCAAGGAAGATTGTTAACATACAGCAGAATCGCAAGTGCAGAATGTACTGTATGTGGTCAAGGAATATTAAGGAAGCCATTGTGACTGAGAAGGCTAGCTTGGGAGAATGAAGTATCTGGAAGCCAAAAGATTGAAGTATTTGAAGGAGGAAGAGGTAATCAACTATGTCAAATGTTGCTGGTAGTCTCATAACATAAGAACTATTGGGATTTAGTGATTTGATAACTTTTTTTTTAATGAGAGAAGTCATAGGATCTACTACTTTATAGTAATTTAGAGAAATTAAGAGGAGAGAAATTAGCAGTGGAGTATAGACTCCATATTTGAAGAGATTTTCTGAGGAGCAGAGTTGAGAAATGGGTAGCTAGAGAAAGACCTAGGATAAAGTTAGAGAACTTTATTTTTGCTTTTTATTTATTAAAAAAAATTTTTAATGTTTATTTAAAAATTTTTTTTTTTTTTAACATTTATTTATTTTTGAGACAGAGAGAGACAGAGCATGAACGAGGGAGGGTCAGAGAGAGGGAGACACAGAATCTGAAACAGGCTCCAGGCTCTGAGCTGTCAGCACAGAGCCCGACGCGGGGCTCGAACTCACGGACTGCGAGATCATGACCTGAGCCGAAGTCGGCCGCTTAACTGACTGAGCCACCCAGGCGCCCTAATGTTTATTTTTAAGAGAGAGAGAGACAGAGTGCACGCAGGGGAGGGACAGAGAGAGAGGGAGACACACAATCCAAAGTGGGCTCCAGGCTTCAAGCTGTCAGCCCAGAGCCCAACATGGGGCTTGAATTCATGAATGGTGAGATCGTGATCTGAGCCAAAGTCAGACACTTGACCGACTGAGCCACCCAGGCACCCCTATTTTTGCTTTTTAAAAAGCGTTGTACAATTTATACACGATGAAATGCACAATAAGTGTATGATTCAGTGAGGTTTGAGGTTTCCCCCCAAAATAGCTGCTTTTTGGGGGTTTTAATTTAAAACCCAGTTTTGGGGGTTGATACATGCAGCAGATCTGGTGGGCTACATTCCTTTGTTTTGTTTTGTTTAAAGTTTATTTTAAAAGAGACGGAGAGAGAGCATAACCTGGGGAGGGACAGAGAGAGAGAATCCCAAACAGGCTCTCCAACAGTGCAGAGCCAGATGGGGGACTGCTCTCATCAACCGCGAGATCATGACCTAAGCCAAAATCGAGTTGGATGTTCAACCAACTGAGCCATTGAACCAATTTTGTTTTGAACCAATTGCAGACTTACAGAAAAGTTGGGTATAAATACAGACTTTTTCTCCCTGAACTGTTTGAGAATTGCTGACTTGATGCATCATCACCACATATTCTTTAATGTATATTTATTGTAAACAAGAACATTATTATACATGGCCAGAATATAGTCATCAAAATTAGAAAATTAATATCAGTACATTATCACCATCTAATTCTCAGACTCTGTTTAAATTTCCCACTTATCTTAAAATGCCCTTTATAGCAAAGGGATCCAGTTTAATTAGGGCCAGGGCTTACATTTGGTTGCCTTGTTTTCTTTTGTCCCCTTCAGACTGAAACAGTTGTAAGTCTTTTCTTGACTTTCATGACCTTGACCAGTTGAGGATTATAGATAAGTTATGTTGTAGAATGTTCTCAATTTGGGTTTATCTGATATTTGCTCATGGTTTATTTAAGGTTATATATTTCTGGTAGGAATGTCACAGAAGTGATATGCAGATTTCATTGCACATGTTAGTTTTTCATTAAACTTCCAGTTCTTTCATTTATTTAGTTCCTCTTTTATTTAGTGGATTATAATCTGTTACTATCATTTATTTTGGTGCCTATATTGTCCCTGATTTGGCCAGTGGGAGCCCAATTCATGCTGGCTTCTATGTCATTTTTACATGTCCTCTTCATTTGATTACTTCATTCTGATTATATTTTAGAACAAGATATTCCAGGCTCATCTGTTATGTCTGTCATAGCTCTGGAATCAGCCATTTCTCCAGGGAGCCCTGGTTTTTTGTTTTGTTTTGTTGTTTTGTTTTGTTTTGTTTTGAAGAGGAAAATGGTATTTTGAAGCCAAGATCTAGTAGGTGAGCTGGTAAACTCATTGCTGTTAGTGTTGTTCTAACATTAATGAGAATGGCCTTCTCAGTGGACAGAACTTTGTTCCTTCCCTTTCGGTCCCTGCTTCCTGCAAAGTATTACTGTTCTGATTCCTTTCATTAAAAAAAAAAAAAAAAAGAGTTTTGCCTGTTTTAGAACTTTGTATAAATGTAGTTATGCATGTATACTCTGTGACTGGCTTAGTTCAATCAGCATGGGTTTGAGGTACATCTTATTGTTGCCTGTATCAAAGGTTCATTCCTATTTATGGCTGAATACTATTCTGTTGTTGGATATATCGCTATTCATCAGTTAATGGACATTTCGGTTTTTCTAGTTTTTGGTTGTTATAAATAACTCTGCTAAGAATGCTCTTGTAATAAGTCTTTTTGTGGACCCATGATTTTATTTAGGGTAAACTCCTAGCAGTAGATTTACTCAGTCATAGGATGGTTGTATGTTTAGCTTTATGAGATACTTGCCAGACTGACTTCCCAAGTACTTTCACATTCTCTGATAATGTATTATAATTCTGGTTATTCCATATCCTCATGAATGTTTGGTGGTGTAAGTTTTTAAAATTCATAGATTGAAGGGCTCAGTATTATTATTTTTAAAGTTTATTTATTTTGAGAAAAAGAGAGCATGCACACATGAGCAGGGAAAGAGCAGGAGAGAGAGAGAGAGAGAGAGAGAGAGAGAATCCCAAGAAGGCTCCATGCTGTCCTCTCAGAGTCCAATGTGGGGTTCGATCTCACAAACTGTGAGATCATGACCTGAGCCAAAACCGAGTCAGATGCTTCACCAACTGAGCCACCCAGGCACCCTGAAGGCCTCAGTATTATTAAGACAGCAGTTCTCCCCACATTCGTTTATAGATGTAATCTTTTTTTCTAGGTCTTAGTTTGATTTTGGTATGAGGGTTTTGCCAGCCTTATAAAATGCGTTGGCAAGTGTTCTCCATCTTCTAAAAAGAGTTTGCAAAAGACTGATATTTCTTCTTTAAATGTTCAATAAAATTTGCCGGTGAAGCTTTGTGGGCCTTGAGTTTTCTTTGTCAGAAGGTTTGTCACTACAAATCTAATTAGTAGATTTAGTACTATTCTGATTTGGTGTTTCTTCTTGTGTCAGTTTTGGTAATTTTTGTCTTTTAAGGAAATTGTCCATTTTACCTAAATTTCCTGTCAGATTGTTGTTCATAATATCCCCGTTACCCTTTTAAGTACTGTAGAATCTGTAATCCCTTTTCTGGGATACTGGTAATACGTGTTTTCTCTCTTTTTTCTTAATGAGTCTGCCTATCAGTTTATCAGTCTTACTGATCTTTTCAAAAATTGCTTTTCTGTTTATTTCTTACTTCTCTTAATCTTTATAATCTTTATTATTCTTTCATTTGTTCCTAAGAAATCTCTCTTCTTGGGGTGCCTGGGTGGCTCAGTCTGTTAAGCATCTGACTCTTGATTTCAGCTCAGATCATGATCTCACCATTTTTTATTTTGAGCCCCACAACAGGCTTTGGCCAAAGCCAAAGTAGGCAGAGCCTACTTGGGATTCTATCTCTCTCTGCCCCTCCCTTGCCCATGTTCTTTCTTTCTCAAAATAAATAAACAAATAAACAAACAAACTCCCTTCTCAAGGTAAATGCTTAAATAACTGGTTTTAAACTTTCCTTCTGTAATACTAGCATTAAAATTATAAATTTACCTCTGAATACTGATTTACTTGCATCCCACCAATTCTGTTATGTTGTGTTTTTTATTATTCTGTTATTATTTCTTCTTTGATCTGTGGGCTACACAGAAAAAATGTTGCTTAATTTGCAAATACTTGGGGCTTTTCTAGCTACCTTATTATACTGATTTCTGTTAATTCCAGGAAGGTCAGATTATTTCAGTCCTTTTAAATTTGAGATTTGTTTTATAGTCTAGCACATATTGTCTGTTTTGGTGAATGTCCCAGGTGTTTGGGGAGGGTCCCAGAGAATGTAAATAATTTATATTCTGCAGTTTTATACAAGGTTCTATAAATGTCAGTTGGTGTAGGGGCGCCTGGGTGGCGCAGTCGGTTAAGCGTCCGACTTCAGCCAGGTCACGATCTCGCGGTCCGGGAGTTCGAGCCCCGCGTCAGGCTCTGGGCTGATGGCTCAGAGCCTGGAGCCTGTTTCTGGGCTGATGGCTCAGAGCCTGGAGCCTGTTTCTGATTCTGTGTCTCCCTCTCTCTCTGCCCCTCCCCCGTTCATGCTCTGTCTCTCTCTGTCACAAAAATAAATAAACGTTGAAAAAAAAAATTAAAAAAAAAAAAATGTCAGTTGGTGTAATGGTGTTATGCAAGTCTTGTTTATTTTTGCTGATTTTTATCTACTTATTCTGTCAGAACAGTTGAGAGAGGACTATTGAAAATTCCAGCTATAATTGTGGATTTGTCTGTTTCTTCAGTTGTCTAGTTTTGCTTCATGTATTTTTCTTCTTTTTTTTTTTTTAATTGAAGCATAGTTAATGCTTCATATATTTTGAAGATTTGGTATTAGGTGCATACAGATGAGTCTGAGTCTTCTTGATGTATTAACCCTTTAAGCATTTATAAAATGTTCCTTCCTGGCGTGTTTGGGTGGCTCCATCATTTAGGCATCCAGCTCTTGATTTTGGCTCAGGTCATGATCTTATGGTGGTGGGATTGAGTCCTGCTTCTGGCTCCGTGCTGGGCATGGAGCCTGCTTGGGATTCTCTCTCCCTCTCCCACTGCCCCTCCCCTGCTCACACACATTCTCTCTCTATCTCAAAAAAATAAAAAATAAAAGTTCCTTCTTTATCTCTGGTAATAAAGGGGTCTCTATGTCTGTCCCCACTTTAACTCTTCATCTTGCCTTCTATTGAAGACGGCTTTTTCAGATATGAGTATTGCAACAAGAGTTACGTAAGCATGGGAAAAATAACAGCATGTTTATATGCTGATGCCTATGATCTGTCAGAGAAGGGGAGAATGGTACAGGAAAAGAATGAGGAGTATTTGTGGAGTGATCTTGAAAATATGAGAGAATATTCTTGAGAATATCATTGTAGGGCTTAGTCTTAGATGGGAGCATGGAGAATTTCTCTGCCAGTTTAACCAAAGGAAGACGTGGGAATGGCTACAATAAATTAGGTGTAGAAGTGGCAGTTGTGCAGGTTCTTTTGTGAATGCTTCTGTTTCCTAAGTGAAACAAGAAGCAAGGTTATCAGATGAGAATGTGTTTCTAGAAGATGTTGGAGGTTTGAGGAAGTAGTCATCTTGTCAAACAAGAGTGAGTAGCCTTGACAACTATAGTATGATTGTCAGGTAGCACTGAGGGTCCACTTCCAAGTTTTGTACTCATGAATGTAAAGTCAAGGTCAACTACATGAAGATGCAAGGGTGTAGCAAAAAGTGGGCATACCGTCAGACTTAACTAGAGTGGGGATTTAGCAGACTGGCATGACAAAGATTGGAGCAAAGGAGTTAAGGATGTTTATGAGGGAATGATAATATTGATTGGCCATGGAATCCTACACTGGAAAGTGAGGGTACAAAGGAGGGGAGGAACAGTGAAAATTGTGTTCTAATCAATACATTGTAAGTCCTAGTGGAGGTTGGAGGTTAAAAAATTGTTAGAGTTGAGGTATCACAAGGAGTGAGCTAGGAAGAGGTAGTGGTAAAATTGCTTGGGATTCCCCCACCCCCCAACTCGTGCTTTCTCTCTCTCTCAAACTTAAAGATTAAAAAAATTATTTAAAAAACTTCATTTATTAGATATTAAAAGAATCCTTTATATATAGCATTGGTTTTAAAGAATCTCTCTTGGATTATTTCACCCAAATCTAATCAGATCCAAGCAATAAATATTTAATTATATATTTGCCTTAAAGTATTTGAGTTTTACTTCAGTTAAAAGACTCATCACTTTGCTTTTTCTTTCTTTTAGTTCCTATTACCTGTGGACTACATTTCATGCCGAAATAGTAAAACCTTAGTAGTTTAGATGACAGGAACATTGAAGAAGGCCAATCCAAACTATAGAAATAGTTATCACAGCTAGGTTTTTGACACTTATAATGTTTCTTTTTGTCTGTGTCTCTTCATCACTACCAAAGTGCTCTGTATCAGAAGCAGTAGTTTGCAGTTAATTTTTAATAATTTCTAGAGGTTTCTAAACATTTTTAAATATTAGAGATGCAGTGGTGGGAAATTTGGGGGGTTAATGAGTCTAAACATACTGGATTTATTTATTTTTTTTATTGTGAAATATTACAGACATGCAAAAAATACATAGCAAACTAATGAATATCATGATCCCATCACTCAGCTTTTCCACATCTTAACATTTTGCTGTATTTGCCCAGGCTTTTTTTAATTTCAATTTTCATCATGAAAATTTGTAAACACATAGAAAACTTGAGAGAATAGAACATTACTTACTTATATATCTAATACCTAAATTCAGCAATTAAAATTTTGTCATATTTGCTTTAGAATATTTTTTTACATTGTATTTTATTTTGGGGGGGGGTGCAGAGAGAGAATTTTAAGCAGGCTCCACACAGCACAGAGCCCAGCATAGGGCTTGATCCCACATTCCTGGCGTCATGACCTTAGCTGAAATCAAGAGTCGGACACAACCTACTGAGCAATCCAGGCACCCCATTGTATTTGCTTTAGTATGTACATTTGCTGAATTCTTTGCAAATAGATTTCTAAATATGACAGTTCCCTCATAGCACATGTTCTGATATATGAATATTTACATATATAACCATAATTCCATTATTACACCTATAAAAAGTAATGGTAATTTTTTGATATCATGTAATTTTCTGGTTTCCTTGGTTGTCCTTGAAAGTCTTCAATAGCTTTTTTTTTTTTTAATTATTTAAACCAGAATTCAGTCAAGGATCATGCATTATGGTTGGCTGTAAAGTTTCTTTAATTTCTTTTAATCCAGAACAATCCCTCCCCTCAACATGGAACTTTTTGCCCCTCTGCCATTGATTTATTTGGTAAAGTCATTGTATAGAATTATTAGACAAATCTACATTCTTGATTTGTCTGTTTTCTTTTAGTAGTAGTTCACCTGTTACTCTGTCCTCCATATTTCTTGTAAATTGGAAGGTTTAAAGCTGGATTAGATCTGGCATAAACATTTTTGGTAGGAAAATGTATGTTTTATATTGCATTGAATCAGCAGACATACAATGTTGGTCTTGAAAAGGTGGTGACTGCCAGATGTCTGTGAAAAGCTATCTTTTCTTTTGTAAATCATTAATCTGCTGGATGATACTTTGGCATCCTGTGAATGATCTGTTGTAGGAGGACAATGGTAGAAATTTTTCATGTACAACTTTTCATTCTTCAATTTAAAGATGGTGGGGTAAGATAAATTATACATAAGATAAATTATCCTGGGAAAATGTCCAGTAATATCAGAAGTCACAATAAATGCAAATAAAATAACAGAGTACCCTTTTCCATCTTAAATTGGTAGAAATTAAAGTTGAGGGTCCAGAACATTGTCAAGAATGTGGGAAGCAAAGGAATCTAAGTAACTGCTGGTAGGTGGGTGTGTGTGCATGCGTGTATATATACATATACATACACGTATACATATATACATATGTATGTACATATACATACATATACATACTGTTTAAGTATTTTTAGAGAACAGTTAAGCAATATTTACAAAAATAATTCAGTACTTTTACTCAGCACTTCTGCCAGGAATTTATCCTGTGTGTTATTGTACAGCAAGGTGTGTGTATGAGGATGTCATTGCAGTATTACTTTTAATAGCAAAAAAAACCCCTCTAAAACCTAGTAACAACATAAATATCATCTTGCACTGATAAAGAATGATGTGACGATAAAGGCCTTTTCAAAACTCAGATTATTCTTGTCCTCAGAATGTTTTCCATAGGTTTTGTTGTTGTTGTTTTTGTTTTTCTTTCATTGATGCTGTAGCTTTTCTTACCTGCGAGTATCTTTTTGGTTTTATTTTCTTTTACTCTTTTCATTGTATATAAACATATAGAAAAATAAAAACTAAATCAGATGCCTCTCATACCTAGTTTTCTAATTCTTAGAATCAGTAGGGTTTTGATGCTAAAGCACTCAAAGCAATATTATTCATTGTTCATCTGTCTCATGAGAATCCGATGTAAATCATATAATGGAGAAGTGACATTTTACATAAGAAAAATGTTGGCTGTACCCTAGTTATAGTGAAATTCTTGAAATGGAAATACCTGTCACCTTTAATATCTTTAATTTAGTATCTTTAATATCTCTATATTTTTTATTCTTTTAAACAGTTCGTTTTCCTGAAGATCTTGAGAATGACATTAGAACTTTCTTTCCTGAATATACCCATCAACTCTTTGGGGATGAGTAAGTAACATAGTAAGATGTTTGCCAAATTAGTATGGCCAAAAAAAAACCAACAATTTTTTTTTTTTTTTAAGATCTAGAAATCAGACTTTATTTTCTTTGTTGTTTTTTATGTAATTTATTTAAAATATACATTAGAATGGCATTTTTGACATTGAGACACCAGTTTACTATATAATACTTATCACAGAGTACTTTAGAGGCATTCTCTCATTTAATTCTCACAGCTGTTTTAGCGATGGTATTACTAGTCATTACACTGTACATTGGTGGAATTGATAGTTTCTTAAGGACATCTGACTGGCCAAAGTTCAGATTCAGGCAGTCTGACTGTGAAGCCCATATTCGTAACTACTACTTTTTTCTTCCTCTTGCTGTGCTATATTGCTTTTAGTACAAAATATACTCTCCTAAAGCTGGAAAGCTCAAGTTGTTCTTCGATGATGAGTAAGCAGTTTATTTATTTACAGAGAAATTTATTTTTGAAAGCAATGTTAAAGATATAACCTAGGATATTCAGCACAATTCCTTAATTTCTTATAGCTTCATTACATTATATAGCCAGTTACCATTTTTTTTAACTTTTGATTTTGAAAAAAACTTCAGATTTGCAGAAAATTATAAGAATAGTACTCTTATATCCTTTAAAATCTAGATTCCCCAGTTACCATTTAGTTATATTTGCTTTAATCGTTTACTGCTATATAGATCTATTGGTATGTTGAACCATTTGAGGGTTGGTTGCAGATGTATCTTGATCCCTTACTCCTAAATTCTTTACAATGTATTTCCTAAAAGCAAGGACAGTAACCATAGAATTATCAAAACTCAGGAAATTTAACATTGCTGTAATACTATTTTCTAATATATCATCCACATTCCAAATTTTGCCAATTGGTTTCCAGTAATTCTTTTTAACAATTTTCTTCATTCTGGATCCAATCCAGAGTCATATATTGCATTTAGTTTAGGCTCCTTTAATCTGAAACAGTTCCTCAGCCTTTTTGTTTTTCATGGTATCACGTTTTTGTGGGTTATAGGCTAGTTTTATAAACTTTAATTTTGGATTAGTTTGATTTTTCTTCATGATTAAATTCAGATATTGTGCATTTTTGTAGTACCTTAACAGAAGTTGTGTGTGTCCTTAGTCTGTCACAATCAGAAAGCCCATGATGTCAGTTTGTTCCATAACTTGTTAACTTAGTTTAGAGGTGCCTGTCAGCTTTCTCCACTGTAAGGTTTTTTCCTTTATTATGTAATCTGTGGGGAGATACTCTGAGACTGAAAATATACTGTTTCCCTATCAGTCTTTTTCACCCAGTAGTTTTAAACCCATTGATGATTCTTGCCTGAATTGGTATTTTACTGTGATTATAAAATAGTGATTCTCTAACTTTGTCATACCTTCTGCATTTATTAGTTGGCATTCTGTAAGGAAGAGCTCTTTTTTTCCCCTTAAGTATTTCTTTGTGTATATCAGAAGAGACTCAAGGATTCTTTTTTAATCCAATGAGTTATAATCCATTACTGTTATTGTGACACTCAAATTACCCCATTTCAAATGGGCTTTTGAATCCTTTTGATATATCATCATCATTTTGGGGACACTTTACCTTCTGATATGGAGATTCATCGTATACTTTTTCCAGTATTTCTGGAGTCAGCCATTTTCCTAAGGAACCCTGGTTTGTTGTAGGAAGAAAGCGTGTTTTGATATAGTTGACATTTAAAATATTTCCCTTCATGGCTGTTTTACCTATGTGTTATTTCAGCATTGTTCACATATTTATTTAATGTGGTTTTTGTTTTTAAAGTATACTGAGAAAGAGAGCACGCTAGTAAAGGAGGAGCAGAGAGAGAGGGAGAGAGAATCCCAAACAGGTTCTGCACTGCCAGTGCAGAGCCTGATGCAGGGCTCAAACTCACGAATGGTGAGATCATGACCTGTGCTGAAATGGAGTCGGATGCTTAACCAACTGAGCCACCCAGGTGCCCCTCATGTGTTTTGAAATTGACAGATGTCTCTTCGTTGACAAATTTCCTCCGAAGTTTTCATTATTAATGTATCAGATTAGGCATTTTATGTGCTATTAAATAGTAATAATTGTATTTTATTATGTATTGATTCATGCCAAAATTTGAGTCTTTTGTATTTCAAATAGGTTTTATTTTATTATAAAAAGAGGAATGTTTTCTTTTTGGATTTCTATTTTTAAGGAGCTATTTTTTTTATTCTCTTCCTATTACTGCTATTTAAAATCTCTTCCTTTGGTGCATAGGATCTAGTCTACAGATGATGCTTCTTAATGGTATTCTGTACATTCATTCTGTTTTGCATGTCATTAAAATGCTTGCATACTCCTAAGTTAGACAGATGACAGATAATTATGATGACCATGTCTTATGACTCAGGTATGACCTTGATACTACTATCATTGCCATTCCATTTTATAAACATAACTTTCAGAGTCCTGGAATGGACACTACTAATACTTTATTTTGGTAGTCTAGACAGAAATCTGGAAATGGCACTGCTTCTTCCAGGCACTCTTCTTCAGAATTCACTTAAAAAAAGAAAAGCTTTATTGAGATATAATTTACTATATAGTTGATCTACTTTTTAAAACATTTTTTAATGCTTATTCATTTTGAGAAAGAGAGCACAACCAGGGAGGGACAGAAAGAGAGGGAGACACAGAATCCGAAGCAGGCTCCAGGCTCCGAACAGTCAGCTTAGAGCCTGACGTGGGGCCCGAACTCAGAAACTGTGAGATCGTGACCTGAGCTGATGTCGGACGCTTAACTGAACTTGAGCCACCCAGGCGCCCCTGTATTTAAAGTATACAGCTCAATGATTTTTAGCATAATGAGTGTTGTGTAGTCATCTTCACAATCAGTTTTAGAATATTTTTGTCATTCCTACCCAAATTCCCATAACCAGTTAGCAGTCATGCTCTTTTTCCCCATTACTCTCCCCAGCCCTAGGCAATCATTAATCTACTTTCTGTCTCTGTAGCTTTACCTATTCTGAATATTTTTTTTTTATTTTATTTATTTATTTATTTTTAATGTTTATTTATTTTTGAGACAGAGAGAGACAGAGCATGAATGGGGGAGGGGTAGAGAGAGGGAGACACAGAATCGGAAGCAGGCTCCAGGCTCTGAGCCATCAGCCCAGAGCCCAACGCGGGGCTCGAACTCACAAACCGTGAGATCGTGACCTGAGCTGAAGTTGGACGCTCAACCAACTGAGCCACCCAGGCGCCCCTACCTATTCTGAATATTTTAGATTCACATTTTGGAAGACTCTTTTTAGAGAATATCAAGGCGTAGATGGATGTCAGGGAGCAGGATTGGAAAAATAGCAGCCCCAGATCTGCTTTCTGAGTTCATACAGGGGTGTAATTAGGTGCTTTCACCACTCTCAGCAGCTCTGGTATCTTGATGATAGAAGCAGGTGGTAAATTGGAGGCAAGACTGGGCCAAAGCTACATGTTAGCTGCTTGCCTAGCCAGGTACCAGTTTAATACCACTTGTGTCTGATTTGAAATGCTCTCTGGTACTAGTAATAATAGCAGCAGCTGCAACAGTAGCAGTAACATCTGACACTTATTACTACTTGTATAATGTGTTAGTTCAACATTATGAGCAGTTTACAGGTATTAACTTCCTCATTCAACCCAAACAACATCCCGAAGGTAGGTGCTGTTATTTTCTCTTATTTTTTTTAAAGATTTGATTTTTATGTAATCTCTGCACCCACTGTGGGCTCAAACTTATAACCCCGAGATCAAGAGTTGTATGCTTCACCTACTAAGCCACCCAGGCGCCCCTCTCATTTTATAAATGAGGAAAGCTGAGACAGTTTCATTACAAATACTTGTTTCTTTTTAAAACAGGTGTAGTTTAAAATCTTGAAACTACCCATAAAGTTAAACTTGTTTATATGGATGGTTAATACTTGGTAATGACTTTGCAAGATTCTTTCTGGGGTCTCAGATTATTGATATTTTTTTCCTTTTCAGTGAAACTGCTTTTGGTTACAAGGGTCTGAAGATCCTGTTATACTATATTGCTGGTAGCCTGTCAACAATGTTCCGTGTTGAATATGCGTCTAAAGTTGATGAGAACTTTGACTGTGTAGAGGTAAGAACAAAAATGAATTTATCTTTAATTCTGCTTTCCATTTGAGTATAAAGCAGGTTTTAAAATTTAAAGGTTTGAGGGAGGAGAGAATCTGTTATATAGTAGCTTTGAAACCACATATTCAATCTTTAGTTATGGATGTGATTGCCTGCCTATCATGGCAGTTAACGTTTGATCATGATCCTTAGCCTGATCTTTTTCCTGAGTGGTCCTTCTCTATAAAAATGTTCACTCTTATGATCATAGTTGTATTTTGTTTACCAAATACAATTCTGGCCACTAGAATTAGAAGAAGCAAGGAACAGATTCTCCGCTGGAGCCTCTGGAGGGAGTGTGGCTCTGTTGACACCTGAGTTTAGCTCAGTGATACAGTTTTTAGACTTTGCCTCAAGGCTGTGAAAGAATAAGTTTCTGTTGCTTTAAGCCTCCAAGTTTGTGGTAGTTTGTTATAGCAGCCACAGGAAACTAATATAGATTTTCATACCAGGAAGTGGGGTGCTACTGCAACAAATAACTAAAACTCTAGAAATGTCTTTGGAAATAGGTAATGGGTAGAAACTGGAAGAATTTTGAGGTACGTGATAGAAAAAGCATTGACTGGGGCGCCTGGGTGGCGCAGTCGGTTAAGCGTCCGACTTCAGCCAGGTCACGATCTCGCGGTCCGGGAGTTTGAGCCCTGCGTCGGGCTCTGGGCTGATGGCTCGGAGCCTGGAGCCTGTTTCTGATTCTGTGTCTCCCTCTCTCTCTGCCCCTCCCCCGTTCATGCTCTGTCTCTCTCTGTCCCAAAAATAAATAAACGTTGAAAAAAAAAATTTAAAAAAAAAAAAAAAGAAAAAAAGAAAAAGCATTGACTCCCTTGAAAAGACTGTTGGTAGAAATATGGACATTAAAGGCATTGCTGGTGAGGGCTCAGAACAAAGTTAGAGGCATGAGAGAGAAAGCCAATATCATCATAGAGAATAATGTACCATCACAAACAGTATATTGGTAGAAATAGGAATGTTGAAGGTGCCTCTGTTGAGTCAGAAGGAAAGGAGGAACATGTTATTAGAAAATGAAGGAAAGGAGATAGATATTTGTTATATAGTGCCAGAAAGCCTAGCTGAATTGTGTCCTACACTTATATAGAAAGAATTTATAAGCAGTGAACTTGGATATTTAGCTGAGGAGATTTCCAAGCAAAGGGTTGAAGTTGTGGCCTGGTTTCTTGTGGCTTATTATAAATGTGGGAGGAAAGGGAGAGATTGTGAGAAGAACTGTAAAGCATAAAAGATCCACGACTTGATGATTTGGGAGACTCTTAGCCTATCCAGGTTGCAGAAGACACGGAAATTAGGAGATTCATTGTTAGGAAAGCTGAAAGCATGGCTAGATAACTTTTTACTCTTGCTGAAGAGATTAGGCATGTGACTCTTGTATCTCCTCAGTAATCTCAGCAAAAGCCAGGAATAGAGATTGAGTAGAGATCAAGTCCTTTGTAGGACCATCTTGTCTAATGGCATGAACCCTCATGGCATACACAGGTGACCTAGAAGGGTTTTGAGAGTGTTATATCAGCAGAAACACTGCCAGTGTGGACTAACAGGATGAGGAAAGGCAAATGAATTTTCTAAATTCTATAGGTAGGAAACAAGCTGATAACACTACTCAGCTGCAAACATGTACTTCCCTTCGAGAAAAAGGAGTAAGACCCAGAGGGTAGAGCTGCAGGCCACAGTATCCCCAAGTCTTGAAACCTAATGGAATTTGACCTTCTGGGTTTTGAAATTGCCTGGTACCAGTGACACCTTTCTTTCTACCATTTCCTTCCTTTTGGAATGGGAAACTCCTTAACTTATCCTGTGCCTGTCCCACTACTGTATTTTAGAAGCAATAACTTGCTTTCTAGTTTCACAGTATCACAGGTGGAAAGGAATTTTGCCTCGTGAAGTATCCTACCCAGAGTCTCACTCATACCTGATTAGATAATGACATTTTGGACTTGAGTTGATGATGGAATGGTTGAAACTTTTGGCAGTGTTGGGATGGGATGAGTGTATTTTGCATGTTTAGGATGGACATGAATCCCTGAGGGACCTTAAGAAAGCTGTATGTTTTCAGACATCTTGGTGGCTCAGTCAGTTAAGTGTCAAATTCCTGATCTCTGCTCAGGTGAGGTGTAGCCTACTTAGGATTCTGTCTCTCTTCTCTGCCCCTTCCTGGCTTGTGTGCAGGCTCTCTCTCTTTAAATAAAGTTTAAAAAGAAAAGAAAATTATGTGTTTTAGAGTTCTGTTTCTGCGCATTCCTATTTAAACACACTGAAATTTTTTTTTTTTCTTTAAGGTTTTGTTTAAATTCCAGTTACCATACAGTGTAATACTAGTTTTAGGTATACAGTATAGTGACTCAGCACTTCCATACATTGTCACCCAGGGCTCATTACATGTGTACTCCTTGATCCCCATCACCTGTTTAACCCATCCCCCCCAACTATCTTCCTTCAGGGCATTGAAACTTTTCATTAAGAATTACTTCACAGAAGGGTGCCTGTGCCTGGGTGGCTCAGTCAGTTAAGCGTCCAACTTCTTCCGCTCAGGTCATGATCTTGCGGTTCGTGAGTGAGCCCCTCATTGGGCTCTGTGCTGACAGCTCGGAGCCTGGAGCCTGCTTCGGATTCTGTCTCTCCCTCTCTCTCTGCCCCTCCCCTGCTCTCTCTCTCTCTCTCTCTCTCTCTCTTTGTCTCTCAAAAATAAACATTAGGGGCGCCTGGGTGGCGCAGTCGGTTAAGCGTCCGACTTCAGCCAGGTCACGATCTCGCGGTCCGTGAGTTCGAGCCCCGCGTCAGGCTCTGGGCTGATGGCTCAGGGCCTGGAGCTTGTTTCCGATTCTGTGTCTCCCTCTCTCTCTGCCCCTCCCCCGTTCATGCTGTGTCTCTCTCTGTCCCAAAAATAAATAAACATTGAAAAAAATAAACATTAAAAAAAATTAAAACAAAGAATTATTTCACAGAGTTGAGTTTTTTAAATGAAATGCCATTTTTGTCGCTGAATCACATTTACAAAACTGCAAGTTGCATTCTTATTTTTTTAAAAAAGGTTTTTTTAATGTTTATTTTTGAGAGAGACAGAGTGCCACTGGGGGAGGGGCAGATTAGCATTTAAACCAACTTTTTCAAGGTTTTAAATGGACTTTAAACTTCTGACTTAATTCTTTTGCCAATCTCATGCCCCATCTTTTGTTGGCTAAAACCTCTCCATGACTTGGGACTGGTTGATTTGGTTCTTTTTATTGTTTAATTTTTAAAATTTTGTTTCATTGTAAAGGACTTGCCCAAATTCACGCAATGCTGTATAAACTAGCATGTAATATAGACTTATTAAAGTGAAGTTTTTCCCTGATCATATGTTTCTTATTAGATTGTTAAATTCTCAGGCCCAGCTAGATACTCTTATTAAAAATGCAGGTAGTAGTTTCCTTGTGTAGTACAAAATATAATATCATTTGAAGATTTTGGTGGTGGTGTTTTTTTTTTTTTAAAGTTCCAGCTGATAATACTGGATTGATTTCTTCCAAAGGAACTATTGACTTAGTTATTGGTAAATCTTTCAAATACTATTTGCAGTGAAATAGCTATGTATTTGCATTGACTTCTAATTGTTCCATTCTTAAAAACCAGGTTTTTCCATTTAGAAGTGCTGTGTTAGGAGTAAGGAATCAATCTTTTATGGTGTCTTTTTGTAGGATTATTTGCTTCATGATTGAAGATGATTTGCATAAATTACATGTTCAAGCAAAGACTTTTTTCCCCTTATAAAAAAAGAATGGGTAGTGGATGTTGGGGGGATGGGCTTACCTCTTCTATCTTAGTTTGTATTGAGATATCACTATGCCTCTATATTCTTGATGCTATAGTGGCAACAAAACAAAATCATTCCTCTCATGGAGCTTGTATTGTAGCTAGGAGGAACAGTCAGTAAACAAAGAGTTTTGTTTGTATGCTTTGTTTTTTAGATTTCCCTTAACATAATACTCTGTAGGTCCATCCATGTTGTTGCAAATGGCAAGATTTCATTTCTTTATGACTGAGTAATATTCCATTGTATGTGTATTTATATATATATATATATATATATCCCATCTTTATCTACTCATCTATCAATGGATACTTACAGTGCTTCACATTTTGGCTGTTGTAAATAATGCTGCAGTGAATACAGGGGTGCATGTGTCTCTTCGAATTTGTGTTTTCATCTTCTTCCGATAAATATCCAGAAGTAGAATTCTGGATTGTATAGTAGTTCTGTTTTTAATTTTTTGAGGAACCTTCATACTGTTTTCCATCGTGGCTGCACCAATTACATTTCCACCAACAGTTATGAGGGTTCCCTTTTCTCCACTTTTTAGTATGTGATCCCACTTGTTTACTTTAGCTTTTGTTGCCCTTGCCTGAGGAGACTAGTCTGAAATCTATTGCTAAAAACAATGTTAAGGAGTTTATTGCCTATGTTTTCTTAAAGGAGTTTTATGGCTTCAAGTCTTAACATTCAAGTCTTTAATCCATTTTGAATTTATTTTTGTATATGGTGTAAGATAGAGGGTCCAGTTTCATTTTTCTGCATGCAGCTGTCCAGTTTTCCTAATGCCATTTATTGGAGAGACTATCTTTTCCCATTGTTTATTCTTGTCTTCTTTGTCATTGATTAATTGACCATATATGCATGGGTTTATTGTTAGGCTTTCTATTCTATTCCATTGATCTGTTTTTGTGCCAATACCATACTGTTTTAATTACTATAGCTTTGTAGTCTAGTGTGAAATCAGGGAGCATGATACCTCCAGCTTTGTTCTTTCTCAGGATTGCTTTGGCTGTGCAGGGTCTTTTGTGGGTCCATACAAATTTTAGGATTCTTTGTTCTAGTTCTGTGAAAAATGTGGTTGGTATTTTGATGGAGGGTGCATTAATTATAGATTGCTTTGAGTAGTACAAACATGAACACAATATATCTTTCCATTTATTTGTGTTGTCTTCAGTTTCTTTCATCAAGGTCTTACACTTTTCAGAGTCTCCTGCTTTTTCTGAAGTAATTTCATTGCTTTTTAGTGCAAGGGAGTGTAACTAAGATTGCTCAGTCTTGCTAATTGTTAGCATTTCTGGGAGAAGGTTTAGTAGAGAAAGTTGAAATATTTGGGTACAGTTTGTATTATCTGTGAATTTCAATCATCTATTTTTATCCTTGTCTTCCACTAATATGGATTGAATTTGAGAGTAGATGAGAGCAAATATTTAAAATTTGCTGGATTCTTTAGCATCTTAAAGAAAATCCTTGTGCACTTATGAAAATTTAATCTTGAGGAAATGAAAAAATAATCTTTGGTAGACTAATACTTCACTATACTCTTTTTGATAATTTGGACAGTGTTCTTAGTGTGTAATGCTTTTTATAAAATATAAAAAGCTTTCAAATTATATATTGAGATTTCTATCTTAGAATTTTATATATGAGCTTAGGTAGCAAAATACTAATGCAGTACAAATCAACAGGATACCACTTTTGTTTTTCCAGTAGTGAAAAAGTTCACACTGTTAACTTCTCTAACAACACTCAGATTTCCAGACATGTTGTCGGGTAATGTAAGATTGAGCAAATTAAGCAGATACGGAAATTTTTTGGCTTGTAGTTTGTAGTAGATCTTAGGTAATCTTAGAATTCTAGTCAATGTTATTAAGTCTGCCACTTTAGCCAAGTAAAGGAGCACCTACTTAACAGGCCTTTTTAAATTTTTTTTTCTTTTTTTTTTTTCAACGTTTATTTATTTTTGGGACAGAGAGAGACAGAGCATGAACGGGGGAGGGGCAGAGAGAGAGAGGGAGACACAGAATCGGAAACAGGCTCCAGGCTCTGAGCCATCAGCCCAGAGCCCGACGCAGGGCTCGAACTCACGGACCGCGAGATCGTGACCTGGCTGAAGTCGGACGCTTAACCGACTGCGCCACCCAGGCGCCCCTTAACAGGCCTTTTTAAAATCATTATTTCAAAAATAACTCACCATAGACAAATTTATACAAATGATGCTGTTTAGGATAAGATACTAACGACGTCATTTGGTTTTCAAATGTGTATAAATACAAATAAGGTGTAAATACATTTACATCATAGCAGACTACCAGTTATTCTCAGGCACATTGCTTTATGCAGTGATGAGGAAAAGCAAAAATTGCTTTCTGGGAAAATCGCATATATATCTGGGAAAATCGCAAGGTATAGAACATTGGAAGTTGAAATGATCATAATGTGAGATAATGCAATCTAAAACATTTCATCATGACTTACCTAAGAGCTAAATAGTATAATAGTTACCTTTATACTTTCCTTTATATTTATTTATTTAAAAAATTTTTTTTAAATATTTATTTATTTTTGAGAGACAGAGCATGAGCAGGGGAGGGGCAGAGAGAGAAGGAGACACAGAATCCAAAGCAGGCTCCAGGCTCTGAGGTGTCAGCACAGAGCCTGACATGGGGCTCAAACCCACGAACTGTGAGATCATGACCTGAGCCACAGTCAGACGCTCAACTGACTGAGCCACCTAGGCACCCCCCTATACTTTCCTTTTTAAAAAGATATTGCTAAATGTTTGGAAAATATTTGTAAGGCATGTCTTTATTAATATATCAGGTTGTATTCTGGATTCTTGATCTATTCATGAATGCTTAATTTCTTATCTATAAGTACATTTTTTCTTTAATTTTAATTGCGGTTTAAAATAATATTCTTGAGGGGCACCTGGGTGGCGCAGTCGGTTAAGCGTCCGACTTCAGCCAGGTCACGATCTCGCGGTCCGTGAGTTCGAGCCCTGCGTCGGGCTCTGGGCTGATGGCTCAGAGCCTGGACCCTGTTTCTGATTCTGTGTCTCCCTCTCTCTCTGCCCCTCGCCCGTTCATGCTCTGTCTCTCTCTGTCCCAAAAATAAAAAAAATAAAAAATAAAAAAAATAATAATATTCTTGAAAGTAGGGAATTTTTTAGTGATCTTCAGAAATAGAATCGAAGCTTTTAGCAGCAAGCATTGGAACTAAAAGGTTTCAGTTAAGCTTTGATTCTACATGGAATTTAAAAAAGATGAGATGGGGTGCCTGGCTAGCTCAGTCACTGTAGCGTGCAACTCTTGATCCAGGGATTGTGATTTCAAGCCTCATGTTGGGTGTAGAGCCTACTAAAATAAACAAAAAAACAAATAAAAATATTTAAAAATTTTTTAAATGATGAGATGGGTTTTTCTTTAATGACGATTTTTATTATCTGGCCAGTAATCCAATATGAAAAATGAATATTTAACTGAACTAAATTAGTAAAGAGTACAGATTTCTAAGACAGGGTGGTTATGGGATATTTTCCTTAAAAGAGTATATTTAGTAGATAAGAGCCATTTGGTTTTATGCGATGTATTTTTTGTAATATATCCGATACATGTTTTTTCTAACCTATTATATGTAATAGATTCCTTGTTTTTAAACTTACTCTTTTATTCTTCTGTAAAAGTTCTTAAATGTTATGAACTTGCCCAGAGCCAAGTATTTGTTTGAAGATATTTATTACGGTAAATAGGTATCCCTTGAAGGCTGAACGTTAAACATTAACTCTCTTTCAGCTTTATTGAGCTCAGACCTTTGGGTTTTTCTGTCTTCCACCAGAACTGCTACTTGAAACTTAGTTTCTATGTTTGATGCAAGATACGTGAAGTTATTCGATCATACTTTGCAATGCCTTGTTAAGAAGACAGGATATAGGGAATGTTTTTAAAATTTACAATTATACTATAAATGCTTTGAAGTGTTTTCTTTTAAACTGATAGGTTATAAGCCTTTTTATTTAAAAGTAATATTTCTTGACTTTTTTTAACTTGGACTAAAATTATACTACTTCACCTGTCACTACTTTGGATTTTAATTGCCATACGTCAGACTGCTTAAAACTATTCCTTATTGTTACAGTTTCCTCTTGTACTTATTGAGGTTGTACATATTCTATAAAATATGTTTAAGATGGTTTCCTCACATTAGATGGCACTTTAAACAAAAAATATCAAATGCAGTTTATTTGATCTTGAAGGTGAATGAACTGCAAGGACTGATGTACGCATTACAAATAAGCTGTTGGGCATAATATTGAAGAGCTATGTTTTAAAAATAGCTCTTCTTTTTTTATAGCTATAAACAAGTTATGTATAAATGTTGGTGGTAGCAGAGCATTAAAATAATAAAACTTGTTTGTGATAAACTCCATCCTTGGTTCTCTATCCTAAATTGTAACTGAATGATAATAAAGTGCTATTCATCTGCAGGTGCATTGCTTCTACTTAGTTAAAAGATGGTTGAAAGGACAGGAATTAGTAGCATGTTGTATTAGCCTTTTGTAGTGTATTTTGTCCTAAGCATCTTAATTTCCCTGTTTTGAATGCTAAGTAGCAAGGGTCTTGGTTTAGAACTAATACCCATCATGCATGTAAACGGTATGAAAGAGCTGCTTAGTAAGTTAACACAAAGTGTTCTTGTGTCAGTCCTTGTGGAAATAGATACAATACAAACATTACAGCTGAACTCACGGCAAACTCCATTAAGTAAAAACCTGGCCTCATTGTTCAAGAAAAAGTTTGAATAGAATGCAAGCTCATTTTGTTGAATGTAATGTCAGGCTTTTAGGGACTGTATTGAGGGATAAGGTTTTGTTAAGTTGAGACCAATTCATTAAGTTTTATTGCCTGGTGAGAAGCAGTAATACTTTATTGTAAGACTTCATCAAATATTCATGGTTAAAGAGAAGTAGTAAATGTATTCAATCAAGTGGTCTTTTGGGGTTTTGAAAGGGATTATGAAGTCTGCTCAGCTGATAGTTTTAACATTCATTGAGGTTGTTTAACAAGGGTAATTTTAGTCTCTGAGTTTAATTTTGTTGTCCAGGCTTGTCTCTTTCTACTGTCACAAATCCAAGTCTGTAAAATTTGTGTCACATTATAGGGATGAGTGGATAATCTATCCATTCATATAAATTATGTATGTCCTAAGTGGGCATATTTTTTAAATTGTCATCTTAATATTGAGTTTAGTGTATGAAGGAGTTACGACCTACTTGTTAATGTAAGTTTGCTGTTCGTTTGGTCAGACTGTAGCCTCCCCTTACTACTGCTTGTGATCTTGGATAATATGGTCTCCTTGACACACATAAAATAATAAGCACTTTTTTGTTTGGGCCAGTTCCAATTGTCCTGAAGGGATATGATCAGCATTTTCTATATGATGTTAGAAATTTCAGTAGCATTGCCCTCATTCTTGCACCTGATTTCAGGCTACCTGCCTCTTCTTTTTTACTTCTTTATTATACTTATGTTCATCTCCGATTTGTGTGGTAGTAGTCTCTTGTGCACATGAAACTCATCCTTTCTCATTTCTCCATGTGTCTTCTTCTTTAGTTTAACTAGGAACTTCATTTTTGTGATTTTTGTGGGTTTTGTCCATTTCAAAGAAATTAAGTGTAATCAACTAAAAGTCAAATTTGTTATTAATGTTTTCTTATGTCCTTTACCCTCTGTTCCTTAGGCAGACGATGTTGAGGGCAAAATTAGACAAATCATCCCACCTGGATTTTGTACAAACACGAATGACTTTCTCTCTTTGCTGGAAAAAGAAGTCGATTTCAAGCCGTTTGGAACCTTACTTCATACATACTCTGTTCTCAGTCCAACAGGAGGGGAAAACTTTACCTTTCAGATATACAAGGTAAAGATAAATCTAAATATTTCTTGGGTGAAAGTACTTCATTTGCCTGAAACTGGTGTGCTGTTTTGTTGTGTTATTTTCAGTGACTCATTCTAAGTTCAGGAAACAAGTTTCAGTCAGCATTAAAAACAAAGATCTATTTTGTGTGTGTGTCTGTGTACACATCTTAATCTGAGACTTCTAAACATTTTCCCACAGGATAGTTTTGTGTTCTGCAGACTTTCACTTACCTCTGTGATGAGTTTCACCTGACTTTTCCTGGCTTTTTCCCTAGGCTGACATGACATGTAGAGGCTTTCGAGAATATCATGAAAGGCTTCAGACCTTTTTGATGTGGTTTATTGAAACTGCTAGCTTTATTGACGTGGATGATGAAAGATGGCACTACTTTCTAGTGTAAGTACAGTTCTAAAGCAACAGTAGACCTTATTACCTCCACAAAGCCAGCATTTTAATTGTGGCGGCCCAATTATTGGGACAGTATAATGATATTTTTCCCAGGAAAGAAAAACTATTGTTTATGAGGCTTGAGTTTTCCTTCATTATGCTTTCGGAGACCTTGAGAATAGAGCTGAATTAAATGCTGTTGTCCGTTAGGGCCCTGAATGTAGGCTTAAACAGTAAAATGAGCTTTGCCTGTGTTTTCTTTTACTTGCCACCTATTCATCTTTATAATAGGCAAGTGCACTGAAGTGATGTAAAGAGGTCTGATTTATCCAAGTTGCTGCACACCAATTAAGTGAATTGTACATTCAGAACATAGCAGGTGTACCCATTGGGCCCTCACAGAGTAGCTTGCTGACACTGAAAATTCAGTCGGAGAATGGAAAAGAAAATGGACACTGCATGGGAGCGCGACTGTAATTGACCTGCTTGGCTTTCTGTTTTATCTGCAGATTTGAGAAGTATAATAAGGATGGAGCTACGCTCTTTGCGACCGTAGGCTACATGACAGTCTATAATTACTATGTGTACCCAGACAAAACCCGGCCACGTGTAAGGTAATTGGCGGTATAACACGTGCCTTGTCTTTTATTTCAGAAGAAGGAACTGCTGAAGTTTCCAATACTTGTTATAATAGTGTTGATTTGTTTAAAAAAATCGCCATTATTCATTGGCTATGTACTGATTTATTTCATTGTTCCCTTTGAAACAGTGTGGAAGATTAAACCAATTTTGCGTATCTTGATAATTTTTGGATTTCTGGAAGGTTGATTGAAAAAAACCACACTAACTTTAAAATGTTCTTAATGCTATAGTGATTTGCAATTCTTAAACGGATCATGTTATGATATTTTAATTTTAAAATCATTTCTTTACTGTAGTCAGATGCTGATACTGACTCCATTTCAAGGTCAAGGCCATGGTGCTCAACTTCTTGAAACAGTTCATAGATACTACATTGCATCTCCTTCTGTTCTTGATATTACAGGTATGTGAAATTTGATTTGTTACTGAAAGAGCCTTTCTTAAAGAATCTGTTCTTTACTGATTAATTTTATTTTTGTCAAAAAATAACTATTCTGGTTTTTTTAAAATTGTTTTTAATGCTTACTTATTTTTGAGGGTGGGGGAGGGAGACAGAGAATCCAAAGCAGGATCCATTCTGTCAGTGCAAAGCCCGACATAGGGCTCGAGCCCACAAACCATAAGATCATGACCTGAGTTGAAGTCGGATGCTCAACTGGCTGAGCCACCCAGGCATCACAAAAATAACTATTCTGTTTTATTTATTTATTTATTCATTCATTCATTCATTTATTTATTTATTTATTTATTTATTTTAACGTTTATTCATTTTTGAGACAGAGAGAAACAGAGCATGAATGGGGGAAGGTCAGAGAGAAAGGGAGACACAGAATCCGAAATAGGCTCCAGGCTCTGAGCTGTCAGCACAGAGCCCGACGCGGGGCTCAAACTCATGGACCGCGAGATCGTGACCTGAGCTGAAGTCGGACGCCCAACCGACTGAGCCACCCAGGCGCCCCAACTATTCTGTTTTAAATAGCAGCATTCTCTTGGGGTCTTTTTGGAACTGTGTGAAGATGGCTTATGGTTACATTTTAAATTATACACCTTTGGTGGGATTGGATTATATATCTAAGTAAAGTGCTTTATGAATTGAACAACTTGAAGATAATGAACTGAATATATATTGGGAAATTGTGGTCAGGCATAGGTACTTTGTAAGTGTGGTATGATTTTAGTTGTTCAGTTCATTTGCCCAACCATTGCATTGCTCACAGGCCCTGTTCTAATTTTCATGTAGAGAAAGAATATTCTGAGCCTCACGAAGAAAGAAAAACCTAGGCAAATCGTTCCTGAATAGAATACACTTTTTTTTAATGTTTATTTATTTTTGAGAGAGAGCATGAGAGTGAAGGGGCTGGGGGAGGACAGAAGATCTGAAGCTGGCTCTGCATTAACAGAAGTGAGCCCTATGAAGGGCTCAAACTCATGAACCATGAGATCATGGCCTGAGCCGAATGAAGTCAGACAGTTAACCAACTGAGCCATCCAGGCACCCCTAGAATACACATTTAAAAAAAAATTTTTTTAATGTTTTATTTATTTTAGAGAGAGACCGAGTAAGAGTGGGGGAGGGGCAGAGAGAGAGGGAGACACAGAATCCATGAAGCAGGCTCCAGGCTCCGAGCTGTTAGCACAGAGCCCAACACAGGGCTCGAACCCATGAACCACAAGATCATGACCTGAGCTGAAGTTGGATGCCCAACTGACTGAGCCACCCAGGAGCCCAGAGAATACACATTTCTTAAAACATGTGTTTTAGGGGCACCTGGGTGGCGCAGTCGGTTAAGCGTCCGACTTCAGCCAGGTCACGATCTCGCGGTCCATGAGTTCGAGCCCCGCGTCAGGCTCTGGGCTGATGGCTCAGAGCCTGGAGCCTGTTTCCAATTCTGTGTCTCCCTCTCTCTCTGCCCCTCCCCCGTTCATGCTCTGTCTCTCTCTATCCCAAAAATAAATAAACGTTGAAAAAAAAAATTAAAAAAAAAAAAAACAAAAACATGTGTTTTATATCCCTAAAATGCACACCTTCACAACAGTAGTTTATAAGGCAAAATACAGGCCTGTTTGTTTTGGATACATCTTTCATTATGAATTAGCCAGAGTCATCATTAGATGGGGTTACAGATGATAGTGTGTAACATGTGAACTACCAAAGAACTGAGTGGCTGGAACATTTATGTTATTGTTATTTTCTTCTCCCTGAGTAACACTGTTTCAGATTTGTTACTCATACAGTTGCTGATTAAACTGAAAGTCACCCCCCTCCTTTTTTTTTTCATGAAAAATACTATATCGGATATTCACATCCAAATTAGGTCTTACATTTTATTAATTCTATAATAGTTGGAGTACATTTTTGTTTTTGAAGCTGTAGTACCTAACACATACTAAAATATTAGTTTTTTTAAAAAACCCTGTTTTGGAATTTTATCAATTTGTTTAAAGATACCAAAAAAAAAAAAAAAAAAAGTACTGGATGTGGGACTAACAAAAATATAAGTAGGCTTTTGAAAAAAAATATATATACATATACACACACACACACACACGCATACACACACACGCATACACACACACATACACACACACACACACACACACACACACACACACACACACACACAGAGGCTAATAGGCAGATTAGTAGTCTTTCATGTAATGTAGGGGTTTCAGTTGTCCAGAGTAAACAAAATTAAAGTTACTGCAAAACAGATTCTGAATTGATCCTGTAGATTAATAAAAAACTAGAGGGAAAACATTTGCTTTTAAAAGGGAGTTCCATATTTAAATTATCTTTTCATCTGACTTTTGTGCTACTGTGAAATGGGTTAGAAATTTGGAAGATAAAGAAGTAACTGCTTAAGTTAGTTTGTATCAAAAGTTATAAATTGTTTAAGTGATACCTTCACTGGCTAAGTGAAAAATTATAGGGACAATAAAAATGATAACACTTGTTAAATAAGCTGAAAATTATTTGGCTTCTGTTTACTCTATAGAGTTTAGACTTGGTGCTAAACGAAGGGACTTTTTTGGTGATTTTAATCTGGAGACTTAGAGTTCACATAAGTAGTCTTTGTCTTCTCTAGTGGGTAATGTGCCAGCAGGGGTTGTTTCTATGAAGCCTCTTAACCATTTTCTTCTGTCTACTCCAACTAATAAAGTCCTTGATACTTAGCACCAATTAGCAGATAAAGAATTTTATTTCTTAAATCTCAGTGAAGAGTCATCAATAGTGTAGCCTTTATTCATTGCAAACTGAAGTCTCCAGAGAGAAAAGGCTAAACGTGCTAAAGGACTTCTGAATTTGAAAACCAGGTATCAGCTTTTATTTTCAGCGTTAACAGTTCTCAGCATTATAAATTACTAAAAATGCCTTATCAGCTGTTCTCGTTAAGACATTTCTTTTAGATTTCCATACCCAGTCTTTTTTAAAAAAGAAAACATAATTTTCCACTTTTTAGTCATTTTAGTTGCCTGTTTCTCCATTATTTTGTATATATATTTTTACCTTTGTTGATCTTTAGTAGGTTCTTGATCTTCCTTTGCAACCCTGAATATTCTTTATATTGAGATGGCCTTTTGCTTACTTGATTTACAGTCTGATATGGTAATAATTAAGTTAACATTGATGGGCCTATGTTACAGGATAGACAGGTGGTTGTGGTGTAATTGCCACTCATTTTCTTTTTTTTAGCACTTAATTTTATTTTATTTTTTATTTATTTTTTTTTTAATTTTTTTTTTTCAACGTTTATTTATTTTTTGGGACAGAGAGAGACAGAGCATGAACGGGCGAGGGGCAGAGAGAGAGGGAGACACAGAATCAGAAACAGGGTCCAGGCTCTGAGCCATCAGCCCAGAGCCTGACGCGGGGCTCGAACTCACGGACCGCGAGATCGTGACCTGGCTGAAGTCGGACGCTTAACCGACTGCGCCACCCAGGCGCCCCTAGCACTTAATTTTAAAGCAAAATATTGGAAGATAGTTCTTCATATCATCTGCACCTTCCTATTCAGGATGTCACTATCTTAAGATACAAAGCATTTGAATACACCTCAGTTGTATGACCTTATAAATATAATCAGTGATTTATTTCTTCTAAAGTTCTGAAGAGAATTGAATTTAGCAATAGAAATTGATCTTGCAGGGGCGCCTGGGTGGCTCAGTCGGTGAAGCGTCTGACTTCAGCTCAGGTCACTATCTCACGGTCCGTGAGTTCGAGCCCCACATCGAGCTCTGGGCTGATGGCTCGGAGCCTGGAGCCTGCTTCCGATTCTGTGCCTCCCTCTCTCTCTGCCCCTCCCCCGTTCATGCTCTGTCTCTCTCTGTCTCAAAAATAAATAAACATTAAAAAAAAATTAAAAAAAAAAAAAGAAATTGATCTTGGGCTGGAATATATATCAGTATTACTAATCTATCAGTAGTGTATTAAGAGCTAATTATAACTGTCCTTTAAATGTCCCTTTATAGTACTGGAATAGAATATTTTAGAATATTATCTGTAAAATTTTTATACTTAGGTGATTTGTGTTATCTGATTTCATATGGTTTTTTATCTCTAATATAACATTAATATGGAGAGGTTTTTATTTTATTATTATTTTTTTAATGTTTATTTTTGAGAGAGAGTACACACACACGGGGCAGAAAGAGGGAGACAGAGAATCCGAAGCAGGCTTAGAGCTCTGAGCTGTCAGCACAGACCCCAACACAGGGCCCAAACCCACAAACTGAGATCATGACCTGAGATGTTGGATGAGAAGTTGGATGCTCAACTGACTGAGCCATCCAGGCGCCCCTGGAAAATTTTTCTTTTTAAATTTTTTTTTTTAACGTTTATTTTTGAAGGAGAGACAGAGCATGAGCGGAGGAGGGGCAGAGAGAGAGAGAGGAGACACAGAATCCAAAGCAGGCTCCAGGCTCTGAGCTGTCAGGGCGCAGGGCTCAAACTCACGGCTCAAACTCACGAACAGTGAAATCATGACCTGAGCCCAAGTCAGAAGCTTAACCGACTGAGCCACCCGGGCACCCCTGGAGAGATTTTTAAAAAATGATAGAAGAGCACTTATGTTGTTAGATAATGTATTTAATTTGGAAAATACTCAATTTTTGATTTTGAATGTGACTGTAGGTTTAAACTCAAGCAAATTTCATCTTTTAAATGTGTTGCTTTTCTTTGTAGCAGAGAAACAAAGGAATTGAAAGATGTCACAGATTACTGAGTGTCACCATTTTAAGTTCATTTTCAGTCTGACATTTTTGGTTAAAGTTCTTACAGATTGAAATGGTGACTTGCCTCCTTATATTGTCAGTCTATCACAGCTTATGTAAAACTAAATGGAAATTTTTTGTATGTTTTTCTGAATTACAAGAAAATTTCTGATAGGAATGTAGTATGAGTTTTTAGATTTTTCTCAACTGTAGTTCTATTTTCTTTATAATTTCTTTCTTTTTTTTTTTTTAACGTTTATTTATTTTTGGGACAGAGAGAGACAGAGCATGAATGGGGGAGGGGCAGAGAGAGAGGGAGACACAGAATCGGAAACAGGCTCCAGGCTCCGAGCCATCAGCCCAGAGCCCGACGCGGGGCTCGAACTCACGGACCGCGAGATCGTGACCTGGCTGAAGTCGGACACTTAACCGACTGCGCCACCCAGGCGCCCCCGTAATTCTATTTTCTATGTTTTTTCCTAATATTCTGAGGTTATAGAGGTTACTTAAGCTGTCACTCATACTAAATTTTATTTTGAATTAATATTAGCAAAAACAGTGTTTTTCTAAACAGATTAGAAGAGGTAGACTTGAAAAAATTGACATTAAATAAGTTTGAACCTCATCTGTTAGTACTGAAATTTTTTAAAGAGATGCTTGCTTGAGAGTATGTCATTTAGTAGAGGTTTAATTAAAGCAATTTTATTGAGGTATGATTTGCATACCATAAAATTCACCCATTTTAGGCATACAGTTCAGTGAGTTTTAGTGTATCTGCCTAGTTTTACAGCCATCACCACAGTCCTGTTTTAGAATATTTCTATCACAGTTAAAAGACCCCACATGTCCATTTGCAGTCAGTCCCTGTTCCCAGTCTCTTAAATGAGGTCTGTGATCCATTTTGAGTTAATTTTTGTATATTATATAAGTTTCTAAATTCATCCTTTTACATATGGCTATCCAGTTGATGCAGTGCCATTTGTTAAAAAGACTGGTTTTTTTTCCTCCATTGAATTGCCTTGGTACCTATGTTGAAAATCAGTTGATCATAAATGGGAAGAGTTATTTCTAGATTCTGAGAGTCAATGTATGTCTGTCCTTATGCCAGTATCATACTATCTTGATTAGTTTACTATAGCTTTATGTTGAGTTTTTTTTTTTTTTTATTATGTGAAATTTAATCCACCAAATATATACATTGAGTTTGTGGAGTGTGGTTTTCCTGGGTGCTGCAGAAGTTTCTTGAAATGATCAATGAGTAGGGTTAAAAATGGATACTGGCCCTGCCCAGGTAGCTAGGAATGGGGTAGGGAGGGGCAGAGAGAGGAAGCCTCAATTAGAGGGGACTGGCTGGGGACAACCATGACCTTTAAGGACCTGGAGTATAGCCTCTGTGAGTGAGCCCCCAGTCAACACAGTCTGGGGCTGGTGTTGCAAGTTTATTAGTAGCTGACCCCAGCACAACCGCCCCATAAGGTGCAATCTACCTGACAAATGAAAACTTCTTAACCCGTTTCCTATACATTCCTTCTCCCCCCCAACAGAGGTTTAAATTCTTAAAACAGAACCACTCTAATGGTTACATAGGAAACACAGTCCTCATCTTTTTGTCTCAAGGATAGCAGCTGTTCCCTCTCCAGCCAGCCCCCCAGCTCGCCTTTCCCCCCAATTATTTATGTGTTAAGATGATGAAGAGGAGGACCCAGGCCATAGGGAGACTCCTACTTCTGAGGGGCTGCTTCAGTGGTGCCAGGGCATAGAGTGGGCAAGACATAGCAGATGTCCTGGCAAAAGGGCCCAGTTGCCTGGTATTTCCTCCAACAGGCCTTGCTTACTTATTAGGGTAAGGGATTGCATTTGTTTTCCTGATAAAGTTGCATCCTCTTTTGCTTTTCTTGCTGCCTCTTTCTTCCTGGTGACCTGCTGCACTCCTTTCTGCTCTTTCTGACTGATCTCCGGCCAGGTGAGGTCAGCCTTGGCCTAGTCTGTCTTCCCAATAAATGCATTTTAATGTGATGCTTTTTTGCTTTCTCCCTGTCTTCTTTTTCTTTCCTTGAAAGCTCCTTGGGCTTGTCCAGATACACTTGTGTGACCTTTCTAATTATCTGTGCCACCCAGTTGTGGTTCTTAATGTTGATGAGCCCTTCCACACCTCTGCTGGTGGTTATCTTCATCATCCTTACTCTCTTCTGAGGCTAGAGATTTCTTCTTCTTTTTGGAGTCACCTGCAGCCTCATCACCTTCTTACCTTGTTTCTCCTCTTCCCTGGCCTTTTGCTTTCCAGCCTAAAGATGTGCATCATTCTCCTTGGGGCTCATGTACTGCTGGCTAGGCCTTTGTGGCCTCCCTTTCTCTCTTAAGTATCATGGCTCCAGCAACAGCAGTACCTCAGCCTTTATATTGAGTTTTGAAATCAGAAAGTGAAATTTCTCTAGTCATGTTTGTTCTTTTTCAAAATTGTTTCGGTTATATAGGATCCCTTGTGTTTTCATAGAAATTTCTATTTCTGTTTTCTACTTACTTGATTTCCACATTAACTTTTATTATTTTCTTCTTATTTGGGTTCAATTTGCTCTTATTCTAATGAAGACTGAAACTTAGGTTTTTTTTTTGATTTGATGTCTTTTCTAATGCAGAATTTTAAATACATAAGTACTTTGATATTTATATACAACATGTATTTTCATAAGTTATGCTTTTATTCAGTTCAAAATACCTGTTTTTTTAATTTTTTTTTTTTTTAATTTTTTGAGAGAGAGAGGCAGCATGAGGACGGGAGGCGCAGAGAGAAAGGGAGACACAAAATCTGAAGCAGGCTCCAGGCTCTGAGCTGTCAGCACAGAACCCAACGTGGGGCTCAAACTTGTGAACCACAAGATCATGACCTCAGCCAAACTGAGACCCCCAGGCGCCCCATCTTTTTCTTTTTTTTTTTTTTTTTTAAAGTAAACTCTATACCCATTGTGGGGCTTGAACTCATAACCCTGAGATCAAGAGTCGCATGGTTTACCTACTGAGCCAGCCAGGCGCCCAGTTCAAAATCTCTTCCAATAGCATTTTGGTCCATGGGTTATTCAGAAGTATGTTTAATTTCTAAATATCGTAGATTCCCAAATTTCCTTCTGTTGTTGATATCTAATTCTATTGTTGTTAGAGAACATACTTTGTAACTTCAGTTCTTTTTCATTTATTGAATTTTAATTTATACTTTACCTTAGGGTCCCTAAACTCTTTCTTTAAAATGTGAAGCAATAAATACCTTATGTTTTGCAAGCCATGTATGTTCTCTGTAACCATGGTGAGATTTGATCCATGGGCCATTGTTTACTAATTTTTTGCCCAACATGTGGTCTTGCTGGAGAATGTTCCATGTGTGCTTGAAAGGAATGTGTATTCTGCTGTTGTTGGGTGAAATGATACCTAACTACCAGATAGGTCAAGTTAGTTGATAGAGTTCTTCACGCCTTCTCTATATTTGCTGATTTTCTGTCTAGTTGTTCTGTCCGTTATTGGGTAGTATTGAAATTTCCAACTATTTTTATTGAATTATCTATTTCTTCCTTAATTCTGTCAGCTTTTATTTTATGTATTTTGGGCCTCTGTTGTTGTCTATGTGTTTATAATTGTTAACATCTTCATGAATTAATTTGTCATTATAAAATGTGCCCTTTTTTCTCGTTTTTTTTAATCTTAAACTGTTTTTTCCCAATTGTTTTTTATTTTAGTAATGCTTAAACTCATCCTTTGACTTTCAGCTTTTGAATCCAAAATGTTTCTGTTGTAGATAGCATATCGTCGGATCTTTTTTTATCCAGTCTGACAATCTCTGCTTCGTTATTGGAATGTTTAATGTATCTACATTTAATGTAATTATTGCTGTGGTTAGAATTATTATGCCTTCCATTTGCTACTTGTTTTCTAAATGTTGCTTTTTGTTGTTCTTCTTTTGTTTCTTTTTTGCTACCTTTTTGTTTAAGTTTATTTTGAGAGAGAGGTGAGAGTGCCCGCCCACAAGCCGGGGAGGGGCAGAGAGAAGGAGAGAGAATCCCAAGCAGGTTCCTCACCCATCAGCGCAGAGCCCAGTGTGGGCCTCAAACTCAAGAACTGTGAGATCGCGACCTGAGCCAAGATTTTAAGAGTCAGATGCTTAACCGACTGAGCCACCCAGGCACCCCATTGACATATATATTACATCCTTGTACATTAGAAACCAAACGTTGGTTTTATAATTATTTTTTCATGTAATTTTTTTTAAACCAGTTGAGAGGAGAAAAGAGAAAAAAATTATACCAATTTTTGTATTTCATAATTAACAGGGTTCTTTTCTTCATATAGATTTGACGTATCATGTTCTTTTAATCTAAAGAACTTTTTTTTAGTATTTCTTGTACGGTCTGTTAGCAACACTTTCTCTTTCCTTTTCTGAGAATATCTTTATTTCAACTTCATTTTGAAGGATATTGCTGGATATAGAATTCTTTAACAGTTATTTTTCTTTCAGTACTTTGCATGTATCACCCCACTGACTTCTGGCCGTCTATGGTTTCTGATGAGTTGTTTTCCTCTTATTGCTTTCAGGATTTTCTTTTTGCCTCTGGCTTTTGACAGTCTGTACTTCAGTTTTGTTCACTGTTGATTTCATCATCTGTGTACATTCCTAATAGACCATAATTTCATACCAAACTGATACAGTGACAGAATTTCACTTACCATTTTTAAGCCATTGTCGTATAATATTTAATTAATGATTACATGGATATGATGTTAATGTCACATGGAAACATTAAGAAGGTGTTTAGTTCATATGGATTGAATGAATGGAGGATTGGATAATGACTCGGAATCATAAAACATTACCCCTTGCTCAGACTTTTTTTTTTATAAACAGCTTTATTGAGATATAGTTAACATATTCTGCAATTCACTTAAAGTGTACAATTTTTAAGTGATATTTATAGTGCAGCCATTACCATAATCTAATTTTGGAATGTTCCATTCTCCCAAAATAGAAGCCATTAGCAGTCACTCCTTTCCTCATTCACCCCCTACCACCTATACCCCTCCAGCTCTAGGCAACCACTAATCTATTTTAGTCTATAGATTTGCCTATTCTTGACATTGAAGTCATATAATAATACGATGCTTCTTTCACTTGATGTGTTTTCAAGGTTCATCCTTATTATAGCATAGGTTAGTACTTCATTTCTTTTTATTGCCAAAGAATATTCCATTGTGTGGATATACCAAATTTTATTTATCCATTTATCAATTGATGTACATTTGGGTTGTTTCTACTTTTTGCCTCTTATGAATAGTGCTACTGTGAATATTTGTTTAGAAGTTTTTCGGTGGACCTATATTTCATATTTCTTGGGTACATACCTAGGTGTAGAAATGGTCAAAAACCTGGTAACTGTGTTTTACCTCTTGAGGAACCACCAGATTATTTTCCAAAGTGGCTGTACCATTTTACATTTCCACCAATAGAATGAAGGTTTCAATTTCTCCACACCTTCATCAATATTTCTTACTGTCTTTTTTATTCTAGTCATTCTAGTGGACGTGGAATGGTATTTCATTGTGGTTTTGATGTGCATTTTCTTGTGGCTAATGATTTTGATTGAGCATCTTTTCATGTGGTTATTGTCCCTTTGTAGATCTTCTTGAGAAATGTGTGTTTAGATCCTTTGCCTGATTTTTAAAGAAATTTTTTAATGTTTATTTTTGAGACAGAGCTTGAGCCTGAGGAGGGGTAGAGAGAGAGGGAGACACAGAATCTGAAGCACCTTTGCCTGATTTTTAATTGAGTTCTCTTTTTCTTATTGAATTGTAAAACATTTTTATATATAAAATCTGGGTGCAAGTCTGTTACCATATATATAACTTGGAAATATTTGCTCCCATTCTGTAGGTTATCTTTTCATTTTCTTAATGGTATCATTTGAGCACAAAGGTTTTAAATTTTGATATAGCCCAATTTATCTTTTTTGTTGTTATTTGTGCTTTTGGTTCTGAGAAACCATTGCCTAAGCAAAAGTCATGAAGATTTATTCCTATGTTTTATTCTAAGAATTTTATAGTTTTAACCCTTCTTTTTTTTTTTTTTTTAAGTTTATTTATTTTGAGTGAGAGAGAGAGAGGAGAAGAGAGAATCCCAAGCAGGCTCCATGCTTAGTGCAGAGCCCGACATGGGGCTTGGGGCTCCATCTCATGACTATGAGATCAAGACCTGAGCCAGTATCAAGAGTCGGATGCTTAACCAACTGAGCCACCCAGGCACCCCTAGTTTTGCCTCTTACATTTAGGTATATGGTTGATTTTGATTTATTTTTGTGTATGGTGTGAGGAAAGGGGTCCATCTTCATTCTTTGGCTTGTGGAGATCCCGTTGTCCAAGTACCATTTGTTAAAAGATCATTCTTTCCCTCACTGATTGGTTTGGGAACACTTCTCAAAAGTCAGTTGACCAAAAAAAAAAAATTTAATTGATCATAAATGTAGAGGTTTATTTTTAACTCTCAGTCCAGTTCCATTGATCTGTTCTTATGCCAGTACCGTACTGTCTTGATCACTGTAGCTTTGTAGTAATTTTTGAAATCAGGAAGTGTGAGTCTTCTAACATTTGTTCTTTTTCATGATCTTTTGGGCTAGTCTGGGTTCCTTCCATAACTGTATGAATTTTAGGATAAACTTAATTTCTGCAACTAAAAAGGCTAGCTGGGATTTTGATAGGAATTGCTTTGAATGATTTGTAGAGTATTGTTACTGTAACAATATTAAGTCTTATGATCCATGAACTAGCTCAGAATTTAGTATTCTTTGTTTCAAGCCATTTACTGATCAGAAAACAAGAGCTCAGAGAAGTGAGGTGACTTGCCCATGGTCCTGTATCTATGAATGACAGAACTGGGACTCAAACTGATTTTCTTTGTGTAGTCTTCTTTCTACCCATCATGTTTTGCTATTTTCCTTGTCAACTACTTAGTCTAATGTAGATAGACAAACAAAGGAAGATCTATGCTATTCAGATGCAGTGAAGAAAGGATCAAAATCATATTGTCATTTTATTCTTAAAATATATATATATTTGCTTTTGTGGAAGCAAAAATTTTTTTTTAATTAGGGGAAAGAAGTATGGCAGACAGTAAAGGTTATTGGTTTAGGGTAGGGGAGTTATAAATTGAGCTTTAGAAGCTTTAGAAGCTTTAGATATCACTGAATACTTGCTTTTGGAGTTGATTATCCAAACTTGAATCTCTTGTTTATACAGCTACTTTAATTGAAAATAAAATTGGGGTGCCTGGGTGGCTCAGTCAGTTAAGTGTCTGACTTCGACTCAGATCATTATCTCAACGCTCGGTTGGTGGGTTCGAGCCCCGCGTTGGGCTCTGTGCTGTCAGCTCAGAGCCTGGAGCCTGCTTGGGATTCTGTCTCCCTCTCTCTCTGCCCCTCACCCATTCGCACTCTGTCTTTCTCTCTCTCTCTCTCTCCAAAATTAATAAACATTAAAAAAAAAATTTTTTTTAATAAAAAAACTAAGATGCATAGGATAGCACCCATGAAAAAGTCTACATCTGAAAGGAGTAGCTCTAATTTCACAAATACTATGTAATTTTATTTAGCAAAGATAATAGTGCCATTGTTTGATTAAAAAGGAATAATCCTTTCTCATTATAACTTTTGTCTTGTAAAATTCTTTTAATAATATTTCCTTTTTCTAGCCTAACATGTATATTGAGATCTCAAATGATGAAGGAATTATGTTGGATAAGAGAAATATTATTCTGCCTTTTCTTTAGCGGAAGATCCATCCAAAAGTTACGTGAAATTAAGAGACTTTGTGCTTGTGAAGCTCTGTCAAGATTTGCCCTGTTTTTCCCGGGAAAAGTTGATGCAAGGATTCAATGAAGAGATGGCAATAGAGGCACAACAGAAGTTCAAAATAAATAAGGTATTTTTATTCTGTAGAAGGAAAATATTTCAGTTTGGAAGTTTTCTTTCTTTTTTAAGTACAACTTAAACGTTGCAAATGCATTAAGAATACATGTGTGGGAAGTAGCAGTGGTTGAGAGTATAGGCTCTGAAGCCAGATAGCCTGGTTCAGATCTGGGTATAGCACTTGTTCTGTGACTTAGGGCAATTTAATTTCCTCATGAATAGAATGGGAAGATAGTTGATTCTATGGCTTATTAAGTGTAACAAGCAGAAAAGAATGGATAGTATGATCTTTCGCTTTTTAAGAAAATATTTCAAATGATAAAATAGTTAATACTTCTGGAGACGGTATTGGTGGGGGGAAGGGCTGGAGTAAAACACTTAACTTTTACTTTATATACATCTGTATATTTGAATTTTAAAGTAGTAAATATCCTAAAATAGGTACAGAAGAAATAATCTGGGAGTTCAGAGGAGGGAGTTTAGTTTCTTATATTTATGTATGCAGGGGAGTCAGAGTTTTTCATGGGAGGGAGATGCATCTGATCTAAGCTTTAAAGAATGGGTAGGATTTGGATTATGAAGGTATGTGAGATGAAGAGTATTCCAATAAGGACTAGTATGTGATATTGTTGACTTGGGAGATCTCATCTAACTCTCCAATGTAGATTTTCCTTCTGAACTCCAACACTATATATAAAAAGGTTCCTGATCACTGATCTTCAAGAGCTTAATTTGAACTGAAACTTTCCATTTTCTCCTACGTTAAAACACTTTAGTGGCTTCCTAGTTTTAAGATAAATAAATATTTTAGAAATATTTGGTATGTCCAGACTGTATTAAACCTTTAGAGAATTTATTCAATAGCTCAGCTTTTAAAAGAGAAACAAACACCTTTTTTCCTTTAAGAAAAAGAATTTAAACCTTAGTATGGCACATAGAGCCAGTCATAATGTGGACCCTGCCAACCTTGGTAGACACTCATTTTCCTACCACTTTCCTGGAAGCTGTGGCATTATTAAACCTCTTGCTATTTCCCAACTGTGCTACATCTTTCTTCTTTTGAAGTCTGTTTAACTATTCCCTTTGCCCTTGTCACCCCCTTTTCTTGTTCCTCCATCTTTGCCTTGCCAGATATTACTCATTTTTCAGGCTCAGCTCAGGTGTCCCTTCCGGAATGTTCAGACATCATCTTCCCAATCTACCTATACTTGACCCCTCCCCTGTCTTCAATAAATATATGTGAAACAACACAAACAGAAAAACTATGGGCTACTCTTTTGGCTTCAGTGATACCAAAACTACTTTTGGTATCAAAAGCTTGATTTTCCTAATATTTCTTTGCTTTTGTCTTCTCCCTGCCCTTTAATTGTCACTGTAGTACAGGGTTCTGACATCTCCCTCTTCACTGTTTATGCTTTCCTAACCAATCACGGTTTTAACTCTTGCCTGTGTACTGATATTGCTTAAATCCTCACTCTTTTAAACTAGAATTTTCTTTAGGTTTATATGTTCTGCTGCCTCCTGTCTCTCTCCTAGGCTGTGAAAACTCTATCATCCCACATGCTCGTCCACACCCAGTCTTTCCTCTTCTTCTAGAATCTTTGTTCCTGTAGTATTCTTACTTGTGCTGTCTTAGTTCATGCCTTCATCATTTTTGCCTGATTTAATAGCTCAGCTTCCTAATTGGTCTTCCTACCCTTTTTGCTACCATTTCTATGTAGCTGAGAGAATACTTTTCTTAAAACTCATATTTGTGCACTTTGTTCATGCCATTTAAAATCTGTCACCTGCTAGATAAAAGCCAGTGTGTAAAAGCCCAGTGATAAAAACACAGTGTGTAAGCCTCTATGTAAACACACTTCTGCTGTATCCTCACTTTACTTCTACTCACTGCTTTTCATTTTGTGCTCCAGCAACGTCAGGCTGCTTCAGTCCTGCATGTGTGTTGCATGTGTGCACTTGTATACACACAGTGCCCTCCCTTCTTTCTAGAATGGCATGGTCCCTTCCCTTGAAGATTTAGCTCAGGTTTTGGGGCTCCTGGGTGGCTCAGTCAGATAAGCATTCAACTTTGGCTGTGCTGACAGCTCAGAGCCTGGAGCCTGTTTCAGATTTTGTGTCTCCCCCCTTTCTGTCCCTCCCCCACTCATTCCCTCTCTCTCTCTCTCTCTCTCTCTCTCTCTCTCTCTCTTTCTCTTTCTCCCCCTCTCTCTCTCTCTCTCTCTCAAAAATAAATAAACATTAAAAAAAAGAAAAAAAAGATTCAGCTCAGGTTTTGTTTCCCCAGGTTTTGTTTCTAGCGTTTATCCCATTCCCAGGCTACACTACCATAATACCCTATGCATATTTCCATCATTAAATTAACCACTCCTCAATCATTTGTGTTATTCATTAGGCTGCTGCCTCCTTGAAGACAGAAACTATCTTTTATTGTTTTTCGTCTGGTACCTAGCACAATTTCTGGCCCATAGGAGATATTCAGTATATCCTGTGTTCTTTTGGAAAAATGTCACTATTTTGTGATTTGAAAGTGTTCATGTTTTTTTCTTTTGTTTCATTAAGCAACATGCTAGACGAGTTTATGAAATTCTTCGACTACTGGTAACTGACATGAGTGATGCTGAACAGTACAGAAGCTATAGACTGGACATTAAAAGAAGACTAATTAGCCCATATAAGGTAGGACTTTGTAGAGTCTTAAAGATTGTATTCTTGTCATTGTTTAAAAGTGGAGAAGAGGGGCGCCTGGGTGGCTCAGTTGGTTAGGCGTCCGACTTCGGCTCAGGTCACAATCTTGCGGCATGTGAGTTCGAGCCCCGCATCGGGCTCTGTGCTGACTGCTCAGAGCCTGGAGCCTGTTTCAGATTCTGTGTCTCCCTCTCTCTATGACCCTCCCCCGTTCATGTTCTGTCTCTCTCTGTCTCAAAAATAAATAAACGTTAAAAAAAAAAAATTAAAAAAAAAAATAAATAAAAATAAAAGTGGAGAAGAGAGGCACCTGGCTGGCTCATTTGGTAGAGCATGCAACTTGATCTTGGGGTTGTGAGTTTGAGCTGCACGTTGCAGGTAGAGTTTACTTAAAAATAAATAAATAAGTAAGTAATAAAATAAAAGAAGAAAGTGTAGCAATTGCCATTGTATGGGAGAGTTCAAATCATTTTCCTGAATTTTACAAAAGTGAATACATTCTTCCAATTAGTTATAAGAAGTCTTGCTGTCATAATTTTCCAGTGTAAGCTATAAATAAATCTCTTTTCATTCACTTAAAAACTAATTCTAAGAATAGTTTATTCATGGTTACTTTTTATTTCGTTTGCCCTCTTTTAAAAATGTGAATGCCAGGGGCGCCTGGGTGGCGCAGTCGGTTAAGCATCCGACTTCAGCCAGGTCACGATCTCGCGGTCCGTGAGTTCGAGCCCCGCGTCGGGCTCTGGGCTGATGGCTCGGAGCCTGGAGCCTGTTTCCGATTCTGTGTCTCCCTCTCTCTCTGCCCCTCCCCCGTTCATGCTCTGTCTCTCTCTGTCCCAAAAATAAATAAAAAACGTTGAAAAAAAAAAAATTTTAAAAAAAAATAAAAAAAAAAAAATGTGAATGCCCAAACTTTTCCTTAATAAATTATTTTGTTAGTTTTTTCTGAGTCTCTAGTTTCCTAGTTGTCATATATATTATGTTTGCCTTTGCTGCCTTCTTCCTAAATATGCCCTTGGTTGTCATTTTTAACATCTATACTTTACCATAGCTGAAACTGCAACATAATATTGTTTACTTCTTTTTTTTTTTTTTTAATATTCTTTCTTCTTATTCCCTACCCCCACCCCATATTTTTCATATCCCATATTTTCCTCTAACTCAGAAATTTCCCCTCCTAGATCAGGTTTGTCCTGATCATCATGTAGCCATTATTATGGTAGATATTGTCCATGCCAGCCTCTGTGAATGGGGATTTGCTATGATAGCTGCAGCTGTGCAGTAAGCTGATTGGGGAGAATATTTCTTAATTTGTTCTATAAATAATATCTGACATGTGGTTGCTACAGTTGTATACATCATACCTGTAGGCCTGTACAATACAGGAGCTGAGAACATAAATGATAAATCCAAAAGTTTTCTGTCTTATGGACTACTGTCTGCCTATAAATAGGTTGTAATACATTGCACTGTTCTCTCTTCCCCAAAATTGTTCAAAGTTGCATTTTATTCTTTGATGTTTATCAATTCAGAAACATCAGACAATTGGTAAAGATGGTGCTTTCCAAAGGTTTTGAGTTTTAAAGTAACATTAGTTTGTCAACTAGAAAAAAAAAATTTAAGTGTTTATTTTTGAGAGAGAAAGAGAGTAGGCACGCAAGTGGGAGAGGGGCGGGGAGGTGGGCAGAGGATCTGAAGTAGGCTTCTCACTGACAGCAGAGAGCCCAATGTAGGGCTCAAACCTGAGAACTGTGAGATTATGACCTGAGCCAAAGTTGGACGCTTAACCAATTGAGGCGCCACTAGAAAATTTATGGGAAATTTGGGCATATAGAACAGTATAAGTAGATGTCATCATGGCAACATCAGAGTATAGGGACACCTCAGAGATACTGCAGGTTCAGTTCCAAACAGCTGCAATAAAGTGAATATTGCAATAAAGCAATCAAGTGAATTTTATGGTTTTCCAGTGCATAAAAAAGTTATGTTTACATTATACTGTATTTTGCTAAGTGTACAATAGCATTATGTTTTTTTTAAACTGTACATACCTTAATTTAAAAACATTTTATTGCTAAAAATGCTAACCATTATCTGAGCTTTCAGTGAGTCATTATCTTTTTGCTGGTAGAGTGTCTTACCTTGATGTTAATGGCTGCTGTCTATGATCAGGGTGCTGGTTGCTGAAGGCTGGGGTTGGTTGTAGCAGTTTCTTAAAGTAAGACAACTGAAGTTTGTCACATCAGTTGATTCTTTCTCTACAGCGTGTGATGCTATTTGATACCATTTTATTACCTACAGTAGAAATTTTTTCAAAATTGGGAGTCAGTACTCTCAAACTTTGCTACTGCTTTATCAACTAATATTCTAAATTCTTTGTTGTCATTTCAATAATCTTCACAGCATCTTTATCAGGAGTAGTTTCCATTTCAAGAAACTACTTGCTTTGCTCATCCATAAGAAGCAACTCCTCGTCTGTTCGAGTTTTATCATGAGAATTGCAGCAATTCAGTCACATTTTCAGACTCACTTCTAATTGTGGTTCTCTTGCTATTTCTTCACTGAAGTCTTAAATCCCTCAAAGTTAATCCATGTGGGGTGGAATCAGCTTCTTCCACAGTCCTGTTAAGGTTGATATTTTGCCTTTTACCATGAATCACAAGTGTTCTTAACGGCACGTAGAATGGTGAGTCCTTTCCAAAGGTTTTCAGTTTACTTTGACTAGATCTATCAGAGAAGTCATTATCTATGGCAGCAATAGCCTATGAAAGGTGTTTCTTAAATAATAAGACTTGAAGATCAAAATTACTCCTGAGTTCATGGGCTATAGAATGGATATTGTGTTAGCAGACATGAAAACAACATTAATCTCGCTGTACATCTCCACAGAGCTCTTGGGTAACCAGGTGCATTGTCAGTGAGCAGTGATATTTTAAAAGGAATCCTTTTTTCTGAGCAGTAGGTCTCAACAGTGGGCTTAAAATACTCTGTAAATTGTGTTGCAAACTGATGTGCTGTCATCTAGGCTTTGTTGTTCCTGTAGATCTAGCATAGGCAGAGTAAAATTAGCATAAATCTTAAGGGCCCTAGGATATTTGGAATGGTCCTTGAGCATTGATTTCTACTTAGTCACCAGCTGCATTAGCCCCTAACAGGGGACTTAACCTATCCTTTGGAGCTTTGAAGCCAAGCATCTCCTCCTCTTTCAATAGAAGGCTGTTTTGGGACTCCTGGCTGGCTAAGTCAGAAGGGAATGTGACGCTTGACCTCTAGGTTGTGGGTTCGAGCCCCATATTGGGTGTAGAGATTAAATAAGTAAGTAAGTAAATAAATAAATAAATACATAGACTTAAAAAAAAAAGGCTATTTTGTCTATATTGAAAATCTGTTGTTTAGTATAGCCACTTTCATTAATTATCTTGGCTAGATCTTCTGGGTGACTTGCATAGCCTCTACATCAGCACTTGTTGCTTCAACCTTGCACTTTTATATTATGGAGATGACTTCTTTCCTTAAACCTCATGAACCAACCTTGGCTAGCTTCTGGTTTTTTTGGTTTTTTGTTTTTAATGTTTATTTATTTTTGAGAGAGAGACAGAGCGTGAGCCGGGGAGGGGCAGAGAGAGAGGGAGACACAGAATCCGAAGCAGGCTCCAGACTCTGAGCTGTCAGCACAGAGCCCGACACTGGGCTCGAACTCACAAATCATGAGATCATGACCTAAGCCGAAGCCGGATGTTTAACCGACTGAGCCACGCAGGTGCCCCTCCAGTTTTTCTTCAGCAGCTTCCTCACCTCTCTGGCTTCAGAGAATTGAGGAAAGTTAGGGCCTTGTTTTGGATTAGGTTTTGGCTTAAGGGAATGTTGTGGCTGGTTTAATCTTCTATTGAGACCACTATATCTTTCTCCATATCCGCAATAATGCTGTTTTGGTTTCTTATCATATGTGTGTTCACTGGAGTGGCACTTGCAGTTTCCTTCAAGAACTTTGTGTTCACAACTTTGTCTCTTTGGCACAAGAGACTTACTTTGTGGCTTATCTCAGCTTTCAATATGCCTTCTTACTAAGCTTAATCATTTCTAGCTTTGGTTTAAAGTGAGAGATGTGCAGTTCTTCCTTTCACTTGAACACTTGGAGACCACTGTAGGGTTCATTTCACTATTGGCCTAATTTCAATATTGTTGTGTCTCAAGGAATAGAAAGGCCCAAGGGGATATACCTGGTCAGTGGTACACTCAGAACATACACAACATGGGCCTCCTGGATGACTTGGTCAGTTGGGTATCTGACTTTGGCTCAGGTCATGATCTCACGGTTCATGGGTTCAGACCCCGCATCGGGCTCTTTGCTGTCAGCACAGAGCCCGCTTTGGATCCTCTGTCTCCCTTTCTCCTCTGCCCTTCCCCCTTTCACACACTCTCTCTCAAAATAAATAAACATCAAAAAAAAAAAAATACAACGTTAAGTTTACCATCTTATATGGCTCAGTTTGTGGAGCCCCAAAACAATACTAACATCAAAGATCACTGAATATAGATGACCACCACAAATACAATAATAATGTAAAAGTTTGACATATTGTAAGAATTACCAAAATGAGACACAGAGACATGAAATGAACAAATACTGTTAAAGAAATGGTGCCAGTAGACTTGCTTGATGCAGGGTTGCCACAAACCTTCACTTTATAAAAAGAATATCTGCGAAGCACAAAATGAGGTATGTGTGTATTAAAACTATTTTAGTAAAGTAAAATAATTTATTGAATTATGTGTTTCATAATTATTTGATGTTTTACATAGGCAGATGTAGCACATGAGAGATGATGGATTCTAAGTGTAAATAGTCACCAACTCATGCCAAATAGGAATTTCTGTACTTTATAAAAGCAAGTGTTTTTCACCCTTAAAGAATGGTAATGATTTTTTATATTAAGTATCCTCATCTGTCAAACAAGTCATCTATCTGAAAGACAACCGAAAGCGTTATTAAAACTCTTTAGGTTCTCAACACCACTGAGATGAGAGTACCACCATCCTTGCACTAAAGCTCACACAGATTACAAATTCTTCAGATACTTGCTTAAACCATATTTATAGTAATGTACACTTTAATCAGTTCAGTTATCCAGTATTCTGTCCCACTGAGAAAACCAAGAAAGCTTGAGGGTCCCCCTCCCCTCCTTTAGGTTGATAGTCCCAATGTTTGGGATAAGAAACCTACCACAAACTTTAAGAAAGCCTAGAAATGAGTTAAATGTCCTATAGGCATAGAAGAAGTGCTGTTATTTTTTTGTTGATTGTGTGTAGATGATTTTCTTCAGCTTGTGATTGCAGTGTGATATTATGTACTTTGCTGTTATTACAGCATTCTTAAATGTCAAATTATATTTAAGAATAAAGTAAAGTTGCTTAATAATATGGTTTAGAGTTTTTCTTTTTTTTTTTTTTTTTTTTTTTATCTTTAAATGTATGCCCAATGGGGAAAGTTTGGAGTGTAAAATTTATGTTTACTTTCAAGTTTTATGAAAAGATTATAATTTTGATTGTCACTAAATTATTACTGAGATATGAAGTAATTTATTGATTGTTAGCAAAGTACACCAATTCTGTGCTGCCTTTATTTGAGGAATCAAGTTTACCTATCAGTCTAATTTTTTTTTTTTAATGTTTTATTTATTTTTTGAGACAGAGCATGAGTGGGGGAGGGGCAGAGAGAGGGAGACACAGAATCCTTGGCAGGCTCCAGGCTCTGAGCTGTTAGCATAGAGTCCGACCCAGGGCTCAAACCCACGAACTGTGAGATCATGACCTGAGCTGGTCAGATACTTAACCAACTGAGTCACCCAGGCACCCCTCAAGTTTACCTATCAGTCTAAACACACTCTCCCCCTAAAAAATTATTTGGATAGCTATTAGAAGTACTTGTGCCTTACTTTAAAAGTTTTAAACACTGATAATTCATTCACATCAATGCCAAAAGAGGGGAAATAACCTATATTAACTAGAATCTTTTTTTTTTTTTTAAGCATAAAAAGAAACTCCCATCTCTAGTACAGAAATAATTTTCAGGTGTTGAAGAAAAGATACATTTGAACAATTTGGCTAAGAAAAGAAAAATTGGTGTACCTGCTGGTTTTAGCATTAGAGCTTTTTTATATGGTTTCATAGGAGTATTTTAATTCTTAGTTGGTTTGCAAATATAAAATTTCGAATCATTGTTATGTCATTGCATTTAGAATCTAGAAACTCAATTTTGAAGTTTTGTTCTATCTTTTAGAAATTGTGTGATTGTCGACAACTTATTAACACTTGGATGTTAGGCTTCCCTTGCATAAAATGGAAATACCTCCATAGTTAGGAACTGAACAGAAAGAAATGCAGTACAGTGGTGCATGTTTTAAAAGATGTCTTTTGGCAAGTCTTTGGAATTAATGTGCCTCTACACCATTATTATTTTAAAATTCTTACAAAAGAACCTTCTCTCTGTACTTCGCATAAGTGCCTGACTAGTTCAGCCAGTGGAAATTAAGGAGCCCTTAGATGTGGTGGCATTTTTGAGATTATACTTGTAACCCCTCTTGGAACCTGTGAAAACTAGATAAGAAGAAAGGATTATTTTCTAGAAATAAATTCATATTCAAGCCAAATGTTAACATAAATAAATTTAAAATAATGCCATCTTCAATTTATCTTGATTAATTAAAAGTTATGAACTGCCAGGGCACCTGGGTGGCTCAGTTGGTTAAGTATCCAATTTCGTCTCAGGTCATGATCTCATTGTTCGTGAGTTTGCGCCCTACATCAGGTGAGCTTGAGCCCCACTTGGCCTCCACACTCTCTCTCCTTCTCTCTCTCCTACTCCCTCTGCCCCTCGCTCACTCACGCACTCTCCCTCAAAAATAAATGGGGAACAGCTGGGTGGCTCAGTTGGTTAAGCATCTGCCTTCAGCTCAGGTCATGATCTCACGGTTTGTAAATTCAAGCCCCGTGTCAGACTCTGTGCTGACAGCTCAGAGTCTGGAGCCTGCTTTGGAATCTGTGACTCCCTCTCTCTCTGCCCCTCCCCTGCTCACTCTCTGTCTCTCAAAAAATAAATGTTTAAAAAATTTTTAAAAAGTAAATGACTAAATAAAATAATAAATTATGAACTGCCCTAATCTATGAAGGAATTAAGTTTTTGTTTTTAGAGGGAAAAAATTATTCTGAAGCTTATAGAACATCTATTCCAGTCTTAAGTTCTACCTTTCATTGTTTCATTTGTTCTCCCAATGTGTGTCACTTTGCTGGATAGACATGTTCTGTAAATCAATTTGGGATTTTTATTTCTTTACCCATTCTTTGAATGTTTATTTATTTTTGAGAGAGAGAGAGAGAGAGGGAATGCAAGTGGGGGAGGGGCAGAGAGGTGGGAGGACAGAGGATCCAAAGCGGGCTCCACACTACAGCAGAGAGCCCAATGCAGGGCTCAGAATTCACAAACCGTAAGATCATGACCTGAGCCAAAGTCGGACGCTTAACTGACTGAGCTACCCAGGCCCCCCCCTTTTTTACCCATTCTTTGAAAGATTAACTTATAATATACAGAGAGTGGAATATATAGTGTAAGGAATATTAAAGGATAATAAATACCTCAATGTAGTTATTTTTTAAATTGAGCCATACCTTACATGTTCATGTATAGTTTTTTTCCATGAAGCTATTTATAGGCATTTTTTTATTCCTACGTATTTTAGAGCTCTTAAATTCATAGATTTCCATCATGCCAATAAAAATTACAATAGAGATTAATTCTGACATCCATTTAAAAGAAATAGACAATGAAGAAATTGAATGTGGTGAGGAGGGGGGAGATAAATTGGAGATATAAGCTCTCAGATTTTAAAACAGCATAATAATTTAAAACTATGTTAGGGCGCCTGGGTGGCTCAGTCCTTTGAGTGTCCAACTCTTGATTTTGGTGCAGGTCATGATCTCAGGGTCCTGGGATTGAGCCCCTGTCAGGCTCTACTGGGCATGGATAAATTAATTAATTAATTAAATTACTCGCACATGATTCATTTTATAGGTTATTTAGAACAAAATTTGATAGTCTAGAAATATTTAAGAATTTAATATGATGGTTCTATTATATATAAGAATCTAATATGATTAGAGGTATCTTCAAGCAGTGGGCATCAATTATGAAATAAATAAACATTATAACTGGTTAGCAATTTCGAAAAATAGCTTCTATTCCTATCACACACCACACTAACTTGCTGGTGAATTACCCTTTAGTTCCTGAACTGTTTTCTTAAGTTAAATACTCTTATATAGTATAGTGAATAACTTTTACAGCAGAAACAAAGCATTTCTCATCCAACATGATTGAGGGAGTAAAAAATACACTGTCCTCATGGGTCTTAGGAACAATAAATTTGAATTTTCATCAGTTCTCTAGAATATTCAGAGTGTGGTCGGTAGATCAGTAACATTGACATCACTTAGGAGCTTGTTAGAAATGCAGAATCTTGCCCCATCCCACATCTGCTGAGTCAGAACCTGCATTTTTATCAAGGTCCCCAGGTGGTTTGTGTGCACATTAAAGTTTGAGAAGCACTACTTTAGAGGGGGCATCTTACGCTAATGAAGTTAACTTTTTTTATTTCAGATTATAGTAGCAACAACCTTATTTACTAAAGCCCCACCAATTTAGACCCAGTATCAACCTGTTTTTGTAGTGTCAGAAAGGCTTATCTACAAACTTTATTGTTGTTACCTTGCTTTAAAAACATGTGTTTAGGGGCACCTGGGTGGCTCAGTCGGTTGAGCGGCCGACTTCAACTTGGGTCATGATCTTGCGGTCCGTGAGTTCAAAACCCTGCATCAGGCTCTGTGCTGACAGCTTGGGGCCTAGAGCCTGCTTCGAATTCTGTGTCTCCCTCTCTCTCTGCCCTTTCCCCATTCACACTCTGTCTCTCTCTTTCAAAAATGAATAAATGTTAAAAATTAAAAAATAAATAAAAATAAAAACGTGTTTAGGGGCGCCTGGGTGGCTCAGTCGGTTGGGCAGCTGACTTAGGCTCAGGTAATGATCTTGTTGTATGTGAGTTGGAGCCCTACGTCGGGCTCTGTGCCGATAGCTCAGAGCCTGGAGCCTGCTTCTGATTCTGTATCCTCCCACCCCCACCCCGCCCCTACCCCACTCATGCCCTGTCTCGTTCTCTCTCAAAAATAAATGTTAAAAAAAATTTTTTTAATTAAAAACGTGTTTATAAGGGCACCTGGCTGGCTCAGTTGGTAGAGCATGTGACTTTTGATCTCAGGGTCATGAAAATTGAAGCCCCATGCTGGGTGTAGAGCTTACTTTAAACAAACAAACAAACAAATAAATAAAATGTGTGGTTATAAATTTAGCTGTAGTTTGAGCTTTTTAAGTAGTAATCATGACACATTTGCCTAGTATTCCAAAAATATTAGGGTTCTCTTTAACGGACATTTATTAGTATTTAGGTTTTTTAAATTTTTTAATTTTTATTATTTTTTTTTAGAGAGTTCTCTTGAGCAGGGGAGAGGGGCAGAGGGAGGGTAGGAGAGACAGAGAGAGAGAGAGAGAGAGAGAGAGAGAGAGAGACTCTTAAGCAGGCTCCACGCTCAGCACAGAGCCCTTTGCAGGGCTTGATCCCACAATCCTGGGATCATGATCTGAGCTGGCATCAAGACTCCAGTATTCTCTGGCTCTGCACTGGCAGCTGGGAGCCTGCTTGGGATTCTGTCTCTGTTCCTCCCGTGCTTGTACATGTGCATGTGTGCACACTCTCTCTCTCAAAATAAATGTTTAAAAAAAAATAGAGTCCAATGCTTAACCAGCTGAGCCATCCAGGCGCCCCAGGGCTGTTTGTATTTTTTTTTTTTTTTAATTGTCCAACCAGATTGTTAGGGTTTGCATTCTGGTTTCTCCTACTACCTCTGTGTCAAGTTATTCAACTCCTATATCTTGTTTTTCTTCATCTGTGAATTGTAGAAAATTATTTTACAGAGTTGTTAGAATTACATGAGTTAATATTATTTGATTTCTGATTTTTTAAAATTTATTTCAAGAGAGAGAAAGCACGAGTGAGGAAAGAGCAGAGAAAGAGAGGGAGAGGGAGAGAGAATCCCAAGCAGACTCCACACTGTCAGCATGGAGCCCAACACAGGGCTCAAACCCACCAACTGTAGATCATGACCTGAGCCGAAATCAAGTTTGACTGAGCCACCCAGGCACCCCTGATCTTTATGTACATAAAGTTAGCTCTTTATTATGTATTCTAGTAAAAGGGGATTAATGTATTAATCTAGAATAGTTTACCCAAAATGTATGAAAGTTTCATGTATTGCAGTGTTGCCACCTATCCAGGAGTCTTGGAGTCATATTTTTTTTAGTTTTTATTTATTTATTTTGATAAAGCATGAGAGCAAGCAGCAGACAGGCAAGGCAGAGAGAGAGAGAGAGGGAGGGAGGGAGAGAATCCCAAGCAGGCTCTGCACTGTCATCGCAGAGCCCAGTGCGGCACTTGATCTTGCGAGCCCTGAGATCATGACCTGAGCCAAGATCGAGAGTAGGACACTTAACCGACTGAGTGACCTAGGGGCCCCTTGGAGTCATTCTTTTTTATAAATTTTTTTTTTCAACGTTTATTTTATTTTTGGGACAGAGAGAGACAGAGCATGAACGGGGGAGGGGCAGAGAGAGAGGGAGACACAGAATCAGAAACAGGCTCCAGGCTCCGAGCCATCAGCCCAGAGCCTGACGCGGGGCTCGAACTCACGGACCGCGAGATCGTGACCTGGCTGAAGTCGGACGCTTAACCGACTGCGCCACCCAGGCGCCCCTTGGAGTCATTCTTAATTCCCCACATCATCCAATATTTTCTTCCCAAATATGCCCTTTCCCCTCCATCTCTGTTTCTATTGACTTGGCCTCTCAAGTGAGAGGCTTTCATCATCTCACTTAAATTTTTGCAGTAGCTGTTAACTTAGTCCTCCAGTCCCATCCTCAGCATTATTAACACAGTACTGTTCAGACACAGCATCTGGCTTAAAAGTTGTTACTGGCTCCCGACTGGCTCATCATGATGGGTTTCTTCTCAGTAAAATGGGGAGGGTTTAATAAGATAATGTATGTCTGGATAGTAGAGATTCAATAAGTGCTAGTTAATAGTGTCTTCTTAAAATGTGACAGTTTTTGGTTTATCTTTCTGAAACTCAAACAGTTTTGGTTAAAATAATATTGGGCCATAAATACATTGTAAGGAAACTTAGAAATTAATTTAGTGGCAGGAAAAAGGCACTTTGGAATTTAAATTAATGTAATGAATTAATGATTGAATAGTGAAATGAAGAATAATAGCACTTAATCTCACTTGTCTTTTTTCAGTTAATGTATTTATTTATTAAAGAAATATTTGAGCATCTATACTGGCCAGTTCTTTATTATGCTTTGGAGAGGGGGCTGTTAGTGACATGTATATTTGCCATCAGTTGACACAAATTCCAAGTCTTCTAGTTAACTCCATTTAGAAGGTTCATAATTCAGGGCTAACATTATATGTATTTTTAAATCTAGTAAAAGAGGATTAATATTTACTATAACATTATGATTTTCTTAACAAAAAAACTATATGGGACAAATTGGCATATTCGTACTATTATTTCTAACAGTAGAGACTTAAAATTCTAAGAATATAAAGAACTATATCTTTCTTAGTCTAACCAATAATTGTATTTGTTGCTTAGAAAAAGCAGAGAGATCTTGCTAAAATGAGAAAATGTCTCCGACCAGAAGAACTGACAAACCAGATGAACCAAATAGAAATAAGCATGCAACATGAACAGCTGGAAGAAAGCTTTCAGGAACTTGTGGAAGATTACCGACGTGTAATTGAACGCCTCGCTCAAGAGTAAAGGTTATTCTGCTGTGTACAAGAAGTTTGCAAATTTCTGTACATTGTGTTGTGGAAAATCTGATGATGACTTTAATCTTAAAATCTTGTAACATTTACTTACATTAAAAGTTATCTATCTTATCTTTAGTTGAATATTTTCTTTCGGAGAGATTGTATATTTTAAAATACTGTTTAGAGTCTATGAGCGAATATTACATTTTAAAAAATATATAGCTTCTGAAATACCTCTGCAATTGCTTCCCTTCTTAACAGTATAATAAATGCATAGTTGTGATATGCTAATGTGTGATGATATGATTCTTAAATACTTAGGGTAAATTTTTTCAGTCTTGTTAAAAAAAACTTGAGGTTTTCACATCATATGATACCCTCTAGGTCTATTCATGTTGTCACAGATCGCTTTTTGGCTTTTATTATCATTCCTCCCATATTTTGCTTCTAAGATTTTACATCTGGCACCTTTAAAACACATTGAAGGCCTTCCTAGTAATCTTGTTTTTCCTGGGTGATTTCTCCAAATAGGAAACATTCCTAGTAAGATTTGTTTTGTTCCTCCTCTGTTAACTGCTTCCTGGGGGTAGGTTGGGTAAAAGAGAGAAAAGAAACTAGATACAGCCTAAAACCTTGGCATCACATACTAATTGAAGATAATTTAGAAGTTAGCATAAACATAAATAAAATTTTTTAAAAGCATAAATGCTTTATAAAAATGTAAAATAATAAGAAATCAGTTTATAGAAATCAGTTTACACACCGTATATTGAAATATATCTTCTGTGAAAATGAGGTGTGTATCTGTTGTGATTTGTTATAAGGTTATGAAGATGTTGAAGTCCAACGGGGGAAAAAAACAAAGTAAATTACTATAGTCTTTATTTTTTTATTAGAGTACAAGTAAATTGCTTGATATAGAATCATTAAAAGTAAAAGCTTGGTGTTTATAACGTGTGCTAGTAAGTGAAATATTGTATAACATAACAAATGGGATGTAAATTGAACTTTACCTTTAAAATCTGATTTGTTCAGTGCTTAAGGCAAAATCCCAACTTGGACAAGTACTATCTTGTCCTTAGATCAGCTTTCCATTAGGAAAGCCTGTCAAACGTAAGAGAAGCAAAGTAACCACTATCCTCTGGGCACAAAATAGCTGTGGCCAGCAGCATACCAACAGCACTAAGCCCATCCCCTTAGAATCGGGGTGTTGCAAAAATTTTAGTCTCATCTCAGAAGCCTGTATATAGATAAAACTGATTGATTTCTGAGAGTATATACACAATTTGCTATAGATAGAATGAACTAGTTCAGTTAAAATCCTTCCTGAAAATATTTGAAAGCAATTTGCTTTTCATCTAAATTTGCAAATTTAAAATTTTTTAATTAAAAATTCAGAATTGAGGGGCACCAGGGTGACTCAGTCAATTAAGCGCCTGACTTTGGCTCAGGTCATGATCTCGCAGTTCTTCAGTTTGAGCCCCACGTCGGGCTCTGTGCTGACAGCTCAGAGCCTGGAGCCTGCTTCAGATTTTGTCTCCCTTTCTCTCTGCCCCTCCCCCACTCACATGTGCTCTCTCTTTCTCTCAAAAAAATGAATAAACATTAAAAAACATTTCTTTTAATTAAAAGAAATTCACAATGAAGGGGCACCTGGGTGGCTCAGTAGGTTAAATGTCCTACTCTTGATTTTGGCTCAGGTCATGATCTCACAGTTCCTGGGATGGAGCTGTGCTGGGCTCCACGCTGGCAGTATGGAGCCTGCTTGGGATTCTCTTCTTTTCTGTGTCCCTCCCTCACTTGTGCACATTTTCTCTCTCTCTCTCAAAAATAAATTTAAAAAATGAAAAAAATTCACAATTGATACCTAAAGATGAGCTCTGAGGGGTGGTTGGTGGGGGGGACAGTAAAATCTAAACAAATTATCTTTCAACATACTTTTTTTTTTTTTTTAAGTTTATTTTTGAGAGAAACGAGACAGTGTGAGCAGGGGAGGGGCAGAAAGAGAGAGAGAATCCCAAGCAGGCTCCATGATGTCAGTGCAGAGCCCAATGTGGGGCTTGAACTCATGAAAACTGTGAGATCATGACCTGAACTGAAATCAAGAGTTGGATGCTTAATCGACTGAGCCACCCAGGTGCCCTTCAACATACTTTTTATATAGAAACCAGAAAAATCCAGTAGGATACCAATTTTTTTTTTAAGCAATGTTCTGTGATCCATTTATGGATAAAAAATCTGGTTTAGCATTAATCTTTGGGACTTGAAAGGATGTACCTTCATTTGGATTTAGAAGAGTGAAAACCTGATAGTTAGGTCTGTACCTTGTGTAGTGTAATTAAATACCAGGCTGGGTGTGTAGGACTATGTATGAACCCAACACAGCTACCCTATAGGCCCTAGTGATCACTTTCCACCCTCCAATAGTAGCCTTCACCCCTTTTATCATCCATACATACATCTACTGTATTTACTTGTTGCCTTTATCTCTTTCACTGATCTTCCCCACACCCCCCATCTCCATCACCCTTAATTTTTTCCCTGTCCTCCAAATTACATTTTCTGTATATGTAAGAACATGTTTCCTTTCTGACCCTTCAGTTTTTTCATCTGTAAAATGAGGTTATACTAGAACTATCTCTAGGTTCCTGCCCTGTTCTAAGATATATGTTTATCCTTTTCATATCTTTTCTTCTCACCCTTACTGCTTTTATACTCAATTGTGAGTGTAAATGTAGTTTATAAAAAATACAACATTTTTGTAAGTCATGCAAAACTCACCGTTTGTATGTGAGTGAGTTTATGTGTGAGAGGAGAAACTATGTCTCTGATTGTCTCCAAATTGCTGGGACCTCAGCAGAACCTTGTCTATTCTGAAAATTTATCTCATCCACTGTCATCCTTGCCTACTAGAAGAAAGTGGACAGCAAAGCACCCTGTATCAGAGAATGATTAGAATCATAGACCATAGAAGCCAAATGATTTAATTCTTTAAGTTCATTCTTAAGCTCTTTTTATTAGAATTTAAAAGTCAGTTTAACAGTATTAAATAGTGATTAAATAATAAAGTACCCATAATTCTTCCTTTTAAATGAAATTATTTACATTTGTATGTTATTTTTGTGTATACATTGAACATGGCAGTATTTTTAACATTTCCAGTGTTTAAAATGGATCTTCTAACAGATGAACAATATTTCATATTGCTGTACCCATAATGGGTATTTAGGTTTTTTTATTACAACATTCAAATGAACTAATGTCTGTGTATTTATATTTTTGTATCTGTTAAATCATTTCCTTAATATAAATTCCTGGGAAATGCAGTTACTGAATCAAAGGGCAGGAATATCTCTATAGCTTAGCTACATAAACATGCCATATTTTCCATAATGGCTTGTAAATTACTAACATATGAATGTGTGCACTAGTTTTAACAGAATTTCAATGGCATGGGGTGTTGATTTTGTTGTTTCAATAGATATAAAATCTCAAATTTATATTCCTTTTGGTGAATGGCAAGGCTAAGTATTCTTCCATTTTTTTATGAAATTTTTTCCCTGATAAGAATTATCTGTTTGTTTGTTTATGTCTTTTGGGATCTACACTCTCACTGTATAGATGGATAATAGATCCAGAGGTTCACTTGTGTAAGGTCACATTACAAATTTGTTGGAAAGCCAGGACTATACTCTAGGCTTCTGACTTCATTTCATCTTCCATTAAGTAGGCCACCAAGTCTTAAGCATGCCAGCTCACTAAGTTCTTTATAAGAGGGGCTTTTTTTCATCACCATCTGGTGTCACTTGTGTGACATGCACCCTAGGCACCAAATACCACAACTGCCCCCTTGTTTTTATAACCGTAGAGAAGCATGTATTAGGAAAAGGATGTTTGATTATAATGACTAAATGGTGCTTCGTTTGAAGTATAGCTTGAAGTTCCTCATTTCTTCTCAGCATTTTCAACATCTACACCTTTTCTGTATTTCCATATTCTTTTATATCTTTTTATAACACATATTTCATTCTCCTTGGATTATGTGTTATAGTAGGGTTATACAGTGCATTTACTCATTGACTTGGGCTGAGCTGTCATTATGTATATAACAAGTAGTATGCACATAGCACAAAAATGCAAAGGGGCATACAGTGAAAAATCCATCCAGAAACAATCCCTTAATATATACCAGAATATATATACATATATATATATATATACACACACACACATATACATATATATGCATATATATATATAATCAGATGTATGCATATGCATAAATGAGCACATGTATATATATCATATATCATATATATATATATGGTAACCTACATATTCTTTTTTTTTAACTTTTTAAAAATTTTTCAGACAGACACAGAGTGCAACCAGGGGAGAGGCAGAGAGGGAGGGAGATACAGAACCCAAAGCAGGTTCCACGGTCTGAGCTGTCAGCACAGAGCCTGACACAGGGCTTGAATTCACAAGCCGTGAGATCATGCCCCGAGCCGAAGCTGGATGCTTAATCGACTGAGCCACTCAGGTGCTCCCTCTAACTTGTTTTTTAAACTTGATATATCTTGGAGATCATTAAAGCTATCTTGTTTAATGGCTGCATAGTATTCCATTGTATGGGTATACTATAAGTTATTCTACCAATCCCATTATTTAGGTTGTTTCCAATATTTTCCATTACAAACAGTGCTGTAATGCATAGCCCTGTATATGTGCTGTGTGCGTACATGTGCAAGCATACCTGTACATTGAAGCCCTGGAAATCATGTCCTTTAGTGTGACCTCATTCTTCTAGTGACTATACTACACTTACAAATAAACACAAAATAACATAAGGTTACAGAAACTTGACATTGTACCAATGTGGAATAAACTATGCAGACAGGAGCATACTGGACTTCTCCAACTATCCTCATTCACGGCTAGAAATAGGAATTATTTTAAAGTCACAATGATTTGAATGATTAAGCATATACAGCTGACTTGTTATTCCTCTAGTCTTGCTTAGCTCTTCTCCAACCTTATCCAGAAGAATTGCTCTACAGCAGGGTTTCTCAATCTCAGCACTACTGACAGTTGGGGCCAAACCATTCTTGGTTGTGTGGGGCTGACCTATGCACAGTGAGCCAGTTAACAGCATCCCTGGCTTCTATCCACTAGATGCCATTAGCACTACCCCCATTAACAACCAAATGTGTCTAGACATTACCACATGTCCTCTGGGGAACAAAATCACCCTTGGTTGAGAACCACTGCTACACTGGATGAATATTCATCCACGTTAAGCACTATTATTTATTATGTAACATAGACATTGTACAAAATTCAAAATAAGTAACAGTATTTGGTGAGAAGCTGCCCTCCTTTCTACCTCAGCACCCAATTCACTTCTCCAGAGGCAGTTACATTTACCAGTTCCTCTTGTGTCTCTCAGAGTTAATTATCAGTCTGCAAATATCCATAATTTTTTGTTTTAACACAAATGCTGATATACCATATGCAGTACTCAGAGCCTTTTCCAACTAAATTTAGCTCATATTTTTATTAGTACATATTAGAACAATTTAATTCTAAAACCTTGATTCTGAACAGCTGTTTGATATTACATAGTTTGATTTCAGTGTGTGTAAACATTTTTTAATGTTTTTTTTAATTTTTTTTCAACGTTTTTTATTTATTTTTGGGACAGAGAGAGACAGAGCATGAACGGGGGAGGGGCAGAGAGAGAGGGAGACACAGAATTGGAAACAGGCTCCAGGCTCTGAGCCATCAGCCCAGAGCCCGATGCGGGGCTCGAACTCACGGACCACGAGATCGTGACCTGGCTGAAGTTGGACGCTTAACCGACTGCGCCACCCAGCGCCCCAATGTTTATTTTTGAAAGACAGAGACAGAGTACAAGTGGGAGAGGGGCAGAGAGAGAGAGAGAGAGAGAGAGACAGAACCTGAAGCAGGTTCCAGGCTCTGAGCTGTCAGCACAGAGCCTGATGTGGGGCTTGAACCCATGCACCAAGCGTGAGATCATGACCTGAGCTGAAGTCAGACACATAACCAACTGAGCCACCAAGGTGCCCCGATTTCAGTGTGTTTAAACCAATCCTATATTAACAGATATTTAGTTTGTTTCCCATCTTCTGCTTTTTTTTTCTTTAATTTAAGAAATCTAATTCTTACCATAACCAGTAAGGAAATCAAATTAGTAATCAAAATCTCTCAAAAAAACAAGAGTCCAGGGCCAGATGGCTTTCCAGGGGAATTCTACCAAACATTTAAGGAAGAGTTAACACCTATTCCCTTGAAGCTGTTCCAAAAAATAGAAATGGAAGGAAAACTTCCAAACTCATTCTATAAAGCCAGCATTACCTTGATTCCAAAACCAGAGACCCTACTAAAAAGGAGAACTATAGACCAATTTCCCTGATGAACACGGATGCAAAAATCCTCAACAAGATATTAGCCAACTGGTTCCAACAATACATTAAAAAAATTATTCACCACGACCAACTGGGATTTACACCTGGGATGCAGGGCTGGTTCAATACCTGCAAAACAATTAACGTGATTCATCACATTAATAAAAGAAAGGACAAGAACCATATGATCCTCTCAATAGATGCAGAGAAAGCATTTGATAAAATACAGCATCCTTTCTTGATAAAAACCCTCAAGAAAGTAGGGATAGAAGGATCATACCTCGAGATCGTAAAAGCCATATATGAACGACCCAACGCTAATATCATCCTCAATGGGGAAAAACTGAGAGCTTTCCCCCTAAGGTCAGGAACAAGACAGGGATGTCCACTCTCACCACTGTTATTCAACATAGCATTGGAAGTCTTAACCTCTGCAATCAGACAAAGAAATAAAAGGCATCCAAATCGGCCAGGAGGATCAAACTTTCACTCTTCACAGATGACATGATACTCTATATGGAAAACCCTGAAGATTCCACCAAACAACTGCTAGAACTGATTGATGAATTCAGCAAAGTTGTAGGATATAAAATCAACACAAAGAAATCGGTCGCATTCCTATACACCAACAATGAAGTGACAGAGAAACCAAGGAATCGATCCCATTTACAGCTGCACCAAAACCCATAAAATATCTAGGAATAAATCTAACCAAAGAGGTGAAAAATCTATACATTTAAAACTATAGAAAGCTTATGAAAGAAATTGAAGACACAAAAAAATGGAAAAAGATTCCACGCTCCTGGATAGGAAGAACAAATATTGTGAAGATGCCAATACTACCCAAAGCAATCTACATATTCAATGCAATCCCTATCAAAATAACACCAGCATTCTTCACAGAGCTAGAACAAAGAATCCTAAAATTTGTATGGAACCAGAAAAGACCCCAAATAGTCAAAGCAATCTTGAAAAAGAAAACCAAAGCAGGAGGCATCACAATCCCAGACTTCAAGCTATACTACAAAGCTGTAATCATCAAGACAGTATGGTTACTGGCACAAGAACAGACACTCAGATCAATGGAACAGAATAGAGAACCCAGAAATGGACCCACAAACGTATGGCCAACTAATCTTTGACAAAGCAGGAAAGAATATCCAATGGAATAAAGACAGTCTCTTCAGCAAGTGGTGCTGGGAAAACTGGACAGCAACATGCGGATGAATGAACCTGGATCACTTTCTTACACCATACACAAAAATGAACTCAAAATGGATGAAAAACCTAAATGTAAGACAGGAAGCCATCAAAATCCTCGAGGAGAAAGCAGGCAAAAACCTCTGATCGTGGCCACAGCAACTTCTTACTCAACACGTCTCCAGAGGCAAGGGAAACAAAAGCAAAAATGAACTACTGGGACCTCATCAAAATAAAAAGCTTCTGCACAGCGAAGGAAACAATCAGCAAAACTAAAAGGCAACCGACAGGGGCACCTGGGTGGCTCAGTCAGTTAAGTGTCTGACTTCAGCTTGGGTCATGATCTCAGGGTTCTTGAGTTCGAGCCCCACACCAGGCTCTGTGCTGACAGCTTAGAGCCTGGTGCTGCTTCAAATTCTATGTCTCCCTCTCTCTCTGCTCCTCCCCCACTCATGCTCTCTCTCTCTGTCTCCTTCAAAAATAAAAACATTATAAAAAAATAATAAAATAAAATAAAATAAAAGGCAACCGGCAGAATGGGAGAAGATATTTATTTGCAAATGACATATCAGATAAAGGGTTAGTATCCAAAATCTAAGAACTTACCAAATTCAACACCCAAAAACCAAATAATCCAGTGCAGAAATGGTCAAAAGACATGAATAGACACTCCTCCAAAGAAGACATCCAGATGGCCAACCGACATGTTCAACATCACTCATCATCAGGGAAATACAAATCAAAACCACCATGAGATACAACCTTATAACTGTCAGAATGACTAACAACTCAGACAACAACAGATGTTGGCGAGGATGTGGAGAAAGAGGATCTCTTTTGCATTGTTACTGGGAATGCAAGCTGGTGCAGCGACTCTGGAAAACAGTATGGAGGTTCCTCAAAAAACTAAACGTAGAACTACCCTACGACCCAGCAATTGCACTACTAGGTATTTATCCAAGGGAAATAGGTGTGCTGTTTCAAAGGGACACATGCACCCCCTTGTTTATAGCAGCACTATCAACAATAGCCAAAGTATGGAAAAAGCCCAAATGTCCATCGATGGATGAATGGATAAAGAAGATGTGGCATATATATACAATGCAGTATTACTCGGCAATCAAAAAGAATGAAATCTTGCCATTTGCAACTATGTGGATGGAACTGGAGGGTATTATGCTAAGTGAAATTAGAGAAAGACAAAAATCATAGGACTTCACTCATATGAGAACTTTAAGAGACAAAACATGAACATAAGGGAAGGGAAACAAAAATAATATAAAAACAGGGAGGGGGACAAAGCATAAGAGACCCATAAATATGGAGAACAAACAGAGGGTTACCTGATTACTGGAGGGGGTGTGGGAGGGGGATGGGCTAAATGGGTAAGGGGCATTATGGAATCTACTCCTGAAATCATTGTTGCACTATATGCCAACCAATTTGGATGTAAATTTAAAAAAAAATCGAATTCTTATTTAACATCACAGCTAACATCAAATGTTTATTTAAAAAAAAATAATGGCAACTGCTTTGAATAGGGTGAAAATCTACAGAGAATTTACAATTTTGGGCTGATATGAAACTATCGAGTATCTCATAAAATGGAAATTCTGCAAAAGACCCTACAATAAACATTTCTAGTTTCCATTTTCAGAAGTGCTAAAGACATGTTTTAAATAAATTTAAATAAATTAAAATTGCAACACATACTAAAACAATCAAGGTACATTACTTTCCAGCTTCTCATAAACAGAATTGTACTGACTTTAGGAAATTGTAAGTTCTGCTTTTATCTTCTAGGTTACCCAACTCTTGTTAACTGTACCTTTTATTTTTGCTTCTTAACTATTTTAAGAAATTTTTTTTAATGTTTACTTATTTTTGAGAGACAGAGCACAAATGGGGGAGGGGCAGAGAGAGAGAGAGGGAGACACAGAATCCAAAGCAGGCTCCAGGCTCCAAGCTGTCAGCACAGAGCCCGACGCGAGGCCTGAACCCACAAACCGTGAGATCATGACCTGAGCCAAAGTTGGCGCTTAACCGACTGAGCCACCCAGGCGCCCTGCTTAACTATTTTTGATGTAAGTAGGCCAGTTCATTCTTTTCAGCAATTTATCTTTTTAGACCAACCCCTTTTTATTACGTCTGCCAAACTTCTTGAAACACCTCTCTCCAGATAAAGCCCTGAATTTAAATAATGCCATTTCACCCTACCCCTGGCTCACTCCTTAAAATTATAGAAATATGCAAATTTGGTTGCTTAATCACACATGTTCATATTAATAGGCATACTGAAATGCTTTCCCAAACCACTATAAGTACACTTAGATTCAATACAAAGATCCCATCTACTGCTCTTAACAAGCAGTGCTGTACTAAATATTCTTTTTTTTTTTTTTTAATTTTTTTTTTCCAACGTTTATTTATTTTTGGGACAGAGAGAGACAGAGCATGAACGGGGGAGGGGCAGAGAGAGAGGAAGACACAGAATCGGAAACAGGCTCCAGGCTCTGAGCCATCAGCCCAGAGCCTGACGCGGGGCTCGAACTCACGGACCGCGAGATTGTGACCTGGCTGAAGTCGGACGCCTAACCGACTGCACCACCCAGGCGCCCCCTAAATATTCTTGTGTATACCTCATTTTGTACATGTGGGAGTCTGTGTGCACAATGGTGATAGAATCACTGAGTAAAGATGTATGGACACTTTGCATTTTGGTAGGTTTTATACACACTTGAGACAATAAAGAAGTTTGAATATGGACTCTATATTAGATGATATGGGATTTTGTGTGGTTGTGATAATGATATTATGATTGTGTAGGAAAAGGTCTTTATTCCTAGGAGTCACGTAGTGAAGTATTTAGCAGCAGAGTCATGGTGTCTACAGCTTACATGCAAATGGTCCAGAAAAAAAGTATGTGTAGGTGTGATATATATACTTACATATACACAGGCATATATAGACAATTATATAAACAGAAAAAGAAAGTAAATGTGCCAAATAATTTTAAATTATTGAATCTAGGGAGAGGATACATACAAGTGTTCACTATATGATTCTTCAACCTTTCTGTATTAAGTTTTAAAGATAGGGGTGCCTGCGTGGCTCAGTCAGTTAAGAGTCCAACTCTTGATATTGGCTCAGGTTGTAATCTCCTGGTGGTAGGATTGAGCCCCACGTTAGATTGAGTTTGGGATTCTCTCTCTCCCTTTCTGCCCTTCCCCTGCTTGTGCTCACTCACTCTGAAAATAAATAAATAAGCTTAAAAAGTTTCCAAAATAAAAATTGGGAAAGAGAAGTTATTGCATACATGAAACAAAAACAATACTGTGAGAAGGGAACAATTGGTGAATAAAAAAGAGCTCTTGGAAATTTAAAATAAACATTGTAATTCAAGCAGTAGAAATGTGGGGCATAAAGTTGAAGACGGTTCCTAGAACATCGAAAGGAGAAAGTATGAGCGAAAAGAAATCCATGTGGGACACCTGATAGGTTATTTTCATTTCAGAGAGGAAAAGAGAACAGAAGAATATTATCAAAGAAAGGCAGAATAAGTCTGCCAAGTTGAAGAAATGAATCTTCAAGTTAGAAGCTCAGTGAAGATTGAACAAGGTTAAGCCATCAGCACGAACATTTACTGAGCACTTACTATCTGCTAAGCACTTGAATCAGTCCTGTCAATTCTCACAACGACCTTCAGAGGCACATGGTATCCTCCTCAGGTGAGGCCTGGGAAGGTGACTTGGTCCGAGGTCACACTGGAAGTAGGAGAGCTAGGATTTGAGCGCCGTCTATTTCACCTGGGTTCTTAACCACAGCACCACTTACCTAAAGAGATCCGCATATAGGCTAAATTATTAAATTTCAAAACTCCGAGCATAAAAGAAAGATCCTACATACTTTCAGAGGGCAAAACACAGGTTACCTGGGGGAGGAGGGGGCCTTTAAATAGCCTTTAGACTTCTCATCAAGCATGCTTCATGCAAAAAGACAATGGAATAATGTCTTCAAAGTTTAGAGTCCTATATCCAAATGTGAGGGTAAAATAAAGGTGGTTTTGGAAATCTATGAAACTAGAAGACTTACTTCACACACTTTCTGATGAAGTTATATAGGTCTATTTTAGCAGCATGAAGGTGAAATCAAAGAGCATGTTAGGTGTGGAGTATAAGAAAGAGTAAAACTAGGGCTGCCTGGGTGGCTCAGTCAGTTAAGTGTCTGACTCTTGATCTGGGCTCAGGTCATCATGTCATGGTTGTGAAATTGAGCCCCACTTTGGGCTCCGTGCTGAGCATGGAGCCTGCTTAAGATTCTCTCCCTCTCTTGGGGCGCCTGGGTGGCGCAGTCGGTTAAGCGTCCGACTTCAGCCAGGTCACGATCTCGCGGTCCGTGAGTTCAAGCCCTGCGTCAGGCTCTGGGCTGATGGCTCGGAGCCTGGAGCCTGTTTCTGATTCTGTGTCTCCCTCTCTCTCTGCCCCTCCCCCGTTCATGCTCTGTCTCTCTCTGTCCCAAAAATAAATAAAAACGTTGAAAAAAAAAATTAAAAAAAAAAAAAGATTCTCTCCCTCTCTCTCTCTCTCTCTCTCTCTCTCTCTCAATCTCTCTCTCTCCCCCTCCCTCTCTCTCCCTCTGCTCTCTCATGCATGAGTGCAAGTGCATATGCGCTCTCTCTCAAAAAAAAAAAAAAAAAAGTGAAACTAATCTGATTTCAATAAAAAGAAATCCAAGGATGGCAACCGAATAACATATCAAGGAAAGTAACTGTCCATTTTATAATAGGAAATTATGAACTCAAGGAAAAAAATATATAAGAAAGTCAGAGTCCAAACATAATAAACTGTAGTTGGCATGACTCTGAGCAGCAACTAGAAACAAATTTGTTGAGTCCAGTCAGACCAGGAAAGTTTAGGACAGACTATCCCTTTTCATTGTAACCCTTGTTATAACAGCATGTTTTTAAAAACTATGTGTTACTTCGGGGCGCCTGGGTGGCTCAGTCAGTTAAGCGTCCGACTTCGGCTCAGGTCGTGATCTCGTGGTCCATGAGTTCGAGCCCCATGTCGGGCTCTGTGCTGACAGCTCGGAGCCTGAAGCCTGTTTCAGATTCTGTGTCTCCCTCTCTCTGACCCTCCCCCGTTCATGCTCTGTCTCTCTCTGTCTCAAAAAACTAAATAAACGTTAAAAAAAATTAAAAAAAAACAACTATGTGTTACTTTGATACAAAAATTTATTTAAATAATACAACTATATTGTTCATCAACTGAAGCTCCATATAGTTATCAAATAAAACTATAATATGCATAGATTTTATTTTATTTTATTAAATAAAAAAAATTTTAATGTTTATTTATTTTTGAGACAGAGGGAGACAGAGCATGAAGGGGGAGGGGCAGAGAGAGAGGGAGACACAGAATCTGAAGCAGGCTCTGAGCTGTCAGCACAGAGCCTGACGCGGGGCTTGAACTCACGGACCATGAGATCATGACCTGAGCCGAAGTTGGATGCTTAACCGACTGAGCCACCCAGGCGCCCCTAAAATGTGTAGATTTTAAAAGTAAGTTTACTTGAAGCAGACAAGTGTCACCTTTAAACAGTGGAATTGTGCTCAGCCTGACTTCCACAAAGCAGAACTCGCCAAAAGAAAAAATAATGAAGAGCTTTCTTTAATAAAAAACAAACAAACAAGCAAAAAGCCCCTAAAAACCACAATCCTCAATTCTTTTCTTTGGAAACTGATTATCAAAGGGATCATAGTTTAGCATGTTCTTTATTTGGCCACCAAAAGCAAACTGCCCCGATCTTTGACACCCTGGCTCTGTGAATCAACAAGCAGACGCTACGTATAAAACCAAAGCTTTGAAATTTTTCATGTCATAATTTTTGGGGCTTTCCATGAACCCTGTGGAGAAATATAATGCAATAAAAGCGTAATGCTATCTCTTGTGAATATCTGAAGAGTGTAAGATGATACAAGAAGTACCTTATAAATAGCTTGTAAAAAAATTTTTTTAAGAGCTCCAGTGTTATAATGTACACGGGATGGAAAAGGATTGCACCTTCTCTCCTGTGATCTTCCTGGGCCTCACTGTAGAGTTGGAAGGGGAAGAGTTAGAGTTGGATTAGGCGGTCTTTGAAGCTCTTTCCAGTTCTTCAACTGTATTCTCTTTGAACTTAATAAAAGACCAGTTGGAAAATGTGCTTTGGTTAGACTCCCAGTTCACCTGGACAGTTCTTCAGATATTTTATTAATAATTCTGGCAGGTGAATCTGTGCGGAAGTCTTGGGCTGCACAGCGTGTTTGCCTAGCTCTCTGAATCCCCCTTTGTGAAGGCTGTGGGGCCACCACAGTGAGGTTTGTTTGCTGTGTGTTCCTAGAGCAGCTGCTGCTTTTCTTCCTTTATCCTTTATCGAGCAAAAGAAAATGCGGCGATGTTTGTGTGTGCTTCAGAGGAGGAGAATGCTCTCCACACAGGTTATTCTCTGGGCTAAAGTGGACGGGGTGAGTGCAGAGCAGCTAGTTCAATGGGAAGAGAGGTCGAGGCAGCATCTGCCCTCCTGTTTGTTTCGACAGTTTTGGTCTTGAATGTAGAATTGGTTGAGTGAGAGGCAAGCAGAAGTTAAGAAATGCACTACTGCTTGGTTTGTCAGCCAGTTTGGGGAGTGGAGGCGGAGAGTGGGAGGGGAAAAAGGGACATACAGCTAGTTTTCTTTTTCTATGATTAAATCCCTTGTAATTTCATAATCTCCACCTCAGAGATTCTCACTGCGGTGTACTTTGCATAACTGTTAATGGACCAAGGAGTACTGTTTCCTGCTTTTGGTAGGAAATACCAAAATTCCAAATATTTTCAGCCTTGTGATATTAACGGTCAGACCTGGTTTCACACAATGCTACAGGACCATATATTTTTGCTCAAACACACTAAACATGAAACAGCAAACAGAACCATAAATCCAGCAAAAGAAGATGCAAAGATGGAAAGATACAGGAAGGGAACCAGGAGTGTACCATCACTTCAGGAGGGAAAGGAAAAAACCACTAAGTAATCTCACAGAAAATGGAAACAATGAAAGGGAAACAAGTGCAGGGTGAGTGCAAAAGGGAGAGAGAAAGCACAGTGAAGCCATAGGTAATAGTGTGCATTCCTGGGCTTCTACATATGGATTGCCGAGCCTGCTGTCTTTTACTCTATATAGATGTGTGGCTGGTCGTGGTAAAAATAGGTTCCTTCCCTTAGAAAGCCCAGTCAATGGTACATGCTTAGAAAAAAAAAAAAAAAAAGGATGAATATACATCAACTTAACACTGACTACCTGGAGAGAGCTTTTCTGGGGGACTTCTACTTTCTATATTATATATCTGGGTACTTTCAAATGTTTTTAAAGAGCACATATTACATACTTGTGTAAACAGAAAAAAAACAAAACATACTTTTTAATTTTTTTTAAGTTTATTTATTTTGAGAGAGAGAGAGAGACCCACACAAGCAGGAGCAGGGGAAATGAAGAGAGAGAGTGTGAGAGTGTGTGTGTGTGTGTGTGTGTGTGTGTGTGTGTGTGTGTGTGCACGCACACGTGCAGGGGAGGGGCAGAGGGAGAGAGGGAGAGAGAGAATCTCAAGCAGGCTCTGTGCTGGCAGAGCAGAGCCCCTACTTGGGGCTTGATCGCATGAACCATGAGATCATGACTTGAGCTGACAATCAAGAGTCAGCTGTTTAACTGAGTGAGCCACCCAGGCACCCCCAAAATAGACTTTTAAAAAAGTTTCAACAAGTATAGGGCTGCTGGGTGGCTCAGTCGGTTGAGTGTCTGACTCTTGATTTTGGCTCAGGTGTTGATCCCAGAACCTGGGGTCAAGCTCTGTGTCAGGCTCCATGCTGAGTATGGGGCCTACCTAAGATTCTCTATCTGTCTGTCCCTCTCCCTCACTACTGTGCTCTTTCTCTCTCTAAAAAAAAGGGGGGGGGCACCTGGGTGGCTCAGTCGGTTGAGCGTCCAACTTCAGCTCAGGTCATGATCTCACAGTCTGTGAGTTCGAGCCCCACGTCGGGCTCTGTGCTGACAGCTCAGAGCCTAGAGCCCGTTTCACATTCTGTGTCTCCCTCTCTCTGCCCCTTCCCCGCTCATGTTCAGTCTCTCTCTGTCTCTCAAAAATGAATAAACGTTGGGGCGCCTGGGTGGCGCAGTCAGTTAAGCGTCCGACTTCAGCCAGGTCATGATCTCGCGGTCCGTGAGTTCGAGCCCCGCGTCAGGCTCTGGGCTGATGGCTCAGAGCCTGGAGCCTGTTTCCGATTCTGTGTCTCCCTCTCTCTCTGCCCCTCGCCCGTTCATGCTCTGTCTCTCTCTGTCCCAAAAATAAATAAACGTTGAAAAAAAAAAAAGATTTAAAAAATGAATAAACGTTAAACAAAAATTTTTTTTAAACTCTTTTAAATTCCAACAAGATCTAGAACATTTTCCTTTCACTTTTATAAACACAGATTAGAGGTGATAAAGGAAGAGTTATATCCCTTTCTCTCACCTTCATCTTTGTAGGAAGTGAAGGATATTAAACAGATTCCAATATTTACATAATTAGAGTTCAGCATTTTTCTCAGTTCTTGACAGCCAGCGTTACAGAATCTGTGACCGCTCACCCCTGTCGTCGTCCCTATGGGACTTATAGTCTCAAGGGTATTTGGTCTTTCTTTATGGACCATATTGTGAGCATGTTAGTCTCAAGTTTCCAATTCTTTTTTTTTTTTTCAAGAGTTTATTTTTAGTTAATCTCTACACCCAATGTGGGGCTGAAGCTCACAACTCCAAGATCAAGAATTGCATATTCCACCAACTGACCCAGTCAGGCATCGCTCCAATTAGTTTCTTAAGAACAAAAATAGTATCGTATCTCTTTGGAGCCTAGAGTAGGCATTTAAGTGTTTCTTCATTGGCTGTTTGATTGCTAAATTCTCTTGCCAACCTTTTGCCTTTCTTCCTTACTCTGACTGGAACTCTTCGTTCTCCAGAAGTGTCTAAGCAGCTGCTGCTTTTTCAAAGATTACTAATATAGATGGTAGTTGCTAATGGTACACATCTTTATTTAGATTTCATAGGGGCAAATGCACACTTCTGTTTTAACCCAACTTCCCTCAGAGCCAATTCCAAGAGATGAGATCAGGGAAGCCTTTTTTCTTAAACCTGCACAGTTCCAAAGGCAAATCTAACCAAAACAAGTATTATCAGAAAACTTGGATGCATCAGTGTGTGAGGTCTCAGACCACCCTCATCCTCTTCCCTATAGTCTTCCTATGCCCTCCTTCCCTTGGCTCTTGCCACCATTTCATGCTCCAGCAATGAATCGGCTATTAGGCTGAAGCATCATTTCTGCTTACAATCTCCCATATTATCTTTCAAGCCAAGAGGTTGAACCAAGTTAAAATTAATACTGGCCAGACTGGGCCTGAAAGCAACAACTCCCTAACTCCCTTGGGACAATGTTTTGGTCTTACCCTACAGCTAAGTTAGCCCTGTCTGATCCCATTTTACTCTGCTTACCTTGACAGACTGTTCAGGAAGGTGCAGCAAGCTATTTGCTGAGTCCACTTGGATCAGGCCTATAAGTGGGTATAAATTCCTGAAATTTTCTGAATTTCAGTGTAGGAGGGGCTCAGGTAGGACAATGTTGTTAGAAGGGGGTGGGACTTCAAGTTTCGCTTACATAGGATTTATATGACTGAGAAAACGTCATTGGACAAATGAAAAACGAGAGGGACAGAAGAGTCACGTACAAGTAAAGCCCCACTCCCTTGCCCCCTGGCTCCTTCTTAGCACTGTTATAGACCAAAACAGGGCACAAGCAGCAAGGAGAAATCCCTTGATTTTTCACAACTGCCTTAGATATAGCATTAGTTTTCCTCAAAAAAACATGGAGCATCTACACATTTTCTCTGAGGATACCTCTAGAATACTCAGTAACATATCCATTGTTGTCTCAAATGATTGCCATAGGAAATGACATTCTACCAGAAAGCTGGTTAAGAGAATGTCTTAGAAACGTTCTGCCTGCACAGGTAATCATTTGAAGCTGGACCCTAACTTTACAGGGGTCCAATGAACTGCTGAGACAGGTCCCTGTTGTATGGGCAGACATGTTTATGAAGGACTCCTAGTTCCTGGAAAGAATGTTCATTTGACTTAAAAAATGTAAATAAACAGAAGTATTTCCTCATACTAACATCAGCTAAATCAGAGGGCAAGATTGGAATTATTCTTCTCAAGCCATGGAGTAAAATGCTAAGTAAGAAATGATCCTGAAATCAAAAGACAAGTGTTTCTAATTCAGATGGCAAAATTGAGAAGCAAGGTCAGGAAGGGCAAATGAAGGCATCTCAGGCTCAATGACAGACCTGCCGAAGCTGTGCAGGTCACAGGGCACCAGGTTCCCTCAGCAGGCCATAGAATCTGCTTTGTGCCCAGTAGGAAATACTGCATTATTTCAGTTAGTTTTACAATATATTCCTATATTTTTCTATAGATATGTAAACATCTTAGTCTTTACTTTATAGTCTATGTTTTTAAGTATCTTGCATTATAGGTAATCCTAACAAGCATTTAAAAAATCTAAACTTGCAAAACAAGTTGCAGGAAGATGTTTTACAAAGCAGAATTTATTTTATTTCATTTTATTTTCATTTGGGGGGGGGCACCAGTGAGTGAGGGGCAGAAAGAGAGACAGAGAGAGAGAGAGAGAAGCAAAGCTCACCCCAAGCGGGGCTTCTGCTCGCCCGAAGCGAGAATCAAACTTACAAACCATAAGATCATGACCTAAGCCAAAGTTGATGCTTAATGGACTGAGCCACCCAGGTGCCCAAGCAAAATTTATTTTTAAAGAGATTTAATCCGTGTTGCGTAATCTCCTAGAACATTTTTAAAATGTGAATTTGAATTACAAATTCAAAACATACATTACAGAAGCCAATATAATTTAAATTTTTATCACAAACTATATACAACTTTTGAAAAAGGGATATAGTATGTCTATAATAAAATATCATTAAGTAAAAGAAGGAAAAACTGACTTCAAAGATAGGAATATGACAATTTATTTCTGAATTATTTCTTTTATAAAAGAAGATAAAAAGATTTTTTTTCAAAAAATTTTTAACGTTTATTTATTTTTGAGACAGAGAGAGACAGAGTATGAATGGGGGAGGGTCAGAGAGAGAGGGAGACATAGAATCTGAAACAGGCTCCAGGCTCTGAGCTGTCAGCACAGAGCCTGATGCGGGGCTTGAACTCACAGACTGCGAGATCATGACCTGAGCCAAAGTCAGACACTTAACCGACTGAGCCACCCAGGCGCCCCAAAGATAAAAAGATTTTAAAAGATGCTAATAAGATGTGGACTTAGGAAAAAGTAAAAACCAAGATAAAAGACCTACAAAACAGTAATTAATCACAATTAATAAAATATTTTAATGTTGAAGAATGAATTTTTGGACACAGAAACTGAAGGTATTAAGAACTTCTCCTTTATTATTATTTTTTTCATGTTTATTGTTTTTGAGAGAGAGACAGAAAATGAGTGGGGGAGGGGCACAGAGAGAGGGAGACACAGAATCAGAAGGCTCTAGGCTCCGAGCTGTCAGCACAGAGTCCGACCTGGGCCACAAACCCACATACCACAAGATCACGACCTGAGCTAAAGTCAGACACTCAACTGACTGAGCCACCCAGGTGCCCCAGCAGTTATCCTTTATTTCTTGAGCCCTGGTTTTGAGAAACTAAGTACTCAACTTTTTGTTCAAGAATCCCAAGTACAAATATGAATATTGGTGGGAGTTCAAATCAGTAAATGCCACAGTGTAATTAACTTTCATTTCACAGGTGGGAAGATGGACAGAACTGGAACAGAGATGTGAGTCAGTAGTGGTTACTCGTCTAAATGAAAGCATTCTAATGCCCTGAACGCCCAGGATCACAGAATGTTGGAATTGCAAGGGATTTCGGATGTCAGTGGTCTAGCCTTTTATCTTGTTGGTCAGTATGCATTTATGTCATAAATTGATGATTTTGGAGGACACATACTGGCAACTCTTAATCCTTCTAATGTCAGTGCAATATGGTATGGGAGAAGCCAAATGCACTGGCAGGAGGTCAGTGGATGAGCTGTATGGCCTGTGCACATTCATATCTGCCTCATTTCTAGTGCATCCTGGATACATACCTTCTATGCTGAACTTACTGAGTATATCCTCACTGGATTTCACTATGGTGGTGTCACCTGAGTCCTTTCCTTTTCCCTTTCCATCTAGTTGCAGGGGAACAGAACAGATTTACCATAGTCAAAAACCCTCTCCCTGGAACTGATCTGACTTTGAAAAAGGTGGAGCTTGAAGTAACCTGTGGGAGTACTTTTCATTCTCATCCTTGTACATCTTAACTTACCTCAGTGGAAAACATTATTTCTCTTTATCTTTTTAATTTTTTTTTCAACGTTTATTTATTTTTGGGACAGAGAGAGACAGAGCATGAACGGGGGAGGGGCAGAGAGAGAGGGAGACACAGAATCGGAAACAGGCTCCAGGCTCTGAGCCATCAGCCCAGAGCCTGACGCGGGGCTCGAACTCAAGGACTGTGAGATCGTGACCTGGCTGAAGTCGGACGCTTAACCGACTGCGCCACCCAGGCGCCCCTCTCTTTATCTTTTAAGGTGACCCAAAAGCATCAGAAACTGGGTCTCCAAGAAGTATAGCATGTGTTCTCCAATGAACTGCCCAAATCCATTCTCTTTGAAAGTAAAAATGTCAAAACTATGTAGTCATTCAAAGGAATCAGTTTGAACTAAGTGTTTGAGATTTGATGTTTGCAATGAGTGCAAAAAGCAAGTCCTAACAGTAGGTATGTGAGTCCATTTAAAATATTTTACACATATTTGCCTGTAAAGGGCATGGAATGATGCACTCAGTGGTTGGCTGGAGAGTGGGACTGTGGTGTGCAGAGAGGGTTAGGAAGCGGACTTGGGCTTTTTCCTTTATATATTTCTGAACTGTCTGGATGGTTCACCAGGTGTGTACCTAAATTCTTAAAAAACTCATTAGGAATCATCACACACATTCACCAATCTTTGCTGAATTAGAAGTCCGGGAAACTGTTAAAGTCTTGGTTTAACTGGTTCCATAAAGAGTTCAATTGCTTCAGGTTCTTTGCTGGGCACCAGGCTACCAAGATCAATAATGCCTGGTCCACGACAGGATGGAAATCTGCCCCAAGATGCAGATAAGAGGAAAAGAGAATTTGGTCAAAAAAATGGGCACCGTCACAGTAGGGATACATCAGCACCCTCACTTGTCTCACAATTGGCCTTCTGTAGGCTTCATCTTTTGGCAGAGCCACGGGCAGACGTCATCCTCTCATTCTTAAAAGTCAAATTTAGGATTAAGACTCCAGTTAATACCGCTGAGCGGGAAGCGTCCTTGGGGAAAGAGAAGTCCCCCGAACATACCCACTGGGGTATCCAGAATTGATTTTGCAGCTGCACACAGATTCCTGTCTTGTCTGAAGTCTCTGCTGAGTAACGGACACTCTGGGACAGCAAAGGGGCAGCTGGTGACTTTGAACCGAATTTTACCTTTCAACTCAATCCAGGGAAATTGCCAACAGAGTGGCCGACGATGCAAAGTGCTATGTTGAACGCTAGACTGTGTTGTATTTTTTCCTCCCAACTTCACGTTTCCATGCACCAAAATGTTGATGCTACAAATATTGGATGCCACGCTTACCTGACAGGCTTCTTCCATCCCACCTGGGCGCGGGGGCTCTGAGCGAGAGCGCGAACCGTGGCTGGAGCCCGCCTCTCGCGGCCGGAGCGGGTTCGGCGGGCCGCGGGTTCCCCTGCTGGCCCCAGTGCGGGAGCCGCTTTGCTGCCGGCGCTCCCGCAGTCAGCCCCCCGCGCGCACGCGCGCTCCCCCTGGGGCGGCCCGGGCGCCTCCAGTCTTCGGCTGGGCTGCGACTGGACAGCTCCGGCGGGCGGGGCGGGGCGGCTAGGGAGTTGCTCCGCGACCACGTGACCGGCACTAACATGGCGGCGCCCAGCGGCGTCCACCTGCTCGTCCGCAGAGGTAAGCACCTGGAGGACAGACCCGAGGGAGGTTGCACTGTAGCTCACTCGCTAAGCCCTCGGGTTCACAGGGTTACACACCCGCGCTCAGACATCTCGGCGCACATGAATGTACTTTCAGTTCTACCGATACGCGCAGGCACACAGGCTGACACATTGACACGCCGCAGGAACAGATAGACATGTTTGTTCCCTCGTCGCTTGCCTGGACTCCGTCACTGCCTGGCATCTATTCGCCGTCACTCTTTGAGATTTATGAGACATTGTCTGAAGTTTTCTTTCCCCACCTCAGTTGTCTGATTCGCGATAAACCTATGGGAACTCTAAATGTGCCTGGATACCCAGTTGCCAGAAAGAAAACAGTTGGTGTTTGTTGTATCTGTTGGCATGCTGCAACACGTCTTTTGGGAAACTTGAAAATTGTGATTATTCTCGTACAGTGACTTAAAGTTAAGAAGAGGAGAAATTATGTCTGGGTACCTGTTAGGTGTTATCCTTGCGTGCGTGGTGAGATTTTAGTAAACGTGCAAATACTTTTGCAGGTAAATTAGGGAAATCCTTGTTGGATTTGAACTAGTTTCTGAATCTTGGTTAGAAAGAACTAGGAAGTTGTTTCAAGGATTGGGAAAGAGGGGAGCCGACATATTTGGAGGGACTGCATAAGTGTCAGGTCCTGTGAAGTGAACGTTATTTTCACAGTAAATAGCTACCGTATATTAAGTGCTTTTTAAGTACATGATACTGTGTCGGCACCTTACACATGCTAGATACTTTTATTTTTTTCTTCAATGTTTATTTTTAAGAGAGAAGCAGGGGGAGGAGCAGAGAGGGAGACAGAGGATCCGAAGCGGGCTCCTCCCACGAAGGAGAGCTCTTGACCTGAGCTGAAGTCCCACGCTTAACCGACTGAGCCACCAGGGCGCCACTGCTAGATATCTTTTAAAACCTAATGAACTAGTGAGCTAGTGCTCGCTTTGGTAGCACATATACTAAAAGTGGAGGGGCGCCTGGGTGGCTCCGTCGGTTAAGCGTCCGACTTCGGCTCAGGTTAGGCTCAGGCTCACGGTCCGTGAGGTCGGGCTCTGTGCTGACTGCTCAGAGCCTGGAGCCTGTTTTGGATTCTGTGCCTCCCTCTCTCTCTCTCTCTGCCCCTCCCCTGTTCATGCTCTGTCTCTGTCTCAAAAACAAATAAACGTTAAAAAAAAATTTTTTTTAATAAAAGTGGAATGATACAGGGAAGATTAGCATAGTCACTGCACAAGGATGATATGCAAATTCTTAAAATGTTCCATATTTTTTGGAATTAAAATTTAAAAAATTAATATTTATTTATTTATTTATTTTAATTTTTTTAACGTTTATTTTTGAGACAGAGACAGAGCATGAACGGGGGAGGGGCAGAGAGAGAAGGAGACACAGAATCTGAAACAGGCTTCAGGCTCCAAGCTGTCAGCACAGAGCCTGACGCGGGGCTCGAACTCACGGACCGCGAGATCATGACCTGAGCCGAAGCCGGCCGCTTAACCGACTGAGCCACCCAGGCGCCCCAATATTTATTTATTTTTTGAGAGAAACAGAGTGTGAGCAGGGGAGGAGCAGAGAGGGAGGGAGACACAGAATCCGAAGCCTCCAGGCTCTGAGCTGTCAGCATAGAGCCCCACACAGGGCTCCAACTCACAAACCTGAGATCATGACCAGAGCTGAAGTCGGAGGCTTAACTGACTGAGCCACCCAGGTGCCCCTAACATAATTTTGTTTTAAATAAATAAATGAAAACTTTACTGTGGAAAAAAAAATAATAAACCCAGTGGGTTAGGCATTACTCCCTGTTTGCAGATGAGAAAAGTAAGGCAGTGACTAAGGTCACACAGACTGTGAGGGGCAAAATGGTGTTTGAACATGACCGATTTTTTTTTTTTCAAGTTCATTCCTCTGCACTGCATGGCATGGTCTTTCCATACGAATCAGTATGGAACACTCAGATGAGACAGGAAAAGTATGATGAGTGTGTGAAAAGTAAGAGGAAGATGTTTTTAGAGAGGAAGGAGCTTGGTTGGCAGATAGACCTCAGTATTTCAGTGTTAGTGGAGATGAGCAAGGAGCCACAGGAAGATTTGAAGTGAGAGGTGTAAGCAGAAGGTGATGTAAGCAGTATTTTGGACTAGTTGGATGGAAGAGTGCAAATCAATGTAAGAGTGCAGCCTTGTGAAAAGGGGCTTAATTTACATCTCTTAAGATCTGGGCTCCAGGCCAAGCTCTGTTTACTAATCAAGTTATTTTTCTGTTTCCTCTTTTGACAAGAAATAATGGTGTTTAGACTTTTTTGTTTGCTGCAGGTAATGGTGAAGAGGATCTGGGGAGATAGTCAAGGTGGAGGAGAAACCAAAACACACACACATATATATATTATATATATACACACATATGTGTGTGTGTATGTATGTAATCCATGCAGATTACAGAAATAACATATTAATCTCTTTTTTTGTCACTTATGATTTTGACAGATGGTGGTTTAATCTTGGGAAAGGCTGCTATAGGGAAACCGGGTCAGGTTATTGGTTCCTATAACCCATCCCATTCTATCCCATAGTGCTGCAACAACTGTAAGAGGGATCTTCTGATTAGAACAAGGAGAGAAAATGTATCATCAGGAAGAGATTTAGTGACTGGGAAAGGTCTCCTTTATGGACTATCCATAATTAGTTTAAAATTACAGGCAGGTTGTCACAGACAACCTGGTACAAACCACCTGCTCCCCACCCCCCAGGGTGGAAAACGAAGGGTAAATTCATGAAGGCCCCTCTCCTCTCTCATCCTCCTTTTCACACACTTAAATTGATGGAAATCAATTCACTACAAGTCTTTCTGTGTCAGGGTTTATCATTAGCATCTCTCCCTCCTGGAAAATAGAAAGAAGACATTTTTTAACCTCTTAAGAAGGACATGAGGTTTTTCTGATGACTCTCCAGCTCACTGTAAACCTCCTCTCAGCATTCCCACTCCTAACTAGATTGTTAATTCTTGTTCAGCAGGAACTATTGTCATATCTGTCTATTTTAACAAACAACTAACTGGGTCAAAGTTATACTCATTAAACTTGCTGAATTGAGAGGCTATTAAGACTTGTTCTCTCCCATGATGGGTTAAGGGATGAGTAGAAACTATGAGTAGTGACATTGGAAAGGAGAAAGGACAGATCAGTCTCTTGGAACCAAGAGGTAAGGTAACAAGAGCCTTTGAGGGATGAAAGTATTCCCTGGTATTAGCACTGGCAGGAAGTCCCAGATCACAGTACATAATCCCTACTCTCAGGCCCCAGGAACTCTTCCTTGCTTAGTCTTTCACTCCCAGTCCCCACTTATTAGAATTCTTGTTTCACTTCCTGAAGGTACTCCATAAGATCCTTTGTGTGGGAAGGAATGGGGAAGGCAAGTAAGTGGGGGCATACTTTCTCCTTTACACTTTGATTACTTTTATGAGCCAGTCTCTCCTGGCTTGTCTTCTATCAGTCTGATTTTCCCAGACTTTCACTAGTCTCTATCTATTGTTAAGTTTCTAAATATTATTGTTCCCCAGGGTTCTGTCCTAACCCCTTATCCCTGTTTCCTCTCTCTGTTGTCACCAAACAAATTTATCTACCTCAATGACTGTCAAATCTAGATGATTTTTTTTAAACATCAAAAAAAATTTTTTTTTAATGTTTATTTATTTTTGAGAGAGAGAGAGAGAGACACAGTGTGAGCAGAGGAGGGGCAGATAGAGAGGGAGACACAGAATCCGAAGCAGGTTCCAGGCTCTGATGTGTTAGCACACAGCCCGACGCAGGGCTTGAAGTCACGAACCGCGAGATCATGACCTGAGCCGAAGTCGGACACTTAACCAACTGAGCCACTCAGGCGCCCCAAATCTAGATGATTTTTTAAAAAATGAACAGAGTATCTGCTGGAACTGGACAGCAGGCCTCAATGCCAGCTCTCTGTTGGGCATCTTTTCCTAGATGTCTCATAGGCCTCTTAAACTCAACATGTCCAACATGGAAATGAATATTTGTCTCCACATCTTCTTCCTGTGCCTATAGCCTCTATCTCCATTAATGGTATTACCATCCAGTCAGTATCTAAGTGAAAGCATTTGAGTTCTCTTAGATCCCACCATTCCTTTTCATTTCTCTGTCCAGTGAGTTAGTAAATCCCATTTGATTGATTGATTGATTGAACACTAGCAGGGAAGGGTCAGAGAGAGAATCTCAAGCAGGCTCCATGCCATGAGTTCAGAGCCTGACATGGGACTCAAACTCATGAACTGTGAAATCATGACCTGAGCCGAGATCGAGTCAGACCCTTAACCGACTGAGCCATCCAGGTGCCTCTTTACTTATTTATTTTTAATTCAAGTATAATCAACATACAATGTTATGTTAGTTTCAGGTGTACAGTATAATGATTCTACAATTCTGTGCATTACTTAGTGCTCATCACTCTAAGTGTACTCTTAATCTCAGTAAGTCCCATTTCTAGGATCCCTCCAGTTTTCTGTATGGTCTCAGTACTAGTCTTTACCATTCTTTGGCTAGGCAGGGCCTTTATAATTGATCTCTACCTCAGTCCATCCTCTTCCCCACAGCCACAGTTATTGCTCTAAAATTCTGATCTGATTATGATGCTTCCCTGCTGAAAAACTTCTGGGAACTCTTCATGACTGAGATAAAGTCTGAATCCCTTAGCATGGAAAGACAGCTCCATCACAGTCTGACCTCACTGTATCTTTTCAGCCTCATTTCCTGTCAGTTCCCTATCCTCATATCTCTGCTAAGGTTTACCACTGTCTTACCACTCTGCTAAGGTTTTAATTGTGCTCCTAAAGTGTCCTTTTTCACCTGACGAACCCATTCATCCTTCAAGGCCACACCTAAGTGCCATCTCTCCTTTGAGCTTTGTTTGCTTCTACCCAGCTAGACCAACCCACTCTGCTTATGTAGCACTTGGGGCAATAACTTTACCATAACACTTGTCACCTAGCATCAAAGTATATGCCCTCATCTCTAAAAAACATTAGTTTACACCTCTATCTCCCTGCTAGAATGGGAGCTTCTTATAGGCCTATCTTACCTTCTTCATCTATCTCCCCAAAGTTTGGAGCACAGTGTCTGCACATAGTAAGTACTCTGTTTCACAACTGAATGAAAACCCTTCAGAATGCAACCTCCTATAGAAATATTTGTGCACAGGAGTTGTCTGGTAGGCCTGAAGAATAATTATCTCAAAGTGTCAGTTTTCTTCACTTAACAGGCCTAGGTGGTGATTTATTTTCTTCCTTCCTTCTTCCTTCTTTTCTTTTTCCTACCTTCCTTCCTTCCTTCCTCTCTTTCTTTTTTATATTTCATCTGTCTCCAAGAATAATTTAAGGCAGTTTTACTTCTGCGTATCTTTTTTGGCAACTCTGAGAATTTCCATTCCAGGTAATTTGAATTGTGAATCACACTTATGATTAGGAAAAAAAAAGAAGCTGAAATGGGGGAAGGGAAGAAATCTAAAAGACAAATGCTTGAAGCTTAAGCAGTATAGCCATGGGAGAGGTGAAGGATGGTGATGGAGGTAAACCGTTGCAGCTAAGCACTATCCTGCTGTCCTTCCACAAGCCACGTGGAAGTTGCTGAAGCTGTGAGAGGAGAGCGGGCAGACTGTTGGCGAGTCTGGCATAGACTCTAAGTAAGGCATAGCTGAAGGGTGTGTGAAATAGTTTGGTCTTTCCAGAGGGCTGTGTGGCGATGGCTGTCAAATGTAAGATATACACGCCTTTTGCCTAACAATTCTGCTTTTAAGAATTTATCCTAAGAGAACAATAGGTTGAGTATGAAAAGGTGTCTGAACAAGATTGTGTGTTGGTAATATTGGACAGGATCTGAAATGTCCATTGGTAAGAGAAGGGCTACATAAATTGTGGTTTATCCATGCATGCTGCTGCATTTAATGGCTGTATAGCAGCCGTTAAAAAAGATGATGTCAGTGTACTATAGACATAAAATAGTCACCGACACATTTTTTTTAAATGTTTTATTTATTTTTTGAGAGCGAGAGCGTGAGCAGGGGAGGGGCAGAGAGTTGGGGGAACAGGATCTGAAGCAGGCTCTGCACTGATAGGCTGACAACAGCAACCCGGATATGGGGCTCGAACTCACAAACCACAAGATCACAACCTGAGCCAAAGTTGGACGCTCAACCGACAGAGCCACACAGGTGCCCCGTCATTGACACATGTTGAGGAAAAGTGGGCAGGGTATAGAACAGTGTATCCTACTTATGTAAAAGCATGTGTCTTTGCTTTCTTACGTGTAGATATGCACAAAGTGATATCTAGAGTAATGTTCACCCAAATGTTCATAATTGTTATTTCTAGATGGTGAGATTAGACTGATTTTCGTGTTTGAATTTTATGTTGAGCATTTTTATTATCCAAATACTGTATATCCAAATAGAATATTTATATCATTATTCATTACTATAATTTAAGATGTAATGCTACTAATATTTTATTATTGTTTTGTTTTAGCTTAACAAATGTGAAAAATATTTACAAGTGCCTCTGTTCATTTGTGACTCAAAGGCCATCGATTCTTCCACTGAGAATTCTCTTACCATAGTGGTTTTTCACAAATTTAACCTCCAGGAAGGGGAGGGGCTGTTGTACATCATAAATTAAGTATTTTTTTAAAGATTTTTTTAGCAAAAATTTTTAATGTTTATTTATTTTTGAGAGAAACAGAGACAGAGAGGAAGAGAGACAGAGCATGAATGTGGTAGGGGCAGAGAGAGACGGAGACACAGAATCCGAAGCAGGCTCCAGGCTCTGAGATGTCAGCACAAAGCCCGATGTGGGGATCAAACTCACGAACTACAAGATTATGACCTTAGCTGAAGTCGAATGCTTAACCGACTGAGCCACCCAGGAGCCCCTAAGATTTTTTTTTTTAAGTTTATTTATTTATTTTGAGAAAGACAGCAAGTGCAAGTGGGGGAGGGGCAGCGAAAGAAGGAGAGAGAATCCCAGACAGGCTCCGCACTGTCAGTGCATAGCCTGATGCAGGGCTCAAACTCATGAACCATGAGATCACGACCTAAGTAGAAATCAGATGCTTAATGGACTGAGCCACCCAGGCACTCCATGTATTAAGTATAGTACTTTAAACTTCTGTCAACTGACCTGAGATTCTTACTATCTTGTATATCTTCTGTAGGAAAATGTATCTTCAATTTTGCCAAACCAAGTCAGAATTAAGTTTTGGGATGCAGTCTGTGCAATTTGGAAAATGCTAATGTAATAAGGAGTTTCCTGTGAAACTCTGATAACCAGAGAATGAAACGGATTTTCGCTCTATAATATTTTTTAATAAATACATTTCAACCCTATTATAATATGGCTTGTGATATACTCATAGATTAAGGCCTACTTAATAATCAAATCATGGCCCTAAATTCTCTAAAGTCAGACATATCCCTAAAGCCATATAGACCCGTCTGTTTATCCTCTGCTTGAAACAGCTTTCTATGACACAGATAGTTCCTGACTCCCAATGAAATTTTAAAATCTCATGCATGGTGTAGGACACGTAGACCCTCAATGAAGAATACTTGCAGTCATTAAAAAAAAGAAAAGTGATGTTGACCTGTATTTGTTGACATGGAATGATGTCCCCAACATCTGTTGTCTGGAAAAAGCAAGTTATAGAACAGTGTAATATAATCCCATTTTGTAAAATAAAACACCAATATCTTCATGTGTGTCTAAGTATATAACATACAGAGAGAGAAAACAGCTAAATGTTCTAAATATTCAGTTTTTATAAAATGCCCACTTTCCCCAAGTGTTGGAAATCTTTGAAAATGCAGAGTGGATGCCACATACCTTAGGGAATTTGGCAAAGAAGGGAGGGGAATAATATGTATGCAGAGCGTCACTTGAACATCTTATTTTACAGGTAAAACAGCTTTTTCTTGTGGAGAGTCTCTTTTTTAGCTCTTGAATATGGAGAACTTCAAACATACACAAAGGTAGAGAAAGCTGTAAAATAAACTCCCACCTATTCATCACCTAGTTTTAATAATCACCACTTATGGCCACTCTTGTTTTATCTTTACCCCTAGCCACTCTCTCCCCCAAACTGGATTTTTTTGAAACACATCCCAGATATATAATTTCATCCATAGATTGTTCATCATGTATCTCTAAAAGACAGGGAGCCCTTTTTATTTTCTTCATATATTGTACTTACCAGTTCTAGAATTTTTGATTGGTTCTTTGCTTATAGTTCCCACTTCTCTGTTGAGATTTCCCAGCGGTTCACTCATTATGCCCATCTTTTCCAGTCAGTATTTGAAAATACATTTTTACTAGCCATTTTAAAGTCCTTATCTGTTAATTTTGCCACCTAGATGATCTCAGGGTCTGTTTCCGTTTTACTGACAGCTTGGTTTTTTGTACTCTCAGCTATTTCTTTTTATTTACAGTTTGTGTTCAATGCAGATCAATAATCTAACATGAGAAGTTACTATGAATCAAAGCATAAATACACAAACACAATATACAGTCTGAAAGATGTAGAGCATTGAGATAGGAAACAAAAGGGGAACATAGTAGCTTGAGATCTGTTGGATAGAATTGTAGCTTCCTGAAGAGGAGAAGAAATTACTTTGGTTATCAAGAGTACTGTGGCCAGATTAGATATTGGAACATCGAAGCATCAGTGTGGGACCATGCACACAAAAGACCTTAGGGAAGGTCTACTTTTAAAAAGTTTTCCGTGCTTTGAGGCAATGGTGAAAAGATTGTCTTGCCAGAGTCAAGCCCACTTTAGGTTTAGGATCAGGTTCTAACTTTCTAAATATACTGACTGAGAACAGAAAAGTGTTCCAAATATGGGTATTCTGATTGAGTTTTTAAAAAATTTACATAAAGAGTATAGAAGTCTGTCTGAATTTAAAGAGGCTTACAGTTTTCACTTCCCAAATAACTAGAGTTACAGTTTTGGCTCCTGCGTATATTTGCCTTTTTTATTTCAAGGTTTGGCAATTGTACCTTCAAAACAGGTAAGTTTTTACATTGTAAAAAAGTATTCAGCATATGCAGAAATAAAAAGCATTTTGAAATTAGTTGAGGTCAATGTACTGACTCTTTGGAATCAGTTTAGCTGAATAAGTCTGATGCTCTTGTTGAATAGGAATGGGTGACAAGCATAAGCAAAATTTATGCATTATGCTTTGATTTGGGGTAGATTCCAATCCATCACTGGCCTGGCACATGTTAATTTCTATATAAAAAGTCAAATGCAATGTCAAACCCAAAGCCTCAGAGAGAAGAGTTCAGTTCTCAAAGAGAACAGTGATAGCTTAACAGTGTAAAACTTTATCCAGAGTACATAAGCATTAAGTTAGTACTGCTGAAACAATGCATTGAGGATTTTCAGTAACACCCAGAAGTTTCTTCTAATGTACAAATAAACAGGATCTTGGAGAGCTTTTTGTATTGCCTGTTTTATAGCCTTAAAAGATTTGATGAACCAAATGAAAAATGAATCTCTGGGGCACCTGGGTGGCTCAGTTGGTTAAGCATCTGACTTCGGCTCAGGTCATGATCTCACAGTTGGTGAGTTCGAGCCCTGTGTCGGGCTCTGTGCTGACAGCTGAAAGCCTGGAGCCTGCTTTGGATTCTGTGTCTCCCTCTCTCTCTACCCCTCCCCCACCCGTGCTGTGTCTCCCTCCCTCCCTCTCTCTCTCTCTCTCTCTCTCTCTTAAAATAAATAAACATTAAAAAATTTTTTTAAAAAAAGAAAGAAAAATGAATCTCTGTTCCACATTCCATCCTTTATCTCTAGGTAAGATAAAATTGATTCTCATTTTCAAAGTAGAGTTTTTCGTGTCCAGATGTTTTAAGCCACATGGAAGTAATCATCTCTTTCTTAACTAATCTTGGATGTTGTCCCTTCATCTTGTATGTGAAACCCCACTGGACATAATATTGATAGTCATCATCTATTCAAACCCTTTACATGCTCTTCACACCAATAAAATTTGGGATCCTCAACACTTTCTGTGTCAATAAAGTAAGGTGTGGAATTAGCAGATTCAATGAAGATCTGTTTTTTCCTTGTCACACTGGATGTCCAGATGCCATTTGAATTGGGTTTAGAAGATGGGGTAGTATGGGTGCTTCTTGACTTGAGTCTCTAAACAGAATAGACGTAGAAAGGAGAATGAGATTATAAGGAGACTAGCTTTTGACTGCAGAGCACCGCCACGGTTGCCTTGATGGTGACATTAGCTGGATTAGGAGCAACTGAGATATTCTGGGAGGAATTACTTGAAAATGATACAACAATTATTTGATTTGAATAAATCTGTCTGGGTAGGAGCAGTGCTAGAGCATTTGCTCCAGTCTGAGCTTGGCCACCATCACTTTGCCCTTGTCCACTGCATTGTCATTGGTCGTGGCACATCTCACTGGATGCTGGGTGAGTGGAGAACGGCTGGCTCGGGGTGGGCACAGGTGAGGTCTACTTTTTCTTCCTTGATGGTGGGGTACATTTGTCTGCTTCTTTATATGTTATCTAATATGTAATTGTATATGTGACATAATGAATATTACCTTGTACAGATTATGTTGTTTTCTTAAAATATGTTGAGTTTTGTTCTGACAGGAGTTAAATTACTGGCAAATCTTTTTGATTCTGCCAGACTTGGTTTAATTCTTTGTTAGAGTGAATCTGTTTGTTTTGCCCTAAGAGCTAGAGCGCAGCCTTTACTCTAGTGCAGAGATGAGCAAACTTTTTCTGTAGAGGGCCAGGTCAGGTAGTAGCAAATATCTTACGCTTTTGTGGACTCTATGGTCTCGATCGCAACTATTCAATTCTGCCAATATAGTGCAAAAGCAGCACAGACAGTATAAAACAAATGAGCATAACTATATTTCAATAAAATTTTATTCACAAAAACAGACAGCGAGCCAGGTCTTAATCTGTCCACCCTTGCTCTGCTAATGCATGGTTCTTATTCCTAAGGCATGGTCTTTCTGAGGTCTCAGTGAAAAGGTCTGAGCCTTTTTAGCTCGGTGAGGTCTTTCTACTCTGTTTGGCCTGGGACTCCAACTTTCTCAGCCCTGCAACCTCTGGAATCCCTGTTCACTCTCAGCCTACAGCAGCCACTGTCTGCTTGACCGTGTACCACTTTTCCAGTACTGTGACACACAGATTCCAGCTGTGTCAGCCACCAGACCTCTGCTGCCTACCTCCCTAACTAAGCGGTGAGGTCCTGTGGTTGGCTCAGGTTCCCCTTCCAAATGCCACAATTGGAATGGTTTCCTCAGGCAGAACACTGGGGACAGTGTGGGTTCACTTTGTGTATTTGTTTATCCTCAAGGTTTACCATCTTGCATAGTTTAGTATCAAGTGCCAAAAAAATAGCTCCTTCACATTTTGTCTAGTTAATTTACTTGTTAAGAGAGGAGGGAATTGTAGTACCAGATATATGTCAACATGGCCAGAAGAGAAAGTCAGATTTTCTTTTTTTAATCTGTAGGTTTACTTTCCCACTCTTTGGTCTTTTTTTTATATTGAAATTTATTTGTTTAAGCAACTGGTTAGTACGTCTGCCGTATGGAGCTTTCCACATTCTGGATTTTGCTGATTGTATATCCATTGGGGTCATTGAAAATGTTCCTCTATAAACTGGGAGTTAAGATCTCAGGCCTGACCTCATTTAGGTTAGATTTTTTTGGAGACAGGGGCAAAAATACTCCATAGGGTGTTGCTTTTTGTGATGTTAGTGGCCCCTGATGATCATTACTTGGCTCCATTAACTCATTTGGTATTTGTAAAATGGCAATATTTTAATTCAGTCATTCTTGCCTGATTTATTATAGAAAATGTCTACAGAGAGAACCTTTCTCATCAAGTAATTAATTACCCTGATAGACCTCATCCTGGAAAGGAAAGTTAAATGCTTGATTTGTTCTCTTTATTTACCAGTTTTTAAATAGCAAATTTATCCTCCAAAAGCGACCAATGAATTGTTGTTCAGAGTAATGTGGGTTTATTTTTAATTGTGTATCTACTTCTTTAGTTTTATGAAAGTATATGAAAGGATCATGCAGTGTTGAAATATAATCCTGGGGGCGCCTGGGTGGCTCAGTCAGTTAAGCGTCCGACTTCAGCTCAGGTCATGATCTCACGGTCCGTGAGTTCGAGCCCCGTGTCGGGCTCTGTGCTGACAGCTCAGAGCCTGGAGCCTGTTTCGGATTCTGTGTCTCCCTCTCTCTCTGACCCTCCCCTGTTCATGCTCTGTCTCTCTCTGTCTCAAAAATAAATGAACGTTAAAAAAAAGAAGAAAAAAAGAAATATAATCCTGAAGCAAGATTGCAAGATTGAAGGTAGAAGACCAAAAGCTATTGATAGAAGTAGCATTTTAAAAAATGAATCCAGGGAATTCTTGCTATAATTTCATGTTAAAGTGGAAGCTTATAAGGTAAGAAAGCTTACCTCTGAATGTCCCCCAGAGCTTGTTGCAAGCCGAGTCTCATAGTATTAGTCCTTCACATTCTAGCAAGAGGGTCAGTTTTGTATCTAGCAAAATGTCAGATCTTGTGCTTACAATAAATATGCTTCTTAATATTGAAAGGGTGATTGTATAGAGGATGAAAAGGCAAGTGGGTAAAAATCTGATTTTGAATTTTATCTCTATAACTTATTATCACATGAATAAAAAAAGTAACAATTTTCCACTCGACTTTGCTGTGAACCTAAAACTGCTCAAAAAATTAAGTCTATTTAAAAAATAACTGAACCTCGGGCACCTGGGTGGCTCAGTCGGTTAAGCGTACGGCTTCGGCTCAGGTCACAATCTCACAGTTCATGGGTTCGAGCCCCACGTCGGGCTCTGTGCTGACAACTCAGAGCCTGGAGCCTGCTTCAGATTTTGTGTCTCCCTCTCTCTCTCTGCCCCTCCCCTGCTCATGATCTGTCTCTCTCTGTGTCTCTCAAAAATGAATAAACATTAAAAAGGTTTTTTTTTTTTAATAACTTAACCTTTCTGAATTTCACTGTTTTCATCTGTTAAAAAAAAGGAGGGAGTATAAAGTTATCGAAATCAAATGAAAATTAAGTGAGAGGACTTGTGAAGACACCTAGCACAAGAAATGCCCCTTTCCTTTTTGGCAATTGTTTTACAATGAAGCAATCACAAGGCAGCTCAGAATCAGGCGAGTGGACATAGGAGTCCTGCCTAATGGGGTAAGTGTCAATGACAATCTAAGGCTGTTTCTTGAATGCAGTGGGGAGGGAGAAAATGAACTTCCCAAATATATACAACATTTTATCTATATGAGCAGTTTTCTGAAAGAAAATATGCATGACTTTCATTAATTTTTTTTTTAATTTTTTTTTCAACGTTTATTTATTTTTTTTTTTTTGGGACAGAGAGAGACAGAGCATGAACGGGGGAGGGGCAGAGAGAGAGGGAGACACAGAATCGGAAACAGGCTCCAGGCTCTGAGCCATCAGCCCAGAGCCTGACGCGGGGCTCGAACTCACAGACCGCGAGATCGTGACCTGGCTGAAGTCGGACGCTTAACTGACTGCGCCACCCAGGCGCCCCAACTTTCATTAATTTTTTAAAATAAGACGTGATTTGAAAAAAAGAAGCATTTCCCTTAGATTATCAAAACTCTTTGATACTCATCCCATAGAAAAGTGGGGTCTATGTCCCCTCCCCTTGAATCTAGACTGTCTTGTGACTGCTTCAACCAAAAGAGAATGGGAGAGGTGATGCTATGTGACTTTCAAGGCTGTCATAAAAGGGGATAAAAAGGGATGCAGACTCTACCTTGTTCACTAGAACAGTCATGCTTAGAGCCTAAGTTGTCTTATAAGAAACCCAACTACCCTGGAGCAATCGTGCTGTGAGAAAGCCAAGCCACTTGGGGAGGCTACTTGAAGGTGGTCTGGTCAGGAGTCCTAGTTGTTGAGTCATCCCATCTCAGGCACCACACATGTGACTGAATGTGCCTTCAGATGGTTCCAGCCTTCAGCCATTGAGTCATCCTCAGCCTTCAAGTCTTCTTGACATCAAGCAGCCTCAGACATCATTTTTTAAATTTCTGACCCAAATAATCCATGAGCACAATAAAATTATTAGATTTTTTTTACACTGTTAAGTTTTGATTACCTCGTTACACAGCAATAGTAACTGGAACAGATTATAACATTTAATAGCTAGCAGTAACTCAATTTTCAGTAGAAAGCCAGTAAAGAACCACTTGGGAGTACATGCAGGCATATGTACATACAAATCTCCACAAATCTTGGAGTATAGGTTCTCACCAGGTATTTATAACTTATTCATAGCCTCAATGAAATTTGTCAATCTGGAGAAATTTTTATCATAAGTGATAATACTTACTATGATGGGTGACATTCCACCTTTACCAGGTTTCCAGGAGACCTGAGCTAGAAAATTAACCAAAGTCAGATTTGTCAATAGAGAAATATTCATTGAGAAAAAGCAAAGTAGCAGTATTACTATTGGGCAGAATAGAATTGAGGGCAAAAAGCATCGAACAGAACAAAGAGGTTCATGCACCTTTTCTCTCTGTACATTCACCGTTATCTTAATGATCTCATCAATCCCATGATCCATTAAGCTGTCAACTCCCATAGTTATGCCTCCAGCCAAGACCTTTCTCCTAAATTCTAAGCTCATACATCCAACTGCCTACTGAAGATTTCCACTTGGATGTCTAATAGACATCTCAAAATTAGCATGTCCAGAATTCCAAAATTGGATTTATAATCTCTTCCCTAAAATTTGTTCCATTCCAAAAACTTCCCTACCTTAGCTGATGGTAATTTTGTCCTATCAGTTTCTCAGACCATAAACCTTTGGATGACCCCCCAGTACCTTTCTTTCTCTCCCTCTCTATCTAATCTGTTTAAGAAATCCAGTTTACAGGGCACCTGGGTGGCTCAGTTGGTTGAGCGACCAACTTTGGTTCAGGTCATGATCTCATGGCTTGTGAGTTTGAGCCCCGTGTCGGGGTCTGTGCTGACAGCTCAGAGCCTAGAGCCTGCTTCAGATTCTGTGTCTCCCTCTCTCTCTCTGCCCCTCCCCTACTCATGCTCTGTCTCTCTCTGTCTCAGAAATAAATAAACATTAAAAAAAATTTTTTTAATAAAAAAAAAAGAAATCCAGTTTTATCTGCCTTTAAGATTTACCCAGAATGCAAACATTTTTGTCTTCTCCCTACTGTCACCATCTTGAGCTGAACCACTACCATATCTTACCTGGATTACTGTAATAGTCCACTGCCTTCTTCCTGTTTCTACCCTTGCCCTCCTCAACTTGATTCTCAATGCAACAGACAGACCGATTTTTAAAAAAGCCAGATCGTGTCACTCTTTTGTTTAAAACTTGTTTTACTTGGAGTAAGAGCCAAAGTCCTTATAATGTTCTATATTATACAATATAATAACAGTCTAACACACTGTACGATTTACTTATTTGTCATTTTTGTGGCTGTTAACTATCTCACCCACCAGAATGCAAGTTCCATAAGGAGAAGGAGTTTTGTTTTGTTCCCAACGTATCCCAAGTACCTAGAACAATGCCTGACACATAATAAGCATTCCATAAAGATATTTTGAATGAGTGAATGAAAAATGGTAGTTAATGTTGATACAATAAAGTTATTAATAATGAATCTTTATGAATCAAAAAACATGATAAAATACATAAAGCAAGAGCTGTTAAAAGCAAAAGGATAGGGGCGCCTGGGTGGCTCAGTCGGTTAAGCATCCGACTTCGGCTCAGGTCATGATCTTGCGGTCTGTGAGTTCGAGCCCCGCGTCGGGCTCCGTGCTGACCGCTCAGAGCCTGGAGCCTGTTTCAGATTCTGTGTCTCCCTCTCTCTGACCCTCCCCCATTCATGCTCTGTCTCTCTCTGTCTCAAAAATAAATAAACATTAAAAAAAATTTAAAAAAAAAAGCAAAAGGATAAAACCACAATCATAGTGGGAAACTTTAGCATGCCTCTAATTTGGCAATTTCAGTAGACATAATAGTAAGGTTACTAAAGTTCAGAATGTTATAATTAGTAAATTTGATTTAATATTAAATTTGATACTTTGAATTAAAGATTGTTTTTACAGATATACAGGATAAAAGTTGATGTAAGACCTCAATAAGTTCTAGGAAGAAAAATTGTATGAACCACATTCTCTGATCACAAAGCAGTAATGTACAAGTTAATGGGGAGAGAGAAGAAATTTGATCCACATGTTGTGGAAACACAAAAGGAACCTAGATAATGAGGAATGTGATGCTAACACTGTAAAGGACTTGGAATCTACATTTCTTGTCGTCTGTGAGTTCATAGTCCTTTAGAGGAATCAGACATATAAGTCAGTTACTGCCACAGAGTAAGACAGATGCACAGATAGAGGTAAACAAATGGTGCATTGGGGTCATCCAGTAGAGATTGAGGAGTCTTCACGTTCACAGAGAAGACTGGGCTCAGTTGTGCTGTGCAAGGAGAGCCCGATCGGATGAAGGAGCCTAGAGACAGAGAAGGCCTCTTGTCCAATGGCAGAGAGAGAGGTGAGAGCCTCTGCAGCCTCTGGAAGCTTTGCTGCTTTAATACAGCAGGCAAAGACGGAGAACCAGGGGTAGCCAGAGGAGACTGGCTGCAAATGGATAAGGAGGGGTGGGGGGGGTGAGGGGAGGTTGGAGACAGCTACTTTTGGCAGTAGAGTATACAGTATACAGGATTTGGGGTCCACCTGAGACATGGGACAACTGAGACACATGTGTGAGAAGGGGTCAAGATACCAGACTTCTCCCTGAGGACTGGGGGAAATGATAGGTATGCATGTGGACAATTCTTCACATGGGAGAGGGAACAGAGAATTGAAGAAGCTCCTCGTTCCCCCAATGACCTTTTTTTTTTTTTTAGTTTATTTATTTATTTTGAGACAGAGAGCATGAGTAGGGGGTGGGCAGAGAGAGAGGACAAGAGAGAGTCTCAAGCAGGCTCTGTACTGTCACTGCAGAGCCTGATGTGAGGCTTGAACTCATGAACTATGAGATCATGACCTGAGCTGAAGTCCAACACTTAACTGACTGAGCCACCCAGGTACCCCTCCCCCAATGACTATTTCTTTCCGTACATTTTTGCAGAGATTGGAGATGAAGTGAATTAGGGGATTGGGAAATAGGAGAGGAGACTGATAAGGGATAATAGAAGAATTGCTCAACAGTGTTGAGATCCAAGTGAAATTAGAGACAGTGTATTTGTACTAGCCCCATTCATTGCCACTGTGTGATTTTCTCCAAATGGGCATCATCTTGTGTGTGTAAAAGATTGAAGGTAGATAGTGGAATTGACTGGGGTTTTCCAGATGGATGCCCTGGAAAGACCAGGGAGTAAGAGAAGTGAGTGGTTGGCAAGATGGGGCTTGATTTAATGAATTCTAGAGTCTAACCTAGTTTCCCAAGGACGTGGACCCTGTCTATTTTGTTTGTTTCTGGGTCCATTATTATCTGAATAATCTAGGATGTAGAAGTAAAAAGAGAAGAGGCTGATAGTTTGTGGGGGGAGGGGGAAGAGTTGTTCTAAGATGAGAATTAGAAGCAAGGTCAGAGAACAGGTATAGTGGGAATGAAGGGTGAGAGAACTGGAAGGTTTGGGGGTAGTAGTTTCATGATGGAGGTGACTTCTGAATGCGCTCATACAGTTTTTAGTTTAATTGGAGGAAGCAGCCTAATACATATGACAATGCAGACAGTATAAGGGGGCTCTGGGAATAAGAGGCAAGAATGCTAACTTGGAGGGGAGGTGCTCACTTCACAGAAGAAATGACCATTGAATTGGGCCTTGACAGGTGAGTACAGCGGTCAGCAGGGAGCCTGGGAGTGGGGGCAATACTAAGGGGATGATGCAGGGCAGTGATGGGAAAACCTTGTGGATACAGGAAAAGTTAAGACATGGCTAGAGGGCTCTGGAATGGAGACTTTGGCTAGAGCTGAGCATTTGTGTAGGGAAGTTATAGGAGATGAAGATTAATAATACAGGTGAGGGTCAGGTCGTGGAGAACCCTGAGGGCAAGGTTAGGGTCTACCTTACAGGCAGCAGAGTTTTTTGACAAAATAAAGGAAGTGGTGTCTCTTCACATCTACTGCTGGTGCTGTTCTGGAGGTGTTGGAGAGGAAAAGCCATTGCAGTCAGTTGGGAGGTTATAGCAGAAACAGAGTGTTGGGAGCCTGAGCGAGTGCAGTGACTACAGGAAGGAAAGGGAGAGATGGATACAGGAGGGATGATTCAGGGGAGAAATCCACAGGTTCTGGAGTTTGGAAGGGGACTTAAGGAAGGAGAGGAACTGCCAAAGCAGAATAGGAAGGAGTTGGCACAAACCAAGAGGAAAAGAGGCTCAGGGGGAAGTTTCTGAATGGCCCAGTAAAGGTCAGTGAATTTAGCCACAGGGAAGTCATGGTGATTTAGACCAAAATTTTAGCAGTGGAAGGAACGGATGAAAAGTAATGGTGGTGGCTGTGGAGACGTATGGAGGTTTTTAGTTCTTTATTTAAATAACAACTTTTATCAAAATATAACTCACAGACCATATAGTTCACCTGTTTAAAGTGCACAGAGTTATGCAGCCATCACCACAGTCGATTTTACATTTTCATCACCCCAAAATCAAACCTCTTACCCATTTGCAGTCTACTCCCCAATGTCTTCCATCCCCTACCAGTCCCAGGCATCCACCAATCTACCTTCTGTCCCTATAGTTTTCCCATTCTGGACCTTGCAGATAAATTGAATCACACAATATGTGATCCTTTGTGACTGGCTTCTTTCACTCAGCGTGATGTTTCCAAGCTTTGTCCATATCGTACCGTGTGTCAGTGCTTCATCCCTTTTTATTACCAAACACTATTCCACTGTATGGACAAGTCACGTTTTGTTTCTCTATTCAGCAATTGTTGGATATTTGGGTTGTTTCCACTTTCTGGCTCTTGTGAATAATGCTGCTGTGGACATTTGTGTATAAATTGTGTGTGAACGTGTATTATGTTTTGTTCTTGAAATAGAGGCCCTGGCTAGATTTAGAAGCAGAGGGAGGGAAGGAAGCTGATAAGGAGTAAGGACTGCTGGAAATCTGAGAACTCAGGGGGCATCCTGGACGGAGAGCCGGGCTGAAAGAGGTGAAGAGGAACAGAAAGAGGAGAAGGGGCAAATTCCCCTTAGAAGTAAAGAAAGTGTCTACCTCTGAGACAGAAATGAAGGAAGAATGGGCATTTCTTTTTCTAGGAATGAAAATACTTTTAAAATATATTTTCTTTTTTTATGTTTATTCATTATTCATTTAAAAAATTTTTAGCGTTTTTTTTTATTTTTGAGAGACAGAGAGGGAAAGAGCATGAGCAGGGCAGGGGCAGAGAGAGAGGGAGACACAGAATCTGAAGTGGGCTTCAGACTCTGAGCTGTCAGCACAGAGCCCGATGCGGGGCTTGAACTCACGAGCTGTGAGATCACAACCTGAGCTGAAGTTGGATGCTTTACCGACTGAGCCACCCAGGTGTCCCTATGTTTATTTTTTTAAAGAGAGTACAAACAGGGGAGGGGCAGAGAAAGAGGAGAACAGAGGACCTGAAGGGGGCTCCTCAGTGACAGCAGCAAGCCCAATGCAGCAAGCCCAAAGGCTTGAACTGATAAACCGTGAGGTCTTGACCTGAACTGAAGGCAGACGCTTAACTGAGTGAGCCACCTAGGAGCCCCTAAAATATATTTTCTGATTATAAAAGTAATGTGAGGAAAGCTGTATAATAATGGCTAAGACCATGGTTCTCAAGTCAGGCTGCTTACTTTGAATCCTGATGCTGCTGCATGCTATTTGTGGAACTTTGGACATGTTAGTGAGCCTATCTAAGCTTCAGTTTCTTCATTTTTAAAATCAGGATGAGACAAGTGCCTATCTTACTGGGCTGTTATGAGGATTGAAGAATAATGCCCGTGCAGCTATGTTAGTCACCTATTGCTGTGTTAACAAATTACCCCAAACAATAAGCGTGTATAATGACACAGGTTCTGAGGACCAGGAATCTGGGTGTGGCTTAGCTGGCTTAGCAGGCCCTCTCATGAGGTTGCAGGGCTGGACAACCTGTTTCCAATCTCATTCACATGGCTCATAACTGGCTTCAGTTATTTGTGGAAACTTCACTTTTTTTTGCCACCTATGTCTCTACACATAGGACTGTTTACAACATGGCTGTCTGCTTCTTCTAGAACTGGTGATCTGTGAGAGAGAGAATCAGAGTGCCCATGACAGAATCCACAGTCTTTTACAACTTAATCTCAGAAGTGACTTCCATCACTCCTGCCATATGCTCTTGGTCACATAAAACAGCACAGGGTGGCAGACCAGGGTGTGAATGCCAGGAGGCTGGGTCTTTGGGGACCATCTACAAATGGCTCTTAACACAGTGCATGACACATAATAAGCCCTTGCTATCCATATTGGTAGTATTAAGGTATTATGAAGAGGGCACTCAGGTGGCTCAGTCGGTTGAGCGTTGCCTCCTGATTCTGGCTCAGGTCATGATTTCACAGTTCATGAGATCGAGCCCTGTGTGGGGCTCTACACTGACAGCATGGAGCCTGCTTGGGATTCTCTTTCTGCCCCTCCACCTTGTGCATACACTCTCCCTCAAAATAAATAGACATTAAAAAAAATTTATGAAGATACATAAAGAAGAAAGTAATAGTCACTTATGGTCTGATCATTTTCATAAAAAGAATAAGCATTTCTTTTTCTTTTTCTTTTTTTTAACATTTTTAGAAAGTGTATTTATTTTTAGTAATCTCTACACCCAACATGAGGCTCAAACCCACAACCCAAGATCAAGAGCCACATGCTCCACTGAGTGAGCCAGCCAGGTGCCCCCAAAAAGCAGGCATTTCTAAAGTGATCTTTTTCCCTCTAAGAAGGGCTGCTAATAATACAACCATAATGTAAAAAAAAAAAAAAAAAAAAAAATTTCCACCACATTCACAAGAAAAAGCTTATTAATGGGGCACCTGGGTAGCTCAGTCGTTTAAGCATCTGACTTCGGCTCAGGTCATGATCTCACAGTTTGTGGGTTCGAGCCCTGCATCAGGCTCTGTGCTGACAGCTCAGAGCCTGGAGCCTGCTTTGGAATCTGTGTCTCCCTATCTCTCTGCTCCTCCCCTGCTCATGATCTGTCTCTCTCTGTCTCTCAAAAATAAACAAACATTAAAAAAATTTTTAAATAAATAAATAAAAGAAAATGTTTATTAATTACTGAAATATTAACTTAAGAAAATTAACCTTGATATCCTTTTACCTCTTACATATGGAGTCTTTGTGGCTCACTCTTGTTTATCCTTCTCTTAGGCATTGTGATAATTCTGAATTTGGGGCATCATACCCTATCTCTGCCATCAGTAAGACTATGATTTTCCTATAAGATCAAATAAAATTAGGTCAGGGGTGAAAAGAACACCCTTACGATCTCCCTGCCAACTGGCTGATGCTGCTGAAAACCAGTCCTCTAGGAATTGAGATTTCAAAAGACAGCTTCTCTCTGTCGTCTTCTGTCATTTCTCCCCTACTTTGTGCTCTGTGAATAGCAGCTGTTCAGGGCATTGCTGAGCAATCAGAAAAGTGAGTGAGCGACACAGCAGGAGAGGGCTGGGGCTTAGAGAGATGCTGTTCTCTGCTGATACCGTGAGTAAGGGGGAGATATGGCAAACAGCACTGTGATGGCCCATTGGGAAGCGTGTGAAAGATTATCAATTACCTAGATTAAAAAAAAAAGGAAAGCAGAAAGCCCTGGAATGACTCTCAGCAATCACTTTTCAGCAAAGCTAGCTCAGGGGACAAGGAGACTGCACATTAAAGAAAAATCACAGCTGCCAAGGAGAGTCTTACACAGTCGGCTTAGGTGGATCGGTACTTTGTGCTAGCTTCTTTTATAAGGGTCAGATTAATTTTCTGTTACTGTCTTCTACTTTAATGTTATTGCTTTAATCATTAGACTACCACCAATTCCTTCAGGCAATAGGAAGTGATTGAAGATTTAATGAGATTCATATTGCTTATGCTTAAATGTTGATGACTTCCTGCATGCATATTAATCATTCCTGACCTTGATCTTAAATTTCTTCCCAGTACAAATTCTCATCAGGCGTACCTACTAGAGCCCTCGGTGCTCACCAAATAACTGGTTTGTTTCCACAAGCAGATTATCTCTAATGTTCGTTGTGTGTCACATTTTTCAGTACCCTAGCTAAATTTGTCTTCCGGTTCTTACTATGACTATAAATCTGGAAATTTTGTGGGGAGAAAAATCGGCAACCTTTAACAGGGGATTTAGCCTAGTTTAAAAGACTATTCTGTTCAGCAGACCTTGAACATGCCTTAATTGGTCGTCTAGGTCAGTGTGGCCAACTGGCAACTCTCAGACCCCATCCAGGCCACAGAGCGTTTCTAGGGGGCTTCTGTGTGTGCACTCCGGCTGTCGAGCAGCAGGACTCGGCCTCTGTCTCCTGCTTTGGTGGCCCCATCCTTTAGTTCAGGCCTACCCCCTCCTGCCATGGAGGCCTGGGAAACCCTGGCTAGCCACCTGGTCCCCTCATGCCCAGCGTCCACGCATCTGCACCCCCACCGTTGCCCCAGTTATCTCCTCAGCCACTTCGGCACATTTCCTGACCAACAGTCCTTCCCTGAACTAGGACTCTGGGCGGGAGTTGTTCCCAGTGTGAGAGGAGAGGTGAGAGGGCCAAGAAATCTGAGGGACGATGAAAGTGAGGATGAAGGGATGTGGGAGAAAAAGAGGGAAAGGCTCAGTCACATCTGGGAAGTGAGAACTGGAAGGTGAGGAGGTTTGTATACAAAGAGACAGAATATGAGTGGGAAAGAGGTAAAAAGGTAAAACGAGCTTGTATTTGGTGATGCCACTCGCTGAGATGAGATACAAGAGGTAAATTTGTGTGTGAAAGGGGCCACATGTGAGAGAATAAGAAGAGAAAATGGGGAGAGCAAAACAGCGGACCGTGCACATCACTGGGAAACGTGGTCTGACAAAGCATTTCCTTCAGATTTGTGAGTCTATTTTTTTTTTTTTAACACTTTATTTATTTTTGAGACAGGGAGAGACAGAGCATGAACAGGGGAGGGTCAGAGAGAGGGAGACACAGAATCGGAAACAGGCTCCAGGCTCTGAGCTGGCAGCACAGAGCCCGACGCGGGGCTCGAACTCACGGACCGTGAGATCGTGACCTGAGCTGAAGTCGGCCGCTTAACCGACTGAGCCACCCAGGCGCCCCTTGTGAGTCTATTTTTAACAACAACGAAAAAACGTAGCGTTATAAAAAAAAGTTAAACCACAATTAGATATACCCCTTGGAAGATTACAATACATTGAAACTATTTTAGGATGTCACAAATGTGTAGTCGTTTGATTCAGAAACATAGCCTGCTTGCTGTCATACTGTTTTTTTTTTTTTAAATGTGGCTCATCCTAACCAAGAAGTTGGACAGTATCGATTTTTATGACATAGGTGCTTACCATTTAAAAAAAAAAATAAGTAGGGTATTTTTTTACATAGAATACAAGTTTTTCATCTTTTTATCTTCTGCATTTAACTGAATAGGTGGGGAGATACTCAGTTTGTAAAGTATATTTTTCTTATTTATTTATTTATGGGGTTTCTTTTTGTTTTTGAGGAAAAAAGAAGTGTGAGTCGGGGAGGGGCAGAAAAAGAGGGAAAGACTGAGAATCCCAAGAAGGCTCCATGCCGCCATCAGCACAGAACCCGATACAGGCTCAATCTGTGAGATCATGACTTAAGCTGAAATCAAGAGTCAAATGCTTAACTGACTGAGCCACCCAGGCACCCCTATTTTTCATATTTAATGATCAAAATCTTTATCTTCAAAAAACAACTTTAAAAAATAGCCAGAAAATTTCATTCCTTTTAACTCAAGTATTTAACTCTACTTCTAGAAATCTATACTCAGAAAATAACCAGGGATGCTGGCAAAGATTTAGTTTCAAGGATGTCAATTATAGTATTGCTTATATTAGCAAAGAACTGAAAACACCCTAAATGTGCAATAAAATAGAGGCATGATTAAGCAAATTATGATAGATCCATAAGATGAGAGGAACTGTGATACAGTCATTAAACTACTTCCACACTGCAGTCAAGTGGCCTTTTAAAAAACACACTGGAGGAGGTGCCTGGGTGGCTCAGTAGGTTAAGTGTCCAGACTCTTGGTTTCAGCTCAAGCCATGATCTCATGATTTGTGAATTGGAGCCCTGCATCAGGCTCTGCGCTAACGTTGCGGAACCTGCTTGGGATTTTCTCTCTACCCCTTCCCCTCCCCTACCAGCACATTTTCTCTCTCTCTCTCTCTCTCTCTCTCTCTCTCTCTCTCTCTCACACACACACACACACACACACACACACACACACACACAAAACAAACAAATAAAAAAGAACAAATGCCCTATTAAAAAACAAATTTAAAAATAAGAGCACCCTGGGAGGTGGCTGGGTGGCTCACTTGGTGGAGTGTGCAATTTATATCCCGGGATTGTAAATTCGAGCCCCACGTGGGTGTAGAGATTACTTAAAATAAAATAAAATAAAACCTTTTAAAAAATAAAACAAATAAAAAGCATACTGGGTCATTTCATTCCCCCTCATAACTTCTTGGCTTCCCATTTCACCATGAAAACCCTAACCTCTATTGCCCACTGGCCTGGTCTTACTATCCCAGCTCCCCAGTCCTTCCCCTCCTCTGTCCACTGGCCTGCTTTTCTGATGTTCTGATTCCCTAAACTGTTTCCTCCTTAGGATCTTTGCATATGCTGTTCCCCATGCTGAACTGTTCCCTCACTCTGTCTGCTAATGCCTGCTCATCCTTGAGGTCTTAGCTTGGCCTCCTCTGCTACCCCCACACTCCACCTTTTAGTATATTCTGTCTATGTGGTGGTCTGCACTTCTTCATAACACATATCACATTTTAAAAGCATATATTCCTTTGTGTGGCTGTTCTTTTTTTTTTTTTTAATGTGAAATTTATTGTCAGGTTGGTTTCTATACAACACCCAGTGCTCATCCCAAAAGGTGCCCTCCTCAATACCCATCACCCACCCTCCCCTCCCTCCCACCCCCCATCAACCCTCAGTCTGTTCTCAGTTTTTAAGAGTCTCTTATGCTTTTGCTCTCTCCCTCTCTAACCTCTTTTTTTTTTTTCTCCTTCCCCTCCCCCATGGTCTTCTGTTAAGTTTCTCAGGATCCACATAAGAGTGAAAACATATGGTATCTTTCTCTGTATGACTTATTTCACTTAGCATAACACTCTCCAGTTCCATCCACGTTGCTACAAAAGGCCAGATTTCATTCTTTCTCATTGTCAAGTAGTATTCCATTGTGTATATAAACCACAATTTCTTTATCCATTCGTCAGTTGACGAACATTTAGGCTCTTTCCATAATTTGGCTATTGTTGAGAGTGCTGCTATAAACATTGGGGTACAAGTGCCCCTATGCATCAGTACTCCTGTATCCCTTGGGTAAATTCCTAGCAGTGCTGTTGCTGGGTCATAGATTAGGTCTATTTTTAATATTTTGAGGAACCTCCACACTGTTTTCCAGAGTGGCTGCACCAGTTTGCATTCCCACCAACAGTGCAAAAGGTTTCCCGTTTCTCCACATCCTCTCCAGCATCTGTAGTCTCCTGATTTGTTCATTTTGGCCACTCTGACTGGTGTGAGGTGGTATCTCATTGTGGTTTTGATTTGTATTTCCCTGATGAAGAGTGACGTTGAGCATCTTTTCATGTGCCTGTTGGCCATCTGGATGTCTTCTTTAGAGAAGTGTCTATTCATGTTTTCTGCCCATTTCTTCACTGGATTATTTGTTTTTCGGGTGTGGAGTTTGGTGAGCTCTTTATAGATTTTGGATACTAGCCCTTTGTCCGATATGTCATTTGCAAATATCTTTTCCCATTCCATTGGTTGCCTTTTAGTTTTGTTGATTGTTTCCTTTGCTGTGCAGAAGCTTTTTATCTTCATGAGGTCCCAATAGTTCATTTTTGCTTTTAATTCCCTTGCCCTTGGGGATGTGTCAAGTAAGAAATTGCTGCGGCTGAGGTCAGAGAGGTTTTTTCCTGCTTTGTCCTCTAGGGTTTTGATGGTTTCCTGTCTCACGTTCAGGTCCTTTATCCATTTTGAGTTTGTTTTTGTGAATGGTGTAAGAAAGTGGTCTAGTTTCAATCTTCTGCACGTTGCTGTCCAGTTCTCCCAGCATCATTTGTTAAAGAGACTGTCTTTTTTCCATTGGATATTCTTTCCTGCTTTGTCAAAGATGAGTTGGCCATACGTTTGTGGGTCTAGTTCTGGGGTTTCTGTTCTATTCCATTGGTCTATGTGTCTGTTTTTGTGCCGTGTGTGGCTGTTCTTTTAATGCCCAGTTCCCTTCTGGACTTTGTCATTTGGGAGAGTTCCTCAAGTTTATTCTCTATCCCTTCAATTGAGGTTTTACAATTTCTGTTGTAATATTTTTAATCTCTAAGAGAGTCTGCCTTGTTCCCTGAAAAATTTTTTAATAGTTTTTGCTGTTGTATTTTTCTTGAGCATATTATTAATAGTTTTCTAGAAATTTTCTTCTAGGTGTATTCTGTTTCCTCTGAGTTTTCTTTTTTCTTTTTTTTTGTTTTGTTTGTGTGGTATTTATTTTCTACATAAGAGGGCTTCTCATATATCTGGAAATCCGTGGTTGTTTTCTTCTGTATGAGTGGTGGATTTAAAGAGCTGAGTGGGCTCATGAAAGACAAGACTGAGAAACTGTCACAAGATTGTGGAAGACTAAGAAGACTTAATAACTAATCACACTGTGGAATACTGGATTGGATCCTGGAAGAGAAAAAAGGGCATTAGTGTAAAAACTGGTAAAATTCAAATAAGATCTATACTTTAGTTAATTATATATATATATATATATATATATATATATATATATATATATATAATAACTAGTTACTAACTATCCATATTTTAAGTACTAATGTTAATTTCCTGGTTTTGATGATAAAACTATGGTTATTCAAAATGTGAATATTAAAGTAAGTTGGATGGGGCGCCTGGGTGGCGCAGTCGGTTAAGCATCCGACTTCAGCCAGGTCACGATCTCGCGGTCTGTGAGTTCGAGCCCCGCGTCAGGCTCTGGGCTGATGGCTCAGAGCCTGGAGCCTGTTTCCGATTCTGTGTCTCCCTCTCTCTCTGCCCCTCTCCCGTTCATGCTCTGTCTCTCTCTGTCCCAAAAATAAATAAACGTTGAAAAAAAAAAATGTAAAGTAAGTTGGATGAAGGATGTATAGGAACTCTCTGTACTTTTGTTTCCTTTTATACTATTATCTGTAAGTCTAAAATTACTTCAAAATAAAAAGTAAAAACAAGGCAAACAGAGTGGAAGCTCTGAGCAAGTGGTTGGGGAGGTAGGTTGCTATGGGTCAGCTCTGAGCTATGGAGTGATCTGGTTGGCCATTATCCTGGGGAGTCAATATCAAGAGTCAGTATCCTTAGGTAATTTTTCCTAGGGTATGCAGAATCCCCAGAGCAAGTTCTGCTCATCTCCTGCCTGAAAGGTGAAGTCCTGGCTGCCAACATTCTGGAAGCTAAGTGGGAGGGCTGGATGGTGAGGAGTGGGTGTCAGCACCCAAGTATGTCATTGTTGATTTAATCCCCTATATTCATTATAGCACCCCTCTCCCCGAACTGTTCCTGGTGCTCTCCAGCCAGAGACCTTCTATTTTACTCTTTCCTGAGAATAATTCATATACCAAAATGGGGGGGGGGGGAGGGGATGGTCATTCCACTTTGTAGAGTAGAATATGAGATCTGGGGACTAAGCTGTGTCTAAATTTAAAAAGCTTTTCAGCTTCCATATTTCCTTCCTTATTTTAGCTCTGCTCCACCCTTATATCTAGAGAAACCTATTACCACCAGTTGACTCTTAGGAATTCTTACGGCTCTCCACCTCCTGAACAGGATTCAGTTTTCTTGCTTCCATTTCATCATCTACCTCCTATCATCTGCGTTTCAGTTTCCATTCTTCTTCCCCCACCATTGTTTGCTCTCCTGTTCTCTCTGGTCTTATAGGTTCATGCTTAATCTACAAGAGAAGCAGTAAAAGTAGGTGATGTGTGTTCAATTCACCATCTTTATTGACTTTTTTAATGAATTTTGGTGCATGTTGGCCAGAAATATTGCCCCAATATTTGTCACATTTTGTTTAATTTTACTTCAGGTTCATAATCTCTTTTGTAGCATTAACCTTTATCTAACTTTCCATCCTTTTCTTTTACCCAGTGACAAGTTTCAGACTTGTTGAATGGTTCTCAGGGTCTTACCTAACCTCTGGAATGATGAAAGCTAAGGGGTCTCAAGTTTTTCTTCAAATCTTTTTATTTTTCTGTAAAACTGATTTACCCATGAATCACATTTTATCCATATTCATAATTCTCTTTTTCTTTACTTTCTTTTGCCCTAATACTTCATATCTGGTCATTTCATTGATCAGGAATCTATCAAGAACTTAACTGTGCATTGGGCTTCATTGATGAAGAAGACCTAGTCCTCGCTTTCAGGGAGCTTACAATGTAGTGGAAGGTATAGACAGGTATGAGAGTATTGGTATTACATGTGTTAAGAGCTGTGAAGGAGTAAGCACAGTGTCTGTGAAGCAGAGTGGCAAGGCTCCTACCCCAGTCTTAGGGGATCAAAGCAGACTTGTTAGAGAAGATGATATTTAAGAGAAGACCTGAAAGATAAATGATGGTGAAGTGAAAGAGTATTCAAGGTAGAGGAACAGTATGTACAAAGTCCTAAAAGGGAAACAGCCTATTATGTTAGAAGTAGATGAGATTCAGGATGCCTGGGTGGCTCAGTCAGTTGAGCGCTGACTTCGGCTCAGGTTATGAACTTCTGATTCTTGAGTTTGAGCCCCGCTTCAGGCTCTGTGCTGACAGCTTGGAGCCTGGATCCTATTTCAGATTCTGTGTCTCCCTTTCTCTCTTTCTCTGCTCCCCTCCCCCTCTCATGCTCTGTCTCTCTCTCTCTTAAAAATACAATAAACATTTTTAAAAATTAAAAAAGAAAGAAGTAGATGAGAGTCTTGGTACAAGGGTCAGGTTTTTATTTAAAAAAATTTTTTTTAATGTTTATTTATTTTTGGGAGAGAGACAGACAGGGCGTGAGTGGGAGAAGGGGCAGAGAGAGAGAGAGGGAGACACAGAATTTGAAGCAGGCTCCAGGCTCTGAGCTGTCAGCACAGAGCCTGATGCAAGGCTCGAACCCACAAACTACAAGATCATGACCTGAGCTGAAGTTGGACACTTAACCAACCAAGCCACCCAGGAGCCCCAAGGGTCAGGTTTTAAGCGATGAGACATAAGAGGTAATCAGATCCAGATCATAAGAAGTTTGTAAAGTACATTAATGTGATAGACTGCAAAAGACTACAAATTCTGACCCTTACTGTATGTATATTGTTTGTAGCATGACTTTGAAGACCTTCCCATCAAGAGGTCATCTCTTGTTTCTCTATCCTTTGAATCTGGGCTTGGCCATGTAACTTCTTTGGCCAATGGGATGATGTAAGCAGAGGCTTGAAAAGCACTTGTATATTGGAGCTTACTTTCTGCTGCTCCTGGGAACCATCTGGCCACCACATATGAATGACCCCAAGCTGGCCTGTTGGATGATGAGAGACACATGGTTGAGTCCTCATCATTTCCCAGCTAATGTTGAGCCAACCTTCAGACATGGGAATGAGTCCATCTCCATCTCAGCATAGCCTATAGCTGATTACCACAGAGACCAGCTGAGCTTGCTCAGGCCAGAAGAACTGCCCAGCCAACCCAGAGTCATGAGAAATTTTTTAAAAGTTTGTTGTGTTGAGACACTCACTGAATTTGGGGGTGACTTTGACAAAGCAAAAGCTAACCAATTCAAATAAGATGTTAAGATTTTATCAATAAGGGCAGTTGGGAAGTCAAGTGAGAAATCATAAGGGAGTGACATGTTCAAATTTGTATGGTATAAAGATCCCACTGACTTCAGGGAGGAGAATGATTTGCAGGATGATGACTCTGAAAACTGAGAGAACAGTAGGGAAGCAGTTGCAACTATTTTGGGTAAAAGATGACAGTGGCCTGGACCAGGGTAGTGGGGGTGGAGAGAAGTGAATAGCTTTAGTAGATATTTGTGTGGTAGACTTCACAAATTGGTTATCGATTGGATTGGGGGATGGTGGTGATGGAAAAGGATTAGTTTTGGGTGACCCCCTGATTTCCAGCTTCAGGTTTGGGCAGTTGAGTGGATTATGGTGCCATTCATTTGGAACAATGGAGTAGGGACTAGGTTTGGAAGAGAATATGATCAGTCCAACTTGGGTAATGTTGAGTGTGAAGTGCCTGGAGACAGCCAAGTAGAGATTCTAGTAAGCAGAGGAGATGAACAGATAAGGAGAGTTCTAGGGAGGGATCTTGGTTAGACATACAGCTTTGGAAGTCATGAACATGTGGTGACAGTATAAGCTCCCTGGGAGAAGGTGTTGGTTTGGCAAGAAGAGAAATGAGAATGGAACCCTGAGGAAAACTGATCTGTAAGGTGTGATCAGGGAAGGGAAGCCTGCAAAAGAGGATGAGGAGTAGCTAGAGAAATAGGAAGTCTTTAGAGTTAATTTCTTTTTAGTGAATACTTTAGATAAAGTATCACCAGATATTGAGGTAAGTTTCCAGATTCAATATGGTTGACTTCTCAGAAAAAAATCCTGCCTTTTCAGATGCCCTCTGGACACCCTCACATAAGGTCTTGTTGCTTCTTCACGTTCAGTAAATCCAAAGCCAAACTCAGTCTTCCCCAGAGCCGAACCAACTCATCCTCTTGTGCTCCCTCTTTCTGTTTTTGGAACCACTGTCCTCAGAGTCATTTTTGACTCCTTTCTCCTGATCTATATGTAATTAATCAGTTGTCAAGTTATGTGAAGTATACCTCTGCAGTCTCTTACATCCATCCCGTTTCTTACATTCCCTAAATTACCACAGAGGTTTAATCCCTCACTGCTTTTTACCCATCCTCTTGTAAGAGCCTCCTAATTGTACCATATCCTGATTTCCCATTCCAATCCTTGTTACCCTTTTAGTTTCCCTAAGGAGTGATATTGGTATTCCCCTACTCAAAAACCTTAATAAGTTGCTGAATTAAAATTTTTTTTCAACGTTTATTTATTTTTGGGACAGAGAGAGACAGAGCATGAACGGGAGAGGGTCAGAGAGAGAGGGAGACTCAGAATCGGAAACAGGCTCCAGGCTCTGAGCCATCAGCCCAGAGCCCGACGCGGGGCTTGAACTCACGGACCGCGAGATCGTGACCTGGCTGAAGTCGGACGCTTAACCGACTGCGCCACCCAGGCGCCCCAATAAGTTGCTGAATTAAATCTAAACCCTTTACCCTAAGCACTTTAAACCTTTCAGAGTATGGCCTTTTTTTTTTTTTAAGCTTATGTTTGTTTTTAGAGAAAGAGCAAGTGGAGGAGAGCAGCAGAGGGAAAGAAAGAGAGAATCCCAAGCAGGTGTCATGCTCAGCTCAGACCCAATGTAGGGCTTGATCCCATGACACTGGGATCATGACCTGAGCAGAAATCAAGAGGCGCTCAACCCACTGAGCCACCCAGACACCCCTGGTCTTATTTACTTTTCAAAATAAGTATATTCAATACTTCAGCAAAAACCAGACCACTCAACCCTTAAGGTACCCTGAGCTTTCATAACTCTGTACTTTTGTTCACACTCTGCCTTCAGCCTAGTGGTGCTAGTTCCTTCCTTTTTGTTTTTGTCAAAATAATGTCTATATATCAAGGACGATGTCGGGCACCACCTTTTTTTTTTTTTTAATATATGAAATTTATTGTCAAATTGGTTTCCATACAACACCCAGTGCTCATCCCAAAAGGTGCCCTCCTCAATACCCATCACCCACCCTCTCCTCCCTCCCACCCCCCATCAACCCTCAGTTTGTTCTCAGTTTTTAACAGTCTCTTATGCTTAGGCACCACCTTCTTTATTGAGCCTCTCTTGATCTTCCCTGATACTTGTGATCTTGTCTGTCTGCCTCCCTTCCTCCCTCCCCTCCTTTTTTCCTACCAATATTGGAACCCCACCAGTTGGAGTTAAGTTGCAGAAAACTGAGGTCATTCTAGCTATTTCAACTAGAAATGCCTTTAGCGTAGGAACTGGGTATTCCTAATTGTTGGCGGGTTAAAGAAACAGCCTATAGGTTGAGCCTGCAGGAACAACATAGGGAACAGCTCCTCTGAACTGGCCTACAAAGGGAGTAGGTGGGACTAGCCTACCAGGGTGGCTAAGCTGCCACCACTTCCAGCTGCTTCTCAATACTCACAAACCTAGTATGGGACACCAGAATGCTGCTCAGAAAAACCTAATGCTTCCACAGCCGTGCTCACCAGCTGAAAAAAGAATAGCACATCGCTTCTCGGCCTTTTGGCTAAGATCAAGTGTAAAAAAGAATAGCAGAAACAATAGGAATGAGGCCTTCACCACACTCCCCCCTTCAGATATCCCATGAGTGCATCTAATTGGTAGAGCAATATCCAGATGTAGAACCTCTGTCTAGAAGAGTTTGGGAAATGTCGTTTTTAGCGATCTAGTCTCTGCAGTACCAGAGACAGCTTAGGAAAAGTTGGGGATGGATGCTGAGTCCATCTTTTCTTCTATAGTCACTTACTGTGAAGCATGAACTGTTATATTTGTAATGGTTTTCACACTAACCTTGGCATGCTACTGGATTATCAAGACTGCTAGGGCAGGAAATGTGTATGAGTAATTTCTAACTGCCTCTCTCCCTCCCCAGTAAATATATAAGAAGGTAAAAACTAAATAACTATTTGCTAAATGAGTGAAATTTTGTTATCTTGCCAAGAGTAGCATTAATACTTGGATATAAGGGAGAACCTTTTACTACTAACCTAAGAGAAGATAAGGTTAGTAATTAGAAGGGAGTATAAAAAAACTCCAGGGGAAAATTTGGGTTTTTTATGTAAAAAATAGAAATTTAATTGAGAATTTCACTGCTCTTGTGATGAGCACCAGATGATGTATGGAAGTGTTGAATCACTACACTGTACACCTGAAACTAATATTACACTGTGTTAAATGGAATTTAAATAAAAACTTAAGGAAATAAAAGAGAATCTCACTATAAATAACTCCTTCTTCCCAACATTGTAGAGAGCCTGTAAATGGTCCTCGTGTCATTGAATATGAGGAAGTGTCCTTTGGGGGAGATGCAGTTGCCATTGAACACAGTGTTTGGAATGAGAAGATTCAGGATAGTGGGTAGAATTGAGACCTGTAAATTTGTGTCTGCTTATTAAGAACAGAGGCAGATGACCTACTGTGATGATTAAGATACAAAAGTAGAAAAGCAAAAATGTTATTTTAAAATACATGCATCTGGGAAGTAGAGGACCTTTCATGCCATAGATGGCAAGGTGATCAACTTGACTTCATGGCTATTGACGCATTTATGAGAAAGTAGGGATTCCAACAATGAATTGCAGTCAGAATTTGAAGGGTAACTTATTATATTAAGATACAATAAATAAGACAAATTGTACTAAAAGTTTTTCCTTTATCTAAAAAGCTTACTTAAGAGACACTTGTATGCGGGGCGTCTGGGTGGCTCAGTCGGTTAAGCGTCTGACTTCAGCTCAGGTCATGATCTCACATTCTGTGAGTTTGAGCCCCACATCGGGCTGTGTGCTGACAGCTCAGAGCCTGGAGCCTGCTTCGGATTCTGTGTCTCCCTCTCCCTTTGCTCTTCCCCTACTCACACTCTGTTTCTCTCTCTCTTTCTCAAAAATAAACATTAAAAAAAAAGAAAAGAGAGAGACACTTGCATGTGGTGCAGAGGTAGCAAACAGGAGACTGTATGAGGAGTGGTAACTTTAGCTGGTTGTAACTTACCACGTGACCTTAGTTGTCTCCTAGTTGGCAGCCTGTGGAGTTAGCTACCACTCCTTTCTAATCTGCTTATCTATCTATCTATCTATCTATCTATCTATCTATCTATCTATCATCTATGATATATTCATTCCCCAAAGCTAACTATCCTCTGGAGCTAGAGATCAGGCAATGCCAGTGGTTCTGAACTTCAGTGTGTATTAGAATCCCTGGAGGACTTGTTGAAAGGTAGCTGAATTCTACCCAACTCCCCAAATTTGTACTTCTGATGAGTTCCCAGGTGATGCTAATGCTAGTCTGAGGAAGCACACTTTGAGAACCACTGCAATGTCAACATGTCAAAAGTGGACTCATCATCTTAGCCCCAAAAGTCTGCTTCTCTTCCTCTTTTCCCTCTCTGGGTTAATAACTCTAGCACTCACCCAGGGTTCTAGGCCAGAAACCGGCATTAGGGAGGAGAAAAGGGGGTAAGCAGTTTCTAGACTTCTCCATCTTACTCATTTCACAGTGACTTACCAATCAGGGCCACATCCCTTGTCCCCTTCTGTACCGCAAGAGCCTTTTCATTTATTTCCTTGCCTCTAATCTGCCCCTAGCCCCAACCCACCCCAATTAATCCATTCTCCAGATATTTCTTTTTTTTTATCTTTTTTTTTTTAAGTTTATTTATTTTGAGAGAGAGAGCATGAGCAGAGGAGGGACAGAGAGAGAGGGAGAGAGAGAATCCCAAGCAGGCTCTGTGCTGTCAGCACAGAGCCCCATGTGGGGCTCGAACTCACGAACCATGAGATCATGACCTAACTAAGCTATACTTTAAAAGGTAGAATTTAAGGGGCCCCTGGGTGGCTCAGTTGGTTAAGCATCCAACTCTTGGTTTCAGCTCAGGTCATGATCTCGTGGTTCATGGGATTGAGCCCCATGTCAGGCTCTGTGCTGACAGCACGGAGCCTGCTTGGGATTCTCTCTCTCCCTCTCTCTCTGCCCCTCTCCTGTTCACTCTCTCTCTCAAAGTAAATAAATAAGTTTAAAAAGAAAATAAAAGTCATAATTTAACTTGTACCTAATCAGAAGAGAGCTAAAGATTTGCAAATTTCAAGTCTGGTTTCCCTTTATAAAATAGATAATAACTGGCTTTCACATTATCTCATTGGGAGAGAAATAATTTAGGGAATTTCTTCCAAGGAGCCCTAAGTAAATTATGTGATATAAATTTTTTACTACTGTAAAGAAAAAGGGGGGAGGTGTGTACCTGGGTGGCTCAGTTTGTTGAGCGTCTGACTTCAGCTTGGGTCATAGTCTCGCCATAAGTGAGTTTGAGCCCCACATCGGGCTTGCTGCTGTCGGCCCAGAGCCTGCTTCAGATCCTCTGTCCCCTTCTCTCTGTCCTTCCCTGCTGGCACTCTCTCTCTCTCTCTCTCTCTCAAAAATAAATAAACAATTAAAAAGAAAGAAAGAAAGAAAAAGGAAAAAGGAATTAAGCCATAAACCAGTAAAAAGAAGTTTGTGTTTTATACTAATTTACAAGACTGATTTATTTTTACTATTTTTTTAAAAAAATTTTTTAACGTTTTTTTTTATTTTTGAGACAGAGAGAGACAGAGCATGAACGGGGGAGGGGCAGAGAGAGAGGGAGACACAGAATCTGAAACAGGCTCCAGGCTCTGAGCCATCAGCCCAGAGCCCGACGCGGGGCTCGAACTCACGGACCGCGAGATCGTGACCTGAGCTGAAGTCGGACGCTTAACCGACTGAGCCACTCAGGCACCCCTATTTTTACTATTTTTGAAAAAACCTTTATTTGAACACCTCTTTTCTTATCTTCCTCCTTCCCCATTTTAATTTTTTGTTTGTTTGGGTTTTCATATTTAGATAAATAGTATTGGTCCTTGCAGGATTATAGGAAAGCCTCAACACATAGATGAAGAAGCATAGGACTTTAGCTTTACTTACTTACCTCTCTGGAGTGCTCAGAAGTAAGAGAAACAGGCTGGTTCTGTGGGGAAAATCTCTTATCCATCTTTACTTTCAAATAACTTAATCAAAAGATCTAATGTTTCACTGCAAACGGTCTTAAAAGTCAAATTAATGTCACCTGCAGAGTTAGCTAAAAAAGTGATGAGTATTGTTTCGCACAGCAGTTCAAACTATTTGCAGAGTCCTACCACAATGGAAGACTTTTCTTGCACTCCCCCAATACTAGAACTGTGTGGTAATTCTGATGACTGTCAGTTCCTGTGGGGTGTTTACACAAAGGTACTTTTAAATGAAGAGTCATTTTTAGAGCAATTAGAAAAGAGGCTAGACAGAATAGCTGGCGCAGGGGCCTGGCAGGTCGGGGTTAAGGTTTATTGACAGGACAGGGTCAGGCCTCTGCTCCGCCACCGTTGCCCCTCATACCTGCCCTCCGGATACAGCCAAGACCTCAGCCAGCCTTGGCTCCCTGCCATAGGCCAAACCCCTTGTGCAGAATGTAGAGAAGGGAAAGAAGAAAGGAGGAAGAGGAGGGGAAGTTCTGCTGAAACATTACAGTTTGGTATTAAAATGCAAGTTTGGAAATATTTGTGTATATTTTTCTGGCCCAGATGTTGTGTCACATTGGGGAGGAGAAATTTTAAAACATACAAAGGATTGTCTGTTCTTTTCAGCTTTGTAGTTTGCAGTTGTTGCCTCCTGAAGAAAGAAATTGCCTGGCCAAAGTAGTCTTTTAATTTCATTTTTCAGTTTTGAGTTACAGGTTCCTGGCAAGCTCCCTGACCACTACTGTTACCTGGTGGCGCCTATATTTCATCAAATTTAGACGCGCAGACTACCTGGATCCAGGCCCAGATGAACTGTTGTGACTGATAAACATGATCCCGCCCTCCCCCATGAGCGCTCCTGCTTTTCCCTTTAAGGGAATCTAAGCCGTTGAGTCCCTGGGTCCCCAAGGGAGCTAAAGAAAAATGTGTTCCGGTATTCCGGTATTTGAGTTCGCTCTGTGGTTTTCTGTGCTGCGTCTCTCCCTGCCCAGAGGCTGGTGAACATCCCAGCAGTGCCCCACTTCTCCAGTGTTGGTAATTAATGCAGGGAAGATTTTTGTTTTTAATAAAAACAAGCAGAGACATCTATCAGTACCCACAGTCAAGGCAGAATTTGTTTGACATCTTATGATTGCTGCTTACAAAAAAGAGTGACAGCAGTTATTAAACAAATAAGAAAAAAGATGCTGTTTACTGGTAGATTTAAGATATCCTAAGAATATTCTTACAGCATTACTGCCTTTGCTTGCATAAGTAGAAAATTGTAGAATGAACAGAATCATTAATTTTTGAAATCTGGGTTGTATTAGATTTAGAATAATAATAAAAATTCAAATATTAAGCAAATATATTATTTTTAGCTGTGCCATATACCAGGGGCTTTTCCTTTCATTAGACCATATTTCAAACATTTGTTTTTATGATTGCAGGGGTAGTATTAGCATTCAATGTAATTAAACTTAATTGCATTTCCTATGTGAATTATTTTTAGTCTCTTTTTCAAATACATTTATGGTCTTTTTTGCTATACTAACTATTCGTGTAGATTTGCCTTGATAAAAGGCTACGGAAAAATTGTCTGTTTGCTTGGAAACAGTCAGAAGTCACAAATTTGATTTTCATTTAATTTAGAAGTTTTGAAGTGAAATTTTGGAATACAGTCGAGTAGGAAAAGCATGAAACCATTCAGGGTCTGAGGTTTTGGTTCTCATGTCATGTTCATGTGATCTAAGAAAAATAATTAATCTCTCTCTGGCCTAAGTTATCCTATCTGGGAAGTGTTATAATAGTTTTAGTCCCTAGCCTAACCAGATGATGTAGAAGCATCAGATCACATGTTTCTACAGGTACTAGATTGGGGGGTGGGGTGGGGCGGGGGTTGCTGGGAAGGAAGGGGAAGGAACTTCTTAGGGTGTTATTAGTAGTCTATATCTTGATAGATATTTGGTTACACAGGGGTATGCATTTGTCAGAATTCATCAAATGATATGCTTAAGATTTGTGTATGTCATAGTATGTAAATTTTACCTCAGAATACAAAAACAAAAGGACTTTTAAATACATATTGAGGGTTGGTTAATAACATGCATGTTGAAGTATGGGGGAAGGGGTTACTGATCTTTGAAACTTACTTTGAAATACACTTCTCCCTGCCAAAGAAAAAATGAATGACGGGATGTTTAGAAGTGTGATAAAGAGCAAATATAGTGAAATGTTAATTGTAGCATGTACGTCATACGATTGTTTACCATAAAATTCTTTGAACATTTTTGTATGTTTGAAAATTTTCATAAAATGTTCGGGGGGGTGGAGAATGAAGGCCCTGGGTTTTGTTCATTAGAGGGTCTGTGTACCTCCATTAAAAAAAATGTTTATTTATTTATTTTGAGAGAGAGAGAGAAAGAGAGAGAGAGGAGGAGGGCCAGAGAGAGAGGGAGAGAGAGAGAATCCCAAGCAGGCTCCTCACTGTCAGTGCAGAGTCTGACTGGGGGGCTTGAACTCATAAACCATGAGATCATGACCTGAACCAAAATCAAGAGTCAGACGCTTAACCGGTTGAGCTACCCAGGTGCCCCTGTGCACCTCCATTTTTAATTCTAATCCCCACCCCCATTCAGAATCAAACCACTTGGATTAATACCAGAAGGAGGGAGGGGTGTGAATGTAGCCATTTAATAGAAAAATGTGCCCACCTCATACTTTCTCCAGTTACCTTTTGAAAGGCCATTACCAAGCATGGAAGCCAAGAGTGTCCTTACAAACAAGAAGAGCTCTTAGAAATCCAAACCATGCAGCACAACCATTGACCTCTCTGGGCAGATAAGAATTGGCCTCCAGAACCATAACCACGGGGAAGGACATGGCCTCCTGACACATAATCTTCACCAATGGCAAGCAGGTGACTCCCGTGCTATATACCTTATACTAAGGCCCTATCAGATGAAAATGGACTTTCAATTTCAGCCAAATCCCAGGGATTTGGCCAAGAACACCTCGACTTTTATCAGAATGCCAGACTATCTCTTACATCCTGATAGAGCCCTCTATTTAAAAAGATCTTATATGGGCCTCCTGCAATACTTATGTTGTGTGTGTATGTGCTTTATTCTTGAATGGTCAAAAGGGTAAATTGGTTCTGGTGGGATTGGAACTCAACTTTTAAAAGCTAATGATAATATGTTTTTAAATGAGGCCGTGCTGCTCAGTTGGTGTTTGAATGGTAGACTGGAAAGTCAAGATAGGAAAGGCTCAAGGATCTCAATTCTTTCAGAGTCTCAAAGTGAATTCTGGCCAATTAATTTATCTCTCTTCTTTGATTTTCTCACTTGGAAAGTGAAAAATGAAGTCTGACACAAAATGCCCAGTCAATGATTCTCAAATTCTAGTGGTTATAAGAATCATTTATGTAGGAAGTTTCAGTGTGTGTAAAAATCATTTAGTTTTTAAAAATGAGATTTCAGCTTCCATACCTGGGTTTTCTCAATCAGTATGTCTGGGACAGAGCTCAGAAATCTGCATTTTAGTAAACACACAGTGTGATATTAACATGGTTATTGGACCACATGAGAATTGGTGTAGATGCATTTTGATGGGTCTTATGTTAACTGATAGAATCGTGTGTGTGTGTGTGTGTGTGTGTGTGTGTGTGTGGGTGTGTGTGGGTGTGTATATATATTTTTTTTCTTTTTTTTTTAGCTTTTTCTTAGGGAATTTTTTTAATGTTTATTTATTTTTGAGACAGAGACAGAGTGCAAGCAAGGGAGGGGCAGAGAGTGAGGGAGACACAAAATCTGAAGCAGGCTCCAGGCTCTAAGTTGTCTACACAGAGCCTGATGTGGGTCTTGAGCCCACAAACCATGAGATCATGACCTGAGCTGAAGTCAGATGCTTAACCAGCTGAGGCACCCAGGCACCCCTCTTGGGGAAAATTTTAAACATACGCTAAAGTAGAGAGAACAGTGTAATGAACTTCCATGGACCCATCACCCAACTTCAACAATTCTGGTTCATTTCTATGTTCATCTACTCCTCCTCCACAGATTATTTTGGGAAGTAAATCTTAGATATATGATTACATTAATAAATATTCTAGTAGGCAACTCTAAAATATTAAAATGTAAGTACTCTAGAAAGATATCATTATTAAATCTTATAAAATTTGAGAGTAATTCTTTAGTATCAAATATGTCAGTGGCTACATTTCCTTGATTGTCTCTCTCTCTCTGTCTCTCTTTTTTTTTTACACGATTTGTTGAAATCAAGAAGCAAACACAATCCACACACTGCATTTGATTGATGTGTCTCTTTAATCTTTTAATCTATAGGTTCTCCTTCCCTCTTTTTTCCCCCATATGATTTATTTGTTGAAGAAACCAAGTCATTTGTTCTGTAGATTTTCTCAGTCTAGATTTTCTGATTGGCTCCCCATGATGTCATTTACCATTTTTCTTTCCCCTGTATTTCCTGTAAACTCCATCACTTCATCCTGAAGCTTGACCAGATTAAAGTTCAATTTGGGGGCAAGAATACATCATAGGTAGTGTCATATGCTTCCATCATGAGACACATGTCTGGTTCTCTCTCTCTCTCTCTCTTTTCTAAAATTTATTTATTTAAGTATCTCTACACCCAATATGGGGCTCGAACTCATGACCCCAAGATCAAGAATTGTATGCTTTTCCGACTAAGCCAGCCGGGTGCTCCTGGGTTTTTCTTTTTTTGTCATGTTAGTGACTGTTGTTGAGATCCGTTATTTCCTAGGGATAGCCCCATATTTTAACTTAGTAAGTAGTTCATAGAAGAACCTTCTCCCTCTCATCGTGGAGTTTTCTTTTTTTTTCTTTTTTTAAAATGTTTATTTATTTTTGTGTGAGAGAGAGACAGAGTGCGAGCAGGGGAGGGGCAGAGAGAGAAGGAGACACAGAATCTAAAGTAGGCTCCAGGCTTTGAGCTCTGAGCACAGAGCCCAATGCAGGACTTGAGCCCATAAACCACAAGATCGTGACCTGAGCTGAAGTTGGATGCTTAACTGACTGAGCCACCCAGGTGCCCAGGAGTTTTCATTTTCTAAGTTAGGCTTTTTTTTTTTTTTAATTTTTTTTTTCAACGTTTTATTTATTTTTGGGACAGAGAGAGACAGAGCATGAACGGGGGAGGGGCAGAGAGAGCGGGAGACACAGAATCGGAAACAGGCTCCAGGCTCTGAGCCATCAGCCCAGAGCCCGACGCGGGGCTCGAACTCACGGACCGCGAGATCGTGACCTGGCTGAAGTCGGACGCTTAACCGACTGCGCCACCCAGGCGCCCCTCTAAGTTAGGCTTTTAAAGCATTCACAGTGAATCCATAGCTACCTACTAACACTGTTGGCACCCAGAGCAGAAAGGCTTTCTTGCGTTCACATCTTAGTCTTATTTTCACAATATAGTAATCTTTAAAATTTGTCCTGGTGCCTCCAACATTTATTTCATTAAGATATTTCATTATCTCGGGGCGCCTCTCTGTCCCAAAAATAAATAAACGTTGAAAAAAAAAATTTAAAAAAAAAAGATATTTCATTACCTTAATGAAGGGATGGCCACACAATTGAACAGAAGGCTTGGGGCCCTGTGGTGAAACCATAGTTGCTGGCAGGGTGACCTGGTATAAGTACAAGTGAGTCGGAGCCACTGATTCTGTACCTCCATCCCATTCTGAGGCAGAGGAGATGAGTTCTTAATACTTGCATTTATTTTGTCCTGAAAGCAAGCATGAGGTTTCTGGATTGGGGCAGTTTTACTCATAGCAGAACCACATTAGTTCCTTACAGCCCAGTTTCCCTTCAGAGCAGTGTGAAGATGTCTAGAAGAATGAAGTTAGATATGCCAAGATCATTCCAGGGTTCATTCCTTCATTCAACAATTGCATACTGATTGCCGACTCTGTGCCTGGCACTGAGCCAGCACTAGGCTAGATGATAAATACTAGAGAACTCCCAGCCAGCACTGGGCTAGATGATAAATACTACAGAACTCCCAGCCTGAAACATAAAACCACATATCTGTAAGTCTAGAGTTAGTCATCAGATGTCATCTTGTACTTACAGATAATGTATGTGTGTGTGTGTGTGTGTGTGTATAATATATGTGTACTTGATTTTATATATATGTAATTTTGTACACAGATACATATATATTTGTGTGTTATTTGATTGTTCCCTTCTTATACTATACTTTTGAAAAAATCAGTTTCTTCATTTTTAATTTATCTACAAATGTCATTTGCTGGGAAGTTTGCATGAAGTTTTCTCATCCCCAGCTTTTTGGGTAGCAGATGAATTAGCTGTGTTTTATATCTACTGTGGTGTTTGCTTATGTGGATGGTTCTTTTGACAAGTTTCTTTGACAAGAAAGTGAAATCCAAATTATAAAAGTGAGACTCTGGGGGGCACCTGGATGGCTCAGTCAGTTAAGCATCTGACTTCAGCTCAGGTCATGATCTCATGGTTCGTGAGTTGGAGCCCCACTTCAGGCTCCCTGCTGTCAGCACAGAGCCCACTTCAGATCCTTTGTCCCCCGCTCTCTGCCCCTCCCCCACTTGTACTCTCATAAATAAATAAATATTTTCTAAAAATGAGACTCAGAAGAAGAAACTCCAAGCTCAAAGTACTAAAGATTTTACCAGGCTGAGGAGACCTAAAGAAAGAGAAGGACAGACCCCAACAGCTGCTACAGCAGGAGGTGGAGTATAGACCTCGTGGAGTTGGTGTTCTGGTAGGGGAGACAACCAGATACAATTAGGCAAACCCTGTGACTCCAAAATGGGGAAAGTGCTTTGAGGGAAATGAAGTTAAGAAGGAATGAGTAACCGAGGAGACCACTTTAAAGACAGTGGTCTAGAAGGCCTCTTTGCTGAAGTGACATTTGAGCTGAGGCTTGAAGGATGTGAAAGAACAAATGCAAAAATGAGAAGAGACTTTGTGCATCTGAGAAGCAGAAAGGGGGTCCCCACAGCGAGTGACAGGGAGTGTGAGGAGGCCAGAGAAGTAGGGGCCAGACCATGTGGGGCCTCATAGACTCTGAGAAGGTGGAATTATATTCTTTTTTTCTTTTTTTTAAGATTTCATTTTTAACTAATCTCTACACCCAACGTGGGTCTTGAATCACAACCCTGAGATCAAGAGTCCTATGCTCCACTGACTGAGCCAGCCAGGTGTCCCTGGAATTATGTTCTAAAAGTAGTTGATGAACATTGAGGATTTTTTTTTTTTATGTTTATTTATTTTTGAGAGACAGAGAGAGAGAGAGAGAGACCGAGCACGAGCAGGGGAGGGGCAGAGAGAAAGGGAGACACAGAATCTGAAGCAGGCTGCAGGCTCTGAGCTGTCAGCATAGAGCCTGATGCGGGGCTCAAACTTATGAACCTTGAGATCACGACCTAAGCCAAAGTTGAGTGCCCAACCGACTGAGCCACCCAGGAACCCCTATTTACTTCTTGTACTCTGTGCTTTCTCACTTTGATCACATTGAAATAGAAAAGTAAAAGATTAGATACCATTTATCATTATACTTTTTAAAATAATTTTTTTAATGTTTATTTATTTTTGAGGGAGAGAAAGAGACAGTGTGCAAGCAGGGGAGGGGCAGAGAGAGAGGGAGACACAGAATTGAAGCAGGCTCCAGGCTCTGAGCTGTCAGCACAGACCCTGATGCGGGGCTCGAACACATGAACCATGAGATCATGACCTGAGCTGAAGTCGGACGCTCAACTGAGCCCCCAAACAGCCCCACATTGAGGATTTTAAGCAGGGAAATTAGTAACTTGAACTATAAAAACTCCAACATCGTTCAGTTCTTGCCCATTTGTAAAATCTAAGGACAAACCTCAATAGGAGAAACTGTCTATATTACAGTAAAGCAAAGATGGGGATTATATTTTCTGGTTTTAGAGTCTGCCATAGTATGGACATTTATGGCAAACATTTTCCAAAATAGTAGGTGAATGAGAAAACTATAGCCCTCAAAAATAACCTCCTCAAATTCATGAACCCCAACTTTGTTTATTTTTAAGTCCACATTAAAAAAAACAACAACAACATATTGCAGAGGTGGAAACGAGCTAAAGGAGGCAAGAAGTGAGGGGATCCAGAGATGTGTAACAAAACATTGCTATCTCATTATAGGAAGTATATCCTGGAGAAAAAACCCTGTCTGCATTCTTAACCCGTGAACTCTGACCCCAGCCTTCAGCATTGAGAAGTATCTTTCCCAGTTCAAATCCTTGATATGCTTCTGGTTTTGTAATAAAGTTGTGAGCAATAGTAATGCACTCATTAACCTGTCTGACTTTTATCTTAAATTGGAGACACTGGAGTAATATCAATTAGCAAGAAATATTCTGTTTCTTAATAAAATCTTTCATTTAATTTTCTCCTGCATTTGGTAATGAAAACATAGGGGCGCCTGGCTGGCTCAGCAGAGCATGCGACTCTTGATCTCGGAGTAGGGAGTTCGAGCCCCATGCTGGGTGTAGAGATTACTTTTAAAAAGTAAAATCTTGGGGCGCCTGGGTGGCGCAGTCGGTTAAGCGTCCGGCTTCAGCCAGGTCACGATCTCGCGGTCCGTGAGTTCGAGCCCCGCGTCAGGCTCTGGGCTGATGGCTCGGAGCCTGGAGCCTGTTTCCGATTCTGTGTCTCCCTCTCTCTCTGCTCCTCCCCCGTTCATGCTCTGTCTCTCTCTGTCCCAAAAATAAAAACGTTGAAGAAAAAAAAAATTTTTTTAAAAAAAGTAAAATCTTTAGGGGCGCCTGGTTGGTGCAGTCAGTTGGGCATCTGACTTCAGCTCAGGTCATGATCTCACAGTTTGTGGGTTTGAGCCCCATATCAGGCTCTGTGCTGACAGCAAAGAACCTGGAGCCTGCTTCAGATTCTGTGTCTCCCTCTCTCTCTCTGCCCCTCCCTTGCTCATGCTTTGTCTCTCTCTATCTCAAAAATAAATAAACATTTAAAAAATAAATAAAAAGTAAAATCTTAGAAAAAATAAAAATAAATAGAAATAAAAATATATTTAGCTTCCACAAATATTTAATTGTATGTGATCCATTTGTTAAAAGATGTCTTAATTCCATGATTAATTGTATACCCACCTATATGAGTGTATGTATGTATATATACGTCAAAAAATCTCCCTGTTGCTTAGTTTTAAGTTGTTTTTTTTTTCTAATTATTTTTTTTCTAATTATTTTGAGGGAGAGAGAGAGAGTGAGAGAGCGAGAACACATGCATGAACCAGGGAGGGGCAGAAAGAGAAGAGAGAGAATCCCAAGTAGGCTCAGTGCTGTCAGCACACAGCCCAATGCCGGGCTCTATCTCACGAACTGAACCTTGAGATCATGACCTGAGCTGAAATCAAGAATTAGGTGCTTAACCGACTGAGCCACTCAGGCGCCCCTCAAGAAATTCTTTTGAGAAGTAAATACTGAATGACAATTTAGAAATACCTTATTTTGGGGCTTCTGGGTGACTCAGTTGGTTAAGCGTCCGACTTCAGCTCAGGTCATGATCTTACAGCTCGTGAGTTTGAGCCCCTGCATCAGGCTCTGTGCTGACAGCTCAGAGCCCGAAGCCTGCATCGGGTTCTGTGTCTCCCTCTCTCTCTCCCCCTCCCCCACTCACACTCTGTCTTTTTCTGTCTCTCAAAAATAAATAAACATTAAAAAAATTTTTTTATCTTAAGGGCTTATCATTTTCAAAAGTTTGTAATCTAGAAATAGTTCACTGGAAGAGGAGACTAAGATATTTATAGTCATCTCCTCCTTCCCCAGAGCTTCATATATATGAAACAGATTATTAACCAAGGCGTCACTAAAATCAGTGGAAGAGTCCACTTGCCCCAAAATATCTCCCCTCCACACTGTTTGGAACCTAAAATTTCAAACTATTAGAATCTGGGTTAAGGAATTTTCCCCATAAAGCCTTAGTTTAATAGGAGTTCTCATTCCTGAGCTTTGCTAAGATGTGATTATAAGGAATAAGTTGGAATGTTTCTAATAGTTTTGGTGAGGAGGCAGAGGGGAGAGTGGGGATTCTTGGTGGGAGGCAGGGGAGACATTACCTACCAAGAGGACTTTAGGCTGTGGGAGAGGCAAAGCCCCTGCTTCATAATTAGGATATGTCTGCTTAGGCAGAAGCCATATGTAAAACGGATAGTACTGTACTCATTTTCTGGGTTGTAGAGTGGATATGATAAGATAAACTACATCATTCGCGAACACTTCTGTCTCTTGTTGAGCATAATGCCAGTGTGTGTGCAGAATAACTTGGCACCTTCACTGCCTCCACAGTCTGGAAGTAGAGTCCAGAAAACAGTCTAGTTGAATTCTCAGATGGGTTTTTGGCAAGAACACAAGGTGGCTTTATACAGTTTGTCTCCAATGTTTTTCACTGAGTGTCTGAAAGAAAAGGGAGGATTTGTGGACTCGATTAAAACAAGGAAGTAGTAACCCAGTGACTTAAAGAGGCGAGTTGTGGAATTTGAATCCTAAAATAAAAGCCCTCCCTCGTTGACTTTTCAGCCATGGGAATAACCAGTTGGTTCATTGTGTGTTTTGTCAAAGTGCCTCAGCCATTTGGCCGGCCTGATGGTTACCTGCTGCCTCTTTTTCTAGCCTTTGTGTCCTTTGTTGTTGCCCGGCTGGTCACACATGTGTACTGGGGCCCTAGGGCACCAAGCATGCCCTCAGGGAGCTAAGTGCTGCCAGATGTGGGGAGCAAGGGTTGATTCACATGGCCATAATTTCCAATAGCTAATTTTACCTGTTTTCTTTCGGTTTTGGGTTTCTTTCCTAAAGAAAAATCCATTTGGAGCTGGGTTTTACCTCCCTTTAAATTGCAGTCTTGTCTTATTAACACTAATCTTCCAGCCCCACCCACCCCCAAAATGAAAGTGCGAGAAGGATGGAGAAGATATGTGATATTAAGTCTGGGTGATTAATGTTTTTACTTCATGATAAAAAATAAGTAAAATGTTTTTGTTTTACTGGACTCTGACTTCAAAGTGAAGTTTCATTAACTCAGTCTTTCTCATATACAAATCATTTACACTGAAATAGGTGATATTTTAGATCAGGATGTTTTAGGTGGAAATTTTATCTAATCTCTGATTAAGATATCGGTTGTTCAAAGCTCTAGGTTTTTAACTAGCTAGTTCTGAAAACTGGATAAGTAGAGGGAAAGAATCCAGCCTTTAGCTTGATTTCATATATAAATTGAACCTCAGGTTGATCAAATACTTTGATGAAAGAAAGGTTTATAGAGAGGTATGCCAGCCAAGGAATGAAGAAGGACTGATAAAATATCCCCAGTTGGCCAAGCCCTGATGAATTAATGGATCAAGGCACTGACTGTCAATGACTGCTAACATCACAAGAGAGAGAAGTGGTGAGAGCACAGCACGCCCGTTAAATATTCTTGCTAAAAAAACTGAGCTTGAATCAAAATGGGTATCTAGGCTTCATATCAGTCTATAGGAAATATAACGGACAGGGAAACATGTTAAATGACACCACTGAGATATAACTAGTGAATTCCAGAATGTGGGAGATGCTACGGACAAATAAATCCATTTCTTTAATAAATCACATGGAAGGAAAAAAAAAGGAGAAAAATTGATTAAAACACAAAAAAAACATGTCAGTCAAATGCAAAGTGTAGACCTTATTTGGATCCTATTTTAACAAGCCATTTGTTAGATCTTTAAAAATTGTACACACAGGGCGCCTGGGTGGCTCAGTCGGTTGAGCGTCCGACTTCAGCTCAGGTCATGATCTCACGGTTTGTGAGTTCAAGTTCCGCGTCAGGCTCTGTGCTGTCAGCTCGGAGCCTGGAGACTGCCTCAGATTCTGTGTCTCCCTCTCTCTCTGCCTTTCCCCCGCTCACACTCTGTCTCTCTCTCTCTCTCTCTCAAAAATCAATAAAAAACATTAAAAAAAATTTTTTTTAATCAAATAACACCAACCTACACAGAACAATGTTATCTTATTTTGCCTCCCTAGATTTCTTCCCAAAATTCCTTACAAGAACATCTAATATGGGGTGCCTGGGGAGCTCAGTCAGTTGAGCGTCCGACTCCAGCTCAGGTCATGATCTCACAGTTTGTGAGTTCGAGCCCCGCGTCGGGCTCTGTGCTGACAGCGCAGAGCCTGGAGCCGGCTTCGGATTCTGTGTCTCCCTCTCTCTGTTCCTCCCCCACTCTGTCTCTCTCTCTCTCTCTCAAACATAAATAAAGATTAAAAAAATAAATAAATAAAAATTATGCACACATATATATGTAAAATTGTCATATATAGGCCAGAAGGAGACTATCTGAAGACTGTCCGAATATTTGATGATATTAAGAAATTACTGTTAATTTTTTAGGTGTGATAAGATTATATTGTTAAATCATTAAAGAGAGTTTTTTCATCTTTAGATACACATACTGAAATATTTACACATGAAATGATACCATGTCTGGGATTGGCTTCCAAATAACTTAATAGGAAGGGAGGATGGTTATAGATGAAGTGAGGTCAGCATTAGTGGGTAATTGTTAAAGCTGGATAATGGGTATATGGGAGTTTGTTACAGTAATGTCTACTTTTGTGTATGTTTGAAATTTTCTGTAAATAAGAAAACAACTTTTGCGATCTTGGGCAAATCCTTTAAGCAACTTGAGTCTCAGGGTTTTTTGCCTATCAAATAAGTATAAGAATATCTTCCCAGGGGCGCCTGGGTGGTGCAGTCGGTTAAGCGTCCGACTTCAACCAGGTCACGATCTCACGGTCCGTGAGTTCGAGCCCCGCATCGGGCTCTGGGCTGATGGCTCAGAGCCTGGAGCCTGTTTCCGATTCTGTGTCTCCCTCTCTCTCTGCCCCTCGCCCGTTCATGCTCTGTCTCTCTCTGTCCCAAAAAGAAATAAACGTTGAAAAAAAAAAAATTAAAAAAAAAAAAAAAAAAAAAAGAATATCTTCCCAGTTTACCTTACGTAGGTTGTTGGACCAAATTAAATATGTATAAAGTTACTTATAAATTGCTACAACATGTCAGCTGTGTTATTATTGTTGTTATATACAGCTTGTGAAAAGATAGTTTTCCTACTAAGAAAATTTGGTAGCTTTTTCTGCTTCAGCAAGCAGTATAGCTGTCCCATGTGCATTATATCAGTTAGAAAACTCTGGAATAGGAATGCAGTTACGTGGTCATCAGGGTGTTTATTAACCAGTTTGTAATAATAGAGTAATTACAAGAATTCATTTGAAAAATTTTCAAGTATAAATTTCTCAAAGCCTAGTCAATTAAATGCAATATAGACAACAATGCTATTAATTTTTTCACTATGTAGTAAGAATGTTTCTAATTTTTTATTTTCCTTGATTAAAAAAAATTTTTTTAATGTTTATTTTTGAGAGAGAGAGAGAGAGAGAAAGGGGGGGAGGGGCACAGAGAGGGGGAGACACAAAAACCGAGGCAGGCTCCAGGCTCCAAGCTGTCAGCACAGAGCCAGACACAGGGCTCGAACTCATGAACCATGAGGTCATGACCTGAGCTGAAGTCCAGCGCTTAACCGACTGAGTCACCCAGGTGCCCCTTTATTTTCCTTGATGAAAAAATTGCTTGAATTTCATGTATTAATAAATATTACAAATTACTTGTGTTATAATATATAGAAACCTAATTGTTACAATGCTTTCTCTCCTTTTATTTGTTTTGTTTGTTTTCTAGTTCTTTTTTCCTTCCTTCCTTCCTTCCTTCCTTCCTTTTTCCTTCTTTCTTTCCTTCCTTCCCTCCTTTTCCCGCCTTCTCCCCTCCTGTCCTTCTAACACTTTATTGTGAATTATTGTGCATTATATTGTGAATTATAATGCATAGGGAGAAACGTGTAAAACAAATGTACAATTTAATAAATGGTTACAAAGCAAACACCTATATAACCACCGTACAAGTTAAAAAAAAAAATTTTTTTGAACATTGCCTGCACCCCAGAAGAGCTCTGCATACCTTTCCCAGCTCAATCTCTTCCAGCTCTTAGGTAATCACACCCTTGACTTTAATAGTATTCACTTCCTTGCTCTTGTTTATAGTTTTACCCCCATGAGTAATTCCTTAACAGTATGATTGAATTTTGCCTATTTTTGAACTTTATATAAGTAGAATCATACAAGTAGGTATTCTTGTTTTGTGTGTCTTACTTCTTTGATTTATTTTACATATATATATATATATATATATATATATATATATATATATATATAATGTTAACTTTTTTTGAGAGAGAGGGAGAAAGAGAGAGCATGTGCACTAGGAGGGGAGGAACAGAGAGAGGGAGAGAGAGAGAATCCCAAGCAGTCTCCACACAGTATGGAGCCCAACTCACTACTGTGAGATCATGACCTGAGCCAAAATCCAGAGATGGATGCTTAACTGACTGAGCCACCCAGGCACCCCAGCTTACTTTACATTTTAAAGATCCATCCATACCACTGTCTTACTATAACTGTAGTTCATTAATTTTGGTTGCTGTATAATCTTTCATTTTATGAATTCATCATGATTTATCCATTCTATTGTTGATGGACATTTCAATTATTTCCACTTTTTCCTGTTGCAAACATTCTTGTGTATATCTTTTGGTGTATCTCTATATGCATTTCTGTTGTGTATATACCTAGGCATGAGCCAGTGACTTCATATTGACTACTTTCCAAAGCGGTCATATCAATCAACACTCTCTGCAGTAGAATATGAATGTTTTTGTTGTTCCACATCCTCATTGGTAGTTGCATTGACTTTTAAAATGCTTTCTTTTAGAGGTACCAGCGTGGCTCAGTTGACTAAACATCTGACTTCATCTCAGGTCATGATCTCACAGTTCATGGGTTCAAGCTCCACAGTGGGCTCTGTGCTGACAGCTCAGAGTCTGGAGCCCGCTTCAGATTCTGTGTCTCCCTCTCTGTCTCTGCCCTTCCTCTGCTAGCATTCTCTGTCTCTCAAAAATGAATAAAAATGTTTAAAAAATATAAAAATAAATAAAATGCTTTCTTTTAAGTATTATTAAACATTATTATAAATGTATAAATAATATAAAATATTATTAAATATTAAAACAACATAGGTAAAGTAAATTTATTGTTTATTACCCATATGTCCTTGTAATTTAAACATCTGGATTTTATTTGAGGAGTGCATATGTGAGGCAGGGGTGAATAGAAGTATTTCAGAGGTACATAAACTCTTTCTGGTTATTGATGTCCACTTGCTAAATTATGTCTTCCTACTAACCTAACTACTACTCTGAAGACCAGGAAAAAAATAATACCACTTTAAAAAAGGAAAAGAGAGATGCCTGGCTGGCTTAGTCAGTAGAGCATGTGAATCTTGATCTAAGGGTCATGAGTTCAAGCCCCACATTGGGCTTGAGAGCTTATTTAAAACAAAAAAATGGAGAGAACATTTTTGTAACTTTTCATTCGTGGTGATACCGAATCTATATTGAGTGATAACGTCTTGATTGCTATGTGCCAGGCACCATGCTAATAAGTACTTAATACATGTGAACTTAATCCTTATAACAATTTTTCCCATTTTTTAACAAATGAAGAAACTGAGGCACAGAGTGGTCAAGTAACTTGCTGAAAGTTGACAATTGGTTAATCTTAGAGCCAGAACTGAAGTTAGTCCAGTTTCGCTGGCTCTAATTTGTGAACAGTTACTAATTAGACCTCCTGCCCATATTGGTGAACTTTGGGTAGAGTGACAGTAATCCTCTGGAGCCACCGTATTTCCTCTCAGGTGGCTGAATTGGGGCTTGAGATGTTTACTCTGGTACTAAGGGTTAGGTAAGAGGGGTTGCTTGAACTTCAGAACAGACTTATTTCCTTTCACTTGCTCCAGAAGTTGGAAGAAGCTGAAGCCATATGAGTTCTGGGGCAGGTACCGGTTTTATTGGAGTGAATGAGACTTGGCCTCCTCCTCTCTTCTCTAGTGTTTTCAGGGGACACTCAGCCTTCATTCCCCTTGGGGCTTGAGAGGAAGATGTTGAGAATGGGAGGTAGGAGGCCATAGAGGAAATTTTTTCAGTTTCCCTAATTGTCCAATAATGTGCAACACATTCTTCTGTAGAAAAGCTACATTGTAAACATCAGAAACCTTCCCAGACTGGCTCAGAAAACCTATAATGTAGCTAAAATAGTAGGTGTTTGCAGCTGAATTGTTTCTAGTTTTTTGTTTTCATGGCAAATGTGTAGGACTTCAGTTATAGGCAAATGGGCTAGCCTGAGAATTTAGCTACATTATTTATGTAGGAAAATAAACAGCTTTCCAAACAGCTAGGACCACATATTTATCTGGGTATAGAAAAACTGCTTCAAGAAAACTGTATAATAAGCACTTTTTATAATAAAGTGAAAACCATGTCTAATAAGGTAGGGAATCATTTTCTTTTTTTTTTTTTAATTTTTTTTTTTTCAACGTTTATTTATTTTTGGGACAGGGAGAGACAGAGCATGAACGGGGGAGGGGCAGAGAGAGAGGGAGACAGAGAATCGGAAACAGGCTCCAGGCTCTGAGCCATCAGCCCAGAGCCCGACGCGGGGCTCGAACTCACGGACCGCAAGATCGTGACCTGGCTGAAGTCGGATGCTTAACCGACTGCGCCACCCAGGCGCCCCTGGGAATCATTTTCTATGGACACACTGTCACTGGGACCAAATTTTGATTAGCTAAGATAGTTAAAAAAAATTCTAGCAATACAGGGGCACCTGGGTGTTTCAGTTGGTTGAGCATCCAACTCTTGATTTCAATTCAGGTCATGATCTCACGGTTCATGGGTTCAACCCCCGAGTCAAGCTCCGTGCTGGTAGTGCAGAGCCTACTTGGGATTCTCTCTCTCTCTCCTCCTCTCTTTCTGCCCCTCCACCATCCGTGCTCGCACATGCTTTCTCTCTCTCAAAATAAATAAACTTTAATAAAAAGTATAGTGATGCAAAAAATTCATCTGCTTTTCATTTGTCATACATGGACTTTTATTTACCAGCCTACTTAAAACATTGAGACATATTCATGTAGCTTCCTGAATGACTTGGAGATCTTCAGACTTGTGTGGCAAAAGGAATGATTATTAATAATCTGCTTCAGGCTACAGGCTAGAATAATTCAAAAGGAAATGTGCATTACTAATACAGCAGAGCCCATAAATTCTCAGTGTCAGTTTGCCACTTGTGGCTGAAAATTGCAGTCAGGCTGGTTGGCTAGAGGCAAAAAGACTAGAGTTACATAATATTTATGAGGTCTGAAGTTAGCAGTCACCAAAACCAAATATTGTTAATCTTTCAGATTACTCAGTGAAGTCAGCATCATCTAATCGTGACAGTGGAGTTGAGAGTAGATTTGGTAATGATGAAACATTAGTTATAAGTATAAATTCTGTCCATGTCAGTCCACCGCTACCCCCCTTTACAGGATATATAGCTTTCTTGTTTTGTATATTATCTCCAAAATAACTACCTGAGGGACCCCACACCATTGGGCAAAAATCTACTTGCTGCCTAAGGTTTTATAAGGCAAAGGTGGGAACAAAACTTCCCTCACTCTGCAGTATTTCTCTAAAATTTCCCATGTTGAACTTCCATGAGGACTTCTTGCCTCTCTGTACATCATCACGATGGCCACGCCCCAAACACTTTTCTGATCCCAGCCAGCATGTTACATCACACTGTGCTCAGAAACAATGAAGTGTCCAGCCCTGTGCTCTTCTTCTGTGCTCGAGTGTACTCTTAGGAGTCTGACTTGCATAGTATGTGAGCGGCTGAAGGTCTGGACCCTTGAATCACTCCCCAGCAGCACATGTGGTTTGTGAAGTGCAAATGAGACATGTGTGGATAACTGGACGGTTCCACCATCAAGAAGCACTAGTCCCAGAGCAGTTCCTGGCTTACAGCCCAGGAGCAAGTGCAGGACAGTGCTCATTGTAAATGCTTGTTTTTTCACGTATACACAGCATCTAGATTTAAAATAACCCTTCCATTTCCCATACTTCTTAGAGTTCTTTAGGAAAGATACATTTTTTTTTAGTGCTGGATGAGATACTTTTTAAACTTTTTATTGAAAATTTTAAATATAGGGAAAAGCACACAATAAACTTCATGCTCTTACCTGTAGATCAGATATTTTTAATGGGAAAAAACTAGTTATATTTTTTTCTGTCATCTGTATAGCATAACGATTTTCCAAACTTGTAGGTGGAGTAGGAAGTAGTATTCTGAAACTCATGAAGGAAAATGCATCAGGAGAACATTTGCTTTATAAGGAAGCAATAGACGATTCCCTGCTTCTTGACCCTCTTCTACAACTCTAAGACATATTGCTCTTCTCAGAGGGATGTCAAACTAAATACAAGAGGATCCTAGTAACTAGAGCTAAACAGAATCCTTGTTCAGAAGGCTGGCAGATTAGCCTTTCTTTTTTTTTTTAATGTTTATTTTTTTTTAGAGAGAGAGTATGAGCAGGGGAGGGAGAGAGAGGATCCCAAGCAGGCTCCATGCTGTCAGCACAGAGCCCAGCGCAGGCCTCGAATTCATGAACCGTGAGATCATGACCTGAGAAGAAATCAAGAGAAGAAATCACTTATCCAGCTGAGCCACCCAGGTGTGCCTGGCAGATTAGTTTTAAATTTATTTTTATTTAAAGTTCCTGGCCTCTTTCACTGTTGTAAGACCAGGGGAAGGTTTGTAATTGTGCTGTTTGCTTGATGCATTCAGGTATTTGCATGCTTGTGGGCACAGTTATAGTTATGGAAGGGCTGGCTGAATCGAGATAAGAACCCAGCATTAAAAAGATTTATGGTCACTCCAGCATAACCCAGACGTGTAATTCAAAATAAAGCAAGACTAAGCTATAAAATGAGATAAGTAATATGGACAATATATATATAAATAATATGTAGATTTATTTAAATCTTAAAAAACTCTCCCCCCCCCTTCCCTCCCTGCCATGATTAAGTCATTGCTTTTTGGGGGAAATATTTTAAATATCAAACCCTTCCAAAAAAAAGTCTATCCTTTTTTTTTGATGTTTTTAGTTTACTGGCACTTTTAGCACTTGTTAGACTGTTAGCACAGTCCAGCACTTCATATTTGGGAAGAGGGAGGGTATTTGGGGAGGAGAGACAGAGTAAGAAATGTGAATGGGCAATAATGAAAATAAAAGTCTAGTTAACCCATCAGCCTAACTCACTTCTTTCCAATAAAATTAGTGTATGAGTCTGTATGTATGACTTTTTTAAATGTTAAGGAACATAAAAATATGACACTGGAGTATGTCAGTTGTTTTAACTTAACTCTTTAAACTTTTTTTAAATGTTTATTTATTCCTGAGAGAGAGAGAGACAGAGATAGAGTGTGAGCAGGAGAGGGGCAGAGAGAGAGGGAGACACAGGATCCGAAGCAGGCTCCAGACTCTGAGCTGACAGCACAGAGCCTGACATGGGGCTCGAACTCACGAACTGCGAGATCATGACCTGAGCTGAAGTTGGTTGCTTAACCAACTGAACCACCCAGGTGCCCCTAAATTTAACTTTTTAAAGAAAAATAAGTTTAATTATTACACAAAAAGAAATTGCTGTCTTATATTTATGCAGAAAGTTTGAAAAAAATCCATTTATAATAGCATTTATAATCCATTTATAATAGCCTAGGAATAAACAAATAATAACAAATATACAGGACTTGTATGAAAAAAAAACCATTAGACATCTACTGAGGGATGTTTAAAAAGTCTGTGGTACTTGGGGCACCTGGGTGGCTCAGTCGGTGGGCGGCCGACTATGGCTGGAAACTGCTTCCGATTCTGTGTCTCCCTCTCTCTGCCCCTTCCTGCTTGCTCTCTCTCTCTCTGTCTCTCTCTCCAAAAAATAATAAACATTAAAAAAAAAAAAGTCTATAGTACCTATGAAGACATCTCTCTTTTTTTTTTTTAACATTTTAACATTTATTTTTGAAAGAGAGACAGAGATACAACATGAGTGGAGGAGGGGTGGAGAGAAAGGGAGACACAGAATCTGAAACAGGCTCCAGGCTGTGAGCTGTCAGCACAGAGCCCGATGCGGGGCTTGAACCCACGAACCGGGAGATCCTGACCTGAGCTGAAGTTGGATGCTCAACCAACTGAGACACCCAGGCACCCCCAGACATCTCTTAAATAAGACAACTAAGTATTTTAAAGAGTCAGATTCCCTAGATTAATCCATAAATTCAATGTAAGTCCAATTATGTGGCCAAAAACACTTTAAACAAGGTTGAAATGCAAATGGAAAACAATAATTTGAAATAATACAGTGCACAAATGTTTCATATTTCTAATTCACAGAGCACTCTTAAAAATCAGTCAAGTAAAAAACAACTCAAGAGGCCTAAATAAGATTTCACAAAGGAACATAGATACATAAAGAGATCTTAATAGTATCTGAGGAAAAACAAGTAAAAGCAAGATATCATTTTTTGTTTATCAGATTGACAAAGATTTTAACAATAATATTGGTGATGATGTAGGGAGATAGGCACCACTGAGAATGTAACTTGCTATTATGTGGAAAGCAGTTTTGCAAATGGCAGAATTTTGCATATTTCTTAACCTATGAATTCTGCTTCTAGGAACTTAAGCTAAAAAGAATAATTGGTCAAATGTGCAACTGTATTTGTAGAAAGCATATTATGCAAGACAAAAACAAAAACAAACAAAAAGAACTTACCTAAATGCCCATCACTGGTTAAAAAAAGTGCTATGTTACCCATTGATATAAAGGAATACTATGAAACGAAAAAAACAACCCAAGAGGCCTAAAAAGAATTGTGTAGCTCTGTATTTGTTGTTAAGATGGATATCTTCCATATATTGTAGAGAGACGTTAATTGCTTTCAAAAAGCAGCTTAACAAAACTACATGTACAAACTGAATATTTATAAAATATGATACATTAATATGAAATGTAATAGCAATATATTAATGAATACTTAGAGAAATGTTCTAAAGTGTGTTTGCAGCGGTCATCTCAGGAAGCTTTTTACTGTTCCTAACTTTTACTGTTTATGCTGTTTTAATATTATAAAAATAATTAATACCACACACGTACCATTTTCATAGTAAGAAAAACAAAACAAAAAATAACAAGAAAAACAAAATATGGGCTTTCCATGGACTGTGGCTCATTCCGTGTGGTTTCAGGAGAGGACAGAGCACATCCACTCAAGAGGATGACCTTTGAGAAGTGGGTTTGGAATGAAAAAATTAATGCTGGACACTGTCTTCTTCACAGCTGCTGAAGACCCACTAAAGAGCTTCCATTGGGAAGATTGTATGTCACGTCCATACTTGTTATTAGAAAGCACTTGGTCATATGGAACAAAGTAGGATGATTGTCCGGAATAGTATTCTGGCACACTGAATAGCCACATAGACCAAATCATCCCTTGGTCAGACCCAGTGTAAAGGTCAGTCATGACAATGAAAGGCAAAGGGGCTGTGGAGTTGTTGTTGGTGAGCTCACACCTATTATTTCCATGTTCCTTACCAGGTCCTTTTGACTCAGGGCTGGAACAAAATGATTTGCAGCTATTTCTAAAAACTGGTTCTGCTTTTTCTTTTTCTCCTCTCCACTTCCTAGGAGCCATCAGCAGGTAAAGACAGGATTATTGTCCATAGTGAGGGCAGTGTCCTCATTTGTGTTGTGGTATATTTTTATAGACACCATACACCTGACACTATCCTTAAGCCCAGTCTCATTTGCGGCTGGGCTCCCCAAATTTTATTCTTCTCAAATGAAAAAGTTTTCATAGATTTCTATCTAATGCTTTAAAAAAAAAAATTACAGTTTGGTATCTCAGAAATCTGTCCCTGTGGGTGTTCACTTGGGTTCTGAAAATGGAGCTAGGTCTTGAAGTCGTTTCTGAATAAATAATGAAACATGTGTTCAAAGTCTGTAACTCTTCCTTCTGCTTAACCACATCCTAGATAACCCGCCAATGGTAAGTGTCATTTGTGTGAATAGATTCTCTAGTTTTAGTTTTCAAGGCCCTTTTTCTTATTCTAGCTGTCCGAATGATTAATGTGACTAGGAAAATACTGTTGACCCATTTAAATCATGTCAAACAACATCCAGTGCTCATCTACATAATGAAATACACACTGAACATTACATCTTGAGTGTGGGAGCCAGTGATCTACAAAATAATGTTTTACTCATGTAGATTATAAAATAAAATATAAGACATTATGACTAACTATAGCATTAAATATTAAACTATTCAAATGGTAACTGTCAGCGAAAATCACCTGTAAACTGAAACAGCTAATAGCATTTCTGCTTTTATAGTTAATTAGAGGAAGTGGGGGTGGTTGCATGCAACAGTGTGAGTTTAAGAAAAGTCTTTATGTCAAAGCACATTTTAATATTATTTGACTCTTATGAGATTTGTTGTGTATAGTTGAGTTTTTTCAATTGTTAATCAGTGGTTGTGAAAATAACAGTTTGCTGAAAAGTTAAAAAAATTGTTTGACATTTTTATCATGGTTTCATTAAATTGGTCCTTGAATAATTTTAAAAGCAGCTAATTTATAGTTGAAACTATTTTGATCAATGATCAGATAACAAAGATAAGCTTTGACTGCTTTTACAATATTTAAACTTTGTAAGGACATCATTTGCACAGTGTTTAAATAAATGCAAATTTTAAAGGCACTGAATTTAGGCTATTAGGTTTCCATGGTTACACCTTTCCAAGTTATTTTGTGTACTGTGTAAATAGGTCTGTGAGTCACTGATAATTATTTGTTTTTTTGTTTGTTTGGTTAGTAATTCTGTGTGTAGCTGAATTTAATACAGTTCACATGGCTTGCTTTGGTTTATGTATATTTTGGTGTTTGTGATTGACAGTGATTGAGCATTTCTTATGGAGTGCTTGCCTTTTTTGTCATAAATGATGTATGTTGGTGGTGCTTGAAATGTAAATAAGTTCTTCCTGTATCACTGTTTAATAAACAGGAATTTTTATGCAAAGAAGACTTCTTGGTACAATAAACAATAAGGTTTGTGAGCTCTAGAATATTTCTATTAAATAGTTGCACACTGAAACAAATATATTGAAAATCTTACAAACTTTAAGTGATTGAGTTTACCAAGGACAATGTAACAATTTATGGATAAACACAGTATGGACTGAACACTGTTTAGTAACAGAATAAAAAATAGCATCTGCTGTCACTCTTAAAATTGTTTGTAATAGCTTTATAGGGAATGTCTTCAATGCCAAGTAGAATCTTTCTAAAACATGATTACTCCTATCTCACCTTTTGCACAGATATCAAAACTATTCTGTATACTAATGTGTTTGGAATGATATGATTCTTGAGAAAAGCTGGGGTCTTTTATGCCTCTGAATGGAAAAAGAGATTTTCCTTAGACTTCACCATTAGCCATCAGGATTCTAGAAAGGAAGGCCTCACCAAGAATTCCCAGAAAAATGTCAAAATTAGTCTGTGCATAATTCATCCTAGCGAGTCTGACTCTTCTCTCAATACACTACAGTCATGAGATGCTATCCAGTTTGTAAAGTATTAATACATCTGCAGCCCCCATTGATGGTCAGGATGGTCCTGTAATGAAGGCAGGAGAGGCCCTGTGCTCTGGATAGCGTGGTTTTTAAGTAGCAGCTCTGAGACCCAATCTAGGATCTTATGAATACTTTGTGAATGGCCAAAGCACATTTTGAAATTCGGGCTGGTTTCTACCTACTGATTAGTCCATTTTACAGTGCCCTCCTTCCACCATACAACCTATGATCACAATTGCAATTTATCAAGTGCTTACCTTGTGTCCCTTTCCGTACCTCATGTCGTACAATTATCAAAGCAGCCCTGTGAAGAGGGTATTACTGTTCCTGTTACCGGATGAGGAAACTAAGGCTTAGAGTGTTTCACTAACTTGTCCAACTGAACCAACTATTGCTCAAAGAAGGAAAACCAATTTAAGCAAGAACTCAAGTAAATATGATGCCACGTGCATTCACAAACAAAATATAATTTTTTTTAAGTTTACTTATTTTGAGAGAGACAAAGACAGCACGAGTGGGGGAGGGGCAGAGAAAGAGGGAGCTAGAATCCCAAGCAGGCTCCACACTGTCAGCATGGAGCCTGACATGGGGCTTGAACTCACGAAACCGTGAGATCATGACTTGAGCCGAAACCAAGAGTCAGATGCTTAACCAGCTGAGCCAACCATGCACCCCTAAAAATTTTTTTAAGTTTATTTATTTTGGGAGAGAGAGACAGAGTGGGAGCAGGAGAAGGACAGAAAGAGAGAATCCCAAACAGGCTCCGCACTGTCAGTGCAGAGCCCAGCACAGGGCTTGAACTCACAAAATGTGAGATCATGATTTAAGCCAAAATCGAGTTGGATGCTTAACAACTAAGCTACCCAGGTGTCCCTCAAATGTTTAAGTTCCATAGTATTTACTTCTTTTTACCTCCAAATTGGCTATGTTTTATTTAGGCATGTTAGGGTTGTTTTTCTTTTTGTAACATTCCACTAAATGTTCAATGCACCTCACATTAGACAATAAACATGTTTCAAATATTGTATACATCAGATGTTTTGGTATCGTGGTTATATTGAAGATGTTAGTCTAAAACTGAGATGATGGGGGCACCTGGGTGGCTCAGTAGGTTGAATGTCCAACTCTTGATTTTGGCTCAGGTCATGATCTCATGAATTTGTGGGTTTGAGCCCTGCGTCAGGCTCCTCACTGTCAGAATGGAGCCCTCTTAGGATTCTCCCTCTCTCCCTCTCTCTCTCTGACCCTCCCCCCTCATGCCCTCTCTCTCTCTCAAAATAAATAAAATTTAAAAAAAATAAAAATGAGATGAAATAAATAAGTAAAAATGAGATCATGAATTTGTCATTCCACCAAATGTGAATAATCTTGGTCAGCTACGGTTTTCAAGTAATACTGTTTTCAGATTGAAAAGCAGCCTGCTTAATACAGATAGAATACATGTTTTGTTAGGGGTGATGTGATAGTTTTAATTTTTAATCTTAATCTTAAGTACAAAAATAACGGTCTTATAGTTGAGCATTCGTTAAACAAAAAAAAAAGACAAGGAAGAGTTTGTAAGTAGGCTTCTGTGGGACTCCTTTTAAGCCTGTACCATTTTAATGCATTGCACTTTTTGCATTCATGCCTAAAGCTGTGGAGTGATTATTCACATGGTTAACTAAGTCTGTACGGTTTAATTGAATATAGAACTATTTGTGGCAGCATAACTACATCAGTCCAAACTTTTTCTTTTAGTAAAGAGGTTACTGTTTATTTTCTCTTTATTTTTCTTGTGAAAATAACCCCTTGGTGAGTAATCTTGGCTTCTATTGTTTAAATCTATATAATCTCAACTGCAGAAGGTTAGAAATATATTGTTTTCCTGGACCTTTAGCTTCCTCATTTTGGGTTGTGATTATTGACCTACCTACATACCTATCACTCCTGTTGCCTGGTTACAGAGCAGAAACAAAACTCCCCAAATTGTCAAAATACCATGGTAGAATTTATATTTAAATGTTTTCTTTTTATTTCATGCCTTTCACTTGGAATTGTACAGTGAAACATTCTCAGAAAAATATTATGATGTAAAAAAAAAAAATTATTATTATTTTTTTTTTTTTTGGTGTTGATACTGCAGTTTTGGTCAAAGCTCTGAGCTATTTTATACCAGTTGTTTGCATAAATAACTTTAAATGGTTCATAAAAAGATAGAAAAATACACCCAAAAATATAACTAGAGCATGTTGCATATAGAATTCAGTTGACACTATTGTAAGATGAGGACTAAAATTAAACTCTTTTCAAATGCTTTAATACAATTGAAAAATTTTCATGGTAAAGTTGTGCCTTTGATCACAAACTGTAAGTCCCAACATCTTCTATTAAAGGGTATTGTTATCCAAATAAGTAATATTTTGAGTAGTGTTTTATGACAGTAGTATTTATAAAGTCTTTTTTTAATTAAAGAAGGACTTTCTTACTGTATCATTTTTTAAAACTCATGATATTTTTATATGAACTTTCTCTAAAGTTGAATTCCATGTGTGATTTCTGTGAAATTGCTCTGATTCTTATATATGTGCTTTAATATAGAATTTTTCTATGTTCCTCTTCTGTAACCAAATTGTGTGGTAACAGGAATGCTTCTTTTGAGAAATTTTGGAAGGTTGAAGTTTGCCAGATGTTCTGTACTAACCTACCTAGAAGAGTTACATTCTCTGGGTATCAGGAGTGTGTGAATTTCTTTCCTCTTCCTTTGATGAAATGAACATTTGCTTTTGGTTCGTTTTGGTGTTGTACTTCTACTCTCATCAGAGTTTGCCTTTTATTCTGTATTTAAACGATATCACGGCATCCAGAAAATCTGGCAAAGAAAATGATATTTTGATGACATTTTCCACAGGGCTCAACTAGAATGAATTATTACATTTTAACCACAGCCCTAATAAACAGCTCCTTTATTTCCCCTGGAAAGACACAATATTTCTTTGTCCAAGAAGTTGCCTGAGTATATGTATTGTTGAAGTGCTAAAAAGCTGCTTTTCTCTAAACTTTAGCTGAGAGACAATGGGATTTTCTAAGCATATACTATTGCAGTGTGACTCAATATTGTATGATTCTAAAAATGAATTTAGATTTAAATTTTGAAGTAAACATTTTTTACCCTAAATGGAGAAAATTCACACAACAGCCCTATTTCCTTCTATACATTAGTCATTTCCACGTAACTTCCACTTATCCACCAAATGATCTTTCAGTTTTAGATTTTGAGTTCTTACTCTAATCTTTGACTCCCCTCCCCCACCTGTGGTTGGGCCAGCCCAAAGGAATTTTTTTCTAGGCCCACAAACATAAGTCTACTCTATTAACTAGGTTTTGTTTATTGATAATGTGTTTGCAGACTAGGTTGGGGGTGTGTTTGTCTCCCAAGAAGAGGGGAATGCTTTTCGTTTCAGTCATATATTCCTGGGTGTTGGTGGTATATACATTAATGAATAATCACATATCATCCAGTTGGCTTTTGTAAAGAAGAAAATGCAGTGGTTTCCCAAACCCATTTCTGAGCTTGTCATTGTCGTTATACTCTATCATTTGCTATTGCTGAATTTTTTAAAAGGAGGAGGGAGGTAGCATGGAGCCAACTTCCTGATGGAGCCTTGGGGAAGGTCATGTTTTGCCGTGACCTGGGCATCATTCTTGAATGTTGTTATTATTGGAGGAGGGTGCCCTCAGGCCACCGCCCTTCCTTTCCCCAGAAGTGCTCTCTCACTGTGGCTGACTTTCTAGCTCATCTTCTCTAGAATCAGGACTCCTGGGCTTTGGCTTATGGCTTGAGGGTGAGTTCTGACATCCATAGGCTAGTACCTGTGAAGGCTACTATTTCTCCTTCCTTTGCTTACTTTTATTGGTAGTAGTGGCCCAGTTCTGTTTTCATCTGACACGATGCAGCCTCCTAACAATCACAAATTTAGAGCTTTAGAGCAACCAGGACAAATGTTTATGTGTCAGCATAAAGTGATTTGTGATTTTTTTTTTCAATTAAAATAGTTTACACATTTCTTTTTAATTCGTGTGAAATCTCTGTTACTGCGTTAGTAGTCTTAGCTATAACATACTTCAAGGACACACTATTGGATGTTAAGTAGAATCTTTATTTCGGACAAGTATCTATGCCAGTATATTTTAGACTGGACTTTGTGCTTTATTTTGAACATTAAAGTAAATAATCTGTTTTCCAACACCTGCATAATTGGGCCTGCATCCTCTTTAGAAATGTTGTTTAATAAACACTGTTGCTTTATCATCCAGAGGCTATTGCCAAATGCCGCTAATTAGGCAAAAGAAAAGGAAAAAACAAGGTTTTTTTTTTTACAGTTTTGTAAAACAGATCCACACTTCTTCTTATGGTGGCATCTTAGCTTGAAATCCAGGAAGCAGTGGTGTATGGTGTCCATATCCATGATTTCCTGAATTGGAGAAAAAGTGTGGAAAGCATCTGGGGAAAAGGAGGCTCTTTACCAGCTTGTTTCCTGTAAGCTCAATTGGAAGACCTTGTCTGTGCAAATAGATTTCAAAATAGAGCCTGCCCTTTGACTGTCTCCATAATTACATGGCTCACTCTGTATTTTATTTGGCAGCCAGAACAGTTAACCCCTGGAAGGAAGGGGCTGATGGCATGGCCAGCTTGGCTCCCCAGACGTGTCCATGGGAATGAATAAACCACTGTTTGGGGAAGCCCATAGCAAAAAACACAGCAGAACAGTCTTCAGCTGAATTGAAACTTTTAAAAAACAAGTTTAATAGTGTTTATTATGATTGGTTTAGAAACTTACTTTGTCCTTATTGTGTAAACTGTAGAGAGGTATTAATTGTTTAAAAAAAATTGGGAGTTGGGGGAGTTCCTGTCGCTTTGATGTAATCAACATCTGTCAACAGAATGAATTTGCTTTTGTTTAGTTTCAAGGGCCCTTGTCCTTTAGCTTTGCCCAATCAGTATCTGCTTCAGCCTGGGGCATTCCCCTAGCTGATTTTTTTTTTTTTCTTCAACAAATGCACAGGTTATTTCTTGTGAAATGTGAGCTTCTTGTCTGCTTTATAGTCTCCTTGAAATGGGAAGGAACCTTCAATCTTTCTCATTTACTTTTGAAACATGTACATCTTAGTACTAGATTATGAAAATCAATGCGAGTTATATCAAGTGATGCAGACTATTTAATTTTCCTTTCACAACATCTGTGCAAGTTATCAAACCTATCAAGCAGACAGTCAGTGCTTTAGGTCAAGAAATATAAGGCATGGATGCATTTGCAGTGTTCCCTTTTGGACTTGAAGCACACAGTGCTATAAAAGCCTGTGCTCCTACTCTAGGTAATTGGTTGGAGTTCATGAAGTGTGATCTTTCTGTGACTCTAAATCAGCACCTCGAAAATGTATTTCTGTGGTACAGTCCCTTTCGAGCCTACTGAGGAAGCAATATTTCTAAACAGTTAAAAATATCTCAGTTTGCTGTCACAATGTAAGTTACTTTTTTTTTTGTATGTCATTGTATTATTTAAGCAAATCATTTGGTTAAAAATTAAAATTATCAATGATTTGTAAGAGCCATATTTGAAAATGAATTAGCAAAACATTGTTTTCTCTCTTAGTAATCATAAATCATTTAAATCTGGCAGGCATTCCCCCCTTCATCCAAAATAATTGCCTCCATTTGTAAAATCAATTAGATGTTGATATGCTATAAATAATAGTTTTGTTACTAGACTTTGGCATTTGATCATTATGAAAAAATATATTCAGTAAGACATTTTACAGAGTGTCTTTTAAATTACATATTATCTCTGGTTGACATTGTTAACTAATGTAAAGTAGTACAGGCTACTTTATTGTGTTGTTTTCTAGCCAGATACTTAATACCTCTGAAATGTAACATGACGGAGGATTGATGGCTGGCTGCAGGGTGAAAGTGCTTCCCTGGAAACATACAATGAAAAATATAGGTGTTGGTAGCCCACACTTGAGTACAAATAAATATACTTTGTTCAGTTTTACAGCTGCTTAAAATAATAAGCATTTTAAATGTCTTTTTGAAAGTTCATTCAGGCCTCTTCCCTAAAAATACTTGTTGGCCAGAAGAAAACTCACATTTTCAAGGATAAAATCGGCTTAATTAAGGGTCATTAGTAGAGGTGCACAGAAAAACCCAGGGCTCAGTGGGTGAAATGGAAGCATTTCATTATGTGGTATAGAATGCATGAGCAGATAACAATTAAAATGGACCCTGAGTAAGAGGCCAGTAAATATAGGGCATGTTGCATGCAGCAACATTAGTTATTTAAAATGAATTCCTCCCTCCATCATACTTGAATTCTGTAATCCCACCTTTCAGACTTCATCTGTAAAGGGAAATAAAATGGAGTTTTTAGAAATTGATGCTATTACCAAATATGAAAATATTTAAAACCATAACTTAGACTTCCATTGCAAATACAAATTTAAAACAGGAAGAATGTGCTGCACTACCCAGAGGACATATACCAATTTCAAAAGACACTCAGGCCGCACAGTGTGCTCCTCCATGGAGTGACAGAAGCAGTTGCCTGTAATTTTCAACATTCAGCTGAAACTAGACGCTGATAGAATTTTTGTGACACTGAAAATAATTCTTACTATTACCTTTGATAACAGTAAATATTCTGGTATTTATAACAAATAACGTATAGATGTACTGCCTGAGGGAACCCTATATAGAGTTTCTGTTACATAATCAACAGTAACAACACTCACTATGATCATTCTTTTAAGATCAAATTAGTCCAAAGCGGCTCCTTGCTGATCTGGGGCTCTCCTCTCCTGAGGTTTCTGATGATTTTCAGTTTGTGTCTCCTTAACCCAGATTGGTCAGCTTGTCCCTTGCAATAATTAGTACGCACCTGAACCTTGTTTCCTGAAAATAGCTTTAACGAAAGGGGGTGTGCTATGCGTCCTTGGTAAATGGTGGTGCCCCAGAGACAGAGAGGCCAGTCCTGTGACTGATGGAAACCTGGCTGGTGTCCCTGCCTGTGATGATGGATGTTGTGCATCAAATTAGCTGTAACATTGACGGTAGCAAGTTGGAAAGTTAGATGCAGTTGTGATAAGGTATCAGCAGTGCTCTTATTTATTTGTTTCTTTGTTTACTTGAGATATAATTAACATAATATTTGTATTGTACTAATTTCCAATGTACAAAGCAGTGCCTTTATAAAGAAGGGAAATACAAAGGAAACTCAGCAAACCTTTTCTAGAATAGTATGTAGCAGTAACTATAGTTTGGTTATCCTTCGACCCTGAATATAATTGGTACTGGAGATTTTAATTTTACTCACTCTGCATTTAGAAAATTTGTTAACTACTATTTATTAGTTATAATATGATAAACAAAATAGAGGATTTTGCCCCACCTCTTTTTTGCCACATTAATTGGAGGACCATTATCTTCTAAAGGCATGTATTTCTTAAGCCCATTTCTTCATTTCACCTGTGAAAACAGTAGATTTTTTTTCTAGTTTGTAATGAATAGTTAGTGAAATAAACACGGTATGGTACCTTATTATCCTGTTACCTTGTGACAGCATTTATAGGGTGTCTTTTATCAGATTGAAAGAAAAGATTTTGCTTCAAATAAAAAAGTATCATATGAAAGTGGAATTTCTGAGTAGAGTGCAGAACCGTAATTGTCAACAGATTGGATATGTTCAGGCTGTGTTCCCAGTGTTTAAGTCATGTGTGGGTGTGCCTGCATCTTTTCGGCAGTGAGCCTATCATTTGGCAGGACAGGTACATTGGCAACACTGTTCATTCTAAAAGTCAATGTCTCAAAAGCCTCAGCCAGATATCCAAGTAGAGGCCTGGTGACTTCGTGCCTCAAGTTTAAGTACATAAAAAAGATTCCCCCTGTAATGACTGTGTACTTGAACTTGATAATGCTGATAAAGATGATCTCTCTATCATGTAATCAGCTGCATTGAAAAAAATCTTCATACGTCCTAAAATTGATCGGCGTCTACATCATCCCATTGCCTGGGATGTAGCATGACAATCAGATGCTGCTGAATGAAGGCACAAATGTCAGAGCTAAAGGAGACCTCAAAGATCATAAAGTACAACTCCCTCATTTTCTTAAGCCTTTCTGTATCAGTGGGCAGCGTCTGAAGTGCTCACCATAGAGCTTGGCACCAGGAAGCTCTCAACCAATGTTCACTATTATTGTTACTACTTGAGGTCACATAGTTAGGTTTTGGCGGGACCAGGAGCAGAACCATAGTTCCAAGGTGCCATCCGCTGCTCACCCTGGCCCATTTTTCATCATGCATATCACCATCTTATGTAATCTAATGTATTTGTTGGTTTACTTGTTGTCTGTGTTCCGCCACAGAATATAAGCTCCATGAGAGCGGGGACTTTGTCACCTGGTTCAGTCTGCATCCAGAGCATGGCATATAGGAGGAGCTCAGTAAGTAGTTGTTGAATAAAATAATAAATAAATTTAGAGGCCTGCAGGTAAACATGTTGCAGATTTGAGAAGGGAAAGGAAAAAAAATTAACGCTTATGGAACACCTGCTTTTTAAGATGATTTACATACATATGTTAGCTCATGCTCACAACAGCCTAGTGTAGAGGAAAGCACTGTTCTTCCCATGTAATGGTGAAGAATGTGGGGCGCAGAAGTTCTGGTAACTCAGATCTGTCTGACTTCAAAGCTCCTGCTATTTTCACTACTACAATGCCTCCCAATTAGGTCAGATCTAAGAATTTTCGTGAAAAGTACCTTCATTCTAAATGTTGGATGGTCCCATGTTTATTTTTTCATAATTTTTCGAAAAACTTTCCTTTAAATCTAATCCCTGAGGAAAAAAAGAAAAGCATGCTATCTACTAGAGCCCCTGCACACTATAGAAAGGCATCTAGGAGTGGCAGACACAGTCCTTGGTTTGGTGGCAGGGGATGTGGAGCCTTAGGCCCCCCATTGACCACTAGAGGTGTGAGTCTTAGTTCCTCATCTGTAAAATGGTGCCATCAACAGCCGCCTGCCTACCAGACAGAATTGGTAAGGAAAAGATCGTGTATGTAGAGCACCTAGCACTGAACTTCATTAAAGAAAGTGGCCATTAAATGTTAACCACATTATTATTGTTACTAATTCCATTAGTGTTAACAGAACAGCAATCATAACGCATACTTTCCTCAAAAGGGAAATACTTACAACCTTGTGTCTTGTCTGTGATCCTATCTAGGGATGCAGTTAGGGAGCCTGGAGTCATCGGTTGATTCCACCTAAGTCTTTGCTTTAGCTGGGATCCAGATTTTCTGTTCCATATCCTTAGACTGCCATCCAACTTCTGTCAGCCACCTCACCGAAGCCTGTGTTTGGTCAACGAAGGGAGCAGGGCTTGAGAGAGTGGATGGATTAGGTCAACCCAAAACCACTTTTGGAAAAATAACCTAATGGTAGTACCTTTTAATAGTTTTGTAATGCCTTTACGTTTTCTGGATGTTTTTCATATGTATGAGAAAAATAATATATTTTGGGGAGGCAAGTTGATCTGCTTTCTCACAGCTTTGGGACTTACTACATGTCCCTGGGGAAGTTACTTACCTTTGGGTACCTCAGTATCTTCAACTGTGAAATGGAGCAATAACAGTTCACAACGCATAGCGTTCTCATTAAGATTCAGGAGCTAACATATGTAAAGTGCCTAGTACAGTAATTGACACATAGTAAGTGCTCAGTATTAGAAGCTATAATGGAGCACATATTTTCTTTCTCATTTCACTTTTTAAGCGTTCTTGAAGGAAATACCATTTATTAGAATGCAAAGTGTTTTCACATACTTTTTCACATATTCTAATTAATTCTCACCTGAGACTCAAAAGAAGAAACTTGATCAGGGCCATACAGCTACTGAGTGATAGAGCCTAAATGAAAGTCCAGCTTCTGCTTTCTAACCATCTGATTTTCCTAGGAAAATGCCCTGCCCCCATATACCAGTTGACAGTCCTAGAGCTGGTGGTGGTGTCTTCTGGAAATGTACAAGCTGCAGGGAATATGTACCTGCCTCTATTTAAAAGAACTTTTGAGGGGCGCCTGGGTGGCGCAGTCGGTTAAGCGTCCGACTTCAGCCAGGTCACGATCTCGCGGTCCGTGAGTTCGAGCCCCGCGTCAGGCTCTGGGCTGATGGCTCAGAGCCTGGAGCCTGTTTCCGATTCTGTGTCTCCCCCTCTCTCTGCCCCTCCCCTGTTCATGCTGTGTCTCTCTCTGTCCCAAAAATAAATAAACGTTGAAAAAAAAAATTAAAAAAAAAATAAAATAAAAGAACTTTTGATATTTAAAAGAAGTGGTATTGCTGCATTTTGTCTAGTATTTGGAATTGTTTAAAATAACACCAAAACGATTCTAGAAGTTTGATTCAGCACAATTACATTCAACTTTATGGAAGAACGTAATTGAGTGAAACTTAGGACACTGAATCACTGACCACTGGGGTTTGTTGGTGTCCGTGCCGTTTTCCAGTTCACTTGGAGATCTTGACTTTGGAGGCCAGTACTCACCAGCAGTTCACGTTTCTATTATGTTTCACAGCTGAAATGTTACTCTAGGCCAGTAATTCTCATACTTTAATGGGCAGGAAAATCACCCTGAGGGCTCATGAAGGCACAGATTGCTGGCCTCATGCCAAAGTTTGAGTCAGTAAATTGAGAAGGGGTCCGATATTTTGCATTTTTTCCCATGTGGCGTTGATATGCTGGTCTAGGTACCACATTTTGAGAAGCAGTGCTCTGGACCAGAAGTTGATGAACTTCTGTAAATGACCAGATAGTAATTATTTTGGGCTTTGTGGGTCATACAGTCTCTGTCACAAGTACTCAACTCTGCCACCGTGGCTCAAAGCAGCCATAGATAATTATAAGCTGTGTTCCAATAAACCTTTATTTATGGGCATTGAAATCTGAATTTCATATGATTTCACATATTAAAAAATATTATTTTCTTATTTCTTTTTAACCATTTAGAAACATAAAAAATCACTTTTAGGTTATGGGCTGTACAAAAACAGGCAGCAGGCCAGATTTGGCCTTCGGGCTATCGTTTGCTGATCCCTGATGTGCAATTGTGATATGTTGGGGAATTTTCAAACTATTGTTTTAATTATAAAAGTAATGCAAGTGGATGGTTTAAAAAGGGGATGGTTAGAAGTATAGAAGAAGATAAAATGAATCAGGAAGTCTTCCTCCCCACCCCCAGCCCCGATCACATGCCCCAAAAATAACCACTGTTGATGAGTATCAATTTTCAGAAATTTTATAGGCATATACAAACTTATATAAATGTATAAATTATTTTTACATCAATGGGCTTTTTATACATATTGTTCAGCATGTGTTTTTTTCCTGACAATGGATGGTGGCTTCTTTACATGTCAACACATAAAAATGATTTAGCTTCTTCTCCAATAGCTTCATAGTTTTCTGTTGCGTAGATATACCATAAAGATTTCCCCAGTCCCCCATTGAGGGGAATTTGTGTTATTTCCCTTTTTTTCTACTACAAAGTGAGGGTCCATCTTCGTATATCCATTATTGCATAATACCTGCAAGGTAAGGTCCTAGGAGATGAACTGCTGAGTCAAAGAATATGTGCATTTAAAATTTTTGATAGATGTTTCTAAATTCCTGTTGTGGGTACTTTCGGATCCTGTGTTCATTTTGTTTCAGGGTTACACCCTACACTTCTGCTATTTAGTCTTTATCTGACTTGAGCATTCATCATAGTGAATTTTGGTATAATGCCTCCCTGCACGTGAACTTAACACAGAGTAGTAATCCTATCAAGGGCAAAAAGTGCAGCTGGCAATTTGTCCATGATTCTTGAAAGGAAAACAGCTTTAAAGAATATAAAGCCACCCAAACAGTGCCCTGAATCTAGGGTCATCCGCACATTTGCTGCATAAGGTACCACAACAGAAATTGTTCTTTTTGCAGACCTGGTACTTAGCAGATGCTTCTATATGTTTGTTTCCCGTTAGAGTGGAGTTTTCCATTGTCAAACATTTATGTAAACATAGTATTAGCTAATAAATATGCTGTGCTATTATTGTACTAGAACTCAGAATACCACTGCTTTCCTTTCTATTTGGGGCTTTTCCTTTTTTGAGCCAGTGAAGGATTAGGATAATGATTTAATAGACAACAAAGCAGCATCTTAACATGTAGCACTATGTTAGGTTTTTTTAACTTAAAATATGCCTATTTCTGCTCATAGGTTATCATAGAATTCTGTCTTCACCACTCAATCATATCTACTTACACAAGCAGTCAAGCAGTCAACAAAGAAGAAATTTCTTTTTCCGGAGACAAAGAGATATTTCACACAGTATAGTTTTGCCGGCCGCAGCTTCTCCAGCCCACCCAGTGCCTGAGGTACTGTATTGCCTATGATCTGCTGCTTTTTCCAGCCAAGATAAAGGTTAACTGCAGAAGCGATCAAATGTGTTTGCACCTTTCATTTCTGAGCCTTTTGAATCCTAATTTTTAAAGTTGGTTTATGATTTAAAATTGTGATTTGAGAAGTTGTAACATCTGCAGTTCTATCACGTTAATTTTTTTTAACTAAACCTCTCATCTTACAGCTGCTTAGATTATTCAGAATTAGTTTCTACCATGAAATTTTCTATATTAAATTTCTAACATGAAGGTAAAATTACGTGTCTATAGTTTCTTAACTTTTTCAGAGAAATAAAAAAATTGGCTGTCAAATTGGGATCATTCAAGAGAGATTACTTGAAGCCAATACACTAGGTGTTTTTTCCTAAAGCCTGCCCTTATACTTTCCATAGGATTAGTGCTGCTGTTTTTGAATCCTCTTTTAGAATAATTAAATAAAACCTCTTGCCTCAGAGCATTCTTGATTTTTTTTCAGAGATTACAATTCTGTGGAAAGAATCTATTTTCGAAATGCAGTATAAAGGAGGTGTGTGGGTCATGTAGGAAGAATGAGAACAGCTGAAAGAAGTATAGATTTCTCACAAAAATCACCTGCCTTCCCCCTTTTATGCATTTTTTTTAGCAGTAAACCCACATTAAGTATATTATACTCCCTGAAAGTGAGTGGCCCTTTTTTGTGGAAAGGGGCCAGTGAGACAGGCTACCAGAGCCCAGAAGTATATTCCTGGTATTTCCTTAGTGGGAAAGAAAAGGAAATGTCCAGAGAGATGAATGTATTGTTTTAGAAGTGTCAGTGACAACCCAGTAGCCCTTCTGCCTGTAATTGTAACCTGGCCACATCACAAAGCAGAGTGGAGACGAGAGCACAGTCTGCGGGGGAGACCGAGCGAGCTTTGGGCCCTGGTGGCAAAGCTGTAGGAGCAGGTGCTCATCCAGAGCTCAGCTGTGGTGCTGCGAGCAGTGGCATTACCTGTGTCAGGAAGGCCCCTCTGAACACAGGAATCAGTGACAGTCCTAAGCCCTGTGTGATACGCTTCACGAAGAGCAGACCCCTAACCTCAGCCCTTCCACAGTTGCTGTGATGTCAATTGAAATAGCGTTATCTCCCTCAGCTTCCTGTTCCCAACTGCCGTGTACCCTTCCTGGGTACTGTTCAACAATGCTTATGTGGCACTTTCCATAAATAGATTGTAAAGACCTGAGCAAAACCTTGGGACTGAAAGAAGCTCTGTGTGTAAAATTGTATTTATTTTCTGAATGCTGCCCACAGGTTTAAGTAAGCAGTGGAGAATGTTCTGCAAGGGTGATCAGAGTTGAATGTTTTGAGTTTGGGGGGGGGTTTCTTTGTTTGTTTTTGACAAGTGATGGAAATGTTCTAGGTATTCTTTATGCACTTAAAAAAAAAGAAAGAAAGAAAAAGAAAAGAAAGCTGTTTGGTTTTGTTCTCTAGTCCCTTCTTAGTTTGGGTACAGTTGCGAAGTGTAAGAAAAGTGTCTACGTAATAGGCTTCAGAAGACTTGACAGTCAGCCTTTTACATACGTTCATTCGGAGAGGGTGTTGTGAGCTATCCTTTGCATAAATTTTATCTTTGTGTTACGAAGATGAAAGTGCTCTTAATTAGCCATTGGGCAATTTGGAAGCTTGGTGCTATTTTTTTCATCAATGGCAATAATGCTTCTTACGGGCATGGGAGGAGGAAGAAAAGAAAACCACTGTTTGTTTTGACCAGAAGTCTACTTCAGACCAGTTTGACTCAAAGCACAGTAAGGTTAACAGACCATCCAGAAGCAGCACTAACAGGCAACGTTAAGTTCAAAAGGGCAGGGGAAGGAACTGGGGGCAGCCTGGAGGGTCTGTTGTGCTGGCTTCGGAGGTCGGTGCTCCGGCAGGAAGGGCAGAGCTCCATGAAGCAGGAGGCTGTGTCCGAAAAAATGATCCCATTGTCGTGTGCTGGGTTCTGATCTTCATTTTCAATCCTTTTTCCTCAAGCACATAAAGAAGCCAGACTATGTGACGACAGGCATTGTACCCGACTGGGGAGACAGCATAGAAGTTAAGAATGAAGATCAGATTCAAGGGCTTCGTCAGGCTTGTCAGCTGGCCCGTCATGTCCTCCTCCTGGCTGGGAAGAGTTTAAAGGTGGCGTCTCACCAAGCCTCAGAAGGGCTTACAGAAGGGGCAACAAACCCTCCTCTTTGCCTTCTTTCCATTTAACTCTTCTTTTGTATATATCTAATTTGTTAAAAACCAAGTAAAGCCTGGGATGGGGGAAAGGGATTTTATTATTTTATGTGTTTTTTTAAGAGGTAACTTAAAATCCAAATTCAGTTTTAAGTATCAGGATTCTAGAAATACTTTGGGCCCAGTCAGCCTGTCCAACTTGATCCAGGGCAGACAGCTCTGACTTCTGCCTCCTTATTCCTGCCTGTAGTTTCTGCTTTTATTCCCCACATTATTTCTGTGTGCCTGAAGAGTTGTTCTGCCTCATCCTTTGTTTCCTGTTTCTTGCATTAGCTCTGCAAAGAAAGATTAGAGCAGATAACACAAAGCTATAGGTAATATAAAAATGTAACTATGGACAACTATCTTACTACAAGATTTAGTTCTTCCAGAATAATCTGAGAAACACCCTGCTTTATAGGAATCCTTAAATATATATGGGCCTGTAGTTTCCAAAAGGTGGGCAGAATTTAAGAAGTGAGTCTCAGGAATGAAATCACTTAGGGTATCATTTGTGTAATAAAGTTGTTATAGCAACATAACTAAGCTTAATGTGAATATCAAATAACACAAAGAAATATTACAGAAATAGTTAATTTTTAATAAAAGATTTTGTTTTAGAATTTTATGACTTACGAGTTTATGGAGATATCTTCATGTACTCATAAAACTCAATTTTATTTTTGTTTTTTTTAGTTTGAGAGAGGATTTTTTTTAGTTTGAGTTTGAGAAAAAATACTCTCCAAAGTATTTTTTTTAAACAATGGATTTATTCAGGTATGAAAGAAATCAAGATTTGTGAAAACCAAATTTCTACGATAGGTATCAGACTGAATTTTTAAAATAATGATCCATAATCTCCCCACCATTGCTGCAAAGCCCATGTAAGATTTCTCTTAGATAAGAACGTGTGGGATGACCTACTTTTCAAGCTTTGTCATCGAAACTGAAGATACTTTTGAGAATGTATTTATATGCTTCAGCTAGCCTGAGGCACTAACCATTGAAGAAGAGGAAGGAATTGCCCAGGAAGCTTTGTGAAGTGTTCAGGTCCAAAGGAGTCATGTCATTGAATGACTCACGGATAATTTAAAGGATCTTAGAGTTTAAAGTCTCCATTTCCTAATAGCCCATAACACCATCCTATGCCCAGTTGTCCAAAAGGCACAATTAAAAATTTAATGTTAATCACCATTAATTAAACTGTTGTATCACAAGTTTATCACAGTAAATTTATATAATCTCATCAGAAAGTACTGTAGCTGTAGACATAGTCAATGAGTGCAGGAAATGACTTCAACAGTTGCTGCACAATTTCTTTATTTAATATTTTAGGTTGACATGACAACTGAAGAGATAGATGCTCTTGTCCATCAGGAAATCATCAGTCATGATGCTTATCCCTCACCTCTAGGCTACGGAGGTTTTCCAAAATCTGTTTGTACCTCTGTAAACAACGTGCTATGTCATGGTATTCCTGACAGGTATTCATTGCTTAATAACATATTGTTCCTTCGGAAACTAAAACATGAAACTAAGATCTATAACATATGTTGAAAGATACTAGTTTAATTGAAACCCACCTGTAAACTTTTGAAGCTGATTATGGTAAAACAAAAATTTTGAAGTATTTTGCCTCAACGGGACATAATTTAATGTTTGTTAAAGCAGTGTGTAATCCACACAAGTCATGGTTCATGAAATATTTCTTTTACCTTCTTAAGTTTTAACCATATAAATGGTAAAAATCCAAATGTAGGCAAATATAGATTATCAACTGTTGTTTTGGGTCTTTGCAAAATTAAGGAAACTAATAAGTACATTTTTTTAAAGACTGTTTTAAAGATTTTTAAACAATGGCAGTATGTTCCTATTATGTATGTCTTGTAAAATTTGATGTGACTAATGTAACTTAAAGATTAGATATAGTTATTCCATTTATTCCTCTTCCACTCCAAATTATCATTGTGACTCACTGGGTGTGTGATAGTCTTAGGTATTTATTTTTACATTCCTTTTATTGAGATCTGTCTATCACCATTTTTATTCTGTTTATGTTTCAGTCGACCTCTTCAGGATGGAGATATTATCAACATTGATGTCACGGTGAGTAAATAATATAAAAAAATAGTCTTTGATCAACTTCAGAATTGCTGGTAGCAACAGGAAGAATTGTGGATTGAAAATGTGAACTGCACCAAGGGAAGTGCTGTTTACTTCCAGACCCAGACGCAAGCAGCTGGTTTCCTTTTTTGTCTTTAACTCTGTGTTTATTCCAAGTAAACCCAGGCCTGACTTGAATTTAGGGCTGGAATCAGATGCACTGAGATCAATGTTGGCCTAAGTGAAATGTCAACCCAATCCTGCTATGTGTCATGTTTTTGAGAAGGTGTAATTGTTATTGATCCACTGTGTAGTTAATGCAGAGCACCACAGCACTGGGCAGCTGCTGAAGCTAGATATGTATGAGATGAGCTAACGCGAAGAAAGCCAGCATTTTTCCTTCACTCTGCCAAGATTGATCTTCCTCTTCCTGCTGATTTTGAGTGGGGCCTGTCATTATCTTACTCTGTCATTAGGGGCTACATTGGCCTGTGTGTGTCAGTCTATTTGGACAGCAACTCTTTTGCTAGCAGTGTTCCTTAGATTTATTAAAATCCCTGAAGGTAACGTCGTGTTCCATTTCTGGTATAGAGGGTGTAGAGAGCCTTGAACTTGGAACATACAAACAGAGTGGTTTTCTCACTGAACCTAAGTTTTTACCAAATGGTTAACAGCCTTTCTTTTAAATAACAACCCAAAGTGATTTCACATGGAAACTTAGAATTGTACAAGCTCTAACCTTTACTAATTCCCTCAGCCTCTCACTATTCTCAGACTTGGATGATTTGTGCCTTGGCAGTTCATTTTACTAAAAAATTTTGTAGCGGTTCCTTTGGATTATGTAGATTGGAGATAAATTCTATACATCTGATGATTAATAAATTATTTTTAAATGAATAAATAAAATTTAATCATCTGATGAGAACTTGTTGAGACAGACAACATTCAAGGAGTATAGCTTCTATTAATAAGGAAATATTTTTAATAATAGTTATTTGTCTATCCAGACCATGAAGACAGGTAAGTGTGGGAATGAGGTAGAAATTGGCATCCAACCGTTGGGTTTGGTCAAATTTTTAGTTGTTTAAATTAACTCACCCTCTTGTCTTCCTATCAGTTTGTATGATAATATAGTCAGGGATTCTTTTATTGCTGATACTTTTTCATATATCATTTTGTCCTACTTAGAATACTTGAACATTTGCTCCACATAGATTCAGTTGGTTTATCTTTCCAACTCAGAATCATGTAGAGGGAGATATTTTATGAAGTATACCTGAAATAAAGTATTTTTCATGATATACTTTTCTTTTGAATTGTAACTGATTTAGGGGTTTTACATTTATCATCTCACCTAATCACCCCCTAATAAAATATTGCTGCTTTGAATGAAGCCAGCACACTCTTTCCTGCTGCTTCCAGTTCATCCAAAGAGAATATTCCATGCCTTTTCTGTTTTCCTGAAGACTTTTAATAAACAATTCCAATTTTAACATTCAAATATTTCACAGTTGCAAAACTAATAAAGCAAAGTGAAATATTTCAGGTGTCTAGAAATATGGAGGAGTCAGGAAGCATACAGGTAGGTATCTTAACAAATTATATTTCTTTTTCTTTACCCTTCCCCACAAATTATATTTCTTATGAGATCTTTTATTAAGTGAAAGACTCCATTATTAGATCCTTATACTTTATTAGAAAATACTCATTATGTGTTTTATAATTGTTTACATGTAGTATATACATCACAGGAAAACAGGCGTCTTTCCCCCTTGAAAGTTGAATGTTAAAAAATAGACAATGAGATATCCAGAGTAGTTGCTCAATAAATATTTGTTTAATAAATGAAGTACAAAACAAGAATACTTTGTGAACACAAATCCTAATTATAGATAACTGCCACAGACTTTCAAAAGTATCGTTATTTCCATATATATTGAGTTTTCTAAGTAGTCATTTTGAAAGCTAGCCAAAAGAATTATACAAAGGCAAATAAAGATTTTAAAAAATATTTTTACTTAAATAACAGTTATAAAACACTGAGTTATACATTAAAAAAATTTTTTAATGTTTAGGGGCGCCTGGGTGGCTCAGTCGGTTAAACGTCCGACTTCGGCTCAGGTCATGATCTCACGGTCCGTGAGTTCGAGCCCCACGTCGGGCTCTGTGCTGACTGCTCAGAGCCTGGAGCCTGTTTCAGATTCTGTGTCTCCCTCTCTCTCTGCCCCTCCCCTGTTCACGCTCTGTCTCTCTCTGTCTCAAAAATAAAAACGTTAAAAAAAATTTAAAAAAAAAAAAATTTTTTTTTAATGTTTAGTTTTGAGAGAGAGAAACACAGAGTGCAAGCAGGGGAGGGGCAGAGAGAGAGGGAGCACAGAATCTGAGGTAGGCTGCAGCCTCTGAGCTGTCAGCACAGAGTCCGATGCAGGCTGATGCAGGGCTCGAACTCACGAACCGCGAGATCATGACCTGAGCCAAAGTCAGAGGCTTGACGGACTGAGCCACCCAGGTGCCCCTATGCATTTTGTAAAGTGATTATTACTCTTGTATTGGCAACTGTTATATATTTGTGTATAAAATCAAACTTGTGCTTTCTTGGATTGCAAATGGGAATAAATGTATAAAATTCTATTGCAAGGAGTTAAGGTCATTTGACATAGTAGAGAAAACATTTGATTAGAAGCCAATAACCCATCATATTAATCTGGATCTACCTCTGTATTCCACCACTAACCTGAGACAAGTTACTTGTGTATGCCTCAGTTTTCTAACTTAGAAACCGAAGACATAGTAAAGACTTTTCCTGCTTCCCTTACAGAGGATAGTATTTTTTTAATGCAGAATAATATACAGATTTAAGATATTAAATCAGTATTAAAACAGTCAGGAAGCTCAGATAAACATCTTTTTTATAAGTTTCTGCATTCTACTTCATGAGAAAGAGAAATGTGAAAAATAATTACATAGGTCAAATTTATGCAAAATAGCAAATGCCATGCTATGTCTAAGGATCAGCTTTCAACCAGTCTCCTCTACCTTCTCTGTTTATTATAGTGTTTGTTATTATTGATTTTTATAACAAATCTGGTATTTTTCAAGATCCTATGGGGCCTTCTGAATCATTGACAACTGATAAAATTGTTTTTTCTGTAATTTTATCCTTAAGTCTATTTTGTTATCGTTTAATCCTTTAAAACCCATGTATAGTGTTTTCTGTTAACATTCTGCTATCTGGAACATTTGATTAAGGTTTCACTTCCAGATAGGACTTTTCCATAGCATATTTCATTCTCATATCAAGCCACTTCAATTCTTAGAACTAAATTCTCCTATGTCTAATACTGACAAGTCTATTTTATTTCTTCTTATCTATCACTTCCAAGTATAGAAATGGTAAATAAAAGATCATATATCTCCATGACACTGAAGAAACTTCTCACTATGTTAAATACTTCTGGGTTCTTTAGACCTATTATAGTAATTATGGGTCAGTGTCTTTGGTCAGTAAATTATGCATATGTAGTTTTGTCTTCTCAGAAACAAAATGAGGTATCAACATTTTAATAGCATTGCTAATCATAATGCTATTGAAATAGCCCTACCATTACATATTTATTTTTAAATTTTGTAATATTGTTGTATGGCTTCTTTTTTTAAAATTTCTGTGAGGCTTTAGCATGTCCCTTTTTTTTTTTTGGTAGGGAAACTTGAGAGTAATTCTGGAAGAGTGAAATATATGAATCTACTAAATGCATAGATGAGCACAATATATACTTTAATGAGTACATTTACAAACAAGAACACATTTTAAAATGTTTGCCTGTGTTTAGGTCTATTACAATGGCTACCATGGAGATACCTCTGAAACATTTTTGGTGGGCAATGTGGACGAATGTGGTAAAAAGTTAGTGGAGGTTGCCAGGAGGTGTAGAGATGAAGCAATTGCAGCTTGCAGAGCGGGGGCTCCCTTCTCTGTAATTGGAAACACAATCAGGTAAGCCTTACACTGACAAGTAAAGGGAGGGTTGGCAAATGGTACAAAGGTTATTGGTGGCTTGGTATAAAGTTGATGACATGTTTTATGATTCAGAACCATCATTTCAGTCTGATATCAGTATGTGGACTGCCAAGCTGCAGTGTTGTTCCCTGGGTTTAAAAAAAAAAAAAAAAGAAAGACTTTAAAACAGTGAATTATACTCAGGTCAGCGGGAAACTTATAAGAGCAGCAAGCAATATTTATACGACTGCTTTAGTTTTAGCTCGACATACTAGTCTGTAGTGTTCCTTTACTCAAAATCATACCAAATATGGAAAAAAGTACCTAAGGGGGTAAACATCCCAACTCTTGGGTAATGAAACAGGAGAAAAGCTAAATTTTATAAAGGAATGAGGTGAAACATATTCTTGTGATACAAAGGTAAAAAGCATTAGCTCGAGCAAGCCTTACCTTTCAAATCAGTGGATTACCAAACAGGCTAAAAGGGTAAGCTAATGTCCTTTTCTCGTCCGGTTCAGTTTTCCTGTACACCATTGTTTATTTTCCAAACGGTATTCTATGCGTGCTTTGTGAGTATATGTGTATTTTCTGAATTCAAGACTTTTCCCTATAATCTGTTACCTACGTTTAGATCTTTTTTCCCCCATAACTGTTTTGAAGTAGACATTCGGAATATGTGTTTTCATCTAAAAGTAATACATTTTGTTAAAGATGATCACATCAGTACCTTTTAAAGCACTGTTCTCATTAATATGAACCATTGAACACTTGCCGTTTGTCTAAAGGACGGAAGGCGTAGTCACCTTGAAAAGATGCTGCCTTTTTTCTTCGTAAGCCCTCAAATACTTTAAGAAAAAAGGCAATAAAATATCAGTTAAATGTATTTATGGCTTTAAAAATATTGTAACAATGTCTGAATCAAACTTTAGTAAAATCTCTTTGGGTTATATCTGAGAAGCTTTTATTGAAGACTTCGAGCAAAATTGTGTTTTTGACAGTTTTAAATTATAGGCTAACTAGCCTGGGAAAAAAGGATAGTGTCTCTCTGTTCTTTCATAGGAAATGTTGAATCAGACCCCTACTGGGAAAAGAAATTTAATGCATATCTCACTATCTTACTGTCCATGAATATAATAGAAATGAATTCAAAATGCAGTTTTATTTTTGCAAATGGGATGAGTCGATAGATGTATCTCATATTTTTGAACACCTAGGGTTCAACAAATTTACTGGTGGTGCTCTTGCATTTTAACAAAATTTATTCTTCAGTAGAAGGGGGCAGAGAACACTAGATTCTTATTCAAGCATTCTATCGAGCTCTGCATTCATGGCTGTGTCTAAAGGGCATGTCAGCCTTTGATTCTCTCTGAGAGGTAATTATCCTTTTCCTGTCACGGAACAACAAATGATAGCTAACTACAGAGGCACATTTGCAGTAGTCACATTCATCAACTGCAGAAAAAAAAATTCAATTTAATTGTGCAACACAGCTGCACATGGGCTTTTGAGCATTTCTGTTGTTCTCCCTGTCTCGCTATTCCTCCCTCCAGATCTATTTTTTAAACTTTTTTTCTGGTTATTTTTTCCCCTTTTTGTCTCTTCTTCCATTTTTACTCTCTGTACTTTCTTGTTAAAGTAATTTTCCTTTGTGGCTCTCATTCTTTTTTCCCCATTGAAGGCTATGAATGTAGAAAATTATCACAATTACTCATATAATTGAGCCTCTTTGTAGCAAGTGCAACTCCAGTAGCCTTTCTCCATCATGAAAATGGTTTCATTATAGGGTTTTTCATATTCTCTGACACCATCTACACAGAGGAACAGGCGTGCAGATGAGATGTGCTAGGAACAGGCTAGATCAGTAAGGTCACAGTAGGAATAATTAGCTCTGCTATGGAAAGAGCATCTAGGCCTTTTACTGCTACATAAATGTACTGTCCGTGGCTTTTAGTCACAAAAAAACTTACTAACAAATGGAGCTCCCGCCTACTACTTTGAAAAAAAGATTTGTATCAACACTACAATTTTCCATCATTAAGACTAATAACACAGAGCCTAGTATACATCAAGGGGAATAAAAAGAAAAATCTCACATTCAAGTGGCGGCTGGGTGCTGACCTTTGTTCCCTTTTTTTGTGTACGACTTAACTCTTTACAAAAAAGAGCCACACGCCACACCAACATGCAGGTGAACTCCAGCTAGTACTCGCAAAGCGTAGCATTCAGTCGGAAAATCTGATAAATCTCCATGCAGGATAATGCATTTCATTACATATTCACTACATTAATTCTAGCTACATAAAAAGAAGAAGAAGAAGAGGAAGAGTAGAATTGAAAGTGACATTGGATTTTAGCTATCTGGACGCAAAGGTCAGTTTTCGCAGAGGATGAATTTGCATGTACAAGCTCCTTTGAAAACCAGATCAGTCTCAACAACTACACTTACAAAAACTACGTGAAAAATAATAGACAATGAACTTTTTACTTTTACCCTGATACATTTCGTTGTTTAGATGGCTTGTGTCTGCCACTGGGGACTAACAAATGTTTGTTCTGGTGTGTTAAGGCAGTGTTTCTGGACCTCTATTATTTCGCCTTTTCTTATTCAGGCAGGATCTCAAGGGAGTAAATAAACAATCTCCACCTTTAAGCCAAAAGTACTTGGAATCATTACAGACCGAAGGTTTACAAGCATCTTTCAACCAGCCTTACTTATTTTAAGATATTTACCATCTTTCGCACAAATTCCTTCTCCTGATACACCATGAAAAGAACATGCAAGCATCTTTTATGAGTAGTACGTCACCAAAAGCCGAGTGATCTTTATGGGAAATTTTGAAATTCTCTGAAGCCTGTAAGGATGGGATGGTATCTCCGGAGAAACACTGGCTAAAATAGTTTAATGAGAAGAGTTCTCTCTGTGCCCTTGTGCTTCATGAGGGATGGCTAGTGATGTTTCGGCTACAGTGTTACCACACTCCCTGTACCTCCATTTGCTTCAAATCATTTCTAAATCCGTGTATTTGTAATTATCTCTAGATGATATGATCCGTGCGTATGAGAATACTGTGAACGTGTAGATTCACGCATCCCAAACATGTGACAGTTCAATCAAAAATAATTTAAACTTACAGTTGTGAATGTCATGATCAAAGTATCAATAAATGGTTTTTAATGTTTAATTCATAAGTATATGTTTTGATATTAATTTAGAAGAATATAAAGCAGATTTTTAAAAATAATCTCTTTCTATTAGATTATGCACATTTAAACAATAAGTGGCTCAGGCAAAATAAGTCATTTTAATGTCATCCGTGATGGATTTTTCTTGACAGCTACTGTAAATTACAATTACACTGCTTCCCTCTGCACACGAAAGTAAGCACTGCAATAAATTATCTCTTATTTCAACCCATCATGTCTGCTTTTCGGAAACAGAAAACCTCAAATAAAAGTTCAGCACTATTGTAAGAAAAATACAGTAATTTGTGATCCAGCTTGAGACATAAACGTGTACCGTTCTTTTGGAAAACGGTTGTTGGCTTTCAAAAATATTACTAATTGTACTTAAACATTACTTGTCATTAGAGGGAATCCTTGGACTTGTGCATTCCTTCATTCAAAGCTGACTGCTTAAAATAAAAATCTGGAAAGACTGAAGTAAAATTCTGTAACTTGGAAGATCAGGTGCCATTTAATCAGAGATACGACTGTTTGGAAATTGGTGCTGTTTATAGGATTCACGTAGAAATGGTGATAAAACTATTTCCGTGTGCGTTTTTATTTCTTTAGAAGAGCATGCACTTAAATATAGTACTCCTCTGCCCTCTTGGCGAATGTATCCTTAGTCATAAAATGTAGCTGAAATGTATTAAGAGTTTTAATTTCTCCAGACAATACTTCAATTGAGGAAAACTACCTCACGAAAGGGAATTAAACTGAAGAAAACAGTCACAAGATGAAATTCCTTAAGAGAGATTTCTCTTTCAACTATAAACTGTAACTGAAACATGAACTATAATAATAGTATAATTTGAAAGTAAGTTCATAGACTATGTTTATACACTTCCTTCTTCCTTCCCCCTCTTCTCTCACCCCAAATAGTCCCTATGAAGGACTTCAAGTCATAAACGTGCTCAGGCTCATAGGTAAACGTACTGCCTGAGAGGATTTCTAGTGAGGGAAAATCAGAACAAAACAGCTAATGCCAGGAGAATTCTTTTCAGTAGATTTCAGCAGAAAGAAGGCAGATCTCATGAGTGGAATGTCCAGGACAAGAAGACCCTTGTGCTCAGAAATGGTCAAGGCCCTGTAATGGCTGGTGTTGGGGCGCCACGGAGGCATTTCTTGGGCACCCCTGCCCGTCCAGCTGTTTCCATTTTCCTCACCACACCAGTTAAGAGAAGCACACATGCTCCACCTTCCCATGCCACAGTCAGGGTTACCACTACTCGCTTTCCTGTTAGAGCGGGACCTGCTATTACAGGTCCCTTGGATTATCTCCATGAAATTAGATTTGGACCCTAGAATCAGGTAGATAATCTTGTGTTTCCCATATATTCCAAAGTAGTAGAAGGAGCATTATTTTAAGTAGTAATTAGGGACATTAATGAGATTTAATGGCATTTAGTCCCAGTAAGTATGTGTTGAAAAGCTCACTACAAATCCAAAAGGAAAATACCCTGAAAAAGCAGATAGAAGTATATACTTAGCTTCTGGGAATCAAGCATTGAGATGGGTGCTTAGCCAAGGAGCTGAGTGAAATTTGTCCGGTTCTTTTCTTCTTTCCACCCGGCTGTGAAATCCTGACCTTTGTGTTCATGACACATACATTCTATGATACTCCTATGACCATAAGTTCCAGCAGGATCCAGGCAGCAAATTGTTGTAGGAGAATGCACTCAAATATCTTTAGCCACCTTGTAATTGCCCAGATTTTTTTTATGAAGAGGAATGAGAGGGATGATAGCAGAGGGAACCCAAGTGTTTTTTCAGAGTGGGTTTTCTTCTTCTCCTTTCATCAGAAATTAAAACGAAGATTGCCATTGTAACACACATTTAAGATGTAGCCGTGATGCCTACCAATCAGTTAGATCCCAGGGTTTTTTTTTTAGGGTTTTGTTTTGTTTTGTTTTGTTTAGAAAATAAAATAGAACAGTTTACATTGACTGTTCTTAGAATCATTGAGGTCTGTTGGGATTGAAGTCACATAATTTACAGGTTTTTTTTTTTTTTTTTTTTTTTTTTTTTAATTTTTTTTTCAACGTTTATTCATTTTTGGGACAGAGAGAGACAGAGCATGAACGGGGGAGGGGCAGAGAGAGAGGGAGACACAGAATCGGAAACAGGCTCCAGGCTCCGAGCCATCAGCCCAGAGCCCGACGCGGGGCTCGAACTCACGGATCGCGAGATCGTGACCTGGCTGAAGTCGGACGCTTAACCAACTGCGCCACCCAGGCGCCCCATAATTTACAGGTTTAAGTAGAACCCATTCTTGTAAAAAAAAAAAAAAAAAGTCTTGATCAGTATTGTCTTGTCTCAGTCTCTCTTCCACCCTCTATCCACTCCTCAGTTTTTATTCAGAAATTGTGTGGTACAAATGGAAACACCTTGGAAAAGTTTTTGTACCTCCTGCCCAAAGAGCAAAAGCACATAGAAATAACTATAACCATAAGGTACAACTTTAAGAGATAAAAATGTTGACTTATTATTCCTGTTGTCAACACATGCTTAGCTTACCTATTTCTGCACTATCGGTTACATGGAAATTAATTCTGAATGAGAGGCTGTCCACCTGCTATTTGTAGTGACATCCTGGTCCAAGGGAAGATATCTTACAGGTCTGGAGATGCAACTTAAACGTATTCAGTGATAACTATTGACATGAATGCTCATAGAGATGCTGCCTTTGAGTTCATGTTAAATTGAACCTAGGGTCTGTTGGAAACTCTAGTTTGAGATCTGAAAACTTTGATTTTGGTAAAAATTTAAATAGGAGTCCTATAAATCCTGATTTATTGTTATGGTTAGGGTTAGGGCACTGTGCCCCTTATCCATGTGGAAATATAAATTGTTAATGGTATATATGTTCTTATCTTTGTGGTACTCCTAGAAATGAATATGTTCACCTGATTTCAAAAACAACTTCTTAACTTTATAGGTGAAGATTTTAGGGTTGGATTCTATTTGCCACATTTCATTTATATGGAATAGATGGAACCCAGTACATTTGCATGTAGAAATAACTAATAAAGCGTTAAGAATTAGGAATCACAATACTAGCTTCTCTTAAGCATCACAGTGATTAAAAAACATTCTGTGTGAATTTTGTTAATGATACAGGTCTTGCATGGAAATCCCAATGAGCACAAAGTTTTGGAGTATTTTAAGAATGTTGACAAAGCAGATTTGACCTTTTGTATGAGTGTTTCTGTTTCTAAGATGTATAATGTTTTGAAATAGGCCAAAACAAGGGAACTATAAAAGTAGGAAGTCACATTTCTAGATTGCATTTTTGTTTCTCTGTTTGGTTCTCAAATTAGTATTAATTTGCACAGTCTTTGGCGAAACCTCATACAAACAAGGCAAGTTTTTATTCCCTGCATTCTATACACATGTATTTTGGTTATGTATATCGATCTATATATGAGATAACACTCATTTGTTATCTAAAAGTGGCCTTGTTTGAATGCTGTACTAAGGTAAATGAAACAAACTACTATGTTAGATACATACCTTTTTTCTTAATTTATCCAAAGGGAGTCATTACATGCAATGGCAACAATTTTAATTATTCCAGAATAATGAAAACAGTAATATTATCATCTGACTCTAAATATAACTGATTTTTTCTCTTTCAGGGGCTATTTTAAAGTGACTTTAAGTATGCATTAAAAACTTACCTAATTTAATTAAATATTTTGTTTGGTCACTTTTAAAGCCACATAACTCATCAGAATGGTTTGCAAGTCTGCCCACATTTTGTGGGACATGGGATAGGATCTTACTTTCATGGACATCCAGAAATTTGGCATCATGGTAAGAAAGTGATTGAATGGAATCTGGAAAAGGCAGTTTTGTTCCTGAGGCTCCTCTAACTTTGAATGCCTATTATCATCCTTTGGTGTGTATGCATGTGTATGTGTAGTGGTGGGGGGGTTTACTTAATTGTAACCAGCACATTACAATGTTATTGGATTAGAGCCCAGCAGTTTTCAGTCTCAAAGAAAGGTTTATTTTGCTTTTTGTCTTCCCACAAAAGGTGATGGCTAGAAGGCACAAGGGATATTTGCCTAGAAAGTTACTGAAAACAAAATGCCACTGCATCAATGTCCCAGCAGCATGCACATACGACTGTTTTCTGTTTTTCTTTTCCTACCCCCTTCTCTAACTGCTGACTGTTGTGGTTAAACTTCATTACATCCTACACAGCGTTGACAGCTGATCTATTTAGCAGCATGTACTCTTTAGTGATTTCTAGATTATACCCACCCTTGTGTTCCTTCCCCAGAGCCTCCTCTTTTCACTGCCTGGGTGTGCACCCTACAGTGAGAACGCAAGGGTGGGCCAGAGCAGTGGGAGGATTTGGGTGTGGGTAGGAGGCGGTTCTATAGAGTGGCCCCCAGGGGAGCTGCACACCTGGACAGGGCCCAAAGGAAAGTTGGGCCTTGACCTGTGTGCTTGGGGTGGGAGCAGTCCCTGGAGGGAATACCGCCTGGAACCCATTACCCGGAAGATCTCCGTAGACCCAGCAGGTCAGAATTCCTTTTGCACCAGAGAGTCCTTCCTCCACCCCCCCCCCCCCCCCCCCCCCCGCCCCAGGCAGCTCAGAGGAGGTCCGGGCAGGAGTGCAGACGGAGCATCTCAGGCGTGTACCCCACCCTGCCCCAACACTTGGAGTTATTTCAGGGTTACCCGCCCTGTCCTAGCCTCCTGCTCCAATCTGCACACTAAGTGGCTGCCTTCCCTTCGTATCAGTTCCCCAAGGTATCTTCCTCTTTGGGGTAGGAGGGCAGGGCCTAGGACCCAGTGAAACCAGGAGACCTTGAAGCAAGTGGCCAGGGGACAGTGGAGGGGGGAACGCAACAGGTGTCTGGAACACCCAGGCTGCCTCTGCTAGGCCTTGGTGCACCCTTCCCAGGGGTCTTGACCCCCAGCAAAGAAAATGTAGAGGCTAAGGCCCAGAACCCCTGTGTTTAACCCCTTGGCAGTAGCCACTACCAGGATTCTAGATCTCTCCATCCTTCCTTCTACCCTAAAAGAAAGTAAAATGACCAAGGTTTTTGAGCAGTCCTGTCCTTCTAATTCTGTTTCTCTTTCTCTCCATTTCCCACTCCCCCTACTCCATATATTTTGTTTTGCAGCGAATGACAGCGATCTACTCATGGAGGAGGGAATGGCGTTCACCATAGGTCAGTGCCCAAGTTCCCCTTTAGAGAGCGGTGGCTCCTGGGTGGAGGCAGCAGCGCTGGCCTAGGCCAGGCAGTCCCGTGAAGGAATAATAAAGCCAATCAGTGTAATGAAATAATTCAGATGCATAGCAAATCTGATTAAATAATATCCTCGAGTCCCATCTTCCTAAATCAGATACTTACCGACACATTTAGGAGACGGCAGCCGTCCAACCTCTAATTTTGTTACCAGCATAATGTGGTGTTTGGTTTTTTGTCTTGTTTTGGTTTTGTTTTGGTGTTTTTTTTTTTTGTTTTTTGTTTTTTTTTTGGTTTTGGGGTTTTGTTTTGTTTTTTTCATTAACACCCAGTGACTAGAAGTGATTATGTCCCTTGCTCTCTGTCAGCAAGTGGTATGTCCTTTCTGGCTGCCCATTCCTGGCTGATCATGTGGTTGGTGTCACCACCAAATTCCAATCACCTCAGACCTCAGAGGCATCATCTTTCTGACTGTGGTACTTAATGGAGAAGCAATTAGAGTGAAATAAGAAAATTGTTATTTGCTGATTAATGAACATTTTGAGCATGTTTTAAAAATTCAAATATTTTTAAAAACTGACTGGTATTTATAAGAGGGACTGGTGTTTGGGTGGTTATTATCCACAGGGTCCTAATTAAGGCTTGATTAAAATGCCCTTTTTTCTAAAAAAAAATTACGAACTAGGCAACTTCATACATTTTTTAATGCGGTGGTGTTTCCTCTTCCTACTGTTTAGTTTGTAGTATACTATGTAAGCAACATCAATTATCAGCCCTTGCGAGGTGACAACATGAACCCGTGGGGGAAGCGCTTGCGGGGAGGGGAGGAGAACCATCTTATTCTCTTTTTTCATAATCAGCCGAAACAGAAACAATATTTGACAAGAATCTGATTAGATCACTGCAGTAAATATTTTCCCTCTTACAGAGCCAATCATCACCGAGGGATCCCCCGAATTTAAAGTCCTGGAGGATGCATGGACTGTGGTCTCCCTGGACAATCAAAGGTGTTTGCTTTCTGTGCCATTGGCTTTGAATTCTATGGGAAGGGAAGCTTCGATCAACGGCCCTGGCCCTGGCGGGCTGCTGCTCCTCGCCCCCGTACCCCGACCCCACAGCTAGGGGTGTCGCTCTTTCCCATGGCTGCTGTGTGTGTTTCAGGTCCGCCCAGTTCGAGCACACCGTTCTCATCACGTCGGGGGGCGTGGAGATCCTGACCAAACTGCCCCACGAGGCCTGAGGAGCCACCTGAAGGTCACAGAGGCCAGGAGGTTTTTATCCTAAATTGTTGAAATCTAGCTGGAGAACTTTTAAAAGACACAGGCGAACGGCAGTTCACGCAGTAACCAACCTAGCATCTACTCTTGGAAAAACCCGGTGGGGTTTGGGGGCAGCTGGGAACTCAGATCTCAAGCCCTGCCTTGGCCTGAGCGGCTTCAGAGGGATGGATCCTGGAGCCGGCTCGGCTTCCCAACGCTCCGCACTTCCCAACGCAGGGAAAAGATTCTGGAGGGGAATGGGGACGCCCTCGGTTGGAAGAGGAGGGATTTCTAGAGATGCATGGTTTTCGCTTTGCCTTGTCTTGACTCTGACCAAGTAAAGAGCTTTTCCTTCTTAACCATTGTGTCTGTGCTCCTTGCATCTCTGACAGTTACTAGGGGGAGAGAGTGGGTGGTTAATTTTTGAATCTCTAAACTTTTCACATGTGCATGTAAGGAGGGAAAAATGAGCCTAGATGTTAGCTGGTAATTTTTTTAAAGTCTCTTTTTTCTGCCTTGTGGATCCCACGTTGGCACTCTCAGGGGCCAACCACCCCCCCCCCCCCCGGCCTTTCATAGCTGCTTTTGGAGATGAAAAGATTAGCCCGCAAATGGAAGGGTTGGTCACAAACATTTCCTTGCCTGTGAACCCTGGGCCTGGTCCCTACAGGGCTTTATCAGTCCAGAAACATGACTTTCCCAGTCCCCTGTGGCTCCTCCGACTTGTCCCTCATCCTACCCTAAGTGGCCATCCCTGAGGTTACTTTTGAGAGCCCCTCTCCGAACTCCCATCACACACACACACACACACACACACACACACACACACACACACACAGGACTGTATGTTGCACTAGGAATTAGAACATCGGCCCCACCTGTCCAGATGTGAGCAGTGTCCAGCTGGTCTACCTCCTAAGCAGACCGTATTGGCCCCTTTTGGACTGTGCTCTTCTGATGGAGACCCAGAGGATCCCAGCACGGGGAGATACGGAAACTTTTGAGGGCTAGAGCCAAGTTAGCTGGGATTCGAGCTGGCAAGCCCACAGCTCCACCTGCTTCCGAAGCAGGAAATCCAAGGGGCCACGTTCTGCATTTCCCAAAGGCCGATTTCTGATCAGAATACCCTTCCTTCCTCAGCACCCTCCCCCCCCCCAGCACCTGTTCACACCTGGGCTCAGGTGAAGAGGTTTGGGGCCTCTAGCAGACCACATAGAAACTATCCCTGCTCTGGTCATAGTTTAAAGAGCAAGTTCAGTGAAGGTGTCTGGGCAGTCAGGGGTTATGCTAACTTTTGCTTCTACTGAAATGGGTTTTGCAAAGTTGCCACCCTCTAAATACAGCTTGAGCTGCAGAGCATCAAGGAAATGTGAGCACCTATAGTTATCATGACAGGTGGCCTCTGTGATCAGGACCCAAGAGGCAGCTCACTTTGTGACACTCAGAGTGGAGAAAAGATGGGAAACTGAAGCCAATAAGTGCACTCAGAAAAGTGGCTGGTTCAAGCTTTTCCCTAAACTTGGATTCTCTCAGGTGTCCTCCAACCCCTCCAACTCCCTTTCTCTGTGTCCAGAGATGTAGAATTTGGACCGAAGTAGTTCCAATTCAAGTGGATCTGAGAGCTGGAAAAGACGAGGAAAAGGTTGAAGATTTAAAGGACCATAGAAAAACTTGGGGGATGCTTGAGAGTTGGCCAAGCAAAAGCCTCAAGATGAGGCTGCTGCTCTGGACCCATCCGATTCTCTAGTAAGGAACCAGGCCCAGATGGCCCTGGGGGAGGTTTGCCAGATAATGATTGCACTTCTCTCCTAGAACAATCAGATTGCAATGGTTAGCCACTTATCTTATCTACGGATCAGTTTACTCCAAGTTCCTCAAGAATAATTTTATTAGGACCACAGGATTTTACCATCCACTGGAATAACATGCTGCTTGGGCAGCAATTATTCTGAGATGGAAGTATTTGGGGGACAGGTTTATAATCCTATATATTAAAGTAACTAGTTTAAGCCTAATTTAAATATTATACACACGTATATATACCAGCACCAGCCAATACTCGCTCCGTGGGAAACAAACTTGAATGAGAACGAACTCCGTTTAACCTGCTTTGAAGTTGAAGTTAGAAAGCAGATTTAAAAATACCCCGTGCACCACAGCTACCACCTCCCAGATGAACTGGCCCCAAACCTCCCGCGGGGCCGCGGGGATTTCCGCCCACGCGTGGCCATGGCTACCACCACCCGGCTCGGGTCCTGCGATGTCTCCAACAGGTTCTACTCGGAATCCGGGACTCTCAGAATAAATGTGAGAGTTTTGCTCCCTCACAGAGTTGGGGCAGGCAAAGATCTTAGCAAACCAAGGTTTCAGAACAGGTGTCTTAACAGCGGGGGTTTGGGGGACTTGCGGGGGAGGGATCCACTCTGGGCTCCGAGAGTGGGGGGAGATAAGATCGCTCACTCAGAAGCTACTCAAGGCCTGGCGTCTCCGCTCCCGAGGGCCCCGGCTCAGCCTTCCTTCCCCAGACCTGCTTCTCTGGGGCTAGGAAATAATTCCCGAATGTAGAGACTCCCTCGCCCACATATAATTCATTTCTAACACAAACAAGGCTCTGAAACCTTTTCCTGAGGGGGCGCGTGCGGGTCCTTTGTTCCACGGAGCCAGCCCTGTCCCCTGCGCTGGAAAGGCTTGGATTCTCCCCCTCCAGATGTGGACCGAGAGCCCTGTAGACAGTCGCGACCTGTGGCCGTCTCTCCCCCCTTCCCTCATCTTTCAGTTCTCTGGAATAAACCCAGCCGTCGGGTTTCCTCACGCGTAGCCCTGAGCGCCCGAAGTCAACAGCCACTTCCCACGGTCCCAACCCCGACCCCGCGCCAGCCGAGGCAATCACTTACGTGGGCAGGGCCCGCTATAGGTGCGCGCGAAAGACCGGGGGCCCGGGCGGCATCCGTGCTGTCGTGCGTGCGTACCGCACCTCACTCCACACCCCGAAACAGGCGCTAGGAAGGAGCTATTAAAACCACAAGTGCAACAAGGAAATCAAGAGGAGTCGAGCGGCTCCAAGAGCAGTCTGGTGGCGGAGTCATTAGCTGGTTGTTACTACAAAGCATCACCGTGTGGTTCGGTGATTAAGGGGAAAAAAATCTTTTTAAACGTTGGCAAACCCGTTATTGGTTTGAAGGATTTTTTTTTTTTTTGCTTTTGTTTTTCTTTTTGCTCCAACCACGCTGCCTGAAATATTGCTATCCCCAACATCATGCCCTTAAACCAAAGGAGAGGGATTCCGCGGGCAGCAGCTGCGGCTACAGAAGTTAAAAAAGAGAGAAGCCCCTTCCACTAATATCTGTAACGACAGCACGATGTAATTTGTTTTGAATGTTCATTTTTATTGGTGTTCCCTCTGCCAAAATGTGCTTGATTACAGAGGTTTGTCCTGTGATCATTGAGCACTCCAGACAGGGGAAGGTGCATCGCCGAAGGTTCAGCTCAGGCCAGATCAAATCCCGGGCTGTTTAACGCTGAAAGGCTGCATGTTGCTATTAGTGTTAAATATATGGCTAATTATGCGTATGAAAATTAAACATCAGTGTTATGCTAATGGGGCGCCTTCAGCTGCGGATCGGAGCACTTGAGACTACCATTTAATCAAATGAATCAGTAACTAATACATCTGCACGTGTGAACTTTCACAAGATCATTTCCCCGTTCCCGTCACACCGCTAAATTATGAAAGAAATAATTATCAACACTTTCTAATTACCTAACAAAGTAATTTGGGATTCACCGTGGGGCTGGCGGGATGGGGAACCAACAGTCCCTAGCAGGCAGCGTGGTGTGCGCCACGCCTCGTGGGGGTGGCTGTGTGGTGGCGGCGGCGGGGGGCTTTTGTGCGCTTTTCTGTACCTAGCGCCCCAGAAGATAGAAGGCGCCGTGGCAGCTTTTGCTAGCCCTGCCCCCAGGCCCAGTGGCGCCCGCTTTGACCACTAGAGATGAGGAGGATCCTGGGCGACAATGAGAGACATGATTGTACAAAGATATGCGAGCCTGCCACTGGCCTGTTTTTGCCGCGGGTTTCGGTGTTCCCCAGGACTCCTAAACCCGGGGTACTCTCGCCAGACCCCGGAAGGCTGGAAACTGACCACCTGGTGCTGGTTGCTCAAGCCAAACTGAGCCCGCCGGCTCCTGGGCTCCACTCTGCGCCGCGCCCTTGGGGCGAGTGCGTCCGGGGCTTTCGGCGCAGAGGGAGTGAAGAGGAAGGGGAGGCGGAGGAAGGTTGGGAGGGAAAGAGGGGGTGTGTGTTGGGGGGAGGGGGCGGTGCGGCCGCCTTTCCTGGGAGGAGAAGCGCGGGTTCCTGGCTCTCCGCGCGCACTGCTTTAATCAGACCGGTGCAGCCTCGAGCTGGAGTGGCCAGCTGGGCCTGGAGCAATGCGAGCGGGCCCCAGGGAACGGCGGCGGCGGCGCGGCGGCCGAGTGAGTGAGTTCGCCCAGAGGGCCCCAAACCTGCCCCCAGGGATGTGGCAGAGCGGACCCGAGCCAGGGAGGCGCCGCCGAGGGGAGCGCTGCGCTAGGCACACGGCTCTCGGGAGGACAGCGCTCGGTTGGCCGCCTCCGGTGCCGCCACCCCCACCCCCGTGCGCGACTTCGCGCTCCGAGGCCGCGGCCGGGCTCCGGAGCCCTAGCTGACCGCTGGACCGGGTGACGGCGGCTGGGAGAAGCGATGCCCCTTTCTGGGCGTTGGGGGCGGGCGGAGGGTGGGGACAGTAGTGGGGGGAGGGCGGCTGCGCCGAGCCGCTGGTTTCTGGGAAGTACTGCGCGCCGGGGGAGGCGGGAGGCTGAAGAGCCGCGGGCCGCGGAGGTCCCGGCGCGGGTGCTGCAGCCCATTGTGCGCCCCACGCGGCGCGCTCTGTTGCAGAGGAGCCCCGGCCGGGAAGTGTGGACGCGTTTCTCCCGAGGCCCGGCCGCCTCGCCCGCTCTAGTCCAGCGGAGCCGGAGCGCCTCGGACCAATCCCCGGTGATTATGCAAGACAGCGGACCAATCAGCTCCGTCAGCTCATGAATATTTATGACCTTGGCTGAGTCAAAGCTTTGAAGCGAGTTTGGGGAGCTCGGCAGCATCATGCTTAGACTTTTCAAAGAGACAAACTCCATTTTCTTATGAATGGAAAGTGAAAACCCCTGTTCCGCTTAAATTGGGTTCCTTCCTGTCCTGAGAAACACAGAGACCCCCAAAAGGGAAGCAGAGGAGAGAGAGAGACCCACACCCAGACCCCGCGAGAAGAGATGACCATGACCACCATGCCAGAAAGTCTCAACAGCCCCGTGTCGGGCAAGGCGGTGTTTATGGAGTTTGGGCCACCCAACCAGCAAATGTCTCCTTCTCCCATGTCCCACGGGCACTACTCCATGCACTGTTTACATTCGGCGGGCCATTCGCAGCCCGACGGCGCTTACAGCTCGGCCTCGTCTTTCTCCCGACCGCTGGGCTACCCCTACGTCAACTCGGTCAGCAGCCACGCGTCCAGCCCCTACATCAGTTCGGTGCAGTCCTACCCGGGCAGCGCCAGCCTCGCCCAGAGCCGCCTGGAGGACCCAGGTACGTGCGTCTGCCAGGGAGAAGGAGAGGGAGAGGAAAGGGTACGAAGGGAGAGAGGGACAGAAGGAGGGAGGAAAGGAGGGAGGAAGAAGGGGGAGGAAGAGAGAGAGAGAGGAGGGAGAGGGGGAGAGAGAGGTGGGGGTGGGGAGGGCGCCGGAGCAATGGAGGTTTCGGGTATCAATCTATGGATCCTTGTCATAGCAAAGAAAAAAATATTTCAAAATTCCACCCAACTCGCGACTATCCAGTAAAGGATAAATCTGAGATAAATCCCCTGGCACTGTCTGGGCCTCTGGGTGGCTCTGTGCGCCGAGCACACAATGCCCCTTTGGAAAACAGAAACCCACATGTGCACGTATTAGTCTCAGTAATTATTTATTGCGTAGCGCTATAAACAATGTATGCAATTAAGGGTAATTAAACCTCAACTGCCGCCTGCAAAAATAGCAAACTTTCCCTGCAAAGGCAGGAACTGCACGCTTGGGAACTGCCCCAGTCCGCCTGCAGCGGCCCGGGTCTGGCCCTCGGACTTTACGGGACACTTCCCTGGCTTTCGGAGTTTCTTGAGCGTTCTTTCTCTCAGCCCAGCCACCGCCACCCCTCGGTTGCCACTGGCCCTGGGCTCCCCACACTAAAGGCTGTCCCTGCATTAACAGCGGCCCTCCGCTTCTGCTGTCCCTCCAGGGGCTGACTCCGAGAAGAGCACGGTGGTGGAAGGCGGTGAAGTGCGCTTCAATGGCAAGGGGAAAAAGATCCGCAAACCCAGGACGATTTATTCCAGTTTGCAGTTGCAGGCTTTGAACCGGAGGTTCCAGCAAACTCAGTACCTAGCTCTGCCCGAGAGGGCGGAGCTCGCGGCCTCCTTGGGACTCACGCAGACGCAGGTACCTTGCCGCTGCCCCTTCTGCCAAGCGGGCTTCCCGCGGCCGGCCTGCGCCCGGAGCTTCGCGTCTTGCTCTTTGCGTCTCAGGGTCGGAGATTGTGTGTGTGTGTGTGTGTGTGTGTGTGTGTGTGTGTGTGTGTGTGTGTGTGTGTGTGTGTGTGTGTGTTTCCCACCCCTGGCTCTCCCTGCGTCTCTCCTTCCTTCCTCGTTCTCTCTGCCCTGGCTCTGGCTCTGTCGCTGCACTGTGTACTCCACGCTACCGGCCGCCCGGCCCTCGGCCCTTGGACAATCTGATTAGGGCGAGGAAGGATTTCCCTAGACGTTTGTTTGGGGACTCTCGGGTCACACGTGCCCGAACAACTGGAACAATAGACGCTGGGCTTAATCCCTTCTTTGCCTTTAAAGTGTGTGGCTAATGACTCAGGGCCCGGGCCGGAGCCTCTGTCTCCCTCCTCCTCCTCTTTCTCACCCGGTTGGGGTAGGAGGAAATCCTTTCCTCCGCCTTCTCACCTCCCAAGTCCCAGACCCTGGAGGAGAAACGGGACCTTCCTTCCCGGATTGCGCTTAAGACTTTGGGGAGCCCGTGGGCTTTCTGATCACGACTGGCGCAGGTTTCCAACGTCTGTGCCGGGATTTGGAGCAGAGCTGGGGAGCGCAAACAGACACTAAGACACTTAAGGTTGATTTAAGTCCAAATGAAAAGTTTAACGAAATCTTTGGCCTCCTCAGTCAGCCCCCAACTCACTCAAGGGCAGAAAGAATGGAGCAAGGAGAAAGCAGGTGGCATTGCAAATAAATTTCCTCCACTCCTTTCCTCCACACGATTCTTTTATTGATGTTCATATTGGACTTGAAGACTCCATGTTGTGCAGGCGCTGCTTCTTCCCCAGACTATTGCCAGGGTCGGGCTGAGTTCCTGACAAGAGAAGGTCTGGACCCCCCCCCCCCCCCACCTTCACTCCTCACCACCACGCCCCCTTGGCTCTCTGAGAGCTGCCCCTGCGGGCCACCGGCGGCCGGCAGCCGGGCCTGCCAGGCTTTGATTCTTATAGGTGATGGTGGGGCTCTGCTCCTCCAGCGGAGAGCTGCCCAGTGGCACAGGGCAGAGAGGGAGATCCTTCCTCGACTGTCCCACGCACAGCCCCCTTATCTCCCCGACGACCACGGTAGGCACAATGGACCTAGCCCAGTCACATTATTGTCCGCTCTTGCAGGTCAAGATCTGGTTCCAGAACAAGCGTTCCAAGTTCAAGAAACTGATGAAGCAGGGCGGGGCGGCTCTGGAGGGTAGCGCACTGGCCAACGGCCGGGCGCTGTCTGCGGCCTCCCCGCCAGTGCCGCCGGGCTGGAACCCCAACACCTCATCCGGGAAGGGCTCGGGCGGCAGCGCGGGCTCCTACATCCCCAGCTACACGTCGTGGTACCCCTCGGCGCACCAAGAAGCTATGCAGCAACCCCAACTCATGTGAGGTTGCCCGCCCGCACCCTCCCGCCTCCTTCCCGTCTCCCCCGGCCCGGGCCCCTCCCGCCTCCCGGTCCATCCACCCTGTCCGCAAGCCCTGGACCCGGAGAAGGACCCGGGGGGAAAGAAGAAGGAACAGCGAAGGCAGGACGCCCGCCAACTCCTTGGAGTCCCGCGCGGTCTGGACCGGCGACTTCCCGGCGCCCGCGCGCTCGCCCTCGCCCCGGCCTGGGCCGCGCGGCGACAGCAGACAGCGGCCTCGGAGCGCGGGCACAACTGCCCGAGACAGCCAGAGCGGCAAGACGAGCCAGCTGGACCCGACCTGCCGACCCTCAGCTGTGTGGGACTATCAGGAAAAACAAAAACAATGTAGAAAAAGCAAAAGCTCTTTTCTGTTCTGTCCGTCTCTTGTCTCCTTTCGCTGTGTATCTGTGCGCTGACGAAGTCGAGGTCCTCGTCCGTCCACTGTCCTCAATCTGCGGCCTCTGAAAAAAGTCACCAGGTCGGAAGAGGCACGGGCCGCCGGGCCCCAGCTCCGCATGCTGGGACGTTTTGCCCTTTCGGACCTTCTCCTGGGCCTGCCTCACCATCTGTGTAGTTCGTTCGGGAACTGGGGGGAAACTGGAGGGAGGGGTTCTTATTTATTGAGAAATGGACTTCGCCTGAGGGTGAATGTTGGCCAATTCGCAGTTCTGTGGGGCGCAAGGAGCGCACGGTCCGAAAGCACCGATTACTTTAAACGCACCCGGAAAAACGAATAAGGAGGACCTGGTGATTTTTAACTTCTACAGTAACTTTTGTACTTCGCTGGTATGGAGAGGTTGGAACCTAATGCTTTGCATTTTTACATGTTCCGTATTATTTTTAAAAGAAAAAAAAAAAGAGAAATGAAGCAACACAATTTTCTCATCTCGGGAAAAACACTTTGGTCGCTTTGCCTGGACAAGAAGGAAAATCCTAATTCCCTCCTCGGGAAGCAAGGGAGAGGACCGATGGGCAGTGAGGAAAAAACAGGCAGGCAGAGAGGAGTGCCCTAGAGCCAGTGAGCTTTAAAGTAAGACAAAAGCAGCACTAATCCCCAGAGGCTCAACCACAGAATAATGCCAGGCAGCACCCTGGATGCCTAGTCTCCAGTGCAGGATCTAATCGCTGTACATATTATTATTGTTGTTAATTATTATTGTTATTATTGTTCCGTAAACATGTTGCACAAGCTTAGCTTTTTTCCGTTCTGTTGTGTGTGGCTGTAAAACCCGATGCTTTGTGAAATGAGAATCTTGACATTTTACTTGTGAAATTTGGAAAATGTGATCAGTTGAAATCAACCGTGTTTTGTGTTCTCTATGTCAAAGTTTAGTTTTATATTGAGAATGTTAACTTATTGATTTGTATCTTGAAAAAAAAGAACTTTGTAAATAAGTTATAAAGTTTCTCTGAGACAGTAAAATTATGGTTTCGAGAAAGAACTGCTGTCTGGTGTGCTGTGTGAGGGGGTTCTGTGGGCTGGGCCAAGCCTCCACCTCTCGGGACACATAGCGGCAGGGGTAGATTCCTGCTCCAGACTACCAGAATCACCGGCAAGGCCCTCCCTAGCCGCTGGGACCGTTTATCTTGCCCTGCTTCTGACCCCCAAGGGGTCTGATCCCTACCTGGGTTAGAGGGTGGGCAGTGACTCTTGGCCAGGGCCTTGGAAGGGGGGGATCAGGAACAGGTGCTGTGTGAAGGGGGGGGGGGGTTCTGGAACCAAAAGGACTGTGAAGGCTGGTTGAGAGGAGATGAAAGCAGAGCTCAAAGGCAGCCGGCCAAGGAGACTTGAGTGCCCCCCACACCCAGTCACCTCACCGGAAGCCTAGACGACTGAAAGCAGAGACACTGGGGGCTTGGCCCCTCGCCTTCGCGGCGATCTGGCCTTCCGGCTTTTGCTTGCCCGCAGGGCTCCCGTCCCGACGCGGAAAAGACGCGGCCAGACACCGGAAAGGGGCCGGAAGGACACGTCTGTCAGGCTACACCCAGTCAATCACTGAGCTCCGGGGGACAGTCCCAAGGCGCCACCTGGGCCCCTCCACAGCCACTCCCACCCATCGGGCCCATCCTCTACCAGAGGCTTCTTCCCGCCTAATCCCCAGCTTCTCTCTGCGCCTCAGATGGAAATTCCAAGGGAGGGGCGGAAAGGGTCCGCTGACTCCTTGGAACCCAGGAGCTGGCCGAAGACACCCACCCCCACCCCCCACTCTAGCCCGAAAGTCCCGAGGCCAGGCCAGTAAGGGGGCGCCTTCAGTGGAACTCTCTGATGAGTTCTTTTCAGGAGAATGTGGACTCTCGAGCAACTAGAACCCGCCTGGCTCTCTCCACCCGGTGGCCCGGCGTCTCGCCCCAAACCCCAATCCCAGACCCTGCAGCTGAGCTCAGGAAGCTCGGTGAAGCTGCGGGCCGGGACGGGCTGCTTGGAGCGGTTCCCGCTTCCCTCGCACTCGCCTTCCGACACTGCTTCCTGCGGGCTGGCCCTCCGCTTTGGGGGGCCCTTTGCAGCGCGCGGTGGGGAGCAAAGCAGGGAAGGCAGTGATCTGTGTTGTGACAAGCACCCATTTTTCAATTGGTGCTGGTGAAAGAGCAGATGCTCCAGGCTCTTCTGACGCCCTTTGGGAAGGGGAGGGGAAGTGGTGGAGGGGCGGTGATGTAGGGAGCTGGGGAAGTAGTGGGGGATGGAGCCCGGGGACCTCGAGGCCCCCACAGGGCTTGGGATTGGAGCTTGTCCTGCCCTGCGGGCCCCCATAACCCGGAGCGCAAATGCGGGAGATAAGATCTCCGAGACCGGGAGCAGACGGGCCTCAAAGCTGGGAGAGAACTGGTTTCCCAGACCGGGTTCCAACGCGGGGTAGGGACCTTCCGGGATTCGGTTTTGCCTGGAGATGTGACTTTGCTAGAGGGGAGTTTTGGCGGATTGCTCTCGCGCATCCGACTCCAGTGCGGCAGCCAGGGCCCAGCGCCTGAAGCCACAGGCAAAAATCTGTTTGGTCAAGCGGATTTTAATATTTCGAGATATTAGCTTATACTAATTTAATAATCTCTTGCTAACAGTTCAAATAGAGAAATTATTAGTTTTAGCTCAACGAAGGCGGTCTTTAGTTAGGCTCTATTATAATTATAAGCAGTTGCACTTTTAAAAAATGTTAATCTCAATATAGGCCTAATTAATGCTGCCTTGTTACTGACAAGTAGTTCATCAAATATCTGATTCAAAGATTTTCATAATGAGTATATTAATTAAACTATGAATAATCTAAAGGTGGTTATATTTAAACAATACCTCATTATAATGATTAAATACTGATTTCGAATATTATGTCTTAACAATTGTCACTTAGAAAACACAACCTTTCCTTATGTATGAGTCTGTAATGGCAAAATGCAATTTTGGGATTTTTTCCCCCTTGTTCAAAAAATGTGAACCTCATTTTAAAACACTTCTGAAATAGGTTACACACAGCTTAATGATTATCAAAATGACTCTTTTCTGCAAAAAAAGACCCCAAAGTGCGCGTACAGCTGCAAACCCAAGAGGGTCAGCATCATTTCACTGTATTCTCTTCTTGATTACAAGCCGGGCCCATCAAACACAACATAATTACAGTAATTTCAGGTTTATTTATTCTAATGCAGTTTCCCCATCTCTCTGGTAATTATGAGCAATTTTTTCGCCCAGGGAATCTTTTTGCATTAACAAAAGAGATAACGCACTGAAAGCCAAATTTGCTGTGCATTGAGAAAAGGGAAAAAAAAAATCAAATAGGTGCGAGCTGCCATCTCTGCAATTCTCTGGTACCGGAGCCGGCAAATTGCTTGCAGGTGTATGGAGCAAGCTTGTCAATGGCCAGGCCTCCAAATTAGCAAATGCACAGCGTCGAAGTAGTGAAGACAGACTTAGCAAAATTGCCAAACAACAGATACCTCTTTAATATCTTCTCTCACACACACTTGCTCTAAAAGGGGCAGGGGTGGAGGGGGATGGAGGGGCACAAGCAACAATCCCCATTCCCCTTCTCACTGGCCTTGGCTTTCATAAGCCTGGGACTGAGTGATCCTTCAAGTAGTAGTCTCATTGTGGAAGGACCCAGCTTCTCATTCTAGGCAACATTTCTTAAAATATAAGATTTGGAAACGTATTTATCATTCACAGCTTTCCTTCATTGATTTTTACGTTGCATTTTTCTTTCTTTCTTTTTGGGATCTGAACCTGGGCTGGGTCAGATGGCTCTTCAGCCTTCCCTATTCTGCGCTAATTTTAAGAGCCACAAAAAAGTTTAAAAATTCTCCCATCTATGAGCACAGAAATATGAATTTATTCTTAGAATCATTTAGTGAAAAAATTAACTAAATCTGTCCCCTTGAAGAAATTGCCCATTTCTGTCACCTATGGAAAGGTAGGTCTGGGCGCTGGCTATAGAACCTGAGATAGTTGATCCCAAGAAAAATTGAGAGGAAAGAAGCAACTCGGGTCCTAAGCTGTGCATTTTCATCCTGCTATCTACTTCTTTCTGTATCTTTTAACAACCGATTTCAGAATTATCTGGGTTTTGTCAAGCCACCGCCTGGGCTAAACATCCTGAAATCACAGGTTAAAGCGAACTTTTCTGCTCCTCATCCTGCACAAGCCATAGGCACCTCCATCAAATGCAGTACGGAGGGTAAGGGTCTCTCCCTCCCTGACTCAAAGAAACCCTCCTTCTTCAGTCCCCAGCTCCACAGCAGACCCCAACTCCAGTGTAGACAGGCAAACGGCTCTAAAGGGTGCCTTCCCCAGGCTCAAGAAACATGTCACCCACACCCACTCCTTTGCTACCCCCCGCCCTCATCCCCCAACCTTCAGGGATTAACACTTCCTGAAACATCAAGTGTTTTTATAAAAAGAAAAAAAAATAATCCTGACATCGCTGACAAGAAGTTTTGATGGAAGAATTAGCTGGTGCATACATAATCACTCCCCCACCCTCCTACTCCCGGAGCGGGAGCCACCGCGGCGGGCGCATTGCAGCCTTCCAACCCTCTGAAAAATGAAACCAGTTTCCACCCTTACCTTCTTCAGTGTCAATTTCAGATAATCTGGACACAATCTTTGCTAGATCAAATCAAAAGGGTCGAAGGCGGCATTTGTCTGGGAGAATGACAGGAAAGAAAAGGCAAAAAAGAAAAAAAAAGGAAATAAAAAGGAAAAATAGGAAATACAAAACCGACCAAACCAGATCAAAACAAAACCAGAAAACCAAAAAGAAGCCCCCAGCCCCATCCTCCTATCCTGAGAGTAAAGAGTGGAAAGAGGTCTCCAGGACCAGGCGCCTCCGAGCGCCGCAGGCTTTTTGCAGCGCTGCGCTTGCAGAATAGGACTGAAATTTTCGGCTATATAGCCTCTGTCTTTATAGCTGATGAAAAAAATTGCAGATTATTAGCATAAATGTTTACTCTTCATTACGCTGATGACATTGTGCACTCGAGATCTTGGTAATCTTTGGGAAAATTATGAGTAATTTTTAAAAATTTTAAAGCAGCAGCAGTTACCATGCAATTCAGGCTAATTCTGCGTAGGCTCCGAACGGATATAATTATCGAGGAGTCAAGATGTTATGCTAAAAACTATGCATTGATATTCCCATTTATTATGTACATACAACTTTGACAATGTTGATGCTTGAAATAGCAGGAAATTGTCTTGCGCAAAAATTACAGTCCATATTAGGACATCTGAAATTGCGAAGAATTATATAGTAATTGCAGGCTTTCAGATGGGAGAGCCAGAATGCTCAAACTAGTGCAAATGTGGATAAAATTACAGATCAGAGCAAAAATTAGGGAAAAAGGGGGTCTGGGATTTTTCAGGTTGGCTATAGGATTCCGGAAGTGTCTAATGCCACATGATTGCTGCAGCTTTAGGGGAGACATTCATGCCTCAAATAGCGCCTTGGCCAGGGTGGCTTTAATTGAATTTCTTGGGCTTTTTCTTTTAATAGGGGCAAATGAGAAAATTGGCCACCTAAGGCAAATTTTCACTGTTCTCCTCGTGAACATGTCGAGAAGAGAATCCCTTTCCCCGCGTGCCTGCTTTTCCCGGCTTGGATGCCACGGAAGCCCCGTGCCCCCATCCTAAATGTCGCAACTGGCAAGCAAGTGACTGAGCCGGACCTCCCGCACCCCCACCCCGACACTCCTTCCTTTCTTGTGTCCACTTCTACCCTCCTTCCTTAGGCCCCTTTCCCGGAGTCCCTTCCACCTTGCCGCCGGTCGGGGCCCCGGAATTTGAAGGCCGGGCCGGGGGCGGGGGGGGGGGGGTTGGGGGGGAGGCGGGGAGTGGACTGCGGGAATAGCTGTCGGACTGAGGAGTTGGTGTGAAAACGAGTCTGCTGTTTGGAGGCTTTGGGACGAGGAGGGAAGAAGCTGAGGGTCGTTGTGGCCCACCCTGAGACCACCGAGGCCCTTGTTTGGTCTCCACCGTCGCGAGATAGCGCCCCCCCAGAAACACTCACTCCCCACTTGGGCGGCGCTTCTCTGGAACTCTGAGACACCCTGCGACTTTAAGAAGCCGAGGCCAGGGCCGCGGAGGGATGGGGCGGGGCGGGGGTTGCCCCAGAGGAGGGGTCGACGCCGCTGCTGCCGCGGGCGGGAGAATCCTCCCGGTGTGCGGCCACCATTCGGAGCAGCCCAGACTCTGTCGAGTTCCAGGGCCAGAAGTGCCCATTGTTCTGCGAGCGACGATTTCATTTCTAGGGTGTCTGAGACTCCTGCACCACGAAAAGGAGGGCAGGAAAGGGAGTGTGGGAAGCCGGCCGCGTTTGCTCCCGGCGGGCCCAGGTCTGCCCTCTGGGATTACCCTAGCGCGCTCCAAGTCCAGTCCTTCCCTCCCTCTCGCCTCTTCTCCGTCCCCGAAGTTCTAATCCTCGGCCCCGCAGCCCCTGCTGGCCGCACGCAGCCATTCTTCACTTTTCCGGGCTCCACACCTGATCCTCGCCCTCCCCCGTTACCCGCCCCCACGCCCCCTTGCGCTGGCAGGACGCGACCCGGGACGCGGCGGGTGGCACCAGGGCTCCTGAGGATCTCCCCAGACGGCCTCCGGACATTTGCGGGAGCGCTGCCACACAGCCCACAAACTGCTAAGACTCAGTAGTGATTGTGGTCTGGCACGACCCTGAGGACGAGTGAGCAGTCGGAGCCGGAGGCGGCCCCTGGAAGAAAGGTCTCTAGAGACTGTGCCTGTATTCTCACGTGGAGGCTCCGAGTGGTTGCTCTTCCAAGACCTGCCTGCTCTTTTCTTTCCTGAAACATATTGTCTCCCCCGCCCCGCCGGGCCCGGCCCCAGGCCCCAGGGCGGAATGTAACATCTTGTAATGTGGCAATCACTGCCAAACCCGTCCCTGCGAGGGGAACTCCCGCCGGGGGGGGGGGGGGGGGGCCTCGGAGCGACGTGGGGCCTCCGCATCCGCCCCGGCCGGGGTTTAAGGGGGGAAGGGGCGGGGCAGCGGGAAAGGCGTGCGGGGCAGATCCCAGGTGTGGAGGGAGGTCCCGGCCGGGAGAGGCTTCTCTGGGGCTGTTTTGGGCATCACGACCTTGCCAGAGCCCTCTAGTCTCGGGAAAGCCTGGTCGGACAGGGCCAGGGGCCCGCGTAACCGGGACTGCAGGATCGCGCCCCACTCACCGGCTTCTGGGGACCCCAGAAATCAAATGCAAGGGGACCTGTATTTTAGGAGGAAGAGAGGATCTGTAGCTTCATTCTCAAGGAGATCTCTGACCCTAAACAGGTTTATGGCACTGGTGGTCGCTGGTCCCTTTCGGGAAAGGAGCCGGCTTTTGACTTTTGAGCGAGTGCTTGGGACGGGGACAGCGGGGTGGGCTGTGTGGGTGTGCGGAGTTGCTTCTGGGTTTTACCGCCAGTGAGGACAACTTTTTTTCTTTTTTGAAAGGCAAGGAGGCTCTCTGACCCCTGACGTCTTTCTTCCCGGGGGCTTGTAACACTGGAGGGGACCATTCCACCACTTCTCTTCTCCCTGCACCCCCTCTTTCTCTCATCCCCCACCTTCTACCGCTGAACTGTTTGTAAACAAAGCTCCAGGTTTCCAGCGCACTCTCCGCCCCCAGCAAACCTGATACTCCCCCCAAACTCGCCCCACCAGTCTCGGAAATTCTTACACAGGACGGATATTCACAATTTTCACAAGTAATCCTGAAAGAAGGCCGAGGGGAAGCCTCCTAAACGGTCCCACATTGCAGCCTCACTGATTAGGCCCGGCATCCGTTCTCTTTCTTCTCTGCTCTCCCCAGCCCGGGAGCCACAGGGCGGGCGGCGGGAATTCGGTGCCGCAGGAGGGGGGTGTGTCTACGCCTAGCGGAGCACCCGGGTCTGGTGGCCCGCAGCCCGGCGCGCGCTGGGGGAGGGGAGCCAGGAATGAGAGGAGAAGGGGGTGCTGGCGCGCCCGGGCTGCCTGCCTCGGGGACTGGAACTCAATACCCGCTCTCTGCCAGAGTTCCAAGCAACCCTGCCAGGAGGTGGGGCGGAGAGGGCCGGGCACCCCTCACTCTTCGGCTTCCCTCCCCCTGCTTCCCAGCGCTTGTCATATCCTGTCTCTGGCCTGATATTTCACGCGAGCAAATGGAAGGGGCTTACAATGAAGATTTATGTGTGTTCCGAGCGCGACTGGTTTCCCAGTGTAGGGAGCCGAGATCGCTGCTTCCCATTTCCATTTTTCATTCGCGCTTTGGGTAGCGCAGTCCCGCGCGGGGGGAGCGTGTCTGCGCGGCGGCGGGCTGATCACAGGGCTCCGCGTCTCCCGGCGGGCCGTGAGACTGTGAGAAAGACTTGCCAGCTCGTTGCCCCCGGCGGGGCTGGAGCCGGCCCCTGCCTCCCCCAGCCGGGCTTTGTTTGTCCCCTCGCTTACCCCTCCCCCTCCCCGCCCCCCTCACTTCTGGGACCTGGGCGCATCCTAGCTTTCCCTTCTCTTTGCCCTTCTCCTCGTCTGCGGAAACGCCCCCTTCCTCTGGCCCCTGCACCCTCCTGCTCTCTGCTTAGCGGGCTTCCCGGGGAAAGACGCGCCGTGGCCTGGCGCGACCCCGCCGCTGCCGGGTGCCAGGTTCGGTGACTCCAGCGAGTCTGTGGGGCCTCGGCCCACCCCGGAGCTGAGGCCGCCCGCCCTCCTGGCTCCCAGGCTCGCTCATGCCAAGGCCTGTTGCGTGATTCCAACTTGGGCTGACATTCCCTGCCCCGGGCGCTCCGGCGTAGGCCTCTTAATCATCTTGTCTGCTGCAGATCCTCGACACCAGCCAATTTACTGCCCCGTCTCTCCTCGCTGGTTTCAGGAGGGGGAGGGGAGTGCGCGCAAAGGGGGGGGGGGGTGGAGGGCACATACAACCGCAGGAGGAAGGCTGGCACCGGCTACTGGCACTCAAAAGAAAACCATGGAATTTGGAACTGGGGGGAGAGAGAGCAGGCATGGGGGTCTTCTAGGCAGCGGCTGCTTAGGGAAGCTAGAATCACAGGGTCAGTGAGCTCTCAGCTCAGGTCTTCCTAGCCTGAGAAAACAATGCAGGAATGAAAACGGACAGTGGATTGTGTAGCCTCTCTGTGTTTCCCAGAGCCCCCCACTCCCTGTCCGTATTCGGTTGTAAGCTAGACTCCATGCAGACCCCAAAACAATCTGGCCGGAAAAGACAAGATTCCTTTCAGGATGATGCCACCGAGCCTAGAAAGTCGCCCCCGTCTTATGTCTGTGTTTTTTGGCAGAGTGGAGTTGAAGACACACAAGGATGGCCTGAATAGCCATCCCAGAGAAGAGGAGGCCTGGATCTGGCAAGCAGAGCTCTCTGGTCCGTCTGTAATCTCCTCTCCAGTAGAGGCAGGTCTCTTCAGAGGGGATGGCTGAGGTTCAGGCTCTCATGTAAGAAGGGGCCAGAGCTTCCCCAGCTCTAGAGTGTTGCTCTAACACACAGGGTGAAGTTGGAAAGGCCTCTGGGTATCTCTGGGCCTCAAAAACACAGGCACAAGTGAAGCCTCCCTGTTTTGGGAGACATTGGAATAAAACAATATACTACCAACAGCAAAAATGGGTACTTACCATGTGCCAGGCACTGTGTTACATCATCGTCTCATTATATACTCACAGAAACTCTGAGATAGTTGTTGTTATTTCTCCTATCGTATAGATCTGCACACTGAGGCACAGAGAGGTTACACTGAGTAGCCCAAAGTGGCAAAGTCAGTGATGGAAACTAAGAAGCTTCCCTTGTAGGCCCCAGTGCTTTGAAGGAAAGGGGCTTTTAGTTCAGGCCTGCATTAGCCCCCTAACCCCTGGCCTTTGCAGAGAATGTCAGAAAGTAGGGTCACTTCCAAAACTGGAAGTCAGTTGGGGTGGGATCCAAGGTGGAAGGCAGAGCTGAATGGTGTGACGACCTTTCCCCTCAGAGAAGGTGAAGTGGAAGGATGCCGCCTGCATCAGTGTCTGCGTGAATGTGCATGTGTGCACGTGTGGGTATGTAGGTTTCTGTATCAGTGTGTGTGAATGTGTGTGCATGAATTTTTGTCAGTGTGTATGTGTGTGTGTGAGACTCAGTAGGAATGTGTGTACTTGAGAGTGAGAGTATGTCAGTAGAGATGTGACTGTGAGAGTCACAGTGCGTGATTGTATGTGTGCTAGCGCAGCCCTGTGTGCCGGGGTCGCCCTGCATTCCAGAGCAGCCAACCGAGTTTCCCGAGGGCCGGGGTGACTCACTGAGCTCTCGGCTCAGCCAGCCCCAGAAGGGCCTCAGGGCAGACAGAGGGGAGGGTCCAAGGTAGGGGTCTGACCCCGGTTTCGGCAGCGCTCCGGCGGCGACTGCAGGTCCCCCGTGGCGGCTCCGATGCACCGCCTGGCCAGCACTACTGGCGCGGGGGCGGCAGAGACCGCCCAGGCTCGGGGCGGCGGCGCCGGCACTGGAGGGGCCCGGCGGGCGTAGGCTGCAGCCGCCCCGGCTCGGAGTGAGTCACCGCGCCAAGAGCTGGCGAACCCAGCGCCGAGACTCGGGTGCCGGCAGAGCGTGAACGTTTCAGGGAGGCCGGCGTGGAGCGCGCCTGTTCCCGCCTCGCCGCGCCCCACGGCTCTCTCGGCCTCTGAGAGATGTGAATGTCACTCGTGGCTGGCCAGGTTCCCCGCCCGGGGAAGCGGCTCGAGGTTCCAGGTCACTACGCCAAGGAACAAGCGCACACATCCAATGAAAACAATAATTTATTTAAATAATCTCTTCATATTGTAAAATCAACATTAAGAGCATGTTGTTTTCATAATAAATAACCCCAAAATACCTTTCATTTCAAGAACAAAGACTTTAGGATAAGATAAAACAAAACCAAATCAGTAGCTTAGTTCAACTGAGAAAATTTTTAAAGGGAAAAATAAAATGGAGGGGTTGCTGAGGTTACTGCTAAACCGCAGTTTTCACAAGTGGGCGTTTACAAAAAGTCCGAAAAGACGAGTATTTTTATACAAATAAATCAGTGGGAAAATCTGCACAGACACCTTTATTTACAAACTCTATGTCGAAGTCCACCCTAATAATCCTGAATAGGTTTTAAAAAAGATAATTTAAACACATTTTTTTGCAGTGTCCACATATTAAAAAATCATTTTTTTTCCCCAACATCAAAATGAGGTCATCCGCAAAGGCACCTAAACTTTTAAAAAAATAAAAATAAAAAAACTCCACTGGTGATGGATGAGGAGAGGGCTAAGGAAGCGTTCCTGGGGGAGAGCTATGGCGGGGCGGAGGGGGGCTCGGAGGGCTGGAGACGGCAGGGCAGAAAAAAAGCGGCGGGCCGCCCGGGTCACGGGGGCGGGTGGGGGAGGGCGCGCCGGCCCGGGAGGTCAGTCAGCCCGGCCGACTGGAGCTGGGCCTGGGGGCGGGCAGGGAGAAAGGAGCCTCAGAGCACCCTGGAAACCTCGCGGGCGGGGGAGGCGTCCCTCTCGGACTCAGCTCGTGGCCCGCGGCGAGGAAGGCGCCCGACCGCCTGGCTGGGCGGGGAGGGGTGGGGAGGCAAGTCTGAGGCGGGGCTCAGGTCGGAAAGGAGGCCGCGGCGGGCTGCCCTGCCCGGGGGCCTCGGAGAAGAGCCTTCCAGGTCCCGGCCGCTCTGTGGCCGCGCGAGGGAGCAGGGCCCGTGGCAGGCCATCTCGGTCGCTCCTCCCGGAGGGGTGGGAGGCATCCGCGGGCCAGTCGGAGGGACCCTCTGGCTCTTGGAGCGAGCACGGAGGATCACCGGTCTCTGCTCTCTCAGTCTCTGGCGCGGTCTCCCTGGGGTTAGAAAATCGTCCCGGCGCTCACCGGGGCGCCCCCGCCGCCGCCGTGGTGGTGGTGGTGGTGATGGTGGTGGTGGTGCGGCTGCGGGGTCTGCGTTGGGTGCAGCAGCGGCGCGGCGGCCTGCAGGTGTGAGGTGGGGCCCGAGGCCTGGTGGTACCACGGGTAGTTGCCCAGGAAAGCCGAGGCCGCGCTGCTCGGGCTGGAGCCCGAGCTGCCCGCGCCGCTGCCGCCGCTGTTCGGGCCGCCGCCGCTCCCCATCCGCTGTGGCGCGCTGAAGTCCCAGGAGGCCGGCGCCGACACCGGCGGCGACGCACAAGGTGGCGAGCTGCTGGCCCCAGGGTGCTGCTCCGAGGGGATCTCACCGCTTTTCCACATCTTCTTGAACTTGGACCGGCGGTTCTGGAACCAGATTTTGACCTTTGTGGAAAACGGACCCGAGCGTTAGTGGAAGAACCTGGGTCTGGGGCAGGGGAGGGGGAGGAGGCGTAGAAATCACAGCCGGGCAGGTAAGCGGATCACGTGCCGCGGCCTCGGAGACTCGGGATGGCTCCTGCTCCATTAGGAGGTAATCTCCGAAAGTCCGAGGCAGCTGGATTGTGCGTGCCGCGGGGATGGTGACAGCGGGAAGGGGTCAGGAGGGCCAATTATTTTACCCGTTTAATCAGTATCGCGCGGAAAGAAGACGTGGAAGCGGATTTCTGCCCACCCCAGGCCTTTCCTTTTCTCAGGCGCGGCGGCCCCTTGGGGGATTTCAGCTCCAGGCGTAGAAATTTAGGCCGCCCAAGGCGCGGGCCTCGAAATCCTTAAAGTTACTTTAAACGTACTTTTAAAAACGTTGTCCGGACCCCTCCTGCTTCCCAGCCACCCCAGGCCAGCGCCCTCCTCGTTCCCCGCCAGACCGGGAGCCCTCACCTGAGTCTGGGTGAGGCCCAGGGACGCCGCCAGCTCCGCTCGCTCGGGGAGGGCGAGGTATTGAGTCTTTTGGAAACGTCTCTGAAGAGCCGCCAGCTGGAAACTGGAGTAGATGGTACGGGGTTTCCGGACTTTCTTTGGCTTCCCATTCACGATCCGGATTTCAGGCTCGAGGTCCTCTTTCTCTGCAACGCAACGCCATCGTGAGAACAGTGCAGCGGGGGGACCCAAACAGTTCCCGCTGGGCTTAAGGGCCGGCCGTGGCACTTGGCCTGCGCCCGGAGGCGAGTTGTTGGAGACGCTGCGGGGCTCCCAGGCGCAACTTCGCTAAGTGCGGACTCCGGCCGCCAGACACCCGGGAGCTGGACCCTCCCGGAAGGGGAAGAAGGAGCAAACCGGAGAGAAAGAAGGAGCAGGTGGTAAGGAAATGAGGTTACCGCGAGGCATGCACCCGGCGCCCTTTCGGCCCCCGAGTCTCACCAGCTGAGCGCCGAGGGACGTACGCGGTGACCCTCGGCAGACTGGTGGTTGAGGAGGGTAAAAAGGCTCAAGGAGGGCAGGGAGCAGGCAGTGTAAGCGTCCGGGCTCCGGATGGATCCCCGTCCCCAACATTTTTATCCCACCCATCCCAGTAACTAGGCTGACTTGGCACCTTTGACGCCAGCGTTGTGCTTACCAGGTTCGTTGTTGGCCGGGGAAGAACTGGTCCCGTAGGGTGCGTAGGAGGTGTAGGCGGCGGTGTAGCCCAGGTCGTAGCCGCTCTTAGCGGAATAAGGGACGTTGTTGAGGCCGCCGGCGTGGTACTGGTAGGAACCCATGTGCGCGTAGGGCGAGCCCCCACTTCCGCCGCCGCCCGCCGGGTGCTGCTGGTTGGTGTAGTAGCTGCTGTCGGTAGCTGTGGACACCGGGAGTGTGGGCGACTCCTGGGGCTTGTGGAGGCTGCTGCCGTTGCTGCCGCCGGGGCCAGCGCCGCCGCCGCTTGGGGGCTGCTGGTGCTGGTGGTACGTGCTGGAGGCCGTGATCTGGGTCGAGTGCATATCAGCCACCAGACTGTCAAAGACTCCAGTCATCCTGGCCCGGGATGGGAAAGAGCAGGGGTGGCGGGCGCGAGGGGGGAAGCGAGGCGCCTCCTCTGTCTCTCCCTGTCCCCTCCAGCAGCCAATGTAATTACGGGGGGTGAGGGAGGGTGGGGAGGAAAACAAGAAATGTGGCAACGGTCTAGGCAACTCCTCCTCTAGGGGAGGCGATCACCGTGCACTGCTCGGGACAGCTGCCGCCGGCCGCATCCTCTCTCCGCCTCTCTGCCCGCTCGGCTTCTTGCCCAGCGCCCGCTCGGGCGGGGGGCGGGCGGCGGAGGGGGCAGGGGTGGCGGGGCCAGGCCGGGGCTCCGGGAGGCGGGAGCAGGTGAGCAGCCCAGAGCGGCTTTACGATTGTCTGCGGGGCGGGTTCCGGCAGCGTGGGCATTTAACACTCGTCACGTGAGCGCAGGCGACGTCACCTAGCAACAGCCAATCGGAAGCGCCGGGCCGCGGGGTTCCTGGCGCTCTGGAATGCCCGGAGGGGGGCGAGGGGGGGAGGCTGGTGTCACAGGGCGGGCGCTGCGGCTGCTGTGGTTGCGGGTGCAGACAGGCGGCTGCTGAATGCGAGCAGCGAAGCGAGGGACTGGGGAAGGGGCGCGGTGGGGAGTCAGGGTGGCCAGCAGCAGGAGGACAGAAGGCGTGAAGGCGGAGACTGGCATTACTTCTCAAAGGAAGAAGACTTGGGGTCTCCCATCCCATTCTGTGTACAAGTGCCAGCCAGTTGCAGCGATTCGGCTCTTCCTGTCCGAGGTCAGCTTGCAAACATGAATCAAAATAAAGCGGTACCGCGAGCCCGGCCAGGTCGAGCTCCGCTTTTCCTCGAAGCGTCTGGCAGTCACTCTTGTCAGTCACTCGGCACTTGATAAAGTCAATTGATTTAAATGATCCATAAACCACGTATTATAATACCTACTTCCACATGCCTGCTTAACCAGCCCACAGCGATATTAGGCAATTAATTAATGTTTAAACGATTTTTCCTTGTTGCTTGAGAGAAAATCACTTTTCAATAACTTTTCTGAATAAATTCAAAAGTATTATTTCTAATGATATATCTGAAACCATTTTTTTTCCTTGTGCTTTCCTGACAGGCCAAGACTTTGAGTAATTATGTATATTAGATGGCTAACTGACAGGCGAAAAGCGATCCCGGGGATTTCCTCTCTTGGTTGGAATGCTAGACCATAAAGACCAGATGGCTTTCAAAGTTCGTTCTAATTCTAAATGCTATATTTTTACGAAAACAGAAGTGGGATAATAGGTGAGAGAGTCGTCTCGATACTACAAGTCTTGGTAAACTTACAGAAACAAGTAGAAAAAGTTTTATTTCATGCACTTAACCCTATTTTAGTTTTTGCGCCCTGTCATTGCAATTTCTTCGTTTAAATCAGCACTGGCGACTTCGTCCATATCAGTATTTCCTAGTGGTTGGGGACAGTGGCCCGGAGTTGAGGGACACTCGCCTTTACTGGACTCCCCAAGTTCGCAATTTCGGCGGCAGTGCTTGCCTTGTGGCGCCACCTGCTGGAGGTGTGCGTAGTTGCAGCGGGCCCAGTAGACGGTCTAATCATGCTGAGGCGCCAGCCTCTGAAACCCCCCAAAAGAACAAAATAGTAATTAAAAAGCCACAAAATTGTACAAGTGCGAGCCATCTGAAGCACCCTTTCCTAAAGACCTAACATGTCGCCGAAAGAACTTGTTTCAACAACTGCCTAATGGAAAACAAGTTGATACTTTGAAAAATATGATCTTGGTCTTCTTCCCCAGAAAAAGCAAGTGTGTAATTAAAACTTCAGCATCCACACAGCTCACTCGCTGCAGAATAACGAGGAAGGTAATCTGCCCTCAAATCTGCCTGGATTTAGTTCCCAGCCTTCCTTTTGGTGAAGGAAGGCTCCTTGATGGAGGCTAGTGAACTAGTTAGAAATGCTTTGGGAGGTGGGGCTCACCACCAAGGGACTGCATTGCTTCACTGCTGTGCTCAGCTTCTGCTTTGTGGGCCTCAGTTACAAAACTAACCTCTAGACATTTAATCAGTATTACCTTTTGGTGTCTTGACTCCAAATTCCAAGTCTTTCTGTCACCACCAAAGTAGTGGTAGCTGCTTTGGCCTAATATAGAAATCCACCCCCCCTCCCCACCAATGAAATGTAAAAGAGCCAATTGCTGTAGCTTTGCTTTCTCTCTGCTCCTTTGTTCCCACTCCAAGCATGTCCTCCAGGCTTTTTCATGGTGGCAAGTTTGTTGTATTTTGTTACCTATGAGGACCTCCATTAATAGCCTAAAGGCTAGGTCAGCTGAGATCTGGAAAATGGCATCTTCCTGGAAGGAAATATGATTCCAGTTTCCTTTTAACTGGAAAACAAAGGACTGTGTGTGTGTGTGTGTGTGTGTGTGTGTGTGTGTGTGCGCGCGCGCGCGCGCGCGCGCGCGCGCGCGAAGGAGAAAAGACCAGATGCAATGAGCAAGGAGAGTCAGCAAGAGTGCGAGAGCCAGAGAGGAAGAACTTACCACTGCATTTGGAGAATCAAGTAAACATTTGAAATATTAATTCTGATACTCCAGATACAAATCTGGGTTTGCCCAAATGCTCTGATCGCCTTAGCGCAATATCCAAATGATTTCCTCACTTTGGTCTGAAGTCCGGGAGACAGTACCTAGAGAACTGACGCACTCATCCACAGTTCAGAGCGGAGTGATACCCCTCTCCACAGATTGAGTTTAGGGGAACACCTCTGAGTGGCCAAACTTCCTCCTCTGCCTCAGGGCACTCTCCATCACACTTTTCTGCTTCCAGTTTTCTTGATCCTTTCTTGATCCACAGGGGCATTCTTTTACTCTGCAAGGACCTGGAAAAGAATGGGGGGGATGTAGGGAGGTGGCCTTGTATGTCCTAATCCCATCACTAAGACATTTCCACTTTGAATCCCACACCCAACAGGTTGTTTGATGCAGCACTTGGTCTGATCACGGAATCCCACCGTGTTCTCCCAGAAAACTTTGCCAGAGGTGGATGGAATCATCATTCCCATTGTACAGAGGAAACTGAGGCTTGAGGGCAGAAGTCACATACTTTGAGTCAGGTACCCCTCCTTTCTCTGTTGCCATAGTGCAAATCACAGGGTAGTACTCTAAGCCTTGGCTGAACAGCTGGAGAAGAGGTCTGGGGCATCTACCTGGCCTGGGCTTCCCTGACCCTGTGTACTCCTCTGCTCCACCACTGGGCGTCCTCAATTACACCGAGCAGCGGGAGGGGTCGGGGGTCGGGGGTCGGGAGGGGGTCGGGTCAGGGTGGGGGCGGAGAGGATGCCCCCTGCCGGCAGGGAGCGCGGGGTGGGGGTCTGGGTGCCTTTTGTGCTCAGAGGGATGGGCTCATTCTCACTGGGCTATTCTCCTGGAGGGTCACACCCGCGCTGTTGCTGGACTGCCCCTTGTCCTGGGGACACGGCTTCCTTCATTGGTCCTAGAGGCATTCTTTCCTTTTTCATCCCCGAAGTAGTTCTAGGAATCTGAGCTTTTGAATCTTTTAGGCTCCTTCTAGAACTCAAAGACGTTGGGAGAAGTTGGGAGTCTATGGGAGCCTCCCATCCCCACCTTTCCAGGACCATACCTGCCTGCTCTCCTCCTCCGGCCTCCGTTGGTCATTAAGTCTTCTTGGGGACAAGCCTTGTCCAATCCTTTCGCATTGCTAATGTCCTCAACTTGCTTCCCCCTCAACCCCCCCCCCCCCCATCACTAACGGAGCTTACAGGGATTCTGGGTGCGGTCAGTTCTTCCCAGCCCCTTTGGTCCTCAAGCAGATGGGATCTCTGAATCTGGGATCTGCGAACTTAGACCCCACTTTTTTTTTTCTTGCGTAAACTTGGCAAGAGGGCATAATGGAAACATACCCATTGCTGGTGTGGGGACCTCTAGAAAACCCTTAGGAAACACACAGCAGAATCATCACTCGAACTCAGGTCTGAGCCACAGAGGCAAGGCCAATGCTCCTTTGAGCTGGTTTTGGCCTGGGAAGCATGGGAGAAGGCCGAACTACCCCACCTTTCGCGGGTTCTGAACACAAGCTCACCCCTCCGGCCCCAAGAGCAGACTGGAAGGAGAGATTTCTCCCGGAGACTAGCAGGCGCGCGGGCACTGAGTGGGAGGCATCCCCAGACCCACCCTAGGAAGATCCCGGAACACATTCGGGGGTCAACAGCGAGGGCTGGAGGCAGGCGGCCCCTGGCCCCGCACGCGAACCGGAGACCCTGCAGTGTCCGCCTTTGGAATTACCTTTTGCTATCTGCTAGTGAGCAAACCAAAAGGACTTGAATGGGAATAAGCGGATACACAGCCATGACCTTTCCGAGGGAAGCCGTAGCGCTGAATTGTTAGTTCAGCATGCTTCTAGAATTTTCAAACCCAGTTTCGCCTTCTGCCTTCTAGGTCTTCCAGACATTCCCACCCCCTCACTCAGGCCCATTTTGCGTTATAGACTGCCCAATGGTTAAAAAGAAACACAAGCTATGGTTCCTGGCACCCAGCCTGGGTCGAGGCTCTGAGGCGCTAATCCGATGGCCTCTTCGTTGAGTCCGAGTTCACAGGCCGGGTTACTAAGAGCTCAGGCGGGCAAGCCGCAATGGGCGAGAGAAACACATACTCCTTCGATTGCTAAAAGCTGCCAGGTCTCGGTGTCCAGGTCCTCAGCTCCACGAACGCCGATGGAATATGTTATAACCTCCACCCCACCCCAGGACAAAAACTCAGACCGCTGGGACGCGCACTTTGCACTAGGAGCAGGTCTCACATTGCTTAACGATGGAGAGGTATGCAAATGGCTCACGGGAGGTCCCTACTCAAACCTGAACGAAAACAACCCCCGACATTCCCCGCCCCTGCTCCCGGCCTTGGCCTCAGCCTCCGGCACTAGTTACACCCGCCAACGCCGCAGGGAACATTCGGGCGCCTGCCGGCCGAGGTGCAGGGCGCTCCGGGACCTCCGTGAGGGCCGGGAGGGGAGAGCCGCCTTTCGTTCCGGAACCTCCTGTCCTCCGCGGGTGGCTCCGGGCTGTCAGGTTGAAACCGCACCTCCTCCCAGAACAGCAGCAGATGAAACCCTGCTCATCACCTGGGGCTTACAGCGCTGGCTTGTCAGTTACGGCATGCTTCTGGAACTTTCACAATTTTGCCTTCTGCCTTCCAGGTCTTAGATCCTAGTCCAGTCCCTTTTACTTTGTCTATTCAGTGGTTAAAACGTGCGCGCGCGCGCACGCACACCACCAAACGGGCAGAACGAGGAGTGAACTGTTTGAAACTCCAAGTATCCTTCTGAGTACGAGGATTCCTTTCTCCCCTCTCCCTTCCCCGCCCCTACATCTTCTTCACTTACTAAAGACGTGTGCCACCTCATACGGTTGCAAAGAGGGTGTGCTGACGCGTGGAGTAAGAGTCACACTCCGCTGGGTCACTGTGTGGCCTTTGCAAAAGGACTTAATTTCTCTGTGCCTCATTGTTGCATCTGTAGAATGCTGCTAATAATGACAGTACCCTCCTCATGGGATTATTGCCTGGGAACATACCATTACATGTTTTCTTGACTGCTGCCCGGTTTCCTGGAGAACTCCGCATTCTCTGACCTGACTTCCGAAGGCTTTTAAGAGGCCAAGGCAAGGGTGTTTGCCCACTTTCTTTTTTAGTGCGCGAGGAAGTCTTCTCCAGGCGCTGAGAGCAAACGTGGTCTCCAGGTTTCCGTGGACCAGAGCGGGCAGGGGGATCTGGGCGTGCATGACCGGGGCAGCAGTGCATGGTCCGGGTGCTCTGGAAGAGGTCAGGCAGAGCACCCTCTGGGTGAGGCACCCGACCGTGGCTGCCTGCAGAGCTGAATTTAGGAAAGGTTCTTAAAGCTAGCTCCTAACCCATGCGCATTGCAGTGGGCTGGGCCGGCTACCACTACACCAAGCCTTAGGTAGTTTTTATGTGTGGCATACCCAGGCTGCTTCTGCTCACCTTTCTGAAAATGCAGAGGGGGTGAGGGTGGGTGTGGGGAAGAGCTCCGTAAAATGTTCATAGGAAACTGTCCCTCTAGGTAGCTATCCCAGGTTCTTTGCATCCTTTTTTAATTAAAAAAACAAACAAACAAAAACAACATTATTGGGACACTGGGTGGCTCAGTCCATTAAGCCTCTGATTTGGTTCAGGTCATGATCTCACAGTTCCTAGGTTCCAGCCCAGCATTGGGCTCTGTGCTGACAGCTCAGAGCCTGGAGCCTGCTTCAGATCCTGTCTTCATCTCTCTCTGCCCCTCCCCTGCTCTCTCTCTCAAGTAGAAATAAACATTAAAAAAGTTAAAACAATTATTATCGTTAAAAATTGCAAAGTAGGGGCGCCTGGGTGGCGCAGTCGGTTAAGCGTCCGACTTCAGCCAGGTCACGATCTCGCGGTCCGGGAGTTCGAGCCCCGCGTCGGGCTCTGGGCTGATGGCTCAGAGCCTGGAGCCTGTTTCCCATTCTGTGTCTCCCTCTCTCTCTGCCCCTCCCCCGTTCATGCTCTGTCTCTCTCTGTCCCAAAAATAAATAAATGTTAAAAAAAAAAAAATTAAAAAAAAAAAAAGAAAGAAAATAAAAATTGCAAAGTAATACATAGTGGTTGTTGGAAAATCAAACAGTGTTAGAAATATAGCAGAGTGGTTAAAAGTAGAAACTCTAGGCTTAAATCCTAACTTGGCCATTTGCTAGCTGTATGACCTTGGGAGAACAAACTCCTCTGTGCGGCAATTTAATGTTTAATCAGAGTAAAACTTCATCATTTGGACTAGTAATGGATAATTGTGGACCAAGTGCCATCTCCCCAAATTTGACTTTTGGGAGAATTCAGCTAGACCACCATTTGCCAGCTTCCCTTGCAGTCAGGTGTAATGATATATGACTCAGTTCTAGGCAATGAAGGGAACTTGAGTGGAAGTCATGTGTGCCACTTCTAGGATGGAAACTTTCACTGAAGCCTTGAGACTCCTCCCTGCTCTTCCTCCCCCACCCCATCCACTGTCTGGAACCAGCTTCAACTATGCAGATGACTTGGCCCTAGGGGAATCATCTCCATCACTTATCTTGGAAGGTTACCTGACCAAGAAATAAACTTCTGGTGTTTTAAGCTCCTGAATTTTGGGATCTATTTTTAAAAAACAACATTTTCTTTGGAGTCGCCTAATAGCCTGCGTAACTTTTGGGCTCCAGCAAATTCATGGCTTTGCATCATCACACTGAAGGTATATAAACTTAGCTACTGTAACTAATATGACCTTGGAGTCAGGGGTGATGACTTTGTCAGCAAAGTATAGAAAAAAGTCCAGAACATCTTTTGGCTGTGAAAACCAGACATTGCATTGGGCGCCATGCATAGAACTCAAACCATTTGATTCCTAGGTGCATTCAGTCCATGGATAGAAATAGTTTAGCGCAGCTGATTGTTATCATTAGGAACGTAAGTCTTGAAGTGATCATTAGTGAGGTTCTGGCAGGTAGGTCTAAGCTCAAATCATATGTGTTTCCTTTTCAAAGGTGACAGGTTGCAGAAGTCTGTCATCCTGCCACGTGGGGCCCTCCCTCCTTGTCAGTGTCACTCTTGCCTTGGGGCACATGTTTATTATGCTTAGGGGTTGTTATTAGGTGATAAGCCCACTTCCTACTATAATCTGTTTTGGATCCGCAGTACCTAAACTAATGGATGAGCCAACGGAAAGTCAGTACAAAGGCTAGAAGTACTAATGATGAAATAACTTAAAATAGTAACACAAAACAAAACAAGAGACTTCCCACTAACTGGGCCCAAATAACTGTCCTAAGACTTTGAAGAAAGTGTACAAATACAAGTAAAAGGTCTTGGAGATGTCATTTTGGATGACTTCAAGATGCTAGTTTTGCTTATTTTCCAGTCCTTAGCCGTGTTCCCCTGGCCCATGTTGCCCCATAGCTAAGTTCTAGATTGATAGTGTGCTTTGGTCCCATTTAGAGCTGAGCACAATTTATCTCCACCTTCCAGAAAAGGTAGACCACGAAGGAGCCATGGCAAGGCTGTTGCCTTGTATAAGACTTCGATGACACCCAGTGGTCATTTCCAGTCTTCATCTACATCATCGCAATTCAGAAGAGAGCCAACACATTGTACAAATTACTATAAGGAAAGTGCTGTTTGCTTATTAAACAAAGCAGAACTTCATTATAACACAAATAACCAAACCCTGACACTCTCCACAGAGGGAGACATACTGTGAAGGAAGTGACAGCTTTCACAGCCTCTACTATTGTATTTTTAAAAATTTTTAATTAAAAAATTTTTTAAAAAAATTTTTGCAGAGAGAGAGAGAGAAAGAGTGAACTGGCAGGAGGGGCAAAGGGTGAGAGAGAGAGAGAGAGAGAGAGAGAGAGAGAGAGAATCCCAAGCAGGCTCAATCCCATGACCCTGGGACATGATCTGAGCCAAAACCAAGAGTTGGACGCTCAATGAACTGAGCCACCCAGGTGCCCCTCTACTGTTGTGTCTTAATAGTGTTACCTTGAGCATTTCTCCCTATGTTCTTTCTTGCCCCAGGGGAGCTCAGTGGAGGATTTCAGTAGGCTCTTTTTCATTATACTTTTGATACTCTGACTCATAACCTCAGGATCATAACCTAAAGAAGAACTAGGGGAATTCTGAGATGTTTAAACAAGGTTTTACTAAAGTATTGGGATAGCAAAAGGGAAAATAAACATCAAAAGGAACCTGAATCCAGAAAGCCAAATGCTATAAAGTCTCTATCAGTATGGACTGTATGTATCCCAAATGCTGGATCCCCATCATGTAGTGAGTGACTGAATGAAAATAGTGACATAAAAGATACTTGAAGGATCAATTAGAGTTAGGTGGGTAAAGAGTATAGAGAAGAGCATCATGGGAAGAAGGAATAGCATGTGCAAAGTTTGGAATCTGAAAGGGACATTTGAAGATCTGGAAGAAAGCCAGTTGGATTGGCCCACAGTGAGTGAGAAGAGCCTGCAAGATAGGGCTGTAAGGTAGGCAGGCACTAGATCATATAGGACCTAATAGGTTTTTGGCTTAAGAACAATGGTAAAATCTAAAGGTTTAAAACATTAAAAAATTTAAACTTCTTATTTTGAGATAATTATAGGTTGACATGCAGTTGTAAGAAATAATGAAAGACATCTTTTATATTCTTTACTCAGTTTTCCCCAATGGAAATATCTTACAAAGTCATAGTATAAATCACAACCAGAAGATTGACATTGATATAGTCAAGATACTGAATATTTCTATCACCACAAAGATTCTTCATGGTTGCCCTTTAAAAGCCACATACACTTATCTCTCACCCTACCTTCTCCTTGACACAATAACCACTACTCTGTTCTCCATTCCTATAATTTTGTCATTTTAATAATGTTACATAAATGGAATTCCATGATAAGAAATGTTTTTGGATTGGCTTTTTTCACTAAGCATAATTCTCTGGAGATTCACCCAGATTGTTGTATGTATCAATAGTTTATCCTTTTAAAAAAAAATTACTGCTGGGGCGCCTGGGTGGCGCAGTCGGTTAAGCGTCCGACTTCAGCCAGGTCACGATCTCGCGGTCCGTGAGTTCGAGCCCCGCGTCGGGCTCTGGGCTGATGGCTCAGAGCCTGGAGCCTGTTTCCGATTCTGTGTCTCCCTCTCTCTCTGCCCCTCCCCTGTTCATGCTCTGTCTCTCTCTGTCCCAAAAATAAATAAACGTTGAAAAAAAAAATTACTGCTGAGTAGTATTCTATGGCATGTATGTATCACTGTGTGTTTAACTATTCACCTGCTGAAGGACACCTAGGTTGTTGTCAGATTTGGGTTATATAAATGAAGCTGCTATGAGCATCTGTGTATATCCTTCTGTGTTAACACAATCTTTGTTTCTCTGGGATGTATACTCAGGAGTGCAACTGATGGGTCTTAGGTTTGTTATGTGTTTAATACCCAAATTCATATGGTGAAGTCCTAACCCCCTAGTACCTCAAAATGTGAATGTACTAGGAGATCAGGCATTTAAGGTGGTAATTAAGTTAAAACGAGGTCATCATGGTGGGCCCTAATCCAATGGAAATCCTCCTTATAAAAAGAGGAGGTTAGGACACAGGCATACACACAGAGGGAAGACCATGTGAAGACACAGGGAAAAGGCCATTTGTAAACCAAGTAGAGAGGCCTTGGAAGAAACCACTCTGTGATGCAGATGCTGGCTAACCCTATGGGGGTAGTCATTTTGTAATACGTAAGTGCATCAAATCAACACATTGTAACCTTAAATCTGCACAGTGTTATATGTCAATTATATCTCAATAAAGCTGTGAGGGAAAAAAAAAAAAGAAACCAACTTTATGGACACCTTGATCTCAGACTCCTAGCCTCTGGAATTGTAAGAAAATAAATTTCCATTGTTTCAGACATCCAGTCTGTGGTTCTTTGTGATGGCAGTCCTAGCAAACTAACACACTGCTGAACCATTTCCTAGAGTGGCTATACCATTTCATATTCTCATCAGCAAGGTATGAATCCACTTTCTTGGCATCCTCACCAGCATTTCATGTTGCCACTATTATTATTATTCTTTTATTTTTTTTTATTTAAAAAAAATTTTTTTTTCAACGTTTTTATTTATTTTTGGGACAGAGAGAGACAGAGCATGAACGGGGGAGGGGCAGAGAGAGAGGGAGACACAGAATCGGAAACAGGCTCCAGGCTCCGAGCCATCAACCCAGAGCCTGACGCGGGGCTCAAACTCACGGACCGCGAGATCGTGACCTGGCTGAAGTCGGACGCTTAACCGACTGCGCCACCCAGGCGCCCCTATTATTATTATTTTAGAGAGAGAGAGAGAGGGAGTGAATGGGGGAGGAGGGGCAGAGGGAGGGGGGAGAGAGAGAGAGAGAGAGAGAGAGAGAGACAATCCCAAGCAGGCTCCATGCTCAGCATGGAGCCCCATGTGGAGCTCAATCCCACAACCCTGGGATCATGACCTGAGCCGAAATCAAGAACTGGATGCTCAACCGACTGAGTCACTCAAGTGCCCCTACCACTGTTATTTATTTTAGCCACTCTGATAGGTGTATAGTTGTATGTCTTTGTTGTTTTTATTCACATTTTCCTAACAGCTAATGATGTTGGACATCTTTTCATGTGCTTATTTGCCGCATAGACATCTTTTTTGGGTGAAATATCTCTTCATGTCTTTTGCCCATATTCTAACTGCATTGTTTTCATTTTTGCTATTAAATTTTGAGAATCTTTGTTGGATACGTTATTTGCAAATTTTTTCTCCCACCCTGTGGCTCGCCTTTTCATTCTCTTAACAGGGTCTTTCACAGAGTTTCTCTTCTGTTTTATTATAAAGGACACTTTGTTGTCTGGGGAATAGACTGTAGAAGGGACAAGAATAGATGTGAGGAGACCAGTTAAGTCATTTTTTCCCTATCGTACAGGTGCTATGTGACGGTGTCTTTTTTTTTTTTTTTTTAATTTTTTTTTTCAACGTTTATTTATTTTTGGGACAGAGAGAGACAGAGCATGAACAGGGGAGGGGCAGAGAGAGAGGGAGACACAGAATCGGAAACAGGCTCCAGGCTCTGAGCCATCAGCCCAGAGCCCGACGCGGGGCTCGAACTCACGGACCGCGAGATCGTGACCTGGCTGAAGTCGGACGCTTAACCGACTGCGCCACCCAGGCGCCCCAATGTGACGGTGTCTTAATCTCGGTGGGGAGAGGGAAAATGTTGAGAAGTGAGTGAAATCCAGAAATATTTAGGCAGTAGAATTAAAATAGAATTTGGTGAGGATGAAGAAGAAGGAGGCTTCAAGACTGACTCCTGAGTCTTTGGCATAAAGGACTGGATGGATGGTGGTGATTTTATCAAGACAGAGGATATTGGAGGAGGCACAAGTTGGGGAGAACACTATGAATTTAATTGTTTAAATAAAATAAATCTTTTAAATAAAGAAAAATATTCCAGTAATAAAAAATTATTGGAATACAGTCATATTCTCTTTTATTGAAGTATATGTGACATAACGTGTAAATTTAAGGTGTATAACATGTCGGTTTGATGCATTATTTATTGTAATATGATTATCGTTGTAGCAATAGTTAGTACCTCTATCATGTTACATAATTATCAACTCTGAGTTTAGTTTTAAACATGCTGAGTATGAGGTGTCTCTATCAATTAGCTATTGTTGTGTCACAAACTTCCCTGAAAGTTGTTAGCTTCAAACAATAAGCATTTATTACTGTTCCTAAGTCTAGGAGTCAGCTGACTGGGGCCAGGTTCAGCTGATCCTGCATAAGCTTGCTCGTGTGTCTGTAGAGTGCTGAGTGGTCAGTTGGAAGCTGGCTGGTCTGGAATAGCCTCATTCTCATGGCTGGCAGTTGGCTGGTTGGCAGCTGGGACAAGTAGGGTGACTGGGCCACACGTCTCTCATCATCCAGCAGGCTGACCTGTGCTTGTTCACAGTGGCAGTGGCAGTGGCAGGGTTCTGAGAAAGAGGAAAAATGCACTATGCCTCTTGAGACCTATGCTTGGAATTTGCACACTGTTATTTCCATTACATTCTATTGGCCAAAGAAGTCACAAGGGCAGCCCAGATTTAAAAGGGGAAGTGGAATTAGTGTGACCAATTTATCCTGGTTTGCTCTTGACTTTTCTGGTTTTAACACTTTAAGTCCTGTGTCCCAGGAAACTCCTCAGTCCACGGCAAACCGGAATGGCTGGTCATCCTAAGTAGAGTCCACCCCTTGATCAGAAGAGAGGTCTGGTCTGGAGATAAATTGGCATATAATTGTGTGTGTGTGTGTGTGTGTGTGTGTGTATTGTGACCTAATATTTATTGAACAATTGAATGGCAGATACTAATGCAATAAATTACTTAATTTTAATCCTCATAAATTACTAGAAAATATACATATTTTTAGGAGTTCAAAGTTTCTCAAGATAAAAGGAAGCAAAGTAGCAGGAAACTGATGGTCAAGGATGGGGTAGAAAAACTACCAAATGCTGATAGATACCCCCAAACACAGCTAATTAACATAGGGGGGATGTTTTGACACACTTTGATTAGGTCCTGATGGATCTGGTAAATTGTTACTATTCAGAATAATGGTCTTGGTAACTCAGAAAAAGTTGAAATGTTTTCAGCATGCATTTCTAGTTCAATTCCACTGTGGTCACAGAACATACTCTGTAGGATTCTAATCTTTTGAAGTTTATTGAGACTTGCTTTATGGCCCATACATGGTCTATTCTGTGAGTGTAATATATGTGCTTGAAAAGAACATGCATATTGTGTACAACGTTCTAAAATGTCAATTAAGTCATGATGGCTGATAGTATTATTGAGAATTTTATGTTTTTACTTTTTTTGGGTCTCATTATACCAATTATTGAGAGAAAGGTGTGAAAATACTCAATACGGATTGTATTGTTTTTTCCCTTTAATTCTATCCATATTTTTATGTATTTTGAAGTTTTGTTAGGCACATGTACATTTATGACTTATGTTTTCCTAATTGAATCTTTTATCATTATGAAATGTCCCACTGTATCTTTGGTAATACTCTATCTTAAAGACTACCTTATATGATAATAATATAGCCAGTTTAACTCTTTTTGTGATTATTGTTTGTAGGGTATTGTTTTTTACATTTTGAAAACCTATCTTTATATATATATTTTATTTTAGCGAGAGAGAGAGAGTGCCCAAGCAGGGCAAAGGGGCAGAGGGAGAGACAGAGAGAATCCCAAGCAGACTCCATGCTCAGCATGAAGCCCAATGTAGAGCTCAATCCCATGACCCTGGGATTATGAACTGACCTGAAATCAAGAGTTGGACGTCCAACTGACTGAGCCATCCAGGCGCCCCATGTCTTTATATTTAAAGTGCCATATCAGTGAGGATCTATCCAGGAGACAAACTACATAGTAATTAACCAGGAAAGTTTAATATAAAGAATTATTAAGTAAAATTGAGAATTAGAATAATGAGGGATCAGCTAGTAGGAAGTGAACAAAATTCTTTTAAAAAAATGTTTATTTATTTTTGAGAGAGAAAAATGTAGCACAACTGGGGGAGGGGTAGAGAGAGAGGGACACACAGAATATGAAGCAGGCTCCAGGTTCTGAGCTATCAGCAGAGAACCCGATGTGGGGCTCAAACCCGTGAACCGTGAGATCATGACCTGAGCCAAAGTTGGACACTCAGCCAACTGAGCCACCCAGGCCCCCCAGAAGTGAACAAAACTCTAAAGAATGTAAGAATGTCAGATTTATGTGTCAGCCACTATCCCTAAGGCTAAGATAGGATGACCAAGGAAGGGCTTCTCCTTCCTCCTAATATTTCTCACCCTCTTGCCAAAGCTGAGAGCTAGACTTTGTTGGAGAGGGTGGGGCATTTCTTGCAGGTGGCAAAGAAATCAGTGTGGTGCTGCACTGACAGAACTTGCTGGAAATCCATTCTGTGGAAATTGCCAGAGACTTGCTCTCTGGAGTGTTTAGGAAAGTTATCCATGCAGAGGTTGTCTCACCACCAGTTTTCTGCCAGGAAACTGCCCAGGAGGTGCTGGAAAAGCTGCTGGTTACTGCATGCTGCTGACCGCAATGCACTGCAAAAACAGGGCACTAGAGATGTTGATAGTGCTAGATATCTGCTAAGAGAGCACTCTGTAACTAGGAAAGAAAATCCTCTTTTCCTCCACTGTTTCTGAAGTGCTCACCATTGAGAAAGGTTACTATTGGGCCAGATGGCAAAAAGAAAATATTTAAAGGGCCTAGATCCATTTTTACAGAGCCTACAATGAAATATGAATTTGGGGCTGAGAGGCAATATATTGATAATTGGTACAAGTGTGTCTCTTGTAGGAAGCATATAGTTGGGTCTTACTTTTTTGTTTGAGCCTGATAATCTCTGCCTTTTAATTGGAGTATTTGGTTCATTTATATTTAATATAAATTATTGATAGATTTGGATTTAGGTCTATCATTTTACAATTTGTATTCTATTGGTCTATCAGTTTTTAAAATTTTTTAAATTTTGTTGTTGTTTCTCTGTTTTGTTTGTCTCTTTGTTTTTGTTTTCAGTAAGCTCTATGCCCAATGTGGAGCTGGAACTCATGACCCTGAGATCAAGATTTACATGCTATACTGACTGAGCCAGCCAGGTGCCCCTCACTGTTTTCTTTTAAGTCAACCAGATATTTTTTAAAATTCCATTTTATTTTTTATATTGCCTTTTTAGTTATTTTTCTTTGCATTTTTGTTTCGAATGGTTGCTGTAGGGATTACAATATACATCCTCAAGTTAAAAAAATTTTTTTAACGTTTCTTTATTTTTGAGAAAAGAGACAGAGCATGAGTAGGGGAGGAGAGAAAAAGAGGGAGACACAGAATCCGAAACGGGCTCCAGGCTCTGAGCTATCAGCACAGAGCCTGACGTGGGGCTCGAACTCACAGACGCAAGATCATGACCTGAGCTGAAGTCAGACACTTAACTGACTGAGCCACGCAGGCACCCCTACATTGTCAAGTTTTTTTTTTTTTAATTTTTTTTTCAACGTTTATTTATTTTGGGGACAGAGAGAGACAGAGCATGAACGGGGGAGGGGCAGAGAGAGAGGGAGACACAGAATCGGAAACAGGCTCCAGGCTCTGAGCCATCAGCCCAGAGCCTGACACGTGGCTCGAACTCCCGGACCGCGAGATCGTGACCTGGCTGAAGTCGGACGCTTAACCGACTGCGCCACCCAGGCGCCCCCATTGTCAAGTTTTTAAAGTCTGCTTAGAGTTATGGAACCACTTCATATAAAATGTAAAAATTTTGCAACCATACAGTTTCATTGACCCCAATCTTTTATGCTGGAGGTTTACAAACTGTGACTTTTTGGCTAAATCTAGTCCTGTACCTGCTTTTGTTTAATTGTAACATAACTACACTCATTCATTTATGTGTTGTCTATGGCTGCTTTCATGTTATGATGGCAGAGTTGAGTAGTTGCAACAGAGACCATATGGTTTATAGATTAAAATATTTTCCATCTGGGCCCCTTATAGAGAAAGTTTGTTAATCCTGCTTTATGTTATAGTTGTCATGTGTATTAATATTAGTATGCTATAAATACCACAATACTTTGTTATAATTTTTCTTTAAATAGCCAGATGTATTTAAATAAATCAAGAGAACAAAAATAAGGATTTTATATTTATCCAAATATTTATTCTTTCTGGTGGATTTTATTTCTCCCCAAATATCTGAATTTCCACCTGGTATTGTTTTGCTTCATCTTGAATTTTCTTCGTTTAGCATTTCTTGTGGTATAGTTTTGTCGGTGAATTCTTTTAATTGTAATTTACATGAAAACATTTCTACTTTCTTTCACTCTTGAAGGATATTTTCACTGGATATAGAATTTTAAGTTGGATTGTTTCTAATGTATATTTATTTTTGAGAGAGAGAGAGAGACAGAGAGACAGGGCAGGAACCAGCGAGGGGCAGAGAGAGAGAGAGAGACACAGAATCTGAAGCAGGTTCCAGGCTCTGAGCTGTCAGCACAGAGCCCAGTGTGGGGCTGGAACTCACAAACTGAGAGATCATGACCTGAGCTGAAGTTGGATGCCCAACTGACTGAGCCACCCAGGTGCCCCAAGCTGGAAGCTTTTTGTTCTTTAGACATTTTAAGGATGTTGCATTACAATCTTCTGGCCTCCATTGTTTCATATGAGAAGTTGACTATTAAAGATATCATTGTAGTAATGAGTCATTTTTCTCTGGCTGCTTTTATTTATTTATTTTTAAGATTTTATTTTTAAGTAATCCGTATACCCAATGTGGGGCTTGAATCCACAACCCCAAAATCAAGAGTAGCACATTCCACTGACTGAGCCAGCCAGGCACCCCTCTCTGGCTGCTTTAAAGATTCTTCTCTTTATCTTTGATTTTCAGCAATTTGACTGATATGCCTAGGTGTTTGTTATTTCTTCTGCCTCGGTTTTGCTGAATCCTCTTGAATTTATGTCTTTCACCAAATTAGGGAACGTTGGAGCCATAATTTCTGACACCGTTTTGGCTTCTTTCTCTCTTTTTGGTCATTCTGGGATTCTAGTTATATGTATGTAAGATTGCTTAATATTGTTTTACAAGTCTCTGAGACTCTTTTCAGTTTTTTATCTATGCTTTTCAAACTGAATAATTTCTAGTTTATTGACTATCCTGCCTTTTCAATCTGTCCATTAAGTGCAGTGTTTATTTCATATATGTATTTCTTTCAGTGCTACAATTTCTATTTGCTACCTTTTTATAGTTTTGTTTTTTTGCTTAGATTTTCTATTTGTTGATCTTAGGTCTTATGTCTTTACTGATTGCAGCTCATTTATTTGTTGCAACTTATTATTGGGTTGTGAAATGAAAAAAAAATTTAATGTTTATTTATTTTTGAGAGAGAGACAGAGCATGAGTGGGGGAGGGGCAGAGAGAGAGGGAGACACAGAATCTGAAGCAGGCTCCAGGCTCAGAGCTATCAGCACAGAGCCTGATATGGTGCTCAAACCCATAAACCATGAGATCATGACCTGAGCCGAAGTCAGACACTTAAGTGACTGAGCCACCTAGGTGCTTCTGAGTTGTGAAATGAAATTGAAGTTCTGCATTCACAGATTTTAAAAAAAGAATGAAAATGCAATGTGCATAGTGAGGACCTTATTCTGTGGAAAATTTGTGTGTGTGTATGTGTGTGTGTGTTTAGTTACTATGTAACATATATTTCTTATTGTGATTATGGTCTACATTTTTGAAAGCCATCAGCTAGAAGACAGATATGGAGTGGGATCTGTTTCAGAAGAAAGACCTCGAGTTCTTAGAGCCAGAGTTTGCCTGAGAGAACCAAATGTATGTACAGATCTGTATGGAGGAAGAAGCACTTGCCTGTTATTTGCCAAAGGTTGGCTTTCTGCCGCAGAATCTCTAGGACTCTCATTAAAAAATTGAAATGGTGCTTCTTGAACCTGGCTCAGCAGTCCCCAGGGCAGAGGAAAAATCTCTTAAGGATCTGGCGATCCTTAGGCCAAAGATAGTTTGGGAAACAGAAGCCTACACTAGAGATTAGTATCTGAGAAAGAAATGATTGTGGCTGTGATTCACTGAGTTTTGTCTTAGAGAACTGAAACCAGAGAGGTCAAATGATCCATCTGAGGTCACACAGCTTGGAAGTGATGGGCCTGAGACTCGGAGAGGGCTGTCTGACCCTAAGCCCTCGCTCTGAACCACTGAGTGGAACAGTGTAAGACACTGAGTCTGCAGAGAGGGAGAAGTTTATTACCAAGCACTGGCTTGGCTGGGTTCCACTCTGTTAGCTGAGTGACCCCAGGCAGATTTTACAAGTTGTCTGGACTTTGATTTTCCTCTCTATAAGATGGGGGTCTAATGGCCCTTCCCTGTCAGGTTTTTGAGGGGTGTGGACTGCATTACATGCCGGGCAAGTGCTGTTGCTATCTGTGTTCTGTCCTTTTATCATGCTCTGTCCTTTTCTCAAATTGGGGCTGTAATGAAGGAGGTTCCGGGGAGATGATAGGCCTTTTTGCAGGCAAACTTGGGATGAGAGGACCTTAAGGGCTAGGAGGCGTGAGCTCTGAGAATGCAGGCCAACTCCTGCGGTTTTCAGGCAAGGACAGGAGAATGCAGAGGGCCTGTTTGGGCCTGGGAAGGGCTGCTGGGATGAGCTGCAGAGGGCCTTTGTGAGGTTTTCCTGTGCCAGTAATCTTCATGAGACCAAGGCAGTCTGCTTTGGACCTGGTTAAAGTGCATTACCAAAGCCGAGGGCTTCCAGTTCCTCACTGGGATGTTCTGAGAGTTTATATTTTTGAAGTATATCAATCGTTTCAAGTGAAAGTGTTGTAGAGGAGGGCAAAGAATCATTTGATTACTTAATTTTCATGTTTACATAGCATTTGTTCTAAAGTAGTAAGAATCTAAATTCCAAATGTGGTTACAGAATCAGCCTCCACTTAAATTGGTAAGTGCATTTTAATGAAGCTTAATTTTAAAGCATATATTTGCATATTGGAATTTGCTTGAGCCAACTTTTAGAGAACTAGTTTTCTACTGTTTTGAGAATGTGGCAGTTCTTTCTAATTGCTTTTTATGGCCTGGAAACCTTAGCTCAATTGGTGTAAAGCTTAGCAAAATGGAGAGGATCCAGATTAAACATTAGTTATGATACAGTCCCTTTAGAAGTTGTTCTTAGAATGTTCTTGGGATACCTTCAAACCCAAATGTCACCATTTTGAAACAGTGTGTTAAACATACTTATTCTACAGCTCATTTGTATTTAAATCAATAGGCATGCGATCTTAAAATAGCATCTGATAATTTGCCAAGTCAGAAATAGATGGCTTCCATTTTCTATTGATACCTTCTTGCAAAAATTAAGCTGTATTAATACACTTATTACAAGTCTAACAATTTAAAAGGAACTTCTATAGTTATATAAAATGAAGCTGATTTATTTTACCCTTTATTAATTGTGAAAGATAACACAGAGAAAAGTGCATAAAACACAAAGTAAAGTATGATGAATAATTATAAAGTAAATACAATTAAAAAAGCCATGAAAACACTACCCAGATAAATAGGACTTTGCTGTTACCCCCAGAACCCCTTCCATGTGTCCCATCCCGATCACCTCCTTTTCACCCTCCCCCTTACACCTAGGTAACTATTATCCTGATTTTTATGATTATCACTTCCTTGCTTTTTAAAGTTTTGCCTGTTTTTGAATTCTATACACAAATAGAAAAATACTAACAAACACTGACTTGGCTACTTAGCTTGCTGATGCCAGTGCAAACCTGGCCAGTCTAGTACAGTCCCCACTGGGGAACATCGTGTATGTAACAGAGGCATCCAAACCACAATCTTGAAGTTGGGGTGTGAGCCCACGTATACAGGGACCTCTCCCAGTCAGCCCAGGCCTTTTACTTAGCTCACGGTCCTGCATGTCCACCGCCAATCAGCGATGGTAGGAGGTTTTGTTTTCCTAATATCAGTCTGAAACAGACCTTGGTCTTTTGGTTTTAAAGTGACTCACTCCATTTCTTATCCCCCTAGTGTCATCCTCCGGACCCTAGATTCTGTGCTAGATTAGGTTCCTCAGCTTGGTAGTAATTTTTTTTCTCATTCTGCACTCAATCTTTTGTCTTCTTTTTTTTTTTCTACATTTATTTATTTATTAAAAAAAAATTTTTTTTAACGTTTATTTTATTTTTGAGACAGAGAGAGACAGAGCATGAACGGGGGAGGGTCAGAAAGAGGGAGACACAGAATCTGAAACAGGCTCCAGGCTCTGAGCGGTCAGCACAGAGCCCGACACGGGGCTTGAACTCACGGACTGCAAGATCATGACCTGAGCCGAAGTCGGCCGCTTAACCGACTGAGCCACCCAGGCGCCCCAGCTACATTTATTTATGTTTTGAGAGACAGAGACAGAGTGAAGCAGGGGAGGGGCAGAGAGAGGGAGACACAGAATCTAAAGAAGGCTCCAGGTTCTGAGCTGTTAGCACAGAGCCCGATGAGGGGCTTGAACCCACAAACCATGAAATCATGACCTGAGCTGAAGTGGGAGGCTTAACCGACTGAGTCATCCAGGCGCCCCTCAATCTTTTGTCTTAAAATACTAAGATATTAAATTGTTATTTTAACAATACAGAATATATGTCTTTTAAGAATTATTTTAACAGTACAGAATTTTATGTTTTTTTCTCAACTTTATAAGATTCATCCATGTTGTATATATAGCTGTAATTTGTTCATGTTCACTGCTGTATAATATTACAATATGTAAATATATTATAATGTATCCATTCTATTATTGAGGGACATTGGATTGTCTTCTTTTCTTTTCATCTTCATTTCTGTTAAGAATATTCTTCTGCATATGTCCTGGTACACACACACACACACACACACACACACACACACACACACACACATATTTCTGTTGGATATGTACTGAGAAATGGAATTGCTAGATTATAGGATATGTGTATCTTATACTTTAGTAAATAATTCTAAACTGTGTTCCAAAGTTGTTGTGGTGTGCATTTGTGTAACAGATTTATTTATTAAAAATTTTTAAAATGTTTATTTATTTTGAAAGAGAGAGAGAGAGAGAGAGAGAGAGAGAGAGAGAGACAGAGTGTAAGCAGAGGAGCAGAGAAAGAGGGAGACACAGAATCTGAAGCAGGCTCCAGGCTCTGAGTTGTCAGCACGGAGCCTGAGGAGGGGCTCGAACCCATGAACTGTGAGATAATGATCTGAGACGAAGTCAGTCGCTTATAATTGACTAAGCCACCCAGGTGCCCCTGTACAACAGATTAAAAAAAATGTTCAATATAGAGAAATATGTAAAATATATCATTCTTCAGCATGCATCTGTTGATTTCCGTCTTTAGGAACGGTCTACTCTAAGAGATAGTTGTAGATGGCCTCAGGCTCAAATGAAGTGGTCCACCTTTAGTATTGCTCCCTTCAAGTGCTTTTGGTGGCTTTTCAAGGGAGACAAGTGTCCTTATCAACTGGTAAGACACTGGTAGATACCTGGTAGGTGTCTTGGAGAAGGTGGGGCAGGAGCTAAGTGTTCTTTTCATAGTTCCTATGTTCTGCCCAAAGCAGGAGGCCCCTTTGAGGGTGACTTTCCTTGGAGCTATACTCACTCCTGGGGTATGGATTTTGCTCTGAGTGTTTCACTCTTCTCATCTGCCGTTCTGGTTATGAGCGAGGGCCTCATTTAAGTTCCCTGCCCTCAAATTATACAGCTGGTTGTTTTGTAAATGGCAAAATCAAGAATGAGTCAGGGGAGTGGTTTCCCACTTATTTAGCATGACAAACCATTAAAATTTTTTAAAGCTTATTTATTTATTTTGATGAGAGAGAGAGAGAGAGAGAGAGAGAGAGAGAGAGAGAGAGAATCCCTTTGTGGAGCCTGACACAGGGCTCAATCTCACGAACTGTGAGATCATGACATAAGCTGAAATCAAGAGTTGGCCACTTAACTGAGTCACTCAGACACCCCTAAAAATTTTTTTTTTATTATGGGCTTTTCTAAACATAGGCAAAAGTAGAAAAAATTGTATCCCATGGATCCGTGTCTGAGCTTTAACAGCTATCAATTTATGGCCAATCTCGTTTACACTGCTCTCCCTTCCCTTCCCATTGGAATATTTTGAAGGAAATCCCAGACATCAAATGATCTCATCTGTAAACATTTCAGCATGTATTTCTAAAAGGTAACTATTTTTTTTTTTAAACACAACCACAATACCCTGTCATACTTAAGTAAAATTAGGAATTCTTTAATACCATCAAATATCTTCTCCATGTCCCCACTTGTTTCATAGGTGCTTTGTTATGGTTGGTTAGCATCAGGTCTCACGAGGGAGACACATTGCATTTGCTTTCTGTATCTTCCGAATCTCTTATTCTCTATTTTCCTCACCTTCTTTCTTTCCTTGCCATTGATTTGTTGAATCAACTGGATCATTTGTCCTACCTTAGATATTTTGTTTTTCTCCTGTGGTGACACAAATTTTATTTCTGTGGTGATAAAGGCAATTGTAAGCCATGTGACAATACTTTCAGCATCCTTGATTAAAAAAAACCAATATAAGGTGTTGTATATAAATGATGAATCACTAAATTCTACACCTGAAACTAATATTACACTGTATAGTAACTAACTGGAATTTAATAAAAACTTGAAAAAGAAAAGAAAATGAAGACAAAACACAATAGCCAAAAAACTATAGATTCAGGAACACTTTCAAATTAATTTGTGTGTGTGTGTGTGTGTGTGTGTGTGTGTGTGTGTGTGTGTATGCATGTGTGAACAAACAGCTAAAAAATTATAGATCAGTGTATTCTCAAACTTTCTTGGTCAGGAGCTGGGGCATCTGGGTGGCTCATTGGTTAAGTGTCTGACTCTTCATTTCAGCTCAGGTCATGATCTCACAGCTCTGTGAGCCCCGTATCGGCTCTGTGTTGACAGCCTGGAACCTGCTTCAGATTTTCCCTCTTTCTCTGTCCCTCCCCCACTTACAGTCTCTCTGTCTCTCTCAAAATAAATAATATTAAAAAAAATTGAGGAGCCACAATAAAATAAAAGCCACTTGTTTATTTACTGATATTTATTGTACTAGAAAATGAAACTACAAAGTTTAAAAATATTTGTTAATTCATTAAAAAATAATAAACCCAATAGATGTTAATACAAATAATGTATTTGTCAGAAAAAGAACAATATTTTCCAAAAAAACAATTAATGAGAAGACAAAAACAATGAGAAGAGTGATATTGTTTTACATCTTTGCAAATCTCTTTCACGTCTCACTTGATGGAAGACAGCTGGATTCTCATGTCTACTTTGGCATTCATTCTGTTACGATATTGCGTGCCATGTGGGCTCTGGAAAACTTTGCTGTACACTTTTGAGAGATTGGGAGTGAAAAAGGCAAACAGTGTCTCAGTTTTATTATGAAAATAGTTTTGGTCTCATGGAGGCTCTGATAGGGTTTTGGGACACTTATGGGTTCCTGGACCACACTTTGAGAACCACTACTATAGAATATCTGTGTACGGAAGATATTATTACTATTGTTATTGTTATTACTGTACTATTATTATTAGTGTGTAGACAGGGGTTAGTGAAGGAGTGTAGTGGAGGATCCCCTGAAAATGCTTCTCAGCTCCCACCCTCTTCCTGAGCTTTATGATTTCCCTCTCCTTCCAAATTTGGGACCAGCGGTAAAATAATACTCTGTGGCTGTGGTAATGGCATTCTGTTTTATGTTCTTTTTAAAAAGTGTTCCTTTATGATATCTCCACTCCCACCCCTTCCCCCCACCACCCAGATTCCATAGCAAGCTTCATACTTTTTTTTTTCTAAGAATACAGATGAAGGTAGTGAGGGGAAACAAGGGAAGATGGAATGTTGGAAACATGGCTTCTAGTCTTAGGTCTGCTTCCAATGAGATGGCGTGGGCAAGCCGTTTACCCTCTGTTCTGACTCTCTATTTAGTTCCTAAAATATAGGAACTGGATTAGGTTATTTTAAGGCCTTTTCTGGATCCCAGATCTAAAATATGCTCTTATGGCTCATAAATAAGCTCTACCTTGATGTTTCCTTTAGCTCAAGGATGTGATCTTGGCCTGACACGTGGTAGAAACCCATAGTAACCCGAGAAAAGAGGGTTAGGATGCTTTTTGATGAGTCAGAGGGATAGCAAGGACTGGATACACTGTGGCAGACTCAGCATTAAAAAGTATTGAGATAGAGGAGCTCCTCATCAAGGGGGTTTGCAAGATTTCCCACACTAACCAGGTTCAGAACAAGAACCAAAGCCCAATATGTTTTTCCTTCTAAGACCTTTATAAACCTTCTAAACTCCATTCCTTAAGTCAGGGATCGGCAAACTACAGCTCAGGATCTAAGGATGGTTTTCACATTTTCAAATGGTTGAAAAAAAGTCGAAACGCGAATAATATTTTGTGACACATGACAATTATGTGAAATTCAAATTTCAGTGCCCGTGAGAACAGTCTTACTGTAACACAGACAGGCTCATTCATTTATGTAATGTCTGTGGCTACTTTTGTGCAATCGTGGCAGAGTTGGTTGATGTGACACAGTATTGCTTGCTAGTATTTACTATCTGGCCCTTTACAGAAATTTGCAGACCCCTCCCTAATACAAGCATATAATTTCATGGCTGTTTTTTTTTCAAAGATTGACTCCAGTCAACAAACACTTCTTTTTTTTTTTAACGTTTTATTTATTTTTGAGAGAGACAGAGAGAGAGTGAGTGAGTGGGGGAGGAACAGAGACAGAGGGAGACAGAGGATCTGAAGCCAGCATGGTACTGATAGAAGAGAGTCCCATGCGGGGCTCAAACTACAAACCGCTAGATCATGACCTGAGCTGAAGTCAGACACTCACCGACTCAGCCACCCAGGCGCCCCTCAACAAACACTTTTAAATCACCCATTCATACACCTTCTCTGATTTACATTTGGTTCAACTTTCAGGTTCTCTTAGGTCTTTAATGATTTCTGCTCCAAATCTTTCCTTTATGTAAAAATTCGGTCTCCACTCTGACACCTTAAATTAGGCATTTCAATCCCTCTTCTGTAAAATCTCGAGGGCTCTGGCAGGTGCTTTTCTGTGATCCACCCTTCTTCAGATCTGAAACCCCCATCCTGGCTTTTCCCGCAGACTTCCTCAAATTCAAAACCACATGCACCCTTCGGCTTCGTATTTCCAAGGCCTTCCTACCTATTACAGTTGTTGAGAGTGGCAGGAAGAAGATGTGATTGTTTTTTAAGCCAGGGAATAGTCTGCTCAGCAAAGTCACTAGAGTAACTTCACATTTGCAGTTTTGTCACTCTCTGGTTTTCAGTGGTCTTCACTTCCCACTTTTCAAGGACATAGGCTGAAGTCTGAATTAGCTGGGGAGTAAGTTAATCCAACAGTTAAAGTGAAAAACAAAACAAAATGGTGGCTTTCTCCCTATTTCTCTGGAAATCCCTGGAATTTTTAAAGATACAGAGCTGCAGTTCTAAAGTTATGATACCCGGGATTTACTTTATATAGGGGTGATTGAGTGATAACACTGAAGGGTCTCTGCCACTGAAGGAAGATTTTACACCACAGTGCACGGCTATTCCTCTTCCCTGCTGCCCCCAAACCAGAATGATCTGGAGGCAGAAGACAGGAGGGGGAAATCTTTAGGCCACAGTCTTTACTGGGGTTTCTGGAGAAAGGCAAGTCAGGGTGGAGAAAACAGTTAAGGATTGGATAGTTTGACTAATTCTACTGGGCCTTGATGCATATGGGATATTCCAAATTGCCTAATATCTGGACCTGGGTTTGATTTAGGGTAGTGGAAACACTGGCCTGGTTGTGTGAGAGTTAGATTAGCAGCTAGTTGGGGATATAGACTCAGGGATTGGTTGATTTGCTTATGAAAGGCATGCTCTTTGGCAAACTTATTATTCGGGACTTAGTAAACCCTGGAAGGGGCAGTCTCTCTGAGTCTGCGAGGCTCTCAAATACTAGAGTATCAAGAATACAGAAAATAGAATATAACTAGTCCTGTGATGAAAATGGTTGCTAAATAGGCAAATACAGAATGTAAGATAACATAGAACACTACAAAGTGGCAAATTAATTGAATGTATGTATCTTTTGGAATGATAATTTTTATGTTTTATTTTTTTTTAGAGAGAAAGAGAGAGCATGAATGCATGAGCATGGAGGGAAGAGGCAGAGGGGGAAAGAGAGAGAATCTTAAGCAGACTCCATGCTCAGCATGGAGCCCAGTGTGGGGCTCCATCCCATGGCCCTGGGATCATGTTCTGAGCCACCATCAAGAGTCTGATGCTCAACTGAGCTACCTAGGTGCCCCAAGGAATGATTATTTATTATTATTATTATTTTAATTTTTGAGAGAGAATGAGCATGAGCAGAGGAGGTCACTTGGACCTGACAATCATACCTATCCTACACTTCTATCTCCTCCCCTGATTTCTTTTTAGCCTTTGCACTTAACAATTTAAGTTTATTTATTTTGAGAGAGAGAGAGAGAGCACATGAGCGGGGCGGGGGGGGGGGGCACAGAGAGAGAGGGAGAGAGAGGGAATCGCAAGCAGGCTCTGCACTGTCAGCACAGAGCCTGACATGGGGCCTAAACCCAGGGAACCGTGAGATTATAAAATGAGCTGAAATCAAGAGTCGGAGGCTTAACCGGCTGAGCCATCTGGGCAATCCTATCCTTTGCACTTTTTACATGGTACACATAACTTTTGTTTATTTCTCTTGTTTATTATCTGTCTCCTGCATTGGAGTATAAATTCCATGTAGGTAAGGATTTTTGTGTAGTACCTGATACACAGAAGATGCTTCATCAATATTTCTTGAATGAATGAATGGATGGATGGGTGAACATCAAGCACAACTACACAGACCACATTTATTTGTATAATTCTTTTTTTTTTTTTTTAATTTTTTTTTTCAACGTTTATTTATTTTGGGACAGAGAGAGACAGAGCATGAACGGGGGAGGGGCAGAGAGAGAGGGAGACACAGAATCGGAAACAGGCTCCAGGCTCTGAGCCATCAGCCCAGAGCCCGACGCGGGGCTCGAACTCACGGACCGCGAGATCGTGACCTGGCTGAAGTCGGACGCTTAACCGACTGCGCCACCCAGGCGCCCCTGTATAATTCTTTTTAACACATGGGATTGTATTAGATGTGCGATCTCCAGATTGTTTTTCTTTATCCAGATGGAATTTTGAACATTTTCCCATGTTAGCACATCTGGATAAAGCTCATTCTTTTAAGTAGCAGCATAATATTCCAGGGTAGAGATAAAACATAAATTTATTTAACCAGTCATTTACTGATGGTCATGAAGATGTTGAGATTTCACAATTTCCTACAACCGAACAAATCAAGGAATAGAATTCACACCAGGTTCAGGGTGTAGAACTTATTCCAGAATAGACTAGGAGGCTATTAGTCATTTTCTGACTTTCTTGTGCTGTAATTTATATTTTTCTTTAATCCTGGCTACTCAGTTAACCTTTTCTTAAGTATGAGATGAGGTGTTGGCAGAGATGGATGCTGGGACCATCACATGTACTCACAATAAATCTACATTAAAAATTAATTGCTAGAGCTGAGGGAAGACCTCTGCAGAGGTGGACTCCAAGCATGGGGAGGGTGCCTCAATTTCCTTTGACCCAAGTCACCCCATTTATCCACATCTGCATCTGGTCTTGTACGCCCCTTGCCGACTAGTCCATTCGTCTACCATGTGCCTTCAAAATTAATACCTGATACTCCATGTGCTGGCCAATTTATCTTCTCAGTAATCATATCTCTTCTATTTTCTATCATTTAAACCCCACTTCTCAGTCTTACCCTCCTTTAGAGCCTAGTCACATGGTCTTTTTCCCCATGGAAATCTGCCCAATCTGTGACATCTTCCATACAAAAGTTCAAGCCTCCTTTCTTAGTGGTGCTTGATGATATGGCCTTCATCTTGCCTTTCATTTCCTCCCTGGCCCTGGACCAGTCCATCTGTTCCTTCCCTGCATCTCTGCAGCTTTTATCTGTTCTTGCCTCTGATCTGTGCTTGTTACACCTGCAAGCCCAGCCCATGTAATATGCTCTTCCTTCCTAACCTCCAGAAACCTCATCTGCTTCCCTGAGTGATTCCAGCCTTTCAGCCTTTCCAGCATTCCTGGAGCACTTCTGCAGGTTACTTGAGCAGTGTTCTCTTGGGGACCGGATGTTCATTTTCTGTGCTCTATTCCTTTCAGCTCTTTTGAATGTTCCCAGTTTGGCTTAATTAGGGTGCTGTGGGAACATACCTGGCCTACCACTGCAGAGGGGCCTGGCATCACTAGGCGGGCACAGGAATGATAGGAACTGCCAGCTGGGCCACCAAGTCTGGTGTTGCTGAGTTCCTGGAACCCCCAGCTCCTCCATGGTACCAGTGGGGAAGAGGTCATGATTTTCAGGAGGGCGGGGCAATTTTGGGTTTGAAAAAATACTGATGGATTACAGAAGATATTTATTCTTACAATAAGTTAGTGTTTTTAGTGTTGTTGTTGTTTCCTGAGCAGTGGGCCTCTTGATGATAGCTCTGTCAACCTTGTTTCCAGAAAAATGTGCATATGCACAAACTTTTGAATGAGCTTCCAAGATGTGCACGGACCCCCTGAAGCTCAGCACTGTCCACTGAATGTGGCTGGAAAGCATTATCTTAATGAGATAACGCAATAGACACAAAATGACTCTGATGGCATTTTGTGCTTTTCTTTTTTAATTTTTAAAGTAAGTTTTGTCTCTCTTTGGCAATGTTCCATATTGGGACTTAAAGAATTAGGTAGGGTTCAGGGTGCCTGTGTGGCTCAGTCCATTAAGCGTCCAACTTCAGTTCAGGTCACGATCTCACAGTTCGTCGAGTTCGAGCCCCGTACCCCTGCATCATCCTCTGTGCTGACAGCTGAGAGCCCACACCATGCGTAAGTTCAGGACTATAGTAGTGCCCCCTTATCTGTGGTTTCACTGTCTCTGGTTTGTTACCTGCAGTCAACTGTGGTCTGGAAGCAGATGATCTTCCTGATGTACTGTTAGAAGGTCAGTAGTCATCTAAGGCTACCTCACTTTAGCCTCACTTCATCTCACCACACAGGCATTTTGTCATCTCCCCTCATCACAAGAAGAGTGAGTACAGTACGGTAAGATATTAGGAGAGAGAGAGAGAGAGAGAGAGAGAGAGAGAGAGAGAGAGAGAAACCACATTCATATAACTTTTATTATGGTATAGTGTCATAATTGCTCTATTTTATGATTGTTGTTAATCTCTTACTGTGCCTAATTTATAAGTTAAACTTCATCATAGGCATGTAGTATAGGAAAAAACATAGTGTATATACATAGGGTTTCTTATTATCTGCAGTTTCAGACGTCCACTGGGGGTCCCGGAACACATCCCCTACAAATAAGGGGAAACTACTGCACAACATTCTGTCTTGTACCTGAGTTATTCATACTGGGGAGTAGGCTAGTAGGGATTCTCCTCTAAGTTATCCTGGGGATTCTTTGATACTGATCCTTTGCCTCCTTCCCCACACAACTCAATTTAGATCCGATGGGCTGAATAGGAAGAAAGGGAATAATGGAGAAGCAGAATGACTAGGTGTTAAGGACATGGACCCCCAGAGGCAGGCTGATCTGAGTTTTGAACTCAAGGATCTTAAACTGGTGACTCAAAGGCCAGAGGAACCAGTGGGTGAGTTTTGTTTTGCCTTCCCAGCAATTCCAAAAGTAAAGTAATATTGATCTCGATAATAGATGTTCACTTAATCTGGGTTATACTGACCCTCTGAAAGTGGTATGTCAGTTGCTTGCCCCAAGACAACTGAAGTTAGGATTTAGTTTCCCCATCTGTAAAATGGGTATAATAGCTACCTCAAAGAACTAAAGGAGCTTATGAATACAAAGAACTAAAGGAGCTTATGAATATAAGAACTAAATGAGCTAGCTTGGTTGCTGTAAATTCTGAACAAATTATACATCTGGTGATTAATAATAACCGACAATGATGAATGCCTTAGGAAGTGCTTAGGGAGGCAGCTAGAAGCATGGGGATGGAGGGGATAGGGACAGGATGGGGCTGAGAGATGTCAAGTCAGTGTGAGCATACAATTAGACCTGTTTGCTGGGAAAGCCATATGAAGTAGGACAGCAGAATTGGTCCAGAAGGCTGCAGAACAGTGGCTGGAGTTGCTGGCACACAGCTCAGAGAAGCCAATGTCCAGGGTTCTGCCACGAGGGTGGTGTGTGGTTTCCATTGCTGCCTCTTGCAGAGGAAGGGAAGGCCTCTTTCTGCTCAGGCCTCTTTCCTGTGGACCTTCTCCCCCTCAGGCCTTCTGTGCTCCCACAGCTACCTTCTTCCACTGCCCACTCCTTGGATTTCACAGGCAATTCCAGACAGGAATGCTTTTGATGGGACAGCATCCTCTGCAGTTCTGGAAGGTGGGCCTGGGGTGCCATGGTCACATCCTGGGTGTCTGGAGCTCATTTAAATTAGCAGCTGGGATGCTTTGATGCCTGGGCTCCCTTGGGCTTCCATGAGCTGACCACCTTGGCCTGGCTAGGTACTGACCTCTCATTGACTTGGGCTCTGTTGTCCATAGCGGGGGCAAGGGTGTATCAGGAGGGCCCATGATGGGGCAGGAGGCAGGAATACCCTGCTTTCTAACTTGGGGTGGCAGGCCATGGGGCGTAGCTGCACTATCAAGGAGCTCAGATTGCCATCAGAACTGGAGAGTCCGGGGGTGGAGATGAGGCTGCATTGGGGACGGTGGTCTAGAGCTTTCAGTGTTGGTACAAGCTCAGAAGTCAGAAATGCAGATCCTGGGCTCAAAGCTCTACTTTTGACAGACTATGTGGTCTCGGGCAAGTCATCTCATCTCCTGGAGCCTCGGTTTTCTCATCTGTAAAAGGGGATAATAATAGTACCTACTTCAGAGGATTGCTGTCAAGGTTAAATATATGTGTATGTGTTGGGGCGCCTGGGTGGCTCAGTCGGTTGGGCGTCCGACTTCAGCTCAGGTCACGATCTCATGGTCCATGGGCTCGAGCCCCGCATTGGGCTCTGGGCTGATGGCTCAGAGCCTGGAGCCTGCTTCCGATTCTGTGTCTCCCTCTCTTTCTGCCCCTCCCCCGTTCATGCTCTGTCTCTCTCTGTCTCAATAAAATAAAAACGTTAAAAAAATTTTTTAAAAATATATGTGTATGTGTGTGTGTTAGCTTGTAAGTGTTAGATACGATTACTAATATTAGTGTAAGGCCAAGGCTTGGATTGCTGAGCTGGGCATTAGGAGTATGTAGTGGTCAGGGCTGGGGACTGGAGTGAAGCTAAAACAGGGAATGAAACTTGGAATTGAGGACAAACTTTACAATAGCTGGGGTTAGGGTTGGCTCTGGAATATAGCTTGATCCTGCCATTTGCTGCAGATTTTCACTGGGGGGGGCGGTGAGAGGAGCATGGCAGGGGTGGGGTGGGGGGAACAAAGGCAGCCTCCTTCCTGTCCTCAATCCGTGAGCACTGATACAGACACATGTGTACTCTTGCCTTGCCTTGCTAAACAGGGTGCCTATAGCCATGGAGGGAGCTAGGAAGGGGGAAGGAAGGGTCTGAGTTATTCAAAGACGGATCGGGGGTGGTTTGGCAGTAGAGCTGGTGCCAAAGGTTGGTAGAAGGGGAAATATAACTGCTGTTGTCAACTGCCTGGCAGATCTCCTCCCCGTAATGACTCTCTTTGGGGTAGTTTGGATCCCCAGGGTAATGGAGATGACACCGATCTTTTCCTATGGCTGCTCTGACAGCACCAAAGTTTGGATGAAGTCCTGTACGGGATGTGTTTCCCTAGGGAAGACCTCCTTGCCCCGGTGGCACATCAGGTCCATACACTGGAGGTCCACCGATGATGTATTCCTCTGTATTTGTGTCCATAGTCCTCATCACCTGGAAGCAGCTAGTGGCATATAGCTTGGTTCTGAAAAGGAGGAGAGGTCTGCAGGAGGTGGAGAAGGTCTGAGACTGTAGAAGGGCAGTGTCTCTCCACAAGCTCTACCATGGCTTCCAGTCTCAGTCTGCTTTGAATCAAGTAGAAGGCACAGAAAAGGAATTTGCTCAATCACTGATGGGTGGGTGGACCAAGGAAAGACCCAGAATTCACCAGCGTCATTGTCTGGAGCAGAAGTAATTCCTTTTGTATCATTTCAATACACTGTTTGCTTCTTCTGCTGATTAGGACAAACACATAGTTACTATCCATTTATTTGCATAGCGCTGCCAGGACTCACCCTGAGAAGGGACATGGTTGCCAAGGCTGCTAGCACCTGATGTCCTCAGAGCTTCAGGAACTGCCCTCGCTGCAAGTGCTGCCGGTGTACTGGAGCCCTTGAGGCCTCAGCATCCCCCCGCCATCCTCCACAGTCCGGAATCCCAGAGGGGGCATGACCGGACATGCTACATTTGCTGTGTGTGCGCATGTGTTTGTGTGTAACAGAGGCACAAGAATGTCCTGACGTTGTGGCTTAGGGACAGAAAGGAAACTTCTTTGAGAGTTAGTCACCCTGGTGTTATTAGACTTACATTTTCACATTAGGATTATTTTAAGTGGTCTGTAAGAAGAGTAAAGTGAAAGGCAGTGAGCACATGAGAGGTTGCTGGGCTCCAGTTGTGAAAAATCACAATGAGGAAACACCAGAGGCTTCTCATTAGAACCATGAATGGATTATAGAACACCCACCACTACCATTATCATTTGATGTCTTTCCCAGTTTGTAGCTAGTGCAGTTAAAGATGAAACAGAAACAAGATTTAGATCACTGGAAGGGAAAAGGCAAAATTTTATTATTTGCAGATGACATGATTTTATACCTAGCCTACTAAGAGAAGCAAACAAAATGAACCCCGACTCCTGGATTTCACAAGAAAGCTTAGTGGATTTCGCAAGAGGGTTATCCTGCTAGCAGGACAGATGTACTCAAAAAAAAAGCTTTCCCACATGCCAGCAGTGATGGGCTCTAAGATATAATGAGGGAGGGAGGAGGGGGAGAGAGAAAGAGGAGAGACAGAGTCCACTTTTAGAAGCAAAACTCGCAAAATACTCAGAAATGACCTTAATGAGAAATGTGCTGTGGGAGCTACATAGGGGTCCCATGTAAGAGAGGTCCCTATGTAAAAAAAAAATCTGCAGAGATTTTATAAAAAGAAAAAGGTAAGAATTAATGGGAAATCGTACTGTGCTTTTTTTTTCTAATTACAAATGTTATATATATCTTCCTTCATTAACTACTTATTACATTTGCATTATGGGCTGGGATTTCAATGGTGAAAAACACAGACATGGTCCCCACCTTTATGCAATTTACATTTGAGTGGAAGAGATAGATGAAAAAGAATAAACCAAACAAATTATTTGTATAAATACAGCTCACAATAAATATTCAAGAGAAGTGGCCTTTCCCTTTGACTTCTGTGGCCGAGCTCCCTGACAGACTCCTGTTCAGTCTTTACTGCATATGTCTTTACTGACTATAACAAATCTGTTAAATAAGCAATGAATGATCAATCTAGTTTAACTAAGAAAATATGTAAACAGGGTACCAGTAAATTGCCTGGGCTTTCGGTTATGGAAGTCAGAATTCCCTGCAGATTACATTCTTTTCTTTAAAAGGCAATGTTTTTCTTGTCTTTTTACTTTGCTTAAATGCGTTCTTGCAAAAGTCCTGCAAAAGACAAGAGGGTTTGATTTGGCTTGTGTCCACTAGAGCGGGGGACAGGTCCACCTCTGGGCTTCATGCTAGCCGAGTCTAAACTCTGTCGTTAGGCATAAGACTACAACAGGTTCTTCTTGACTCTGAACTGTCACAGTTTTGTGGACCACTGCTTGGCTTGAATGGTCAACCTAGGAGGCTTGTAGTTTAAGTATTTTTGCATCATCGTTTATTTAAAAGTGAACAGGATAGAAAATACCATTGAAGCATAAGGGTGTTGAGCTGAATGTGGGGATGAATCAGTCTCCAGTACATCGTTTTCTAACATGTTTTTTCCCTCCATTTATTACCCATCTCTTAAACTTTTCATGTTCTTTATCTCCCCTGGTCACACCCTGGATGAAAGTGTTCGGACTTCCTCTACAATTCCTGCCCTCTCTTCCATCATCTTCTTTCCTTTGGCCCTGTCAGAATTTTCCGAGGGGGCCTATAGCTAACAGACAACGTTCAGCTTTGGAGAATAAAGGAAGTGGATAACCATATTCCACACAGGGTGTCCTCCTTTGATGCTCTCTTTATATAGCATGCTAAGGACATATGGAATTAATTCTTCTGAGGCTTCACAAGTTGCCAACTGACACATTTGTTTTCAGAAGGAAGGTAAGCATAGGCCAGGTGTGGTGGTGGGCTAGGTCTTAAAAAATGTTTCCGGTTTGCGGGGAGAAGAGCTGAGAGCGCTACTTTACTGTGGGAGCATCCAAGAACTTGAGGACTGTTCTCAAGGAGGAGGACTCACCCTTGGCTTTGCCTCCTGGGCTGTGCAATAGACACATTCCAGGAAGCAGAGACTTGAATGATAAACGTGTGAAGGGAGCTTTAAAAACATTCTTACCAATCATTCCCTTTAACTCGAGACTAAAGCCCTGAGAGGTGGAAGGACTTTCCAAGAGGAGTCTTAGTATTCAGCTCAGTGGTGTTCCCAACACCCTCGGCATCTGCTAGAAACTTCAGAAGCCACTCCTGGAATCCACCAGCGATCTGAGCAGAGGGCTCTGGGAGTGGCCCCCTCTTGCTCTACAGCAATGAGGAAGTCAGATGGTATCTTTTTCTCTAGAGACTGGGAGAATGATTCATCTTTAAGTCACAAAAAGACAGTGACAGATTCCTAAGGCTGCACACATCCATGAGAAAATGACAAACAGGTGAGGTGCTGATGCAGAAAAGTGCTCCCAGGGGTGCAGCTGTGAAGAGGAAAAACCCTGCACACTTTTGGGCAGTGGAAACAATGCTTTGCTTGGAACAGGTGTGTGTTCAACTTCAAGTGCTTCAGGAGGGTCAGAGTAGAAGGCATTTGAAACCAAAGATAATTTGGAAAGACATGGGGAATGCTTCCCTTCCAGGATCATGAAGGGAATGAAAAAAACCATTCAGCCCGTATTTGAGTCTCCACCACCTACATTTTAGTCGAAGCATTTGAAATCTACAGGAAAGTTGAAAGGATAATGCCATTAACTGCTACACATCCTTCACCTAGATTTACCAGTTGTTAACAGTTGAAAGTTGTAGATACTGTGACACTTTACTTTAGCTTGTCTCTCTTGAGAATAGTGACATTTCCCCTATGTAATCACAATACCATGACCATACCTAAGACAATTAGCAATAACCATGGTGTATAGTTTGTATTCAATTCCTCCCCTAAGTGTCTTTTTGTATAACTGTTTTTTTTTTTTTTTTTTTTTTTTTTTTAGTCTGGGATCAATCAAGATTCATGAATTATATTTAGTTACCATGTATATTTGGTCTTTTAAAAAAAATTTTTTTTTCAACGTTTTTTATTTATTTTTGTGACAGAGAGAGACAGAGCATGAACGGGGGAGGGGCAGAGAGAGAGGGAGACACAGAATCGGAAACAGGCTCCAGGCTCCGAGCCATCAGCCCAGAGCCTGACGCGGGGCTCGAACTCACGGACCGCGAGATCGTGACCTGGTTGAAGTCGGACGCTTAACCGACTGCGCCACCCAGGCGCCCCTGGTCTTTATAGAATAATTGCCCACCTCCCTTTTTCATGACACTGGATTTTTTTTTTTTTTTTGAGAGGGCACAAGTGAGTGAGAGGCAGACAGAGAGGGAGGCAGAGAGAGAATCCCACGCAGGCCCCGCACCATTAGTGTGGAGCCCGAAGCAGCTGGAGCTCACTGAAGCAGGGCTCAAACTCATGAGCTGTAAGATCATGACCTAAGCCAAAGTCAGATGCTTAACTGACTGAGCCACCCACGTTTCCCTGGATTTTTTGAAGAGACCAGGTCCAGTTGTCATGTAGAATGCATCATACTCTATTGGTCTGATTGGTTTCTCTCGATCATCTTTAGGGAAACAGATTTGGCAAAAATACTACATGGGTGAGATTGTGTGTCTCTTTTTGTATCATACTGGGAGATACATAGTGCGTGGTCACTCAGTCATCTGCCAGTTTGTGAGATGTTCTCCATGTCCCTCTCTTTCCCCCTTTAGAATGAGTGAGTTCTCTGTGCAGTGACACTTGGGAGTCCCTGTGAATATACTGCCCCCTGTAGTTTTAGTCATTGCTTGGGCTCATGATTGCATCACAGGTTGCAAAAACAGTCATCGTTCAATCCTGTATCACTCCTTCTATGTTAATTAGTCGACATTCCTCTGTAAGCAAAATGATACTCATCGTGGACCACGAATTCTTTTTCAAAAACATTTCATTGTGTTATAATCCATGATCATCATTACTCCATTATTCTATTTGCTGCTCAAGTTGTACCAAATTTAGGTAGCAGGAGCCCTTTCAGAGTGCCCCCTACAGCCTTAGGCATGTCTTGGTTCATCTTTGAGCAATTCCTTGCTTTCTGGGGCAACAAAATGTTGCAGGCTCACTTGTATTTTCCCTATCCTAGACTTGGAATTGGGATTTTTAAAAAAAAAATTTTTTTTCAACATTTATTTATTTTTGGGACAGAGAGAGACAGAGCATGAACGGGCGAGGGGCAGAGAGAGAGGGAGACACAGAATCGGAAACAGGCTCCAGGCTCTGAGCCATCAGCCCAGAGCCTGATGCGGGGCTCGAACTCACAGACAGCGAGATCGTGACCTGGCTGAAGTCGGACGCTCAACCGACTGCGCCACCCAGGCGCCCCGGAATTGGGATTTTTATGGGGAATAATATTAATAAGCCACAGCCCAAGCACTAGATATGCTCCTTGCTTCTGGGGCACATTCACATAAAAATTAAATCAACTTACAACAAATTTTAGTTACATTTCTTTCTGAGATATGCAAATGATCCACTTCCCTGATACTAAAATTACACAAATCAGGAGTGAATAACCAGGGTCAGTAATAAGAATTCTTGAAGAAGCCCCAAGCATTTAAAAAAAAACCAAAGAACTGGGGCACCTGGGTGGCTCAGTGGCTTCAGCATCTGATTTTAGCTCAGGTCATGATCTCACAGTTTGTGAGTTCGAACCCTGCAACTGCGCTGACAGTGTGGAGCCTACTTGAGATTCTCTTTCTTCCTCTCTCTGCCCCTCCCCCGCCCTCTCTCTCTCTCTCATAATAAATAGATAAACTTTAAAAAGACAAAAATAAATAAAAAAAAACAACTGAGTGACTTTGAGGGACACTGTGTTAGTTTCCTGTGGATGCTATAACAAGGTACCACAAACTCAGTGACTTAAAAGAAATTTATTGTCTCATGTTGTCTGGATGATAGAAGTGTCAATCAAGGTGTTTACAGGGCCACACTCTCTCTGAAATTTGTAGTGGAGAAACCTTCCTTGCCTCTTCTAGCTTCTGGTGTTTACCGACAATCCTTGATGCTCCTTGGCTTCTAAACACACTACTCCAATCTTTGCCTCCATTGTCACATGGCTGTCTTCTTCTTTTGTGTCTCTTTGTGTCTCTTCTCTCTTATGAGGACATCAGTCATATTGGATTAGGGGATCCACTCTACTCCAAATGACCTCACCTTAAAGCTTGATTACACATGCAAAGACCCTGTTTCCAGGTAAGGTCACTTTCATGGGCATCAAGGGTTAGGACATCAACATATCTTTTTTTGGGTGTCCAATCCAATCTGCAATAAACACCATAATCCAGGAGGTAAACATACAGGTGGTATTTAGCTAGAGTATGGAAACATCAATTTTATAGGAAAATTGTATAGGAAATCACCCTTGTAAATTCTGACAAGTGCTCTCCTTAGGACTCCAAATTGAATGAAAAAATTTAATACATAAGACAAACCTACAGTATTTATTTTACTCAGTTTTATGTATTGGTTAGGCAAGGATAAAAGAGAAACAGAGGGAAGAAAGAGAGATGGAGACAATGAGTAACATACTGAAAGAAGGAGAGAGAGAATGCTCTTTGGACATCAGGATATAAGAGATTGAGGGACCACCAAAGAGGGGATCCATGGGGGGATTTGCAGGAAGAAGGCAGGGGGTGATGCTCAACTGCAGAAGAGAAAGATCATTGTTTTCTGCTCATTTAATGGGACTCGAATTGTGTGACCACACAGTCCATTTTGATTCTTTACTTGCAACCACATTTTTGACTTATGCTTCTTTATTTTTTTAATTTTTTTTTCAACGTTTATTTATTTTTGGGACAGAGAGAGACAGAGCATGAACGGGGGAGGGGCAGAGAGAGAGGGAGACACAGAATCGGAAACAGGCTCCAGGCTCTGAGCCATCAGCCCAGAGCCCGACGCAGGGCTCGAACTCACGGACTGCGAGATCGTGACCTGGCTGAAGTCGGACGCTTAACCGACTGCGCCACCCAGGCGCCCCGACTTATGCTTCTTTATTGACAAGGCCAGATGTTAACCCGTTTTACTCTTTGGCAAGGTAGGGGCTATATGAAGTGTGTATCTTTGTCATGACTACCCCAGGGCTGACGTGCATCTTAACAGAGGTGGCAGTCCATGAGCAACACCAATGATGGAATTTTGGGGGCCAGCTTTGAGCCTGGGTGAGGCCAGTGTTCAGGTCACCAAATCCAAAGGGTCAGCCTTAACTAGACATGGATGTGACCTGAGGAGCCAGTCCAAAGGCCGATCACCAAATTTGGTGGTGGTTGTGGGGACCAGAGCTGGGAGCCAGGAATGGGTAAGTAGCCAATACATTAGAGCATGACAAGAGAGTGCGCAGGGGTGCACTGTCACCAAGGAAGGTGTGTGTCCAGGGCACATAAAGGGAAGGTTTAACTCTGTGTACCTTCCTGTGGGACTTCCCGTCTGCCAGGCTTGTTAGCATTGGTCTGAGGGAGGCTGGTGGAGTGGCGTCTCTGGGATGTGCTGGCATAAAAGCCTCAGCATGTGCAGGACACAGGCCTCCCCCATGTCTCTTTCTGCAGAACCCAGGTCCTGAACCCAGGGGTCTGACTGTGATCTTGATGTCTGCTTACCTCCTGGTTTATTTTAGAGACTTCTTCAAGAAGCTCAGTGAACAAATACATGCGCCTGACACTGTGAGGGACACTGGAGACCAATGGGGAACAAGACAGACAAGGGCCATGCTCTCCTGGGGCTGAGCTGAGGCTTGCACTGCCACATCGAGGGCACAAGGGCACAGCTTACCACAAGGGCTCATTCACCTGTGTCGTTGCTCTGCTTTTTCGGTTTCATTTACTTCTTTATTTTTTTAGTGAAAGTTTCTAATAGTTAATTCTTAAAATAATAACTACAGACTAACCCCACACACAGTCCTTTGCTTTTATGACCATTTATCATAAGAAGAATTATGATGGTGGTGAGTTATATTATATATGTATAACTCATATATATATATATATATATATATATATATATAACATATATATTATATATGTATTATATATAATATATAATTATATATGTATAATATATATTATATATAATTATAATTATATATATTATTCTATAGCAAAAATTTTCCTTGGCATCACTTATTATACATCAATGCTAGGCTTGCTTATATACTATACAAGTTAAAAAAAATTTTAAGTTCACATAGCAAAATTAATCATTTCAAAGTGAACAATCCAGTAGCATTGAGAACTTTCAAAATGTTGTGCAACCATCAACTCTGCCTAGTTCCAAATCATTGTCATTACCCCAAAAGGAAACCCCATTCTCCCATATGCCCCTTGCCCCAGCAACCACCAATCTGCATTCTGTCTCTACGGGTTTACCTAATCTGGACATTTCATATAAATGAAATCATACAATACGTGACCTTTTGTGTCTGGCTTCTTTCACTTAGCATAATGTTTTTGAAGTTCATCTACTTTGTAGCATATATCAGTATTTCATTCCTTTTTATGGCTGCATAGTGTTCTATTATATGTAACACCACAATTCATTTATCCATTCACTCATTGATAATGAGGGCATTTGAATTGTTTCCACTTTTTGACTATTGTGACCCATGCTGCTATGGACATGCCTTTACATATGTACATGTATTTGAGTACCTGCTTTCAGTTCTTTTGGGTCTGTTGCTTTGTTTGAAGAGAGCACAGAACTCTGCCTAGACCAGGTCCTCAATGCCATCGGCGTTTGGGTCCACCATCTATCACTGCTAATTGGGTAAATCTCTAACCCTTTTATTTGGGCAAGCTTCTGGGTCCTGGTTTGCTCTCATCTGGGAGATGGAATGGGCTGCGGGAGCCTGGACAGCACTTTTACATCTACATAACGTAGTTTCTGAGAAGATTAATTTGTTTAGTCAATGAAGAAATTTCTTTTGAGCATCTTTTCTGTGAAGGTACTGTGCTAGAATACTGAGAGAATAGGAAGAGATCTAAATCATGATCCTGTTCATCAGTGTTGTGCTAGCCAGTGATAAAGATAATATCCACATGCAAAGAACTCTAAACCAAGCCATTTGACAAGTGTAATGGGCCAAGTACAGAGGGAGAGAGACCTTCTGGCGAGGGGTGACCAGGGACACTTTCATTAGAGTGTATTACTTGACATGAACCTAGGTTGAACTCATATTAATAGGTGAGGCGTAGGGGGGAAGGCATTTTTCATAGCAAAGGTGTAGCAGGAGGAATTCAGTGAGTAGATCAGTTTGGTGGAAGCAATGATTATCGTAGGACAGGAAGGTTCAAGGAGGCTGGCAGAGGTTTCGTTTCAAAGGATTGGGAGTTTGTACTTTATCCTGAGCCAAGATAGAATCTGGTGGGAGGCAGTCTAATAATTGGGCATAAATCTTTATTTTGTTTCATTTTATGGCTGTATGGCTGTGCCGAACTTTAGTGGTGGTGCATGGTCACGGTTTAGAATGGTTACCCGTGGGGCGCCTGGGTGGCTCAGTCGGTTAAGCGTCCGACTTCGGCTCAGGTCACGATCTCGCGGTCCGGGAGTTCGAGCCCCGCGTCGGGCTCTGGGCTGATGGCTCAGAGCCTGGAGCCTGTTTCTGATTCTGTGTCTCCCTCTCTCTCTGACCGTCCCCCGTTCATGCTCTGTCTCTCTCTGTCTCAAAAATAAATAAACGTTAAAAAAAATTTTTTTTAAAAATAGAATGGTTACCCGTGCCAAATCCTCAAGGACCCTTCAAGGTTTAGTCATTTATTTTCGGCTTCTGTGATACTTACTGAAATTCCTTCTGAGGACCTGACCAGCAGGGAAATTATAAGTCTGTACCAGAATGTGTTCTGTGGAACATCACTTCTGCGAGTAGGATTCCATGGCCAAGTAAATTTGAGAATCATTGCATAGTGCATCTTGTTACAAAATACTGAAGCAAGGAAACTGGTTTAGTTTGTTCAGTCCAGCATTTCCTTTAAAAAATTGTTTTTAATGTGTATTTATTTTTGAGAGAGAGAGAGAGAGAGAGCGAGCATGAGCAGGGGAGGGGCAGAGAGAGAGGGAGACACAGATTTTGAAGCAGGCTCCGGGCTTTGAGCTGTCAGCACAGAGCCTGACATGGAGCTCAAACTCACAAACTGCGAGAGCATGACCTGAGCTGAGGTCAGACGCTTAACCGACTGGGCCACCCAGGCGCCCCTCGTCCAGCATTTCCTAAATTTACCTGCTGTAGTGGGTTACATGGTACTCCCCTCCCCCACTCCCACAAAGATACATCGACATCAAATCCCTGGAAATTATGGATGTTACCTTATGTGGAAAAAGAGTCTTTGCAGGTGTAATTAAACTAAGGATCTTGAGGTGTGATCACCCTGAATTCTCCAAGTGGGCCCCAAATCCAATGACAAGTGTCTATATAAGAGAAAGGTAGAGGGAAATTTGAGATAAAGAGAAGACAGACGCAGAACGGAGATGATGAGAAGATAAAGCAGAGATTGGAGTGATGTGGCCACAAGCTGAGGAAGCTAAGGATTGCTGGCCACTACCAGGAACTGGAAGGCTAGGAAGGATTTTCCACTAGAACCTCTAGTGGAAAAATAGCCCTGCTGACACTTGGATTTCAGACTTCTGGCTTCCAAAACTGAGGGAATTCCCCAGTGTGGGGGAATATGCTATGGCAGCCCTAGGAAACAAATTCATTTGCCCATAAACTCTTTTCTAAGAAAGCTTTTTGGGGTGCCTATATGGCTTAGTTGGTTAAGTGGTCTGATTTCAGCTCAGGTCACGATCTCCTGGTTCATGAGTTTTAGCCCCGCTTTGGGCTCTGTGCTGACAGCGCAGAGCCGGCTTTGGATCCTCTGTCCTGTCTCTCTGCCCCTCCCCCACTTGTGCATGTGTGTGCGCGCGCGTGTGTGTGCGCGCTCTCTCTCTCTCAAAAAACGAATGAGCATTAAAAAACAAAGAAAACAAAAAAGAATAACTACGGTGTATGCCCACACATGAGGCAAGGTTTTCTGGTTCCAAATTACCCCTTATGGGTATATAAGATGGAGATGGGTGAGATATATATAATATAAGGCAGAGTTTCCTTATATTCAAGGGCTTCCAAGATCTCTCCCTTCAAGCCATTTTCTTGATTACTGAAGTTTGGACAACTAAAGTACTGTACGGGGAGAACTTGCTCCTGAAACAGTTTTGATCAGTGCTAGCGTTAGCTGCTGACAAAGGTCATCTGATTGAATTGGTTAAAAAAAAAAAAAAAAAAAGGGGAGCAACTAAATATAACACAAAATCAGTAAGTATTCTTGGGAGAATGGAGCAGACGGAATGGACTAGCTTGCTCATTGTCTGTCCTAACTTCCCTCTTATCTGTCTTCTTGAACTGAAGAAGCCGGAAAGCTAAAAATGACGCTTTCTAGACTCTTCCAGGGAGCATCGCAGATGCACTTTCGGATCTGCCTGCATTAACACTTGCGTTCAGAACGAGCCGGTCACTCTGGCTTGTGGGTGGTGGCACAGGAGACATGCAGCAGCAGCATCTCGATGCAGCTGGCAGCTTCCTGGTCACAGGGGAGATGGCAGTGTCACACAGTGTAGCCACAGCGCCAGGTGAGGTGTGTGCCTTCATGTCCTCTAACCAGTCCTCTGGTGTGGCTGTGGGATTACTCCTGGAAGTTCAGCCTAGGGTCGGTTTCTTGCCCAACCTTCCCCTCCCCGCCCCCACTTGGGTGATTCTGGAAGTTGTACAATACTCTGTTACAAATATCTTCTTGCTTCAACTAGCCAGAACAGATTCTGTTCTCTGTGGCTAGACCCTTACTGATGACCCCTCTATTTAAGTTTTGGGTGTATATGTAAATAGGCGATGATTAAAAGGCAATACAGCTGGTGAATATGTTGGAGAGATCACCAATCTAAACCAATAGCAAAAATTTGAAAAAAAACCCCAACAAACAGCAATCCCAAATTTATCGAATTCTGGCTTGCGACTAAAAATATCCAGTGATACCGTATGTAAATAAAAGTGAGTGTGTTAGGTGCTTTAAGAAGTACTTTTTGGGATGACTGAGATACTGAAAGACTCCAAGGTAAGAGCTGAAATAAAATTGCTTCATAAAATGCGAGTGTGGGGGAAAAAAAAGCAATAGTATGAAATGAACTAAATCCTAAGCAGGACCCATGCTCAGCAGGGAGCCAGATGCCCAGCTCCATCTCATGACTATTAGATCATGACCTGAGCTGAAATCAAGAGTCAGACTCTCAACAGACTGAGCCACCCAGGTGGCCCTAAACTTTTACATGTAATTAAATGAACGCATTAAATCCTATACACAGACATTTGACTCTCTTATCTATTGCCAAAACATTTATATTTTCAAGTTGGCCAAAACAATCCCCAAACTTCAACCTTGTTTTTTGAGGAATTTTTCCCTTGTATATATTCAGAGTTACCTGATGTTCAAATTAAATGGCATTAATATGGGCTGAAACTAATGTGCAAGTGGTGACTGTTGAGAAATGCTGGCCTACTGGATCAAGGCTCAGGATGATACATGGCGATTTTGGTGTTCAATCGACTACTTAAATGACAGATAAAACTGGTGAGTCACTGTTGCTGTTGTGACACATTCTCTTTCTTCTGTTTTCTTTCCTATTCCTACCATCTCCACGGTTTCTGTCTTTTCCCCTACTCCTAACACAGATGAGTAAGATCTGGTCTCTGCCTCAGGGAGCTTGCAGGGTCCAGCAAGGGAGATGATGTGCAGATCTGATTCACAGAGGAGAGAATCGCACAGTGAGCAAAGAGGACGCCTGAGAGACTGATTTTTCAGGAAGGCGGTGGCTTTTCTGTTGAGCTCTCCATAGATTTCGCTAGATCACTGGAGTAAGCCTTCAGATGGAAGTTGATAGTTTCTTCCATGGACTTCGTAAATCACCAGTTGTCTGGAATTCTAAATAAAAAAAAAACCCATCTCCAAAAGCAGACCTTCCCAGCAAGTTGATTTTCACCTAGAGAGTGGGTGAAGTGCAGGTGTAAGAAAGACTTGTGAAGTTTAGCAGCACTGTTTTGGCAAACAGACAGCCTCCCTGCCTTCACGAAGGAGGACGGAGGCTGTTTTCGCGTCAGCCTTTCCCTGAAGACTGTAAGAGGTGTGGGAGGGTGGGCTGCGTCCGGTCTCGCCCCTTGGGCTGCGGGGTGGCCGTCGGGCGCAGTTTCCCCGCGCTCCGCTGGGTCGCACTGTGGCCCCACGAATGCGCGTCCGGGGCCGGGCAGGGGCGCTCGGAAGCGGCGGCCGGGTCGGGCGCAGCGGCTGCCGAGCCGTGGGGCTCCGGGGACCGTGCCGGAAGCAGAGCTTTTCCAAACTCCAGCAAAGCTTGCACTCGACAGCATATCTCAGGGGTGGGACCTCGCCGACCCCGTCTCCGGGGAGTCTGATCCTTCGATTTGCTGTTGTCTTTCGGGGTGCTCCCTGAGGAGAGAGGGCGGGGCGCGGGCTCCAATCGCAGTCAGAGAAGCAGGTGGTTCTCCCCCACCCAGCGGCGTAGCCATGCTCATTCTGACTCACCGCACACCGGTCGAAAGTGCTCTTTTGATTTCTTCCAGAACACAAGTATATAGACATCTCCTTTTAAACTCTCTCCTTACACAAAAACTTGGGCCGTCTGCACTTCCACACCCCCCAACCCCCGACCATAACACGTCTTGGAGATGGCCGCACATCGGCACATGTGGATCCTCGCCATCCTTTGAGAATGGCTGCCTGACGTTGTAACAGGCGGCACGCCGTAATTGTTCAACCAGTCCTCACCTAAGGAGGTCAAGCTCATTTGCAGTCTTGTGCAGTTACAGACAGGTCTGCAGTGAACACGTGTGTATGTGTCTTGGGCTACGCGTACCTGTATCTATATGGAGAAATTCTTAGAAGGGGAATGGTCTTGTTGAAGCATATTTGCATTTTTAATTTTACAGACCTTGCCAATTAAAGGTACCACCAAACCACGTTCTCCTCAATGACTACTCTCCATCTCCCTCCTTAAGTTAGGTTTGCTGAGCTTTTAAACTATTTGCCAATGTGAAAGATTAAAAAGTAGCATGTCATTGTTTTAATTTGCATTTCATGTTTATTTATTTTTGATAGAGTGCACACGTGTGCGCAAGGCGGTGGGCAGCGTAGAGAGAGAGAGAATCCCAAGTGGGCCCTGACTGCACCGTTGCGCAGAGCTGGAGAAGGGACTCCTATGATACCCACCGATCGTGAGATCATGACCTGAGCTGAGTTCCAGAATCTGTTGCTCAACCAACTGAACCACTCAGGCGTCCCTCCATTCAGTCTTTGACTTCCTTTCTTCCTTCCTTTCTTCCTTCCTTCCTTCCTTCCTTCCTTCCTTCCTTCCTTCCTTCCTTCTTTCTTTCTTTCTTTCTTTCTTTCTTTCTTTCTTTCTTTCTCTTTCTCTCTCTCTCTCTCTCTCTCTCTCTCAAATGTAAATCCAAGTTGGTTAACATACAGTGTAATAATAATCTCAGGAGTAGAATTTAGTGATTTATCACTTACATATAACACCCAGTGCTCATTCCAACAAGTGTCCTCCTTAATGCCCCTCACCCCTTTAGCCTTTCCCCCCACCCAACACCCCACCAGCAACCCTCAGTTTGTTCTCTGTATTTAAAAGTCTCTTATGGTTTGTCCCCCTCCCTGTTTTTATATTATTTTTGCTTCCCTTCCCCTAGGTTCATCTGTTTTGTATCTTAAATCCCACATTTGAGTGAAATCATATGATAGTTGTCTTTCTCTGATTGACTTATTTCACTTAGCACAATATATTCTAGTTCCATCCATGTTGTTGCAAATGGTAAGATTTTATTCTTTTTGATTGAATGATATTCCATTGTGTGTGTGTGTATATATATATGTATATGTATATATATAACAAATACATATATATGTATATATAAATATATATACACATATATAAATATATAAATATATATATATATATATGTGTGTGTATATATATGTATATACCACATCTTTATCCATTCATCAGCTGATGGACATTTGGGCTCTTTCCATTCTTTGGCTATCGTTTGACTTCATTTATAGTATTTATCATTCATAATTTTAATATTTATAGAGTAAAATTTGTCGATCTTTTACTTTATAGCTGCTGGGTTTTCTGTTTTGTTGAAAGAGACCTTCCTGAATCAACTATTGCATCCAGATGCTCCCAAGTTTTAATTTAGCCATCTCTCCAAAGAGATTGCTGGTATCATGAACAGCTTACTGTATGTCAGAACAGAAAGGAGGGAATATTCTTTTATTCCATGGAGAAAATATGTGATTTGGAGTCAAGCAAGTAGTTTGTCTTTTAAAAAATGACATTTTCGGGGCGCCTGGGTGACGCAGTCGGTTAAGCATCCGACTTCAGCCAGGTCACGATCTCGCGGTCCGTGAGTTTGAGCCCCGCGTCGGGCTCTGGGCTGATGGCTCAGAGCCTGGAGCCTGCTTCCGATTCTGTGTCTCCCTCTCTCTCTGCCCCTCCCCCGTTCATGCTCTGTCTCTCTCTGTCCCAAAAATAATAAATAAACGTTAAAAAAAAAAAACTTAAAAAAAAATGACATTTCCTTCCTGTTTACAAAGATTATATATTTTCACTGTAGGAAATTTGGAAATGCATAATGATATGAAGAAGGAGGTAAAAGTCATCTGGAAGTCCACCACTTAGGGATAAACAATGAGACATATATATGATACATTTATACGGTATATATTGTGAACCTATATTAAAAATATAGCAATATTCTATGGGGATTTTCTTAGGGTAGTAAATACTCTTTTAAACATGATCTTAATTGGTCATCAGTTTTTATTGTGCAAGTTACTTAACATGTTTAACCAACCCTAGCTGTAAGATGTTGAGGTAGTTTTTTAGTTCTTCACTGTTGTAAGCCATGGTGATAATATGCATGTCTCTCTTTTTCTCTTTTACCTTTTACCTTTTCTCTGTACATATATAATGCACTGCAAAGAAAGGAGAATATGGATTTCACTTAAGGATGGAGCCTCCCTTTCCTTAACTGTGTGTAATTTTAAAAAAGATTTATTTATTTATTTAAGTAATCTCTCCCCCAACGTGGGGCTCAAACTAACAACCCTGAGACCAAGAGTCACTCGCTCTTCCGACTGAGCCAGCCAGGCGGCCACCTAACTATGTTTTTGTACATGATCAGTTAATCTCTTGTTATAATGTGCCAGGACCCTATAGATTCTGTGCCTTCCTTTAATATCTTTTGGGCAAATATTCATGCTTTTTGCACATACAGGAGGAAATACATCAACAATTCAGTTCCTTACTGTTTTCATATTGCAGTGCTTGCCTGATAGACTAAAAATAAAAATTTTCCTTTTTAAATATGTAAAGGCTCTGAAGCTTAGAGTGAGAAACTATAAGCAGTATTATTTGTGTGTCTAGAAACGAGGGCAGAGACCATCTAGTCCAATCCTAATTTTCAGGTAAAGAAGTTAAGGCTCAGAGATCTTATGCCCTGACCAGGACTCACACCTCAGCCCCATGAGTTGGCACAGGATTTATATATATATATATGTGTGTGTATATATATATACACATACACACACACACATATATATGTACATATATATACATACGTATATATACATACATATATGTATACATGTATATACATGTATATATATGTGTGTGTGTATATATATATAGTCCATTGTCTGAATTGTCCATTCTTTCTTTAATGCCATGTTTTTAGGTGAATTGGCCTTTATTAGTTGTGATTACAGAATCTCCAAGCAGGGCACACTTCTGTGGAATCCTGGCTGTGCCAAATGCCTGGCTTCAGAGAAAACCCCTACATACAGGGTCCTTAGCATCTCCTTCTAGGTCTACCATTGGCATTGAAAAGTTTCACTTATGAATTTCCTTTCTTCCTTTCTTGTTTGCCATTTTCCTGCCACAAAGAGTTCAACCTATTTTATGCTGGGCTTTCCCCTTGATACTCACCAGGCTTTTATTTTACTTCTCATTGAGAAAGGAGAGCTTTCCATGAACTCTCTTCGTAAGGGCTTTCATTTACAGTACATAATAATGCTTTAGACAAACAGTATGAAAGCTCTGGAGTCTTCTACGTAATTGGTTTGAAGGTAAGTATAGTGAAAGAGACTTACTTGGATACTGCACACCTATATACATCAGTTGTTGAGAATGTTTTAGGGCAAGAAATCAACAAGATTAGTCTGATGAAGCTCACCTGGCTGGGAAACTGAGGAATTAGAAATTGGTTTGTTTTGGTCCTTGCTGTTTCTTGGACTAAGACATCATAAGACAGAATCCGTCTCCCTTTTCCTTTCCTTAGTATGTTTTTCAGATATCTCTCTCCTTTGCTTTTGACATAAAGCCCCCCCCCTTTTTTTTGGTTTTGCTTTGTTTTTTTTTTAAGTCTGGGAAATTATTTTTGCTCTGAACTTGGCTTCTGATGAATTGTAGGACCTTGGGAGAAATTCCATCTAGAGAGTTCCTTGTACCTGCTTTTCCTGAAGAATAAATAGGACATCCTACCTAACAACGACATTCAGAATATTAGAATATAAACTTAAAAAAATTTTTTTAATGTTTATTTTTGAGAGAGCGAGAGTGAGAGTGAGAGAGCGAGAGAACACATGAGCCGGGGAGGAGAAGAGAGATGGACACACTGAATCCGAAGCAGGCTCCAGGCTCTGAGCTGTCAGCACAGAGCCTGATGCGGGGCTCGAATCCACAAACTGTGAGATCATGACCTGAGCCAAAGTCGAACGTTTAATTGACTAAGCTACCCAGGAGCCCCTAGGATATAAACTTTAATTTGGATTTTGAGTGTGGCTGATACTTACGATCATAGAGTGGCTTATAAAACCTTCACTGAGAAAAAGGTGATATTAATTAGGTAGGACCATTTGGACTGCAAGGGAGAAAACTACCAAAATCCAGCTTAAGCTACAAAGGGGGACTTATTGATTTATACAAATGGGAAGTCCAAGTGGGGATAGTTGTGGCTTCAAATGTGGCTGAATCCACAAACTGAAGTGATGTATTCACTCTCCATTTTTCAACTCTGTTTACCTCTTCCTGGCTTTATTAAAGCCTTTATGGTCTCTACGGCTCAAGATCCTAGAGTAGGAGAGGCAACATTTCTCTTTTAGTGCCCACATGTCAAATCTTAGGGAAGATACTGATTGGTACAGCTTAAGACACTTGTCTATCCCTGAACAAATAATTGTGGCTAGAAGAGTGGTGAAACCTGGTGGGCGAACCAGGCATTTGAACCCATCTTTTCAGCAGGGGGACAACTGGGGCATCATGATAGACAGCCTTACCATGATCCCATGGAGTCAGGGGAGGGTTATTCTGCTGTTCCAAAGAGCAAAGGAATGATAAGTAGGCCAAACCAACACTACAAAAACCTTTGGATGAAGTGAGTATATTAGCTATAGGTTTGTTGAATGTTTAGACATGTTTATGTCTCTCACCATAAATGTAATTTATACATATGCTCACATTTCGTTTGATTTCACTTAAAACTTAAATTCTTTTGAACAGAAGCAGCACCATACTAAGCCTGGCAAACGTGCAGTATTAATACAGAAATGTGTATCAGGGTAAAGAGATCAAAGTAAGAAGATAATATTTTTTAGCCTCAGTTAGCATAGAGACTATGCTAAAAGAGCCTATGCTATGCATATAAACCCCATATTTATAATAGTTGTTCTTGGACTCTTTCATCTTATAATTTAGAAAAAGTCTTCAAAACTATTTTTTATCAAAGAAGTAGCACAAAAGAATATAAAATTAAAGTGAAACTCTTTCCTGCTTCCAGAAATAGAATAGTTCCATATAGTTCTAGAAACTTCCCATGTATTTTCAAGAATATATGTTTTGTTTGTTTGTTTGTTTTCTTAACAGAGGGTGGAGAGGGGCAGAGGGAGAGAGAGAACAAATTCCAAGCAGGTTCCACATTCAGTGCAGATCCCAATGCGGAGTTTGATCCCACGACCCTGGGATCATGACCTGAACTGAACTCAAGAGTCAGACGTTCCACTGATGGAGCCACCCAAGCGCCCCATAGGTATATTTTACATAGACACAAGGGATATATGTCTGCTCTGCAACTCGCTTTCTTCACCCAGTGCCATATTTTGGAGAGCTTCCTTTGTTAGTATTGATAAAGCTCCTTCATTTTCTTTAACAATTGCACAGTTTTCTGCAATATGAATGTGTAACTGATCCCCTCACCAGAGGATCTGAAAGTGCTTTACAAAAAAAGCATCACTCTTTTGGTCTCTCCTGCCTACAGGAAACCTGGTGTGGCTGGAGGACGCTTGTGGCTCAGAGTTGGGCCAGGCTTTGCCCATTGATGGTAGATGCAGCAGAAGCAGTGATGCCATCAGGGATTTCCCAGAGAGAGCAGCATTCCCCCAGGGCTGAATTGGAGCCAGAATCTGGTGTCTATTAATGCCCCCTCCCCCAACACTGCCTTCCCTGTGGTTAACCAGAAAGGAGGTCCATTGTTAAGTGGTTTGGCAGGTGTCTAAGAAAATTGCAAGAGTGTAATGACTTCCCGTCTAGCTTATAGCCAAACCTGAGGGGACTGATAGAATTTCTCAGGGTTACTAGGTAGCTTTTATTCTCCAGCCCCCTGGACGGGCTTCTTGGTGTTCTTTACTGGTTTGCAAACATTAGCATGTATTCCTGGGTTATGGTCAATCACAGGTAATTAATTTATGTCTAATTGAGGAATGCTTATATGAGATGTAATTTCCCCCGCGTTTGTTTCTTGCCACCAAGTTACGAAGACTGTCCTAAAAAGTAAGCTGGGTTGAAGGGAAAGAGACCACGATAGATTGAGAGAGCAGCTTGAAGGCAAATGAGCAAATGAGCCATCCTCAACTAAACTGTCTAATTAAGAAAAGGTCTTTGGTGGCCTCCTCATCTCCAGACTTTGCCTCCCGATATTCCTTTGCCCCTCCTGCTTCACTCCCATCAGCTTCCATGTCAAGGAAAGGCTTTTTATTTAAAAATACCTTAGCTCATGGAATCTCCTAGGAAGATGAATGGCTTCAGAGTTGCAATGACCTAGTAAGTAGAATTTTAGACCAGAAGGTGTGTCATCCCTAGTCCTCTTGTTTTCCCTCAGACTTCTCTGTCTCTGCATTTCATTGCTCTCCCATATCCCATATGGCTTTGCCTATTGAAATTCTTATCCTCTAGACTCAGCTCTGATGCCACCATGAAGGTATCTCTAGTTGTCCTAGTGAAAAAGGGTCCCTTGCCTCGGCTGCATGTACCAACTTCCCATTGTCTTCCTCACTGGACCCTGGACATTCTTGGAGGCCTTGTCTTGGAGGTCCTGAGGTAGATAAGCTTTGTCTCTTCCATACCAGACTGTCCTACTATCTCCCTGAAGGATCAGAAGACACTCTATTCCTACCAGTAGCATGAGGCTTGGCTCATAGTAGGTACTCAGTACATCTGTTGAAAACCTGAATCTATCTTGTTCAAGATCTACTATGAGGACTTGGACTTAGGGCTTTGTTTGTTTGTTTGTTTGTTTGTTTGTTTTGAGACAGAGAGAGAGAGAGAGAGATTGCACCAGGAGGGAAGGGGGCAGAGGGAGAGAAAGAGAGAATCTTAAGCAGGCTCCATGCTCAGTGTGGAGCCTGCCTCGTGGCTCAATCCCACGACCCTGGGATCATCACCTGAGCCAACATCAAGAGTCAGACACTCAACCGACTGAGTCACCCAGGCACCCCTTGGACTTAGTTTTGTAATTAAGTCACTGACATCTTTTTTGGGGTTACTATATTTGTTCCCTTTATTGGTGTTTGAGTTTGGTGATGCTTTACCATTTGCAAATATATATTTATAGTTTTAAATGGAAGGTTTTCCCTCCTTTAGTTTTCTAGTAGACTTTAAAACTATCAGATCTTAGGGAAGTAACCACATGGGGACAGGTTGTACATAAGTCTAAATTGTTTTGTAAATTCTAAAGTCAGAGCAAGAGGGAAAAAGAATAAATGTAAAAAGACCCCAGGAAATAGCATCTTGCCATGTGAGAGGTTGGGCACAATCCCCATTTTGCCGCAATATATTTTTGGACCCTGGAAATCCTCCTGAGCTTCTCTCCAACATAAGGAAGAACCTGCAATTACAAGCACGATGACATTATTTTACCTCCCTAGGGTGGCTGGAGCACAAAGAACTCAGAGAGGCCCACGTGGGTGTTGGTTTGGGGCTACAGGAATGTACTCTGAAAGAAGGTTCTGTTTGTTTTATTACTTGACACATGTAAATGGTAGCCCTTGAGGCCTTTGTTAAAGCAGACATTTACTCTAGGTTTTCTGTCTTGGTATATCACCTCCTCCTTCCCGGATGATGGCAATTCTGACTAAAACGTGCTGCAAAAGCTATCTTTGGCTTTTATTGTCTTCCAAAGACAGTCCAACCTCTTAATGTAGGTTTTTCAAGGCCCCACAAGGCCAACTCTGGCTCTGATACATGGTTAAGATGGCAAGTCTAAAAGCTATACGGGAATCTATTCCCTATTCCTAAGTGGAAAGGATCAAGATGTCGCCTATTTTCAACGACCTCTAGCAAAATTTCTATAACTTCTGTTTAGTGACCAATTTTTATTTATGATAGCTCTCTTGCTGGGGATGTTCTCATTGACCTTCCCTTCTTCATTTCCCTTAGGAAGCCCATCATGTGGTTTAGGAATTTCCTTTCATTTCCTCTGTCCAGACTTTATGAGTAATTAAAATTGTTTCCTCTGAAGAAAATGTATGTTCACTGAAAAAAAAATCAGAAAAACATAAAAAAGTTTAAAAGAAAATAAAAGTAGGGGCGCCTGGGTGGCGCAGTCGGTTAAGCGTCCGACTTCAGCCAGGTCACGATCTCGCGCTCCGTGAGTTCCAGCCCCGCGTCAGGCTCTGGGCTGATGGCTCGGAGCCTGGAGCCTGTTTCCGATTCTGTGTCTCCCTCTCTCTCTGCCCCTCCCCCGTTCATGCTCTGTCTCTCTCTGTCCCCCCCCCCCAAAAAAAAAGTTGAAAAAAAAAAAAAGAAAATAAAAGTAGTCTTCATTTTATCTGCAAGATTAAAAAAACATTTAAGCTATTTTAGGGTATTTCCTTTTGAGATATATCTATATCTATATATCTGTATCTATATATATCTATCTATATATATCTAAAAGATATATATACACATCTAAAAGATATATATCTATATATATACATCTCCAAGAATTTTCCTACATTAATATAATTCTTTATTAACACTTCAAATACTACATATAATATCCAAACTATGAGAAGTTGCAGGGCTTATGGTGAGCTCTCCCCTTGTGGTAGACATTTAGATAGTTTTCATGCTGGCAATAAAATCTTTGCCTACTTTTTCTACTTCCTAAAAATACAGTCTGAAAATTGGAATCACCAGTTAAGAAGGTATAGACTTTTTTATTGTGGAAAAACATGCATAATATAAAATTTACCATTTTAACCATTTTCAAATGTACTGTTTAGTGACATCAAGTACATTCACATTATAGGTATTTTTTTTTAAGTTTATTTATTTATTTTGAGGGGGGGAGGGGCAGGGAGAGAGGGAGAGAGAAGTCCCAAGCAGGCTCCACTCTGACAGTGCAGAGCCCAACATGGAGCTTGAATCCACAAACCTTGAGATCATGACCTGAGCTGAAACCTAGCGTCGGATACTTAACCAGGCGCCCCAACTACATTCACATTGTACAACCGTTACCACTATCCATCTTCAGAACGTTTGCATCTTTTCAAACTGAAACTCTAAACCCATTAAACACTAACTCCCCATTCCCATCTCCTCCAGCCCCTGGCAACCATATTTCTACTGTTTGTCTCTATGAATTTGACTACCTCACGTAAGTGGAATCATACAATATTTGTTCTTTTGTGTATGGCTTATTTCACTTAGCATAATGTCTTCAAGGTTCAGCCACGTGGTAGCATGTGTCAGAATTTTATCATTTTTTAAGACTAAATAATGTTTCATTGTATGCTTATACCATTGATAGACATTTGAGTTGTTTCCCATTTTGGCTAAAGTGAATAATACTGCTATGAACATTGGTGTACAAATACTTGAATCCCTATTTTCAATTTTTTGGAGGTGTATACCCAGAGTCGGGTTAGGGTAATTCTAAGTGTAATTTTTTTGAGGAACCACTGTACTCTTTCCCTGGTGGTTACATCATTTTACATTCCCACTAGCAATGTATGAGGGTTCCAGTTTCTCAGAATCTTTGCCAATATTTGTTATATTCTACTTAAAAACTAATAACTATCTTAATGAGTGTAAAGTGGTATCTCACTGTGGTTTTGATTTGCATTTTCCTAATAATTAGTGATGTTGAATATCTTTTCAGGTCTTGACTGGCCACCTGTGTATCTTCCTTGGAGAAATATCTATTTAAGTACTTTGTTTTTGAATTGGATTGTTTGTTTGTTTTTGTTGTTGAGTTGTAGGACCTCTTTGTATATTCTACTTTAAAAAATTTATTTATTTATTTTTAATATATATTTAATGTTTATTTATTTTTGAAAGAGAGAGAGTGCAAGTGGGGCAGAGGCAGAGAGAGGAGGACAGAGGATACAAGACAGGCTCTGTGCTGACAGCAGAGCCTGATGTGGGGATTGAACCTGAGAACTGCGAGATCATGACCTGAGCTAAAGTTGGACGCTCAACCAACTGAGCCACCAGGTGCCCCTATTTATTATTTTTAAATGTTTATTTTTGAGAGAGAGAAAGAGAAAGAGAGAGAGGCACGTGAGTTGGGGAGGGGCAGAGAGAGAGGAGGACAGAGGATCAGAAGCAGGCTCTGTGCTGACAGCAGAGAGCCTGATGTGGGGCTCAAACTCACGAACTGTGAGATCATGACCTGAGTTGAAGTTGGATGCTTAACTGAGCCACCCAGGCACACCAGTATGTTCTAGATTTTAACTCCTTAACAGATATCATTTGCAAATATTTTCTCTCATTGTGTAGGTGACATTTTTACTGTTGATACTCGTCTTTAATGTGCAAAGTTTTAAATTTTTATATAGTTGATATAGTTGATATATTTGATATAGTCCAATTTATCTATTTTTCTCTATTTTACTCTGTGCTTTTTGTGATATATCCAAGGAATCATTGCCAAGTATAATGCAATGAAGCTTTCTCCCTATGTTTTCTTCTAAGAGTTTTCAAGTTTTAGCTTCATATTTAGGTCTTTGATTTTGAGTTAATTTCGAGTTAATTTTTATATATGGTGTAAGGTAAGGGTAAAATATCATTCTTCTGCATGTAGAGATCCACTTTTCCCAGCACCATGTGTTGAAAAGACTGTCATTGCTCCCATTGAATAGTCTTGGTACCCTTGTTGAAAATCATTTGACCATATATAAAAGGATTTATTTCTGGGCTCCCTAATCTATTCCATTGGTTTTATGTCTGTCCTTATGCCAAAAACATACTGTTTTGGTTACTGTAGCTTTGTAGTAGGTTTTGAAATCAGGGAATATGAATCTTTTTACTTTGTTCTTTTTAAGATTGTTTTGGCTATGAAGAATCCCTTGAGATTCTATACAAGTTTTAAGATTGAATTTTTTTTCCTCTTTCATTTTTGGAGGATAGTTTTGCTGAATATGAAATTCTTGGTTGATTTTTTTTTGTACTTTAGACACAGTATCCCACTGCCTTCTGGCCTCCATGGTTTCTGATGAGTAATGAGCTATATCTTATTGAGGATATTTTGTATATGATGAGTTGCTTTTCTCTTGTTGCTTTCAAGATTCTCTCTTTGTTTTTGTCTTTTGAAAGTTTGATTATGATATGCTTAGGTGCAGATCTTTTGGGATTTATTCTACTTGAATTTCATAGAGCTTCTTGGATATGTAGGTTAATGTTTTTCATCAAATTTACAAAGTGTTAGCCATTATTTTTTCAAATATTCTTTCTGCCTCTCTTCTTCTGGGAGTCCCATTATGTGCATATTGCTATGCTTGATTGTGCCCCATAGGTCTTGAGGTTCTGTTCAATTTTTCTTCATTATTTTTTCTTGCTGTTTCTTGAAGGGTATACTTTCAATTTGCCTGTATTTAAGTTCACTGATTCTTTCTTCTGCTTGTTCACATCTGATGTTGAGTTCCTCTAGTGAGTTTTTCATTTCAGTTCTTGTACTTTTCAACTCTAGAATTTCTATTTTTCAAAAAAATAATTTTTATCTTTTATTGATATTCTCTATTAATAAGACATCATTCTTATCCTTTCCTTTAGTTCTTTAGATTTGGTTGCTTTTAGGTCTTTGAATATTCTTAAAATAACAGAATTTAAAGTCTTTAGTAAGTCCAATGTCTCAGATTTCTCAGAGACAGTTTCTACCAATTGCTTTTTTCCTGTGTATGGGCCATACTTTCTTGCTTCTTTGCATGGCTGATAATTTTTTGTTGATAATGGAAATTTTAAATAATTTAATTTTTTTAATGTTTTTATTTATTTCTGAGACAGAGAGAGACAGAGCATGAATGGGGGAGGGTCAGAGAGAGAGGGAGACACAGAATCTGAAACAGGCTCCAGGCTCTGAGCTATCAGCACAGAGCCCTACGCTCGAACTCATGGACCGTGAGATCATGACCTGAGCCAAAGTCGGACGCTTGACCAACTGAGCCAACCAGGCACCCCTGCATTTTAAATAATTTAATGTGACAAGTCTGGAAATCAGAGTCTTCTTCCTTCCTCAGGTTTGTAGTTGTTGCTGTTTTTTTACTGATTTTTCTGAACTAATTTTGAAAAGTTTGTATTTTTTGTTGTGTGTGGCCACTGAAGTCTTTTTTCTGTTAGCTTAGTGGCCAGCTAATAACTGGACAGATTTCCTTAAATGTTTGGAACCTATAAGTCTCCAAACCTTTGCTGATGGGTTTGTGTGTGTGTTGGCATATGCCTTCAATGTTCAGGTGAGTATGTTACATCTCTGCCTCAGTCTTCACTTGCTGCTCACACACAGCCTCAATGTTAGCCAGAGGCAAGAACTTAAAGTCTTCTCAGGTCTTTCCTGGGCATTTGCACACAGATGGCCTTCTAGATTCACAAGAATGTGTTGGAAATTTTCAAAGTCCCCCCTGAACAAATTATTCCCCAGCTTTTCCTTTTAATTTTTAAATTTGTTTGGTTGCTTGCTCTAATTGTTGTCACTACCTCAGACAGTTGTGATGTTAAAAAATTGCCACTGATTGTTTTTGATAAATGTGCCGAGGGGAAAATGTTATTTGCACTAAGTGAAATCTGAAGCTGGCCAAATAAAGAAAAAGACTGTGAGTGAGTTTTCCCAGGAAACTGTTAGAAAGGTCAAACAATGACAGTCATCTGGGAGTTGGGCTTTGAATGAACTCCAATCTTAAAATTTTTAAAAACAGAACAAAACAACACTTATTTATTTTTGAGAGAGAGAGAGAGACAGAGTGTGAGCAGGGGAGGGGGAGAGAGAGGGAGACACAGGATCCAAAGCAGGCTTCAGACTCTGAGCTGTCAGCACAGAACCCAATGCAGGTCTTGAACTCACAAACCACAAGATCATGACTTGAGCCTAAAGTGGACACTTAACCAACTGAGCCATCCCGGTGGAATGAGCCCCAATCTTGTTCTCTGCCTTTTAGAGGCTACTGGGTTGCTGTGTTTTGCTGTCATTGTGGGGCTATTGGTTTTCAAGGCTTCCATGGGGCTGGAAATAGAGGGATGGAACTAAGTCAAGTTAAAATGAAACAAAAGCTTACTCTTGTTAGAGATTTAGCTGCTTTCTTACATGAATCCTCCCCAGATTGTTACAAGCCTTTGGTTAATTTCCAGGCTTCTGAAAAAGTTGATTTTGACAATTTTTGCTTGTGTTCTTACTAATTTTATGGAGGAGAGGATTTTCAGAGGTTCTTACTCTGCCATTTCTGTTGATGTTACCTCTTCCATTGACCCCTGAATCTGGTTTTGTCAACAGGAAGTCAGATGTTAATTTTATTCTTGTTAATTTTAGAAACTTTGTTTTTAATTTTTTGTTGATAATGGACATTTTAAATAATTTAATGAAATTTATGAAATTTCACCATAATATATCCAGGTTGATTCTTTTGTACCAAGGATATGTGTGCTTCCTCAGCTCTGGAATATCTTCTATTGTTTCTTGAGGGATTCATTTCTTAGGTTCTCTTCTTTCCCACCATGTCTCTATCATACTTTTCATTTCTTTATCCTGTTCTTTCTGGAAAATTTCTCTATCCCACCTGTCTGCTTTTTAAGTCCATCTTTTGCTGTGTCCATTCTGTCACAGTAAGGGTTTTATTAAAATGGTTGGTGGTTTGTGACTGTGTTTTCATCTCTGATTTGAGAGGCTTAGATGATGTGCCTGAGAATGTGCTATCCTCTGGTGGTAGGGCAGGAGCAAGAGGTGAGGTTGGGCAGGATGAGTCAGTAGAATTGGCCAAGGTGCTTCCACTCTTTCTGGGTGAAACCAACTACCAGAAACATTGCCTTGATTTTCTGGCTCAAATGCTGGCCCCAAATATGCCTCTGGGGACTCTTGCTCCTATAATTTGGTGTGTGTGTGTGTGTGTGTGTGTGTGTGTGTGTGTGTGTGTGTGTGTTTGTGTGTGTGTGTTGTGTGTGTGTATGGGACCACCAGCTTGGCTCTTCCTACTATGATGGCCCAACCAGTTCTGATGATGGCTGAGAACCTTCCTATTCACACAGCATCCCAATATCTTTGCTTTCTAATTTGGGGCCCCGTGGAGTCATCTCCACCACTGTCCTCTCCTACGCATGTTCTAGGTTAATTAATCCTATTTTATCTGTCTTGTGTCTTTTAGGGATGGCTCATATTTCTTGCCATAGAGGCTACCATTCTTTGCTTACCTTCATTGTTTCTGTTTTATTTCTTTAAAATTATTTTCTGTTATTGCTAGTGATTTGGATTGGGGACGGTAGCCTGGAGTATGTCAGCCTTCTTTATCTTATCTCCTCAAGTGACTTTTAAAAAAGTCATTTGAAGTTTCTCTGGGGACATTATTTGCCTCCCGGTATCTTAATAAGTGTTTGGAATTTAAAACTGAGTATGGAGAAAATATGGTTCTGAACCATCCCCTTGACTAAAATTCAAAATCTCTTCATCCGTAGTTAAATGCCACTTTCCCTCAGAAGCGGCTCCTTGACTCTTGCCAACCTTGTTGCTGGAGAACTTTGGTGTCCCAACCCAAGGCAGCACCTCCTTGGCTGGAGGCACTGTTTTAAAACTTTGCAACTTTAGGGAGCGGTCTGGGTGGGGTCACGTTCCAGCTGCACCCCATAGCATTTCCCACGAACTGGCTGTGTTGATAGCTGGTGCTGTCTGCGGTTCACTGTTTTGGCCAATGGAGGCAGAAGAATTGCTTGTGATGAAAAGCTTTGAGTCATCGAGCAGCCTCTGGCTGTGGTTTACTCACATGCATTTACAGACCTCTGGGGCTGGCATTTCTGTGAATTCTTTCAAGTTCATTCCTGTTCCTCGGGCTCACCCCTTTACAAGTGCTCGCTTGCCCAGCATGCCTAAAATGACAGAAGGACATCAACTCCACGCGATAACTTGTCAGTGGCTTTTCTTAGGATTCTCCTGCACTTGTGTGTTATCAATGTAATAATAAAGATACTTTGTGCATCTCTAGAACCTTTCCCCTGAGGAATTTTTGAACATTTAAAGGCAGCAGTTTTGTAATCTCATAATTTTTCAGTCTGAGGTAAATATTTCTTTGTTAATTTTTAAGCAGTGAATATGACTTTGAAGAGAGCACAGCAGGCTTTTCATTTTACCACTAAACAAAAGACCTCTGTATCTTAGGCTGGCATAGAAATGTGACATTTTATACTAATTAGAGTTGTAGATATACATACAGGCATCTCGCATATAATAGTATTTCGGTAAAGTCAACTACAAGTTATTTGTAACGAAACTTATTTTTTTTCCCCAGGACTTTTTGATGTGAAATGAGAGATTTATTTTTCCAGAGGGAAAAATTCTAACAGAAAATGTTCAAATTTTTCTAGGCAGGATTAAGGAGAGAATTTAGCTCTCTGGTATTTAAAAAAAAATTTTTTTTTAACGTTTATTTATTTTTGAGACAGAGAGAGACAGAGCATGAATGGGGGAGGGTCACAGAGAGAGGGAGACACAGAATCTGAAACAGGATCCAGGCTCTGAGCTGTCAGCACAGAGCCCGATGCAGGGCTCGAACCCACAGACCATGAGATCATGACCCGTGCCAAAGTCGGACGCTTAACCGACTGAGCCACCCAGGCGGCCCAGCTCTCTGGTATTTAGAATTGTAGTTCTTAACCATGTGTGCATGCTAGAAACAGTTGGGAAGTTTTTTAAAAATACAGGTGCTTGAAATCTGTAGAGACTGAAAACAGACCAGTGGTGCCAGGGACTGGAATAAGAACAGGGACTGACTACAGACTGGCACTGACCAGGGAGCTTTTTGAGGTGAAGCGAGTATTCTGCATCTGAATGCAGTGGTGGTTACACAACTGAATATGTTTGTTTTTTTTTTTTTTAATAATTTTTTTTTCAACATTTATTTATTTTTGGGACAGAGAGAGACAGAGCATGAACGGGGGAGGGGCAGAGAGAGAGGGAGACACAGAATCGGAAACAGGCTCCAGGCTCTGAGCCATCAGCCCAGAGCCTGACGCGGGGCTCGAACTCACGGACCGCGAGATCGTGACCTGGCTGAAGTCGGGCGCTTAACCGACTGCGCCACCCAGGCGCCCCCACAACTGAATATGTTTACTGAAAAAAATCATCGAAGTTACAATGGGTGGATTGTATGGTATGTAGAGTATATCTTAATAAAATTCTTTTAAAAAGCCTGCCCAGCTATCACTTCAGATCAATAAACTGAGACTCTCTGGAAGTAGGTCTCTGGCATTTTTATTTTTATTTTATTAAAAAAATATTTATTTATTTTTGGGAGAGTGCAAGCAGGGGAAGGGCAGAGAGAGGGGGGACAGAGGATCTGAAGTGGGTTCCATACTAGCAGAGAGGCTGATGTGGGGCTCAAACTCATGAAATGTGAGATCATGACCTGAGCTGAAGTCAGATGCTTAATGGACTGAGCCACCCAGGTGCCCCTGGCATTGACAGTTTTTAAAAAATGTGGGGGCGCCTGGGTGGCGCAGTCCGTTAAGCGTCCGACTTCAGCCAGGTCACCATCTCGCGGTCCGTGAGTTCGAGCCCCGCGTCAGGCTCTGGGCTGATGGCTCGGAGCCTGGAGCCTGTTTCCGATTCTGTGTCTCCCTCTCTCTCTGCCCCTCCCCCGTTCATGCTCTGTCTCTCTCTGTCCCAAAAATAAATAAAAAACGTTGAAAAAAAAATTTAAAAAATGTGTATTTATTTATTTTTGAGAGAGAGAGAGAGAGAGAGAGAGAGAGAGAGAGAGAGAGCGTGCAAGTGGGGGAGAGGCAGAGGGAGAGGGAGACAGAGAATCCAGCCCCTTGGCAGTTTTTAAAAATGTTTTACTTATTTAGGTAATCTCTACACCCACATGGGTCTCAAACTCACAACCCCAAGATCAAGAGTCACATGGTCTTCCAACTGAGCCAACCAGGCACCCCTGGCATTGGCATTTTTAAAAAGCTCCCTAACTGATTTTAGGGGCGCCTGGCTGGCTCAGTCAGTTAAGCATCCAATTCTTGATTTCGGCTCAGGTCATGATCTCACGGTTTGTGGGATTGAGCCCTGCCTTGGGCTCTGTGCTGACAGCATGGAGCCTGCTTGGGATACTATTTCTCTCTCTCTCTCTCTCTCTCTCTCTCTCTCTGCCCCTCCTCCCTAATAAATAAATAAGTTAATGTTCAGCTAGGGTGAAGAACCACTGGCCTAAACCTTGTTTGTCTTGGGAGGACAATCCTGCCCTAAAGCCAAGAACCTTCCAAACATATTACTTAGTAATGAGATTGGGTTTCTTTCCCTATCCCTTAGAGTAACACAGGCTTATAAGACTTAGATGTAAAGACAGGGTGTCTATCTTGATTATAGTGCAGCAGTTTGAATTTAGGCGGCAGTGCTATCTTGGAAATAGAAGTGAGTGACTGAAAGAGTTACTGATGTTTTGGGGAAACCCCAGACTTTGCATGTCTGGGTGATTCTTTACAGGCCGAGTCAGGACCGTGGCATGGGTAAAGTGAGAGAAGTGGTGCAGGTAAAGTGAGGGAAGCTAAAGTGAGCGAGGCAATCACCTTGGGCACAAAAATGGAAGGGAGCACCAAAAATCTCAGTGAACAAGATAAGTACTATTTTAATGCAATTTAAAAAATAAAAATTAAGACAAAAATCCACAATGATACAATATTAACATTTTAAATGAAGACAAGATCCTCCTTAGTGTCCCCAGTGAATCTTGGCTGTCCCCTCTTCTTGAGAACTAGAGCACATCCAGCTTGCTCCATAAGAAGAGGGCCAGATGACTCTCCAGGCCTGAGAAGAAGGGAGGACTCCCACCCAGTCCTGGCTGTTGCTGTTGTACCTGCTGGGCGCACACATCTCTCGCCTCTCTTCTTGTTGAACGAGAAGAAAGCCAGCTTTTCAGTGCTGAATGTGCACTGAACCCCATCTGCAGTGGTGAGAAATAACTTGTAGTTCTCTCTTTTCCTCGCCCAGGGCACAGGAGAGTAGGAGTGGTTTTGAACGTTGCCTGCGCTGTTTTCCATATTCTGGTGGGTCTGTGATTCCCTGCTTGGTGTCCAAATCTGGAGCTAGAAAATGAGTCTCTCATCTGACAAATTCATGGTCTCATCCAGGGACAGATCCAGGTTTTGTGGAGTCTGAAGCTTATACCATTTTGAGCCGCCTTCTTTAAGGAAAAGGAAACATGTTTATAAATACAAAATTAAATTGAGAGCTTTAGAAGGAGCTTCCTGCAAATGAAGAGCACACAAGCTCCATTAGCTTCGTGGGAAGATTGTCTCCAATCTCAACTTAATATTTCATTTTCCTTAGACCTGTGCAAGATTTCTCTCCGTAATTTGTTAGCTCGCAATGCTCATAGACTGTAGGACTATGTCTTTTTTTTTTTTTAACGTTTATTTATTTTTGAGACAGAGAGACAGAGCATGAACGGGGGAGGGGCAGAGAGAGAGGGAGACACAGAATCTGAAACAGGTTCCAGCTCTGAGCCATCAGCACAGACCCCGACGCGGGGCTGGAACTCACAGACCGCGAGATCGTGACCTGAGCCGAAGTCGGAGCTCAACCGACTGAGCCACCCAGGCACCCCAGTAGGACTATGTCTTAAGTCTTATTTTCCAATTTCATACGTTCTTTTTTTTTTTTAAGTTTATTTATTTACTTTGAGAGAGAGAAGAGAGCAAGTGGGGAAGGGGCAGAGAGAAAGAGAATCACAAGCAGTCTCTGCACCACCAGCACAGAGCCCGATGTGGGGCTTGAACTCATGGACCACGAGATCATGACCTGAGCAGAAGTCGGATGCTTAACCGACTGAGCCGTCCAGGTGCCCCAAGATAAGTTTTTATTCCCTGAAATAAACACTTTCATCCATCCCTCATGCATCCCCCAAACAAATCTTTTTATTTTTCATGTGAAGGTGACTTATTAGAACGAGTTTCCAAAAAAATCTTGGTGCAAATTGATTTGCATGGGGAAGTGTGTTTGCCCTGCTGTAATACTGTTTGAGTTCCAGAAACTTATTTTGTAAAGGGAAAAGGTTTGTCTTAATTTTTTTTCTTCTGAAATAGAAATGTAACTTTAAGTTTTATAACATTTCTTCCTAGTTCTCTGCTTTGCTTATCTAAAACACTGCAGAAACTTAATTTATTTATTTTTTAAAAAAAAAATTTTTTTTTTCAACGTTTATTTATTTTTGGGACAGAGAGAGACAGAGCATGAATGGGGGAGGGGCAGAGAGAGAGGGAGACACAGAATCGGAAACAGGCTCCAGGCTCTGAGCCATCAGCCCAGAGCCCGACGCGGGGCTCGAACTCACAGAGCGTGAGATTGTGACCTGGCTGAAGTCGGACGCTTAACCGACTGCGCCACCCAGGCGCCCCTGCAGAAACTTAATTTAGGCCACAGTTGGGTTTGGTTTAAGCTGTAGGTAATAGCTGGGAGATGGGACTGGAGATATCCTGGGTCATGTAAGGATACAAGAAAAGGATGTAATATAAGATCAAAGGAAAGACATACAGCTCAGCCATGGTTGGCTTATGACTGAGACACTCTCTACACAAGATAATGCATGTGTGGGGCTTCGCACAATGCCTAATACATAGAAGGCTCTCCATAAACACTGTTTCATCTATCAGCCAGGATTCTTGATCCTAAGTGATAAAAACTTACTTATTTTCACAAAAACCTATTTCGTGCAGGCAGTCATACTCCTGCCCCTGTGTAATCAAGGGGTCAGCTTTCCTCTTCTTCTTGAAAATTACATCTTACCTCTGATTTTCCAAAGTTTTGAGTCGAAAAATTTGCCATGTGTGCAATAAACAGTGAAGATCCCCCCGTATGTATAGGGTTTGCTGCTATAATAAAGTTACAGTTATAACCCAGTTACTCTGACGCATGTTCAGTGACTTAAAAAAATGATTTTGTGTTCCACGGGGGACAATGAACACTTTCCATAAATGAAGAAATTTTTAATAGCCAAATGAACATTTGAGGTGTTATTTTCTCACTCATCGTGTCCAGGACTTGTAATAACACTACTGCCCACCTTTCCCCTGACATTCTGTATCTTTTAGTGAAAACCATTTCACACTCAGTCTGATACGATTTAATACAGAGGCCCTGGGTCTCTTACTGAAGCCAAAACCCTCTGGTCCCCTGCCCAAATCTTGCTCCCCTGCCCAAATCTTGCTCCCCAGAACTGTTGTGCCTTGGGACTGCCCTCTGCATTTTTCTTTTTTTCTTTCTTTCTTTCTTTCTTTCTTTCTTTCTTTCTTTCTTTCATGTTTACTCATTTTTGAAAGACAGAGAGAGACAGAGCACAAGCAGGGGTGGGGCAGAGAGAGAGGGGGACACAGAATCCAAAGCAGGCTCCAGGCTCTGAGCTGTCAGCACAGAGCCCAACGCGGGGCTCGAACTCACAAACCGCGAGATCATGACCCGAGCCGAAGTCGACGCTCAACCGACTGAGCCACCCAGGCACCCCATCCCCTCTGCATTTCTTGTGTAACTTCTCAAATGTGAAGGTTGGACAATTGCTTTGGCTCCCATACCAAACAACACCCTGGGTTTTCCTGTGGGCTGAGAACCCTTACGTTCTTCTTTTTTAAAAACAATATGGCTCTGAGAGGCACCTGGGTGGCTCAGTCAGTTAAGTGTCTGACTTTGGCTCAAGTCATGATCTCATGGTTCATGAATTTGAGCCCCGTGTTGGGTCTGTGCTGACAGCCTTGAGCCTGCTTCAGATTCTCTCTCTCCTTCTCTCTCTGCCCCTCTCCTGCTCATGCTCTGTCTCTCGGTCTCAAAAATAAATAAAGATTAAAAAATTTTTTAAATGATTGAGTAGATTTAAAAAAATCTAGCTCTGAGATGGTTCCCATTTGTTTGACAAACAGGGATAAATAGCTCTTGCCTTAAATAAGTTCAAAGATTAGTGAGGGAGGAGGAACCATTATAATTCCAGGTTATGAGTGTAGGTGGGGAACATCACAGTGCTTGACAGAGTATGATGAGGACTGGCACTCACAGACTTCCCGGGGAGGTCAGGAGATCTTCCCATAAGAGGTGATATCCCAGCTGTCTTGGAGAGTAAATGAGAATAAGCCAGACAAAGGAAGGATGGGAAAGGTATTCAGCACACGCAAAGACGAAAGATGATGGAGAGCATGGCAGTTTTACGAGACAAGTGGTATGGTGGGGACAGCTAGCACAGGGTTTAAGGGAAAAATGGTCAGAGATGAGGCTGAGGGGAGACAGGGGCCATGTCTGGGGGTGCCTTTTATGTACTATGGAAAGCCATTGAAGAATGTCAGGCAAAGGAGTGAAATGGTCAGATTTGATTTTAGAAAGATAATTTTGGACAGGCTAGGGACTGGTGAGAACGTGATCAATGTCTGATGTAAGCTAATGGCAGGGGAAACAGAGATGAGGGGGGGGTTCTGGAAATGCAAGTAGAATTAACAGGACGGTGTATCTGGTTGGATGCAGGCAATGAGGGAGAGAGAAGAGACAAAGATGATCCCCAGGTCTCTTGCTTGGGTAATAGGATGGACTTCGGAATCTAGGAGGAAAAGGAAAGGCTTTGTGGGGAAGATGTTAAGGTCCATTTGGGGCACATGGACTTCGAATGCTTGTGAGACATCCATCTGGAGATGTTAAGCAGGAAGTGGGATCTTTGGAGTAGGGACAATGGGGGAGGTATGGGCTGGAGGAGTAGATGGGCTCATTCAGGGAGGAAGTGAGCATGAAAAGTGGGGGAGTCTAAGCCTCTGGAACTATCAAGTCCCTCTCTCCCTGTCATCCCAAAGGCCTAAAAGGGTAACCTGGGGCTTTCCTCACAAGTGTTGGCTGCTCTGGCCTCCCTGCCTCTGGTTCATCCTGGCCTCTGCCATTGCTCATAGGGGTGAAATTCCAGAATGCAGGAAAGAGAAATCCTCTTATGATCCCTTAGTGTGGCCAGTCCCTTTGTCTAGAAAGCTGCTCCCCCAGATGCCCCTGTAGCTCATTCCCTCACTTCCTTCAATATTTTGCTCAAAAGTCACATTTTCAATGAGGCCCGGTGTGCATGGGGTGAGAAAGCCATGCAGTTGTCAGGAGCCACAAGTAACTGTTTTTATAGGAGCCTGCAAATTACTTCGCTTTTCTAGCCCCAATTAATACAGTTTTTCATCATATGAAGTGTTCAAATAGAGTTCTCTGAGAGGAATTTGTTGGTGAGGGAATTCTGTGAGTTCCATCCATCTGTTTTATAATAATTCAAGGGGTAAAAGTCTAGACAACCATATAATAGCTGTGCACTCAGCTGGCAGCTGTTTGGGTCATCATAACACCCCTCTCCCTGAGCTTCCCACCTCGGTAAACATGTGGGAGGGGGCTGGGGCATGGAGGTTAATGGATGAGGGCAGTGTGGCTTTGTAATCCTGCCTTGAAAGTAAGCTCTGATCCATTTTTACAGCTAAATATTTCTACTCCAGAAAGTTCTGTAACTCTCTGCCATCTCCCTTCCCAAAGCAACAGGAAAGGTTTAGATTGTGGAAGACAGGTTAGAACCTTGACATAGCCAGGTGTGCTTATCCATCCCCATTGCTCTTCCTGTTTCCTAAGTAGGAGCTTTCTGGGGGATTGTCTTTGTAGTTGGATGTCCCAGGTGACATCTCGTATGGGAATGGGTTAGTATAAGAGGGAGAACTTGCATTTCTCACACTGTTCACTGCAGGAATACCTGCTTCGGATATAGACACATCGAAATAATCAGGGACTCCCTTTCATTCTTATTTCTTTTCCTAATTCTCTTTCCAGGGGTAACACCCAACTTCCTCCTTTTCAGATTTCAAGGGCATCTCTGTTCACAGTTATGTCCCATGCTACCTTACAGAGGCAAGGATGGGCTTGTCTACCATCTGCTCTCTCCACCAGACACATGGGAGAAGGAACATGGGTTATCACAGCTCTTTCCCTTCAGCGGAGCTCACGAAGGGTTCGGCAGACCAACCCCAGGCCCATCAAGATGGATTTTGGTTAGAAGGAGGGATGCATTCTCAGTGAGAGTTGTTAATCCTGAGGAGACTGTGGACTTTCTTTTCTCCAGGCCATGACAAATCAAAGATCTTTTTATTAGTTACGAATGTGTCATGCTCCTGTCTGAAAGTTGGAGGGAAGCTTGAAGGAGCTTATGGAAACTGCTTCCCCGTGTCTCTGTTTTGTTGTTTTTTAGCTCAAAGGCGCTAAGATTGAGTAAAAGTTGAGGTAGCAAAAGAATCTATTTATAGAACTGAGTTTGTGAAAAAAACAGTCAGGGAAAGCGCAAGTCTGGGATGGCAATTTGCAAGGCTATATATTGCGAAATAGCCTAAAGAGGGAAGTGGCCTTGGTGTGATTCATATCTGGCCCCTCTTTCCATGCTCATGAAAGTCGGTGAGCCTGGGGTCAGGGCAAAGGATGGCTTTTGACTTGATGGCTCAAACGTCATATGCTTTGTGCAGGTTTGCAGGGTGTACCTGGCGCAGCACTCGAACTTGCCGACCCTCCCAATTCCATTCCTCACACTTGCTGAACAGTCTCAGGGAAACAACTGGCATATGAAAATGATAAACTGGGGGAACGCATACATTGCTGAATAGTGGAACATTAATACAGGATTCAGCCACGGGTTCATATCGTTTAGACAGGTTTTTGTTGTTGTTGTTGTTGTTTTAGTATTGCCAGAATAAAAAAAAAAGTTTTTTTAATGGAACTTTGGAGGTTATTCTAGCCCTTATCAATCTTCCTTTTTGAAAAAAAAATGTTGATTGATTGACTTATTTATTTATATCTTTATTTATTTTTGAGAGGGAGAGGCAGAGCGTGAGCAGGGGAGGAACACAGAGAGGAGACACAGAATCTGAAGCAGGCTCTACGCTCTGAGCTGTCAGCACAGAGCCCAATGCGGGGCTCGAACCCACGAACTGCAAGATCATGACCTGAGTCGAAGTCGGACGCTTAACTGACTGAGCCACCCGGGCGCCCCTGATTTATTTATTTTTGAAAGAGAGAGAGAAAGAGACAGAAAACACAAGCGGGGGAGGGGCAGAGAGAAAGAGAGGAAGAGAGAAAGAATCCCAAGTAGGCTCCACGCTGTCCAGCACAGAGCCTGATGTGGGGCTCAAACTCACAAATTTTGAGATCATGACTTGAGCCAAAATCAAGAGTCAGACACTTAACCAACTGAGCCACCCAGGCTCCCCGCTTATCAATCTTTCTAATGAAATTCCTATTAGCCTTTGTTGAAAAAAAATTTTTTATATTATAAAAATTGTGAAAAATTAAAAGTTTAATTTGTGAAAATTAATGTGAGAAGTATAAAAGTTGTGAAAAATTAAGCCAAGAAAGTAACAAGCAAAAGCCCGTTCTTCCTTTTCCATTCTCTCTCCTAGTGCCCTGCTGTCAGATGGTATATCATCCCGTGAACTGCTCCACGGGAAAGGCCTGGTCAGGTGTGGGGCGAGTTCAGGGAGGTTTGAAATCCTCTGAGCCTGGGGTAGTCAGGTCAGGGGCAGGAGGGGTTTGAGCTGGGCCTTAATGAGACAAGATTTGGTTGGAAAGAAGGGCCTTTGCAGAAAAGGGAATGTCATTAGCAAAAACGTAAAGGTGGAAAAACACAGGGTTGATTTAGGCAATAATGAATGGGTGAGAATAGTGGCAGATGATCCTGGAAAAGTAAATTGCGTCAAGGAGAGGGTCTCAAAGGCCAGGAGTTTCGTCTTCAGCACACTGGCAGTGGCAGCTAATTGGAGGTTTCTGAATAAGAGGCTATCTCTATGGTACTCAGTCACTTCATGTTGTGGTAGATAGTCTCCAAGGTTTCTTCCCTTCCTGTACATGTATATTATTCATTCCTTCAAGAAGTGGAGACTATTTCCCTTCCCCTCAAATCTGGGTTGGCCTTTGTGACTTACATGACCGATTGAATGGAGGCAGAAATGACATTTTGAGACTTCTAAGGCTAGGTCACAAGAAGCCTTGCAGCTGCCTCATGGATCCCTTTGAATACCCAATCTTGGGATGCTCCCTCTTGAAACTCAGCCACCATGGGAGAAATCCAAGGCACGTGGAAGGGTCATGTGTTTGCACTCTGGTTGACAGCCCCAGCTGGGCTCCTTTAAGCTATCAGAGCAGAAAGAAGGATAGAACATGCGGCCTCGAAAATGTACTTAAGTCACTAAATCAAATCCAACTCTGACTTCCAGGTATAGGAACCAATAAATAGGTTTTATTGTTTTTAGCCAGTTTGAGTTTATTTTTGTTTCTTATCATGAAATGCATTCTAAATGATACAAAGTAATACTGGATAAGTACTGACCCTTGTCATGCCCTCTTCAGTATGAGATCAGGGGCAATGCCTCTCGACTGCCTTCCTTATTTATACATCTAAAGATGCTTGGCATGGATGGCCTTCAGGTTGCCTTAAAGTATCCCATTTCTTTTGCTCTAGATAAAAGCATTTCTCTCTCCTGGACCTTGTTGCATGCATTTTGAGAAATTTCTCTCCTTGAACTGTCAACTACTCTTATGCTTCAGAACCACTTTCTTTCTGTTTGCTCCATGCATTAAAGTATTACCCCACCCTTAATTTCATATATAATGCTTGTCGTAACATTCTCAAACATCTACCTTTTTTCAACAATGCCACTCTCACTAAAAAACCTCTTTATGGAGGGGGACGGTCCTGGGTGGAACATGCAACTGCCGAGTCATAGGAAAGGTTTTACTCAGTTTAATTCAGTAAATTAGCCCTTAATTAAAAATCAGTGTTGACAGAGTTTGGATAGAATGAACAGTTTCCCTGGAGCCTAATTACCTATGGTTAAGCTGACTTTTGAGGTTTTGAACTTGTAGCTCTGGAACAATTCCCAGTCTGTGAAAACCAGCCAAGATGGTACCCAATGAGACCTTGGTCTCATTAAACCTAAGCTTCCTCTTTAACTTACTGGACTCCTGTCTCCAGGGATTTTGAAGGAGGCGTTTGGAAATTTTCTCAATTCTGGAACATCATAACAAAGTGGGTGTGGATGTGGGTCTTCTGAAGTAAAACAAATCTCATGTCCAAAAATGTTGGAATTACTAACCTAGAATACACATTGTCAAAGGGGCTCTGAGAAGTTCTTCCATTGCCATCTTTTTTAGTCATACCTGGAGGGCTGGAGAACTTTGTTTTCTCATTCTTACTGGCATTGTGAAGGCAAGGGTGGAGGGTGTCGATGCCATGGTTAGAAAGCTCTATTTTAAAGATGTAAACCCCACAGGTACAGAAGCCAAGCTCAGACACCTCTGTATTCTATCCTCAGGTTAAGGGAATCAAAATTATACCTTCCTTGGTATTTGACCCCTAGAAATACACTCCAGCCCAGTCTCAGCATTCAGGAGCAGGAGACCTGAGTCCTAGGGCATCTTTGACTTTATTAGCCCTTTGACCTTGGGAAAGTCACTTGAAGAGGCAGTTTTCATGCATGTAAGATAACCACCACCTCACAGCGCTGTGGGATGAGACAAACACAATATGAGCCAGCGCACTGAAAACGGAAGCACTAGATCTGTGCAGGTCAACCTTTGTGTGTTCAGTGTATTGTTTCAAAGTGAGCATTTTGGGTGGAACACTTGTAGCCATCAGAGGTGAATATCAATTAACACAGAAGTTGGATTGGTAACATTGCAAATAAATCCTTCTGTAAATGGTAGGCCCGTGCAGCCTATCTTCTATTAGTCCCAGTAACTTTTGAAGGGAAAAAGGACAGAAGAGTAAATAGTAATGTATGCGGGAAGGAGAAGCAGCAAAAGGAGAAGAAGCCCCAGCAGATGCTCTGTAGCTTGTCTGTGCATTATATTGGAGGCTCGGCAATTATTTGGTTAATTTGATGGTTGTAGACAGACATACGATAATTACAAGGAGAAAACATTAGCTCTGGGACATGATTTGCCTAGATTGACTGTCTAGAATGATCTAATTATCAAGCGAACCAGCAAATCTTCATTTCACTTGAGGCTATAGAGAGTTATAGCTATTTTTATATAACTGGGAGCAATGCTTAAAAATATATCGTATATTTCTGGTATAGTGCTAAAGGAGATTTTTTTAGAGTGTTTTTTTTTCTTTTTTCTTTTTTTTTTTTCGGCAGGGGTATTTCAAACAAACAAACAAACAAAAAACCCTGCATCAAATTTCTAGACCCTCATTGTATTTCCATTTGAGATGTATAGTTCTTTTTTTTTTTTTTCAACGTTTATTTATTTTTGGGACAGAGAGAGACAGAGCATGAACGGGCGAGAGGCAGAGAGAGAGGGAGACACAGAATCGGAAACAGGCTCCAGGCTCTGAGCCATCAGCCCAGAGCCCGACGCGGGGCTCGAACTCACGGACCGTGAGATCGTGACCTGGTTGAAGTCGGACGCTTAACCGACTGCGCCACCCAGGCGCCCGAGATGTATAGTTCTGATGTTGCCCATGCATTTAGTTATGGGCTATTTAACACCACCACATATTTTAAACTCCCCTACTCCTCCATTTCATTAGCGATGAGAAGAAGATTACAGCCTACAATCATAGTCTTTATAAAAAGGAAAAAAAGGGGGGCGCCTGGGGGGCGCAGTCGGTTGGGCGTCCTACTTCAGCCAGGTCACGGTCTCGCGGTCCGTGAGTTCGAGCCCTGTGTCGGGCTCTGGGCCGATGGCTCGGAGCCTGGAGCCTGTTTCCGATTCTGTGTCTCCCTCTCTCTCTGCCCCTCCCCCGTTCATGCTCTGTCTCTCTCTGTCCCAAAAATAATAAATAAACGTTAAAAAAAAAAAAAACTTTAAAAAGGAAAAAAAGGAAATTGGTTGGTTCTTCTCTTATTTATTCATCTTCTGTGACTTCCTAAATTTTCCAAATTAGCTTTTTGGGTTGTGAGCCTGCCAGGGTAGTTGGCATTCTGTTGATGTGGGAGTCCATTTCCTGCTCACTGGCCTTCTAACTGGAGTGCCACATTGCTTTCTTTAAATTAAACCTCTGAGAGCAGTCCAGCTAAGAGTTGGAGTAATAGCACTTCCAGGTCTGACTTACATTAAACTTAGATTCACTGCAGCTACAGGTTCTCTGACGCTCAAATGGCGGCCTGTTACTGGAGGGGTCGGAGAAGGCACTGTGGAAAGCCGCAGCATAAAGTAACTCTGCAGTGTATTGTTCTCAGGGCAAAAGGGCCTCACACCTAGCAGCACAACAAAAGAGTGAAGAGAAAGAGCCTTTTGTCACCCTGGAGAATTCTTCGTCAAAACTCCCCCCTGCTTGGAAAGGATGAAGAGCTTTTACTAGGTTGAAAAGAGAGCGAGGAAATATGGCTCCATTCCCATGTCGGGACCTGCTATTTCTTGGTGGGTACAGAAGGGCGCTTGTGCACTTTCACCCAATTATGGGAAAAAAGCATTTAGTGACGTAAGTGTGCCATGCTTAGAAAAGGCATATGGCCTTCCTTTCTCCCCAACATAAAGTGACAGTTTGGTAGAGGGGAATTTGTTCATTCTGACAGGACAATACGAGCAACATTCTCGTCTCCCTTGTATTCTTCTCAAAATTACCTTCCCTTAATAATAAAAGTCTCCCCAGGACAATGAGTGTTGAATACAAGAGGCATTAGGAAGATTGTAGATATGCTGTCAGCACAGAGCCTGCTGCAGGGCTTGATGCTTGATTTCACGAACCCTGGAGACCATGACCTGAGCTAAAATCAAGAGTGGGATGGTTAACTAACTGAGCCACCCAGGCGTCCCTGTATAGGGGTTTAAGAAGGGTTGAGATACACATAGACACAAAAGTTCATAGAGACCTTATGCGGTGGGATAACTTTCCTTACCCTAATTTTCCCTTTATAATCCTGAATTCTTTGAACCTACAAATAATTTATTTATAAGAAGGTTTGGATTTGAGAATATTACATTCTGTGCTTCCCTTAGGATAAGCCTTGGGGTCTTGTTCTTAAATGCTTTTCTGGTAAACAGAGAACTGCTCTGAACCAGGTCTCAAGAATTTTGAGACTTTTGGGAATCTACTCCCGAATCCAAGAGCACACTGTATACACTGTATGTGAGCTAACTTGACAATAAATGATATTTAAAAAAAGGAATTTTGAGACTTTTACCTCCGGCTAACACAGGCAGGCAGGGAACATGCCAGAATCCGGCCTTACACAAATGCAAACCATAATGTCATAGGATGGTAAGGGTCAATCTGCGCCTTCTTCAGATGAGTAGGCTGCACCAGAGTGTCTGAGGGAGGTGGCTGGTGAATTGCACAGTCTAATGTGGCAGCAGGTGATGGGTCTGGGTAGAGGGGAGAAGTTCAGTGTAAAAGGGCCAGTGTGTCCTGTCGCCCTGTTTGTGCCTTTGCGACCTGGTGTGTGGAGGCGGGAGATTCAGGCTCTGAGAGGAGGAGGACATCACTGGACCTGGCGGCTAAACCGCGAAACCACCATCCTTCGGATTTCGTTGCGTCTGTAGTCTCCTTGGGAGGCCGGCCAGCTTGCTGTCTGCTGGTGAGTGTGGGCGAGGAAGTGGGAGGGAAGAGCCGGGTGATGAGCGAGTAGGAGGACAAAAAGAAACCGTGAAGGGTGGAAAATTTGTTGAAGGGGGCGAGGAAGAAGCTGGTGAGGCACAGGAGCCCCAATTTAAAATACACAACTTAAGGGACCCTGCCATCTACTGCAGACCAGGGACTTCACATGTGTTGTCACTTGATCCTTGCAGGCTTGTGCTGGCCATGGACCCATTGGCTCCAGATGTAGCCCTGCTGTAAGGCACAGGAGAGGAATTCATAGGGCACGTGTCCCGGGCTGCACGTGGATGATGTGTCCAGTGCACGGCATTGGTAGGACTGAAAGGTGAGGGGAAGGAGGATCCCAGAGAATCCCCCTCTGCACCCCTGTCTCTGCCTCAGGTGGCTGCTCTGGCCTCAGCTGCCAGACAAGTCCTCACAGACCCAGCTTCCACAGGCGACCTTGGACTTCCATTGTTTCATCCCTCTTGTCTTCCACCCCAGGGTAGGTAATGGTTTCCTCTCTCTCAGCTCCTCCTTCATCTGTGGAGAGAATTCTCTGCATTGCACTCTCTCCACTGGAAATACTCAAAAGTAGTTCGTTTCCTTGGTTAGATCCTGAGTATACAGGTTAGACTTCTTATCCAAAGTGAACCGATGAGTAAACTCAAGCCTGTATAGGTTAGGTAACTTGTTCAAGGTCATCACAACTAGAAAATGATGAAATTGACATTCAGAATGTAGGCCTGCGGACTTCACGCTCTTAACACAATACTATATGGCCTCTCAGAATGAGTTTGAACGAATTAAGAAAAAGGAAGAAAAGAAACGTTTTCATGTATGAAGCAGCGGTGATGGTGTGCAAATGTTGCTTTGACCTCAAGCAATTAGGTGATCTCTGTGGTAGAGTAGGTGTGTGTGCCCTGTGTTCTGCCGTCCTAAATCTTGGCGAATTAATTCAACTCAGGCACTGATGCTAGTCTTTTATTCTAATTCCTCGTTTTCTTGGTTGATCACAAGGGGTTACTTATTTCCACTCATCGAGCTGTAGTTTGTAAAAATGTGGCCTAAGCCTTGCTTTGGAACTCAGGTTGCTATAGAAACCTTTGACTGGAGGTGGATGGATCACGGAGGTTTATTAATGAAAATTTCCCCATTCTACCTCTGGGCTTGGTCTGTGTGGAAATCCAAGAAAGCCTCATTAGTTTTTATATTAGTCAGTATTCTCCAGAGAATCCAAACCAATAGGATGTACATGGATAGAGAAAGAGATTTATCTAAAGGAATTGGCTCATGTGTTTATGACAGTCGGCAAGCTAGAGACCCAGGACAGCAATGGTGTAGTTCCAATTGGACTTTCAGCGGGCTCGAGATCAGAACGAGTGGTTGTTTTAGTTTGAGTCCAAAGGCGAGAAAAGCTGATGTCCCATTCAAGGTAGGAGGACGGGAGTTCCTCCTGGCTTGGGGGAGGTTTGGCCTTTTTGTTGTGTTCAGGACTTCAACTGATTAGAGGAGACCCACCTGTATTAAGAAGGCCAACCTGCTTAAATCAGTCCACTGATTCAAATGTTAATCTCATCCAGAAATACCCTCAGAGACACACCCAGAATGATGCTCGACTAAATGTCTGGGCACCCCGTGGCTTAGTCAAGTTGAACATTAATAAATCACAGTTTTCGTTTCAGCCTAATTGTCTGATCAAAGCTGATGGTTCTCTCTCCACTCAGCCCTACAGAATGCTGATCTCCCCACATGAGAGGAGAGTGTATTCTTGAGTTGATTGCTGTCTGGCTCCCTCCAAAGACATCTGTCTTGAATTGAATACTATCAGGATGCCATCTAATATTTGAAAGGTAGAGGGCGGTGGTCTTCAAAGAGTGCCCCCCCACCCCCACCGGAGCACCAGCATGGGTATTGCTTAGGGAACTGTTAGAAATGTAAATTCTTGGGCCCTACCCCAGACCTACCCAATTGGAAACTCTGAATGTGGGGCCCAGAAATTGGTGTTTCAGCAAGCCCTTCCAGGTGATTCCGATGCATACTCAAATTTGAAAAACAGTGGTCTATATTACAGCAGTGTTTCTCAAATGGAGAGCCTTGGAGCCTCTATGGGTCTGCAAACATGTTCTTGGGAACATGAGGTTTTTCTAAAAGAATAAAAAGATGAAATGTTTTGTTTTGACAAAAGTCCAAAAAAAAAAAAAAAAGCTAATATGAATATATTCTAAGTAACCTAAATGATCAGTTTAAAAACAAATACTGCCATACTGTTTCTTTGTTCATAATGCGTGTCTGCATAAGTTTCTGTGTTGGTACAGAGTAGAATTCCTTTGCTACAGGTGAATGGGAAACATTTGTGCTAAGCAAAGCCTGATGGATTGCTGTGGGAGTTTGCACCTAGAAAAGTGATGGAGAATTGAGGTGTTACGTAGTATGACACCTTGTGCACGTCACACATGAGGGCCCTGTGCATTAGCAGTCAATGTCTATTCAAGGGTGATTCAGTTTCAGCAAATGGCATCATCTCCCACATTAATTTGATGTTGGTACCTTGAATTTCATTGGTTTTATAGGTTTGTGTTAATTTGTAAGCTGGATATAGATACAGTTAGTTGAAGCTGAAACTTAACATTTGCATATATCTAAGTAACATAATAATGAAAATAATTTATATTAACTTTGGGTCTCTATAAATTTATTACCTTTATAAGGAATTTGTGTTTTTGTATCAGTAAGGATAGGCAAACTTCTGCAACAATAAAAACAAAACAAAGCAAAACAAAACACCTCAGTGATGTAACTCAAAGGAAGGTGAGGTAGTTTTGTTAATTTGAGGTCAGGTCGGGACCCAGGTTAACTGAGGCTTCGTTCTGACCTTAGCATTCTTTTCTAAAAAAAAAGTTTATTTATTTTGAGAGAGAGAGAATATGTGAGTGGGAGAGGGGCAGAGAGAGAGAGGGAGAGAGAATCCCAAGCAGGCTTTGTCAGTGCAGAGCCTGATGCAGGGCTCAAACTCATGAACCGTGAGACCATGATCTGAGCCAAAATCGAGAGTCAGTCGCTTAACTGAGCCACCCAGGCATCCCTGACCTTAGTATTCTTTTTTTTCTAAAAATTTTAAAAGTTTATTTATTTATTTGAGGGGGGGGTGGGGGAAGGAGGGCAGAGAGAGGGAGGCAGAGAGGCAGAGAGAATCCCAAGCAGGCTCCTGGCCGTCAGCACAGAGCCCAATGCAGGGCTCAAACCCAGGAACTGTTATGACCTGAGCAGAAACTAAGAGTCGGATACTTAACTGACTGAGCCACCCAGATGCCCCCGTTAGCATTCTTAAAAAGAAATTTTTATTGAGATATAATTTACACACCATCACAATTTGCCACTTAAAAGAGTACAATACAGTGTTTTTTGTTTTTTGTTTTTTTAGTATACTCACGTAGTTGTGCAAACCTGTTACCTAATTCATCACCTCATTCCAGAATATTTCATCACCTCATAAAGAAATGCTGTGCCTGTTAGCAGTCACTTCCCAATTTCCCCATGTACCACACCTGGCAACCGCTAATCTTCTTTCTGTCTCTTCTCTATGAATTCACCTATTTTGGACATTTCATGTAAATGGAATCATACTATATGTGGCCTCATATATCTGCCTTCTTTCATTCAGCATAATGTTTTCAAACTTCATCCATGTTGTAATATGTAGCAAAACTCCATTCTTTTTTATTGCTGAATCATGTTCCACAGCATGGATATATCCCATTTTGTTTATCCGTTCCTCATGTGATGGCCATTTGGGTTGTTTTCACCTTTGGGCTATTGTGAATAATGTTGCCATAAACATTCACGTATAAGTTTTGTGTCAATATAGGTTTTTAATTCTCTTGGTTGTGTATCTAGGAGTGAAATTGCTGAGTTATAAGATAACTCTATGTTCAACTTTTTCAGGAACTGCTAAATCGTCTGCCATACTGGCTGCACTATTTTACATTCTTACCAGCAGAGCACAAAGATTCCAATTTCTCCACAATCTCCTCAATGTTTGTTATTATTTATCTTTTTTTGATTATAGCCATTCTACTTTGTAGGAAGAAGTTTTGATCTGCAATGACTAATGATGTTGAAGATCCTTTCATGTGTTTATTGGCCATTTGTACATCTCCTTTGGAGAAATGTCTGTTTAAATCCCCTATTTTTTCTTTTTTTTTAAAATGTGTTTTTTTAATTTATTTATTGAGAGAGAGAGAGAGAGAGAGAAAGAGAGAGGCAGAGAGAGAGAGGATCCCAAGCAGGCTTGACGTTATCAGCACGGAACCCAGTGCGGGGCTCAGTACCATGAACTGTGAGATCATGATCTGAGCCAAAATCAAGAGTCAGATGCTTAACCAAGTGAGCCACTCAGGTGCTCCCAAATCCTCTATTTTTTAATTGGGTTGTCTTTTTATTGTTGAGCTATAAGAGTTCTTTATATATTCTGGATATCTGGATATCTGGACTGTTATCAGATATGTGATCGAACATTCCCTCCCATTCCATGGGTTGTTTTACCACTTTCTGGGTACTGTTCTTTGATGCACAAAAGGTTTTAATTAAAAAAAAAATTTTTAACATTTATTCATTTTTGAGAGACAGAGTATGAATGGGGGAAGGGCAGAGAGAGAGAGAGAGAGAGAGAGAGAGGGAGACACAGAATCTGAAACAGGCTCCAGGCTCTGAGCTGTCAGCACAGAGTCCAACACGGGGCTCAAACCCACAAACCGTGAGATCATGACCTGAGCTGAAGTTAGACACTTACCCGACTGAGCCACCCAGGTGCCCCTAAAAGGTCTTAATTTTTAGGAAGTCTAATTTATCAGTTTTTTTTCTTTGGTTGTGTGTGCTTTTGGGGTCACATCTAAGAATCTTTGTTGAGCACCTTTAATGACCACAGCAGTATGATATTGTGGTGAAATGTGCTCTGGTATTTGAAGCTTCCAAGTGGGAGCTCCATGTATTATTGAACTGATGAATGGATAAAGAAGAGGTGGTTTCTATATACAATGGAATACTACTTGGCAAGGAGAAGAATGAAATCCTGCCATTTGCAACAAGGTGGATGGAACTGGAGGGTTCCAGTGAAATAAATCAGTCAGAGAAAGACAGATACCATATGTTTTCACTCATATGTGGAACTTGAGAAACTTAACGGAAGACCATGGGGGAAGGGAAAGGGACAAATAGTTTCAAATAGAGAGGGAGGGAGGCAAACCATAAGAGACTCTTAAATACAGAGAACAAACTGAGGGTTGATGGGGGGTGGGGGAGAGGGGAAAATGGGTGATGAACATTGAGGAGGGCACTTGTTGGGATGAGCACTGGGTGTTGTATGTAAGGGACGAATCATGGGAATCTATCCCTGAAGCCTAGAGCACACTGTATATATACTGTATGTTATCTAACTTGACAATAAATTGACAATAAATTATATTAAAAAAAAAGTTCACATTTCATAGGCTAAAGAATGTCACAGTGTTTTACCTAATTTAAGGAGACAGAAAAGTACAAACTTTCTGTATTTGAAAGTGGGGAAAATAAGAAATATTTGTTAAATAGCACTAATGACCACCATGATTGAACTTACTTGAGAAACACCAAACTTGGGATCACCCAAAACACATATGTGATATATTTTAGAACTAAAAGATACATCTTCACTGAAGTACAACCAGATCTTATGCCCTTGTCTTTTCTTAAGGATCTGTAGGAGAAGTGGTCATGTAAAAAATTTTACATCTTCAGCAAGTTTAGGACAAACTATATTGTTTGCTATGTTACTTGGTGGCTTTGGCATAAGGAAATGCATGGTAATTCTTCTTAGAACTTAGTAACAGGAAGACATTTATTTCTAGATAAACTTCTATTTTTCCCTTTTATTTTGGAATGGGAAAATTTTTACTTTTGTTCTAGGAAGCTCAGAGCTGAAATTAATGGCCATCTCATATCCTCCCACTCATAGCTAATACTCTCTTGTTCAAATATTGAGGTTTTTTTCTTCTCTAAATTTTTATTTTAGCTGTCTGGTGTCTTTCTTTCTTTCTTTCTTTCTTTCTTTCTTTCTTTCTTTCTTTCTTTCTTTCTCTCTCTTTCTTTCTTTCTTTCTTTCTCTCTCTCTCTCTTTTTTCATTTCTTTCTTTCTTTCTTTCTTTTTTCTTTCTTTCTTTCTTTCTTTCTTTCTTTCTTTCTTTCTTTCTTTCTTTCTTTCTTTCTTTCTTTCTTCCTTTCTTTTTCTTTCTTTCTGAGAGAGTGAGAGGTTGAGTGGGGGAGAGGGGCAGAGGGAGAGAGAGAGAGAGAGAGAGAGAGAGAGAGAGAATGCCAAGCAGGCTCCATGCTCAGTACCGAACCTAATGTGGGGCTAGATCCCAAGACCCTGGGATCATGACCTGTGCCGAAATCAATAGTTGGACACTCAACCGACTGAGTCACCCAGGTGCCTGCATTTTTGTTTTGTTTGAACTACCTCACTTTTTTGCCACATAGTCAGGAGATAAATTACAGATATTATTATTTTTTCAAACATAGTTCTTAGGAGGAATGTTATGCTTAATTTTCAAATTTTACAGATCATTCTGTCATGTTCATGCATCAAAAGTAAAATGCATTAAAAGCATAAGGAACTTAAGACATAAAATTGGGGCAGCATGAGTACGGGGTTGAGAAAATGGGTGAAGTCACTTTTTACTCTTAGCATCAACACTTTAGTAATTGCATGATATTCTCAATTTACACTTTTGTGGGTGAGTGGTTTTGTAATTATATCACAAGCCTCAAAAATGTGCATACTGTTAGACGCAAAATTGAACTTCTGGGTATTTATCCGAAGAAAATAATTTAGGGGGGGGTGCCTAGGTGGCTCAGTCGGTTGAGCGTCTGGCTTTGGCTCAGGTCATGAATCTCATCGTTCATGAGTTCAAGCCTGGTGTCGGAGCCTGCTTGGGATTTTCTCTGTCTCCCTCTCTCTCTGTTCCTCCCCTGCTAGCATGCTCTCTCTCCCTCAAAAATAAATTGACATTAAAAAATTAAAAAAAAGAAAATAAATTGAGAAGTGTGCAAAGATTAATAGTTATATAATCACTAATGCTTTCAAAGCTCATGGTTAGTGCTTTATATATATTATCTCATTTAAAAGGTAAGTGCCACTATAACAGAAAGGGAATGTGAGTCTCAAAAAGGTTAAATGACTTGTCTGAGGCCACTTGCAGCTAAGAGGGCAGTATTTGGGACTCAAACCAAAGCAGTTCAATTCAGAGTCCAGAACTTTAATTATTCCCGGTGTAGATGAGAGAGCAAAATTTGGAAATAATAAAAATGTCCAACAACAGGTATTTGTTAAATAAATTAATACATTGGAATACCATACCACCATCTACAATGTTGCAAAACTGATTATTAATATGGAAAGCCATTCAATATACTGTTGAGTGAAAAATGATATAAATACATGTGTGTGTGTGTGTGTGTGTGTGGTTGTGTGTATGTGTCTATGTGTGACACATTGAAAAGGGCTTAAAGCAGTGGTCCCCAACTTTCCTTGAGTCTAAGAATCTTTTGGGGAACCTCTAAAAAATACTGATGCCAGATCAATGAAGTCAGATCAGAACGATAAAATTTGACCTCTCCAGATCACTGAAATCAGAATCTCTGGAGATTTGTCCCAGGCTTTACTATTTTTGAAATGCTTCCCAGGTTATTCTAATATGTCACCAAGGTTGAGGACCATGGGTAAAGCAGGAAGTTCACCTAGGTATTAAAAGTGGTTTTCTCTGAGTAGGAGATTTCCCCTACCTGTATAAACCCTATAACTTACCCTTTTATGTTCTAGAATGTAAATATATTTATAGCAAAGGTATACATTTGTCCATGTCTGTGTGTTTGTATGAGTTGTGTTCTTTCATGGTACCTGGGAGCCAAACTACCAAATAGATGCCTGTGGGACCAAGCCAGGTACAACAGTCCTGTTCTTCAGACAGCTTTTTTAAAAAATTTTTTAAAAAATGTTTATTTTTGAGAGAGACAGAGGGAGAGACAGAGAGAGAGAGAGAGAGAGAGACAGAGTGTGGGCAGTGGAGGGATAGAGAGAGACACACACACAGATTCCGAAGCAGGCTCCAGTCTCTGAGCTGTCAGCACAGAGCCTGATGTGGGCTCAAACTCATGGACCGTGAGATCATGACCTGAGCCAAGGTCGGACGCTTAACTGACTGAGTCACCCAGGTGCCCCTTGTTCTCCAGACAGCTTGAGGTAGTGAAGCCTTGGGCTGCTCAGTTACCCTCAAGAGCCACTCCTGCGGCTTCCTCTGTGCCTCCTGGGGTGACCAATCTTCCCGGTTTACCTGGGACTCTCCTGGTTTTAGCAACGAAAATCTCGAGTCCCAAGAAACCTCCCAGTCTTGGGCAAACAGGATGATTGGTCCCCCGGTTCCTGCTCTTAGACACTCTCATCCTTTGCCCCCCACTTGGTCTCTGTCTGAGCCACACACTGCCACTCCTCCACTTTCCATAGCCACCTAATCCAACATGGGAAGGCAGGGACCAAGCCAACCACATCAGTATCAATTTTCGCTCTAGGGCTAAAGCACAAATGAAAAATGTAATTTTCTTTCTCCATCTGCCTTTTGTTTGCAAGGAGGAGGATATTTGTAAGCCCAACAGTCCCAGGATTTACTCTTTTATTTTGCTCTGGGCTCTCCTTAATAGCCCTGAACGTATTCAGTTTTCTAATCTACAGGAGAGCTGTGGTATTCCTGCTGAGTAGTCCATGTCTTTAATATTTCTGAATCATAATACGTTTCTCTAGGGTATGTTAGAGGCCTGCCAGCTAGTCCTTCCCTGTGACTTCATCTTTAGTAGGATTTTGCGAAACGCTGGCCTGGATTCTGCTTAGGTAACTTTAGAAATGGAATCCAAACAATGTTTCTTCTAGCCCCCTTTTCTTTTCTTTTTTTTTTTTTTTTTTAATTTTTTTTTTTTAACGTTTATTTATTTTTGAGACAGAGAGAGACAGAGGATGAACGGGGGAGGGTGAGAGAGAGGGAGACACAGAATCTGAAACAGGCTCCAGGCTCTGAGCCATCAGCACAGAGCCCAACGCGGGGCTCGAACTCACGGACCGCAAGATCGTGACCTGAGCCGAAGTCGGCGGCTTAACCGACTGAGCCACCCAGGCGCCCCTAGCCCCCCTTTTCTAAATTGCTGTTTGATCGTGTCATGCTAAACCTTGGGTCCTGTTTTCTTTTTTAACTTACCACTTTAGTCATTTTTTTAAACTTTATTTTGAGAGAGTGTGGGTGAGCGAGAGAGGGGCAGAAAAAGAGGGCAAGAGAGAATCCCAAGCAGGCTTCATGCTATCAGTGCGGAACCTGATGTGGGGCTCCATCTACAAACCATGAGATCATGACCTGAGCTGACATCAAGAGTAGGACGCTTAGCCTTCTGAGCCACCCAGGTGCCCCAACCTCGGTCCTGTTTTAAATTGCATATTGGGGTGCCTGAGTGGCTCAGTCTGTTAAAGTCTGACTCTTGATGTCTGCTCAGGTCATGATCTCATGTCCCTGAGTTCGAACCCTGTGTCAGGCTCCACACTAACGATGCGGAGTGGAGCCTGCTTGGGATTCTCTCTCTTTCCCTCTCTCTCTGTCCCAACCTCCCATGCTCATGTGTTCTCTCTCTCTCTCTCAAAAAAATAAACATTAAATTGCATATCACTCTTTTCATATGGTTTGACTAATACAACAAACCTTATTTGAAATGCACACAGCACATCAAACTCTACTGGTCACTTATAATATTTGAAGTGTGACACCATTGCACATGTATTACTCTTTTCTTAAACTTGGTGCATCAGAAATTTTCCAATTCGTTTGCACAAATGTCATCTTTATTCATCAGTTCCCACTGAGTAATGGCACATGCCCGACCCAAATCAGGTACATCAGAGTGTCTTCAATATATTAAAAAAACTGTAAGAACCAAAGCTCCATTCCCCAACTACAGTAAGGTCTAGTTTGGTCAGTTGGATCTGAAGATTCGAGGCCAAGGTTGTGTGAGGGATGGTAAGGTTGTATGTTCTCTTTGCAAAAATGGAGACTGGATATCATTATGGACCAGCCATGGGTGAAACATTTACCCTCTTATAGCTGCTCACTTGGGAAAAACAGATTTAATTATGCAGAATTTCCTCCAGTCCCCTTATCCAATTCAGATAGCCTTGGGACATTACAAAATTGTTCCTTTTACAAGAGACTAACTAGCTAACTTTTCTCTAAAAATTGTAAAATTTCAGGTGCCTGAGTGGCTCAGTTGGTTAAGCATTTGACTCTTGATTTTGGCTCATGTCATGATCTTGTGGTGGTGAGATGGAGCCTGTCAGGTGCTCCGTGCTGGGTGTGGATCCTCCTTAAGATTCTCTCTCTCCCTCTCCCTCTGCCTCTCACCCACTCAAGCTCCCTCTCTCTCTCTCTCTCTCAAAAAAATTTTTTTAAAAAATTTTTTCCTTCAAAATGTGAATGGAAAATAACCCCCCAATTTAATTAGCTAGTGTGTTGGTAAGCATAGGGCCAATGGCTTTTCTTTGTTTCTGTGAACTCCTGGCTGGTTACAAAGAGTTAAAAACTTGGGTAAACAGAACTTGCTTTCCACCCATCAGGTCATGACAGGGGCCACTTCCACCTCTTCAACTGTGAAGACACATTTTCCTCACAGCAAGTTTTGGGGGATAGAGGAGCCAGTATCCTGGGGGCCCCCTTTTTTGGGAACCTTTGGACCATTAGCTACCTTGGGTATCTCTCTCTTGTGCCCTTAAGAATCACTTCTGTTCCATTTGCATTTCTTTTTGATAAAATGCCACGGTTTGAATACTAATAGCTTGGCAAATGTTAGCTCCCTCCCATAGTTTATGGATGCTCTTTCTCCTTTTAATTTCTAACATTATTTCCCCATCCACCCCCCACCTCCACCCCCCCTCAGGCGTGGCAGGGATAGCTATGTTTAGAAGAAATATTGGGCACTTTCTAAATGTGTAAGATATACTTCTCTTTTTAACTCTCACTGGTAGAGGACTGAGGCCACCCGACCTAGCTCTTCCTACCCATCTTAAAATCTCTGTGCTTTTACCCATTCTCTCTTCCCTAAGATCACAGAAGCAGAAGTGTCCATAGGTAATTTTTTCCACTGCATCTTATATTCCATCCCATCCTGCCTTTCCTGGGATCTTGCATGGTCCCTTAATTTGTACCGTTAGTCTGTGTCTTCTTTCTTTTTCCTTCCATTGACTCACTCTTGGCCTTCAAACATGCTCCATCTTCCTCCTTTTAAAGAAGTAACCTGCTCTTATTTCACTGGCCTTTCGTGCGACTCTCCTCTTTATTGCTGAGCTTCTCCCTGCCTTGTCTCAAAAGTCCAATCCTTCCCATCCTTTAAGACCTTGCTCAAATAGCTGATAACCTCCAGGTGGGAAGGACCTTGCTCCCCTGCTCTCTGCTCCTTAAATCTCTTTTCTTCCACAGGAAGGATCCTCGTTCTCAGGATAAACTGTCCCTGTCCCCCAGTCCCCCACAACAGTGTGTAAATCAGAGAGGTAAAACTCAGGATCGCATTTTCCTTTAGTACAGCCACCATTGAGAATAGTAGTCGGCCTGGTCCCTGCACTGGTTGACCTGTTAAATTTAAGCATCTTCCAAACGACAGACGTTAATTGAGGATAAAGGGGGTGGATAATTAAATCTGAAATCACATTAAGAAAATAAGTATTTCCTTCGTTTGTCCCGTGGCTAAGAGCATTTAGATTCCTTCCATCTCTTTTCTCTCTTTGGCTTAGGTCGGGAGGAATCGGCCAGTAGGAAAGAGGAGCTATTGTCCTTAATGGACCTTTTGTTCCTCAAAGAAGGGCTATGGCATTCTATCAAATGTTAAGGTTCTTTCTGTTTCAGTTATTTTAATGTTTCTCAGTGAGAGTCCTATGGGTAATTTGTCCAGGGCAGTTCTACTTTGAGTACTATATGATGTTAGGTATCCTTGCCTCCCCCATGCCCCAATGACCCCAGGGTAGACCACTGTCAACAGTGGTTGAGATAACACTATTTTTACATATTATAGCTGGTAGAATTCTAAGAAGACCCCCAATCATCCACACGCTTGTCTAATCTCCCTGAACACGGGCAGAAACTATGAATACAATGAGATACATAGTTCTGTTATGTGATGTTGAGAAAAGGGAGGTTATCCTGGTGGATGTGAACTAATCAGGTAGGCCCTTTAAAAGCAGAGTGTTTTGTCTGGCTGGTTCCAGAGGAGACATTTGAAGGTCAGACATTTGAAGCAAAAGAAGGATTCTACATGCTCTTGATGGCTTGAAGGTGGGGGCCATATGGCAAGGAATGGAGGAGGACTTTAGGGGCTGAGAGAAGCCTGGCTGACAGTCATGGAAGAAATGAAGATCTCAGTCTCATAACTGCAAGGAAACAGATTCTGCCAAAAACTTGGATAAGCTTAGAAGAGAACCCCACGGCCCCAGATGACCCACAACTGGACCTCAGCCCAGGCCGACACCTTGATTTCAGCCCAGTGAGATTTGAGCAGAGAACCCCGACACTCTGTGCCCGGACTTCTAACCTACAGAACTGTGAGAAAAATCAGCTGTGGTGATTTATTACATACTAGTAGAAAGTTAAAACCCATGCATTTGTCTTTAAAAAGTACATAGATTTCTCCAATAAAACATAATGTTCTCAATTACAGGAATGGTGTCAGCCTCATCTTGGGTCTACCATCATGCCCAGGATGCCACCTCATTGTGGCAGAACTCAATGCCTACCTAGTGAATGAATGACATTTTGAGATTTATCTTAAAGGTGGAGGGTAGGGAGAAAGAAAGAAATGTTCTTTGTATAGTTATCCCAATTCAGCAGAACAGTATGGGTTTAGTACCTAGTCCTTCCTCTCTTTTTTATATTTATTGATTTTGAGAGAGAGAGAGAGAGAGAGAGAGAGAGAGAGAGAGCACACATGGAAGTGGGGGAAGGTCAGAGAGAGAGGGCGAGAGAGAATCCCAAGCAGGTTCTGCTCTATTAGAGCAGAGCCCAAGGTGGCTCGATCCCACGAACTGTGAGATCATGACCTGAGCCGAAATCAAGGGTTGGATGCTTAATGGACTGAGCCACCCAGGCGTCCCGAGGACCTACTTCTTTCAGGGCACAAATATAATGCTGTCACATACTGATTTGTTTCAGTGGCTGAAGATTTTTAGCCAGACTTGGTTTTTCCTGGACTTTCCTGCAAGTGTTCCATCCTTGGCAAGGATGTAATAAGAAAGAGCTACATCAGCACATGTTTTTATTGGTGTTGTTCTACTGACACCCTGCTGTGTGTGTACAGCCTACCAGACTGTTGGAAACGCCAGGGTAATCACTTTGATTTTGTAGTTGTTTTTCCTAATTCTCAGTATAGTCTCAGGTCCCTGTGGCGGGACAGGATGCCAGTGGTGGCTCAGGCCATGGCGAAACCTGGGCACGGCTCCCTGTGCTTATTACACGTCCTTGGGCATGGTGTGGGGTAGTGGTAAAGGGTTTGACTGTGGTCAGAGCACTTGCGCTGAAGTCGCAGCCCCACCCCTTATGGGATGTGCCTCTGTCTCCCTACTTGGCCAAAGGGATGATAATAGCACTATCTCATGGAATGGCTGGAGGGTAAACAAAATAACGTATGTCAAGTACTTAGCATGATGTCTGGTGTTCGGTAGCTCTGAAATATTAGTTAGGATTGTTCCTACCAAATGTAAAAGATTGATTTCTGTAAATTTAAGAAATGTTTGCACTTTCTTTTTAAAATTTTTTTTTATTTAAACGCATTTTCCTTTCTATAGTTTATATTGCAAAAACAATAGTTTTCCAAATATAAAGTGACACTATTGATGTTTTCTTGAATAAAACATCCTCCCATATATTCTCATTGTGCCCCTCTTACGGGGCAGGCTCCCAGCTCTGAGAATCCCTTTCACAGATGTGGGTAGCCTGGGTAGGGGGTGGGGGGCAGCTGGCTTGTTCAGAGAAAACCAGGTTCAGGCTGTTGGCTCTAAGCTCTTGCAAAACCAGGTGTCTCCGTCTGTGGGGGGTGCGGTGCACATGATTTACAGGGCCAGCTAGGAGAGGGCATGCAGAATTTTGGTTTCAGGAACCTGGGGAGGCTGTTCTCCCGGAAGGTTGGGCCCTAGATTTCTCAGGGAGAATGGAAAAGGCTTTCCATAGAAGGCAATGTGGAAACTCTGGGCTGTTCCTCTGTAGAGCAAAGAAAAAGGGGAAGAATTCCAGTGAAGAATTGCCAGTGAAACCTACTTGTGTTTTCAGAGTCTTGTTTTGAAATGGCATCTAGATTTCAGCAACATGCTTGCACTTGAAAAACGAAAACTCTGGACAGAGCTGGTGTTTACGAGTATGAACTTGCTCTGGCATCCAGTGTAATTTTTTTTTGGCTACGAAACTGCCATTCTTCCCATCTGCTCCCTCAAGCAAATCTTTGTGAAAGAGGAGTTCCAGCTGGGGAGATCTTGGTTGCCTCGTTAAAAATGTGCTGTGGGTGGGCGAGGGAAGGTGTTTCCCTGTCTCCAGCAGAGAAGAGGCTTACATGGGCACTTCCTCGCCAACAGGAGGTGAGGAGAGGGGAACTGTGTGTTTACAACCAGAGAGATCAATGTGACACTGATTCATTTACCTTTCTTGGGGTATTTAGGGATCAGAACTGCTTAGTTCAGGCCCCTCCTGGTAGGAAGATACTCTTACCAAGTCCCAAGGGAGGGGTCCTGGTGTGGGTGCAGTAAGGATCTTCTGGGCCTTAAAGTCCTGGTTACATTCCAGTGACCACCAGCGTGAGAGTGTCTGACCTTTATTAGCATGCTTATTTTTGCAAAGACTGTTCTATATTGGGAGCCCATGTATTGTTGTCAGGTAAAATCCAGGACCTGGTTAAATCTGAATTCCAGGTAAGCAAAAGAATAATTTTGTTTGGAATAAGTATTCACAAATATCGCATGGGACATGCACTAAAAAAAGTAGTTTATCTGAAACTCCCATTTAACCCTTGTGTTTTGGCCGAATCTGGTGTCCCTAGCTCCATTGAGGCCTGGTGACCTGAGCTGCAGTGAGATGGCGCATACACCACGGAGGTGGTAGGGTTTATTCCCTGGCGGTTTTTGTGGTGACCTGTGATGACAAAGTGACACCAAGTGGTTCCCTCCCCAAGGGGTCTCTAAGTAGCAGAAAGCTGTTTGGAAGCAGAAGGGAGCCTGACTAAGAGTGCTAAGAAAATATCCCCTTCTCAAGCTAGCCTTTCCTTCTAGAAGACCAACCCCACCGGCTGACCGGTTGTCAGTACATCAGGCCTGGCATAATATCATTGGTTGGTGCAGTGAGTTGCACTGTTTATCGCACATTCCTAACCTGGGAAATGACTCCCATGCTTCTTGCTGAGGGGTGGCGCCAAAATGCCTCGTTTTAGAGCAAAAGCAGAAACCCAGTGTGGGGATAATGTAACTGGGAGACATGGCAGGCTGTTGGGACAGGGAAACTTTACAGTGAGACCTGGGTTCAAAGCCTGGGACTCTGGCCTGTTAGCTATTGGATCAGGGGACCTGGGCTCGGTTGCCTCGTCTCTAAACTGGGATTGATTGCGATATTTTTACCTCACAAAGTTGTGGGGAGGGTTACATGAGACAGTATAGTCAAGGCTTTTAGATAGGGTGTTATTTGGCTAGTGCTAACTTAATGACAGTGCTTCTCGCCCCATCCATACAGTAGTTCAATCCACCCCATGCTGCCCATGATTGTCAGAATGATCTTTTCTCTTAAGTCTTGCCTTGTGCGATGGAAAGGGGATGTCTTAACACGCCTCCTTTTCGACAGCAGAAAGTGGCTGGCTGGCCTCTGAGGGTCCTTCTAGATGGACTCTGGGGTTTCTTGGCACCATAATCAATGGCTACACTTGGATGGATCAGTCCTGCTTTGAGGTGGGGGGTGGGGTGGGGTTGGGCATTCCCCATGGTTTCATGAGCTCACGCTCTAAACCTCTGCACATCAACATTAAATCTATGTAAACACAGTGTGCTTGCTCTGCAGAGCCAGCCTCAGATGAGTCCCTGTCCCCCCAGTCAGACTGGAGCCCAGGCCCCTGTGTAAAGACTTGGGAGCCATTGCTGGGTCAGGTGAGAAGTGCCTGAGATGCCGAGCATGAGCAAGCTCTCCCTGCAGAGGGGCCACCAAGGTTCTTAGAGCACTGGCTCTGTAAGAACACAAAACACATAGAAGACATTTGAAAGTTTCAGCACTTTGTAGAAAACTTCTTTATTAAGATTATGTAGCTAATTAGGTACCTATCAGAATGTGCTGATGTATGTGTTGCAATAAAGGATACGTGGGGAAAGGGCAGGTTTAATGGGACTGATAGGCTTTTAGAAAGGGCATTCAGAGAACGTTCCAGTGACACTTTAATGCAACTGATTACACAGAAGGATGGGGGAGGCTTGTTTTGGGGGCTGGCCCATAGACCCTGGGCCAAAGAGGCTGGGGCCTTTGGGGATTTGGGCAGCAGGAGGGGGCAGAGCCAGCACAGCGACCCTCTGTCTCATTGCGCTTACTGTCCTCGACCTGGCAGCTGGGGCCAGCCTTGTCCCTCCACCCACCACTGCCCCAGAGAGTCAGCTGGCTGGTGGGCTGGCTGACAGGGGTGTTGTGCATTGAGTTCTCTCCCAAGGAGGGGGAGGACATGCCAGCTACTCCATATATCACCCTCTCCACCTGCCAACGAGGCAAAATAGTGCTGCGGAGAAAACAGCTTTTTACTCATTCCTTTGTATTCAGGCTTGACTAGGAGGCAGAAGCAGTGGGATTTGGTTAATAAGTCTGTTGCACATCATGGTGGTGGCAGTGCTAGGGTCTGGGACATGAGGGCTGGGGAGCATGTGATTGAGTGCTGAGAACCTCTGGGTGTTATCCTCCCTAATGCTCCGCTTCTGGAGCTGTTCTGGTGCAATCATGTCATGGCTGGTGTGAGCAGCCAGCTGTGACAGGGAGGGACAGGCCAGGGTCAGGGTGGCAAACACTTTGAGGTCTTTCTATGATGTGATCATTGTGAGGTTAGCGTGGAACAAGCTGTTGCCTGCTCTCTGAGTGAAGGTGGAGGGCAGAGATATTCTGCCTTATGCACAAAGACAAAAGAAAAAAAAGAGCAAACAGTTTCTGGGACTGCCACTAAACACAATCAGATGCTGTTAGGTTGGGTTTCCTCTGGACCTTTGTTACCTCTCAAGGTGGCCAAATTACATATCATAGAGGACGCATCATATTCAGGCGGAATTCTTTTAGTGTTGGGGACACTGGGGTTTGGCATTGCTCTTCTTCCAGCTCTGTCCTGGTACTCAGCTCTCACTGGTGGCTCAGGTCTCAGCTTCATGCTATTTCCCAACTGTTCCTTCCTCCTAGAGATTCCTGTTACACTCCATGGACCAGGGGATCAGAGGCTGCTGACATCCTCCTCCGGTCAGTAATATGCGGCGCTAACGGGACTCGATTTCATCAGTGCCGGGGGGCTCTGCTGAGCACAGAAGAGTCCCCCACAGCAGAAAGGGTCAAGGAATCGAGGGCAGAGGTTATCAGGATGTCACTGTCTGGCTTACATGAGCCATCTTCATGAAAACAGGGGCGATCGCTTTTCCATTCGCTATTGTCCAAATGCCCCATCTCTTCTACCTTGCCCCAAACACACACCTGCACCCCGCTTGGCTCCCTTCTTTTCTCCCCAGATGACTATTGTTTCACGAGTTAATTTACTCAAAAGGGCCTCAGTATTTTTTTTTAAGCCATGGCGGTGAACTAGCTTCTCCCCCTGATGCCTTCCTGAGTCATTGCCTGGCCCCGCTGCCAGGAAGACAGGAAGAGTTGGGTGGAGGAAAGAAGGGTGACTAACAACATGGGAGAAACTTTAGCCTGGAGAGCGATCTCCCTGCTTTCTTTGTATCAAGTCATTGTGTGGAACGAGCCTGTGGATGTGTGCATATGCGTGCGCGGGTGCACGTACGTGCTAGAACCTTGTCCCAAAGCCAGGGCTTTCTCAGCATCACCTGAGGCCCTTGCTGTGGGCGGGTGCTCTGAGGTCATGCTCTTCTCCTTCTCGTAGGCAAACTCAGAGTCCGATGTTAGCTGCGTTGTTCCAGACAGACGAGGAAACAGACCCTGTGAAATTCATTTTTAAAAATCACGTTCAGTGAATGTTTCCGGATTTACTAATCCTAGCACCTTCCTTGGGTAGATCAAGGGTGGGCATGAAATATACTCAACCCTTCACAAAGTTCTTTTTCCTTTCTTTCAAATTTCTGTTTTTCCCAAACTGTAAAAATGAGCATATTCTCCTTCAAATGGAAGTCCCTCCACAAATGACTCTACTCAAAAAGAAAGTAAAATCCTTCAGCAGACTCCCCGCTTCCTGGGCCCTCAGCGAAGGGATCAATCAGTCTGGGAGGTGGAGGTCAGGTACTCAAGCATTACACCTCCACCCACCCTGGAAAGAGCATCTGTGCCCTTATTTATAATGTATTTACACAGCTTGGTGGCCGTTGAATAAGCCTGTTTAATGAAATGCTGGACTTCTATTTATTTATTATTATTTTAAATGTTTATTTATTTTTGAGAGAGTGAGAGAGAGCGGGGGAGCAGCGCAGAGAGAGGGAGACAGGAGACAGAGAATCCCAAGCAGGCTCCGCACAGAACCATCAGCATGGAGCCTGATCAGGCCAGCATGGGGCTCGAACCCATGTACCATGAGATCATGACCTGAGCCGAAATCAAGAGTCGGATGATTAACCGGCTGAGCCCCTCTGGTGCCCCTGGACTTCTATTTATTTATTTATTTATTTATTTATTATTATTTTTTTAATGTTTATTTATTTTTGAGACAATGCCAGAGACAGAATGCAAGCAGTGGAGGGGCAGACAGAGGGAGACACAGAATCTGAAGCAGGCTCCAGGCTCTGAGCCCAGAGCCCAATGCGGGGCTCGAACCCATGAACCGTGAGAGCATGACCTGAGCCGAAGTTGGACGCTTAACCGAATGAGCCACTGAGGCGCCCCTGGACTTCTATTTAGATGGGCCTGTTAGAAATCATTATGAGTAAACGTGGAGAGATTTATTTTCCTTTCCCCAGAGGCCTCTCACAGGTCCCTGAAGATAAATATTTGCATGGCGTCCAGTTTGTATTTCCCCAGCCTAATGTGCTGCTGAGGTAAGTGGTTTGCCTTGTTCCACCGAGGTTGTTACATGCTCAGAGCTGCTCTCCTCCCCGGGTGGCAGTGACAGTATAACCCTGCCTCGGAGACAGTACCTGGCCGGCAGCCGCTTACCCAGCCTAGAACGTGAGGGCAGGCGTGGGCTTGTTGCTGTTTCAAGCAGCCACACACCGCCAAGGAGTGGGCCAACGGGAATCAGATGAGTTTTGCCTTGAGTTCAGGAAGCCCCGTCTCCTCTGCTGTGTGAATCCACAGGCCGTCTGACTGTTACCGAATTCAGGGGCGGTGGACATAATTCTCAAGAGTTCTGCAAAATGGAAATGTCTTGAATTCTGTGTGTTCCTTCTTGGGAAGCTGATTTGAACTTTCCTTCAAATAACTTCTTTTTCCCTTAGACTCAGTAATATTCCAAGATGAACCAGGAGATGTTACCTAAGACCAGGATTTAAAGAATTGTTTTTGGATTGGTCTTTGTCTCCTTTCTTAGGTAAAAGTGAAGGGAGAAGGGATTATGGAGTATTTCATGCTTTTAACATACATTTTTATTTATTTAACTTCAAGTTAGGAAAGTAGGCCTAAGGTTACTCCATAAAAAACATGACTATTCATTTTAGCGTGCATTATCATTAGCATAAAATGGGGTTAAAAAGAGGTCTGAGACTATTCAATTTATTTCATGGCTTCATACTTGAGGATGGCAGAGGTCTTAGAAATTGGTGTCGAATACATTTAGGAAATATTTTCAGCTCCGACTCAAAATATTCTTTACTGTAAGGTATCAATAGCACCGTAACCTAAGAAATGCTACATACTCATATTCATATCTATAATCTTGAAATAGGCATACAAATTCATGGATGGGTTCGAGGAAGACTGAGGTCACCTGTCATGGGCTTAAAAGATGCTACACAGTTTGAATTTCGTCTGTGGGAATATATCAGTCTAAGTATATATTGCCTGGCAAGCGTGGCTGCTGCCTCCTGCGAAAATCAGCAGGTGACGATTTTAAGATCATTGTTGGAAATTCAGGGCTGAAAGCTATTATGAAATCCTGCTTCTTGGGTAGCTCACCGTCCCCGCTACGTGAATTGTCCTGACAGGAGAAAACAGAGTGCAGGAGGCCCGTGAACTTTTGGAGAGACTGGCAGCCCAGCAGACATGCTGACGCCAGCAGGACACTGGCGGGAACTGAAGGTCTTTGTACCAGGAAGAAAACAGTTTTCTTCCTTGAAGGAGAGGCAGCCCGCTTGGAAGGCCCTGGGTAGGAACTGGGTAGTGAAGCTTGGAACTGGAAGGGCAGGGATACTGGCAAGTGGCTGCGTGCATAACAGGGGGAGAGGAATTTAGAGCTCTCCAGGTGGAAACGTAAGGGATGTCGCCATTGGAAGGGGGTGGAGAGAATGGCTGAAGCGTCTGTCAAGATGTGACCCTTCTTCTTGTGGAAACCCCCTTGTTGTTTTCCAGTGAAATCTCTCAGGAACTGCTTCATGCCGGTAGATCTATTTTGGGAACCAGTGAAAGGCCTGCATTTTGCTTTAGGGTTGATGGGGGAACCAAACAAGAACGGTGTGCAAATTCAGGAGGTTGGAGGACACCAGACCCCCTGGGAATGAGCACGATTCTGGGGGGGGGGGAGCTCTTTCGACCTTAGAATGTAGAATTGCTGGGATCAAGATAATTTCATCTAGATCTTACAGGGCTGGTAGATCTGCACCTGACTTCTGGGTGAATCTGTAAAAAACAAAATAACGTCCACACGAATACTTGGTTCTTGAAATTCGTGTGCCGTCAGGCTTGCCAAGCCACTCTAGAGGTCCCTCAATTCTGCTTTCGTGACCCGACCAATGCGGAGTGGGAAGGGAGGACCCCGAGGAGCGAGCTTTGGAAACTTGGTCGGCCCCGGCGAAGGGCTGACCTGACCGCCGCAGGCTGCGCGGCCGAGCCGGCCCCCGGGGCGCACGTGGCGCGGGCGGGTGGGCAGCGGCGCGGGGGTGGGGGGGGGGGGGCGGGCGGCGCTGTCAGCGGTGGGCGGAGCCCCTCGCAGCGCGCTCCGGGACAGCTGGCGGGCTCAGCGGCAGCGCCGCGAACGGTGACAGGTTCTGCAAATAACAGCTGCGGAGCAATCTTTATGTTTGGACAACGTGGGAAGGGCCATTGTTCACAAATTGGTCTCTTCAACAACACCTGCACGCACAGATAATAATCCATTGTCGGTCTCCGGCTTTCAAAGACAAAAGACAGCCGCGGAGGGAGGGGCGAGCAGTTACTGGAGATAGCAGAACAACTTTTGAACCGAGGAAAGTGCAAACGAGGACTTCAGGTTCTGTTCCTGGATCCGCCTGGGACAGCAATTCACTGTGGGCTCCCTTTCATTTGCCGGTGGTGAACGCCACCTCTTTTATCCTGGCAGGCCGCCGCCGCCGCCGCCGCACTCATCTTTTCCTATGCAGTTGCAAAGCGTGCTCCCTTGCAAATCAGCGATCAATACCGGTAGAGTGGCCCCCGGATAGGAAAGGTCACACGTGTGTATGCAAATCGAAAGGTTTATGAGGCGCAGGTGGTTTATACTCCACCGAGATTTCAGTATTAGCATGTCAAAGCTAAAATGAAACCAAGGCGTATATGCAGAGTCTTTTCCTGTGGCTCCGGGAGGGCCTGAGAACAACCCTCTTGATCCTTCGGTTTGAAATCATATGGTGGCGCCAGATGCAGCCACCCTATTACTAATGCATCCAGTACCTTCCATTCGTACAATGCTTTGTAGTTTAAGGTTAAGTAGTTTGCCGACTTGCATTTTCTCATTTGAGCCTCATGATATTTCTAGTACCTTCCATTTTCACAATGCTTTGCAGTTTTGTTAGGTGTTCTTACTTGGATTTTCTCATCCTGGCCTCATAAGGACAGTGTGAAGTCTGTCGTGAGTAAAAGCCCCGCTTTAATGGAAGAGGAACCAAAGGGACCAAGTCAGGTGTTCTGTCGATTATATTACGTGGCACAACTACAGCACACACTAGGTTATTTGGATCTTATTTTCTTTTTTCTTTATTAAATAGCTACTATTGGGGCCAAGATTAGGTAATAAGGTAGAGATATAGGAGATACATTCCCTGTCCTCACTGCTCTGTCCTATGGTGCCACAAGCCACATATGACTAAATTTAAAATTAAATTAATTAAAATGAAATAAAATGTAAAATTTACCTTCTTAGTTGTACCAACCACATTTAAATTGCTCAGTGGCCGAATATGCCTAGTGGCTACTGCATTGGACAGGGCAGAAAGTTCTATTGGATAGCATTGTGTGTAAAGATTAATGATCTAGTGAAATTTAAGAAAATGTCCCTTCTTTTCTGTCCTGTTTGCTTTGTTCTTGAAATTCAGTTGTTTCTTGGTGCATAAGTGTTTCTTGCTTTCTAAAATATCACCTAAGGGGGCGCCTGGGTGGCTCCGTCGGTTGAGTATCCGACTTCAGCTCAGGTCATGATCTCACAGTTTGTGAGTTCGAGCCCCGCGTCAGGCTCTGTGCTGACAGCTCGGAGCCTGGAGCCTGCTTCGATTCTGTGTCTCCCTCTCTCTCTCTGCTCCTCCCCTGCTCACACGCTGTCTCTTTCTCTCTCTCAAAAATAAAGATTAAAAAAAAAAAAAAGATCGCTGAAGTAATTTTACTTTCTTAATCAAGAGGTAGAATGTACATGCAATAGATGCATTTGTTTTGATGCACAATTTAGTGAGTTTTGACTAATGTAAACAACAGTGCAGTCATGGCCATTGTGAACACAGAACTTTTATTATATCTTTCCAAAATGTTCCCTTGTGCCACTTCCCAGTCATTCTTCCTCCTAACCCTTGTTCTAGTCATTACTTTCTGTCGTTACTTATTAAATTTGTAGTTTCTAGAATTTAAACAAAATGGAATCTTATAAGATTCACCTTTTTTTCTGGCTTCTTTCACTGAGTTTGAAGTTTATCCATGAGATTTATCCATGTTGCTACATGTATCGATAGTTAGTTCCTTTTTATTGCTGAGTCGTGTTCTTTTGTGGGGATGAATGTATTACAATTTGCTTATCCACTCAACTGTTGAAGGACATTTGGGTTGTTTCCAGTTTTGGCTATTATGAATATTTGCATACCTGTCTTTGTGAGGACATGTTTCCACTTCCTAAAAGTGAAACTTCTAGGTCATAGGGTAAATATATATTTAACTCTATTAAGAAACTGCCAGACTGTTTCCAAAGTGACTATACCATTTTGTTTCCTATTTAGTAAGGTTAAAGGATTCAAGATTAACATATAAAAATCAATTCTATTTCTATATGATAGCTATGAATAATTGGAACTAAAAATTTAAAAAGCACCATTGATAACAGCATAAAATATGAAATATTTAGGGTTAGATTTAACAAAATATATGTCTGACCTGAACATTGAAAACTACAAAATGCTGCTGAAAGAAATTTAAAAGATTGAAATAAGTGGGGAGATATACACTAGGTTCATGGGTTGGAAACTTAGTCTCAAGATGTTATTTCTCCCATTAGTCTGTTTTTTTGGGAGAAACTGGTAAACCAAAAATAGAAATCCGAAGAATCTAGAATAGTCAAAACAATATTGAAAAGAAGAACTAAGTTGGAAGGTTTATGTGACTCAATTTCAAGACTTATTTCAAAGCAAAAATAATCAAGAGGGATGGTTCTGGTATAGTCTATGTAGAAGATACTAGTGAAGGACTAGAACAGGTAAGGATTTAGGAAAAGATGGATGGAAAGGGCTCAAACTAGTAGATTTGGGCTTATAGAGAGGAATTTGTGGGGAGAACAGAAAAATCTAATGGAGATTTTTATTAATTTGTTTGCTGTCTGGTATGTGATGTAATTCTTCCTTGGTGACAACCCTAAATCTTCAATAAATCTTGGTTTAAGTAAAATTGTCAGAGAAAATCACAGAGGGCAGAAGGAAGATGGCAGACTCAGATGAAGGAGAGGAGGTGGGGGGCAGGGAATTTCAAGAGGACATAGTAATTAAGATCCAGAAGTAGAGGGGCGCCTGGGTGGCGCAGTCGGTTAAGTGTCCGACTTCAGCCAGGTCACGATCTCGCGGTCCGTGAGTTCGAGCCCCGCGTCGGGCTCTGGGCTGATGGCTCGGAGCCTGGAGCCTGTTTCCGATTCTGTGTCTCCCTCTCTCTCTCTGCCCCTCCCCCGTTCATGCTCTGTCTCTCTCTGTCCCCAAAATAAATAAAAACGTTGAAGAAAAAAAAAATTTAAAAAAAAAAAAGATCCAGAAGTAGATAGAATACAGTCAGTAAGATCAGGTATTTTATAAAAGTGTGAGGGCTTTTGGATATTCCAGGCTGTGGAAGTAGGGTCCAGACCATAGTCAGCCAGATTATCTATGGCTGGTAAAGACTTTTTTTTTTTTTTTTTCAACGTTTATTTATTTTTGGGACAGAGAGAGACAGAGCATGAATGGGCAAGGGGCAGAGAGAGAGGGAGACACAGAATCGGAAACAGGCTCCAGGCTCTGAGCCATCAGCCCAGAGCCCGACGCGGGGCTCGAACTCACAGACCGCGAGATCGTGACCTGGCTGAAGTCGGACGCTTAACCGACTGCGCCACCCAGGCGCCCCTGGTAAAGACTTTTCTTATGTGAAGAAGAATTTCTGAATCCAATGCAGGTGTATTACACAATTTTAAAGGGTACCATTTTCATGTTCTCTGAATTCTCGGTGAAAGCTGGTTCCCAGTATTGTGCCACCCAACTCAGCAGCCCTTATTGATTGAGTCTGAAAACCAGCTTTTTAAAATTTTTAAAGTTTTTTTTAACATTTATTTTGAGAGAGAGAGAGAGAGAGAGAGAGAGAGAGAGAGAGAGAGAGAGAAAATGTGTGAGTGAGTGGGGGAAGGGCAGAGAGAGGGGGGAGAGAATCCCAAACAGGCTCAGCGCTGTCAGCACAGAGCCTGATGCAGGGCTCAATCTCTTGAACAGCAAGATCATGACCTGAGCCAAAATCAAGAGTTGCATGCTCAACCAACTGAGCCACCTGGGTGCCTCTGAAAACCAGCATTTTTATTAAAAAGGCTATGGGAGTGTGAGGTTTGCAGTATAATCTCCAAAAAATCTATATTATCTATTTTGTGTTTCTCAGCCATGTCCCTATAATGTATTCCTTACTTTATAAACTTCTCAGATAAAGACCCATTAGAAAGGACAGACAAGGGACACAAAGTGAAGCCACATAGTCAAATGGGACTTGCAAAAGGAATTATTTTTGTTGTTGTTATTGTTTTTTAAAGTTTATTTTATTTAATCAATCTCTACACCCAATGTGGGGCTCGAACTCACAATCCCAAGATGAAGAGTCACAGGCTCCACAGACTGAGCCAGCCAGGTGCCCCAAAAGGAATCCTTTTTTTCCCCTCTTCAATCATCTCTGATTTGGGGAGTCAGAAAAGGGAAGGAATCACACCACTTGGATTGAACTGTCTAGTTCATTCTGTCTAGGTCTTGATTTCATATTTCAAACCATTTACACAGTCCTTTCCATTTAGGTATTCCAAATAATTAGGCATGTCCAAAATAGAATGCAAAGCACTTTTACTGGTTTTTAACATCCAACATCCATTTCCTCTTCTTTAGTACCCTGATTCCCCACTGAGAAATCACCCTCTCCCTCTCTCAGGGTAGAGTTGACTCTTCTCCCAGTACAGGGCAGAACATGCCCCCCAAACCAAGACAACCGGGGCGTCACATTCCCTGGCTTTTCTGATTGGTTTTCAGTTGGGACACATGACCTAAGTTGGGCCAATCAGAGTGAAACTCATAAACGCGGAAAAGGCTGCCTTTTAAGTCGTGCCTAAAATCGGAAAACGTGTTGTCAATAACTCCTTTATTCCCCTTCAAGTTGGTGAGGTCGGTTCCATATTACCACAAAGCAGAATAACCCAAAATGAAACCTCGAGTTCGTTACCTCATCCTCCAAATTCATCACAGTTTTCTGTATTTGTTGTCAAAGTGGCATGACTGCTGTTTCAGTCTCAGGATAAGTTAACCGTGGTAACAACTGACTCCAGGGTTTCAGTCACTGCTGGGTGAAGTGCTGTTCCTATCTGGCAGGCTGGCTTTCGTGTAGTTATTCAGAGACCCAGGCTTCTTCAATCTTGTGGATCTGACCTCCTCTTCGGCCTGAGAGCCCTCTTCACTCACAGGGGGGATGGGGCAGGAGAGTGGGGAAACCATGTGTGGGAGGTGTTCATGGACTAGACCTGGATGAGAATCACATTACTTCTGTTCAGGGTCTTTGCTCAGAACTCAATTACAGGGTACACCCAACCCCACGAGAGGCTGGGAAAGATGTTCTAGCTGTGGTCCCACAGGAGGAGGAGGGTGCAAACTCCAGGATGAAGGAGTGTAGTCATTTGTTATTTATTCCTCTCTGTTTTTTTTTTTTTTTAATGTTTATTTTTGAGAGAGAGAGAGAGAGAGAGAGAGACATAGGATAGGAAGTAGGCTCCAGGCTCTGAGCTGTCAGTACAGAGCCCGACACTGCGCTTGAACTCATGAACTGCGAGATCATGCCCTGAGCCAAGTTAGACGCTTAACTGACTGAGTCCCCCAGGTGCCCCATTTATTCCTCTTTTTGAATTACTTTATTCAGCTGGTCACTAGGTCCTGTTAGTTTTTATTTAGCTGTGTCTCTCTCGTCTCTCCCTTCTCCTCCCTTCTCTCTTTCACCTTCTTAATCCAGCCCCAACTGTGGCTCTCCGGTGCTTCAAGCCATTCTGTATTCCCCTTTGCCAGACTCCTCAAGGGCAGCTACCGCCCTTTCCATCTTTGTATTCTCAGTGCCTACGGGCACCTCCTGAGCATCAAGAAATGTTTGCTTTGTGAAAACCTGACAGACTAATCTTCCTTATGCGCCAATTTCAGAGTGTCACCCCCTTGCTCAGAAATCTTCAGGAGATCTTAGAGCTTATCCTGTCAGCCTTGTGTTTATCTGCTTGTTTTCAAGTGCTCAGGCCTTTATTTCTATCCTGTTCCACAACCTTCTCCTCTGCTCCCCAGGCCCAGCTCTGGCTCAAGTGGGTTCTGTCTTCTGGGCACCTGAAGGTATTACTGTGCCTTTCCTGAAAAGCTCTCCTCTCCCTCTTCCCTCTGACTTTCTAAAAACCTTCTTCCTTCAAGGTCTGCCAAGCCCTGCCTCCTCCACAAAGCTCTCCTTTTCTATTCCTGCTCTCCTTGACTTCTTTCTTTCAACTCCGGCTGCCTGTGCTGGTGATAACACGGGTGACCCCGTGTTCTGGTTTTTCTGAGAGGGCCCTGGATGCACGCGATCTGCCCTGTTGTCAATCACTTTGGACTCAGATGCTCGGCATGAAAGCCAGAAAAGATGGAACTGCTCTGACTAGAGGGAGGCGGGCAGAAATAACCCCCGTGGCACCATGCCATCTGTCCCAGCATCTTCTTGCAGCCCTTTGAAGAGTGGAGTTTAAAAACCAATGATCGGGGCGCCTGGGTGGCGCAGTCGGTTAAGCGTCCGACTTCAGCCAGGTCACGATCTTGCGGTCCGTGAGTTCGAGCCCCGCGTCAGGCTCTGGGCTGATGGCTCGGAACCTGGAGCCTGTTTCCGATTCTGTGTCTCCCTCTCTCTCTGCCCCTCCCCTGTTCATGCTCTGTCTCTCTCTGTCCCAAAAATAAATAAACGTTGAAAAAAAAAATTAAAAAAAAAAAAAAAAAACAGTGATCAAGTCTAACCCCTTCCTTTTACAGATGAGGAAATGGAGGCACCTAGAGAGGCAGACTAGCTGGTTGGTGACAGGGAAGTAGTCCCAACCCTCAGCCCCTGGACTCCCAGTGCTGGTGTTCTCTCCTCGCATCTGGCTCCTCTGTATTCTGTCGTGCTGTGGTCTCTGGCACAACCGTGTAGGAGATAATAAATTCTACAGGGCAACACTTGCCTGGCAGACTTCCTCATGGCTGAGATTGAAATAATAGTAAATGCTCAATTCATACTCACATCGACTTGAATTCAGTTTCATATCAGAGGGTTTGAAATGTAGTGAAATTTGCCAGGATCTGTGAATAAAACTATGAGCGCATTGTATATGTTTGGACAGGGATTAGAAAGAGACAGAAAAATGGAAGTAATTTAATCTGATGGCTGGCAGGACTATGGGTGGGTTTCTTTTACTTGTACCAGTTGTGAGGATGGCAATCAAATAGAATGAACTGGGGTCCAGGTATCTTCTATGCTACTCTCTATGTAATTGAGAACAACTTTTTTCTCTCTTTCTTCTAATTTCAAAGTTTACTGATACCAATGTTCTATCTTCTTTGAAGTTCCCTCTAATCTTCTCTTTCCCATTCAAAACTACCTCAGGCATTTGAGAGTCTAATTCACATCAGAAATTTATTATTAATAATATCGGTGAAATGAAACCTGTAATTATATGCCCCATAATTTTAAACATGGTAGAGCATTTTGAGAAACATGGACCTTGCCTCAAGGGTTGTAATGTGCATACTCCACGTCAATATTAAGCATGAATAAAGCCTTTTAGATAAGGTGACTTCTGGATCTCAAATGTAGAGGATTCTTCAATTATGTTCAATAATAACATAAATCAATTTTTCAGAAAGAGACCATCCCCAAAGGGCAGAGAACAAAGGCAAGACGGAGGCTGCTTTAAAGAAAGGCTTGAAAGAGATGCGGGGGAAGCATGGCATGAGGCTGAGAGCAAGCCAAGCGAAAACCATGGAGTATAAAGTTGCTAACAGCTCAGAGATGCCATCCTTTGAAAGAGAGAATTCCGTGGCCTTCCTCCACTAGAATTAGGGACAAGGACCAGGAGCTGCTTATGTGTGAGTGAGATTGGTCTGATGCTTTCATTTCTCAACTCTTAAGAGCTGGGCAGTTTGAAAAGCCATCATTTGCAAAACTTGCTAGATCAGTGTGGTGCAAAGAGGGAAAAAAATGCTGCTTTCAAAAATTTTAAATCGCAAGGAAAGTTAAGAGTCAACTATAAGTAATTCGTATGGACCTTATTTGGAATCCTGTTGTGTAGACCTTGTTGGATGGGGGCCAAGGCTTCCCCTTAAGGCTGAACAGTTTGTGCACTGCACCAAGGCCCAGGCTAAGGTGGTGAATCAAGCCTAGCTTTATTATTGGACTCCACACTGGCAGAAGGCCACCTTAGCCCAAAGGATGGGCACTTTTTTTCGAATTTATCCCAAACTGGTTTGCCAAATCAAGTACCCAAAGAGGATGTTCTTTTCTCCTTTGTGCAAAGGCACTTTGTGAGTAGGCTCATGGTGGCTTAGAAAGAAGGAGCTGAAAAGAGAGATAAGGATACAGGAAGAAGATAACATGGAGAATTTAGCTGAGTTTGGAAGAGAAACATTCAGAAATGTTACAAGATACCCTATAATCCTTTGTGGCATTACTGGCAGGATTCCATTTTCATATTTCTTCTACTCTTTATTTTTTTTTTATTTTTTTTTAACGTTTATTTATTTTTGAGACAGAGAGAGACAGAGCATGAACGGGGGAGGGGCAGAGAGAGGGAGACACAGAATCTGAAACAGGCTCCAGGCTCTGAGCTGTCAGCACAGAGCCCGACGCGGGGCTCGAACTCACGGACCGCAAGATCGTGACCTGAGCCGAAGTCGGCCGCTCAACCGACTGAGCCACCCAGGCGCCCCATATTTCTTCTACTCTTTTCCCTGCCTTCCATCCTCAGTGATTTCCTTCAAGCCCATAGCTTTAACCTCCACTTAGATGCACAGGACTCCCAGATTTCTATTTCTTTTTTTTATTAATTTTTTTTAATGTTTATTTTTGAGAGTGAGAGAGATAGAGCACGAGTGGGGGAGGGGCAAAGAGAGAGAGGGAGACACAGAATCTGAAGCCGACTCCAGGCTCCGGGCTGTCAACACAGAGCCTGACGCGGGGCTCAAACTCACAAACGGCGAGATCATGACCTGAGCTGAAGTCGGATGCCCAAACGACTGAGCCATCCAGGTGCCCCAGGACTCCCAGATTTCTCTCTGCAGCTCTGATCTCTTTCCTTAGCTCCACGACCATCTATCCAAAATCCTATGTTGGAAATAGACCTGGGTAGCCTTGATGCATTTTAAGCTCAACATGTATGTCTCCTCCTTAAAACTCTACTGGTTCCTTTTTGAGGCCAAAGGTCTTCATGATCTGGACCCTGTATATCTGTCTCCAGCCTCAACTCCTGCTCCCATTCCCTTCATATTTTGTAACAATTCCGACCTGGAGGGTCCTGCTCCACTTCACACCTTTCTCCTCGCCTCCATGCTTCTACGCCTCTGCTCAGGACGTCTTGCTCTCCGTGCCTCCCAATTAAAGTTGTTACTCACAGTTTTCATTCCCTGAGGAAGCCTTCCCTTAAAGAATTACTCTTTCTTTTGTGCTATCGCAATGCCTTGTACTGTTTTGGAACATATTTCTCTACATGTCAATCTTGCCTCCTAGACAGGGCTCTGTGATGGATAATTTTATGTATCATCTTGACTGGCCCGAGGGATGTCTACATAGCTGGTAAAACATCACTTTTGGATGTGTTTGTGAGGGTGTTTCCAGAAGAGATTAGCATTAGCATTTGAATCAGTAAACTGAATAGAGATATCACCAATGTGGGTGGGCATCATCCAATCCACTGAGGGACTGAATAGAATAAAAAGGCAGAGGAAGGGAACATTTGCTGTTTTTCATTTTTGTGTTTTATTTTGCTTCTGATTTGAGCTGGGCAATTGATCTTCTGCCTTCAGACATTGGTGCTCCTGGTTCTTGGGCCTTCAGACTTGGATTGGGATTTACACCATTGGCTCCACTAACTCTCAGGCCTTTGGGGTAGGATTGTATTACACTACAGGCTTCTGGTTCTCCAGTTTGTAGATGGCAGATTGTGGGACTTCTTGGCCTCTATAATCACAAGAGCCGATTCGTGTGTGTGTGTGTGTGTGTGTGTGTGTGTGTACTAAGACAGAGGAAGAGAGAGAGAGAGAGAGAGAGAGAGAGAGAGAGAACTTATTGATTTTGTTTCCCTGGAAAATCCTGATGAATATAGGCTCCATACATCAACGGTGAAGTCTTGGTCATCTGTGTGTAACTGATACTTGTAAATTTCTGGCCTCATCAGCCTGTGCCTAATTTAAAAAGTTATCTAGTATATGTCCTGTTTTATACCCAAATGGTGATGGTATAGGTCCTCTGTAGCCCACTTGCCAGAAATGGGTTTTCTTTCAAATGGGTGTTCTGGTATTTTTGAGGAGCCTCTAGGAGACTGCTCCCCTCTCGTCCTCATTGTGATTTGGGAGCGAAGAAGACCCATGCAGACACCAGCCCACAACTGCTACCAGAATAATCATCCTTAGAATTTCAGGCCAAACATGACCTCAGAGCCCTCATCAAATCCCTGAGAATCTCTCAGCCATCTCCAAGCTAGTGATGGGCCATTTCACCTAAGATCTACCAAGCCACTGGCTGGCTATGACCGAAAGCCCAAAATGTCCTGGTCCAAAAGGCTTTCCTGGGACAGTCAGGTGTCCTTACTTGGAAATTTGAAGTTCAAAGCACTAAAACAAGTTGCCAGTTGGTGATGGGGGGAAAAGATGGAAGGATGCTAGGTGGTAGTTCCAGGACCCTTGCCAGCCAAATCGTGGGTAAATTGCTGAATTTAGAAGCCAACAAAACTGTGAGTGAGCAGGGGAGGCCAGCTGATGGAGATGGAGAAAGAAGCAGACACGTGGACAGTAACAACTCTGTTAATGGTGGGGGCACCAACACAAGAAAGCTTAAGACTTTCTGTTGCTAACATCTTTAAAGACACCTCAATTCCAGAACACTTTGAAAGCTTAGTTCCCATGAGGACTGCTGTACCATGGCTCAGTATCAGATCCTGTGACATCCCTGTCTCCTTCCTTATCTTTTATTTATTCTTAGTGTAACTCCACGCTCTCTCCCATTACTCAGGTTGAGCAGATGGCTGTTCCTTCCACTCCAACAATATGGCCCATAGTTGGAGCCCGATTAACACTTGTTAGATCACACCACAAGGACTTAAAAAAGAGAAAATGCAGTGTAAATGGTTGTGGTCAAGCAAGGCTTCCTGGAAGAACTGGAACTTTAGGGGTGGGCATGAGTAGAGGGGGAGATATTCCGGGAACAGACAGAGCACAGTGAACAATCCTAAATCATGCCAAGGAAAAGGCTGGCTAGAGAGCAGTGATTTGGGACTGTGCTGGAATACTGAAGCTCGAGGTCCTTTCGCATTTTTTCAGGCTGCCAACAACCCCCCCCCCTCCCCGGATTTCCCCAAGTCATCATTTAGATTAGTCTGACCCCAAAACTTGGCGAAGACAAAGAGCGACTACTAAAGAATCACACTATGCCGGGGAAGATGGAAAGGTAAAATTGTGCTGTAATAGTCCCTCAGACAGAATAAATGTTGTAGTGGATTATTATGTTGTCTAAAAACAGTCTTTGTGAATGGTGAATGACACTTGTGAAATTTTCAGCTATTTACTTTGCAGCGCTTCCATTTCCATTCTATTTGGGGTGATGGTTTCTTTTCCAATGCCTCCCCTTTTCTTTCATCTTGGCAGTGGGAAATAGCCTGACAAGGTGCATTGGAACTCTCTCAAGGTACAGCCACTCAAAGTTCTCCAGAGTTCTGGAAAGTTCCACTTCTTCAGTTTTGCTTGTGTGTGTGTGTGTATGTGTGTGTGTGTGTGTGTGTGAGAGAGAGAGAGAGAGAGAGAGAGAGAGAGAGAGAGAGAATGGGACCTACAGAGAGATCAGTCAGCACTGGCCAGACCAGCTGCCATGGGGACAGACATCCGTGAAGAGGCATTTATGCAGAAATACCCCAAGGGTGGGGGAAATACTTGAGGATAAAGCAAAACCCTTTAACATGTTTGAGCTTTGTACAATAAGCCTAAATGTAGCTTATGCGCCCTTCTAAACCTAAGCTTTTCCAGCATTTTAATATTTCATTTATTTTAAAAATTAGGTAATGTGCTTATGGCACAACATTTAATATTTACATGACAGTTCGTAGTGAAAACAAAATCACTTTCTCACTTCTATGCCCCAGTGCATCAGGATCTTTCTTTGGAGACAACCTTTCTGTTTGTTTGTTCTTTTTTTTTTTTTTTTTTTAATTGACTTACAAACATAGTCCATGCATCATCCAGCAAAAGTGTATAGTAAAACCTTGGTTTGCGAGCGTAATTCGTTCTGGAAACATGGTTGTAATCCAAAGCAAATTTTCCCTAAGAAATAATGGTAAGTCAGATGATTCATTCCACAACCCAAAAATATTCATAGAAAAATGATTACAATACTGCAATATAATATAAAATAATAAAGAAAATACAAAATATAAAGAAAATAAACAATCTGCACTTACCTTTGAAAACCTTCGTGGTTGGCGTGTGGGAGACAAGAGAGAGGAGGGTTCTTTCACTATCACCAGCAGAATCACTGCTATCTATCTATTGACTCAATAGAATCGTTTTATTAAAAAAATTTTTTTTAATGTTTATTCATTCTTGAGAGAGAGAGACATACACACAGAGACGAGTGAGGGAGGGGCAGAGAGAGAGGGAGACACAGAATCCAAAGCAGGCTCTAGGCTCTGAGCTGTTGGCACAGAGGCCGACGTGGGGCTCGAACCCACAAAGGGTGAGATCATGACCTGAGCTGAAGTCAGATGCTTAACTGACTGAGCCACCCAGGCACCCCTGACTAGTATTCTTGTAAAAAGAGGAGATTAGGACACAGACACACACACAGAGGGAAGATGGTGTGAAGGCACAGGGAGAAGACTATCATCTACAAGCTAAGAGAGGGGCCTCAGCAGAAACCAACCCTGCTGACACTTTGACCTTGGACTTCTAGCCTCCAGAGTCAGAAGAAAATAAATATCTGCTGTGAAGCCACCCTGTCTGTGGTGCTTGTTCTGGAAGCCCTAGCAAACTAAATACAGGTGGGTCTCCAGGTTGCATTCAATCTTTTGCTATTAACAACTACACTTGACTAATTAACACTGTTTATATATCTGTATGATAAATTCTAGAAGTAGAACTGTCAGGTCAGAGCAAACCTGGGCTAAAATAAAAACTGTCTTATTTATAGAACTATATGAAGGGAATTCAGAAAGTAGACAAACCAGATTTGTTGTATATGTTGAGGCCTTATTTAGTTAAAAAAAAAAAAAAAAACACCAAAAAACCAGGGCATAGGAAAAAAAGAGGAAAGTATAGCTCATCGAATGTTAACATGGAAAGACCTGTAGAAACTATCTAGTTTCAATTCCCTGATATACATGTGAGGAAACGGAGTCCTTAGAAGACCACAATGTGAGCAGAACTGGGGTGGACTACAAGCCCAACCACACCACCCCACCCCACCAGTATGCGGTACTTGATGCACTGTTGGCATGATTTTTCACTACACTTTCATCAATAACCTAAAGTTTATTTGGGGAACATAAGAAATAGTTTTACTGTGGGAAGGTGGTTAAGATACTAAAATGGAACCATTCTAAAATTAAGTAATGAAACTCCTCCTCCAAGAGGATATTTATAGACCCAAATTTCAAGCCTCAAAATTTAGAAAGTTGCAATATGGTTCACCAAGCTCCAAAGCCAAATTTCTAGGAACAAATGTAACAGCTCATCACTTTGACAATGAGCATCAGAGCTACCATTTGTCGAGCACCTGCTATATATTAAACAACACCAGGTCCCTAAAGACACTTTTTATTGATCTTGTTACCACTTAAACTCTCATCTGTGGATTCTTCTATAAACAGGAGACAGAAAGAGGGCCTACCTCATACGTAGGGTTGTCCTTTGGATGAAAGGAAGTAATGTATGTATAGTACTTAACAATATGCCAGGCAACACTTGATGCTTCTGAAGTGTTAGCTGTTACTACTGGTATCTCATTTATTTCTCAACAGAGTGCAGTGAGGTAGGTATTTTTGTTTCTGTTATAGAAATGAGTAAACTAAGACTTGGAAAGTCAAATAACTTGCTGTCATATTGTTTATAATTTATTTTTATAACTTCATTTTAAACAGCATGATGTGGGGAATCTGGGTGGCACAGCTGGCCAAACATCTGACTTGATTTTGGCTCAGGTCATAATCTCATGGTTTGTGAGTTCGAGCCCCGTGTCGGGCTCTGTGCTGACAGCGTGGAGCCTTCTTGAGATTCTCTCTGTCCTTCTCTCGCTGCCCCCTGCCCCAAATAAATAAATAAACTTTAAACAGCATGATGCATTTGCATATGTGAGATAAATTTCATCAATCCCCCACCCCCCCAGGGGTAGTTGGTTGACATTGAAAGCACTCCATAAGAAACCCACTCTTTAAAGGTGGCTACAGGCAGGGGCTTCAAATAGCATCACCTATACCCTCATCAGAGCTTCTGTTAATTAGTGTAAGACATATTAGAAATAGGTTTTCGGGATGCCTGGGAGGCTCAGTTGGTCAAGCGTCTGACTTTAGCTCAGGTCATGATTTCACAGTTCATGGGTTCAAGCCCCATGTCGGGCTCTGTGCTGACAGCTCAGAGCCTGGAGCCTGCTTCAAATTCTGTGTCTCCCACCCCCCCCCCCCCGCCCCTTCCCCACTCATACTCTGTCTCTCAAAAATAAGTAAACATTAAAAAATTTAAAAGAAAAGAAATAGGTTTTCATTGGTGAAATGAATGGCATGAAGAGGTTTGTAGGATAGAAGACTGCACAGTCATTTCTACCACCATAGGAACAAGATATAAGAGGTAGCTCAGCAAACCCAAGACCCCAACACTTACTTCGGGAACCTCCACATTAATGGAAAACTCTGTCCCTGGGTCCATGAGAAGGTTGGCTGATTCTGACTTCACAATGGTTGAGTTCGCCTTGAGTGAGGCAGCAATGCAAAATCTCGTAGGTACACCTAGGAGTGTCATCCACCTTATAGGAATGGGCTGTGTGACTGCTTCTGTCCAGTTTGCCAGGAATGTCTGCGTGTCGGAGAGTTGCTTTCATTGAAACATAACACTGTGGAGCAGGTTGCTGTGGGAGGAGACATAGCTCCCACCCACCTCCAAGAGTGTCAGGCCACTGGTATGTATCCAGGGCAATTGTTCAATGGTCACACTGCCTTGGGGATCACACAGATTGTGGCAGAATTGAAATTAGAACCTCAGCCTAGTTGACTCCAAAGTCTGTGTTCTCAGCCACCTCATCTTTCTACTTGATAATAGAAATGACTGAGGACACTTCTGATTATTCAGTTCAAGGTATTGCCATATAAAATGGCAGGGGCACCTGGATGGCCTAGTCGGTTAAGCGTCCGACTCTTGATTTGGGCTCAGGTCATGATCTCTTGGTTTGTGAGTTCGAGCTCTGCATCAGGTTCTATGCTGACAGTGCAGAGCCTGCCTGGGATTCTCTCTTTCCCTCTGTCTCTGCCACACACACACACACACTCTCTCTCTCTCTCAAAATAAATAAATAAACTTAAAAAAATGACATAAAAAAGTATTATAAAGGATTGATAGTTTCCCTAAGATGGGAGTTTCCATGTTAAGAGCCCATCAAGGATCTTAAGGGCCCCATGATAAGCTTCAGGGTTCCAGGAATTCCTGAAAATTGTTTGCAATAGTTTTGAATTATGTGGACTTTGGAGTCAACTAAAGAACTAGAGAATTTCAAAAAGGTCTGTCTGTGACTCTACTGCCTAGAAATGTTTAGTTCTGTTTTAGAAAATCAGTTATAGACCTTTCATGTGCCCTCTACAGGCATTTTTCTAGACATCAGCGCATGGATTTTCTCATAATTTACAGTTAGAGGTAAATGGAAAGTGCCATTGCCCTCATTTTGCTTACCACGGAATGGAAGTGCCAGAGAAGCACAGATGATTCAGGGCAAGGGATCCTGTCCCGGCTCTGAAGCTGTTCTGGAAGGATCCTTTCCCTGGGGTCCATCTTCTCTGGCTTCTAGCTCCTTGGTTACACGATTGATTTGCTGGCCTCTAAATCTTCCCCAAAAGTGCCTCCCATGGTTCTTCTTCTGTGCTTCCTGCTCATGCCCTTTGCTTTGCCTGGAAGCTTTTCAGTTCTTCTCTCCCTGTGAGGCCCAGCAAGAGCTTACCACTAGAGAGCAGCCTCCCTAATGACCCCACTGGAAAGTGCCCTTCTCTTACCCTGTACCAAGACAGGACTTCAATGTGTGAAAGTGGGGGAAGGTGAAGCATTAACCATGGACTGCCTTGGATTGTTTCTCATATTCTGATTTTAAACTGTCACCACATCTTGTGTTTGTCATGGGTGTTTGCCAGGTCATAACCATCTGCGGCTTTCATGGAAGGGTATCGATCAGTGTTGTATTTCTTTTGTAGGCTCTGTCCTCACCTGCTGAGGCAGGTCCTTCTGTCTCCCTTAAGATCATCCTTGTTGTTTCTGAGAGTTCCCAGGTGGCCCATGTATGGCCTGAACCCCATCCCCACCTCCTGCATTGACTCTTGCCAATGGGGACAGCTCCTGTTGAGGCCGCCATGCTCACAGAACTCCCAAAACTTGCTGCTGAGGATGCCTGCCAAAGCCCACTTGCACCAGGGCCACCGAAATGAGACCGCTCTGCCTTTTCTGTTCACGCCGCTGGCCTCAATCGGCCTCTCAGCTAAATGGGGCAGCCCCTGATCTTCACCTCTGTGTTGTTCTTTGTTTCATGAGTCTAGAGCAGTGGGGCTTTGCTCCTAATGGCTTATGGGTTTTTATCTCCATAGCTCTTCACGTTTTATTTGTTGTCCGCTCCCCCTAGAATGCAGCTGGAAGTCCCTGGGGACTGATTCTAGGGTACGATCACTGGTCCAAATTATATTTTCTTACCCCTCTTTCTCTTAGGGGAGATTCTTTGTGGAAGACATCTTGGTAATAATATGCCGTCGACAGGCTCTGGCTACAGCCTTTGCCCCATTTCCTCATAGAACCCTTGCAATAAACTTATGAAGTTGGTACTTTTCCTGTATTCAGATGAAGGAGCCAAAGCCAGAGGGGTGAAATAACTTGCTAAGGTTGCCCAGAAAATTAAGGTAGAACAGGCTTCCTGGCTCCCAATCTAGTGACTCTTCCTCAGATCAGGGATTTTCCAGCTTTCTTTCTGATTTTAAACCCAACTCTGCATGTCTCTTTATTCAAATGAAATTATTTGAGAAGCCCAACATGTAAAAACAAATATGGCTAGAGCTTCTCTAGATGAAAATAAGGAGCATGTGGCAGTTCCAAGGCTCAGCCACCCCCTTCAAGGCAGCTGGGCCCTGCCTGAGCTTTGGCTGAGGAGGGACTCCCAGGACACTGCTCCTAGAGCTCCCAGTCTCATCCAAAACACAGACCAGCTCCTGTCCCATCAAAAAGGGACATTTCCAGGGCACCTGGGTGGCTCAGTCGGTTAAGCGTCCGACTTCAGCTCAGGTCATGATCTCACGGTCCGTGAGTTCAAGCCCCGCGTCGGGCTCTGTGCTGACAGCTCGGAGCCTGGAGCCTGTTTCAGATTCTGTGTCTCCCTCTCTCTGACCCTCCCCAGTTCATGCTCTGTCTCTCTCTGTCTCAAAAATAAATAAACGTTAAAAAAAAAAATTAAAAAAAAAAAAAAGGGACATTTCCCACCCATAAGGGATGCAAGTTCATTTTTACACAGGCCGGTAAGAAATGCAGTTTTTTCCTGGTGGTGATTTATTCTCTTTCTCTCCCTGCCACTTCTCTTGAGTCCTATCTCCAGTGCTCTGGGTCTTTAATCTTTCACTTCTCCCTCTTCCCCATGAGCTCCTTTAGCTGAGGCCCTTTCATCTTGGCAGGTGATCGCCACAAGCCTTTAAGGAGTGGTAAAGTGATATGGAGAAATAATCAGAAGCCCCAAGGCTGCTTTAGGTGATGTTTGTTCGGTCTCACCCACCCTCCCTCTGAGCTTTGGGTTTTCCATTTAGGCTCATGAATGCCACACCCGGGGCATTCCAGCTGAGCTCTCTGTAGCTGAGCCAGAGTTTGTAGACAGCTGGAGAAAAAATGTGCTGAAGAAGCAAGCCCTCCATGCGGTTATCCTGTTGGGACTCACCCCAGTAGCCTCCGCCAGGCCTAGTAGGGCCGGGTGCTGCAGTGGTCTGCCCTGTGTAGTGAACCATGTGAGGGTAGTGAGCAGTACCCAAAGCCTGTAGCCTCTGTCTCCCCGCTCCCGAGTTGGGAATGACTGCAGAATGAGCAAGCATCAAGGATACAGGAAAGACTTGCCAAAGTGAGAGAGGTATGTGTGAGCCGTTTAGGATGATTCATGAGGTTTCCACCTGATAAAGGAATGTCAGCTCTTCCTGGTTATGCTTTAAGAGATGCTCAACTCTTGAAAACCCTCCCAAGTGCCACACACCGCCAACTCCAGCCTGCTCCTGTTTCCAGATAGGGACAAACAAGTCCACAGAAGGGAAACTGGATTCCAAGAATGACACTTAGAGACACCTTCCTGCTTCAGAGGCAGATTCTGTTTAAAATGGCTGTTGGCCCTGGGGGAGACTGTTCAAGAGTGTTGCCCTTGTCTGCTCTATCTGAAACGACACATGCCATAGCTCGTGGCTATGTCCGTGGCCCTTTTCGAGATGGCAGCCCTAGGGACCCGATGATTAACCATAACTCACCTTTCCACAGCAGTTTATAGATCCAGAAGCATTTTCCCACCTACAGCAGATACAGTTCAGTGCAGGTAGCAGACCCACTTAGTTTAAGCAGAAAGAGATTTAATACAGAGAATGAGGTGCACAAGGAGCAGGCTTCAGGTGGGGCCTCCAGGAATGACTCCCAGAGCCGGAACTGGCCCTCCCAGAGAGCATCTACGTCTACCACAACCAGGAAGCCATTGCCAGAAATGCTGGCTGCAAGAAAACACTGCCTTCGCCGTAAAGCGGGGATCAGAGCTGCTGGCCGCGTGGCCCTGGGACTCCAGTTTTGATCTGTGCTAGCAGAGTGCATACCTCATGCTCACCTCTCTCCCTTCTTAACTTTTTAAATTCCTGCTGTGCGCAAGGATGTCTGACTTGTGGAACCCAAATCACGTTTGGAGGCATAGCTGCAAGGGAGTCAGGAAACTAGGTTTTAGCTTTGCAGGACAGGAAGGCACGTAGAAAATTGGAATAGACGTCTATTTCATATCTGCCACCCTATACCATATCTCACAGGAAGTATGAAAAGTGATGGGAAAAGGTGGTAGCCTCACGGGGTGCGTGAAGACAGGGGCATGATGGTGTGGCTACAGAGAGAATCACACCAGGGAGAGGAGCCAGTGAAGTCTGTGTCGAGGTCTCAAGAATACAAGTGCCTACCCTCGTTGAGGGACCAAGCAGGAGCAGCATTCCCGGCAGGAGGAATGACGTGCGTAAAGGTTCGGAGTCTGGAGTGAGTGTGCTGCAGATGCAGGACAGAACTGAAAGGAGGAAGGGGTATGCATGTGGGGCAGGGAGAGGAGGGAGTGGAATGAGGCTGGAGAGGCGCAGGGACAGGCAGGCAAGCCCTGGAGGCCCCATGGAGGGATTTGGCTTTTGTCCTAAGAGTAATGGGAAGCCACTCAAAAGTTTTCCGGAGGGGAAGGTTGGTGGAGGTGTGCTTGGTACATGGTCATATTTAATTTTGAAAAGGTCACTGGCTGCAGTGTGTCCCAATGTCGTGCCTGTATTCGCTTACTAGGGGCCACAATTTGCCATCAAGCTACCACTGTCTTATTTTCCTAAGGCGGTTTATTTCTGCATCATCCCCGTTCTTTCATTCCAGGCAACAGGAGAAGAAACCAACAGCAAGTTGTCTACAAATCTGGGAAGGTATTTATAGTTTTGTTTTTTTTTTTAACATCCGTACAAATAAAAGCCTCTGGGGCAACCATTCATTTCATTTGTCTCTGCTCTAGGACGTGAAGAAGGGCGTTCGTTTGAAACGCTTCTGCAAGTTGTTCTGTGGGTGGCGTTCAACAGGTGAGGCCCCTGAGGTGCCTCTGGTCCTCTAGAAATGGGTGACCGGGGGGCTTCTGTGGCCTCTCGGCAACAATAGGGTTGGTGGGGGGTGGGTCTCCTCTCACCGATCAGCAACTCAGGGGCTTGCCTTCAGAGATCAAAGCACAGAAACTTAAAAAACTGTCAGATGTGACTGTGCTCCAAAAAGGCCACTGATTTTAAAACAATTGGCCCCTGAGACTCAACTTTCTCCAGAGCCTTTCTTCCCACAAGGACCCAGCTGTGCTAGCACCTTCCTCCAGGGGGTATGGCTGCGGTGTCCAGCAGGCACAATCTCAGTTGGACAGAGACCCGCGCTCTGAGCCCCAGCTTCCTAACCAGGCTGTGGGCTCCTTGCTGGAAGGGATCTCACCTTTCATATATTGTTGTGTGTCTTACAACATCCGTCTTGGTCGGTTCATGGTCTGAATTCAAAACAGTCACCAGCCAGGAGATTTTTTTACTTTCTTCGGGTCATGGCTATGGGGTGGGGTGTCCATGGACCCCAGGTTAAAAACCTTTAAATTCTCAACAGGGCTTCTTTCAGAAGTAAACTTCTTGCTGATTCTCCCAAAGCCTATATGCTGCGTGGTTGTCCACATTGGTCCTGAGACCCGTGTCCGTGCGCAGGCAGTGTGCTTTGTGAGAGATTCCCCCTGGAGGGCAGTGATGCTCACCACTATACCACCGATGCTGTGAGATAGCCCCTGGGATGCTGAGTGGAAGCAGCCGCAGTCCTTGTGGACATGGCCTCCCTCTTCCTGCGGAGCTGTGTAGAGCGAGCGTTGGTCTGCAGGTGCATTTTGAGGCAGAGTGTTAACAACCATTTAAATGTGTGGGCCAAAGACATCGATGTTTATTGCTTGCCCTGCTTTTCTTTCATTGGTTTCCCAGAAAAATTGCCAAGGTAGGAGCCCGATAGACGTGATGTGGCTCCCATGCTGGCTGTCTTTCAAAACCACTGTTCCCCACCTGGGGAAAGCAATGGATTGTAGCAAACTGGTATCTCTTTGCAGAAGCGACCAGAATGTGTTGGGTTTGGTACCCTGAAGCTTACTTCTTTGTTCATTTTGAATACCCCCTGGTCATCTCTGCTTCCCCATCTATTGCTACCTAATAGGGATAGAAACTTCAGAGAACCATTTCTATTTATATTCAGGGGATTCTGAGAAAAAGAACCCAAGAAGCCAAAGATAATAATGGAATGATAAATGACTAATAAAGTAAAACGTTATGAACAGATAGCTTAGTTAAATTCATACAGACAGAAAGTAGAATGGTGGTTACCAGGCTGAGGGGGAGAGAGAATGGAGGGTTGGTGTTTAATGGGTACAGAGTTTCAGTTTGAGAAGATGGAAAAGTTCAGGAGACGGATGGTGGTGATGCCTGCGCTATAATGTGAATGTACTTAATGACCCTGAACTGGGCACTAAAAATGGTTAAAACAAAAATGGTAAATTTTAAGTTATGCGTATTTTGCCACAATTGAAAACAATGGGACAAAACCATTTGGACAGCATTGTCTCAATGAGGAGACACTAAACTTGTTGCCTTTTAGCTTGGGTGCTGTGTGTGTGTGTTTATATTAAAAGTAACCAGTTTCCTGAAAACATATAACCTACTTCTGGCCAAGAGGCTCTTTTCCTGTGCTTTTGTGCATCCTGAAGCTGTCTCCACTGTGTGTTGGTCAGGAAGTGGATGACTCATGGGGCCTTTATGACAGATCTCTGAGTCACACACACATACACACACGCGCGCACACACACACACACACACACACACACACACACACACACACACACGAGTCACCTCCCCCACCCCCACAGGCTGCTAAGACAGGCAGTGATTTGGATGCCAGAGAGATGTATCTGGAACATTGCAGGAGGTAGTTGATGTCTGTTGCCAGGCATGCTCCTGAGCAGGCTCTCTGTGGCTTAGTAGTAAACCAAAGCTATGGCATTATGTCTCAACCCCAGGCTCCCTCGGCATTACCTCTTTCCCTCTGTCTCTCTTTAAGGCCAACCTGAATGGCAAAAGCAGTGGAAAGCAGTTGGTACCAGAAGCGCCTGGTGCCCACTTGACCACTGTGGCCACACCTGTTTCAGGGGTCTCTTTTCAGTTCTGTGTGAACGACACTGGATGTAGGTACACAAAACAGCAGGTGGGTGGTGGGTGCCACACGGTTAATGGTCAGGTTAACCACGGGTCTGGTTTGACACCTTGGTGGTTGTGGTTCAGTTTGGAAGCTACTCAGTTATATAAAAAAATGGAGGGCTGGGCTAGATGTTGGGAGACCCGGGTTTAGACTTGGCTGGGACACTTGCTAGTTTCATTTCCTTGGTAAGTCATGTAAGCTCTCTGGCTTCTCTCGGTTTCCTCGTAGATCAGGATCAGCTCCCACATGGCCTACCCCTCCTGTGCTCACAGCAGACACTGCTCACTGATCACAGTACTCTCTCCCCCTGAGCCCAGATGCCAGCTCATGGCCCTGCTCAGACAGCTTTTCCTGTCATTTCGTTGAATCAGAGTTAATGTCTCAAATGATACCGATTTGCCATCTTAAAGGCTAAATTGTTGGTTCTCAATTCAGACTACACATTAAAATCACCGAAGAGTGTATAAAAAATACAAATGTCTAAACCCTACCCGTATGGGTTCAGATTGAATCAGTCTAGGATGATATATTTTAAAAGCTCTCCAGGTGATTCTGTTTCATAGCCAGGACTGAGGGCCACTGGGTTAGATAATCACTAAGGTCCCCTCCAGAGCTCACATCCAATCACTGTACCAACAAGTGTTGGAATTAAGATGGCAGACGTGATTGGACCAGTTGAGTGAGGAGACCTGGTTCTTGTTTCTAGTTTATCCTCCTAATTTGCTTGTGATCGTGGGTGAGTGTATTTATCCTTTTTTGAGTTTTAGATTCCACATGCATAAACTGGGAATAATAATCTCTTGAACTTCTATTTCACCATATTTTAGGAGGTTGAAATGATGAAAGAAGTATGAGGGAAGTACTATGTAATGTGCTACATAAATCATTCCATTTTTGACACAAGTGCCCCCAAATACTTTTTTAAAAAATTTGTTAATGTGTATTTAGTTTTGAGAGAGACAGAGACAGAGAGTGAGTGGGGGAGAGAGAGAGGGAGACACAGAATCTGGAACAGGCTCCAGGCTCTGAGCGGTCAGCACAGAGCCCGATGCGAGGCTTGAACTCACGGACCGTGAGATCATGACCTGAGCTGAAGTCGGACGCCCAACCGATTGAGCCACCCAGGTGCGCCGCCCCCCCACCGCCAAATACTTAAAAAAAATTTTTTTAATAAAAATTTGAATCTATCCCTTATGATGATTTTGTAGAGATCCAATGAGACAGTATATACAGCAGCACCCAGCCTAATGCGAAAGTTCTTGTTTGAGAATTTTGATGGAGATTACTGCAATAGTAAATCACAGATGGAGTTTTATGTGCCTTCAAAGGAAGGATAAGCTTATTTCTGTGGTGGCTTTGTTAGAACTAGAACTTTGATTTTTCTAAGGTAAAAATTATGAATGGTAATGCCTGGAATAATCCCATTATAAAATGTGCAAATGATAGAGAAGTAAAGAGAGCAAACTATGAAAGTCCTCCTTATCTCCTGCACCCCACTCCTCCCCTCTCCAGAAGTAATCACTGACAGTGATTGAAGCGTATCTGTCTAGGCCTCTTTCTATGCACTTACACACACACGCGCGCATATTACATTTTTTCTAACAGAAATATAAAGTATTCTGCAATTTTCTTTAATGAAGTGCTTTAGGGATCATTCCATGACTTCTGGCATGTTATTTAATCTCTTCATGCCTTAATTTCCTCATCTGTAAATTGGGATAATAATATAGGACTCTTTTTTTTTTAAATTTTTTTTAACGTTTATTTATTTTTGGGACAGAGAGAGACAGAGCATGAACGGGGGAGGGGCAGAGAGAGAGGGAGACACAGAATCTGAAACAGGCTCCAGGCTCTGAGCTATCAGCACAGAGCCCGACGAGGGGCTCGAACTCACGGACCGTGAGATCGTGACCTGAGCTGAAGTCGGACGCTTAGCCGACTGAGCCACCCAGGCGCCCCTCTTTTTTTTTTTTTTTTTAACATAGGACTATTATAAGGACTGAATTAGTTAATATTTATAAAGTGCTTAAAATAGTGTCAGCACTTTTCTATGATTAAGCTCACAGTAAATCTTATAGAAATATATTTTACTGAATGAATGTTTATTGGATAACAGTTTAAAAATTAAAAAAAATTGTTTGTCTTCATTTGTGCTGAACTCAAGACTGATTGTAAAAAAATACCCACTCCCCACCCCTAGCCTGCAAGTTGAAATTTAGGTAAGAGGTTGTTTTGAAAGTATGTGTATCCTCTGTTGATCCTTCATATTTCGTACAATGAATGATGGGTCCTGGGGCCTATATCATAATGGATATTCTGATCTTAGTCTTTTAATTCCACTTCTGTGCCTCCGTTTCTCTACCAGAAAGCTAGGTACGGTATTATCCACCAGGCAAGAGGTACCCAGAAGAAATGGACTCAAAGTGGTTACAGCTCATGGTAGTTTATGACACTGCAAAGTGTTCACCTGCACTGCTGATGAGCAGTAGGTCATGACCTTGTCTTTAACTTCTCTTTGGGTTTTGTTAGGGAAGGTACAAGAGAAGAGAAGAAGGTGTTGGCATTTTGCCTCCAGGAAGAATTTTGATTAACGATAAACATATTCCAAGATGCTGTGAAGTTGAAGTCACATGAATACTAAGTGATTTCTTGGCATCAAAAATCAATCTCTTTCACGTCAGTCCTAAAAAAAAAATAAACACTTTTACTTTCTTTGGTACTGGGAATAGCCAGGTTGGCTTCAGCTATTAACAGCAAAAGCTTTTAAAATAATTACTTCTAGAATACGATAATATTAATGATTAGCTTTGTGTTAAAATTGAAGAGATAAGTAGTTAAATACTAAGAATAATAAACCTTGGAAGTGTCATTGTGTAATAAGTTTGCCCTTTAAAAGTATCATTTTTCAATGATTTTGCTCATAGTGAATAGTTCATGAAAAATTACATCCCTCACTAAATAATCCTTTCTCTACAATTGAGTTGACTTCTTAAAATGATCTTTGATTTTCATACATTAGAGTCAGTCCCCTTCAAAACAACAGATTTTTTAAAAGTAATTACATTCTCGTTTATGGCGTACTTTCTATGTGCTGGGCCACGTGCACGCACAATCCGCAAGCAGCCAAATAGAGTGTTAATGATGATTATCACCCCATTTTAGAGATGAAAAAAGTTGAGGCTTAGAGAGGTTAAGTCATTGGTCAAATGAGCGAACTACATAAATGGCAGACCTGAGATTCAAAGCCAGGTCTGTCTACTTAGGAAACAAAGTATCTGTCTGGTTGCTCCAAGAGCTAGAGATGTCTATTATGAGCCTAAGCACCCAAAGGGTCTGGATTTATTATAGGTCACATCACCCCCCAGCAACATCAGAGGTATATGTGGTAAAAAGTGTGTGCATGCATGCGCATATGTGTAAAAATGTGAAGGATGGATGGGGTGAGAAGAACGGGCACCTGGTGAACTTACCGAATGTAACTAACTCTTTTGAGGAAAGCTCTCTCCCAGGACTTGTTTCTGCCTGGGCACGGGCTGACCCGCACAGGGTGACTGCAACAGGCAGCTTCTCTCTGAAGAGCGCCTGGCGCTGGCCTCCTGGAGGCCCCTGGGAAGAGCAAACTGCCGCATTGGGAATGTTGGTTTTGTAATTAAATTAAGGGTAAGGGAAGCTTTACTGAAATTTCTGCTCGGTGGCTGAGAACTTAAACTTCACACCACGGCTTCCTGCTTTTTGACTGTTGCTGCAACTAATGTAACAAAAATCACGCACAGGAGTTGACCGTAGACATGTTAAACCCTCTCCCCTTCGTCATTTATCTCCTAAAGGCAAACTCATTCTCTTACCATCTCTTACATCGATCACCTCCAGGAATTTAAACATTGATCTATCAGGAGTACCAGTCTCCAATATGCAGTCCAAATTGAAATTTCCCAATTGTTCCAATAACGTCCTTTATAGAGTTTGTTAAGACTTTCTGACCCAGGATCCCACAAGGCTCACGCACTGCATTGCCAGTTCTCTGTAGCATCCTTTAATGTGGTACAGTTCCTCAGCAATTTTTTTTTCCCACTCTTTATGTCATTGCCATTTTTGAAGTGTCCACATGAGTTGTTTTGTGAGCATGTCTGTCAATTTGAATTCAATAGACTGCTTTCTAATGATTAAATTAATGAGACCCAGTTGAAAGAGTCCAGTGACCCAGCTGATATATTTTTATATTATATTTATATATTATCTATATTTATGTGCAAATATAATATAGAAATATATGTTATTAAGGTCATATAATTACATAACCAGAGAACTTAAATGACTTTAAAAAGTACAACACAGGGGCACCTGGGTGGCTCAGTCGTTTAAGTGTCTGACTTTAGCTCAGGTCACGATCTCACGGTTCGTGGGTTCAAGCCCCACGTTGGGCTCTGTGCTGACAGCTCAGGGCCTGGAGTTTGCTTCGGATTCTGTGTCTCCCTCTCTCTCTGCCCCTCCCTCACTCCCGCTCTGCCTCTCTCTGTCTTAAAAATAAATAAACATTAAGAAAAAAATAAAAAGTACGACATAACAAATGATGTTCCCCTGCCCCAGTCTCTCTCCCTCAGGGGACACTGTTGACAAGTTTCTGTTTTGGTCCTGAAACACATCTGTGCATACACTGCCATATCCATATCCATGTTCACATGTGCTGTTTTGTTTACACAAAAGAAGGCATGCAATGAAAAGCTCAGATCTTCGAACCACCTTTGTGTTTCAGTGAAGGGAAGTTCTCAGGGTGAAATGAATCTTCGGGTTGTTCCCTGGTTTGAAGAAAATCTCCATGTGACTGCTTTCCATCACCTTTGTGAGAAGCCTTTGGGGGCTGGCATTGAGGCAGCAGCATTTTGATGATTAATACAGACCAAGGTCATTGTACACAGTAGTTGTCTGGCATTGGCCCACTTAATCAAATACTTCCTTTATGGGGTTGATTGGGAAAATTGGCGGTTGATTCACTCAGGAGAGCTTTTAACAAGGCTGAATTCAGGAATGAAGAGAATGAAGGCCTCTGCTAAAGATGATATGGCTTCCTTTTTTTTTTTTTTTTTTAAACTCATTGGCTCTTTAAAAAATGCGGTAAAATTCGCGTAACATAAAATTGACCATTAGTGACATTTCATCAATTCACAATGTGGTGCAACAGTCACACTATCTACATTTTCTTCACCCCACAAGGACACCCTGTATTCTTCAGCAGTCGCTCCTTTCTTCCTTCTCTCCTCAGTCCCTGGGAACCGATAATCTGTTTCCTCTCTCTATGAATTTACCTGTTTGGGATATTTCATATAGGTGGAATCATATAACAGGTGGCCTTTTGTGGCTTCTTTCACTTAGCATGAGGTTTTCAAACTTTGTCCATGTTGTTGCAAGTCTTAGCGCGTCATTCCTTCACGTGACTGAATAATATTCATCGTGGGGATGACCACACTTAAAAATGTCCATTTATCAGTTGATAGCCCATTAAAAAATATTTTTTAATGTTTATAGATTTTTTAAAAAAAAAATTTTTTTTTTCAACGTTTATTTATTTTTGGGACAGGGAGAGACGGAGCATGAACGGGGGAGGGTCAGAGAGAGAGGGAGACAGAGAATCGGAAACAGGCTCCAGGCTCTGAGCCATCAGCCCAGAGCCTGACGCGGGGCTCGAACTCACGGACCGCGAGATCGTGACCTGGCTGAAGTCGGACGCTTAACCGACTGCGCCACCCAGGCGCCCCTAATGTTTATAGATTTTTGAGAGAGAGAGAGACACAGAGTGTGAGCAGGGGAGGGTCAGAGAGAGGGAGACACAGAATCCGAAGCAGGTTCCAGGGTCTGAGCTGTCAGCACATAGTCGAACGCGGGGCTCGAACCCATGAACCATGAGATCATGACCTGAGCTGAGGTCAGACACTTAACCGACTGAGCCTTCCAAGCGCCCCAGTTGATGGCCCATTTTTATTTATTTTTTGAAAGAGAGACAGAGAGAGAGCATGAGTGAAAGAGGGGCAGAAAAAGATGGGGAGAGAGAATCCTAGGCAGGGGATTTGATGCGAGGTCATGACCTGAGTAGAAACCAAGGGTTGGATGCTTAACTGACTGAGACCCCCAAGTGCCTGATGGCCCCCTTTTTAAGAATTATTTATTCTCAAATTAGTTAACATACAGTGTAGTCTTGGCTTCAGGAGTAGATTCTAGTGATTCATCACTTACATAGAACACCCAGTGCTCATCCCAACCAGTGCCCAATGGCCCATTTATAAATATTGCTGCAAACCTTGGATTGAAGGGGCTCTCCTGCGTGGGACTATCTTCAATTGTAAAAGCCATGAACTATGTCAGTAATTTTCTTAGATCAAGAGTTTAGTAGGCCAAATAAATTGTTGAAAAATCATCAGGTCTGTGCTAACAGCTAATGGTCTCTGAAAGGTAGGAGAGAGAATGACTTTTGACCAGAAAATAGAGCCTGTAGGGTTTGTGACAAATTATCTGCCTTCTGATTCTGCGAGCCCTTCTACTGCAGCCCCCATTGGGTGATAGGCCCTGGAGACCAACACACTACTCAAATAATGGCCTGAGTCATGAGTCAGCTGGAGTAGATCAGTCATTCCCCACAGGGCGGCTTAGGGACCAGGCAGCCACAAGCACCACAGTTGATGCCAGCAGCCCCGTCACCGCCGAAAACTGCTTCCCTAGCTTCTTGTCTGCTTATTACTTGAAAAACCCCAGGAAAAGTCCTCCTCTTTGAACAAAAGATTTCAGAATTTCTGCTGTCAATAATGGACTGCCTGCTGTGTACTCCAGCCTGAATTTAAGCTGTGTGTGTGTGTGTGTGTGTGTGTGTGTGTGTGTGTGTGTCTAGAATCACCCAGACAAGGATTAGCAAGAAACTCCTTAAGAATTCATTTGATGGCTAATGATGGAAAATCCCAGGATTTAAAAGGAGCGGAGAAAAAAATGCCCGCCTTGTTTTCCAGACAGATGCAAGCCCTTCACCTTCCCTATAATTAAAGTCTTGAGCCCTACAGTGGGGGGAGGCGGGGAAGAGAAGGAAGTACAGTCCCAGAGAGCAGGAAGGTAATGTCAAATTGCTGATCCCTCGGTGGCACCGAGCATTGTCTAACTGATCAAATGAGATGAGGAATAACCAATTTCCCCTCTCCCCCTCCCAGCTTTGCTCAGTCTTTCCCATACTTAGCATTTTAAACACTTCAACAGGAAAGGGCATCCTGCAGGGAGCAAACAGGGGCATCCTGAAGGAATGCTCCAATGTCTGCCTTCCATATTTTCTGCGTGTAAATCCTGCTGTTCCACAGACTGTTTCTCTTCCACCAGCCAGCTGATTTCTCCTCACCCATTCCCATTTCTCTCTCTTTTCATTTGTCCTCCCCTTCTTTTCCTTCTGTGTCCCTCTCAGAATCCTGACAGCGACACCCCTCCCTGTCTATGGCGTTGTACCAGCAGGTTGGGCTTTCCTTCTTCATGGACCATGGCTGCCCACGACTGAAACATCAAGCCCCACATCAGCTGTCCTTCCAAGGCCTCTCCATCAAGGCCGGTTGGTGCAGTAGGAGGGAAGTATTATGCCCACCGTATAGCTTTGGCTTTGAAGGTTCTAGAACACAAAAAACGAACAGAACAGGCTTTCTTACCGCATGTTTTTGAGACCCACTTGGGAATTTGGGTGGGGTAGGTAGGAACCAAATGTCTGGCCTATCCCAGGGGATATTAGTCACCCAAAGTGAGTTTCAGGATAAAAAAAAAAAATATTAGGCAAGTTTGTACATGGTAATAACTGTCAGACTGGCCGCTCCCTGTTGATGCTTGAGGTTTTGGAATTCTGATCTGCCTTCTCAAAGAATTTGTTCTTCAAAAGTAAGAAGGCCCACTGAGAAGGATCCTGGATTTTATGAATGTGATTTCCTTATTGAGGTGTGACAACAGTGAAAAAAAAAAAAAAAAAAGGAAGGCAGGGGAGTGCAGAAAAGGTAGGCACGATTGAAATAGATATAAACTCTAAAAGTAATCTCTGCACTGGGGCGACTGGGTAGCTCTGTCGAATAAGCGTCTGACTTCGGCTCAGGTCATGATCTCACTGCTCCTGAGTTCGAGCCCCAAGTTGGGCTCTGTGCTGACAGCTCACAGCCTGCTTCAGGGTTTGTCTTTGTCTCTCTGCCCCTTCCCCCACTTATACATGCTCTCTCGCTCTCTCTCAAATATAAATAAACATTTAAAAAAAATAAAAGTAATTTCTGCACTAAATTGTGTGCCATCTACAGTTGGAATGCTGAGAGCTACCTTGGTCCTTGTACATCAAAAGAGACCGAGGGGAGACTGGGTGGCTGGGTCGTTTAAGCATCCAACTTCGGCTCAGGTCATGATCTCATGGTTCGCGGGCTCCAGCCCTGCTTTGGGCTCTGTGCTGTCCGCTCAGAGCCTGGAGCCTGCTTCGGATTCTGTGTCTCCCTCTCTCTCTGTCCCTCCCTCTGTCTGTCTGTCTGTCTCTCTCTTTCACTCTCAGGAATAAATAAACATTAAAATTTTTTTTTAAAAAGATTAAAAAAAAAAGACTGAGAAAACCTGCAGAAAAAGGCAAACACTGAGACCAAAAGGGGCTTCAGGATGTACAAAAGCAACTGTATGTTTAAAATCTCGGGTCCTTGAAAGGTTGGGTCCTTTCCTGGGACAGCTTGAAGGCCTCATTAGGGAGTCCGAGATACCTCAAAGCTCTGATTCACCAAATTCCAGAGATCGATACAAGGAAGTACTGATGGGACTAGCTTTGGCCCATTTAAAGAAAAGTTTCTGCATAAGACAACTAAAATATAAAAGAATTATCCGAAGTAATTAAAGCACGTTGAAAAAGAAAACATTCAAGCCATGGGTGATGGATTCCTATCTTCTAAGGATGAGAGTATAAGGAAAAGTAGCTTCCATTAAGAAAAAAAAAAAAAAGCGTTACTGCCTCCAAAGTTAGCCCTGGGAGATGATTCTGGATACTGACCCTGACCCTGCAGCTACTTTTTACCTTCCTCTAGAGCTGTGCTGTCCATTATGGAAGCCATTGGCCATATGTGGCTATTAGGAACTTGAGATGTAGCTAGTTTTATGCTTTAAGTATATATCAATAATAGATATAATTTATCAAATTAATTATTTGATTGAATTTATCAAATTAAACTTATCAAATTAATAATTATTTATCAATTATTCCCAGTTATTCCTCAATAAAGTTAAAAAACAAGTAAATGCAGCTGGTTTGAATTGAGATGTGCTATGTATAAAATGCATACTGGATTTCAAAGACTTACCATGAAAAAAGAATATAAACTATAAAAATACATAAATATCTTTTCATATAGATATATTAAAGTGATAATATTCTAGATGTATGGGGCTAAACAACAATGTTAAGGTCCCCTTTTACTTATTTTAATGTGGCTACTAGAAAATGTAAAAATTACCTATGTAACTTACGTTTGTAGCTCACATTCTATTCTTCTTAGAAAGCCTTGTTTAGAGTCCTTTGCTAATCACAGGTTGATCGTGCTTAAGGGGGTTAATGTTGACATTGGCCCAAGCATGTCTAACACTGACCTGTGGCATGGATGGAATGTCCAAAACTCAATGTACTGAAGGGCGGGGGGCACCACCAGAGCAGAAACAGAGAATTTTGTTGACAAAAACAAGGTTTTTTTTAAAACCTTTCTTTCTGGAGCTGCTTTAACTGAGACCAAGCTCCCCAACGTGAGGGCATCTAATAGTGGTGTTGGGTTCCTTCTCTCAAGGTACTTAAAACAGTGCCCATGGTAAATGCTTTATAAGCATTTGTTATTTTGCATCCTTTTCTTGTGTGAAAATGAAACTCTTTAAATAAGTGGGTTTCCCTGGCACTAATGTTTCTTTGTTTTTGCCCCAGTTTTTTAGTTTGGAGAATAGTGGCCCTTTCTTGCCTATCTACCAGCTAGTAGGGCCTGGCATTGCTTGGGTCTGCCAGAACCGGTACTTGAACCGATGGTGGAATATAGACCCTTGTCCTAGTGAGAAGGTTTGGACACGATCTGTGGTTCCCCCATGCCCCTCTCGAGGTGACTGGGATGGATTTTATTTCTGGGGCACCACTTAAGCACTGGATGTAGTCCCCCTGTCTTAGTTCCCTTGTGTCCTGCCTAGACTCCCTGTCTTCTTTGTCCTGGACGTCTCAGTCATGGTGTCTGCCGTCCTTCGGATGCACCCTTTAGCCGAAAGTACCTTCCACCCACCACATAGCCCCTGCTTATTAAATGATCACACTGAATGGCAATTACTTAAAAATCACAAAGAAACTCGGTTTTGAAGCGGCTACTTGTAACTAGCTGATGTGGATCTCACCTGTTCCGCTGTTGTTACTAATCATTTAGATCAGTGGCTCTGCAAAAGAGGAGAGCTTCAAAACAACCTGGGAATATTTTCAAAGGATGCATTGTTGGGGTCCATTTTCAGAAATTCTGATTTAGTGGGTCTGAGGTGGGGCTTTGGCATTAGTACCTTAAAAAAGCTCCCACAGGGGCGCCTGGGTGGCGCAGTCGGTTAAGCGTCCGACTTCAACCAGGTCACGATCTCGCGGTCCGTGAGTTCGAGCCCCGCGTCGGGCTCTGGGCTGATGGCTCAGAGCCTGGAGCCTGTTTCCGATTCTGTGTCTCCCTCTCTCTCTGCCCCTCCCCCATTCATGCTCTGTCTCTCTCCGTCCCAAAAATAAATAAACGTTGAAAAAAAAAAATTAAAAAAAAAAAAAAAAAAAAAAAAAAAAAAAGCTCCCACAGTGATTCAAGTGCATACGCTTGATTAAGAGCCACTAGCTTGGCAATGAGTGGAACAGATATTTGCCTACTATCATTTTGGGTGTTAACCAATTAATTTATTTGATGTCAAGATTAGATGGCTAATACTTCCGTTCAAACTAAACAGGGTATGAATTTGTGTGTGTGTGAATATACATATATATATATATATACACACACATATATACGTATATATATACGTATATATATATACGTATATATATACGTATATATATACACGTATATATATACATACATATATATATATGTTATATGTGTGTGTGTACTTGTTGCATTTTGCATTCCCAGCAATTACCACACTGCCTGGCACATAGAAAGCTCTAACTAAATGATTACTGAATTGATAACTATGCATATGGAATACATATTTGGAGAGAAATTATCTTCAAATGTATTCCATAACATGTTTTTTGAGACCTCTTTCAAATACATTTTATTTTATTTATTTATTTATTTATTTATTTATTTATTTATTTATTATTTAGTTTTAATGTTTATTACTTTTTTTTTGAGAGAAGGAGACAGAGCACGAGTGGGGGAGGGTTAGAGTGAGAAAGGGAGATGCAGAATCCAAATCAGGCTCTAGGCTCTGAACTGTCATCACAGAACCCGATGTGGGGCCGGAGCTCATGAACCATGAGGTCATGACCAGGGTCAAAGTCAGACACTTAACCAATTGAGCTACCCAGGGGCCCCTAAAATTTCTTTTAAAATGTATTGAAGGTGGGGCGCCTGGGTGGCTCAGCCGGTTAAGCATCCGACTCACAGTTCGTGAGATCAAGCCCCAAGTTGGGCTCTGTGCTGACAGCCCGGAGCCTGCTTCAGGTTCTCTCTCTCTCTCTCTCTCTCTCTGCCCCTCCTCCACTCAAGCTCTCTCTGAAAATTAAAATAAAATAAACTTTAATAAATAAAAATAAAATGCATTGAAGGTTTCCATCAAATTTCCTATGTTTTAAATAAATGAGAAATTTGCTTCAAAGGAGTCTGGCAGGTGGCCCTGTGCAGAATGCCGGCTTCAGAGTTCTCTCTGCACAGAAGACTTGGAAGGCAAAGCTCACTGGTTTTCTGACACACAGGAGGGGTGCAGCTGCAGGAGTGGCCTTTGTCAACACCCGGTTCCACGCTGTGGCAGTTACTAGCTCCTTCCTGTCTCACTAGCGAGGGCAGCACAAAGGACTGAGACAAGTGCTTGCACCCCACAGGCAGCGTGTAAGGTGGTGGAGATCCAAGAAGCCAGCCCATGGCAAGGCTGCCAGTGGGAACCTGGTCTGTGGGGCCCCAGGAATGATTTCACCAGTCAGTTGACCCCGTGGGGCCGCCTTGTGTTGGGGGGCGCACTTATGACTGTAAATATAGCCCTTGGCCTCTTCACCAGGCTCACCTTCCCTGACCTTGAGATCTCTGACCCCCCATTCTTCTTTTGGTGGTTAGCTCTGATGTTTCCGCAGGCTGTTTATGCTGCCCCTCCACCCCACACAGCCTCCCATTTCTTAGGTTTTTAAAGAAGAAACAACCCACAAACATCTAAAAACAGTTCAACGGTTGCAGAATTCTAAAAATGACTGAAGAATAACATTTATGGGGTATGAACCTATGTCCACAGCAGAGCTTTCAAGGGCCCTGTGGGAAATCCACACCCATGAGTCTGGCTGGTTGCATCTTTCCCACATTAGATGGTGATTTTAATTAGTTTTTAATTTAGCAAGAATTTGTTCAGTGATGCTTCACTTCAACCACCCCTTTATCAGAGCGGGTAGAAGGCCATGTTCTCATATTGTTGGTCCCTGGCACTCTTTGATAAAAGCCCAGTTGTCTGTTCCTTCCTCGCTCGGGTCCAGCCCCCCACACCCCACGTCCCCGTGAGCCTTTGTAACTGCAGGGAAGGGAGGAGCTCAGATAGTTTGAGTGGGAGGTTAGCAGAGGCAGAGAGAGGAACTGGGTGCAGACTTTCCACAGGTGACTTGGCATGTCCCCGAGCTGCACCCTGCACCACCAGCCCCCGTCCAGGCTTCACTGTCAATGACAGCGGGTCAGTGCAAAATAATCAAGGAAACCACAGGTGGCTCAGTCGGTTGAGCGTCTGACTCTTCATTCAGCTCAGGTCATGATCCCAGGGTCTTGCACTGAGTATGGAGCCGCTTGAGATTCTCTCTCTCTCTGCCCCCCTCTGCCCTTCCCCTGCTTGCATGCTCTCCCCCCGCCCCTAAAATATAAAATAAAACATAAAAATTCAAAAAAGGAAAAAACCACAGGCTGACCGAGGGACTGCCAAGACCTGTGGCTCAACTGAAAATTATTCTGTGCTAGGAGTGGACAATCTACCAGCATGGATGAAAACTGGCCTCAGATTCAGAATCTGAGAAGGAGCAAGGAAGTCTTCAGAGATTCAAAAATATTGGAAATCCTAACTTACAAATGGACATCGGCACTTTCTTCCTCTTAGTTATGCTGTGTCCCTGTCAGACAGACAACTATTCAGTCAACACATATTTATTGGCTATCTGCCACATGTTGGGCCCTGAGTTAGCTGCTGGGGCTCCACTGGTGAGTAAGAGTCCTGTTTTCTCAGAGCTGAGAGCAGTGGCCTCCAAACTTGAGTCTTTGCTCACCCTTGTAGGAAAAAAATTGAGCCTATTTATGTTGTTTTTATTTACTTATAAATTATGCAATATATTGCTGTCATGGACATTATAAAATGTATTATATACATTATAAAATGGGCATACAAACTAAATTAGGATGAGGTAAATAAATATACAAATACATATAGAGAGATAAATTCCATATTTTCTCCCCCACTTCCAATGGCTTATCTTGCACAGCTTCTAAAATTTTTTTTTTAATGTTTATACATTTTTGAGAGACAGAGAGAGACAGAGCATGAGTGGGGAAGGGGCAGAGAGAGGGAGACACAGAATCTGAAACAGGCTCCAGGCTCTGAGCTATCAGGGCAGGGCCTGACACAGGGCTTGAACTCACAAACTGTGAGATCCTGACCTGAGCCAAAGTCGGACACTCAACCGACTGAGCCACCCAGGCACCCCTTATCTTGCACAGCTTCTGGAGGAGGTGGTCAGGCACCCACTACAGAGACCACAGATGGGATTAAGAGCGTGACCTGGAGTCAGATTTCCTGGCTCCAGAACATACTTTTTGTGTGGCCCTGGATTTTTTTTATTTAATTTCTCTAAGCCTCAGTTTCCCCATTTGTAAAATGGGTGTTGTAATAATACTTTCCCCAGAGCTGCGGTGGCGATTAATGAGATAATCTATGTCAAATGCTTAGAAGGCTTCCAGGTATTTGGAAAGAGCTCAACAAATGTTAGTTATTATTATAATTATTGCAGTCTATTTGGGGAGAAAAACGTTAATTAGCCAACTAAGTACTTAATTTCAATTGTGGTAAGTGTCATGAAGGGCAAGTATAGGGTGCGAGGAGGATGTGCACAAAGGGGACCTGACCTGTCGGTTTGAGCTGTGTTCTCCTTTTAGCGAGGAGCTAGGGTTTAGAGCAGGGACAGAGTGTTCTCAGCTGAGGGATGAGCCTGAGTGAAGGCCTGGGGCAGGAAAGAGCTTAGCTCATTCGAAGAGGGGGATGAAGTCCCGTGAGAAGGGAAGGACACTGCCAGATACAATGAGAGAGGCAGGCTGCCTGGAGATCATGTGGGGCTCTATGGGCACGGTATCTGTCAAGGATCTTGGTTACCAACGACAGAACCCACTCACAGCAGTTGAAGCAGAAAAGGACTTTATTAAGGGTATGTAGACACTCTTAAAGTCTCGAGGAGGGCCAGAGAGTCAAGTGTGGAGGACAGGAAACCAGAAGAAGGCTCAGACCAACCACATCCCAAGAGGGAAGCAGCAGAGGGCCTCTGTTGTTGCCTCTAGGTCTAGCTCATGCCGCTGGTGCCCCTGAAAGCTGGACACTCACCACGACCCTTTCTAGTAAATGGATTCTGCCCAGTTGGCTTCCTCTGTGATGCATTTCCAAATGAAGCCTTGTGTGAGACCACCTAACTGGTGGATCCCAGATCACATGGGTGAGGCCTAGCTGCAAAGGGAACAGGGAAAGTTTTTGGGCTTCTATTGAGAGGAGGTGAGCACTCCTAAGGTGGGATGTGCCTGAGATGTAGGAATGATGTCAAGGGGTTTTGGACTTACCTGCTTTCACATCACCAGGTGTTTGCTTTGCTATAGTCAGTAGAATTGGAAAGGCAGAGAGATTCAATGTTCTTTGCAGAAATGGAAGGGTAAAAACAAACCTCAAACAACCAAACCTCAAAGGTGACCATTTAAGAAATGAAAAAATTGGGGGTGCCTGGGTGGCTCAGTCACTTAAGCGTCTGACTCTTCATTTCAGCTCAGGTCATGATCTCACAGTTTGTGAAAATGAACCCTGTGTCAGGCTCTGTGCTGACAGTGAGGGACCTGCTTGGGGTTCTCTCTCTCCCTCTCTCTGCCCCTCCCCCACTTGTGCTTCTCTCTCTCTCTCTTTCTCTCTCTCTCAAAAAAGAAAGAAATGAAAAAATTACTACCTCCTGAAAACGATGTCCTTCTATTAATGATAAATTTAACAAACCTCTTTTAAGAGTTGGTATTGAAGGAGCTAATAATGCGTGAGCTTGGATATATGTTCAACCAGCTCTGGACAGACATCCCAACGGAAGGGTATGTCATTCCAGCTTACAGTTTCTCTCAGGCCAGTTGTGGGCTGTTTCCCTCAAAGTTACAACCTGGAAAGGCCTGGCTCACATGCCAAAATTAGTTTTTCTATGGGGTTATGGGTCAAGGACTGGAAGGACCTGAAGGTACAGAAATATGAGATGAAAGCATTTGCATGTCAGAGGGAGATAGATGGATAAGGAAATAAGGTGAAGGTTGAACAGAGAAGCTGCTTTCTTAAAAGAAGCTGCTTTTTTTTCTTTTTTTTTTTTTTTAAGTAACACCTAATGATATCATTTTCGTTGATTCAGGAAGCTAGTTGAGTTGGCAGAGATTTTTACATTAAAAGACACAAATTACTGCTTTAGTTTGAGTAATAAATAATGCATTTCTAAACACAGAGGATATATATATATATCTATATAAAAGCTAAGGAAAAGAAGGTCAAAATAAAACTGGGCAGGATGGCTTCCATGCAGCTCAATGTTTTCTGTTTAGCAGTCTGACAAGGCCAAAATAGGGTTCTCAGTTGTGTTGTTCAAAATAAAATGGTGCAGTACTTTCAAAATGGAAGATTGATCAATCTTCTAGGATAATACAAGCCATTTTAAAGAAGGAAATCTTAAATTATTACTTTAATGACTTCATCCTAGTCAGAAATTCTTAACTGATTAACAAGTTAAAGAAATTACAAACGAGGTAAAAATATTACAGGCCGGTTAAACATAATGAGCCTGTTCTTAGTCACATTCGTATACGCATCATTTTTTTAAAGAGTGCTCTTGTGGTCTAAGAAGAAAAAAAGCAGTTTGGCTATGTTTTTGTTATCAGCATCTCCCTGGGACTTGTACTAACTTTGGTTTCAGTGCTCTTCTCCTAAAACAGTGGTTCTTTAGTTTTTGGGGACTCATGGATCCTTTTAGTACCTGATGAAAGTTATGGACTCTTTCCCCAAAGCAGTGCAGTCTCACCTTATTTCCGCAACAGATTGGTGTGGACTTCAAGGACGTTCAAGGATCCCAAGTTAAAGTCCGGATTTAAACCCTGGCTTTCTTTCCACAAATCATAGGGAAGGGAGACAGCAAGCTCAGGTGCTGGGTGATGATGTCCGCCATAATGGCAATGGCAGTAGGCCTCCTTGTAGGTAGTCCCCTGAAATACTGATGGCTTCATGGCTAAGAGGAATAGTGCACTAGGAACTAATCAGTTAGTTTTTATGAACTGCAACAGGCTAGGTAGAATGAAAATGAAAAGACCAGAGCACTGTTGCCCTTTGGCTACTCAGCATGAAAACTATGGCTTCCTCCCAGGCATACTGCAGGTGTTAACACTTTTTTTTTTAACGTTTATTTATTCCTGAGACAGGGAGAGACAGAGCATGAACGGGGGAGGGTCAGAGAGAGGGAGACACAGAATCTGAAGCAGGCTCCAGGCTCCGAGCTGTCAGCACAGAGCCCGATGCGGGGCTCGAACTCACGGACCGCGAGAGATCGTGACCTGAGCCAAAGTCGGCCGCTCAACCAACTGAGCCACCCAGGCGCCCCCCTTATGGAGTTTCTACTTCCAGGTTAGGCATGTGCATTTTGAAAGGAAGGGGACTTTAATGTCTTAACCCAAAGATATGTCCTCTCTGACAGGTCTGGTTGGTAGAGCAGAGGCTGATAGCACAGTTTGGGGAAGGTCCCTCGGTCAAATTCCTAAAACTCCTGAACAGAAGACAAAGCCTTTTAATTGCAAAATTACACGTATGCATGAAAATGAAGTACCTTTTGGGGCCATTATCAGGAAATATAAATTTCTACACAGAGGAAGTGGCTGATAGCCTCTTTTTCAAAGACCCTGTGGTGCAGTGTCCTGGCAAGACTTCAGAATTTAGAGTAAAAAATGTAGTTCAAATCCTGCCTCTCTATCTTATCAAGTTAGTGTGGGTAGGGGAGCTTTGAGGATCCTCAAAAAGTGATTCCATCCAAGTGCACACAGGCCTCATTTTGTGCCGTCAAGCTCTGGATGTTGCTGGTGAAACCATGACAGGAGTAGTGTTAAGCCTGCCGGGATAATTTTGGGCAACTTTCTCAACTTCCTGAGCCCGGTTGCCTCATCTGTAAAATGATGCAACACCTACCTCACAGTGTTGTTACATGGAACTAAATGAGATAATACATGCTATGTATTTCATCAATTCTAAGACACATATTCTTCGCCATTCTGCCCAACCCTCAACTCTTAAAAAGTTCTCTGAAATTGAGATGGCCACCAGGAGTGGGTCCAGGTTTTATGTGGCCTGAACCTTATATTATTTGGGGACCTTTTTAAAAAAGAGAATGTAAAGTAATGAATGCAAAATTAAGTAAGCATGTGAATATTTTTTTGAGGTGAGAAAAAATTACAACAAATTTAGAAATTTTAAAAAGCTGACATAAATCACAAACACCATAAAACTCCACAAAACACCATAATATTTTTATTAAATTTACACTTCTGATACACTTCTTTGATACTTCTTTGTCTTTCCCCCGCCTTTTTTTTTTTGCTGTATGAACAGTGATTTTGCCATGCCATTTTCTTTTCTTTTTTTTTTTTTTTAAGTTTATTTATTTTGAGAGAGAGAGAGAGAAAGAGAGTGTGGCACGGGCAGAGAGAGAGAGAGAGAGAGAGAGAGGAAGAGAATCCCAAGCAGGCTCCACACTGTCAGCGCAGAGCTGGATGCTGGGCTTGAACTCAAGAACCGTGAGATCATGATCTAAGCCGAAATCAAGATCAGCCATTTAATCGACTGAGCCACCCAGGCGCCCCACCAATGTCATTTTCTTTCTTTTGTTCTCTCTCTTTTTTTTTTAAGGTTTATTCATTTTTCAGAGACAGAGCATGAGCGGGGGGAGGGGCAGAGAGAGAGGGAGACACAGAATCCGAAACTGACTCCAGGCTCTGAGCTGTCAGCACGGAGCCGGATGTGGGGCATGAACTCACAGACTGCGAGATCATGACCTGAGCCGAAGTCGGACGCTCAACCGACTGAGCCATCCAGGCGCCCCTCATGTCATTTTCTATGGAGAATAGGTAGGCAAATTCAGCCTTCCTTCTCTATGGTTGGTGAGATTTATTTTTTACTATACATAATTTAGAAAACTGTTTTCCACCTTCACCACTTATTTTAAGTAATGCCAGATGAATTTTTGAGATTGTCAAATTTGGGAAAGCCAAACTATGAAGTTTCTTTTCTATGTGAGCTGTAAGATTTGGAAGAATTTTCCACAGACGAATTGTTGGCTTCACACGCTTCAAACCTTTGCCACTTTGTTTCTTTGCCACTAAGCATGCCATATACTTCTGGTGAGTGCAGTGGGACATATAAGATACGACCTTGAACCCTGCACCTGAGAGTCCCACTTTCAGGAAAGCTGGCATCATGGAAGGTAGAAATACTGGAAACTAATGCATACCAGGCTGACCAGCAATAACTCAACTGTAGGGATGTGACTATGACCACATACACTTATCACCCTGCACCCAGGCTAAATGTATCCCCAACGCAACCCCCCCTCTTGGAAGATCCCTGCATTGCCCATGGCCACACCAGTGCCACCCAACACAAGGGGGAGTGTGACAGAGGGAAAGTCAGACTAGAAGGAGACAGTGGTCTGAGTGCAGTTAGAATATCTTTTGCAAATTTTGCAAGAACAGATGGCCATGTGAACACATTGCTGGGTCCCCTCTGGGAACCTTGCAAGGATCCATGCAAATATGGGCCTTGAGGCTTATTATACATCCTTAGCTTCACAGTAAACACAGCCTGGATGGCAGGCATCCTTCAATTTGTTGATAGTGTTTTTGCTTTCCTGGTGGCACATGATAAAATGGGTGTGTTGCAATTGGTAGAGGCTTAGATCCTGTATAATATGAGTAGAGCATCCCACACAGTGGCTGGCATACACAGGGGATTGGTAAGTGTTCCTACCAAAACCCAGAGCTCCGTCAGTGGCAGGGGGCTATGCCTTTCAAGAGCATTAGTGAAGAGTCAGCTTTATATATGTTGATATACCCCTGGTTTGCCTATAAAAATTTTAAATTGCAGGTTTTGAATCCATGAGTCCTAGTTCAAAGTCAATAAAAAATGATTGATGGGGAACCAGAGAGTGCCCAGGGATGGAAGAAGTTCTGTTGCTTTGTCAGTGGTCGATGGTAATGTACTTGCTTCCAGCCAATCACTAGTAAGGCAAGCCCATTGCTAAGAAATAGGAGAAAAATGGACTACAATGTATTGAAGACACCCGACATTTGCAGAGTGAAGGAGAATTTCCCCCAGAATTGGCCTCGACACTGCCCCTCCACCTTCCTGAGGGCACATGAGGACAATCTGAGCTCAAGCCCAGTCAGGACACAATGAAAGCCACGTGTTATTTTCTTTCCTACTATTTCCTACTACTATTTTCTTTCCTTCTTCATCTTCGCTTTCACATTTTCCTTTCCTCCATTTCCCCCACATTTTCTAAAGTGCTTACTTGTCACCTTCTGAAAAAAGAAAAAAGATTCCGTTTTTCATTGTGTGTTAGCGCTCTTAAGTATGTGGTCTGACTCCCCACCCCTCAAAGCTATCCATCCGTGTATATATATATATATATATATATACACACACACACACATATATATATAATATATATACATATTATATATATTATATATATAATTATATATTTATAATTATATATATACTATATTATATATATACTATATATATATACTATATTATATATATACTATATATATACTATATATATATATATACATTATATATATACTATATATATATGCTATATATATAATACACACACACACACACACACACACATACAATGGGTCTGGGAAGGTCCATTTCTGTGTCAGTTAAAAGGCATATGTATTTTCTTCCTGTGGCACCAGTTTAAATTTACTGTAATTCTGAGGCTGCCTACATGTTTCATGTAAGACTGTATGTTAATGCTGCTCTTAAATACGTTTATCCCATACCCTGGGTCAAGCTGTATTTCAGAGTAGGTATAATTATAACGGTGTTATTTCATGCACAACTATAGAGATCGTGAATAGTTAAGATTCATTCTAAAATGAGAGAGGAATTTACTGGAATAAAGGGGTATAATAAAAAAGCAAGACTTCTTTCAATTTTCAACAAGTAGTTTGGTGTGTCTATAATCTGATTTTGTAACACTTGTTTTCCTTAAAGCAATTGGGATGCTATGTTGGTTCTAATTATTATGATTTCCTGTTTAGAACCCAGATACCTACTTGATATGTCCCCAATACTGTATTTCTGGAAATGACTTCAACCAATTACATTAGCTCTTATTCCCTTGGTTTTGATGTGGTTTGCCAGACAGGAACCAGGCTGCCCAAGTGTGCAATCCAGATAGTATGAGGCAGTGGGTAGAAAAAGCTTAAATTTATGCTAAGGTACTGTGTGGTCTGAAGGCAAGTGTAAGCTGAGGGTTGGGGAAGGGGCCGTGTTCTTGATGTCTGAAATGTCTTGCCCAACTGGCCATTTAGGGCTGATGTTGGTTACTGTATTTCATCTGATGCCAAGTCTACTGCTGGGGTTGACTAGTGAAGGTGACTATTATGACATCGGTGATGAAATTTATCTTCAATTTCCCCTTAAATGTAGTAGACGGAGCAGCACTGGGAGAAATCTGAAAAAATCCTTACAATATCCTTAATGTCACCACTATTATAAATTATTATGCCTTATTTACAAGGCCCTTGCCGTATTGTATAGCAGGTATCATTATTCCCATTTTGCAGATGTTTAAACTGAGGCACAGAGAGGTTTGCACATATGTTACATGTTGCTTACAGAGTAAGCAGTGGAGATGGGACTCGCACCCCAGTTCCCTGACTCCATTTCATCCTGTTCCTGCTGTCTCTCCCAGTGATATCAGCATGCAGCGGTGGTGGCAGGGGTCACAGGAAAGTGACAGGGGTCTTCAGTACCCTCAGGGTACCCTCTGCACTCCAAGGCTGTTCCTAAGGGGCACGTGCCCTCTCCCTGTACACATATTGGCTGTCGGGGGACTTAGGAAATTCCACAGGAGAGGGATTTTTTTATTACGTTTGCATTGAGACCTGCTCAAAAATCCAGAAACTTAGCATCCAGCTACTTAGCTGGGAGGTAAGGCATTTAGCATAGAGAAAACACATTCTTCTCCAGTCAATTTCAACCATCATCCAAATGTCTAAGTTTTTGAAAAGGAGAGAAAAAGAGGACAAACCTACTTTGGGCCACACTAAGGTGTTTGTGCGTGCCTGCGTTTCTCCTTGTTCCTCTTCTGAAACTGAAAACAGGAGATACTCTTCTGAGGTGTCTTTTCTTCTGGACACACAGAAGAAAAGCACCATGTGGATTTTGCAAAAAAAAAAAAGAGAAAAGGTTGAGGCTATGAATGTGCAGAGCACCAGAAAACAAGATACGCAGAGAGCAGAGACATTTTAAACCCCACTTGGTAAAACCAGTGCTTTAGCTCCTCTCCTCCCCCCCCCCCCCCCATCCCCACTCAGTAGTAGGACACAAGAGCTGGGAGAAATTTTACCAAGAAAGAAGTGTTTATTTACGGCACAGATAAAAGCCGGCAGGCTTAATTTCCCCCCAGTCCTATAAGAGCATGTAACTTGAAACCAGTTTAATGAAATGACTCCTGAATTTCAATGGCTGATGACCCTGGGACAGAGCGCCCGGAACCACCACGGTTACTAAGGATGTGGTGGACAGGGGGTTGGGAACCCATCAGCTGCGGTAACTATGGGCCAGAGCAGGCCTTCTGTAATGATCCCTCCAATAGTTTTCTTCTAGGCCTGGGAGCGTGGGGGCCTTTGAGAAGGCCAGTGAGGCCTGCCAGGAGTCCCAGTTTCAATCTGTGTGACCCTGCTCAGCACCGGAACCCTGGCTCCCTGTGTTGTGGACTGCTCAATGGAACCATTTGGCAGTGTCTCCAAATGCTGGGACTGCTGGGAAGCAGTGGATCCTCTGGGCTTTGAAGTCCAACCCTTTTGGATTAGGCGAGGCTGGATATAGTCAAGTACATGGTGTTGATGTGTAGGCAAGAAATACTCACCTTAACGGAGGCAGAGCTGTGACTCTTCTGCTCTTTCAGAGAGGCACAAAGGGTCATTGACATAACACAGTGTTAATGGTGGGTGAGATCAGATCAACCTAATTTCAAATCCTGCTGCGCCCCACCCCCATTTATTCTTTGACCTCAGCAAATTACTTAACTTAAAAAAAAAATACTTATTTGAGAGAGAGAGAGAGAGAGAATGTGCAGGGGAGGGGCAGAGAGAGAGAGGAGATAGAGAATCCCAAGCAGGCTCTGCATTGTCAGTGCAGAGCTTGACCCTGGGCTCAAACCCAGGAACTGTGAGATCATGACCTGGGCTGAAGTTAGATGCTTAATCTTAACTGACTGAGCCACCCTGGTGTCCCTTAGCTTTTTTTGAACTATCATTTCTTCAGTAGGAAAATGGGGGTTATAATAACTGACTTTGTGGAATTGCTGAGAAGATTAAATGAAATAAGGTATGCTACGTGGCCATCTTATATGTGTGGCCAAAAGTAAGCACCTGATCACTTTGGCCATGGGGAAAGATCACCTGCTCAGCTGGTTGATATTTGCTGGAAGACACCTTGATATGTTAATTTTGTTAAAGGAGGTTGGGAGCAGTGTCAATCTCAAATTTTTCATCAATTCAGTTTATCTGACATGTGTTTCCAGTGTCTTATATGCCAGGCACTGAGGACTCAGAAATGAATAAGGTAGAGCTCTGCCTTTAGTAGAAGTACCTTTTGGCATAGTGGGTTTTAACTGTGACCCATGGTCGGAAATATCACAGTACACACTCATATACACAGTATTTATATGAAAACTGGAACGAAAGTTTCTTGAAACAATATTTGCCCTTGCATACAAAGCACTATGATATTTTTATGCTATTTTGTTGCATTAAAAATGCTGATGGTGACTCACTAAATTGATTTTATGCCTACTTATGCATCACAACCTTCAGTTTGAAAAATACTGACTCTGACCTTCCATATGCCTAGGGCTGGCAGGAACCCTTGGGAAAACTTTACGGGAGTGTAGGAAGGTGACCACTCAGGGAGGGCAGGAGTGGGCCTGGATCTTGATGATTCTAAGCCAGTCCTGAATTCCATCCCCTTTGATGGTTGATTTAGAGGTAATCATGTGACACAATCCAGCCAATGAGATGAGAAGGGACATCTTCAGTGGAGCTCCTGGGAATGGCCCTGATCTAAAAATGGGGCAGGAGGAAGAGGCATTCCTTTTTCTGACCCTAAGCCTGGACCTGGACCCAACCAAAATTAAATATGGTAATATAATATGCAGACCCCAACTTGGCCATCATAGAGGGTGATGGGAAGGAAGAGCCAGGGTTCCTGATGAATTCTGAGCCACCGAATTAACCAACTTTGGTATTGCCCCACTTCTGGACCAGTTATATGAAATAATGTATTTTTTCTTATCATTTAGTCTTCTTTTAGTTGGCGTCTCTGTTATTTATATCTCAAACGATAGACTGGTCTACCTGTCTCTTACTTCTGGAGCATGTGCTGGAGCTATTTTTAACTTTGACTCACCTGGGAACCACTAAAATTAAATTAAAGGCCACTTAACTCTCTCTTCAATATGGTGTTAGTCAGGGTCACACCATATAAACAGACACCTTCTAATTATTTCTTGCAAACCGTGATATGACTGAATTGATCTTAAAATTTTAGTTAACCAATACAACAAATAATTAAGCTGTGTGATTTTGGGCAAGTTACTTAATCTCTCTGTGTCTCAGTTTCTTCATCTGCTTATAAAACAAGACTATTAGACTAGAGATGATTCTCGTGGCTAGGATTTTGTGACGCTGTAGAGTAGTGTCCGAGTGAAATTCTACAGAGAAAGGAGTTTGCCTTTATTTTTTTTCAACGTTTTTGTTTTTTGTTTTTTGTTTTTTTAATTTATTTTTGGTACAGAGAGAGACAGAGCATGAACGGGGGAGGGTCAGAGAGAGAGGGAGACACAGAATCGGAAACAGGCTCCAGGCTCCGAGCCATCCGCCCAGAGCCTGACACGGGGCTCGAACTCACGGACCGCGAGATCGTGACCTGGCTGAAGTTGGACGCTTAACCGACTGTGCCACCCAGGCGCCCCAGGAGTTTGCCTTTAAATGGCTGTCGTGACTATTAGTGGGTCTTCACGTTTGAATAGGAAGTTTTCTTTTGGAAGTTGGCGGGGGGTGGTGGTCATGTCTTGAGATTTGATAGGATGAAGCTAGCAATCAGAGGATCTGGATTTGGTAGCCAAAAAACCTTCATAGTCTACATCATTCCTGTGTATAAAGCTGCCTTGGGCACTTTACTCTCTATGAGCTTCTGTTTTCCCCCTTCCATAAAATGGAGATACTAGTACCTTATCTGTTGACTTTTCAAAATGGTATAAGAATCAAACAAAGGAAAACAGCTAAGAGCACTTGGATAGCCATTAGTGTGCTATGTAAAAGATTTTGCTGTTTTGGTGATGTTAAACCATAAGCCTGTATTTAGCTTGTGAAATTCTGGGCTGTGTTTGTAACAAACTCTCAAACTATTTAGATCTGATTTTGTGCTAGAAATAACTGTGCTCCTTGGCTGTCCCCTCTGGCTCTCTCTTTCCTCTATGCCCTCCTAGTGCTAACTGTGTGTGGATGAATAGTAGACACAGTCCACTGATTTTATTACACAACTCACCTCACTTGCTAATAACTTACGTTGTTTCTATAACAAGGGAACTGAGCAAATGACTTGTGGGGTGGAGAGGTGAGTTTGGGGTTGAGGACAGACCTGCCTAGAGTTGACTTTCTCTTAGGAAAACCCAATCTTTCATTCAAATACAGTTTTGGCTCAGAAATCAGAACACCTGGTGATCCTCAGTAGGCATGTCAATGAATTAGGCCTAAAGAAACAAACATGTTGATTTGGTGTCCTCTGACAACGTAGTCTGGTTTTAAAATAAAAGGGGAGGGGCACCTGGGTGGCTCAGTCCGTTGAGCGTCTGACTGCGGCTCAGGTCATGATCTCACAGTCCGTGAGTTCGAGCCCCGCGTCGGGCTCTGTGCTGACAGCTCAGAACCTGGAGCCTGTTTCGGATTCTATCTCCTTCTCTCTCTGCCCCTCCCCCACTCATGCTCTGTCTCTCTCTGTTGCAAAAATAAATACAAACATGAAAAAATAAAATAAAAGGGGAATAATTTAATTATTTCAAACTAAATGTGTGGAGTCAGGCTCTCTTCCTGCTCTTTCTCCCCCAATATGAAATTCTACAGGTCTTACTCATTCTTGTTGGTGATCTAATCTGAAGAACCAAGAGATTAAATGATTTCCCTAACTGGTGAGTGTCTCTTACAAAACCCGTCATTTGAACTGAGGTCCAATGCCTGGACTCGGCTCCTAATGACCATCCCATATGTCTCTATAAATAGACCATTATTGAATGCTTTTTATCAGGCTTGAATTGGACAACAACCATGACTCTCAACTTTCCTTCCTTCCCTCTCATCTGATTTTAAATTATCTTTGACAGTCAGGATATGATAAGTCTACTGTGTTCAGAGTTCAGAGTTCTGAACACAATTTTCCAACATAAGGCAGGCTAGAAATACATATTTTAGACAAAACATGGAAATGCTACCAATTGGTGGTGAATTCCCTCTGAGTTTCTCTCTTCCCTTTCAGGAAATGTGGCTCAGGTCTCCTATCCTTGTTAACACCAGCTTCTCCGGTCTGGCTCTAAATCATTGCCTTGGCAACGCCACTTCCCACAGTCCACAAAGCTTTGGACAGCCAGTCTCTATTTTGCCTTTGTCTCCTATTCATCGGCCAATAGGGTTCTAAAGCCTGTGACCTGGCTCATCCCAGCTTTGTTTTGTCCAAACTCTTTTGTACAAAGAGGAAAACCAGGATTTTGAAGCATGCTCTGGGCTGGCCCGGCACAGTGCGCTGCAAAATAAATCACAACTTCTGTATTTTAGAACAGGTGAACATGAGCGCTTTTAATGGATAGGAAAGTCTGGCCAAAACAGGACTGGGGTGGGACAGGGTCATCCTTTTAGAATGGTGATTTTGGTGGGGGAGGATGCCTCTTATCTGTTTGTAATACGCCGTGAGTTCCCTTCCCTTACAGGCAGCTGCTGAGATGAAGGTGTTCCTGCGTCCTACTCCCGTCCACATGCTGACTGTGCAGATTGGGTGAAGCCTGTATCTTTCCAATCAGCATGCACACAAGGATGATTTGTTACTAACTCTGGAAAAGTCAGGAGAGGAGGTTTGACTTAATAAAATGAATTGAAATGTAAACACAACACAAGTTTATCACCAACAGTTTCATCTTCATGGAACAAGGCTTTACAACTGGTTGCAAAGGGGAGAAGAGCTAACCTTTACTGAAAGCCCCCTGTGTGCCAGGCTCATACGAAACAGGTACTATTTTTGTTTCACCCTTACCCCTCTGGGAGTTGTGCCAAGAGGTGCTGGTGGTAGTGGATGCTGATGCTGGCAAGTAGTTAAGGAAGGGTTTTCAAAAGCAATATCTGAGCTGCAGGACATTTAATGGTCCTGGGAGTCATCCCTTGTTAGTGGTTATAACCAACAGGATTCTGATGGCGAGCGGAACCAACATGACTCTCCATAAGCACTTGGAAAGTACACTGTGTAACTAACTCTATTAAAATGATGTTGAAATAAATTGCATGCCTAGGTTGTGGGACATGGTTGGTTCAATCACCCATGTCGTATGATGATCCCTTGATTTAAAAAATAAATTTTTTTTTACATTTATTTATTTTTGAGAGACAGAGAGAGACAGAGCACAAGTGGGGTCGGAGCAGAGAGAGAATGACACACAGAATCTGAAGCAGCTCCAGGCTCTGAGCTGTCAGTACAGAGTCCGACGCGGGGCTTGAACTCACAAACTGTGAGATCGTGACCTGAGCCAAAGTTGGATGCTTAACCGACTGGGCCACCCAGGCATCCTGACCCCATGATTTTTTAAGAACTGCATCTTAGTTTCAGCTGCTAAGATAGAATACTACGGACTGCTGGCTTAAACAACAAATACTTATTTCTCATCATTATGGAGACTGGAAGTCTAAGAATAAGGTGCTGACACATCTAGTTTCTGGTGAGGGCTCCTTGGTTTGCAGACAACACCTTCCTGTTGTAGCCTCACATGGCCAACAGAAAAATCATCTCTCTTGTGTTTCTTTTTATAGCAGTGTAAGCCCATGCATGAGGGCTTCATTCTCATGACCTAATTTTCTCTCAATGCTCCAGCTCCTAACACCATCACACTAGAGGGTTAGGATTTCAACATATGAATTTCGGTGCGAACACAAACATTAAACCAGAATGATTTGGTTTCAATGTCTCTGAGCATATTAGATTAATCAAAGGTACTTCAGTACTTGAGTATGGATACACCCATATGACCTGGCTTTCCATTCTGTCTGGCTGGTAACAAACAGCTTAGGAGTTAGAGGAGGGGAAGGAATCTTCCTCTGTAGAAAAGTTCTACACCCAAGAGGCAATAAGGATGGTGCTTACAAGCACAGAATTGGGATCCATAATTTTGGATTCAGACTGAGGCTTGTCATCCAAATTCTCCTACTTGTTTCTTGTGTGACATTAGACATGTTGCTTAACCTCTTGATGCCTCAGTCTCCTCATTGATGAAATGGGGATCATAAATATGATGCTTAACCTTCCACAGAAGTTGTGAAGACTAAATGAGTTAATATATGCAGCATTCAAAACAATGCCTACCTTTAGCATGCCCTTGATAAGTATTTGCTGTTGTTGCTGTTATGGTGCCTGTAGTGGTTTTTCAGGGTACTGTAACAAAGTGCCACAGAATGGTTGGCTTAAATAATGGAAATTAATTTTCTCACAAGTATGGAAGCTACAAGTCTGAGATTGATAATTAACCATGAGCAATCACTATGTCAATGGGTTGTTATTAGTTAGGCAATACCGTGTCAGTCAAGTTCCCAATTGCTGATGGCTGACATGAAGAGGTACATCGGTGTGTGGGCTGGGACTGTTCAGGCATGGCTGAAGGCTGGTGGAATTTACCTGGGTTTCGAATCTCTATAGATCAGTCAGTTTCACACAAGCTGGGTGTGTTAGGTCTAAGATTCTTTGGGTGGCAAATAACAGAAACCAATTCCAGTTGGCTTAAGCAGAAAAAGGGCTATATTGGGATGATACTAGGAAAACTCAGGGTGTCCAAGAAATCACTGAGTTCTCAGGTTTCAGGGCTGGAGACCAAGGCAGGAGTTCTAGGCCTGTGCTTTTCCATTTGCCCTTCCAGTACATTTTCCACCCTTCTTATCCTGCTTTGTGCCTCTATGGACTACATCAATGAGCTCCTATTTCCTTGACTTTTGATTGAGTTTGGCCAATGGTGTATCCTGTCAGAAGATCAGAGGAAGAAAGGAGAGTGAGGTTAGGATGTTCCTCTCCCTAAATCCTACCTTGGGGAATGCCTTGGAATGGCCAAATCTCTTAGCCAACAGTCACAGGTCATCTTAAAGTGGCCTTCTCAGCTCTCTCCTTTTAAGTTCTAGGAACCCCTCTTTCCCTTCATTTCTTTGACCTTAGCTGTGGTAACAGCTCTGTTTTTACCACCCCCAGGGAGCTGCACTACCACTTGTGGTTTCCCTACATCTTGGTTAATATGCTGTGCTGGGACATATTGGAACTTGAGGAAGGAAATATCAGGAATACTGAGCCCATCTTTACTTGAAGTGTTGACATTTTGTTCATCATAGGTGTTTTTGGTATTAATTTCAATTTTTTTAAATTACTGCATTAAAATATTATTTGTGTTACTTACTGAGATTTTTGGTGTCCCCTTAAATATTACACCTGAGGCCAGTGACTCACTCAGTTTACCCTAGGGCTAACCCTGCATTACATTTTGGTAAAGTGTCCTATGATAAAACCCTCCTCTCTGAGCAAGCAATTTGTGTTGATAGGACCCTGACTGATTTAGATACCTTCTCAAAAACATAGATTGTAAATTATTGGCCCTCCCACAGTATTTTACCAAAGACATGATTTATATGACCAGTACAGTTTTTAAAATTTTTTGAATGTTTATTTATTTATTTTGAGAGCTACAGAGAGAGTGTGAGCCAGGGAGGGCAGAGAGAGAGGGAGAATCTCAAGCAGGACTCAAACTCATGAAACTGTGAGATCATGACCTGAGCCAAAATCAAGAGTTGGACTCTCAACCAACTGATCCATCCAGGTGCCCCCTATGACCAGTAAAGTTTTGAAGTTCAGTTGACAAGTTTAAAAAATTGGAAGGCCTTCACATAAAAATTGAGATGTCTGGTTTCTCTTGAATAACAACAACAGAAAAGTCAAATAATATGGCAACATGAGGCCCCTTTCCTACAGGGCGGCAATTGGCTGGAGCTGAGTAGAAGCTTCCCCTTTAGACTGGGGATGTGTCTCCTGTTGGCCATAGTCCCCACCACTCCCTTACTGAGTGTTCGTTGCCATAATAAAAGCTGTTGCTTTTATTACACGTGGCCTGCTTGCCCAACTAACCCCTGGAGGTTACTGATTTTGAGATACCTTCTCTAGTTCTGTGCTAAACTCTACTTCTAGCTCCCCACCTCCATAACTTCTGGTTCAAACATGACATTCCCAGAAGAATGGATCAGATTGAGTCAACCTCAGGCAAGTGGCCACCTCAGCACTAAGTAGCTGTGACTAGAGGACAGGTGTGGTTGAGCACCTGCTGGGGGCCCATCCCTGGAGATGGAGAGTGGAGATTTCCAGAGAAGAGGAATTGCTTCTGGAAAGCATGACACTGCAGTGCTAGCTGTTGAATCAAAGTGATATTGTGAACATTTTATATTTTATGGAAGGTTTAATTATTATAGTAAACAACCAAAAATGTCCCGTTCCGTGAATTCTGCAGATTAAATGCTGCCAAGTACAAAAATGGCAAAAAGGAGTGCAATTTGAATTTTATTCTTTATGTGAGCGGTGTCTGTGAGAAGGAGTGAGAAGGTGTTTATGAGCCACAGGCTGGTTCTCCAAAGTTCCATGTAGGACACAGATCTGTAGTGATCTAGTTTGAGGCTGATGGTCTCACACATCTGAAATCCCAGGCAAAGGATGGCAAACGTGTGAGCCTGTGATTCTTTCTCTTGCCTGGCCCATGGCAGACATTGCTGATAATGTTGCAGAATTCCTTGCTGCTAAGCGGCGGAATCCTTCTCGATCCAGCTGTCCAGGAAGGCAGCCCTAAGGAGGTAGAACAGGAAAAAAAAAAAAGCCCAAAAGCTCTCTGGGGGACTTATCATGCAGCCTCCTTGAGCTGCTGGGGCCAGCATTTTATTGGCACATGTGAGAGTTTGGATGGTGACTGCTGTTCTGAGCAGATGAGAGCAGGATGGTCTCAGGTCATCAAGGTAACTCCGCCATGTGTGGTCTTGCTACAAATCCAAGGATTCCAGTCTATGCCCTCTGCTCTCAGAGGCCTCAAACAGACACAAGTTGCCTCTTATTTAGTTTTTTTTTTTTAATGCTTATTTATTTTTGAGAGAGAGAGAGAGTGAGCAAGAGGGGAGGGGCAGAGAGAGAGAGGGAGACACTGACTCTGAAGCAGGCTCCAGGCTCTGAGCTGGCAACACAGGAGCCCTGTGTGAGGCTCAAACTCAGAAACTGCAAGATCATGACCTGAGTTGAAGTCGGTCACTTAACCGACTGAACCACCAAGGCGCCCCAGCCTCTTATTTAGTTTAAAGGCGGGTAAGTGATTCTGCTGGGTCACAGTTGGGAAGGTGAGGGGGTGAGCCGTCAGAGGTCTCTGGGGTTAGGCCTGAAGGGGACTCTTCAGAGGGTCCGGAAAGCATTACTTCCTGGGTCCTGGGCGGGGCCCAGCTGAGAAAAAGCCATCAGAGAAGCCTGCTTCTTTTAACCCCAGTCGTGGCTCTCCACCCACAGCAGTGCAGGTACAAATAGTGCAGTCAGCTGTAGACCCAAACTCGACCCCCTTATTCATTCCCTCCTGCCTCTTCCCTGTTTCCTGATGCTAAGTAAATAATCAAACGTGGCTTGATTTTGTTTGAATGAAAGCCTTGGAATGAAATGGTTGGTCCCCCTCAGGACATGTGCGTGTCCTATTATCCGGAGGTCATGTGTGGACTTCACGGCTCCTCTCCTGTGCCGGTCCTCCCCACTCGGCGTTGAGAAGGGCTTTGGAACATGTGATATGAGGAGACGTGGGCTCTTTCTATCAGGCTGGGTGCCCTGTTCAAGTGCCCTTGCCTCTCTGGGCATCAGTCATCTCATCTTTAAAATATGGGGCTCAGGATTGGTGCTCTCATAGCTAGCTATCAGTTAAGCTCTGAGCTCTCATTCTATGCTCTGACTCTCAGTCACTTAATAAGAGTGATGATGATGAACAATTATTGAGACTTCCTGTGTGCTTGAAGTGGCGGGTAAGACTGTTGTACACATGCTCTCATTTAGTTCTCACAGAAACATGTCGAGGTAGTTAATAATGCCCCATGAATCAGTTACTATTCAGTTCAGCTGCTTATACAGACATGTCCTAAGCAATATGGCTTAATGAAGATAGAAGCTTATTTTCCTCCTATGCACAAAATAAGACATCTGGAAGTAGGCCAGGCCACTCTTGTTATGGTGGCCCCGTGACATCATCAAGATGTCATCTTTTTCCTCCACCATCCTCAGCACAAGGCTTCAAGGTCGCTTCAAGGTCGCTTCAAGGTCCAAGATAGCTGCAATAGCTCCATGTCTGTTTCAGGCAGTTGGAAGCAGGAAGAGAGGCTAAAAGGGCCACCTTATTTTGTTCCTAGAGATCCTAACAATACTTCTGCTCACAATTCATTGGTCAGCACTTGGTTACACGTTGACACCTAGCTGCAAGGGAGGCTAGGATAGATAGTCCTACTGTGTCCAGCAATGTAAATATTTGAGTTCTGTTATAAGGAAAAAGTTGAGAGAGGATACTGGGGTGAATTCTAAGTTTCTTCACATCACGTTTGAACGGCCAGCAAGCAGGGCACAGGGTGGTTAAAGTCCTACGACATAGAGTTGTTGGTGAATGAGGCAGGATTTGGAGCTAGTGCATCTGCCTCCAGAGCCTGTGGTCTTCTGTGCTGTGCTCTACGGTCCTTCCTCGAATTCCCGTGCTGCTTCTTTCCCCTGGCAGGGGCTTCACGCAGCCTTCAGCCCTAAGCTTTCATGCTCTTTCTGTGTCAGAAAAGCCCCTTATTGAAGCTTGATGTTCAACCACCTCCAAAATGTGGGGAAGTCGGGTAGGGCTGTGAGCTCGAGGCCCAGCTGCTCTGTATCAGGGAATACTGTCACCAGGAAGGCACAGAACACCTGTGGGGTCTCCTCTGCGCTGCAGTCATCTTTGATCCCTCCCCATTTCTGCATCCCTTAGCTCCCTCCATGGTGTTCCCAAATACCCCACAGTGTTCTCAAATGCTGTCCTCCCTTACTAAATCCTGGAATAAATTGGTATCTCTCTTCTTGGAGTGTTCATAGTTAAGAAAACGAAGGAGTAACTTTCTTACTATAAAAGTTAAGATGAGTTTTTTGCTTTTCCTTTTCAGAAGTGGGAGATCCTTCCTAAGCAAAGCCCTTAAAACCAGGCACGAGCACTGTTGACTCCTATTCAGGCTGTCTTGTCACCAAAGCCACTGCTGGGAGCTGCCATCCCCTCCTCTTCTCTTCTTGTCCGTTCGGTGCAGTCTAAGAGCTAGACAGTCAAACTGTGTAGGGGACCAGCAGCATCAGGATCATCTAGGAATTGTTAGAAATGCAGGACCTCAGACACGACCTTACACCTTCTGAATCAGAATCGTATTTAACATGGCACATCACAGGGCCGCCAAAGCTCTAACTTAGGTCAACAGAGATGCAGAATTTTAAGTAAGTGATCATGAATTGAAGAAATTCGCCTAAGTAAGAGCTTACTTGTTAAATACATTGCTCTCTTTAAAAGAAACTAGACTAAGAAAAAGAGAGCAAGTCAAAATCAGGTACTGACATAAATAATTGCCATTTTTGGACCTCTATCTACCCAGTGCATCATGTAAATGTCAACAGTTCATTGACTGGTTGATGTATTAGAAGGGAGAACCAGACAAGAGTAGATAAAAATTTTTCACGCTTAGATTTCTTAAGATGCCCTGGAAAAATTACCCAAATCTGTGCACTTAAATCTTCAAATGGCTTTTGCAAACCAAATAAGCTTGGCATTTGGGGTTCACATAATTGGCCAGTTTTGCTAAGAGACTGCCAAAACACCGTTGTCTAAACAACTCTTTTGGTTTAAGGATATGATCTGGGTTTAAAAGCCAACATGTGACTCACTTCAAGATGGTTAAAAGCTCAGAGGAGAGAGAGCCGTTGTGCTTTCAATCTCTTTATATCCTGTAGTTGTCCAGATACCTGGGAGAATAACAGAGCTATTTACTTCTAGGAGCCCAAGCTTAAATTGTGGAGTCTCAACGATTTTCACATTTGGTACCCTTGAAATGCTCGCCTCTGGGTTCTTCATGAACAGAGAAGTTCTGTAAGCTGTGTGAGGTGGGAAAAATAACCTGCTAGCTGCCATGAGTACTGAGTTAATGCAGGGAAAGGCTCAGTACAGTGTCTGACAGGTAGTAAGTGCATGTAAACATTTTGCTGTGATGATGCCTTCCTATGGCACCTAGACATCTGGCTCATGCTCTTTATCTTAACAAAGGAGGGCATGAAGACTTTGAGAGGTTCAGGGTCTGTGTGCTTCGGGGTCTGGGTTGGGAGTCTTCCTTGCCCTCCCTACCCCCCTGGGGGGCAGCTCTATGCTGGATGGGCACCCACCCAGCAGCTCTGTGGGGATTCTCTTCCTCCCACTCCATTTCACCCTCCATTTCACACACATGCCTCGGGGACCCAGGTGAGGGTCAATGGCAAGAACAAAATCTGAGACTGACCCAGGTCCTGAGTTTTCTTGGCACGTTGATATCTGTCCTCACCCCATTCAAAGTCATTTTCACCTTTTCACCCCTGGCCAGGCAGGTGTGGTCTCGGATGTTGCCGGAAACCAAGCCAGCTTGTGACATCGGAGACACTAGCCTTGCCGCTCTTCAACGTTTATTTATTTTTGGGACAGAGAGAGACAGAGCATGAACGGGGGAGGGGCAGAGAGAGAGGGAGACACAGAATCGGAAACAGGCTCCAGGCTCTGAGCCATCAGCCCAGAGCCCGACGCGGGGCTCGAACTCACGGAGCGCGAGATCGTGACCTGGCTGAAGTCGGACGCTTAACCGACTGCGCCACCCAGGCGCCCCATAGCCTTGCCGCTCTTAACAGCAGAACTGTTTTAAGTGACTACGCTCAAAGCTACTCCTTCCCCAGGGTTTTGATAATTCCTCCTGCCAATTATAGCACTTTGCCGAGATTAACTGATTAATCCTCACCGTACACCCAAGAGACAAAATTAAAGATAATTCTTTCACACGTGTAAAGCGCTTTCATCTGAGGATTACTAGCCCTGATGCATTTGTCTCCCATGACGACATTGCAAGTTTTAGAGGTGACAAGGAAAATCATTACCGTTTCAAGAACCGGGGAACAAAGAAAACTCCCCTCCAGGACACAGAGGAGGAGATGGGGGTCACAGAGCAGGTACATGTTGGCAAGATCGGCACGGGGATGCTACACCTGTGTTCCTGGAGTTCGAACGGAAACTTTCAGGTGGGGCCGTGACCCAGTCTGGCCACCTTTCTCCACGCAGTTCACAGTTCCCCAGGAAGCTGCGGAACATGGGGGTATTCAAGCCCGTGTCTGGCTTCCTACTCTACACTTGTCCCCAGGACGCGGGTTCCTCAGCTCCTCTGCCAAGTTCTGTTTGTGAGTGAGAGGAAATGGAGCCAATAGCCAAATGCTATTGGGGGGGTGGGGGGGAGGGAGGGGGAGAAAACTGAAAAAACCGTTGCAGACTGAGGACCTCAGAAGGGACTGGAGGTAGGCGGGGTCGGGGAGAGAAGTCAGTCTGCCAACACTCCGGAAGTAACATTTGAGGGAAAGGAGGGGGAAAGAGCAGTCTGTACTTCATGACCCGATGATAGGTTTGCTGTGATTTCTTTGTAATTCCTCTGGCAGCACAGACAGCTGCTACCGGACCGCAGCGGAAGCTGGGGACTGCGTCGTCCTACATTATGACATGGGGGTTCCGCTCGGGGCGGGGTGAGGGAGGGGGAGTCTCACAGACCATGACGGAGATGCCCATGGTCACTTCAGAGACACTTCTCCTGTAGAGGCCGAGCGACTATTTCTTCTAAGCCTCTGATGAGCGGCACAGACAACACTCCTGGAAACACTTGCCGGTTTCCCCTCCTGATGATAGCTGCGTCTCCGGAGCTCAGAGCCCTGGGCCTGGGGGGTCTGGAGCCCCCCAAGGCTGCTGCAACTCCCTCCTGGCCTCTGAGCAGTAAAGGTGTCAGAAGGAGAGGCTCTTGCTTACCTCAAAATTCAAGAAAGAGAGGGGCACCTGGGTGGCTCAGTCAGTTAAGTGTCCGACTTCAACTCAGATCTGATCTCAGGGTTCGTGGGTTCAAGCCCTGCGTCAGGTTCTGTGCGGACAGCTCAGAGCCTGGATCCTGCTTCGGATTCTGTGTCTCCTTCTCCCTCTACCCTACCCCACACACACACACTCTCTCTCTCAAAAATAAACAAACATTAAAAATTTTTTAAAAAAAGAAAGTGAATGAGACTGTACATTTACAGAGACTTAAAAGAAACTCTCATTGGAGCTTGACCATATTTAAGCCTTATGACAAGCACGTAAGGCTAAATGGTGAACGGACGCCTCTTCTTTGGCCAGCCCAGCATTGCTTTCTCTGGGAAACCGACTTTTCTTCAACCATTGCATTCCAGTGGGGCTGCTAATCACAGGACTGTACCCCTTTCCAATCCCTTCCACTCCCCACCTCCAAGGCCAGGCATATGGTTCTGGCTGAGCCACTGGACTCTTTGTGCTTTGGGGAGATTCCCCGGGGAAGAGGTTAAGTTGTGCAAAGAGAATTGCCTGCGGACTTTTATCCCCAAGATTCCCATGATGGCCCAAAGCTGGGCTGTTCAGTTCTTTCTTCCATCCTGTGAGTTCTTTTCGTTTCCTTCCAATAGTTGTCTTTAGTTTGTGTTTGCTAGAGTCCACCAAAGAAGCCCACGTTGTAAACACCCCCAAGCTGCAAATTGCTGGGAGGCAAGCCCAGGACTTCTCATTCCAAGTCAGAGAGTTCTCATCACACCGAGTAGATGCAAAGATGCACAGCGTCATTAGGGGGGAGAACAAGTGGGGCAGTGCCAGCTCTGAAGGTTTTCTGTAAGCCCGTGAAGCTGCGCATCTTTCCCAATTGCATCACATCAGGACCCATTCTGGGGAACGCACCCCAAGTTTAATTGTGCTTATGTAGCTGGCACACACCCGCATTCGCCCACAACCGACCCGGTTAGGCCAAGCCTCTTTTAAATATTGTTCTTGTTTTAGGGGGCACCTGGGTGGCTCAGTTGGTTAAGCATCCGACTTTGGCTCAGGTCATGATCTTCCAGTTTGTGGATTCAAGCCCCAGATCGGGCTCTGTGCTGATAACTCAGAGCCTGGAGCCTGCTTCAGATTCTATGTCTCCCTGTCCCTCTGCCCCTCCCCTGCTCATACTCTGTCTCTCTCTCAAAAATAAATAAACATTAAAAAAAATTTTTTTTAAAGTTTTTTTTTCAACTTTTTAAATTTATTTTTGGGACAGAGAGAGACAGAGCATGAACAGGGGAGGGGCAGAGAGAGAGGGAGACACAGAATCGGAAACAGGCTCCAGGCTCCGAGCCATCAGCCCAGAGCCTGACGCGGGGCTCGAACTCACGGACCGCGAGATCGTGACCTGGCTGAAGTCGGACGCTTAACCGACTGCGCCACCCAGGCGCCCCTAAAAATATTTTTTTTTTTAATTTTATCCTTGTTTTATTGTTGCTGGATGTGCCTTCGTTGGTAGGCTGATTCTTAAGTGTATTTGCCTATGGGTGTATCTTCGCATTTTCTAGACCCTACTGATTTGGCAAACAGCTAGAAGTAGCTGGTATAGTTCAGATGGCGAGGGTAGTGAGGTTGGTGGGTGTGGCTAGTAAAAATTCAGTAGCTGGTAAAATTTTGACAGGTAGGAGAAATCTTTTGGGTGCAGTTTATGTGCTAAAACATAGAATCCAGCTTTTTACTTCTTCATACCACACAAAATTCCAGCATTTTACCTCTGGAAACTCATAATCCCATATTAAAGTATAGGCCCTCTCTCCCTCTTGAGACTGTTCCTGTACCTTCTGCAATGGCAGTAAATTAAGGATGGGGGATCTCTTTTGTGAGCCAGATCTTTTCCAGATCAAACTGAGAATTATTGAACCCCTGAATGATTAACCTATTTAGAGTATTTCTAGCCCAGGGCTGGATCCCAAAGGGAGCCAGAAGTGATCCTGAGACTTTTGAACTTTCTCATACATAGTAGTTGAATGACTGAGGGAATGGATGAATGGAGTGAAGAGAGAGCAATCCTAGGAGCCTAGAGTGCTAGATGTGCAAGGGAACCTGGTGATCATTCAGTACAATCCTGTATTAGCTGTCTATGATGCATACCAGATCGCTCCAATTCTCAATGGCCTACCGCAGTAATCATTTATTTTTTCTCATAGTTTCTGTGGGCCAGGAGTTTAGACCCAACCCGGTTGGGTGCTCCTGGCTGGGGGTCTCTCATACATTTGCAGTCAAATGTCACCTGGGCTGCGGTCATCCAGAGACTTGACTGGAGCTGGAAGGTCTGATTCCCAGGTGGCTTGCTCACATGGCTGGCGAGTTGGTACGGGCCCTTGGTGGAAAGTTTCAGGTCCTCTCCACGTGGGCCTCTTTGCAGAGATGGATGAGTGTCCTCCAGCATGGCAGACGGAATCCCCTAGAACAAATGACGCAAGAGAACATGGCATGAATACCATGTGGCCAGGATCACGGGGACTTACCTCAGATCCTGACGACCACAAACCCCTTCTCTTAAAACGTGACCAAAGTTTATCATGAAATATTTTCAGACATACAAAAAGAATAAAAGCAACTAAGTGGATACTGATGTACCTACCACCCAGTTCAAGAAATAAAATACTATCAATTCAATTGACATCCCCTGGGCATTGACTCACCCCGAGTGCATTATCTTCCTCCCCTGTCCCACTGTCCTTAAAACACTGGTATTCTGAATTTCATGTTTATCCTTCCATGCATTCTTTTATATTTCCACTACAAATTTACGTGTCCTTAAACAACATGTGGAGTTGTTTGGCATATTTTCAAACTTCATGTATGGCATCATCCTGTAGGATTCTTTTGCAACCTGCTCTTTCGTTTTCAGAGTTGTATTTGTGAGATCCGTCTATATTCATCTGCATAGCTCCAATTCATTTATTTTAGTCACTGTGTAGCACTCCATCATGTTAACACATCCCAATCTGTTTATCCATTCTCCAGTGGATGGGCATTCAGCTTGTTTTGTTTTGTTTTGTTTTGTTTGGCTATTACACAATGTTGTTATGACAGTTCTTGCAAACTCTCCTTGTGCCCAGATGCAAAGGTTTTTCCAGGGTAAAAAAAGTTTTTCCAGGGTATAAATCCAAAAGTAGCATGGATAGGTCACATGTATGGTATGCACATTTCAACTTTATTCACTAGTGTCAAATTCTCTAAAACAGCTGGATTAATTTATATGACTACTAACAATGCTTGTGTTCCTTTATTCTTTATTCTATACTATCAAATTAAAAATTTCAGGCCAAGCTGATGGATGTGAAATGACGTCCATTTATGGTTTTAATTTGCCGTTCCTTGGCTACCCATGGAGGTTTATCATTTTTTAAAAAATATGTTTGGTTTCCTTCTTCTGAGCACTGCTCATCTGTATCTTTTGCTAATGATTTTTATTAAAAACATTTTTAACATTTATTTATTTTTTGAGAGACAGAGAGAGAGAGAGCGTGAAGGGGAAAGGGACAGAGAGAGAGGGAGTCACAGATTCCAAAGCAGACTCCAGGCTGTGAGCTGTCAGCACAGAGCCTGACAAGAGGCTTGAACTCACCAGCAGTGAGATCATGACCTGAGCCGAAGTTGGACGCTTAACCGACTGAGCCACCCAGGTGCCCCTGTCGAACAGAATGTTTAAGTTCATATGATCAAATGTATCGGTCGGTCTTCGCGTTTAATCTGGTGGAGACTGCCAGCTGCCTGCCAACATCCGCATCTTTCTTTTCTGTGCTGGTGGTGCTGTGGAGTGCTTCTACAAGTGATATGGGCAGCACCTGCCTCACTTGCTTCCGAGAGAACCTTTGTTTCTGGATGTCCACGCCTCCCCCTGGAGCAGGCCAGCACGGTGCCAACCAGAGAGCCCGGGGAGCCTCGCCCTGAGGTCGCTGGAGCTGCTGCTAGGCTGGCTTTCCCAGCACCCGCAGCGCTCCGGTTAGCTGCCTAGACTGATGACGTCATGCAGACATTGTCTGCGTTTTCTTCCAAAAGTGTCCAAGGTTTCCTTTTCACATTTAGATCTTTAATCTGCTGGGCAGTGACTGTTATGATGGTCACAAGTCATACAGTCTTTTTTGCAAATGGGTAAATTGTTGTGATACCCCACCGTTTTCTTTTTTTAATTCCTTATGTGAACGAATCCCAGAGAAATCAAGAGACTGGATCAAGTTCACACAGCTAATCAGTGAATTATAGGTTGTGTGAAGAGCTAGGGTTTACAATATTCTTCCCGAAAGAATATTCCCCTATGAAGTGGGAAGTATCATAACCATCCCAATTTCACCCACGAGAAATTCAGTGTTACCCCGTCTCCATGCCCTAGCTCCTCCTGCTATGCCCTTTTACTCTAGGACCGTGCCTTAAGAGAGAAAATTCAGCCGAATCAAATCCAGCAAATATTTATCAAGCACCTCCCACATGCAAAGCTCTGTGCTAAGTACACACCAGGATGAGTAAGACACAGCAACACAGACCCTGGGCTGAGGAGCTTACAATCTGGCCAGGGGACAAGGTGGAGTCCTATGTGTTGATGTGTGCGTCCACTTAGGGTATCAGGAAAATCTCTGTAATATTTGGGATTCTACCAGGCAGCCCGGGAGGAAGGGCTTTCTAGGAGCAAGGACGGCCTGAACAAAAGCACACAAGCTGGAAAGTACAGCTGCGTTTAGGACACAGCCAGACTGACCTTGAGTTTGACTGGAGCAAGGTCAGGTGTGAGGTTGTAGCAGATGACGCTGCACCAGTCCAAGCTGGAGTATTTCTGGGAAAGAGCAGTAATGGCCACCAGAGGTGTGGGGTGTGCGCTCGCGCACGTGCGTGCGTGTGTGTGTGTGTGTGTGTGTGTGTGCGCGCGCGCTGAGTGCAGGGACTGCGGGGGGGGGGGGGGAACTCGGGGGGAGTCAGTTAAAATCATTCTTGCTTTAACTATCTTTGAAAATGTTAACGTGAAGTCTATATCCCTGTATTCTGGCCAGGTTTCTGAACTTTGCAGAACCTCATATCACAGGCAATTTAGGAGGTTGCAAAAAAAAATGTATTAGCTGAGGATTTCTCTTCCAGAGCCACTTTCCCCTCTTGTGGAACTGGCACGGCGTGTGCCTGTGTACAGACCCTGAGAGACCTGGCTGTTGGTCTCCAGCTTGGTATCAACTACTCTCAGCAGAATTTCTTGGCTCTCTGAATTTCTCCAGCAGCTCATGCTTATATGCTTCTTAATGTGACCAGTCTTCTCCAAAGTACTTCAGGGATGGAGCCCCTGCCTTGTTCATGGTTATGTTCCCAGAGCCTGGCCCCATGCCTGGCACAAGGCAGGTGCTCCACACACATTTGGGGGATGAGTGAGTGGACGTTGGAAGGGAATGAAAGAATGAATTCCCTGTAGCTGCACAAGGCGGCTGTCATGGCACAACTGTGCACAGGACAGCCAAGACAAGGTGCCCAGATAGCTGCCTTACGCTGAGTTGGCGAGAGACCAGAAAGAGTTTCTGGAAGTCTGGACCAATGAAGATACAGTCTCAGCTGCTGTCACAGAGACCCAGCTTATACAAGATAGAGGTTTATTTCTCTTGTACGTAATAGTCCAAGCCAGTATGTGCTCAGTTCTACAGAATTGTCAAGAGACCCAGGCTCCTTGTGCTCTGTGGTTCCCCCACTCCCCCAGCCCCCCCAGAGTGCTGCCTTATCCACGGATCCCCCATTACATCCACATTCTAGGCAGAAGGAAGGGGGAAAGAAGGAAGGAAAGGGCATGCTCCTTCTGTGTGTGTTTTTTTTTAAGTTTATTTATTCATTTTGAGAGAGAAAGTGCGCACAAGCAGGGGAAGGGCAGAGTAAGAAGGAGGGCAAGAATCCCAAGCAGGTTCTGCACTGTCAGTGCAGAGCTGGACACGGGGCTCAAACCTACAAACTGCGAGATCATGACCCAAGCTGAACTCAAGAGCCAGATGCTCAGCTGACTGAGCCACTCAGGCGCCTTGCTTGGTCCTTGTGTTTAAGGGCACAGCTTGAAAGTGGCACGTATCCCTTCTCACATCCCATTAGCCAGAACCTAGTCACTTGGCCATACCTAGCTGCAAAGGAAGTTGGAAATGTGCGGTCTATTCTGACAGCCAGTGCCGAGTTAATTATTATCTTAGCTATAGAAAGAGAGACTAGATATTGGCAAACAGCTTGCTATTTCTGCCATATAATGTAGCACAGATGTGAGACGCAATTGCAGACAGAAGAACCTGGTGATTCACAAATAGAAAGGATTTATTTTGAACAGATGTGTCAACATTGATGCTAAAAGCCACAGCCTGCAATTACGTGAGGACAGCGTGAAAATGAGCATTGTTTTCAAATGCAAAGAACAGTGGCATGTTTTCATGAGTTTGGTTTGGACATTATAAATCTTCCGTCTGCTTCTAAGAGAGGAAGTGGCCGATCAAACATACCTCTGCGTCACGAGCATAAGAGCAATAGTGACGTGAAGGGGAGAAATAGTGCACCAGACTCGTGTAATTGTGTGGTTGGACATGTCCCTGTTTAAGTGATCAGGCCCTGTCTTAGCACGTTTTCTGTTTGAGGGGGTCGCTATTGGTAGTTGTCTACCAAAGCTGTCCTCCCTTTCTTCCTGGGTACGTGACTAGACTGTACTTTCCACCCACCTTAGACGTATGTGTGGCAGTATGACCAAATTCTGAGCATTGTGTGTCATTCCCAGGCCTAGACCCAAAGAGTTTGGGTGCCCCTCCAACACCCTCTCCTCCCTTTGTACCAGTGGCAACCTCGCTTTGACCAAACAGACAACAATAATGCCTTAGGGAGTGGCAAACAAGAAGACTGTCTCTGTGTCTTGTCTCCTAGACAAGAGCTGCCCACCAGGCTGGTGTGCTCATCTCTGACTATCGCATGAGAGGGAAAGAAACTTCTTTGCTCTCTACTCTACTCTACTCTACTGTTAGGTCTTTTGGATATAGTAAGCTAGCCTTTTAGCTTAACTGATCTACACTTCCCACATGGTCTCTGCAGCCCCCAAGCGTGGGACCATGGGTAGGGAAGTTATTGATCAGGGTTGTGTGCTCTAATCCACCAGCAGAGAATGAAGTTGTTCTTTGTGACCTACCTCACAAACATATTTCTGTCCAGCTTTTTCAATTGCATTCTTTAAAAAAAAAAAAAAAAGATCCCCCCTCCAGCCCAAAAGAATTACAAGTAGTGATAAAAAGTAAAGTACTTTGGAAGAAGCATCTTTTTTTTTTTTTAAAGTCTTTATTTTTTTTTTAATTTTTTTTAACGTTTATTTATTTTTGAGACAGAGAGAGACAGAGCATGAATGGGGGAGGGTCAGAGAGAGGGAGACACAGAATCTGAAACAGGCTCCAGGCTCTGAGCTGTCAGCACAGAGCCCGACGCGGGGCTCGAACTCACGGACCGCGAGATCATGACCTGAGCCGAAGTCGGCCACCTAACCGACTGAGCCACCCAGGCGCCCCAGGAAGAAGCATCTTAAAAGAAATGTACAGAATTTACATGTGGAAAATGGTCAATTTTTTGAGGTGCATCAGAGAGGCTGCATTTAGAGACATAGCACATTATGAAAGATCCAATTCTGAAGATGTACTTTCTCTGCCAATTAAATTGCAAGTGTTAAGTCATTCTAATGAAAATTTCTATGAGATTGTTTATGGGTTGTAATAACAATGATTTAAAGTTGTAAGAAGAGGGGCGCCTGGGTGGCGCAGTCGGTTAAGCGTCCGACTTCAGCCAGGTCACGATCTCGCGGTCCGTGAGTTCGAGCCCCGCGTCGGGCTCTGGGCTGATGGCTCGGAGCCTGGAGCCTGTTTCCGATGCTGTGTCTCCCTCTCTCTCTGCCCCTCCCCCGTTCATGCTCTGTTTCTCTCTGTCCCAAAAATAAATAAAAAACGTTGAAAAAAAAATTAAAAAAAAAATAAAGTTGTAAGAAGAATAAATGGAAAAGAATAACCAAGAAAATATAGAAAAATAAGAATTTGGGGGAAGGTTTTCCCTACCAAACATCAACATTATTCAAATGCTATAATATATAAGTCAATCTGACATTGTTTCAAGAATAGACTTGCAAGTTAATGGATATAAGAGAAAATCCTGATAATTGTGTACACATGCATACACATTTATATGAGTTTTGCACATTATAAATGTATGCTCTATATTAGTAGGAAAAAGTAACATTGCTCAATTAATGATCATGGGATGATAATTGGTTGACTAAATACAAAAAAAGTTACATATTGATCCCCATAAAAAATAAGACTGATATTTTTAAAAAACATTTTTAAAATAAAGAAACTATAGGTAAATATTTATCTGATCTTGCAGCAAGAAAGCAAAAGATAAAATCATAAGAGAAATAGTTGATATATTTGACTACCCAAGAATTTAAAAATTTAAGTAAAAAAAACCCATAAGCAAACCTAAAAGATAATTGACAATTGAGAAAAAAAAAAACCAAACCAAAAAACCCAGCAACTAAGAGCCTTTCCATGTAAAGAGCTCTTCAAATCAATAAGAAAAAACACCATAAAAATGGACAAGGGACCTGATTAGGTAATTTGTAACAGCCAATTAATATATGAAAAACTCCAACTTTTAGTGATCAAGTAAATGATAATTAAAATAACAGTGTAGTATAGGTCTTCATTTATCAAATTGTCCAAAGTTTTTAAAAGTCATATCTAGGGGCGCCTGGGTGGCTCAGTCAGTTGAGCGTCCAACTTCGGCTCAGGTCATAATCTCATGGTCTGTGAGTTCAAGCCCTGCATCAGGCTCTGTACTGATAGCTCAGAGCCTGGAGCCTGCTTTGGAGTCTGTGTCTCCTCTTTCTCTGACCCTCCCCTGTTCATGCTCTGTCTCTTTCTGTCTCCAAAATAAATAAACATAAAAAAAAATTTTTTAATGTAAAAAAAAAAGTCATATCTAGTGGTGAAATGGAAATTCTTACACATATAGAGTTATAACTCATCAGACCCTTTCTGGGCAAATTTGGCAATTTGTATCAAAAATCTTTTGCATATTTATGTTCTTTGATGAAACAATTACATGTCTAGGAATTTACTGTATGGATATAACCAGGGATCTCCTAAAGATTTATGTGTTAGGCATCATGCTATTAATCACAGAGAAAAATAATTTTAAAAGCCACAAAAGATATTGTGTGAATACCTTTTGCTTGGTCCACATGGTGGAATTTTATACTGCCATTACAACAGTATGTTTTTGAAGAAAACCTGATGAAGTAGGAAAATGCTCAGAATCTAACAATGAGTCCAACAGAACAGGATACACAATGGCTTACAGGCCTTCCATAATCTGACTCCCCCCACCCACTCCCCATTCTGACCCCTCTGCCTCATTCTACTCCAGCTACCCTGGACTCCTGAATCTTCTTCTTTTTTTTTTTAATATATTTTTTTACTGTTTTTTATTTATTCTTGAGAGAGAGATATGCACACACAGCATGAGCGAGGGAGGGGCAGAGTGAGATAAGGGGCACAGAATCTGAAGCAGACTCCAGGCTCTGAGCTGTCAGCACAGAGCCCGACGTGGGGCTCAAACTCATGAGCCCTGAGATCATGACCTGAGCCGAAGTCAGACACTCAACTGACTGAGCCAGCCAGGCGCCCCCTGAATCTTCTTCCGACACTTGCAGCCCCAGGACTTTGCACTTTCTCTTTCCTCTGCTGAAACGCTGCCCTGAGACACCTCACAACTGCTTCTTCCTTTTCTTCATACTCTGGTTGAATCACCTTGTCCGCCAGATCATCCCTGGCTGTCCCATAAAAAAATAGTGGCCACCCCTCCCCCCACTCACTGCCACCCCATACTTCCTGTCCCCTACCCTATCTGATTCTTCTCTATTGCATTTATTGCTCTTTGGCAATGGCACATTTTCACGTTTATTTATTGTTTGTTTCCCCACGAGCAGTGCCAGCCGCAGGAGAGGCAACTTGTCTGATTTGCTCATTGGTGCATCCCCAGCGAATAGTACGTAGGTCATCAATAAATATTTGTGAGATTAATAAATAACTATAGTAACAATATTATATGACTTTTGTACAGAGACCTTAGGTTTTAGGTAGATACTGCTCTAAAGGATGAGGATGTGGCCCACCAGATATTAACTGTGGTTATTGTTGTGTGTCCAGCCTACTGGTGACTTTTGTTACCTCTTTAAGCTTTGCTGTGTTTTTGCAACTATTTGCCATAAACACATGTTATGAGAATGTGTTGTTATTACTTCAAAATTCCATGAGTTTTAAAATCACTCAATACCCTAGCCGGCCAAATGTTCCAAAGCATAGAAGGATTTTCTTTCTTTCTTTTTTTTTTTTTAAAGTTCTCACTTTTTCCACTTTACAAACCTAGTGACTCTTCCACAGGGCTATATTTTATCAGCTACTGACTGCCTCCTGGTATTTCCTTCCTCTCTGCCTTCCACTGCCAACAAGCACCTCAGTGACGAGGAATTACTTTGGGGGCACTTTTCAGTTTACAACAGCAATGTATTACTCCACATCCCATGTCCTTGGCCCGGTGCCAGCCTGAGAATTGCCAAGCCTCCCTTCTCCTCTCCCTCTTCCTCTTCCCCCTCCTCCTCCTCCTCCTCCTCCTCGTCACCCTTCCTTCTCCCCCTCCCCCTCCTCCCAGCCCAGACTCTTCCTCGAGTTCCTTCCTGGGCCCTGCACTGCCAGGTGCCTGGAGGCCTGAGGGAGTGGCCTGTCACAGGTCCTTGGGCCTCCAAGGGGAAGAAAAGGTTACTTGGGAGTCATTAGCCGAGAACCAGAGAAACCTGGTTTGGTAGGCTGGCTTGTTAATCCCCTTATGAGACCTAACTGTAGGGCCTAGCTCCCGAGTTCCACCTGCAGGGGGGGCGGGCTGCTAGTGCTGTGAGGAAGCCATGGCCCTGCAGTCATATGGACCCACAGGGGCCTGAGCTGTAAGATTCTTTCTTTGGAAGGAGGGTTACTCTGTGTCCCAAACCTTGTTTGTACTCTCATGCGTACCTTTAGTCTGGAGTACCTAGCTGCATGAGGTGAATGAAAGATTAGCACTCACAAACAGGCACTTGGCTTCGCTTCTCACAGCACCTCATTTTTAAAAAAAAGATAATTATCCAAGTACAAAGAGTAGCCATCTCTTGAAAACCAGAAGCACACCCACAACGACCAGTGCGTGCACAGGCCTGGACTTGAAGAAAGGAAGCCACCAAAACAGGATAAAGCTCCTCCTCATGCTCCTCCCAGGGTCCTGAAGGTGGTCAGCATTTTCAAGGTGAGGTGAAGGACATTGAGCATCACTTGCGGGCTCAGTGGGGAAGCCGCCGATGCCTGAGCCAGTCAGGGACAGCATTGGCTTTGAGCAAAGGGGACTATGTGCCAGGTGGTGGGAGGGCATGCCCACCCCAGGACTCCAGGCGGACCAGCAGCTCTGGTGGTGGTCTGCCCCGGGGCGCGGGTAGGGGGGGGTTTCTCTTCCCAGCCTCTTAAATATGGGTTACACGAGTGGTAGTTGCACCTTCCTAGAAGGTGCAGCAATGTGCTTGGCAGTGCTTGGTATTTCTGCAACCACAGCTGCCCTGGAAAGAACCTGAAAATGCATCCACTGTTCTAGGTCGGTCCCTGCCACCACTTAAAAATCTCAACCCCCCACATTGGCCCATCCTCTGCACTTTTTGAACATGGGGCATGCCTCTGTGTACTACTCACCATATAGGAGTTATCTGTTCATGAGTCAGTTTCCCTTCCTGGACACCCTATCTTAACTCGTATTTGTAGATCCAGTGTTTGGCCCATAGGAAGTGTTCAATCGGTATTTCATGAACCTATTTTTGGAGTCTATCTTTGAAAGTTCATTGTAAAACCTTCCAAAAAAAATGGTGACTCCTTGGAAAAGTTTTAATTTAGGGCAAGACTCATGGGGATACTTCTGGGGATTGCCTGTTTCTGAGTCTTCCAAAGCTGAAGGGAGCAGGGGGTCTCTAGGGCATCAGGGGCACTCCGTGTCTCAGATGGAGTTTGTTACTACTACTTGATATGATGATTGTCACAGTGGAAATCTCTTACACGTGTCTAACATGACACAATTTAAAGCCCTCTCAGTTTTCTAGTCACTTATGATGTTCTGATCTCCAAGACATGATCTGGGGGGCCATATTTAAAAATCTTGTAAAAGTCAGATAGCCTTTGTGATTTATCTGAAAGCTTAGGTTTAGAATTAGCACCATTTTTCATTCATTCAACACACATTTATCGCATATCTATCACGGGCCCGTGGAAGATGGTAGGAGACACTGAAGGTACACAGATGAGAAGTCACGATTGCTGCTCAGGTTGGAGGCATTGCTACAAAGTGTAAGGACTATGATGAAGGTGTCATTAAAGGCTATGGGAGCTACGGACGAGAAGGCTCACCTCTGCCCGGAGACAAGTGGGGAGAGGTGTCAGAGCAAGATGATGGTGATGTTGAGGACGAGGATGGTGGTGACGCCGCTTACCAATATACGGTGCTTACCACGTGCCAGGCGTTCTCCTGGGTGCTTCATACACAGCAACTCACTCAATCCTCACAACCGCCCCATGAAGTAGGGGCTCTTATTATTTCCATTTTATAGATGAGAAGATTCAGGTCTACAGAAACCAGATAAGTTGCTCAAGATTATGCTAGGAAGGGGTGGACATCATCTGCTATTTCTTGGGTTTCTGGACCAAAAACAGCAACATTAATACTGGGAAAGAATAGGGTCTTTGGCTACTGCCCAAACCACTTTCCTTGGTCCCTTTCCTGTGGTGCCGTCCATTTATTTCTTGAGCCGGTCCTTGAGCTTGGCGGTACGTTGAGAGCCTTCCCGTACAGATGGTAAGCCTGGCTTGTGGCCCTGGCCCCATGTACTCAAACAGCCCAGCGTGGATAAAGAGCAATGGTTAAGACATGGGATTTCAAATTAGACAGCCGTGGGCTGCACTTCTGGTCCCATCCATTCTTAGCCGTTGACCTCTGAGCCATAAGAGGTTCTCTGAACCTAAGAAATAGGGATAACAGCCGTACCTATGCCTCTGTGGCCTCACACGTCAGCTACTTCTTGCTCACCCCACCCCCCTCAACGATGAGGCCCCTGAACCACACAGATGCTGAAAATGAGCCAAAAAGCATGTGGAGTTCCCCGGCACGATTGGAGCCATTGTTCTGCCACTGGGGAGGGCCCTCTGGCAGGGGAAGCAGGCAGAGGGCTTCAGTGCCTTCAGCAGACATCTGCCTCAGAGATTTCCTCTGCCTTGCTGTTGGGAGATGTAAGCTTTTCCTTCAGAGGCTGAGGTGAATGTAGTTGAAAGCAACTACTTCATGGAAACAACAGTGGTGACGGGCCGGGGGGCTGGAAGTGGTCTTAGCCCGGGGTTGTGTCCCTGGGGTACACTCAGAGAAACCTTGGGGCCAACAGCACACGCTCTGTTTACTCAGGGGTTTCCTCACTGAACCCGCTGAGGAAACAGCTTTGTAAGGAAAGGGAAAACATGGGTTAGGCAAGGTCCTCCGTGGGCCTGACGGAGTCCAAGTGGCCACCTACAAATTGCCGTCTAATTCAGTGCCAAGTGCCCGCCCTGCATGGGCTTAGGGCCAGCTGTGTTACTCCAGGCCCTTCAGAGGCGCCAGCCTTATGGACACCACCTCCTGGGCGCACCGGGTACTTTTTAGGGAGGGCCATTAACTCTTCTAAGCCTTTCAGCTGCTTAAGTAATTTTGAGAAGAAGAAATCTGCCTGTTTGTGAAGAACTATCTATTTCTTTACTAACTTCATTCCAGTCACCCTCATCTGTGGTAGCAGGGGTTTTCAAAGCATACTGACGCATCACAATTATGCTGTGAAAGGTTATGGTCGTAGCAAGGATGAGGTTTGTCTAATGAGGGCTGCCCTTGGAAGAAGAAATTCATGCAGCTCTTTGACAATGAAGGGCAGGCGCCAGAGGTCTCATGGCTCTGGAGCCTTAGCAATGCTGGCAATGGAGGTACAAGGCAGAGGGTGGAAGGCAAGAGGGAGGGAAACTGAGAAAGCGGGAACGTAGTCACATATAGAGTTTGACTCTGTAGGGTCTGCAAGGTGACTTGATTGGCAGTAAATAGATGATTTTGCCATTCTCTGGACTCCCAGCTACCTGCGATCAGCTGTGAGAAACACTGGATCCTTTCTGGAATTGGACTGTTTTAGGGGAGGGTAAACAGCATCGTCTACCTTAATGCAATGGCCCAAGTGCTTGCCACGTGCTGGCACCGTGCTTCCTGCCCAGGAGAGATCGAAGAATGCGTTGCTGCTGCAGGGGTGGTGCACCTGTAATTACGATCATAAACAGCAGCATCTAAGGAGCAGCAAGAGCCTCTTGTAGGTGATGTTCCAGGGAGGGGCCATGGAGGAGGCAGATCTCCTTGCCCTGAGGGACGACAGGACAGAAACAGGGAGTGGGAGTTGGGGTTGGGCCAAGCACACAACATTCCACAGCTGGCTTTTCAACCCGGCTGTAGTACAGTCTTTGAGGGAAAACTCTTCCCTGCCTTCAGATCCTCCTTCCTGCCAGGGATTACTGGCCCCTGACCAGTCAGTGTGAAGGACTGGATCTGGGACTCAAGGCCGTACCGAAGAGCCTGGCCATTCTGGGTTCGAGGGCTCAGGGAAGTCTCTGGACTCTGGGCTCTTTGGCATCCTGGCAAAGAAGCTCCAGTGATACATATGTACTGGGAAATAAGGGAAATTGAACTGAGGGAGACCCTGGACAAGCTTAGGAAGGTTTTGCTGGTTGGAGAAAGAAGCATGGTACCCACTTGGGAGCGCAGCCCCAAGAGTTACAGCCGACAGAGAACAGGGGTCTGCAGAGCCTGGTACCCTTTCTGGTTCTGACGTTCAAGTCCGCAAACCTCCTGGCCCCTCCTCCAGGGACGTCCACCAGATACAGCATCATGTGATCTGGACTCTTCTACCCAAGACCAATGCCCACCCCACCTTGTTGACCTGACTCTGTCCCATGGGCGTATTTAACCTCCTCCCCCATCGCACTTTGCAACTGTTTCAAAGAATGTTCTCCTTTTTGTTTTCTCCTTCAAGAATTTTATAGCAAAGAAGAATCTCAGACTGGTTGGTGCAAATAACGAGAAAAGCAGGATTGGATGGGTAGTTACAGGGTCAGGGGATCTAGAAGAAGAAAGACTTCTTTTCCCTTGTCACTGCATCCAGTTGGGAAATACTTTCAGCCATTCCAAGAAGTGTGAGCATTGAAAGGATTTAATGCACCTTGGTAGGAAAGTGCATCATGTATAGTATCTTATATTCACAAGATTTTATACATAATCAAGAATGCCATTTTGAAATCAGGGAAGGGTGTCAGATTGACCTTGGACTGTTACAACTAGCATTTACTATGATGCCTGCAGTGTACAAGGCATCTTGATGACAGAGCTGAGAATGCTCTGGTCTGTAGCATCCAAGGGGAAGGATCCAGAGAGGAAAGATTTTTTAAAAGAGTTGAACGGCAGTCCTTAGAATTCAGTGCCTTATTCTGCTTTAGTGAGACCATTCTTGCCATATTTTTGTTTTTTTTTTACAGTGTAGACTACTTAGTTTACAAAATGTGTTTTTAGAATGTCATTTAATGTGTGCTCTGGTAACACATTATTTCATTTCAAGGTTCGTGTGTTTTTAGGATCTACGCATGTTTAACTCAAATTCTCTGTGTAGGGTCTGTGTTTAGGCCTTTGCTACTTAGCATGTTTACTTTATATTTCTAGCTGGAAAAGTCTTAATAACAGAATCTTTTTTTCTTTTTGTCAAAACGAAGCCCTACACAATGGTAAATTTTTCGCAAAGCAGCTGTATTTTCTGTTGCCACATCGGAATGTGCATGTGACCTTGCCTCTACTTTTTCAAATGCATGGCTGCCACAGTAGGTGGGATCCTTATCATCTCTCCCTTTTATTATTATAATTACATAACTGCTTTTCTTACCTTCATTCTTATTCCCCCTCTTATTCATCAGCCACACGGTTGTCAAACTGAATTTTGAAAGTACAGGTCTAAGAAAGTTGACAACACGTGTGTACAATTGAGTTATCTCAGAGATGCTGTGGTGTGGATGGTGCAGCCCCTTGGAAGGGCAATATGGTCGTATCTATCAGAGTTATGAAAACATACGCTTTGACTTGAAATTCCACCTCCAGGGATTTATCCTATAGACATCTTTGCATATGCAAAGATGTATGTGTGAGGATGTCAATCAAGGCATTGTTTATAAGGACAGGGTATTAGACATGAGCTAAAGGACCATTGGCAGGAGCTATTGAAATGGATGATGGTAGCTGGATGATGGAATTTGTAAGGGCCATTTGCTGGTTGCTACCCTAGAATCCATTCCTTTTCGCCCCCTCCTAATGGGTGGTTGGTATTGGCCCCACTCCCACCTCCAAGGGTGAACCCAATTGGTGGAAGCAAATCAGTCCATCACATTTCCCTGCCCTCAGGACTGTTTCGTGTAAAAGGAAATCTTGTCCCATCAGAATGAATATGAGGCTTGGAATAGCTGTACCCGTGAGAGGAAAGCCTGGAGCTTCTGGGGGACCTGCTGAAGGTGCTAATCCAAGGATTTGTGGCTGGAGGAAGGAGTCTACTGATGGCAATCTAGGTGACTTGTCTGAGCTGGTTTGAGGTAAGTTGTCTTTTATTTGCAACGATAATGATCCTCAGTGCTAAAGAATGCTGAACAGCCATGGAAGAAAATGAGGTTGATCTACTTTCGTCCATGTGGAATTATCTCTGTGATACTTTGTGAAATGAAGGTTAAACAATGAATATAGACTATATTGCCTTCTACATAAACAAAAGTCTGTGAGAGTAAGTGCCCGTGTGTGTGTATGTGTGTGTCTGTGTGTCTGTGTGTCATGTGTATAAGTGGTCTCAGCTAGCCGGTGCAGTGTCTTTGAACAAATTAGGAAATGATACCCTCTCTGGTGCATCTGGTGCGTGCCGGGGAGCAACTTGGTCAGTGAGTGGACTTGTCGCCTGAGTTTGGTGGCTTTGTGCAGTACACAACCTATACAACAATATAGATGTATTGATCTATAGATCAATAGATGTATATAGATCAATAGATGTATAGATGTCTAGATTTCTGGTAGAGTATATGGAAAACTAGAAATAAACGTTACTTATGGGAAGATAAAACTCAGAGTTTGGCGGTAGTGGGCAGAAAGGAGTCTTGTCCTTCTGTACTTTACTTGAGGGGTGTTTGAATTTTGCTACTGTGTATGCAAATTACTTTTTCAAAACCTTCATTTAAATAAGTAAGAAAGCAAACCAAAACACAGGTTTGATCTTAGTTACTCCCTTGCTTAAAACAAAACAAAACAAAACAAAAAACAAACAAAAAACCCTTTAACTACTCCTCATGGAGAAATTCTAGATACTTGAGCACATCATGCAAAGGTTACAACTGGCCTCTGCTGCCATCTCTCCTTGTCTCTGGCTGCTCCCTCCCTTCATGCTGCATTTCAACAAGGCAGGTTTGTCAGAGGTTTATCCTACAAAGCATGCATGTTGGCTTCTGGGCCTTTGCACATGCTGTTCTGCTCTTCCCCATACTCCACAAAGGACTATTGTCATCCTCTGGGGCCTTCTTTCTTGGGAACGTCAACAGGCCTTGTGCTTTTCCCTGTCTTGCTACCTACCACAGTTTATTGTAACTGTTTGCTTATCTGTGAGTGAACTCTTTGAGACCATTGACTGGATCTAGGACGGTCAGTGCCAGTGACATGATTGGAAGAGGCACCTCATAGCTTTTCCAAGAACAAATGGAGATAAGTTCAGATACCAGCTGTCTTTTTGCTAGATTGTGCTTTCCCTTTCAGATTTCCGTTCTCTCGCAGCTGCGAATTCTCATCTATTCTTTTATCTCTCTGCCTAGTAGCATTTAGCCAGGTTGTAGCAGAGTGAGAGTTTCGAGCCCAGAACAGATTGCATTTCCTCACTCTTAGTAGCTCAACAGAGTCCTCTTTCACTTCACCAGGGATGCATCTGAGATTCACAGCAGGTCCAATGCCTGTTCTTTGTCTGCCCTGCTCTGTATGCAGTCTGTCATGAAGTGTTCATCCAGTTTATAAATTGAGAAAGCTGGGAAGCATAGGAAAGAGAGAAGAGCATTTGTCTGTATATGTGTACGTATATATACAATGTGTCTATATCGTAAAATATAGTCTTGCACATCTGTTCCGTCCAGCAGTCTGTCCGCTGGGTAAGCCCGGTAACCTGGAGACTTGAACAAGAGCTATTTCCACAGAACCTTCATTCCTGGTAAATGATTACCTGGCCCAGGAGAAATCTGCCATCTGCACAGAAAATCAGTGAGGCAGTATCTTTCCAGGAAAGAGACGTGGTGAGGCAACAGTGAACTCCTCATTCAGAAAAGCTGGCTGGGCTTGCTCAGGAAAGAGCTGACCCACTGCCGGGTCACTCACTGCCGGGTCAGCCACTGCTGGGGCATCACAGGGAAAGACCTGGCTAATGATGCATAAGGAAAATGATGAGCCAGCAGACCCATTTCTGGTTTCGGCCTTCAAGAGCAGTGGTTGGTTGAGGATGCTCGTGTTGGGGTCTGAGGTAGATGCGGTGTCTCTGATGTTGGTCAACAGATTCAGGGCTGCTCCTAGGCTATGTAGTGTCTTTGTATGAATCAGGAGAAAAGCGCCCCTTCTGGGCTGACACAGCCCCACACTTGGGCACAAGCCTTGCAAGTTGGAGGTGCCTCTGTCCAAAGAAAGAGTGTTCATTACTCTGGGCGGGCACATCGCCAGGCCAGACCTCTAGATCTCAGCTCCCACTTCGCTTCTCAGCTGGGATCCATTATGCAGCACATGAATCGTGCAACCATACCTGTGGCCCAGAAGGCATAATGTTGGGGAAATTTAGAAAGCAGAGGTGAAAGAAAAGTGGATTGATAACTGATGGCTCTACCATTACTTAGGGTTGTTTTCCTCAAAGTGCAGAGCGCCCTATCAGCATCCCCTCAAGTACTTGACCAGAATGCATATTCCTGGGACCCACCTCGGAACAACTGAATTAAACTCTCTGAAGGGTGGGTGGGGCCCAGCAATCGGGATTTTTAACCAGCCCCCTAGATGTTTCTAATGCCCACCGAAGCCCACGAATTGCTGGCTTAGCAGCTGTTCTGTCAGAAGTCCTTGGGATCTGCCATATTTGGGAATCTAGGGCTATCTGACTGGACAGAGGAAAAACAGACCATGGCTTCTCTGAGCTCTACAGTGTCATCTCGTGTGTCCTTGAAGCCTTCCTGAAGGCTGCTTCTCTGGGGCTAGGGGCTGATGTCATTGTTTTTTCTGGCACCACTGCTTTGCTGTTTCTAAAAAGCACTTTTAAAAGTATCAGCTTTTAGGATAAAAACTCTAGGAATCTTGAAACAAAGAGTGGGTCGGACTCATAATGCCACACTTGTCCTTCCTCCTCAGCCTCAGGCTCATTTCCTGCCTCCTAGTCCTGTGGTAGAGTGTTTCAGGCTGAATCCCTTTCAAGGAAGTCTTCTGGAGACACTCTGTTTCCATTTCAGCTTCCATCTTATGTGAAGGTTAAGTTACATTATCCTAAATTCCAAGGGGCTGATGAGCTTGCTTTGTTGAACTGGTAATTCTGTCATTTTGAGTAATGCTTGAAATATGAATGTGATTGCCCATATCTGGCCACCCTTCTTTTATTTAGAGAGTTTCACTGGAGCGGAATTTTAGCGGAGCCCACATGTGCAGATACCCATTGCTTGGGACAACAGTGCTTATACAACTCAGCCTCCATCCCTTGGGGGGTGACATCATTCACAGACATTGTTCACTACTGTAGAGGGAATGCTTGTGTCCCCTCAAAATTCATATGTTAAATCTCAACCTCCAACGTGATGGTCCTTGGAATTGGGGCCTTTGGGAGGCAATTAGGTCATGAGGGTAGAGCCCTCATGAATGGGGATTATGAAAGAGATCCCAGAGAACTCCATTGCCCCTTGCCCCTTGCCCGCTGTGAGGACTCATCAAGAAGATGGCCATCTATGTGGGTGCATGGGTGGCTCAGTTGGTTCAGTATCCGACTCTTGATTTCAGCTCAGGTCGTGATCTCGTGGTTTGTGGGCCTGAGCCCTGTGTCAGGCTCTGCACTGACAGTGTAGAGCCTGCTTGGGATTTTCTCTTTCCCTCTCTCTCTCTGTCCCTCCCTTGTTCTCCCTCTCTCTCCCTCTCTCAAAATAAATAAATACACTTAAAAATACATTTAATAAATACACTTAAAAAAAAGAAGAAGATAGCCATCTGTGAACCAGGAAACAAGCCATTGGCAGACACTGAATCTGCCTGTGTCTGGATCTTGGACTTCCCAGCCTTCAGAACTGTGAGAAATAAATGTTTGTTGTTTAAGCCACCCAGCCTGTGGCACTGTTGTTACAGCAACCTGAGCTAAGACACATTGTTGCCTCTGTGCCAAGCACTGTACAAGATACACTAGTGTGAGAGGTTGAGCACATGCCCTACCTTCAAAGTATTTAATCGAGACCCCCCCCACTGTCCAGTATGGCAACCACCAGCTACACGTGGCTACTGAGCACTTGAAATGTTCCAGTGGCGATGTGCTGGAAATGTAAAATACACACCAGATTTGAAAGACTTCAGAAGAAAAAAAAGAAACAGGTGAAATATCTCATTAACCATTGTTTTATATTGATTGCATGTTTAAATCATAGTATTTTAGATATGTTAGGTTAACTAAAATTCATTATGAAAATTGATTTTACCTACTTATTGTGACTTTTGAAAATGAGTGTGCTAGAAAATTAAAAATCACATATAAAGCTCACATTATATTATTATTGGACAGTGATGCTCTGGAGGGTGGGAAAGACACATAACTGATTACAACCATAAGGCCATGTGATTACTTTTGGGATAGTGGAAGGACATGGTGAGCTGGGAGCAGCTTGAAAGAGCCCTAACTCAGCCTTGGGAGCTAAGGGAAGCCTTCCTGGAGGAGGTGATATCTAATTGAGACCCCAAAGCTGAGTAGCAGGGAGGTGCAGAGTGAGGTAGTGAGGGGTATCGGAGGTGACAGAGTGTGGAGCATTTGGGGAGCTATAAGCAGTTCAGGGAGGCTGTAACTGGCTAGTAGGAGTTGGGGAGAAATTGCCTGGAGAAGGAGTTGGGAATTGGGGAGGGAGGGGGCACTCTGCTGAGGGAGAGCTCTGACCTCCTTTTGTTGGAAATGGATATTTGGTTTCCTTTCCCTCTGGGATGGGCAGTGGAGGGGGAGGAAATGCTCAGCAGTAGCATTGGGGGTAGGAGACACGTGTTTAAATATTTGTCCCTTTTGCCAAGTGTGGAATTGATGAACTAGAGCAATTTTTTTTTTTTTTTAAGTTTTTTTTAAAGTTTATTTTATTTGGGGCGCCTGGGTGGCGCAGTCGGTTAAGCGTCCGACTTCAGCCAGGTCACGATCTCGCGCTCCGTGAGTTCGAGCCCTGCGTCGGGCTCTGGGCTGATGGCTCGGAGCCTGGAGCCTGTTTCCGATTCTGTGTCTCCCTCTCTCTCTGCCCCTCCCCCGTTCATGCTCTGTCTCTCTCTGTCCCCAAAATAAATAAATGTTGGAAAAAAAATTAAAAAAAAAAAAGTTTATTTTATTTATTTATTTTGAGATGGGGGGAGGGGCACAGAGAGAGAAGGGGAGAGAGAGAATCTAAGCAGGCTCTGTGCTGTCAGCTCGGAGCCCAACATGGGGCTCGATCTCACGAACCCGTGAGATCATGACCTGAACCAAAATCGAGAGTTGGCTGCTTAACTGACTGAGCCACCCAGTGCCCCTAGAGCAATTCTTATCAATGAGAGTATATAAATGAAAGTGCTTTGTAAATGTGATGGTCCTGTATGAATACCACTTTATTTATTATGCCCAGTTGGCCCTTGATCTTTGTATGAGAATATTGAAATTATAAATTCTATGTTTGGGAAAATTGGAATATTTGCTTCAGACTTTAGCCTATTATTTTTTTTTTTTTAGAGGAGGTGATTTTCAGTAACAGCAATCTTAATAAAGATCATCGTGATAACAATCCTTTTTTTTTTTTTTAATTTTTTTTTCAACGTTTTTTATTTTATTTTTGGGACAGAGCGAGACAGAGCATGAACGGGGGAGGGGCAGAGAGAGAGGGAGACACAGAATCAGAAACAGGCTACAGGCTCCGAGCCATCAGCCCAGAGCCCGACGCGGGGCTCGAACTCACGGACCGCGATATCGTGACCTGGCTGAAGTCGGACGCTTAACCGACTGCGCCACCCAGGCGCCCCAACAATCCTTTTTAAAGCAAAAGAAATCTGAAGGGAGTAACAGTTCTGACACCGAAGGTTCACCGTGTTATAGGAATGGCACAGCCCAGGTGGTCAGCCAAGGATATCCCACCATTTGACCTTCTCATAGGGCGCAATGCATCCAGAAGTTAAAGGACAGAGATGTTCCGCATGAAAGAACTGGTACAGTCTCTCTGTTCTAACACAGTGCATCTTCACTCAGATGTCTATTGTCATCAAAATTCCAACAGAGAAGTAAACTAAATGCCTGGCGTGGGACGTTCAGGAAGTTTTGCTTCTGTGTGTGGTTTGGCTTTGCTCTTCATACACAGTAAGACTGTTAGCATCTGGGAGTACTTTTATCTGGAAGCGGTTAGTTTGCACATTGCCCTCTTTGCTTTGGACTCTCCCTAGGGATGTGGGAAAAGCAGAATTTGTCCAGAGCAAATGGTTTTCCACAGATACATGTCCTTTGACCCCTAGAAGACTCAGAATTGGATTGCTTCCTCCTAAGGAAAGAGATTCTCCGGAGAAGGGGATAATTTGGGACATGTGTTCATTCATTCTTTTTACTTGTGGAGCACCCTCTGTATGCCAGGGACTGCACTGGTCACTGAGAAGAGACGAATTAGAAAAGGAGCCCTTTCTTGGACTGAGCTCCTCATCAGGTCAGAGAGATCGACATAAAATTCAAATAAGCCAGCTGCCATGTGGTCGAATGTTACAGTGATGGTAAGTATACAAGGCTCTGAACGCCGAGAAGGGAGGAAGGCACTCACGTTCTGTCTGGAGGAGGGCAGACAGGGGAGGAGAGCCTTCTCCAGTGAGAGCAAAGGGCTTGTTTGGGGAGCCGTGGGCTGGTGAGCAAAGCACATGAAAGAGAAAGTGTTAGACAGGGCAGGTTGGTGCAGGAACGACCAGGAAGAAGCTGGTGTGGCACCCACAGGGGTGTGGACTTCTTCCAGGGGAGTTTTCAGTGGGGCAGCGACAAGGTCTAGTCTGTTTTAGCAAGAACTCCAGCAGTGGTGGAGTCTGGAGAGGAGAAGGAAGGAGTGCTTGGTAGTGCGGAGTCCGGGTCCGTTGGGAAACTACAACTGTCTGCAGTTCCTTTTCTTCTCTCTGAAAAATGTCCAGCCAGCCCCTTGGACCACAAGGCAAAGGTGGCATTGCCTTAGAGCAGAAGAATCCCCTAGCTCCGTTTTTGGGAGCGCATGGGGCGCGTGTCCTGGGGGTTTGGATAAGTCCCCCCTTGCCTGCTCCTGGACTTCCCCCTTGGCCCACACTCCCGGTTCAGAAGGGGCCTCAGCCCCCAAGTGGAGATGTCTCAGTGAGTCTCAGCGTCTAGCCTGCCACGGCAGGGTTGACTGGCTGGGGGTGTAGGGCCTGGCTCTTGCTGGGTGCCTGTGTCTCTAGGGCGGACAGAGAGGCTGGACGCTCCCGGGTGACGCCGGGCCTGCAGGACCACTACAGAGTGGCAGGAACCTTGGTGAAACGAGAAGTTTCCGTTGGCCGCCTGCCACCGTTCCCAATGCACGCTGACGTTCCACCCTGAGGCAGGATGCCCTGCCCTGCAGAGCAGTTGGAAGTGATAACTACATTTGTTTTTGAACCAGAACCTTTCCTGGCACTGAGGGGAAATGCATCTGTGGCCGGCCTGGCCTTGCTGTCCTCCAGCTTGCTCTCCGGTACAATCCAGAGCTGTAGGTAGTGATTCCATGGGCTTGCCGGAGCCCAAACCTCCAAGGACAGGGGCGCCGAGAGGAAGGGCCCTTGGACTACTTAAAAACATCAGAGATCTGCTAATCACACACCCCTCCTGGTAATCAAAGCCCAGCGCAGCCTTGCCCTTTGTTTCCCTTATTATGGCAATATGCACTGTTTATCTCAACCCTGTGAGTGGCAGGAGGTCAGGTCGCCCCAAGGTGCCCTGCGGAAGGAGGCTGAGCACTTATCCAGGTAGTGAAGCAGTATTTATTTCACTTGTCACCTGCTTAGCAACATTGAGCAATCGGGTGCATTTTTGGAATGTTCCAGAGGCTTCCGTGAACTCCAAACCCAAGGTGCACTCCTGATAGCAGAACTGCCTTTGGCAGGAGCACACTGGCCAGGAGGGTCAGACCCAGTAAAACAGGGGCAAGGGCTCTTCTGGCTCCTCGGTGGGGCAGCTGGCCCCTGCGTTGTAAATATCCCTTGTGCAAGATACCTGTAGACAGATACCTGCCGGGTGCCTGCATTTGCCGGCTGCTGTGCTTACTGTGTGAGCAAGAAACTACAGTTTTCATTTAAGCTGTGTCTGTGGTATTAACCAGGAATTCATATGGATAGCTAGTTTATCTTTGGTTGTTAGGTTTTGGCTAATTTCTTAGGACGGAGAAATTAAAGCATTGAAAATCATGTTCTTCATTGTCCCACGCTGGCAAGATATGTCATCCTTTGATATAGCACAAAACCCAAAGGTTTCCTCTTAGTTTTGTAAGTCATGGCTGTTCTGTTGAAGTCTAACTTATAAAGGGACTGAGGACCATGGATTTGCTGAATGAACAAAGAGTGTTAACACTGCAGTTAAGAACATTGAGTCTGAAGACACATCCACTAGACCAGATCCTCCCAAAGATGTCATCCTGGGCAAGTTACTCTTCTTAAGTTTCTTTATCTGTAAAAGGGGGACACAAATATTACTTGCCTCATAAGGCCATTATGAAGGATTAAAAGGAAAACCAGGTAAAGGCACGGAATATTCAGTAACATTGTTATATGCTAGGAGAATACAACCCCTGTTTATAGGGGTTCCAACTTCAGTGGGAGAAGCAGAAAAGTGCTAGGGAACTCAGGAGTATTCAATGGGTAATCAGGGAAGACTTCACAGAAGAGGCAACCTTTAGCTGAGCATTGGAGGATGATTAGGAGTTTACCAAATAGTTGGGGTGCCTGGGTGGCTCAGTCGGTTGAGCGTCTGACTTCAGCCCAGGTCATGATCTCGTGGTCTGTGGGTTCGAGCCCCGCGTCGGGCTCTGGGCTGACAGCTTGGAGCCCGGAGCCCGTTTCAGATTCTGTGTCTCCCTCTCTCTCTGACCCTCCCCCGTTCGTGCTCTGTCTCTCTCTGTCTCAAAAATAAATAAACATTAAAAAAAATTAAAAAAAAAAAAAAAGGAGTTTACCAAATAGACAAAGATGGGGAAGAATCCTCTGGAAAGTGCCAGCAGCTTGTACGAAAGAGAGGCAAGAAAGAGCATGGTCCAATCAGAGAAACACAGGAGTTATTGAAAGGCAAAAAATTTTTAAAGAATAAAATCATGACTCTCATAGAATTATAAATTGAGTGTCTATCAAAGGTTTCATTTACCTCATTAATTAATAAGGAAACCAGTAAAGATGTTACACATGGTTCAAAGGAGAATTCAAAGAACATTCATATGTAAGTGGCCTGAAAATAATTTACAAATAGATACAAAGCTGCTGGTCAATATCCACAAGGCAAAAATCTGCATCTCCAGAGACACAGTTTGCACTTCTATGGCCAAGAATCATTTGCCTCACTTTCAGGAATGTACACATTTTAGAAATGAAATATGAAATAGTCTACAGCTTATCGAAATAAAATATAGTCTACAAATTAGAGACATGAAACAGCGCAAAACCAAGGAAAGATGAAGGTAACTCCATAGGATGCGCTGAACAGGACCCCCAGTAATCTTTTTTTGTTTTGAAAATGTTCACAGTTTTTCCTGAGAGTGGGTTAGTTTTATTGAAGAACCAGAGGGGAGTGTGGGAAATGGATGGGAGAGAGGGAGATGGGGCCTGAGGTGTAGGCAGGGACCACGTGTAGAGCCTCAACCATCATGCTGGGGAATCAGAATTTTACTCTGCAGCCCATGCTGTGAGGGATGGATCGTGGGCGACCGAGGCTGGAGTACGGGCCCCAGGGAAGAAGTGAGGAGGTCTTGAACCGTGGCAGGGAGAATGGAGATGAGGCATGGCTGTGAACCGCAAATGAAATGAAGGAACATCTGGGGTGACTCGGGTTGTGGGAGGACAGAGGGATGTGTCTGGAGAGGCTTTGAGGGAGGAGTCCTTCTGAGTGTATACCCAAGGGTGCTATTTTCTCGGGAGGCCCTCACTGAGTCACTTGGAAATGTGGACCTTTGACGCTGACCTGAGCTTTGAAACGGATAGCTTTCTTGGGAGAAAACGCATACCCTGATTTTTCTGTCCACATTTTCTAAATACTCTGATTCCCGAGATATGGTTTGGAAAAATCTTATATAATGACCTCTCTTCCTAACCCATTTGGATCCCTTGGTTCTGTCATGTAAAGGGGTGCTCATTTGACTGGTTTTCCTTACACTACTGCCCTCCCCCCAACGATTCTCCTCTCTTCTCTGTCCCGTCCTGGGGAAAGCTGGACTTCCCCAAATTGCACCACCTGACTCCCCTTTCCTCTGCCTTCTGGTTGGGTTTGGTGCGTGGAGCATAGGAGGGGAGAGAGGCAGGAATATTTCTCTGCAGCCCTCCTCCTGTTTTGTGGGGTCTGGCACTGCAGAGCCCCTCCATGACAATAGCCATGCCTGGGCTTCAGCTCCCCACCAGGCTGTCCAACACCTCCTTCTTCTTTCTTTGCCTCTCAAGGCCTGAGAATGTGGTATGGGTTGCATTGTGACGCTCCAAAATTCCTCTGTTGAAGTCCTCACCTCCAGTCCCTCAGCACGTAACCTTTTTTGGAATAGTAAGATATAATTGCAGATACAAGTTGTTAAATTAAGATGGGGTCATAGTGGAACACAGCAGGGCCCTAATCCAATACGGCTGGTGTCCATCTGAAAAGGGGAAATTTGGGCACGGGCACACAGGGAGAACACCATTTGAAGGTTGCATTTATGCTGCCACAAACCAAGGAATTGCCAGAACCTAGGAGAGGAGCCTCGAACAAATTTATCACTAGAGCCTTCAAAAGGAGCATGGCCTTGCTAACACCTTTCAGTCTTCCAAACTCCAGAAGCTTGAGACAACAAATTGCCGTTGTTGAAACCACTCAGTTTGAGGTAACTTGTTACGGCAGCCCTAGCAAATGAATACAGGGTGGTATCATCTTTCTGCTGTTGCTGGTTCCTTAACTCCACCTATACCTCCAAATAATGGCCCCTCCATTAAACAGTCTCTTCAGAACTCCCAGTTGAGAGTGCTGTCTCTCTCCGGCCGGGACTATCACTATAGATTCGCTATTGTGCACCAGGTGTGGCTCCCCCTTTCTCCTTTGCCTTCTCTGTTGAGAAATGGTATTTTCCTGATCCTTATATGCTCTTCTGAGTTGTTTCATGTTGGAATCATTGTTTATGGGAAACTCCGGGGCATTATTGGAGAGGGCAGTGTGCATTTTCTTAGCCTGCCATGTCTGTGAGTCAGCATGCCAGAGGAGAAGGTAGTATCAAGAAACACACGCACCACTTCCTTGTTGTTTTACACGCAGGTGAGCTCTTGAGTATTAGTGCCTACTGTCTGGATGACTGGCTCGGCATTCTAGGCCCTCCTGCTTGCATTTCTGTATCGGGATCACATCCATGTAGAGGTCTTCACCTTAAACTCCAGGAAAAGCAATATTAGACCGGAATAGACACACTCGTTTGTTTCAAGCCTTAGTGTAGCAGAAGGGCTTGTTGTGCGTTGTGGAGTGCCACATCCCGTCTGCTCCTGCAGGCTGGAAACACAAATATCTCTTTATCCCGAACAGCCTTTTCCTCTCGTCGTCTTATGAGCCTCTGAACAAAGCTTGGCCTGTATTCTTTGGCGAGGTTTCCAGATTTCTCCTCTCACCAGCACAATGAAAAGATCTCTTCTTCACCCTAGTAGTCGTATTTATTTTCTCCAGTTAAGACAAGACACATCACCAGTTATTATCGGGGGTGATAAAGTGACACTTAAGCAAGGTCATACAGATGGCAGATGTCCATACTGTTAATATTCTCAGACTTGAAATCCTAGCATCTGTTCTTTTAACTGTGAGTGGCCATTATGTGTTTAAAAGCTGGATCGATTTATCTCTCCTGGAACTTTCTCTCCATAGGATGTTATGCCAAACTGGGGCATTTGTGGTGGTTTGAGAATCCTCACAGCACTTCAGGAATAAAGTTTACAATAATAAATTTCTTTCATGTTGTTACTTAATGTTTTCCAGTAGTATTCAAAGGAGTTCTATTCATAAAAACTCTCTGACCTATCAGGGTAGTTGATTCTGTCCCAGTTTATGAACTATCTTTTTCCTGGCCAGGGTAGCCCCTGGTTTATAGATAGTAAACAGGTAAATATTGTTTATCTTATTTTGTTTACTCTTTACTCGTGGTGGGTGATCTGGCTTTCCATTTTGGGGAGTATTATAAAACTGCTTTTTAATGATTTAATTTTCATTTTTGAGAGACAGGTATGAATGGGGGAGGGGCAGAGAGAGAGGGAGACACAGAATCCAAAGCCTGGAGCCTCTGAGCTGTCAACACAGAGCCTGACACGGGGCTTGAACTTGCCAACCACGAGATCATGACCTGAGCCAAAGTCGGATACTTAACTGACTGAGCCACCCAGGCACCCCAAAACTGCTTTTTAAAAAGCATAGGCGATGTATAGATTTAGCAAATATTTTTGAAGGTGGAATGACCAAAAAGCATAGGAAAGTTTGGTCTTTGAAAATACAAATAATTCCTCACTCAGCAAATAGATACAGTTGCCCAGAACGATTTTAGTGCAATCCAAATACAAGGGGAATAGAAAGAAAAGTCAGAGGCTTATCTCTTTGCCCAGCCTTACGGGAACACATGGGTCCATTCTCATGGTTGTGGCTGAGCCACTCTAGCTGAACTCAGCATCTTACAGGAACGTTTAGAGACCCACCACCCTCTGCTCAGGGCACCGTCAGGGTTCCCTCCTCAGACCCAGGAGTATGCCTTGGGAAGGGCTTGCCTGATCTGTGAAGACAGTGCCTCCTTGGGAAGCCAATACTGTGCCCCTCTGCTGGTGACTCCTGCAGTGAACCAAGCCTGACCTCAAATGTGCTGGGGGTGGAGCCAGCAGTAGGCTGCACGGGGCTCTCGTAGGACCACCTAATGTTCACATGCTGTATTGGTCCCCTAGGACTGCTCTAACAAATTACCACAAACAGGATGGCTTAAAAACAACAGCTATTTATTCTCGCAGTTCTGGAAGCCAGAAGTCCAAAATCCAGGTGTTGGCAGGGTTAGTTTCTTCTGGGAGTTCTTTTTTTTTTTTTTTTTTTTTAATGCTTGTTTTTGAGAGAGAGAGAGTGAGTGAGCACGAGACAGAGTGTGAGAGAGAGTGCAAGTGGGGGAGGGACAGAGAGAGAGAGGGGACAGGGGATCCAAAGCAGGCTCCACGCTGACAGCAGAGAGTGTGATGTAGGGCTACAACTCAGGAAATGCAAGGTCATGACCTGAGCCAAAGTCCGATGCTCAGCCGGCTGAGCCACCCAGGTGCCCCTGGGAGTTCTTTATTTTCCTTTATTTTTAATTTTTATTTTAGAGAGAGAGTACGAGTGGGAAGGAAAGTAGAGAGAGAGAGAGAGAGAGAGAGAGAGAGAGAGAGAGCATGGAGCCTGACATGGAGCTGGAAACCATGAATCATGAGATCGTGTCCTGAAGTGAAATCAAGAGTCCAACGTTCAACCTGCTGCACCACCCAGGCGCCCCTCTTCTGGGAGTTCTAAGGGAGAACCCACCTCAGTTCCATCTCATAGCTTCTGGTGTTTGCCCGCCATCCTTGGTGTTCCTTGGCTTGTAGGAACACCACTCCGCTCTCTGCCTCTGCCTTCACATGGCCTTCTCTGTATGCCTGTCCAAATTTCCCTCTTCTTAAAAGGACAGCAGTCATTGGATTAGGGCCCACCCTAATCCAGCATGAACGTATCTTCACTTGATTACATCTGCAAGGATCCGATTTCTAAATAAGGTCACATTTACAGACACGGGGTGTTTGGATGCTTCAACTTATCTTTTTGGTAGACACAGTTCTACCAAGTGTGCATGGTAACTAGGAGCCACGGCATTTTAGAATTGAAGAACGACGCTCAAGCATTCCAGACATGGCTGAGATCCAACCCTAGCTTTCCCCTCTGACTGTGTTAAGGGCTGGCTGCACTGTCTCTGTTTGCTTGTCAGCAGGATGAAAGGATAAAGCAGTGCCCACCCCGGGAGCCTGTGTGAGGGATTAGGTGAGAATATCTGTGTGAAACACAGTGCCCGGCACAGACCAAACTCCAATAAGTGTTACATAACTTTGCATATGTCCAGTCAGCCTCTCATAAAGTAGGATGTGTCATGTAGGATCCGCGCGATAAAAAATGACACTTTCCTGCTGGTCTGGGGGATGTGAGTAAGCTTTGGGGATCAAGAATAAATGCTTATGTATGGTTATATTTTGATTTGAAAGAATAACCCTCTTGATGGTTATACAGCACTGTGGTTTCTTATATAAACTGTCAAACGATATCTTCTATTTGAACAAGGCTTTTCAGCTTTCAAAGTACAGCATTTTCATTTCATTCTCCCATAAACCCTGGGACAATGGCAGGGTAGGTGTTGATAATCTCATTTTATAGATAAGGAAACTGAGACAAGGGTAAGAGATTTACTTTAGATTAGCGAGAGTAGCAGAGATGGCCGGCTGCCCACCTGATTTATATTCTCTCCTTCACCTTGCCAACAAGACCCATATAATGTTTCGATTGTGATATGTCCAGCTAAAAAAGAACATTCCCAGACTCTTTTGCTAACAGGGCTGGCCAGTGATGTGTAAGCAGCAATGGAGACGGGGGAGCTTCTAAGACAACCCTTTGAAGAAGGCCAATTCATCTGTCAACAAACCCACTGCCAACCCAGGGTGTGTGTGTGTGTGTGTGTGTGTGTGTGTGTGTGTGTGTGTGTGTTTAGTCTCATCTAAACTCAGGGCTCGTTTGTTAATCAGGAATCCACACTCCAGGGCATGGTGGGTACCTTTGGAGGGTCCTGGACAGGAGTCCACTCTCCAAAGAGGGCAAAAGACAACCACTTGCATCTTGACTAGAGGGCCTGTTAATTAGCATGAGGATTTTCCTGGATGAAATATGGACCAGCTAGAAACATTGTAAAGGCACCTATTCCCTTACATAGTGTGATATTAGAGTCAGCCTGCTAGTTTAGCCCCTCTTGGACTTGTGCTAGGACCGGGGCTTTTTAAATTTTGTTCCCTGACGTGTACTAGAGGATTCAGCCACTAATGCAACTAGAAGCTGCACTAATTCTGCTATTGACATGCTGTCCCTTCTTCCTTCCTCGAGTGAACAGGGTGTCAGTCGCTACTGCCCTGAGCTTATATGAACAAGTGGTATGACGTTTCTGTGCCTGCTTATTTGTAAATGTTTGTATGTGTGGCAGAATTCTGAATGAGACCTGTCCTCATTTTGACACACCTCACAGGGAAGTAGTTGAGGGGAACGAAAGCTCTTGCATACCGCAAACCAGTGGGGATCACCATTATCTACCAGCAAAAGAACCTGATGAATGTGAATGGGCAAATTTGGCAGCCTGTTCAAACCTGGCAGCCATCTTTGAACAGGTGATGGTCCCACTTGTTGTGGTTACTTGGAACGGGGGGAGACATGGGCCCACGCAGTGCCAGTCGGGTCCTTTCGCTTGCAACTTTGGAATCGAGACCGAAAAATACTGCTGTCAGGCTACACCTATTGCTAAAACTGAGGTAATGTAAGCCCAGACGTGGTGGGGAGGCCTTGTCCGTGGACAGGGAAGGAAGGAGGTCTGCCAAGAGAAAAGGAGGGGGCCACACATGCATGGAGACAGGGATAGGAGGTCATGCGGCTCTGAAGAGTGAAGATGGGAGAGGGCAAGACTGCAGGATGCTTCCTTGGTTCCCACTGGCTTGCTACTTCTGGATCTCAGTTCCTGGAGAACGTCTGACTGATCTTGCCCTGAAGTTGTCTGTATCTTTCTAGTAGATTAGTCCTTAGTTTTGCTTAAGTGAGTTTGAAGTGCTTTCTGTTACTTTAACCAAAAGAACCTTGATGCAATTCAATATCATGCTGGAATGTATATAAATACCTTCTTAAAAGGTTTGTATCTCTGTAGACTCTATTAATATCCATTCCTCCCAACTCCATTAACATACATCTTGAACACACACACTCACTCTCCCTGCACTCATATACTCCGTTCAATTACCGGATTGAAACCCCCCACATGCCTAGATATCTTAGCAGAACATTTATTTCTCAGACTCCATAATACACTTGACTAGGTTTTAAGCAGACCCGAATAGATCAATGAACAGAAAAATATTGCAAAACTTTTCTTTGAGGTGAATCCTCCTTCTTATCAGTAAATTCAGTTTTGGGCGGGATGAGTCTACAGCACACCTCACAGCACAGCTCTTGGGCTGATTCCTGTTCTTTCCCACACAAAGCACAAGAAAAGGAGTTCACACGTGAAGAACGGTTCCATTCATTGGTCATTCCTTCACTGCATGGGCATTTCTTGAGCCTACCATGTGCTCTGCTCTGCTCCAGTTGCTGTGAATCCAAAGGTGAGTGAGATTCAGTCCCAGTGGGAATCATACCTGGGGCGATTTCTTCAATCTACAGTGCTACTTTCATTTCTCAATTATATTTCCTGGTTTTCCAATTTTCTCTTGCCATTCCCACATTGTCCTACTGTACCCCCAGGTCCTCACTTTTTCATTCTTTATTTCTTGAAGCTTAATTTTTGTGGTCTGTCTGGAATTGGGGAATGGTCATTCTCCTTTACTTAGAATTCTTTCCCCAATATGTCACCCATCAAGAAGTGGTGTTATCTTGACCAGACCAGATACACTCACCTGGGAACTTCATCTTGGCTGTTCCCTCTGCTAGGAGAGCTCTTACCCAGGTATCTCTCTGGCTCATTCCATCACCCCCTTCAAGTCTTCATGCAGACATTACCTTCTCCTGATCACCTGCCTCAGTACTCCTGATCCCCCTCCCATATCCTAAATTTTTCTTTCTCCATAGCATTTCCTACCTTCTCACATGCTGTAAAATATACTTCTTTTTTAATGCTTATTGATGGCTAGAATGTAAGCTCCAAGGGTAGGGGTCTTTGTTTTGCTCATGCTGTATCCCAAAGGCCTAGAATAATCCCTGGCACACAGTAGACCTGCAATGAACATTTACTGAGTATATGGGTGGTGATGTGGGGGCAAGTCCGTTTGGGTGAGACACAAAGGTAAACAACTGGAATCTATTTGCAGTCAGGTGTTTGGATCTCACTCGGGTGACCCTAACAAAGGCAGTGCTAAGATTAGAAAGCACAGAGGTTAGTTGGAGCTAGTTTTATCAATTTGAATGAAGTAAAGCGTCTGCAGTACACAAAACAGTTGGCATCCATGGGCAGAAAATCTACCTATCTGTGACATGCTTCATGAGGATATGGATGGATAGAAATATTGATGGGGAGTAGTTTGGATTGCATATTATATTAGCATATACATGTAATCATTTAATATTTAAGGCTGTGGCTTTTCTCTTGATGTAATTAGTTATTAGGTTTGTGTAAAGCATTACTATTATTAAAAGAGCGTCATTTAAAAAGAAAAGAGAAAGTTGGACTACCATGGGGCAAACATGGAAGATCAGATTGTGATGTGGACATGAGATATTTACCGAACATTGATTGGTTCCAGGCACCGTGGGAGTGTGGAAGGCACTAGTTCTGATGTAGGAGGTCCAGGTCAAGTTTTGGCTTGGCCTCTTCCTTGGGATTTTTGGGTAAATAATTTCATCTGTTTGGGCTTGCCTAGACCATCTGTAAAAGAAGGGGGTTAAACCGGATAAATGTTAAGATCTTGTACAGCTCTTAAGGGCTGTGATGGGGGGATGTGTTGGCCATTGTGCTGTATTCTGTGTCCAACAGAAGAATGAAGCCAATCCCAAGCCCTTATGCAGGTCAATATTCAGCAGGTGAAATACGCACCAAATCTTACTTAAGTTTATAAAGAGGCAAAATGCTACAAGAAAACATTTCTGTTTAATTATTACTAACTTAAAAATGTATCATGAAGTATGAGACCATTTTAAGTTAAAAAATGGAAACATTTATCTTCTAAGGAAAGAAAGATCATCTAACATAAAGGTGAGATAAAGACACAAAGAGAACTAGAATATCTCCTCCTGCAACGGACTGAATGTTTGTGTCTCCCCCGCTCCCAACGTCATATGTTGAAATCCTAACCCATGATGGGATGGCATATGGAAATGGGGCCTTAGCTCATGAGGGTGGGGACCTCATCAACTGGATTGGTGCCCTTATAAAAGAGGCCCCAGAGAGCTCTCTTGCCCTTCTTTACCTTGTGAGGCAACAACAAGAAGTGTGCGACCTGGAGGGAGTCCTCATAGAACCCCACCATGCTGGCACACCAGTCACAGACTTCTTGCCTCCAGAACTGTCAGAAATAAATTTCTGTTGTTTATGAGCCACCTACTCCATGGTACTTTATGATACAGCCCAACTGCCTCACAGTCAGGAGCCTTAGTTTTCCTTCCTTCTGTATTCCTAAAGATAGTCATGTAGGGCTTTTTTCTCCCCCCAAGTCACCATATTTAACTTTTCAAACTAAAGAATTGCCCTTTTAATGGAAAATCTGGATTTCACCTGGAAGAGGAAACATAACAAGGGAAGAATTAGGTCACAGGACACCAGGCAAGTATTCTCCTCCCTCCACCAGGGTCAAGGCCACTTTTCTGTAGAACTTATCTGAAAAACGGGGGTGCTGCGTACCTATCCAACTTGGCTATTATTATGAATATCATCTTTAACATAATGCAAGTTAATTTAATTATATATTAATGATAATTTAACAGTTTACCAAAAATAATTTAATACACAGAAGCCCTCCCCTATCCGTAACTTTTACAGGAGGAAATGAGGTTCAAGGAGGTGAATCAGGTAACCCAAGGGTTCACATCCAGTACCTGGTAGATCCAAGGTTAGAATCTTCTATTCAGAAGCCCAGGGAACTCCAGTGTATTCTGTGGACTATAGGTAAGCAGATTTCTGCAGAGCAAGTGTGAAATTTAAGTAGTGGCAAAGGACTTTTGGTTAAACGTGGCTGATTGAAGACTTTCTCTTCCAAAATCCCAATTAAAAATCCCAGTAGAAGAATAAAAAAAGGTATAAATGCACAAAAAATGGATGCCCTGGAAGAGGAATTATATGGATTTCTGAAACGGCCACACAGTTTGGGCAGATGGAAAGCAGATGGAGAGGTGGTGGCCGGTGTAGGCTGCAGGGAGGCATTCCAAGAAACCCTGCAGGAACCCCAGAGAGGCTGAGGTTCTGTGGCACCAGGTATGTGGGAAGCAAGGAGGAGCTGGAGCACTGAGTACAGAGGATTTCTGGGAAGTTTGGGTCTACATCCCCAAGTGTCCTCCCGACCCATGCAACCGGGCAATGCCTCCCCCTCCCATTGCTCCACCACCTGCTTGCATATCCTGAAAGTTCTTTTCTGCAAGTGTGGAACAAAAAGGACTCTGAACATAGCCACATTATGTATAACACGGGAAAGGAAGGAGGTTTGGGGCTGATACCAGGGAAAGCAGAAGCTCAGTACTGAAGTCACCCCTGCACCGCGGTAATTCCGCTATGCAGACCCTGCTTCTTCCGGCAGCCAGCATCCCCTTTTCTAGCAGGAGGCCGGGGTTCTGCCCTAGGGGAACCGAGTAGCTACGGAGAAACGTCCTGCAGAGAATGTCATTCGGGGTCCCACCCTGGAAAGGCTGGCTCACTGCCTGGTCTCTGTCAATGAAATTCACCAGCTGCTAAGCCCTGCCCACACGCCTCAAAGCAAACCCACACATCAGATTGTGTGATTGGAGTCTTCAGTGTGAATGAACATCCAGAGGTTGTCTGATTCTGGAGGAAAGCCTTCAATATGAAACAGACCAAAATCATTCAAGCAGGAAAATATTTAGGAGGAAAGAGAAACAAAGCGGAGGGAACAGAGTGAAACTTCTCAACACACACAAAACGTACACTGAATAGTCTTAGGGGGTAAGAGGCAGTGCTGCACCCATTAATCGGAAGCAGGCTGCTTTAATTCAGGAATGACAAAAGAACAAGGCAGAGAGGTTCTTCGAAATTAAAAATAGAAGAGCTAAAAAAAAGAAGATTTGACGGATGATAAAGTGGGAAAATCTCTCAGAAAGATGAGCAAAAAACCAGAGATGACCACTAGGAAAGAAATGATAAAAATATTAAAGGACTGGTCCAATAAGGCCACCATTCAGCTAAGAGGAAGTCCAGAGAGAATGAAGAAAATGAAGGTGAATGACTTGGGAAATAATACCAGAGATTTTCCTTGTGGATTTCAAAAGATCCACAGCAGGTCACGCCACTTTCAGATTTCAGCCACTGTGAATAAAGAGAAGATCCTCAACATGTCCCTAGGTGGGTGAAACTGCCTCTGCTCAAAAGAACAGGAACCGGAATGGCGCAGGACTTCTCCATCGCAACGCTGGATGCCAGAAAACAAAGGAAATCAAATTATAGTTGGCTTCTGTCCTCAGCAGTGAACAATACGTAACAACGCAAACATGGATTGTTGGCTATACCAAAAATTATAACTCAGCTATACTGAGAGAATAGGGGGAGGCAAAGTAGGGAAGAGGATGTCACAGTCTTCTGACCTAACAGGAAGCCAATAAATGATGTCCCAAATGGATCAACCAATAGCTGTATAAGCTTATTATCTAGAAATCTAGGGGGAAATATAAGAAATAAGTAAAACGGGACATACCAAGGAGAGCAGGAGGCTTTTTTTTTTTTTTTTTAAATAGGACTTGTGTTACTGGACTTTCTCATCTACTTGCATGTACAGATGATAAAATCCATGGAAGAACCTCGAAAAAAGCTCCGTCTTCCCATTCTCTGATCTTGGTCGCTTTGCTTTCTCAGAGGAGGTGGCCTGATCTTGGCTGTCTCCTAACCTCTTCGATGTGTGGTGATCTAGGTTCCCCTTGCTTGAGTTTTGGGGGCTTGCCTTGTGGCACAGTGTTGTTACATCATGTGGAAGAGAAAGAAGTCTCCAATATGGCTTTGTGCCTGAGCTCACATGGGCAGATAAAATGCGTGGATATTGTTCTTTGTTTTCATGGTGATATTTATGCAAAGTTATTTTCCCTCTTGGTGTTTATCTTTTGGCCAGAGTTGTAAGGACGGGATGGACTCAGGTGGTGAGTAATGGCTGAGTCCCATTGTTCCCCCTCCTGGTGACCCCGCCCTGAGCCTGAAAGCCAGCAGCAACTTCGTGCCGTCCAGTGGGGTAAAACCAGCCTTGCCTTTGATGTCCTGTGAGTTGTAAGAATTTTTTTGCTTTGATACTAACATGAATTTGGGTCTGCAGAAACCAACGCAGGACAATCATGTCATGAGGAGCCAAAGCTTAGAAGTTACATGCAATGAAAACAAATCCTTGAAAAAGTTGGAGTGAGAGGAGAAATCTAGATGAGGCAAGAGCCTACGGAGCCCCCCAGTTTAGATTCTAATGGGCAGACCCCTCTGAAGTGCTATAGCTCAGGGAAAAGAAAGAATTAAAATAGATGCTGTAGAGCCTTATCTCTTTGGTGTTTGCGTTCTCATCTAGGGGGTCTCCCTCCTATGAATCACAAATTCCTGGAGTGCCTTACCAAAGGGGCTGCTTCCCTGGACCTTTTATTTGAGGGAGAGGCTGAAGCCAGCAGTGCAAGGCCCCTGAGGGAGGAGAAGAGGATGCTGCCAGGAGCGGCTGCCAAAGATGAGTGTCCCTCAGGAGCCAGTAGTGAAGCCTCAGACCTCCCTGCAAGGGCGGGAGGGGCCCTGGGCCAGGACACGGTGCTTCCTTTCCTGTGGGGCTTCCTTCTTCTCCCTTCAGGGCTTGAGGTCTGTTTTCACCTTTCCAGGCCAGGGAGCCCGCACAAGAGAATGTCCAGGCTGCACTGCCCACTCCGTGCTTCCTGCTCCATTCCCAAACCCTCTCCCTCTCCTCTCCCTTCTCCTGCCCTCCTTTTCTTTTCTTCTTTTCTTTCTTTCTTTTTGGAAGTCTAATTTATTGTCAAGTTGGCTCCCATGCAGTGTTGCACAGTGTGCTCTTGGTTTGGGGGGTAGGTTCCCGTGATTCATCGCTTACACACAACACCCAGTGCTCATCCCAACAAGTGCCCTCCTCAATGCCCATCACCCATTTCTCCCTCTCCCCTGCCCCTCTCGATCAACCCTCAGTTTGTTCTCCGTATTTAAGAGTCTCTTGTGGTTTGCCTCCCTCTGTCTCTGTAACTATTTTTTCCCCTTCCTTTCCCCCATGCCTTCTGTTAAGTTTCTCAAGTTCCACATATGAGTGAAAACATGATATCTGTCTTTCCCTGACTGACTTACTTCACTTAACATTATACCCTCCAGTTCCATTCATGTTGCTGCAAATGGCAGGATTTCATTCTTTCTCATTGCCAAATAGTATTCCATTGTACATATAAACACCATCTTTCTTTATCCATTTGTCAGTTGATGGACATTTAGGCTCTTTCCATAATTTGGCTATTGTTGAGAGTGGTGCTGTAAACATTGGGGTACATGTGCCCCTATGCATCAGCCCTCCTGTATCCTTTGGATAAATTCCTAGTAGGGCTATTGCTGGGTTGTAGGGTAGATCTGTTTTTAATTTTTTGAGGAACCTCCACACTGTTTTCCAGAGTGGCTGCACCAGTTTGCATTCCCACCAACAGGGCAAGAGGGTCCCCATTTCTTCACATTCTCACCAGCATCTGTTGTTTCCTGTTCATTTTAGCCACTCTACCTGGTGTGAGGTGGTATCTCAGTGTGGTTTTGATTTGTATTTCCCTGATGTTGACTGATATTGAGCACTTTTTCCTTTTCTTATACAATCTGATACATTTTTCAGCTAAGTGCTGAATTCTTGGGGGGGGGGCAAAATCGATATGTGGGTGCCCCTGTGAGTTTGTTGGGACTGGGGGAGATGAGGAATTTATATTCCCCAAATTTGTCTTATTTACAATCCTCCTGGTGACTTAAAAGAGAAAAGCACCACATGAGATCCTTCTGCCCTCCGATGAGGTCCTCACTGAGCTTAATCAAGTGCACACCAGTCTAGGTCGGCCTCAAAGGAGGGTGTGTGGGAGCAGAGGTCGTGGTGAAAGCCACATTTCTCTGATGAAGAATGCTCATTAACATTTGAAAAGCAAACCTGGGCCTCTGCTCTGCTTCTACTTGTCTGTTTCAAGAAGCTTGTCCAGGCCCCAATTTTCTCTTCCAGAAGATTCCTCTCATGGCTCTGTGTCTGCACCTGTCGATGAAATCAATCACCCTCATCTCTTGTATTACTGTCTAGAAAAGTCTAGAAGATGCTGGTGTTTTTGTAGTGTTTACCACAAATATGGTGGTAAACAATCCTTCCATTCTGTTTAATTAATCTTTGTTGCTTGCCTACCTCCTCCACTAACCTATGAGCTCTTTGAGGCAGGCACCCTAACTCTGTCTGTTTGCATCCCCTGTACCCCTTGCTGTTCTGGTTCACTATTGTGGAAAACAAATATCCCCAAACATAGTGGCCTAAGACAAAAATTATTTAATTTGCTCATGCAAGGTGGACAGGGACAGCTTGTCTCTCTTCCATGCATTATCAGCTAGGGTGGCTCCAGCTGACATTTCTAATACAGCTCACTCATGTGGCTGGCAATTGGTGCAAACTCTCAGTTCCTCTCCACATGCTTCTTCACAGGGCAGCCTGGGCTTCCTCACACCACAGTGTCTGGGTTCCCCAAATACATCCCAGGAGAACCAGGTGGAAGAAACTATATTGAATTTTTATGACCTGGCTTTGGAGCTTGGCGGTCAAATACTGTCCGCTCTGGTCACAAGTTGGGGAGGGAACACTGATCCCACCGCTCCATGGAAGGAGTGCCAGAATCACACCGAAAGAAGACCTTATGGGGTGAGAAATGTTGGAAAATGCACCTGTCACACTGGCACAGGGCCTAGGACTCAATGAGACAGAAGATTAGTAGATGAATGAAGAGCTGTATGAACAAATAAATGACTAAATAAAGCCAAAGTCCCAAGTCTTTGCAACACCAGAAAAAGCAGGGGCTCCTGAGGGGTTCTAGTAGGTATCAGGTCTCTTAGACTCTTTGGGGGTAAATATAATTTTCTCAATTTCTTTGGATGTGTGGAGTTTTTATACAATGGGGAAAGAAAATGGATTCACACAATCTCAAGATACATTTCTTTCTGATTTTTAAATTCTCATGTTGACACATGAAGGGTCTATGGCCTAGGAATGGAAGGGAGATTAATTTTTAATTCTATACCCTTCTGTACACTTTAGGTTTGAACCATGTACAAGTCATGTACAAGTATATACTATTTTAAGTGTTAAGTCCTAAAATGAAATTTAAAATTAAATTTATTATAATGGGCATCACTACCCACTTATTCTCAAGTGATTCAGAAAAAAAAAATATATATATATATATATATATATAGGGAGAGAGAGAATGGTAGAGCAAATGGGCAAAATGTTGATAACAGATACATCTGGATAAAGGGTATGTGAATTTGTTAATGTTGCTATTCTTTGTGCTCACAACTTTCCTGAGTTTTTAAAAATCACAATGGGATGAACATGAACCCAAATTTCTGGGCTACCAGCATAACAGCTAATTCTGGGGGGAAGGAAGAGTCTTCTCAGCTGTTTTTGTGGTTGCTTGCCTAGTGCAAATTTAGGTTTTCATTCACAGACCCCTCTGAATCATTTTCTGGAATAAATCCTTTAGTGAGTTTAACAGTAACAAAAATTAGAAAATCATAGTTAATTGTAATAGTGAATTCTTTCAAAATTGGTGGCATCAGGATTAGTAGGTGACATAGTGGATGGACAGTTCTATAAGCCTCATGTGTGTTGAACATTGTCTCCCTAATATTTAACTGGAAATTTTCTTAAGTGAGGAAAACGAAGAAAACTCACGTTGACTTCTTTCTTTCTTTCTTTCTTTCTTTCTTTCTTTCTTTCTTTCTTTGACTTAGTACTTTCTAAGACAGTCACTGTGCAAAGAGTTCTAAAGAGAACACTTCACCTTGACTGGCTCAAACAGCAGGGACATTTACTTCCTCACATGCAAAGAGGCTGGGAGCAAGAAGAAAGGGCTTATCATATGCTAGGGGTTCTGCCAGCTCTAACAGTACGAAGATGAGAAAACCTGGCTCCTGCTTTCGGAAATTCACACAAGTCATCACACTAGAAAGACCGAAGCATGGGCTGTGGATTTGCTCAGTGTTTGCCATCAGTCGATGACTCTCTTCATGGTGACAGGCACATGTGATTATTATTAATGAACATATGGTTTACAGAGAGCTATTAAAGAAGTCATTGCTTTTTAAGAACAATATTTGTGTTTCAAACAAATGATGTATTTTTCTCATCAAGATTAATATTATTTCTGTGTATCTACATATGATTTCATTGGCATATATTTTGTGTAATCTGACATCATTTTGCTTCTTGGCCTTATTTGCAAATATGGCAATTTTCTGGCCTGAAGAATCACTTTCATGTTAGGTCAAAACCAGTTTCAGTAATTTTAACATCTTCATTATTAAAAATACAAAAAATAAAAATTCCATCAATTTTCCTGTAGATAATTCTTTCCTTTGCATGAAAACTATCACTGGTCCTATGAAAGATAGATGTATTTAGAAGCAACACCACAGCACATTGTTGGCATTCTTCAAAAGTTCACATCTGACATCTCATTTAAATCCCATTTTCTTAAACTTGTGTTGTGGAAAGCACATTGGACTAGCAACCAGGAGACTTCAATATCAGTTTCAGTTTAGCAACAAATTGCTCTGCTCTGGAGCCTCAGTTTTTTAAAACCAGGTGTTTGACTTGGGTCAGGTAAAAGTAGGTTGGATCTGAAGATCTGGTGCTGATTAGTAAGGCTGCCTGGATCACCATGTGATTGATTGGCAATGTCTGCCATGGGCTAGGAGCATGGTAGCACTCTTATCATGTGTTCCTTTCACAGGCTGGATAATGTGTGTGTTTTATTTGTTTTCTTTTTAAAAAAAACAGCTTTATTGAGGTATGATTGACTTATAATAAACTGCCCATATTTAAAGTACAATTCGTTAGGTTTTCTCATATGTATTGTGTTAGTCAGGGTTCTCCACAGAAATAGAGCCAATAATGCTGAACACATAAATGCTGAAGCAGGCATGCATCCCTAGGATAAACCCTGTTTGGTCCTAATGTATTACTCTTCTTCTACATTGCCAGATTCAATTTGCTAAAATTTTGTTAAGAATTCTTGCATTTCTCTATGAAGAGTAGAGGTCTATAGTTTTAATTTCTTGTAATATCTTTGTCAAGAATTTGGTGTCAGACTAAATGCTGGCTTCATAGAATATTGAAAAGTATGTCCTTTTCTTTAATTTTCTGAGAGATCTTGTGTAGAATTGATATTATTTCTTCTCTAAACATTTGGTAAAATTACCAAGGGAAGGTATTTGTGTCAAGAGCTATCTTTTTGGGAAGGGTTTAAACCACAAATCTCATTTCTTCTTTTTTAAGTTTATTGTGTGAGAGAGAAAGAGAACACGCTTGTGAGCATGAACGAGTGGGAGAGGGGCAGAGAGAGAGAATTCCAAGCAGCCTCCGCACTGTCAGTGCAGAGCCTGACACAGGGCTTGAATTCTTGGGAGATCAAGACCTGAGCCAAAATCAAGAGTAGGAGGCTTAACTGACTGAGACCCCAGGTGCCCCACAAATCTAATTTCTTTAATAGGGCTACTCAGATTATCTGTTCCTTCTTAGGTAAACTTAGGTAGGACTAAGGCAGTGTTTAGTGTAGGGTTAATTTCCCCCACTACTGAGTTAGGACCATTCTGAGCCGTCTACCCTGTTCCCTGGTCTTGGGCAGTTTACTCTCAGGCAGACACTGAACAATAATCAACTGAATACTTAAGAAGGACCCAATGCAGAATTCCAGAGTCCTCTCTCTGTGCAGCTCTCTACCGCCACCCCCGCCATCCCCCACACATCCCCCGTGGCTTCCAGCCACATTGGCCTCTCCAGTCTTCTCTACTCAAGGAGACAGCCAGACTCCATCTGGGATCCCCCTCCTTGTGCAGTGGCCTGAAAATTCTCTTAGTGCAGTAAGCTGGCACAATCTTAGAGCTCATTTGATCTGTTTCTCATATTTCAGGGATCATTGCCCTTCATTGCCTGATGTCCAGTGTCTTGAGAACTACTGTTTCATATATTTTGTCTGGTTTTTCAGTTGTTTCAGATAGGAGAATAAATCCAGTTTTTGTTCCTCCAGCTTGGGCCACAGTGGAAGTCTCCAGTCTTGATAATTTTTACAGGTTTAGTTAACATCATGAATCCAGATCTCCAGCATCATCTTCTTGGGGTGATTTGGAACAGAGTTTGGTTGCTTAAATTCATGTTATGCTTGATAGTTTCTTCATTCTGGTATGTTCTATCTTATAGACGGGTCTTGGCATTCTGGTTGGGCAGAATACATACATTTTTAAAGGAATACCAGAAAGTTCCCTACCTCACTGATGCCTAAACTTTCACCATTAGCCAGTTGTTTCTTTGGGTAATTCAATCCTCTTCTAAATTTCTTTTCCATAACCCAGATAATCCTAGGGGAAATAATATGTTAAGTCCTTAACACCTTGATGTTAATTATTGTTTCCTCTTACGAATTCATTATTTTTTTCTCTTTATAATTATGAGAACCTTAGTGTCAATAAATAAGGCATAAAAGATGGGGAAAAGGACACAGAAATGCAGTGACCTAAGTCAGTTTTATTTGCAGACCGAATGCCAATAAGATTAAAATGTTCTTAATACCTGAAGAGACAACTTCATGTAGAAAGAGTGGCTCAGTTCTCTGGCCCAAGGATCAAGGCATTTAATTAATTTCTAGAATCCTGCTGTCACTTAGTGCTCTGCCTTGGACAAATAAAGGTTCTGGCCACAGAAAGGTTACTTATGAAATAGGGTAGATAACTGCCTTCCTACATAACAGAGGACACTCAGAAATAGGTGGAAGTCCTTTGAATTGTTCAGAGGCAAGACGCAGACACTGAATATGTGTAGGATGCATTGTCAACTTCGCTCATGGTTGGTACAGGCTGCGGACCTAAAATCAATTTTTACCCCTCTGTCAACAGAGGTGAAGAGTCATCTCAGGCACAGGAATAAGATCTCATTTAGTTATCTTGGTATTTTGGCCAGCATTTGGTTTCTGAAGGGAGTGGTGACTTCTGCATTCCTGTGGACCTCTTTCTAAAAATAAAGTTGAAATTAATTCTCAAAATCTTCACATTATCTTGTTTTCTAAATAAGTAAAATAGAGATCAATGGCTACAGAGACCTTACTACACAAAAAGAAATCCATAGATTTGTGCCCCCCAAATGGTCACTAAACTGTGAAATGGATCTCATGGGATTGGAAGTGGGGGCTAAAAATTCTGTATAGAGATGGGGAGGGAAGGTGGTCCATGAGCCCCTGGTTTCCAGGTATCCTCCTTGGGCAATTATCCTGACTACTACTGGGACTTGATAAGGTGAAGTCAGGGAGAAAGACATGGATTCCTGTCTCCAAAAATTAATAGTCTTAATCATTAAGTTGACATGTTCAAAGTTCATTGTGTGTGTGTGTGTGTGTGTGTGTGTGTGTGTGTATTTTTTTTACAGAAGTCCCAGAAGAAAAGATCTAGAAGTCCTAGGAAACAAAACTATACCCTACTGCCAGATGTAATTGGGTTAGACTTCCATTGGGTCTTGCAACTTTAGCGTACCTCACATTCACCTGGGGGGCTTGTTCACAAACCAGATTTCCAGGCTCTATTCTAAGAGATTCTAATTCAGAAAGCCTGGGATGGAGCCCTCCATGTTTGGTTTTAACAAGCACCCCATATTTCTTTTTATTTTTAAAAAATGTTTATTTATTTTTGAGAGAGAGAGAGGGAGAGAGAGAGAGAGAGAGAGAAAGAAAGAAAGAAAGAAAGAAAGAAAGAAAGAAGGAAAGAGAGGAGAGAGTAGGGTAGGGTGGAGGTAGAGAGAGAGGGAGACACAGAATCTGAAACAGGCTTCCAGCTCTGAGCTGTCAGCACAGAGCCTGACTTGGGGCTTAAACTCATGAACCACGAGATCATGACCTGAGCCAAAGTCAGAAGCTTAACTGACTGAGCCACCCAGGCGCCCCAAGTACCCTATATTTCTGGTGTGGACCTCAGTTTGGAAACATTGACCTAGATATTTTAAGCTACTTGGTGATTTTTTACTGGATGGTTCAAGTGTTTCCCAGAAAAGAAGGCTTTTCAGGACATGGGAGAACTCCAATAATTGAGACACAAAAGAATAATTAAAGAGAGCCAACTGGCAGGAAATGCAGGAGGCTGATTCTTGAAGAGTCCTGGTGCCATGGCTACTGGAGACCTTAGTCTTCTCTTCTCTGGGTCCCAGCCTCAGGCCTCGGTTGCCCTAGGCCCTAGAGACAGAGTGTCACGGTAGCACAGGCTTCACAGAGAGTTGGAGGCAGGAATGCCTGCGTCGTAGCAGTCGGATTTGGAATTTGACCATGCTTATCAACCAAATGAAGGCAGGACCTGTGACTGAACACACCAGCAGCCAAGCTGGTACAGCTGTTCCGCAAAGAGAGGGGGCAGCAGGGCCAGCCAGAGTGTCATGGGAGAACCCTGCCTGCAGATAACCAGCCAGGGTGGGGCCTGAACTTGGCAACCTTTCTGCTGGACATTTGTGAGGGCTGTTGGCAAAACCTCACATGCCAGGGCTGGAAGCCAGGCCAGCATAGCCTGTCCTATTAGATGGGAAAACAAAGAATAATCTAAGGTTGGAGGTCTTTGGACTAGGATCCTTTTTTTGTAACCACACCAAGCCTTGGTTTCATCTAGAAATTTGAGGGGGTTTTATCAGAAGGGGGTTCCACAGGGTTCCTGCAAGCCTCCCTGTTTGGTGAGTGAATTAAGTGACCTACAAATCCCTTAGAAACTGGAAGCTGTTTCCCATGAGCCTATCTGTAAGGTACCAGACGTGATCCTTCGTTGCTGTGGTATTTAGCAGGTCCACAAACTACCTACAATGTTGGGGTTGGGTAGTGATGAGGGGAGCTCTGGGAATGTGCAGAACACGGGGGGCGTGTGCACGTGTGTCTTTGAGTGAGTGTGTGTGAGACGGTGTGAGTGTGTGTGTTTCTAACCTAATTTTACTCATGGGGGAGCTGCCAAGAGGAACAGGAAAGCATTATTTTGCCATGAGAACAGCTTGGGTCATACAAAGATATTTCTTCTAATGCAGTTGGTGAATTCTGTTTCCAGGAACACGGGCCCTACCCAGCCCTTGTAACTGCTGCTCCATTGTTCCCACCATACCCACCCCACCTCCACCCATTACACTCTTCTCTGGGACAGACATTCAGACAGCTCTGACATGATCCTCTTCACCCTTGTCCCCTCAGTAGTTTTTATTCCTGTGGATCCTCAGTTTGCTTTCTACATGGCTCTTCCATGGAAACTTCTGAGCCACTCTGGAAACCCTCATTGGCTGGGAAGCCAGCCACTCAAAGGGCCTTCTCTGACTTCTCTTTCAGGCATTATTTGTTTTATAAATCATCAGAGGTGCAGTGGTAAACTCTTTCTAAAAAGAATCCACTGATCTTCTTGCCCCCTCTATCAACTATTTTCCCAGACTGACGTCTCTTTTGCTTGTTGCTGTGTCAGCAAAAGCCTTTCAAAAAATTACTTGTGGGGGCCTGGGTGGCTCAGTCAGTTAAGTGTCTGACATTTGATTTCAGCTCAGGTCATGATCTCACGGGTTCATGGAGGATCAGGCCCCATGTCAGTCTCTGCACTGACAGCAGGAGCCTGCTTGAGATTCTCTCCCCCACCCGGCCCCTCCCCTGCTCATACACTCTCTCTTTCTTAAAATAAATACACTTAAAAAAAATTACCTGTGGGGATGCCTGGGAGGCTCAGTTGATTAAGCATCCAACTTTGGCTCAGGTCATGATCTCGCTGTTCGTGGGTTCAACAGCTCAGAGCCTGGAGCCTGCTTCAGATTCTGTTTCTCCCCCTCTCTCTGCCCCTCCCCCCCTCATGTGCTCTGTCTGTCTCAAAATAAATAAATAACTTAAAAAAAAATTACCTCTAGAAAAAGATGTGACACTCTAAGCTGGACATAAGGGAGGTGGCTGTGGGCAAGCTGGGGAGATGAGGTCAGGGTGGAGGGCTATGTTTACATGTCCTGTAGGGACCAGAAGGCAGAGAAGAACAGAGCCTCTGTCAGGACAGTGGAAACGGACAGTCTTTGCCAGCCTTTTCCAATCAAGTTTCTGTTGTTGTGGGCTTGTACTTTCATTCAGGGTGTTATGAATTCTAGCAGTTTAAATATATATGTTTCACAGTGTCTCCCAGAGCCAAAAATGCCTTTTGAATTGTTAGCTATTTTGGATTATCTGTATCTGTTTTTTACATAAGGAGGGCCATATTAGTGCTCAAGTCCTCGTCATAGCTGATGTGCACGCAAGTAATGGCAATCAGAGCCAGCTCAGGGGGAAATAGGACATTTCTCATGGGAAACAAGGATGTATCAGGAAGATTAGAATGTCACTGGGACCCCGTGGGAGCCTGGAACCAGAAAGGGCAAAGCTGTTAGCAATCAGAGCAGCCATCTTCTCAGCCTCTGGGGATGGGGGCACAGGGTCTGGGGGCTGCTCCTTTTTGTTCTATTTGTCCTCCTTCTTGAGAAGAATAGCCACCTACATTGAACTTAGAGGTACTCTGGGTCACAATTCCAAACTCCCAGGAGAGAGAATTTGGCTCAACTTGGTCAGGTATCCTCTCCTGGTCTGAATAGCCATGGCTGAGGTAGAGGGTAAGCGGTGGTGTTTAAACATGGCTGTGGGTGCAGTATCTAAGGGAGGAGGCAGTTCTCAGAGAAAGCAGGTTATTGTGGGCTGGACAGATATCCCAGATATGTTTTCTATAGCTGCTCTTATTTTCTGTGTAACCTATGCATCCCTTTTCCTTTCTCTGTTAATATCTGTGTTAATTATTTGTGCAACTGAGTTATCCTCCATGTTGAAAGTTCCTGGAGACCAGGGACATGGTCCACCCAGTTCTATAAACCAACAGGTTGCCTCATACAATGTCCTGTACCTTATGAGGGTTTCAGTAGAAAACATCAGTAGAATACTTAACATTTCAAACTTGTGTTTCACCAAGATTAGACACACTCTGTTCTAAGACTTAGAATCAATAGAATTTTCAGAGACTTGTGATCAACAGAATGAGACTTGTCCCTATTCCAAAGGTAAAATAATACTAAGAGAATCTATTTACTGATTTAATCAAATTAAAGAGAGTTTCTTTGATATTAACTTAAGAAAAAGGGAGAAGCTATTAGTAGAAAGGACTTTTCAAGATTCCTTCCAGTGGCCAGATTCATGGATCTCACATAAGAATGTATACATAGAGAAATTAAGTCATGGAGAAATTAAGAGACATACTTTTGGAGCAGTTGTGGGAAGAACTGAGACACAGGTGAGTTTCTCTTCTCAAATCCCCTGCTACAGCCTTTGGTCTGTCCCTAATGGTTGGTAGTATAGATGTGTGTTTGTGCTGTGTGATGTTCCGGGTAGACACAATGCCCTCATAGGCAAGAAAACAACTTCTGGGGTTGCTGACCATTGCAAAGCATATGACTTTTCCAATTCCATACAACCAGGAAACAATTGGAGTTCTATTTTTATTTTTAATTAAAAAATTTTTTTTTGTTTGAGAGAGACAGAGCATGCCAGTTGGGGAGAGGGACAGAGAGAGAATCTCAAACAGGATCCATGCTCAGCACAGAGCCTGACACAGGGCTCAATCCCATGACTCTGGCATCATGACCCAAGCAGAAACCAACAGTCGGATGTTCAACCGACTAATCTATCCAGATGCCTCTGGAGCTCCATTTTTAGAAAAGAAACCAAATCATTACAGCTTCACTTACTGAGTTGTTTTGTGCATGGTGTTAGCAATATTATATCACTAAAATTTACCAAAATGATTTGAACTTTAAATATTTTTTTCCCTAAAACCACTTAACAGAGCAAGATAGTGGAGGAATGAGCTAAACTCCACTTATCTGAAAACAAACTGGCAAATTTGCTAATGGCCATTTTTCTGTCATTGCTCATCTTGCAAGTTTCTTGTGTCTTAAAAAAACATGCTTTTGAATTCTAGAGTTTGAATTGTAGGTTTGGCATATCAACGCTATTGAAGGGAATGAATATTTATTCCACGGAAGGCAAATTTAAATTCATTTAGACTCAGGTCAGATCACATCCCTTGAAACATAACTATATATAGCGAAGGCTGACATCAAACCCTTCACTGATAAGGCAGGTATCTGTTCTGTCCCTTAACACCACTCTAGCATCTGTGACCCCTGAGTACACGAACCTTGGAAAATGATACTTCTCGCTCCTTCCATTACCCAGCTCATCTACGTGGCCCTCGTGGTGGTGGCTGAGCAATCGTAATGAAGATTGCTGCCCTTGTCTGTCCCCATGGCACACTGGAAAGCCACAAATAGGCTTCAAAGTAGCAAGAGGCAGCAAAGGAGCATCACTGGAATGTTGTCATCAGATCTTGGTGTCTTAGGTTCTCTCTATCCTTGGCCCCTCTGGTCCAGGCTTGGGTCCTTCACACCAAGTCTCATGTTTGACCCCATAGATAAAAGCCAGATGCTGTCTTCATTCAGGCAATTTTAAAGTACGTTAAGAGCGATTCAGACTGTTCTTGTTGACAGGAGATAGTGAGAGAGCTGGTGAGGCAAGTGTGTGGGGTGCTGACCTTGGGGGTATCCAGAGTAGGAATGTCACACAGCCTGTGGGCTCAGGCAGCAGAATGAAAGATGAAACAGAGAGGCTACAGTGATCTTCCCTGACTAGTCTCCATATGCATCTGTGTATCCTCTGCATCTTGAGGAGGTGGGGAAGGGCCTGAAATGTAATAGAGTCCAGTACTCCACCCACTCCCCCAGCTGTGTCTTATCAATTTCATACCTGTAATGGAATATTTTCAAGGGTGGGGCTTCCAAACCATACCATTCTGTATCTGGAGAAGATGGCTATAAAGTTCTATAAAGCTGGAAATAACGTCTATGTCCAAGAGTAGAGGAATGGTTGAATGTGGAACAGCATACGGGTTATTACGCAGCTGTTGAAAATTATATCTTCCAAGAATTTCAAAATGTTATGGAAAGATACTGAAAATATTAAGTACAAAAACAAGAAATAAGACTACTTACAATATACATATGTGAAATTTTATATGTGATCATATGTGTTTATATGAGCCCACATATATTTGCATTAAAAAGACTAAGACAGGGGCGCCTGGGTGGCGCAGTCAGTTAAGCGTCTGACTTCAGCCAGGTCACGATCTCGCGGTCCGTGAGTTCGAGCCCCGCGTCGGGCTCTGGGCTGATGGCTCAGAGCCTGGAGCCTGTTTCTGATTCTGTGTCTCCCTCTCTCTCTGCCCCTCCCCCGTTCATGCTCTGTCTCTCTCTGTCCCAAAAATAAATAAACGTTGAAAAAAAAATTAAAAAAAAAAAGACTAAGACAAACTATTGGTGGTTGATTCACAGTGATTTTTTTGTGGCAGAAACTCCTGAGAGCTACTAAAATGCCATTTTCTTCTCCTTTTCCAGCCTCACAGTTTATAGGCTAGAAAGACTAGATGTTCCTTTCCCAGTCCCTTTTGTGGGTAGAATTGGCCATATAATCCAGTATGGCCAATGAGATTTTTGAGGACATCTGAGATATTATTTACTTTTCTGGTAAAAGAATAGCATCAATAAGGAAAAGGTCTTTGTTACATTGGCTGCCCCTTCACCATCACCCTGCCCCCTTGCTTTGAATGCGGATTTGTGTTGCTAAAGCTTCAGCAGCCGTCTTGTGACCACAAGGCCACGGATAGGAGGGTGAAATGAACACTCTGAGGTTGGTGAAGAAGAAGGTTGGAAAAAGCCTGAGACCTTAACTGTGGGATACCTTTAATTGAGTGATGGGAAAATTTTTTTTTTTGTTTAAGCTATTATTAATCAGGTTTTCTATTACTTCCTATTAAATAAATCCTAATGGATACATTTGCTTTCTTTATTATACATTAGTCCAGTGTCTCCCTGAAGCAGCCACCTACCATCTTGATTTCATCCTCAGGGCTATACATTACAAACCCAACCTCCCATTCCTGTGGTGGAATTTTAGATACTTGTAAAGAATTTTTACTTCTCAGGCATTGACTTTCAAATGTCTCCTCTCTGTAAAGAGAGCTTTCCTACTATTCTTCCTTTCTAATCTTATACTCTAATAAACTTTTGTCTGCTGCTCAAAAAAAATAAAAATAAAAAAATTCTTACTTCTCTCCTGATGCTTCTTTTCTCCAGGAAAACAGCCTTGTTCCTGCCTTATATGGATTGGAGTTCCCTGATCACACTGGGTCATTCATTCTGTCCCGTTTGCCTCCTGCTCAGGGTATAGTGAATAGGCCTGAAGTTGATATTACAGGGGTCTAACCAGGAAGAATGAACCTCCTTGTCTACTTCCCCCACTTCATGTCCCTTTCTGCTATAATAGCCTCAGTTCCCATCTGCTTTTGGGGTGCCTCCATCTGAGTCAAACCCCTGACCCACTTCCATGTGCCTTGTACAGATAGTTTGTTTTATTATTATTTTTTATCTCAAGTGCAGGACATTCCCTTTGTCCTTATTAAGTTTCCTCTTATTAAATTCAGGCTGGCATTCTAGCTTGCTGAGAATTTTGTGGATTCTAATTATGCATTTGCTGTTCCTTTCAGCTTCCTGTCCTCTACAAATTTGATAAGCATGCCTCCTGTGTCTTCATTTCAACTCCTTGATAACAAGTGTAACCCAGATGTCAGTTGACGTCACCTTGTGCTCTGAGATCTAAATAAAATTAGCTCAAGCCCCCTATCACACATCCTGTGGGAAGTCAGATGCCCTCCCAAAGATCTTTTGGAAACTCCCAGGGCTTTCGTGGTCACTTGTGGTTCCACATTCCTCCTCCTGCTATCCTCTGGCTCATAAACATCCCACTTCTATGGCAGGTCTCTCCTCTTAGGTTCATGCGGACCAGGCCCTTCCCCTGGGCTGTTTTAAAGAAATCGACATTTAGAGGTGTGGCAGATTCTGCTCAAGACATGCAGAGATGGTATGTGTGTAGGGGTGGGTCACGGTTGCAGAACAGGTACTCAAATAGATTTATTTTATTTATTTTTTTTTTAATTTTTTTTCAACGTTTATTTATTTTTTTTGGGACAGAGAGAGACAGAGCATGAACGGGGGAGGGGCAGAGAGAGAGGGAGACACAGAATCGGAAACATGCTCCAGGCTCCGAGCCATCAGCCCAGAGCCTGACGCGGGGCTCGAACTCACGGACCGCGAGATCGTGACCTGGCTGAAGTCGGACGCTTAACCGACTGCGCCACCCAGGCGCCCCTCAAATAGATTTAATAGGTCTCCTCATTCTGTCCTTGAAAGTCCCTCAGTAATACCACCACGGGGACTTTCTTCCTGGCCTCCTTTCCCCATGTACTCCTCAAAACTACCCAGGGAGCAAGGCCTTAGGGTCTCCCATGAACAGCCCTTGTTGTGGAGGGGAGTAGGGGATGGGGAGACCTAAGGCAGGTCCTGGCAAATTTGTGAGGAGTCAAAGTGCATTAAGATGTCCCCACCTGGGGCGCCTGGGTGGCGCAGTCGGTTAAGCGTCCGACTTCAGCCAGGTCACGATCTCGCGGTCCGGGAGTTCGAGCCCCGCGTCAGGCTCTGGGCTGATGGCTCAGAGCCTGGAGCCTGTTTCCGATTCTGTGTCTCCCTCTCTCTCTGCCCCTCCCCCGTTCATGCTCTGTCTCTCTCTGTCGCAAAAATAAATAAATGTTGAAAAAAAATTTAAAAAAAAATTGTTTTAAAAAAGATGTCCCCACCTGAATGCAAACCAGTGTAGCTGCTCTGGAAAACATTATGGAGGTTCCTCAAAAAATTAAAAATAGAACTACCCTACGACGCAGCAATAGCACTACTAAGAATTTATCTAAAGGATACAGGAGTGCTGATGCATAGGGGCACATGTATCCCAATGTTTATAGCAGCACTTTCAACAATAACCAAATTATGGAAAGAGCCTAAATGTCCATCAACTGATGAATGGATAAAGAAGATGTGGTTTATATATACAATGGAATACTATTTGGCAATGAGAAAGAATGAAATCCTGCCACTTGCAGCAACGTTGATGGAACTGGAAGGTATTATGCTGAGTAAAATAAGTCAGTGAGAGAAGGACTGATATCATGTTTTCACTCATATGTGGATCTTGAGAAACTTAACAGAAGACCATGGGGGAAGGGAAGGGGGAAAAAATAGTTACAAACAGAGAGGGAGGGAGGCAAACCATAAGAGACTCTTAAATACAGAGAACAAACTGAGGGTGGATGGGGGTGGGAGGGAGGGGAAAATGGATGATAGGCATTGGGGAGGGCACTTGTTGGGATGAGCACTGGGTGTTGTGTGTAAGCGATGAACCACGGGAATCTACCCCCAAAACCAAGAGCACACCTTACACACTGTATGTTAGCCAAGTTGACAATGTATTAAAAAAAGAGAGATGCCCCACCCTTCCTTTTTAGTTTTTTTTTTTTTTTAATTTTTTTAACATTTATTTATTTTTGAGACAGGGAGAGACAGAGCATGAACGGGGGAGGGTCAGAGAGAGAGGGAGACACAGAATCGGAAACAGGCTCCAGGCTCTGAGCTGTCAGCACAGAGCCCGACCTCACGGACCGTGAGATCATGACCTGAGCCGAAGTTGGACACTTAACTGACTGAGCCACCCAGGCGCCCCAGTTTATATTTTAATAATAGAGTCTATTCAACCCCCAAATAACCAAAATATTATTTCACTGTTTATTATGAATTAGATTGAATTGAGTTCCCCCCAAATTCATGCTGAAGCCCTAATCTTTATACCTCAGAATGTGACTACGTTTGAGGATGGGGCCTTTGAAGAGGTGATATTAAGTTAGAATAGGCTCCTAGGGTGGGCCCTCACTCAATTTAACTGGTGTTTTTATAGGAAGAGGGGATTTGGACATACAGTGACATCCAGGATGTGTGGGCATAGAGAAAAGACCATGTGAAGACGCAGCAAGAGGGCTGCTATCTGCTAGCCAAGGAGAGCCATCCCGGAGGAAACAAACTTGGCTGGCATCTTGGCCTTGGACTTACTGCCTCTGGGAGACTATGAGAAAATAGATTTCTGTTGTTTAAGCCACCAAGTCTGTGTTTTGTTGCTGCAGCCCTAGCAAACTAATATACCATGTCATCAACGTGAAACAAAACTAAGAATTATAGTGGGTTGAAAGGTGGTCCCCCAAAAGTTATGTCTGCATCCTAACACCTGGAACCTGTGAATGTGACCTTTTTGGAAAGAAGGTGTTTGCAGATGTAATAGACTTAGGGATTTTGAGAGAAATTGTCGGATTATCTGACTGGGACCTAAATCCCATGACAAGTGTCCTTATGAGAGACAGGAGAAGAGACACAGACGCAAAGAAGAAACCTGCATGACCACAGAGGCAGAGATCAGAGGGTTGCAGCCAGAAGCCAACCATGTGACCATCCTTCTAAGTGATTGGCTTTGCTCACACCCTGATTTCAGTCTTCAAGCCTCCAGAAAGGTTACTAGGAAACTAATATAAGGAGGTGCTTTATGTTCTCTTTTCATTCTTTGAAAGGTGGTGCATGTTTTGTATTTCCAACACAACTCAGTTCAGAATGGCCAAAGTTCATGCTGGTTTATTTGGAAAGTCATCCCAGATAGTTGGAGCAAGGGCAGGGGTAGAGGAACAGGGAAGAGGGTCATGATGCATTCTCAAGCTGATCACCACTATACCCACCCTTCCTTTGACATGTCACATTTATATTTCCTGTGCCCACGATGCTTCAGCACCTTCTGGGTATAAGTTGACTCCCAGGGCTCCCACTTACGCTGGGGTTCACTTCTAGGACAGTGACCCTTTCATCCACCTGGAAACTCCAGACTACCTGTGCGGTCTCTCCCAGGGTGCTGGTGCACAAAGCCGAGCAGAATGACTGGTATACTGCGGAGTTTCTCTGGTGATGTTCACATGCTGCTCCCTCCCATCAGTAAGGAATCCATGTCCATGCTTCTCCATAGTTCTTTCCCTCTTGTATTGATTGCTAGGGCTTCCATAGCAAAGTACTACAAACTGAGTGGCTTAAACATCAGAAAGTTATTGTCTCTTGGTTCCAGAGACTGGAGTTCTGAAATCAAGGTTTGGCAGCATTGGTTCCTCCTGATGGCTGTGATGGAGGGCTCTGCTCCTGGGCTTGTAGACGGCTGTCTTCTCCCCATGTCTCTTCACATTGCCTTCCCTTTGGGTGTGCTTGTCCATGTGTCCAAATTTCTCCTTTCTATAAGGACAGCACTCATGTTGGATTAGGGCCCTGCATATGACCTCACTTTAACTTGATGACCTCTGTAAAGACTCTATCTCCAAATAAGTTCATATTCTGAGCTTTGCGGAGTGAGGACTCCAACATATCTTTTCGGTGGGGTGTCAAAATTCAGCCTACTGGGGAGCCTAGGTGGCTTAGTTGGTTAAGCATTGGACTTTGGCTCAGGTCATGATCTCGCGGTCTGTGAGTCTGAGCCCTGCGTTGGGCCCTGTGCTGACAGCTCAGAGCCTGGAGCCTGCTTCAGATTCTGTGTCTCCTCTCTCTCTCTGCCCCTCCCCCACTCATGCGCACTCTCTCTCTCTCTCTCAAAAATAAATATTAAAAAAATTTAAAAATTCAAAATTGAACCCATAATAGATGACCTTTTTAGTTTCACTTTATTATCAGGCCCCGTATCTCTGGATTTTACTTGACATCTATGGGTCATTGTATTTCTCTAAATCTAAGTTTGGTTTCCTCCTTTCTAACGTGGGAACAATAATATTTATTTCAAACTATTATAAAGGTTAAATGTGATAAAAAATGGAACGTTATACAGTATGAGCTGGTGTTATTATTATTCCCTCCACTACCTCTGCTCTCCATATACCCTGATCAAGGAGTGGAACAATGCCAGCTGGTCCCTGGACTCTGTCACCAAAAGTAAAATAACCCAGGATAGGTAATATGACACAAATCTGAGACAAAACTGGAAATTTTCAAAAGGAACTTTACCAAGGAACAAAATAAAACACAAGACACAAAATCATAGAAACAGATAAGTGTATAGAACACCTATGATGAATTTAATATAACAAGGGTAACTCTGGACTGGCTTGGCAGGGATGCGGCTTATAAAGTCTTACCGGCCTCATCACCCCACCTACCACAGCAGGAGTCCTTGGCGATGCTGATGGCCCAAGATGAGCCCAGTTATCCAGTCCCATGCTGTCATTCATGACCTCCCCACTGAAGGGAGTCACCTTAGTGTGGATTGGTGCCCCAGCTTGGCTCATTTTTCACTTCCTTCTCTGCATCAGAAGCCTCGTGGTCTAGCCCAAGGGAGTTTCAACCTAGGATATTTTCTTGAGTGAACGGGGAAAATAAATCGTAATTTCTTAGCTACTTGTAAGTTTTACTTCACCAGTTTTGTTGAGAGTGTACCTGCATATGCTCCCTGGTGTGGGTAGATGAGAGCCATCGTTGAGTATTAATAGATGAGGGTTGGACTATTTTCTAATAAAAGTACTGAGGGGAACTGATTGTCATGCTTTCGAGTATTTATTTTTACTGAGATGAAATTCATATAACGTGAAATGAATGTTTTAAACTGAAAAATTCAGTGGCACTTGTGTATTCCCAATGTTGTACAGCTACCCCCTCTGTCTTATTCAAAGCATTTTCAGCACCTTAAAAGGAAACCCTGTACCATTAGGCAGTCACTTCCATTGTCTCCTCCCCCCGACACCCCCCCTACCCGTCATCAGCCTCTGGTAGATAACAATCTTCTTTCTGTCTGTATGGATCTTCCTGCTCAGAATATTTTGTGTAAATGGGACCATACCATATGTGACCTTTGTGTCTGGTTTCTTTCACTTCGCATAATGTTTTCAAGATTCAACCATGTTGTAGCACGTATCTGCATTTCATTCTTTTTTAAGGCTGAGTAATATTTCATTGCATGGATATGCCACCATGATTTTATTTAGCTAAGTGAGGGGCGCCTGGGTGGCGCAGTCGGTTAAGCGTCCGACTTCAGCCAGGTCACGATCTCGCGGTCCGGGAGCGGTCCGGGAGTTCGAGCCCCGCGTCAGGCTCTGGGCTGATGTGTTTCCGATTCTGTGTCTCCCTCTCTCTCTGCCCCTCCCCCGTTCATGCTCTGTCTCTCTCTGTCCCAAAAATAAATAAACGTTGAAAAAAAAATTTATTTAGCTAAGTGAGATACGCAGACTGAGCACCAGAACTGACTTCTCCTGGAGTTTTAGAACCTGTGTGAGGAAAAAGAGAGAGGAAGGAAAATGAAATGGGGACCCACAGAGAAAAATGTTGAGAGAAATTATAAATGTTTGAAAAAGACTTCTATGGAGGTTCCAGTGTGTGGTGTAAGGTGTAAAATCCTTTGGCCTTTCTGTGAAATCTTCATTGAAATTGACATCACTAATGTTTTGTGACCTGAGATTTATTATTTTTTCCCATATGACAGATTGCTAAGTACAACCTTAAAGTATGGTCAGGGCAAGAACTGAAGTTAGTAATGCCAGTCCCAAGTCATCTGACCTTTTTCTAGAAGGTGACTAAAGCCTTAGCTTCTCTCAGTAGGGTGGGCACACATGCTGATTTTGCCACAACGTGCATTCAGCTTGCTTGAGAGCGAAGTCCAGTTTTGGCACATCAGGACATAATTTGACTGCTAACCAGACAAACAAAACAGACCATCAAATAAGTCAGCTGATCTCTAAATTGAATCTTCTTTTAATCTGTGTAATTGGGCCCATTCTCCCCACCCTCAGCCTCCATATAAATGACCAAGGTGGTGGTGGGGGACATCTGATATGTTCTTTTGCATGAGGAAGGATCTTCTCTGAAAGCATTGGGTTGCTTGACTTCCTTCCCTGAGATGGGTTAGAGAAGAAAGAACTGACTTTTCAATTAAGATTAGATCATGAGGAAGTTCACTGTAGCACAAAAGACAAACCTTTGGCTAACATGAAGGTTTTCTTAATCTGATTAGGTGCCTGGCATTCAGAATCATTTATTGCCTATTGTACAAAATGAAAATGTGCTGAACTTCAGCTGCTTAATAGAACAAATAAAATTATAATTTACTAGGCAAATATATCACAAGAAACAGGCTGTTTTCCTTTGGGGAGCCTGTGATTCAGAGTGCTGAGCCTAGAGACTCATTCAAATTTTGAAGAACCCATAACAACAGATTACAAACAGGTCAAAATCTAGAAAACAGAGCACGCCCTTTCCCAAATTCTTCCTCTGCCCCAGTATTTACCACATCTGGAACACACCAGTTCTGACAGCATTTTTATAGGATTGTTTCGGAGGGCAATCACCTTAAAGCATTCGACTTTTACTATCCAAATTATTCCATCTAGAATGTATAAGAAAGCAGGGGAGGCTGCATTCAACCCCACCTTTCCAACTCTACTTTTCTCTCTTTCTAGGCAGTTAACAGGTCCCAAGAGGTTGCTTTAAGACAGTATGTTCAGAAGCTCTCCGTTTTGTTCATTCTGCTTAACATCTGTTTTCTCTTATCCACAACATCACCTTTCCACTAATACACACACACACACACACACACACACACACACACACACACACTAATTAAAACATGGCTATGGCTTTTCTTTAATAAAGAGGAATAAAGTGGGAGCAATGGTGGGCAGAGAGCAGCATGTGGGCTTGGAACTTAAGTGGAGATATGTGTGACTGATAAGGACGGACAGAGAGGCTGAGTAGGATCTGCCTGACACAATCCAGTCTCTCCCTATCAGTGCCACCTACCTCTGAGCATGGGAGAAGAGATATGAATGCCTGAGAACCATACCCAAAGGGCTATCTTGGACTTGATGCTGACTGAGTACTGATGTTGATTTTCCAGCCTCACTCTTCAGAGAAGGAGCATAGAGAAATGAACCCAAGCATAGAAGTGGGTTTGAGCTTTAGTACCTGGCTGCTGCACACGGCACTCATCAGTCACAAAGATACCCAGGCAAAGGCACCATGTGCCATATCAACAGTATGGATTTTGTAGCCTTGGGCAGCCATTGAAACCTGTTGTTTGACTAAACCTGTTTATTGACTAAACAGGCTGTAACAACACCCACATCGTCAAACCTATTTGAAGGTTTGCTTTCTTCTTGGGTAAATCCAACATCAGAGGACACCTTCTACCACTCTCCCCTTGGGTGGCCTGCACCAGCCACACTGGCATCCCTGCTGTTCCTTGAACATACCAGGGAGGCTTCTACCCCAGGACCTTTATACCTGACCTTTCTTCTATCCAGGAAGCTTCTATCCAGAGACTCCCTCCCACATAGCTATATATTTGCTCCATTACCTCCTTAGTTAGATCTTTGTTCAAACATCACCCTCATAAAGAGTTCCATCTCTCCCAACTCCTGGCATCTCAAATTGCTCTGTTTTATCTTTTACTTACTAATTTGTCTCTTGTCTCTTTCTTTGTCTCTGTGAGGGCAGAGAGTTTTGCCTTTTTTGTTCACTGTTGTATCCTCATTACCTAACTTGTATCTGAAATACAGTAGGCCACTAAAGAAGTATTTGTACAATGACTGGATAAATGACTGAAGGTCCTCCTAGAGCCACTTTCCAGGGGGAAGAATGGCATTTCTTCATATCATTAGCACATTTTAAGGAGATTATCATCTAGGACCTCTAATGTGCTTTTGTGATTTCTATAACCACCCAAGTAATGCTTTTTAAAGATACTTATTTTCTGGATGAAAATAACAGAAATATAGGAAATTCATTCAATCATTTAGCAATGCTTCACTGAGCACTCATTTTATGATAGATCCTGTTCTAGGTGCTAGAAATTCCAAAATTAAGACATAATTGTTGATTTCAAGAACCTTCTAACGGGGAAAGAAGAACAAGTGAACAAAAGGGAAAAAGCAACACATATAAGTGTTATAGTGGAGAGCGTGCTGTATTGGTCATGGTAAAAGGCTAAGCAGCTCTAATAAACAGATTCAACAATTCTGTGGCTTAAAGAAAAACTGAAGTTATCTTATCATCTCACATCACAGCGAGGGTGGGTAGGCAAGATGCTCTGCTCTATAGACTCATTGACAAATCCAGTTTCCTTTCATATTGCTTCCCCTCCATCCTAGGACTTTATTCTTATCTGTGTGCTTGAGGTAGATTAGATTATGTCTTTCCAAATCTCTGTGGAAGGTACATTCTGCTCTTCTTGAATTCAGACTCCATCAGAGTGACTCACTTTGGCTAAGGTTGGAATGTTAGTAGGTGTGGCTCAAGCAGACCTCTGAAATGCTTTTGCATGGGTAGGCTTGCTCTCGTGCACCTGTGTCATGATGATGAGAGTTTCCCCTAGGTACTTGCCGCCCTTCCAGCCTGGACCCCAGAGTGAACCCTGTGGAGCAGATCATATCTCAACCCCAGCAAGGAGTCAGGTCCTGCCAGACCAGCAGCTTGAAGTAGGATCATGTAGCCAACCCTCTGTGAGATCAAATGATTATTGTTTTAAGCCTGAGCTTTGGGGTGATTTGTTGCAGAGATAACTCACTGATACAATGGTCAAAGCTGAGTCATTCTGCATTCATGTTCCAGCTCATGTGAAGGGGATAGAGCATAAAGGAACAATGCATTAAGGCCCAGAAATGGCACAAATCACATCAGCTCAGATTCTCTATTTGGTCAAACATAGCTGCAAGCTAGGTGCGGGCTGGGAATGTTAGTCTCTGGCTGGGCGGCCGTATGTCTGATCCGCACTCTGTATTAAAGAACAGGATAGGAGGGTGATGGGCTAGATGGGTGACGGGGATTAAGGGATGGCTTGTTGGGATGAAAACTGGGTGTTATATGTAAGTGATGATTACTGGGTTCTACTCCTAAAACCAATACCACACTGCATGTTAACTAACTTGAATTTAAATAAATACGTTTTAAAAAAAGAGGAGAGTGAAGTTTAGGGGACAGCTGGCGGTATCCACTGTATGCAGACAATGGAGAAATGCCTTACTCTAGAGAAGGGAGAGGAATAACTAGAAAAGATTCCCTAGGAAGGCAAAATATTGAGCTGAGGTTTTAGGGGATGAGTAGGGGTTTGCCAGATGGAAAAGGACCAGGAAAAACATTCCAAGCAGAAAAAAACAGTGCATACAAAAGGGAAAGATGTATGGGAAACCTTGGCTTGATCATGGGGCAGCAAAGAGACTGGTGTGATTGGAACGTCCTCAGTGCCCCTGGAAGAGGGCGGATGTAAGCATAGGCATAGAGTGACTGACACTTGAGTAGCCAGCAAAGCATATAGTTTGTTTGATTTGACTTTCTGTCCCAATAGATCTTTGTGATCTATTACACATTGTTACACTTGTTACAATCTATTACATTGTTACAGGGAAAATTAGACCTGAGGCATATCTTTACAACTGACAAGAGCTGTGTGCACTTTTTCCATTCTGATTCCCACCCCCCCACCCCCGCCCTAGCAAATGGGGGACTGGATGTTGCTCCCAAATGAGTGCCACCAGGAGGCTTTGACATGATCCTCATCCTGGGCTATCAGGGAACCACAACACACCTTTTCCAAACCCCCGCATTCCCAGTTTAGACTTCCCATCTCCCCTTCCCCAGATTTTTCTCTCCACCTCTGTAGCTCCTGACTTCCACGCAGAAACTAAACGAGGCTGAAAGAGCATCCTTAAACCAAGAAATGGGGCTTGAGATTTTCAACACCTTAATTCCTGGGCAGCACAAACATGTTAAAATGCAGCCTGTCACGTGGGATTTGTTGTACGGGAATCATGCCTCTAATAGCTGGATGGACTAACATTTCAGTCCATCATTCAGATATTAGTCCTGTCTCTGGTAAGTCCCTTATAATGGGCTCACTCTGTTTGGGGCTCCGTTTCTGCTTGCTCCCTCTCCCAGACCTGGCTAACAGAAGCTGGAGCCCACATTTTATAGGGCTTCCTGATCTTTATTCCTTTTAAGTGCTCTCCACGGGGGAGAGCTTTATAGAGAGATGAAATTTATGTAGTGTCAGCAGAATCCGGCTCCAGATGCCCCAATGCTGAAAGAATTCTATCAGGCAGGTGCTGCTATGTGTCTGCTTCACTTAGGATCTGATAAATCGCAGATGTCTTAAGATCTGCGACCATCAGTACCAGGTCCGGATACGATCCTAACTCAGAATTCCTATACTCATCTCCTTGGCGATCTTATAAAACTGCCCAGCTTTCAGAATACTAAGCCAGCCAGATGAAGTAAACTGGGGAAAATTAAAACGCCTTACAAGTCCAGTGTTTTCTACACGGCAGCTCATTCTCCTTGTGAATGTTTTGAAAAGTACCCCCATGGCATACTATGCCTGCAGCTACGGCAGGAAGAGAAGGTAGGGAAATATCCCTGCCCTCGGTGCATTCTGTGAGTGTTCGGAAGAGACTCTTGGAACCCGGCTTCCAGACGGCATGATCAGAGGGTTCCCTTTGGCAATTCTGGGCAGCACCCGAGGAACCAGAACCAAGGCGGTGGGCTTCTAGGGCTGATATGGCTGCGGTGGGAAGACTAGGCGTGCATCCTGGAAATGTCCTGATTGCCCCCCAGGGTGATGAGCGTTTGCAGCCCAAGGTGGTCCCCAGCTCTTCGCGGACCAGCTCTGCCACAGGTGAGAGCTGATTGGACCAGGAGAGGCCCCATCCCAGGGCTGCTGCTCTATAGGCTGGCCAGGTAACAGCGTTTACCCAATAGGGATCATGATGGAGACTAACTGGACCAACCTGAGCCTTCTCCTCTCAGGATTTGAATATAAGACACAGCCAGAGAGTAGGGATCCGGCAAAGAAAACAGATCTGAAGAGAAGAGACGGAGTGAGTGGATGAATTTCACGACTGCTGGCATCCTGGAGTAGGAACCAATGAACTTCCAAGACCCAATCGGCAGATAGATGATCTGACGTCCAGAGCTGCACTGTATCCCAGTCCAGGGCTCCGTCCACAAAACAAATGCTGTCAGTCAATTTTTTTCTTCTTACGAAGGTACTGCATACATGTTTAGCAGACAATATTCTTTGAGGCAAGCAAAGAAACTAATTCTGCCAACTGGAACCAAAAGGGATTTGTCTGCAGGGAGTGAGGTAGCTCAGAGAACATAAGGAAACACTGAAACTCAGGTTTGCACTGCACAGAAGCCAGGGTAGCTTGGAGCTCTTGGTATCAACCAAACGGGGGCGGAAGGAGCCCCAGCACTCTTCTGTTCTTGCACATCCCAAGGTGAGAGCCCTACTGGTCCAGCCTGAGTTCCACACGATTCTTGGACTTGGGAGAGCTCGGTAGTCAGTGGATGGTCCCTCTAAGACCATACACATTTAGGGAGCAGAAATTTCCCAAAAGGAAATTGGGGAGGGTTTCCTCTGGGAGGAGAAACATGCTGAGTAGGCAAAACCAAATGATGTTCACTACAAGATCCACTGTGGAGAAGAGGCTTAACATTAAGGACATGGAAATCTCTTGAAATACCACCATCCAAAGAGAATCAGCTTGTCACATTTTGGTCAGTATTTTGCCAGTCTCCTAACGCCCACGTGAAATTTTATAAAAATGGTCATCACTTGTGCCCACCCTCCTCTTTTCCTCTTTTGCTCTCTCTCAGGCCCAGGGCCTCACACACACTGCTGACTTCTACAGTCTTTCCTCATCACTGCCCCTAGCTCAGTGTTTCTCCAAAGATCTGTAATGAAGAGCCAGGTGGGGTTTTGCATTTGTTTCAAATTTTCAGTCCGTCCTAATAGTGTTATTAAAATGCAATAAAATTAATTACCAGGGAAACTAAAATTTTAAATTCAGACACATAAAGTATACTCCCCAGTTTTTCATGATTAGATCAGCAGGCATAAAATTACTTTGTTAAACTGTTATAAAATTTTCTAAATGCTTAATTCTCAATTTGGGTACTTAACCAGGAAGACCGTTCACAAATAGACTTTGTGGAAACTTCTAAAAAGTTTATTTATTTCAAGTATAATTAACATATGGTTAGTTTCAGGTGTACAATATAGTGATTCAACAATCCTATATATTACTGAGTGCTCATCATGATAAGTGTACTCTTAATCCCCTTTACCTATTTTTTTTTTAGTTTATTTGAGAGAGAGAGAGAGAGAGAGAGAGAGAGAGAGAGAGAGAGGCAGAGAGAGAGAATCCCAAGCTAGCTCCACACTGGCAGCATGGAGCTGCTGCAGGGCTCAGACCACAAACCGTGAGATCATGACCTGAGCCAAAATCGAGAGTCAGACACTTAACCAACTCAACCACCCAGGCGCACTCGCTTCACCTATATTACCCATCTCCCTACTAATCTTCCCTCTGGTAACCATCTGTTTGTTTGCTATAGTTAAGAGTCTATTTTTTGGTTTATATCATTTTTTTCTTTGTTCCTTGGTTTTGTTTCTTAAATTCCACATATGAGTAAAATCATAAGGTACTTGTCTTTCTCTGACTTAATTCACTTAGCTTTATGCCCTTTAGATCCATCCATGTTGTTGCAAATGACAAATTTCATTATTCTATATGGCTGAGTAATATTCCATTATATATATATGTGTGTATATATATATGTGTGTATATATATGTATATATACACATATATATGTATATGTATATACATATATATATATGGCATGTCTTCTTTATCCATTCATCTGTTGATGGACACTTGGGCTGCTTCCATATCTTGGCTTTTATAAATAATGCTGCAATAAACATAGGAGTGCAGATACCTTTTTGAATTAGTATTTTTGTTTTCCTTGGGTGAATACCGAGTAGTGGGATTACATGTGGTAATTCTATTTTTAATTTTTTGAGGAAACTTCATACTGTTTTCCACAGTGGCTGTACAGTTTACCTTCCCATCCCCAGTGCATGAGGGTTCCTTTTTCTTCACATCCTCTTGGACATTGTTTCTTGTGTTTTTGATTTTAGCCATTCTGACAGGTATGAGGTGATATCTCATTGCAGTTTTGATTTGCATTTCCTGATCATGAGTGATGCTGAGCATCTTTTCATGTGTCTGTTGGCCATCTGTATGTCTTCTTTGGAGAAATGTCTATTCGTGTCTCCCACCCATTTTTTAATTGGATTATGGTTTCAATTCTGTTCTTTTTGGTTTTGAGTTCTTTATAAGTTATTTATCTATTTTGGATATTAACCCCTTATTGGATATATCATTTGCAAATATATTCTTCCATTCCGTGGGCTATCTTTTTGTTTTGCTGATGGTTTCCTTCACTGTGTAAAAGCTTTTTCTTTTGATTTAGTCCCAATAATTTAATTTTCCTTTTGTTTCCCTTGCCTGAAGAGACATATCTAGAAAAATTTTTCTACAGCTGATGTCAAAGAGATTACTGCCTATGCTCTCTTCTGGGAATTATATGGTCTCAGGTCTCACATTTAGGTCTTCAGTCCAATTTGAGTTCATTTTTATGTGTGGTGTAAGAAAGTGGCCCAGTTTCATTCTTTTGCATGTAGGTGTCCAGGTTTCCCAACACCATTTGTGGAAGAGACTGTCTTTTTCCCACTGCATATTCTTGCCTCCTTTACTGAAGATAATTGACCATATAATCGTGGGCTTATTTCTGGGCTCTGTACTCTGTTCCATTGATCTATGGGTCGATTTTGTGCCAGTACCATACCGTTTTGATTACTACTGCTTTGTAGTGTATCTTGAAATCTGGGATTGTGCTGTCTCCAGTTTTGTTCTTCTTTTTTCAAGATTGCTTTGGCTATTTGGGATCTTTTGTGGTTCCATACAAAGTTTTGGGGTGTTTGTTCTAGTTCTGTGAAAAATGCTGTTGGTATTTTGATCGGGATTATATTGCATCTATAGATTGCTTTGTGTATATGGACATTTTAACGATATTTGTTCTCCCAATCCATAAGCATGGAATGTCTTTCCATGTGTATGTGTCATCTTCAATTTCTTTCATCAATGTGTTATAGTTTTCAGAGTACCAGTTTTTCAGCTATCCTATTGGTCAAAGGAGGTAAATCTATGTAAACCTGTTTGTCTAAATGAAAATAGAAGTGCCATGTGTCATTAAATTGAAGATGCCATAAATTGTAAGATGCATCCCTAGTTCAGCAATGTGAAAATAAGAACTCTAAGACACACCCAGATTTCAGAAATGGTAAAATGCAGCAATAAGAGTCTTTGAACAGATGAAATGTGGTTATTAAAATATCAGTTGTCTGTCTTTTGAATAATGAAAGTCTCCATTGTCTCTGAGGGGAAGATTTTATAGAAATGAAGAATATACATATAACTTGTGTGTTTATATTAGTTACATACACATACTACTCTGTGTATATATGTATCATTATGTCACAGCATATTGACCTTTCTGGTCGTGAATATTTTTACCAAAAAGAGGCTATTTGTGGCTTCTTGTAGTCCTTTGCAGATATTGTCACTAATCTCTCCTCCATTCCTCCAAATTATGTATGTATTTGGTATTCTTATTTCCTCATCTTCACCTTATCCCTGGGTGGTTGAGAATGCTACCCAAGATACTACAGTGAGTGACTCAGTGGGGAATGGCTTTTCTGTCCTCCTCGCACCCAGGGATCATTGCCCTAGAGCTATACTGGGAGGATCACCCTATAAGGCCATTCAGGAAACTTAATTAACTGGACAGGTCTCATCCTGACTCCATTTTTTTTTTTCCGCCTTCATATGGATGACTGATGAGTAAGGGCTGTGACAGAGGAATCTGTATTGCCTGGTCTGAGAAACAATGTCTTTGAAAAGCTTGTAAATTGATTTATGACTATTATCAATGTTCCGGGACTAAACAAAAGCTGTAGCCACAGACTCTAGTGATATATAAATGTGACTCCATGTTAATATCAATGTGAAAGTGCCTCGAAATCTCTTCATGGCCAAATTTATATGTTTTTCCCCCCTAATTGTGACATCTGATCTTACAACTTCTTTGACCTACTGGACATCCTTGTGTAGTAATCAGAGTGTATTTCTGTAGATTAAAATATCTATTAGTTACAGATTTGGAATTTACCTAACTTGATCCAAAATCATGTTTGACCAGGGCAGGGGTAATTCACTCATACTAGGGATATCAATATGTAAGGAGTTCCTATTAATGTTTAATAAGACAACAAATGCCAGTAATAATGCCAAGTCTCTCAGGTAAATTAGCGATGCCAGAAGCAATGGAGGACATACAGCAGTGGAACATTTAGAAAATGGTGGGTCCAGAAAACGTGTCAATTCTTTGATACTAGAAACCAGTGTTGACATAAAAACAGTACTAGACCATTGGCGTTCCCGGCCTTCCTACAAACACCTGTGTAGCTGACAATGAAGCCACCCTCTTATCCCGATAGCACTAACCTGATTTCTGGCTGCTGGGATCCAGGGATAAAGAAGAGGAAGGAAGAGAAACAAGGCATTTGCCTCAGACCTTTCTCTATTCATGTCTTTTACTTCCTGGAGCCTCCCCCCGGGGCAGCCGTTCTCTCAAGCTGCTTTATCAGGATCCTCCTCAGACTTGCTCAATTTCACTGTGGGCCTTAAGCATTTCAATTACTTTCCTCTTTTTCGCCCAGGCAAAACTTTCACTCCCCCTTGGCAGCTGGAAAGCAATCTGATTGAACTGATTGGCACTAGTTTGTGTTTGACTGACCATCCCTATATTGGTCTATTCCCCATGCCTGCCTAACAAAAAAACTCCTCCAAATTGTGTCCACGAGGTGGATGGCAGGTATTGAAACAGACAGAAGTGAAAAATATTCAGTTGTGCAGTAGGATAATGTTTAAACACATACCCATAAATATGACATATAAGTAACTATAGTGTAAATATATATTTACATTGTATATCAATTAGATTCTTAGGTGCCAAGCAAGAGAAAGAAATTCTGACTGACAAACAGAAAAAGCATTTACTTAATGGCTGTAGATAAGTCACCGAATCAAAAGGGAAGTTCAAGAAGTCGGTTTTGGACAGGCAGGAATTATGAAGCGTAAGTGGAAGCGGAAGGCATTTTCTAAGCAGCAGAATTGGTGGATGCTTTTAGGAGAAATAGATTCCAACAGTCATGTTATCACTTTGCTTAAAATTCAGAGTCCTGGTGGGGCACCTGGGTGGTGGCTCAGTTGGTTACGTGTCCGACTTCAGCTCGGGTCATGATCTCACCGTTCGTGGGTCCGAGCCCCACGTCAGGCTCTGTGCTGACAGCTCAGAGCCTGGAGCCTGCTTTGGATTCTGTGTCTCGCTCTCTCTCTGCCCCTCCCCTGCTCATGCTCTGTCTCTCTCTGCCTCTCAAAAATAAATTTAAAAATGTTTAAAAAAAAATGAAAATTCAGATTCCTGGGAGAGATCAAGAGTCTTGCTTGGGTCGGAGACACTCTCCTTGGCTGGATGTGGGCAAGGTGCCTTGACTGATGGTCCCAACCAGGGAAAGAAGCTAGTTCACTATGGTAAAATTAGAGTACTGCTTCCAGAAGAATGGATGGACACCGATGAACTTAGCAGAACCACTGTCTGCTAAGTGTTATAGGTGCCAACTTCCTTGACCAGTGATGCCTGGGAGTGTGTCCTTGGGTTCAGTGCCATATTCTCTAATTTTCACAGCTTCTACCCGTTCTTATTTTAGAACCCACAGCTTCCTGAAAGATCCAAATCAGTTCACACAATAGCTCCTGCAGCAACAGCAGCTCTAATAAAGTGCCTGGTCAGTCCGTACCGCCCTTAGTTCCCTGTTTTTAGTGTGTACAGATCATTGGAAAGTCTGACATGTTCCTGTGAGCGTAGGGCATGTGGGCTAGGTTGGTTTCCAGATGCAGCACTCTTCATTTTGGGCCTCTAGTCAGTGTTTTAGTTAAAATGAGAAAGTCAGGATTAAGTCCAGTGACATTCCCATCCCCCCATAAAACTATAGAGTCCTTTATTTGTGACTGTCGAGTATCTGGCCCCTTAGAATGTGAAGAAACCCTTGCCTTGCTTAAGATAACTTTCCTGGCAGGTGCCTATTGGAATCCTTATTTAAACAAAGTCTAATTAAGGACCAAGGCAGGAACAGTGCTACAGATTAATATTTAACCAATTGGAAGGGGTAATTGAATGTATATGGGGTTTAGTAACAGATTTGCTGCACAGGTTGACTTGGTCTCTGCCTTGTCAGCACTCTTGGGGCCTCTGTTCCCTAGACTAACTTCTTCCCTTGCCTTCTCACCCTCTTTCCCTATGAAGAACCCAGGAGGAAACATGGAGGGTGAAGCATCAAGCTATGACTTGCTAACCAAAGGCGTAGCTGAATTTAAGTTTAATATTTACTCAGCCAGGAAATGCTCTAATTAAGATTAGCTCTTTAAATCTTAAAGCCCCACCCTAGAAGCACAGAAAAGAGCTCTCCCAAAGGGCTCTGCCCTTAGGGGTGAGTAATTCTTTTCTGCCCTACACTCAGATGTCTTGGAGATCTTCCTTCCAAGCTCAAGTAAGAGTGCAACCAGAATTGTGGATTGAATTTTCATGGGATGTCCAGTGGCTTCCAGAATAAGAGCTGGCTCTGTAGATCTCCAATCCTAGATGGCAAAAAAAGAAATAGCTTAATAACTGGGGAAAAAAGATTTTCAATCTAGGGGGCAGTTTTATATAGGAGTAAAAGCAGGAGTCAGATGTCCTGGGTCAAATGCTGGCTCCACCAGCGTTTCCTGTGTGACCTTAGAGTGACTCAACTCTTTAAGCCTTGGTTTCCTCTGGGGTAAATTGTAGTAATAATATCTACCTCATGGGGTTCTGGAATAAATTAAACAAAATGATCCAGTAAAGTGCATCATAAGTGTGTAAGAATTTATGCTACCATTAATTTAATCATTCCTTCAATCACTCCTTCAAATACTATGCCAAGTCCAAAGTGCACCAAATAATGAGCTAGGTAATGGTAATACAAGGAACTGTCCCTTTGCTGAAGGAGCTCACAGCTTAGTAGGGAAACAATCGTGTAAATTTTTCTCCTATGTTGGGATCATTGCAATTGTAAAAGTATGAACTGAAGTGTTATTAAAGGGCAGAAACGGTGTTCTTTCCATAGGGAATTACAGGAAGGCTTCCCAGTGACATTTAAACCGGGTATTTTAGGAAGTTTAGGACTTTTTCAGGAAGAGGAAAGAGGAAAGGTTATCCTGGAAAGAAGGACATCACAAATAGGAACACAACAGTGAGAAGAAGCCCAGTGTGTTTGGGAAACAACAGAAAATTTGGCTGGAATGCTAGGGTATAAGTGGGCATGGTGAGCAAAGAGGCTAGAAAGCCAGGGTCAAGGATGTCATGGACCATATCAAAGTATTTACACTTTATTTGCATTATCAGATTTCCACTTAGGAAGATAATTCATACAGTAATATAAAAATTGGATGAATAAAGAAGAGACTGGAACCAAGAAAACAGAGAGAAGAACATGGCCACAGTCCAGGCAACAGAATGAAGACCCAACTCAGGGCCACCACAAGAGGAAAGGAGAAGAAGGCAGAATCAAGAGATATTTAGATGGAACACTTGTCCAGTTTCCTTATAGTAACACTATGAGAAAATCACTTCCCCTTCTACTGCTCCTGGTTCCTTATATCCAAAACTTGTGTTAAGAAGGAGTTTGAGAAAAAATATCTGAAAATGGTTGAGTGTTTCGGAAGATTTGTAATCACTTTTTTTTTTTTTTTTGGTAATGATTCATAAATATTTACCCCCAAATAATCAAGAATCTGTTAGGTATATCTCCCAACTACCTCTCACACATAATGTATCCATTAAATTTGATCCTCTCTTATTCTTCTTATTCCTTCCTCCCTTCCTCCCTCCCTTTTCCCAGGGGTTTTAACTAGAGGTTTTTTGTTTTTTGTTTTTCGGTTTTTTAACCTGTTCCAATCTCTTGATTAGTTAGGACTCTTGGCTGCAAGTGACAGAAGAATTAGGAGGAGGAAGAAGAAAGGGAGGAGGAGAAAGAGGAAGGCTGTGTGTGTGTGTGTGTGTGTGTGTGTGTGAAGTTCATTAGCTTATGTAATTGGGAACTGAAAAATCCAGGGGTCTAGTCTCAGCTAGATCCAAGGAGTCAAACACAGATGCCATGAACCAATTATTATTCCCAGAGGGGTGAAATACTCTAATTTGGCAGCGCTGAATCATAAACCCACCTCTGTGGTCTGGAGGACTGAATCGGTTACCAGAAAAATGGGTGTGTGTGAAGTTTTTAGACCAAAAGACACACGGATGACCACAGTCCACTACATGAAGAAACTGGTCAATGAGAATTATGGCAGCCCCTTCTCTTATGCTCTCTGATCTACAGTCAAGGATATTTTCAGGCTACAGAAATAAATTTTCTTTGCTAAAAGTTCACGTAGTATAAATAAAAACATAGTGTCCTCAGAGTAATTAGCTACAAGTATTGTACTAAAATCCTGGCCCATGGTGTGGGGTCAGCTAAGGTGGAAGCACCGTTTCATTTGCAGCCTGACATTCATGTCACCTACACTCTTGGGGTGTCTTGAATTTATCCTCTGGCTTTTGATGTCAGTTTGAATTCCCGATCATGACCAACTTTTGTTCTATTTACTAGACATTCTGCTTTACTCTGGAGTTCTTTTCAAACTCAGAGGGATAGATTCTAGTATTGACACACTCTTTAGCCTACAGATAAGTTTATACTTTTTCCTGACCTCAATTACATTCCACATGCACATACGTGCGTGCGTGCATACACACGCACATATACACACACATACACACACACATGCACACATGTTGGTGTGCTGGAGCCAGCTCCTGAGAGACAATTGTTAAATTTTCAAGAACTCTGAAAGCCAATGGCTAAACACAGCCATTACTAAAATTGATACAAATTTCATAATTACATAAATTATTTTAAAAGCAAAGATAATAGGGGCGCCTGGGGGCTCATTTGGTTAAGTGTCTGACTTCGGCTCAAGTCATGATCTTGTGGTTCAAGCCCTGCCTCGGGCTCTGTGCTGATAGTTCAGAGCCTGGAGACTGATTCAGATTCTGTGTCTCCTCTCTCTGCCCCTCCCCTGCTCGTGCTCTGTCTCTCTCTCTGTCTCTCTCAAAAATAAATAGACATTTTAAAAAAGCAAATATAATAAAAACTCAAAATCCATCACTTCTGAATTATTTACATCTATTATATCTGTATGCTGGGAATACTATATAATAATATACCACGGTATATTTCTTCCCAACTGTGTTTCGTGAAGTCAGCCATTGGTGGCTTGAAATCAGCTATGATGGGAACATTGACATCATGGAAATCTGAAAATGCTACAGACCAGGGCTTTTTATTTCCCACAGCTGGTGTTAAACATTTACCAGCACACCACTACACACACACACACACACACACACACACACACACACACTCTCTTCTGCTGTAGACTTCTTCTATACTTTTCTTAACACTGGTCCTTTATATCTCAGCACAACATATCAAGACCTTTGTCATGCATCAAAATATTGCAGTATATGCATCATTCACAATTAGGATTATTTACCAAGATAAATACCAAGATATTTATCTGCCTGCTTATTGGGGCAAGCAGATAAACATTATTAGATACCACAGCGCTCAGATTTCTCCTCAGCTCTGTTTAAAGAATTCCATATTGCGAGAGGCCTCACCCAAATAAGATTCCTCCACGTCCTTTCTTAGGCATCGCATTTTTTCCTCTAAGACCGCATATAAGAATGCTGCTGGCACAGAACCAGCAGTGTTGCCAATTTCCCAAGTCCTTGAAAGAGGGTGTCCTTGGCAGTAGCCAAGGATAAATTTACATTGGATGGCTCTTTTGGCCTTTCTCACTAACAGAAATATATTTATGATTCAGTGGCTTCACTGTCATATTATTTCCTTGCTTTGTGAAATTAGCCAAGTGTAAGTTCAAAATAGAACCAAATCCTGAATAAACACCGTTTTAAGGTTGATGCAGTTTCTTGTCTTTTTTTGCAAGCTGCAGTTGAAAATATGTATCTAACAGATCAGCCATTTAGGAGGCCAGCCAATGCTATAGACTTTTAATCTACTTAATGGGATAGAGGTTAGGCATAATTAAATATCTCTGAGCTTGCATCTCTCAGTGCAATAAGCAAATGACTGAATTAAATCCATCCAGGGGGTAAAATAAGAATCTTTATCAAGGTGGTGGTTTTGAAGGAATAACTCTCCTGGTTGAACTTAAAAATGGCTTGGTGCTGGGGCGCCTGGGTGGCGCAGTCGGTTAAGCGTCCGACTTCAGCCAGGTCACGATCTCGCGGTCCGTGAGTTCGAGCTCCGCGTCAGGCTCTGGGCTGATGGCTCGGAGCCTGGAGCCTGTTTCCGATTCTGTGTCTCCCTCTCTCTCTGCCCCTCCCCCATTCATGCTCTGTCTCTCTCTGTCCCAAAAATAAATTAAAAAAAAAACGTTGAAAAAAAAACAAACCAAAAAAAAAACCGTTGAAAAATGGCTTGGTGCTTTGGCCAAATGCCTGAAAAATACGTATGAATTTTAGCATATTCATAGTGAAGGCACTCCGAAAGAGAGTGGATAGAAAGATGAATTCCCTCATCTTAGTCTTCTTGGAGCCCCAGGAGTTTTCCTTTGTTTGTTTTTGTTTGTCTGTTTGTTTTTGGTTTCCATATTGTCCTGTGAACTTTTTGGAATAATGTCGGAGGCCCTGAAGCAGCAAACATCTTGGAATAGCAAACGTCCCGCAAACTCTGACACACTGAAGATTTTCCTACAACTGATTGCTAAAAGGAAGCACTGAGGACAGGCAAAGACTCTGCTTTGAGATGATCTTTTTCTAGAAGAAGGGGGTGCCTAACTCCTGAAATGGTGATGGATCCTCGGGGTCAATGAAGTAGAATCCAGTGAGGAGCTCACAAGCATGACATCCTACTTAGATTCTCAGATTCTACTTAGAACCGCTGCTCCCAGATCTTGGCGCCAGTTCAGCATGGAATTCTCTGTGCTGGTGACATTAGTGACATTAGGCACTCCTGTATGCTACTTTACCTGAGAAGGCTGTGGTGGGAACAGCTGCCTGTGCAGATGTAGTCTTGCATCCCAGATCAACGCTGTTCTCTCCTACCTGTTGACCAGAAAATAATTCATCTCCTTGCTGTCCAATAAAACAGGTAGACAGGATTCCTTGCAGATAGTTCCCTAAGAGAGTCTGTACTGTGTCTGCATAGAGACCTGAACCGCTATGGGCAGTGATCTAAAGGCCAGAGGAAGGGAGTGAGTGAGTGAAGGGAAAGGAGAAGAGGGCTGGGTAACAAGGGTCCTGTGTAAAGACGGACCACGTGGAAGTAAAAAGAACTGCCAAGGGCACTGATGCCCTTGTCTCTAATGTCCCAGGGGTCCCTTATGAAGTAAAAATGTAACCTTGAGGGTCATTTGTTTGCTTTTTTAGAATTAGGGAGTGGAAGAGAGGTTGACGGCCGAGAGATCTTTCCTCACTTCCCCCTCCCTCTCTTTACACATACACATGCGTGTGTGTCCATACGCACACACACACATACAAGTGCATGTGCACACACAAACCTGCACTTTTGTGTAAATACGTGTAAGCCCTGAGGTCAGAGCTTGCTTCTGACCATGATTGCATTTTAGGATATTTTTCTGCATCTCTGCTTTAACGACACTCTATTGTAAACTTTCAAATTATAGCCTATGTCTGGCGGTCTTTCACCTCTATGTGTCTTTTGAGCCACTGATCCTTGGCACTAAGGCTTTAATATTCTTTTAAATTCTATCCATGTAGGGGCGCCTGGGTGGCGCAGTCGGTTAAGCGTCCGACTTCAGCCAGGTCACGATCTCGCGGTCCGTGAGTTCGAGCCCCGCATCAGGCTCTGGGCTGATGGCTCAGAGCCTGGAGCCTGTTTCCGATTCTGTGTCTCCTTCTCTCTCTGCTCCTCCCCCGTTCATGCTCTGTCTCTCTCTGTCCCAAAAATAAATAAACGTTGAAAAAAAAATTAAAAAAAAAAATAAATTCTATCCGTGTACTCTGTGTAACAGAACTTGCTTGGGTCCAATACCTATAAAGAGTGAGTGCTTAACAATCGAATAGATTCTGTTTCCTGGTTGACTCCCTTCAAGCCCTGGAGAATGGAATGCGTTGCCCTCACAAGCTGCCTGATAACCCTCAGAGTGGCCCTGTTTGACTAGGGGGATGGGGAGTGGATGAAAGAAGATGGTATTTAAGCTGTGATGACCAAGTCAAGCCCTTGCCTCAGCTCAAACTCTCAGAAAAAATTCTCCCTGAGGAAATGTAGGGATAGGAAGTTTTTGTGAGATCCAGAGGAAGAGGGGACAAGTTCATGACTGACAAATGCGGAGCGACAGACAGAATTGCAGTCTGAAGGAACTGGGCCCAAGACCAGGGCTTGATGGGTGGGAGCCAAGCGCTGCAACTGTTCCTTTCACCAACCTGGGGCGCCTACGACGCTACCTTCTGCCCACTCCTGTATCAAGTACTTCCTACAGCCAGCCCCCTGTGATGGCGCCATCTTTGAAACCCTGGAAGTCCTACTTCTAGGATATCTTCCCAGTTTCCTAGGGTCTGGGGCATGTCTTTCCCTGTGTTGAAGAGGTAACCCAACCCAGTCACATTTTTTAGCATTGTTTCGGAGGTAACAGAGATGAAAGTAGGAAATGGGCGTGAACAACATGGTGCAAGAAGGTCTCTAGGTTACGGGTGCCTTTGTCCAAGCTACTCCTCCCCTGAGGCCTGAGACTGTCATGAAGTCCTCAGGGTGGGACGTCTAAGGCATGGGCCCGGAGTCTGAGCTGCTTAGGAGAATTCAGGCAGGGACAAGCTGAGAACCTTGAGTTGGTCCGGAGCCTCTGAGGTAAAGGCTGCTTGTCTCCAGCTACAACTCTCACAGACCCACTGTGTGTCTTTAAAAAATAAAAATAGCAGGTGAAACCCCAGCTGCTGGGCTCTTTCATGCCACAGCCCCCCACACCTGTGAGACCTTTCCCTGCAGTTTTCCCCACCGCAGGACTTTGTGCTTGGAGGCGATGCCCCCGAGCTGGCATCATCTGCGATTTCTATTTAAAGACAAATCCCAGACAGTGAAATATTTGCTGAAATTATTACAGCAATGTGACACACGGCTTTTCTGCCACTAAGGTCACTCTGCCACAGGCCTTTCGCTTCCTCCTCGATTGCTGTTCATTCCAGGAGGTTTCCTCAATTTCAGCAACTCTTGTGCAGAACCGCCCAGCCGTTTATCACTGGTAATAACCAGGAGAGCTGTGATCTTTTACATCTCCATCCAATGATCTGAGTCTCGGAAGGCTTCCAAAACTCCTTGATCCCCTCGGCCTGGTCAGGGCCTCTCTTCCTTTCTGAGTGCAACAGATCGAGTTCAGACGCAGGGCGCTCTTGCTGCGTAGGAGCTTGTAGGTCACAGCAACGTCCGACAGATTCATTAACATAGCGATCTAGCGATCCCAGGAGAGAAAAGACGGCTGGGTGATTCTGGTGAACGCTGAGCTTGTTTTAAATCCTCATATAGAATCTTGATAGACCCACCGGCGGAGGATTTGAGGCACTGTTTTGCAACAGAATTTCAGAGAGCCAAAAACAAGGGAATGGAGCCATCAGGACGGAAAGCCACACATTGCAAAGCTTTACTGCAAACAAGCTCAGGTCTGGCGAGAGGAGAGGTCTTAACTCAAATAACTGCATGCAGCTGCCAACTCCGTACCAGGAGGTCAAAGTATTTTTCAATGTTGAATGAAGGCAAGAATTCCTTTTCTCTCCACCAGTGGTTCCCGTTACTTACTCTCTTACGACACAATGCCCACCCCCCCCCACCCCCATCCTATCTTTCAGACCCAGAGGAACTTCCTCCAACTTGCAGACATTTCCACAGTTTTTGAGGGACCCACCCTGGCTTTGAGGGTGAAAGCAGGGTGTGTCAATTAAATACAACCTCCAGGTCATGCATTTCTTGAGGAAGCAGGCCTGGGTGTACCTAAATCCATCCCGGTTATTTCCTTGGAATTGTCCAGCCTGTGAGTGCCCTTTTTGACAGGCACCCCTAGCTGGCTTGCATGGTGGCCTGTCAGGTTTGGCCTGTCAGGACACAGGACTCTGGGGTAATTCATAGCCAAGAGAGAACATCAGCATGTAGGTCTGAACAATGAGCCATCTTGAACTCATAACTACATTTTGGGAACCAAAAACCGTGCATAGAGATTTAAGGAATCCAGCATTCAGATAAAAGAACAATGCTATGAGAGAGGGGAGGGGGGCTGTTTTTTGCCCCACCTACTTTTCTTGGCTACAAATTCTAGAAAACTTGTGGGATTACTTATTCTAAAAGTCTCAGTTGGAAAAAAACCTCTGAAGCCTCTCCCCAGCAGTGTGTATCTTGGCCAGCCACTTTCTCATACATGAACAAATACATTGGACAAGCATTGGATTTGGGACCTAAAGAAGAACCCAACAAACCCATCACCTTGCCCTACTCTGTGACCACTTATAATCAAACACACTAAGTTGCAGTTTTGCTTTTGAAGTTGTCCTATTTCTCTCTCTTTACAATTTATTTTGGTAATGAATTGCTGTGAAGGAATTTTAATGATAGATGTGTCAGCTCTGTACTGGTCTTCCCTCCTTAGCAGCCCCTGCAGGCTTCTTTTCATCAAGAGCAAACTGAATACCCATGGCTGCCCTGCTCCCTCCCGAGGGAATCCTGCATCACCTGCTCCTTACTCAGAAAGAGGAACAGTCGCCATTTGTTGGCGGCTGGTAGTCATGGCTGCCTCATGTTAATGATCTGGGTTCTCTTTTCTGTCACAGCAAAAGGGGCTGTAAGGCAAGCACAAAGGGAGGCTGAGCAGGATGACTTTGGTGTTTGGAAGCGATCAAGTTGGGGCTGTCTCTTAGAAGCACAATGAGATGGCACAGGTTGGAGGCATAGGGTGGGGAGGGGCGGGCACAGGGGCTGCATGCTTTCCTGCACTGAACCTTCTAAAGGGCTACCAGGCAGGGCTGACTTTTGTACTAACTCCGGGGCTCTCATTCACCTTGGAATTGTGTAAGGCTGGGTCTGGGGTTTGTGGCTTCCCAGGCTTGTGCCTGAGGGGAAGACATTAAAGGATTGGGCAGACCTATGACTCTGCCCCTGTCCCGCCCTCGGCCCCAGCATGCTGCCATTCAGACTTGAGCCAGAGCCCATCTCTGAGGGCCAAAATGTGTCCCATGGGGGAGAGAATCTTCTGGTTTTGCCACATACTAAACATCTGGCGAATTATTGTATTGTCCCAGTAGAGACCAATGACCAAAAGAAGGCTCATGATCAAGTTTTCAGAACTTGGCCTTTTAAATTGTACTTCACATCCTATGGATTTTCCACCAGAACTTCTACTCTCATTGCTTCCCTGTTCGGCCCAAGCCCATTCATGTGATATCCAAGGTGTAGTTGTGGCTCTGGGGTAGGGGTTGGTTTGTCAGGCTGTCTCAGGTAACAGTGGTAGTGGGGTATTGTAAGAACAGACACAGCATTGCAGGAGATGAGGATTCCACGAGAACACAGACTAGGGGACAGAGGGTCCTCATGGAAGAGGAAATAGAGTTCAGGAATTGGAAAGATCTAAAACTAGCCTAGGGCCTCTTTTGTTGTTCTTTCATTTTGAACTTCCACCATTACAGGGGTAGAGCACTTCTTGTCTTTCCCTGGATTTTCCCAACATCAACACCTGCATCATGGTCCATCCTATGTATCTTTTTCCTATGTTAACAATTTCTGCTAGCCCACAGATCAGACTTCTCTTTACTTTAGACTTTGGTTCACTCGTAGACTCTCACTGCTCACTGCCAAACAGTGCTCTTACACCTTATCTTCAAGAATCTACAAGAGACAGAATGTGACTGGTCTGGGTTTGCCACCAGCAATCCTCTGGGCCACTCGCCAGACTGTGGATTGCCTGCCTAGTCCTGTCTCCTAGCAGTGGGCTTGGGGGTTTTCCCTAGTGGAAGACTGTGAGCTTATATCACTTGGTGGTTCCCTCCAGAATGTAAGACCAAATGTAAAAAGGAAGAAAATGAAATTGTCTTTAATTCCACAGCAAGCTGAGAGCACCACTGATCGCAAGGCATCTTGGGAGCCTGCTTTTAGCGAGGTTCCTATTACATATTTCTACCAACAACAGAGCCTGCAGGTTGCTGGCCTGAAAGCAAGGGCCAGCCATTATCTGCCTGCCATTTTGTAAAACAGCAACAACAAAACCCCCAAAGCTTCGCTCGAGGCTGTGAATACTAAAATTTGCCAAAGGAAGCGGTGGGAACTGCATTACTTAAATCCTTTCAAAATTGCCTGAATAAAGCACTTCACTCAGACATAAGGAGAATAGACTGGCGCTGACCCTGCAGGGCATCCATAAGATGACCTCAGAGTTTCTTTCCTGTGTCTGGTTTCTATGAAGGAGAAAGACTGGAGCTGAACCATGAAACAAAGACGGAAGTTCATACCCCCTCCCACCCCCACAACCCCCACAACCTTTAGTCTTTAGTTGGGTTCTGATTCCAGAACTGCCATCCTAAAATATTGTAAGATCATCCTTTCCACTCTAAAGAGAGAATTCATTGCAGAAAGGCTTTCGGGTTCCCATTTCTTCTATAATTCGGGCAGACGTCCTCATGAGTGGGCTCTGCCTCATTTTCCCAATTCCTTCCGCTGCCTCAAAAACGCCTCCACCTCATAGCCACCAAACAGTAACAGTCCCCTCACGCCGCTCTACCATATCAGTTAGAAGTCAGGGTTGTTTGCTCTTGGAGATCCAAATAATCACAGGGCAGCTTCTCAGGCAGCAACTGGAATCCAGAAAAGTGAACGCAGAAGGAAACGGATAGCTTTTGCAGGAGGTGTAGTTTTGCTTTCTCTTCTTCCTTCATTCATTCTTTGTTTGGAAAGCAGATAAGGAGGCATTATTTATTGGGAAGGAAGTGTGTGCATTAGCTACCATGGCAACTTATGTAACTATTGGCACTGTTCAGGCCAATTAAGCCCCTTTCATAATGCTCATTTTCTTTCTAGGGGCTGAGAAAGCCACTTAAGTAAGAGACAGATAAGTATCTTACAAGCTCTGAGCATCAGGCTTCAAATGTCCCTCTACTGACTTTGTCCTGGCAAATCTGTGCACAATGGAGTTTCATTCACTCCAAGCCTCTGGGAAGACCCTGGACCGTAGGCAGCCCTCACCTGTGCTCTGTAGCTCTGGGCAGGGGTCAGTCTTGCTGCCACACCCTTCTGCACCTGCTGCTTCCTCACTCTGCAGTTAGATTCCGAGACTCACTTGTTTGTTTCTATGGAGATCTTCCTTCCCTGGGCTCTTTGCCCAGGTCCTTGGTCCCTGCCATCATACCCCTTTGATGCTAAAACTGTTGGTCTGCCATTCATCTACCTATCAATCCATGCATCCATTGGTTACCTTTCTACTACATTCGAGGTGCTGCATTTGGTGCAGGGGATACTGAGATGAAGAGGCCATGGTTTCTGCCCTCAAGGGACTTGACAGTTTAACGGACAAGGCAAAAAGGCCTGTGATTTTTTACATGAACATATAAAATTCACATCGTATGGAAGATTTATAGTCAACCATTTAATTCCCACTCCTGTTGTGCAGATTCCCAGTTCCCCTCCCCACCGACTTCGACCAATTAACTGAAATGCTTCCAGGGATATGCGCAAAAGCACATGCAGGAATCTGGGGGGGTGGCACACAGTAGATGCCTTCTGGACCTGAGGTCCCTGACAAGGGGTAAATGTACTGAGTCACCCTAACAGTGTTCCCAGCCCTGGTACGCTGGCACACGCACTTTTATTCTTTTTGGCTCTCATTTGTACAACTATGGGTTCATTCTCCCAGGCGCCTGTGCTATCTGTGCCGCGTACCAGTCCCTAATTGCCTGCTGATCTTGATATATAACTGTTTCCTTAGCTACTTCTTTGGAGGTGGCAGGAGGTCTCCTAAGATTTGCATTCCAAATCACTTCCATTGCTTCTGGGGAGGCCCAGCTCCATCATTTCACACTTTATTGGTCATGATGGGTGTTCACCATAAAGTGAAATGTTGGGCATGGAGAAAGGCCACATTGGGTTGAAAATATGGTCATTTATTGAAGAGAGTGTGTGGCTGAGGGCTGGTGGCATAGATAAAATACACGCCAATAGAAGATTTCTAAGGCGGATAAATTTTGGATAGGCAGTGGATATTCAGCTCTTACATTCATCCAGTATGCATCAGGACAGCTACACTGGTTGTTAATAGCTGGTGTATTTTCTGATTAGTTGGTGTTATGCCATACAGGTTGGAACTATTTCAGTGATTAATAGCATTAATGTAAATAAATACTTCATGGTACAATTTTAAATGAAGAATGCCTGTATTTTATGTATAATCAATCACATAGATCAGGTCTTGAAAGCATTTCTGAGCCTCTTTAACCTTTCCTTGGAAATTTCTTGGGTAAGAAATGGGGCCAAGCAGGCAGGGCCTTGGATCTTCCTTTCTCTTGCTTCCACATCCTCAGAGGACCCGCTCTTTTGCATTGAGTTCTGAGTAAGATTTCTTTTCCAGAAAATACTCTGTTAATTAGGCATAAGGTTGAAACCCTATGAGATATATAATTCCAATACGCTGGCAGTGTTTCTATGGGGGCCATGGAGGTGCATGGGGAGGAGCACCTATTCCAGTTTTGAGGTTCAGGCACGGATCAGGAAAAGCTTTCCATAAAATGTGAATTCTAAATGTGTGTGTAGGGTGAGGTGAGGAGATTGTGTACCTCCCAGGCAGAGATAGCAGTATGTGGAACGTCCCAGAAGCAAGGCAAACAAAGTTTAGCTTCTTCAGGAAAGTTAACAAGGTGTTCAATATGGCTGGAGTGTTTGGTTTCAGATGAGACTGAGAGGTGAGCTAGGTGAGCAGAAGTCAAACCTATGTTCCTGCCTACTCCACTTTGTCGGTTTCACATCCTTCAACCATGATGGCTCTCAAAGTTTTGAACTTCAATTTTTTTTTTAACGTTTGTTTATTTTTGAGAGAGAGAAAGAGTGCAAACGGGAGGGGCAGAGAGAGAGGGAGACATAGAATCTGAACAACCTCCAGACTCCGAGCTGTCAGCACAGAGTCCGATGCGGGGCTCAAACTCATGAATGGTGAGATCATGACCTGAGCCGAAGTTGGACACTTAACCGACTGAACCACCCTGGCAGCCCTCAAACTCTTGAACTTCAAACCTAGTATGGGTACCATCTGTTCCTCCCTATCTTTTTGACACTGTTGAACTTTGACCCCAACCATGTTCTCAGACCACATGATCCCACCTAAGAGACTAGTCATTGAATCCAGTCAGCTCACCTTTTTTTTTTTTTTAATTTTTTTTTTTAACATTTTTATTTATTTTTGAGACAGAGAGAGACAGAGCATGAACGGGGGAGGGGCAGAGAGAGAAGGAGACACAGAATCGGAAGCAGGCTCCAGGCTCTGAGCCATCAGCCCGGAGCCCAACGCGGGGCTCGAACTCACGGACCGCGAGATCGTGACCTGGCTGAAGTCGGACGCTTAACCGACTGCGCCACCCAGGCGCCCCCAGTCAGCTCACCTTTAATGTTTGCTTTTGTGCAGTCTGTGCTAACTCATCAACTTTCCAGATTCCTAAGCCCCATCAAGCCTAAGGTCTGATTTGTCTATGCCAAGTCCTAAACTTCCTTCCAGTGGCCATGATCTCACTTTCTGGTTCTCATTTGGTTCCTTAGTCAAATCTTTGGAAAAAAGAACTTGCAATGGAATGATAGAGTGACCTCCCAAACACTCAACACCCTACAGCAAGCAAGTGTGGTGTCTTTTGGAAGCCAGTCTTTGGTTACCTACAGTTTCAGTCTGACTAACATTCAAGAATTATTGTGTTCTCCCTTCAGCTCACTAAGATATTTTTTGTACTAAATTGTAGTCCCAGCTACGACACTTTAGCTTATGATCAAAATTTTCAATTCGTGGGTAATGATCCATCCTTTCTTTATCACATTGGACTTCTCTTAGTGAAAAGGGATCTCCAAGTTGTGAAAACTGAAAATGCCAGAAATTTCCTCCTGCTGAGCACCATGATGGCTGCCAGCAAGAGAACTTTGGGCTCATCAAAATCGAAGAGCTCAGCTGAAGGTCTTTAAGGAGTTGTGCTTGCTGGTGGAGAAACCATCAGGTTCTGCACTGCTTATTATGGTCTCCAAACTGTTGATTGTGACAAAGCAAATTTTGTGTACAGGAAACAACCACTTCCCTTCTCCCTTTGGAGGACCGAAAAAAAAAAATGATCTTAGATAAGAAGCCATAAATAATTACACAAACAATTACTCAGCCTTTGCCTTTTTTTCTCTTAATCCTTTAACAGTACTTCACCAATAACATCAGACACCATTATTTGCCTTAAGTTTTCACAGTGAATAAAAATAAAAAGAAAATTTAAATATTTCAAGTACTTGGTTTTTAAGGACTTTCATTAGTTGTAAGAAAACAGTGTTATTGATGCATTGCTGGCTCCTAATTTGCAAGCCATGCATGACTATGAAACTGAATGGAAGTTTTTGTTTTTCCCCACGCAAAGAATAAGACCATTTTTACAGTATGTCATTGAGGACGTAAATTTTCCAGCTGTATGAAGTGCTTAGATTAAAACTATGCTTTTAGATGTGAACCATAGCTCCAATATTTAGTTTTAACTATCAAAACTTTAAGTTCTCCCACGCCATAAAGAAGTTAAAAGCCAGGTCATTCTCTAAACAGAAGTTGAGTTTTCTAATATACTGTTATTTTTTATGGGACAAAAAGCGATGGCAATGTTTCCTAAATGTTAAGCTTATCCTATGTAACATCCTATAGGAAGTGAGGAATAAGAATGTGCCCCGTCAAAGTGAGCAATAAATATTTGCCCTGTGCTCTGTGATAAATTAGACATTTACTGTTTGAAAAATGTTCTGGAAAAAATTTTTAAAAAGAAAAAGCCACTTTACTATGGAGAATGTGACTATCCATTAGCATGAGGAAAGAATTTCCTGACTTGAAGTGACATGAACCAGTTGATTTAATATTTAACATTCGTGTTAATAAACATTTCTAATATTTTATAACCACAAAAATACCTGCTTATAATATGAATGTTCTAATGCTGGATAATACACTGTGACTAGTAAAGCTTACTTCATAAGCATTATCAATGTGGAAGCTTCATTTAATGCTCCAAAAGAGTTGTATAATTCTACCTTTTATTCTGTTAAGCCTATTTGTCTCATAGTAGTAGAATTAATTGTATAAATACCCTTCTCTATGCCTCTCTGTGTTCATTATTCATTCACTCTACTTATTGCCTGTTGAGCATCTACAGGGGCCAATCCACTGTTTAAAGTAAGAGGATTCAGGATTCCGAGATAAGTAGAACCTGGTCTTTGCCCTCCAGGAGTAAAACACAAGTGGAACGGATTGTTTGCTGTGCTCTGACACAAGTGTGAAAAGAATGCAGAGGAACTAAGGAGGAAGCGGGCCTGGTGTAGACAGACAGAGGCCTGGTCCACACAGTCCTTCTACAATGCAGGATTTACTCATGACAGATGAGAAGGTGTCAGGAAAAGGGCCCTGTGTTGGGGATTAGAAGGCTTGGGTTTGGCTCCTTGTTCAGCTTATTACTAGATTTGTGACCCTGGGAAATTTACTTCAACTCCCCACATTTTCTCATCTACAAAATACAAATAATAATAGCTGCTCACCCGTCTCACAGAATGTTGGTTTTAAGGCTCAGCTGAGCTAGTGCAAATTAAAACCCTTTTTAAAGATTGTATAGGGGCACCTGGGTGGCTCAGTCGGTGAAGCGTCCTACTTTTGATCTCAGCTCAGGTGTTAATCTCAGGGTCGTGAGTTCAGGACCCGAGTTGGGCTCCATGCTTGACATGGAGCCTACTTAAAAAGAAAAAAATTAAACAAATAAATAAATATTACTCACGCGCGCGCGCACACACACACACACACACACTGTTGGAACTAACAAATTCAGTAAAGTTGCAGGATATAAAATTAATCACAAAAATCTGTTGCATTTGTGTACACAAAAAACAAACAGAGAGGGAAATTAAGAAGACAATCCCATTTACTATTGTATCAAAAAGAATAAAATACCTAGAAGTAATTTAACCAAGGAGGTGAAAGACCTGTACTCTGAAAACTATAAGATGTAATGAAAGAAATTGAGGAGGACACACAAGAAGGGAAAGATATTCCATATTTATAGATTAGAAGAATCAATATTGTTAAAATACCATACTTCCCAAAGCAATCTACAGATTCAGTGCAGTCCCTATCAAATACCAATGAGATTTTTTTCACAGAAATAAAATAATCCTAAAATTTGTATGAAACCATAAAAGACTCAGAATAGCCAAAACAATCTTGTGAAAAAAGAACAAATCTGGAGGCATCAAGCTTCCTGATTTCAAACTATGTTACAAAGCTATAGTAATCAAAACATTATGGCAGTATCATAAAAACAGATACATAGATCAATGAAACAGAACAGAGAGCCCTAAAATAAATGCACACATATATAGTTAATTAATTTGTGACAAAGGAGGCAAGAACACCCATTGGGAAAGGACGGTCTCTTCAACAAATGGTGTTGGGAAAACTAGATAGCCACATGCAAAAGAAAGAAATTTGATCACTTTCTTACACCACACACAAAAATTAACTCAAAATAGATTAGAGATTTGAGTATAATACCTGAAACCATAAACTCCTAGAAAAAAGCAGGCAGGAGCTCCTTGACACCAGTCTTGGTGATGATGTTTCAAATCTGACACCAAAAGCAAAAGTAACAAAAACAAAAATAAATAAGTGGGATGACATCATACTAAAGAGCTTCTGCCCAGCAAAGGAAACCATCAATAGAATGAAAGGCAACTTATTGAATGGGAGAAAATATTTGCAAATCATATTTTGATAAGGGGCTAGTACCCAAAATTTGCAAAGAACTCATACAGCTCAGCGGCAAAAAAACAATCTGATTAAAAAGTGGACAAAAGAGCGGAGTAGACGTTTTTCCAAAGAAGACATGCAGATGGCCAGCAGATATATGAAAAGATGGTCAAAATCAGGGAAGTGTAAATCAAAACCACAGTAAGATATCACCTCACACCTGTCACAGTGGCTATTATCAAAAAGACAAGAAATAAAAAGTGTTGGCAAGAATGTAGAGAAAAGGGAACCCTTGTGCCCTGGTGGTGGGAATGCAAATTGGGTGCAGCCACTGTGGAAAACAGTATGGAGGTTCCTCAAAAAATTAAAAATAGAACTACCCTATGATCCAGCAATTCCACTTCTGGGTATTTATCCAAAGAAAACAAAAACACTAACTTGAAAAGATATATGTACCTACATGTTCACTGCAGCATTATTTGCAATAGGCAAGACGTGAAAACAACCTAAGTGTCTGTCTGTGGATGTGTGGATAAGGAAGATGTGGGATATATGTATATATATCATACATATATATACATATATGCATATATATGTATATATATGATGGAATATTATTCAGCCATAAAAAAGAATAAAATCTTGCCATTTGCAATAGCATGGAAGGACCTGAAGGGCATTTTGCTAAGTGAAATAAGTCAGACAGAGAAAGACAAATACCGTGTGATCTCTCTTATATGTGGAATCGAACAAAACAACAACAAACAAACCAACCAAGCTCATAGATACAGAAAACAGATTGGTGGTTGCCAGAGAGAGGGTGTAGGGGGGTGGAAGACATGCATGAAGTGGGTCAAAAAAAAAGGAAAAAAAAGATTATGTGTATAGTTATATAAGATTATATTACATAAATCTCACATTATGGGCACCAGTGTCCAATTTCAAGTATTGTGAATACTTCTGGATCATAACGGGGAGGGGAGATGGAGAATTTAGAGAGGACTTAGAAGAGACAGCTAAGAAGAGAAGACTAAAACGGGAAACCTGAGACAACACGTGCAACACAGGAAGGGCGCCAGGTGTTTCCTATCTTTACCAAGACCCAAACAAGAAGAAATGGATTTACACAGCAGCATGAAGGATTTAGGTTAGGAATGATTTTATTTTCTCTAAAGCGCTGTTAAAACACTAAAAGGGCCAGTACAGGAGGGCTCTGGTTCTCCTCCTCCTCTGGGAGTCTTTAAAAGCAGAAAGAACAGAGCCATCCTACAGTAGTGGGTCACCGTTCAATGTGGGGTTCTATAAAGAGAGTTCAAGTACAAGAAATACCCAGGTGATGCTTGGAACATGCACAACCTTAAATTATTCCCTTGGGGGAGAACCAGTATTGGGAGAATTATATCAGGGCCCCATTCACCTTCTGGACAAAGTGGATGGAAAAGATATGCCTTCTCCTCTGTAGACCTCTGTTGTTCTTGATTTATGACTTTGTATAACTTCAGGTGTTTTATGGCAGACCTAGTATAGTCTGAGGGTCATAAGTCATTTGCTTAGGTACACCAAATGTGCCACTGCTTCCTCTTAAGCACTTGTGTTGATCCTCATTCTTGATAGCGTTCTATGATTTCATCCCTGTGCCATATAAAGAGCCTTACAGGCCTCGTGGACACTGGACTAACTCAAGCCTCTAAGTTTCAGCCTTAACCTCAGTGGAGTGTATTTCAGGGATTTCTGCTTCGTGGCAGGCTGGAAACCCGTTGCGCTGGGACCTGGAGACTTAACTTGCTTATTTTCCAGGCTCTAGAAAGTGAATAAAGTGAAACAGAATCTTTAAAGCACTCAGATACAGACCTAGGCTAGGCAGAAGGCAAAGGATAGTCTGCATAGCCAGCCCAAACATACTTCCGAGAAACCATATGTGTTGTTGGAATTGTTCTGGAATGTTCTTGAATCTACAGTATGGTTAAATCTGGCTTCCATTCCCCAAAGACATGAGAGCCTGCAAATGAGCAGAGGCCTATGGTGGGTTTGCCACCCTGGCTGTGGTTTAGTTCTGTCCTTCTCTGGCTGTGGGAGGAAGAATTCAGAGCCAGAGGATATGCCAACGGGTTCTCTACTGTCCAGGTGTGATATTTGGGTCAGACCCATTCCTGAAATGGCACGACTCTTCCTTATTTCCCATCTGATTACACTGTGGCTTGGAGGATGTGCTGTTTTTCCCACCCTTCCTGATTGGAGTCTGCCTCCGTATTTGTGTAGCCAACAGGGAAAATGGCAGAAGGAGGAGGGAGTTTCTGTCGTAACTGGCTATTTTTAGTGGCTCATAAACTTCTCCATATTCCTTTGGCCTGAAGCTACATATGTTTGGTCTCAGCCCAAAGGGAAGTTATTTTGGAAAGTCTGAGCAAAATCCTCTCCACTGCTGCTTGGGTTGGCTAAGGAGACAGAAAAAAATGGGCCTTTGGAAAATCAGGTCTGTAACTGGGGGGATGGTGTGAAACTGGCCACTGGAATCCTATTTGGTCTGTCTTCCACAGCCCCCCCTAGAGGTGGGGCCACTAGGTTGAACATTTAGGGGTCCTTTGGTAGGCTGCCTTCTAGTCACAGGATAGTGACAGCTGGTTGCCCCTAAGTTGAGGGCTGATAGCATGGCCATCAGTAGGCTACGTTGTGGTGCGAAAGGAGAAAGAACCAGATCCAAACTCAGGAAACTCTTACTAGTTGTGTTGCCTTAGACAGAGCTAGTCCCTTCCTAGAGGTCAGTTGATCGTCTACAAAATGAAGGAGATAGACCAGCTCTCAGTTCTAATTCTGCTCTGGGATAAGGGGATGGAAATATATCTCTCTTGGGATGAAAGTACTCGGATGATTGGAGGGAAATTGTCTCCACCCCTAAAGGCACTGCTGGTAAGAAACCATTGAGACCAAAGTTAGGCTTTTCCTATAGCTCATATTAGGAAGAATAAAAACTTGAGGCTCTCAAGCACAAATATATAGAGGACTTCTTGTTTGTGGAGGATGGCTATAAACAAAAATGATGATTTTCATGTAGTCATTCTATATAGCTTCCCAGAATTGAAGCTATTTATCCATCAAAGCAGATGAAAGCCGAGCTCAACTTTCCCAAAAATGTGAAAAAGTTCATTTATTAATTTATGCATCTATTTATTTCTTCGACTAATATTTATTGGGTGACCGCTGATTTTCACCCTTTCCTCTGGGAGTCGGAAAGGAATGGACAGGGAAAGAAAAAGGTAAGAGAAAAAACTGCTGACTGCCTGGACAGAGAAGGTGGGTTTGGGGCTTCGAGAGCACACTGAGTGTGAAAATGGTATCCTCCAGGGAGGACCGAGAGCATCACCAAGCAAAGAGAGTGACCAGACACTTAGATTCTGTGTTTGTGCCTCCCACATGCTTCCAGGTTTCAGAGGCAAATCCCTCTCGCCAACTAGCAGAGGTGTTGGGCTCCATTCTCAGGGGCAACTGGCAGGGTGCCACCACACCTACATCAACCTTCTCATTTCCTTGCTCTGTCATCCATTCCCATGGGAAGCTCCGAGTTCCCACACATCCTCAGCCAGGAAGGTCAGCATGAACACATCTGTGTGTACATTGGGGTGTGGCTGATAAGCACCAGCTGCTGGACCCTACTTGGCCCGGAGCAGCACATCCTCTTCCATATCAGCTACTGCAGCGAACCACAGACCCCATCCCACAAGCCTGCAGGGCCAGATTTAAGAAGGGGAAAATGAAATAGGGCATGGCTCTTGATTAGCTTTCTTGCCAATCAGGCCAGACCGGGTGCTGGCGCTGCTGCTGTCAGAAGCAGAAAAGGGAGAGTGAGTGGTGGCATCCCATTCCTGACACTGTGATGCGAAACCAAGAGAAAGGAACACCTGTACTCTTGCCAACCTGAAAAAATGATACAGCACATAGCGCAGTCCCTCTTAAGCCTTGGTGTTCATACGGATCGCCTGGGGATCTTGTTGGAAGGCAGGTTCTGAGGCGGCACATCTGAGATGGGTCTGAGGATTTCTATTTCTAACAAGCACCTAGGTAATGCCTACACTGCCAGTCCATGGCCCTTCCTTTGAATAGCGAGGCTTTATTTAGTCTCCTAGCACCCCTCCTCAGGGGTAGGAATGTGAACATGAGCCAAGCTGGAGCAATGATAATATCTCAACACAAGTCAAGGGGTGGCACATGGCCCCATGTGGGGCCAATCAGAGTTTCTGTGTTTTTAACTTGGGGAGTTGAGGGGCTCAATATGGAATTGAGAGAGGGAAACCCTGTCCTCTTTAGGTGCTGAAGTATGAGTCAGAGCTGCTAGTAGAAGTGATTCCCATCTCACAGAGGACTTGGTCTGAGAAGATGCAGCAGATATATGTGGGAGAAGGGAGAAGGGGGCAAAGAGGATCTCCACAGTGTTCAGGTCCTGGTTCTGGTCGTCCACCCAGCTCCACCTGGCCCTTCCTGTGGTTTTCCTCTGCGAGCTTGCAAATGCCACCTCTGCTTCAATTGGTCGTTCTTAACCTGGCTGCCCATTAGAATCTGATACTTAAACACCTTACCTGGGGACTCTGTTTCAGTCAGTATGGGATAGGACTTGGGCACAGATAGGTTGTTGTTTTTTTTTAGAAGTTTTATTTATATATTTATTTTGAGAGAGAGAGAGAGAGAGAGAGAGAATCCCAAGCAGGCTCCTTAGCACAGACCCTGATTCGGTGGAGCTCCATCTCATGAACCATGAGATCACCACCTGAGCTGTGATCAAGAGTCGGATGCGGGGCACCTGGGTGGCGCAGTCGGTTAGGCGACCGACTTCAGCCAGGTCACGATCTCGCGGTCCGTGAGTTCGAGCCCCACGTCGGGCTCTGGGCTGATGGCTCAGAGCCTGGAGCCTGTTTCCGATTCTGTGTCTCCCTCTCTCTCTGCCCCTCCCCCGTTCATGCTCTGTCTCTCTCTGTCCCAAAAATAAATTAAAAACGTTGAAAAAAAAATTAAAAAAAAAAAAAGAGTCGGATGCTTAACCGACTGAGCCACCCGGGTAATTGTTAAAGCTTCCCAGGTGATTCTAATGTGCTTCCAAGATGGAGACCCGCTGAGTTATGCTCATTCAAATTGTGCACGTATCCAAAAGCAACTGAGCCCTGAAATAGGTTCTGGAGAACCACTGAACTTGAAAAGACAGACTGAGCGAGAAGACTGGGACAGACTCTTGAGAAGCAAGTGTCTACAGAGGGCCTGAAGAAAGGGAGGCTGGGGACTACACTCCAGCCCTCAGTGACCTCTCTGGTCCCTAAACTCTGTATGTGCCACAAGAGACTGTCTCTGAATTATGTGTGGAGCTCAGTCTTGTTTTGGTCTTTGTTTCCAAGGGGTTAGCTCTCATTCCAGATTGTATGCTCCTTCAGGGCAGGGATGTTATCTGATGCCTCTTTCTTTTCTTCCAAAGTACCAGCCACTTACTGGCATTTCCAAATATGAGCTGATTAATGAATATCCAAGTATGTGCCATAACTGGTTGTTCTCATCTTTCAAAACCAAGTCTCCTCAACTTCCTCCATGGTTACGAAGAATTCCTAAGGCAATTTACTATGTTCTTAGCATGTGTTTGGAGGAGGGAAGAGGAATGTTCATCAAGTGCTTATTTTATAGTCCTGATCCACATCTTAGTCATAAGAGTGGATGGAATGTGCCAGAAGTGGGCGATTAAGGGGTTTATGAACTCTCTTGTCACTTTAGGTTCGACAGCTTGTCCTCTTGAAATAGAAATAGCTGCTGGTTTTGTGGGCTCCCCCGCCCCAAGGTCAGGCCCTTTTCTCAGAAATACAGTTGCCTTGGAAAACTGACACTCCCTAATGAGTCCTTAACAGCTGTCCGCCGCACAGCAATAGTAATTATTCTGCAGGCTTCTTGCTAAATTCCAGCGATGGTCTTTGCCAGAGCCCAGAACACAAGCGCATTGGAAGTGGTGGGAGCTCACAGAGCTCTTTGGGTGGTATTCTCTCCCCTTCTCTCAGGGGGACTTGCCCTGGGAGGCTTCCAGGTGGATCTTCCACAGCAGATGTGAGGAGACTGGGGAATGTGAATAGATCTCTCAGGCTGAGCCCTAGGGCTGTTCACCCTGATTCGAAGGATCTGAAGCACAATAAGGGACGGAGCCGATAGCTAGGAAGAGACACCAGCCTTGCCAAGAAAAAGCGAAAGTACATAAGAACTTGTTAATATGTAGATCTTTCACAAATGTAAACACTATCATTCTTCTTCAGTATTATTATATGGCATATAATATATGCCTTAATATATATATGCCTTAATATATGCAAGACAGCTTCTGACCCAAACCCTTAGATCAGAGTCCAGAGCTCAGGTGTGGTCTTGTACACTTTATTCTACCACTAACTTCCCATGTGACAATTCAGTACATTTGTCCAGGCTTCAGATTTCTCACCGCTGGATATTTACCTGTGCTAGCGACTTCTGTGGTGCAGTAAATTACTCCTTATATGAGGTGTCAACAGTCAATAGCCTTCAAATAACATGTATAGGAAACCAGTTACAAGCACTGGCAAGAATGGTAGGGGGCTATTTCCAAGTGACTTGAATCCACGTGGATGTCAGTTCTTTTTATTTTGTGGAGATGCGGCCAAAATAAAAGGCTAATTGGAAGAAATTTGTCCCCCTTATTGCAGCCTCAGTAGATTAAATGGATCCTCTTTGACTTGGCAAGAGAGAGAATTCATTTTCCGACTCATTTCAGAAGTTCTGTTGTGCTCTGTTTCTCTGTCCTCCATCCCCCAGACTCAATGACTTCCAGGGGTGGATTTTGACCAGAACACCTGGGAAAGGCCTGGGGATGGGGGTCCTAGTGCATTCAGCTGCTGCCTATAGCTTAGTCTGAAAGGGATTTAAGCAAATAGCGTGAGATGCCTATCCAGAGAGCTGCCTCTCTCCGGCCACTCTGTAGAAGTGGAATCACGCCAGTTCTTCCCAGCTGGCTCTGAAATCCTATGCCTCAATGATTGATTTCACCATCTGACTCCAAAAGACTAGCACACTAGGGTAAAACTGACAGCTCTCAAGAGTGTGATAATCCATGCTTCCTGATAAGGTTTCCAAACACCACTCTCCCTGGGTTTTTTTCCTCCTTGGTCGTAGATCTTTCTCTTGAGTCTGAAAACACCCCTCAATGCTCATTATGATGAAATGGGTTTTACACCTTTTCCCTTCATGTGCCCACAGCATTTTGTGCATTCCTGTCTGGTGTCACAAACCATGATGTATTATATTATTTGTGTCCTTCTCCTGTACTTAACAATGATCTCCTGAAGGGTGAGAGTCGTGCCTTATTTATTCCTGTACATTCAGCAACTAACAGCATATAGTTCTTAGCACATAGTAAGGGTTAACTAAATGTTACTTGACTGAAGGAACAGCATCAGGGCATTTTGGTGATTTTCCAGGAAAAATGAGACTACCAAGAGTCAAAATAGTTTTAAAACTTCACGGTGTCAGGGGCGCCTGGGTGGCGCAGTCGGTTAAGCGTCCGACTTCAGCCAGGTCACGATCTCACAGTCCGTGAGTTCGAGCCCCGCGTCAGGCTCTGGGCTGATGGCTCAGAGCCTGGAGCCTGTTTCCGATTCTGTGTCTCCCTCTCTCTCTGCCCCTCCCCCGTTCATGCTCTGTCTCTCTCTGTCCCAAAAATAAATAAATGTTGAAAAAAAAAAAAAATTTTAAAACTTCACGGTGTCAAGGTATCAATAGAGGAAATACTACGAGTTCATACACTGAGTTAACTTTGGCATTGGTATAATAAAATTATGATTAAATTGGTTTTCTTTCTTACCAATAAGACTCCAGGGGTACCTGGGTGGTTCAGTCAGTTAAGCATCTGATTCTTGATCTCAGCTCAGGTCGTGGGCTCAAGCCCCATGATAGGCTTTGCGCTGGGCATGAAGCCTACTTTTAAAAAAATTAAAAAAAAATATCCAAAGTCTCCCAAGATGACATGAAGTAATCCTATGAGGCCTTAAACATGTAGAAGTGAAAAGTTTGTGAGGCGCCTGACTGGCTC